>NC_137254.1:29339717-30674601 GCF_965637545.1 Phallusia mammillata
GTATTGCAAAAAGATTATTGACGAAAATACGATACTTGTACTGCAAAAAGTTTGATTGCGAAAATACGATACAATTTGAAAATTAGTATTGCAAGAAGTTTATTTGCGAAAATACGTCACATTTTGTAATTAGTATTGCAAAAGGATTTATTGCAAAAATACGATACATTTTGAAATTAGTATTGCAATAAGAATCATTGAAAAAATACGATACAATTTCAAGTTAGTATTGCAAAAAGATTATTTGCGAAAATACGATACAATTTGCACTTAATATTTGTAAATAAATTGGATGTATGAAGGGACAGTGCAATGAAAAAAGTTTTTCATTTCCATTTCAGTTTTTCATCGTCTCCGAAATCCACTCCCTTCCAATATTTCCCTGCGCAACAAAACGGAACAGAAGCAGAACTAGGAATTTCACCATAAGTAACAATTATTCCACAAAGTTGATTATGCCACATGCGAAAACAGGATAAGTGCACGTTTATACTGTATTCTCATGCATGGCCTACAACCCAACTTTTATACCCAACTAAATAAATAACATTAATAAATTTGTTGTTACTCGCCTGTTTGGTAGCGTTTCTTGTCAACAAGTCTTCGAATCATCGCCATCCAACATCAAACGTGAATCTGTAGCAAGAAAAAACAGGATCAGAATTCAAGTGTATTTTTTGAACAAATAGTTGTCGCATAATTTACGCTAAGCTTCCTGCAACTTAAAAACCTATGTCTGCTATAAAACTAATGGACGTCAAACAAGCAAGCATTAAATTCTAACTATCGGAGAGATTAAACAAGGTTAATATAAACTTTAGTAACTTAACCACAATAGTTTCTATCCGTTTCAACATCATTTCAACGTCTCCAAAATCCCTTTCCTTCCAATATTTCCCTGAGAAACAAAACAAACAGAAGCAGAACTAGGAATTGTCACAATAAGTAACAATCATTACACAAAGTTAATTATACCAGCATGCGATAACAGGATCAGTGCACGTTTATACTGTATTCCCATGCTTGGCACACTAACTTAAATTATAAACAAATTACTAAATGACATTAATAAAATTCTTTTTACTCGCCTGTTTTGCAAAGTTTCGTGTTGCGTTGTCACCGAAGTCTTTTTTCTTATGGATGAAGTTTCAGAGGTCATCCAATCCAGACATCGGTGAACCTGAAACAAATGAACCCAAAATCAGCAACTTGTTTTGAAGTGTAACGAACGCAGTGCATACTCCTCAGCTCGGATGCTTTCAACTTATTCAAACAAGTCTCCAGATATCTTAAATTTATCGTCATCGTCATCCAACATCCAACGTAGATCTGTAGTAAAAAACAGGATTAGATTTCAGTGAATATAAGTGTGAATTAAATCATCAAATTAAGTGGCATTTATCTACTTTTATCTTCCTGCTACTTTTAAACTTATGTCTGCTATAAACTGAAGGAAATCAAATATGCCTTAAATTCTAACTACTCCAGTTGACAAATAACTAAACTTTAGCAACTTAACTTAAAATGTTTCCATTCCGTTCAACATCGTTTCATCGTCTCCGAAATCTCCTCTCTTCCATTTTTTCCCTGAGAAACAAAACAAACAGAAGCAGAACTAGAAATTGTCACAATAAGTTACAATTATTACACAAAGTTAATTATGCCAGCATGCGAAAACAGGATAAGTGCACGTTCATACTGTATTCCCATGCTTGGCACACTAACTTAAATTATAAACAAATTACTAAATGACATTAATAAAATTATTTTTACTCGCCTGTTTTGCAAAGTTTCGTGTTGCGTTGTCACCGAAGTCTTCTTTCTTATGGATGAAGTTTCAGAGGTCATCCAATCCAGACATCGGTGAACCTGAAACAAATGAACCCAAAATCAGTAACTTGTTTTGAAGTGTGACGAACGCAGTGCATACTCCTCAGCTCGGGTGCTTTCAACTTATTCAAACAAGTCTCCGATATCTTGAATTCATCGTCATCCAACATCCAACGTAGATCTGTAGTAAAAAACAGGATTAGATTTCAGTGAATATAAGTGTGTATTAAATCATCAAATTAAGTGGCATTTATCTACATTTATCTTCCTGCAACTTTTAAACTTATGTCTGTTATATACTGAAGGAAATCAAATATGTCTTAAATTCTAACTACTCCAGTTGACAAATAAGAAAACTTTAGCAACTTAACTTAAAATGTTTCCTTTCCGTTCAACATCGTTTCAACGTCTCCGAAATCCCCTCCCTTCCAATATTTTCCTGAGAAACAAAACAAAAACAAACAGAAGCAGAAGTAGGAATTTTACAATAAGTAACAATTATTACACAAAGTTAACTATACCAGCATGCGAAAACAGTATAAGTGCACGTTTATACTGTATTCCCATGCTTGGCATACAAACTTAAATTATAAACAAATTACTAAATGACATTAATAAATTTATTTTTACTCGCCTGTTTTGTGACGTTTCATGTCAACAAGTCTTCCAATCATCCTCATCCAGCATCAAACGTTAATCTATAGCAAGAAAAAATAGGATCAGAATACAAGTGTATTTTTTAAACAAATGGTTTTGTCGCATATCTGACGCTAAGCTTTCTGCAACTTAAAAACCTATGTCTGCTATAAACTAATAAACGTCAAACAAGCAAGTATTAAATTCTGTCATGCAGCGGCCTCTCTCACTACCGTTATCGTGTGCCTTCATACTACAGCGAACCGGACAGATTGCCTTCTTTCTCTGACTCTCGTCCTATGCGGCGTATTCGCACATTGTGTAACTACTTCACAGATTAAGCGATATTAAAATAAAATTTAGAAGCTTAACTTAAAAAGATTGACTATCCCCCTTTAACGCGAGCAGCAAAAGACGAATAGCATTTTTTTTTTGTTTCAACCAATCACAACGCTTGTTGATCCGAACTTACGTCATGTACATTTCCGCGGGAACTAATAACAATAAAAACACGCACTGTGTTTGCAGAGATAAAAAGAGTCACTTTACTAACTTGCGTTAACTGTTCGCCAAGCTTTTGTCGATCCTATTGGACGGCACAGGTTTGACGGTTCTATGGAAAACACGATAATTATCCCAAGCATTCGACAAACGATCGTAAGACTGGAGTTGTTTACCTACTTCCAACATATCATCCGGATTCCTTGCAGGTTTCCATGGTTTGTAGAAATTTCGATGAACAAACGTCTGCAACAAAACTAACAGCAGCATTGATGCTCAAACCCAAATAAGAAAACTACAAACTATTTTTTTTTCTAATATTGTTATCGTCGCAAGGTTTTATTAAGCCCACTTAGTCAGAACACACGTGACATGCAATACACACGGTGCAACATGCCAAAACCTTATACCTAAATATAAAACTTTGTCGTCAACTATGCGTCTATATATTATGCGACAAACCATTTAAGCCACAAACAGATTGAAAACAGGTTAACTTAACTTTCATTAGTTCGATGTTGAAGTATCTTCATTTTGGTTCTCCGAGTTCACGATTCATGTCCTGTTGTCTTCCTATAAAAAGAAAAGCAGAAGCAGAAACAAGAAACGCAATACACGATACTAAATCATGTTTAAATTTAATCTTTTATTTACATCGGTGCCGATAGCCAATAGTAGTGACATGCTAAACACAAAGTGCAACATACCAAATAAACATGCAAAACTGTTATCCTTATTTTGCTAAAGATGAACAACTTACTTCTGAGTTGCAACTTATCACGAAGCAAAAAACGTAAAAAACAAGGTAACTTAACTTCAATCGGTTTGGCTTCAATTTCAATCTTGGCTCTACGCGACTCCTGTTGCCTTTACAAAAGCAGAAACAGCACCAAGAAACACAACACAATATGTAATCCAATGGACACTACACGTTTTAAGTAACATGTGAAAATATCTGCACGCTATACCACATTCACACGTTATCAAACTAATCTAGGCGCTGCATTATTTCAATTTATGGAAAACATTTACATGCCTGCCTTTTTGTTGCAGTGAAATCCATGTTTCGTGCCCTTAGCAGTTCACCTGGATGCACAGAAGTACAAACAAATCCTAAAAAACAATCCATTATTAGTATGTACCCGGTTATTTGCCGCACAAAAATAGTGTCACCTTGTTTACAGTTTTGCCTACGCATCGCTACTAAACAATATACTTGTTACCTGATTTGAAAATCCACCTTCGTATGAGCAGCAAAAATATGACGAATAGCGTTTTTTTGGCTTTCAGTTCCAACCAATCACAACGCTTGTTGATTTCGAACTTCACATGAGCGGTACGTCATGTCCATTTCCGCGGGAACTAAATAACAATAAGAAGGTGCACTGTGTTTGTAAAGATACAAAGAGTCAATTTACTAACTTGCGTTAACTGTTGGCCAAGCTTTCGTCGATCCTACTGGACAGCACAGTTTCGATGGTTTTAAAGGCAAAGAAACGATAATTATTCCAAGCATTCGACAAACGATCGTAACACTGCAGTTGTTTACCTACATCTAACATGTGCGCATATAAATCGGATTCCTCCACTGGCTTTTGCAAGTTTGCAAAGATGGGATATGTGCACGCTATACCACCTTCACTTGTTATTTAACTAATCTGGGCATTTCATTGTGTCAATTTTTGGAAAACATTTACGTATCTGTTTGCCTGTGGTAGTAAATTTCATGTTTCGTGCCCTTAACTGTTCAATTGGATTCACAGAAGTACAAATAAATCCTAAAAAACAAACCATTATCAGTAAGAACACATTTAGTTCCAAATATTTTGCAGAGCAAAAATAGTGCGCACCTTGCTTATACGTTTGCTTATACTTTAAACAACAGAATACATAATAACAGAATTACCTTATTTGAACATTCACCTTTAACGTGAGCTGCAAAAATATGACGGATCTCATTTTTTTTGCTTTCAACCAATGACAACGCTTGTTAATATGGAACTTCACATGAGCGGTACGTCTTGTGAATTTCCACAGGAACTAAATAACAATAAAAACGTGCACTGTGTTTGTAGAGATACAAGATATAAAGGGGAGCCAAACCACTAACCTGTATTGACTGTTGGCCAAGTATTAGTCGGTCCTGCCATCCAACATCCAATGTAGATCTGTAGTAAAAAAGGATCAATGCTTAATGAAAATCAGTGTGTATTCAAACAACGTATAGCGTTATCACATATGACGCCAAGCCTCTGATCCACTTCTTTCTTTCTGCAACTTAAAAACCTATGTCTGCCATAACTGACGGGCGCCAAATATGTAGATTTGTATTCTAGCTGCTCTGGTAGAAAGAGTAAGCTAAACAACAATAAACAAAACTTCAATGACCTAATCAGAATGTTTCCTTTCGTTTCAACATCGTTTCATCGTCTTCGAAATCTACTCTCTTCAATATTTTCCTGCGAAACAAAACGAAACAGACAGAAGCAGAAATGGGGATTTCATAATAAGCAAATACTAAGTTATTACACAAAGTTAATTGTGCCAGAATGCGAAAACAGGATAAGTGCACGTTTATACTGTATTCTCATGGGATGCATGTTTGGCCTACAAATTAATTTAAATTATAACCGACTTACTGAATAACATTTAATTAATTTTTACTCGCCTGTTTTGTAAAGTTTCGTGTTGCGTTGTCACCGAAATCTTCTTTCTTATGGACGAAGTTTCAGAGGTCATCCAATCAATACATCGGTGAACCTGAAACAAACAACCAACATCAGTAACTAGTTCGGAAGTGTGACGAACGTATTGCATACTTCTGAACTTCGGGTGCGTTCAGATTAGAGTAAGCTAAACAATAATAAACAAAAATGCAGTCACCTAACTTAGAATGTTCCGATTCGTTTCAACATCGTTTCATCGTCTTCGAAACCCACTCCTCAAATATATTCCTTTGAAACAATAACAAAACAAACAGAAGCGGAACTAGGGATTTTACAATAAGCAACTACTAAGTTGTTACACAAAGCTAATTATGCCACATGCGAACACAGGATAAGTGCACGTTTATACTGTATTCTCATGATACGCCTGCAAACTAACTTAAATTAGAAACAACTTATTAAACAACATTAATAAGTCAATTTTTACTTCCCTTTTTTTGTACAGTCCATGTTGCGTTGTCACCGAAGTTTTCTTTTGCATGGATGAAGTTCCAGAGGTCATCCAATCAATTTCCGAAGTCATCTGTAGAAAAAAAACAGGATCGGAATACAAGTGTATTTTTTAAACAAATAGTTTTGTTGCATATCTGACGCCATAAGCGTTCTCAAACTTAAAAACCAATGTCTGCTATGAACTGATGGACGTCAAATATGCAAGCATTAAATTTTAACTATCTGAGAGATTAAACGACATTAAACTAAAATTTAGTACCTTAACTTAAACAGTTTCCATCCGTTTCAACATCGTTTCCAAAATTCACTCTCTTCCAATATCTTCCTGCGAAACAAAAACAAAACAAACAGAAGCACTAGGAATGTCACAATAAGTAACATTTATAACACAAAGGTAATTATGTCAGCATACGAATACAGGATAAGTGCACGTTTACACTGTATTCTCATGCTTGCCTTACAAACTAATTAAAATTACGATTAACCAAACGGTATTAATAAATTTATTTTTACTGGCCTGTTTTTGTAAAGTTTTGGGTTGCGTACTAGTCACCGAAGTCTTCTTTCTTATGGACGAAGTTTCAGAGGTCATCCAATCTAGACATAGCTGAACCTGAAACAAACAACCAACATTAGTAACTTGTTTGGAAGTGTAGTAAATACAGTGCATACTCCCGAGCTTCGGGTGCATTTCCCTTTTTTCAACAACTCTGCGATATCTTGGATTCATCATTGTGAAACATCAAACGTAGATCTGTAGTAAAAAAAAACAGGATCGGAGTTCAGTGAATGTAAGTGTGTATTAAAACAACAAATCATGTGCAATATTTGACGTCAAGCCTCTGATTATCTATATATCTTTCTGCAACTTTAAAGCTAATGTCTGCTATAAACTGAAGGACGTAAAATATACCTTAAATTCTAACTACTCCAGCTGACAATTAAGAACACTTTAACAACTTAACCTAAAATGTTTCCATTCCTTTCGAACATCATTTCATCGTCTCCGAAATCCACTCTTCTAACCTTTTCCTGCAAAACAAAAACAAAACAAACAGAAGCGCAACTAGGAACTTCACAATAAGCAAATACTATTACACAAAGCTAATTATGCCAGCATGTGAATACAGAATAAGTGCACGTTTACACTGTATTCTTATGCTTGGCCTACAACCCAACTTAAATTATACCCAACTAAGTAAATAACATTATTAAATTTATTTTTACTCGCCTATTTTGTAAAGTTTCTTGTCAACGAGTCTTCGCATCATCGTCATCCAACATCAAACGTGAATCTGTAGCAAGAAAAAACAGGATCAGAATTCAAGTGTATTTCTTTAAACAAATAGTTTTGTCGCATATTTGACGCTAAGCTTTCTGCAACTTAAAAACCTATGTCTGCTATAAACTGATGGACGTCAAACAAGCAAGCATTGAATTTTTACTATCTGAGAGATTAGACGATATTAAAATAAACTTTAGTAACTTAACCTCAATAGTTTCCATCCGTTTCATCGTTTCATTGTCTCCGAAATCTACTACCTTCCAACATTTTCCTGCGAAACAAAAACATAACAAACAGAAGCAGAACTAGGAATTTCACAATAAGCAACTATTATTACACAAAGTTAATTATGCCAGGATGCGAAAACAGGATAAGTGCACGTTTATACTGTATTCCCATGCTTGGCAGACAAACTAATTTAAATTATAACCGACATACTGAATAACATATAATCAATTTTTACTCGCCTGTTTTGTAAAGTTTCGTGTTGCGTTGTCACCGAAGTCTTCTTTCTTGTGGACGAAGTTTCAGAGGTCATCCAATCAATACATCGGTGAACCTGAATCAAATAACCCAACATCAGTAACTTGTTTAGAAGTGTAACGAACGCAGTGCATACTCCTGAGCTTTAGGTGCATTCGACTTTTTTCAACAAGTCTCCGATATCTTGAATTCATCGTCGTGAAACATCAAACGTAGATCTGTAGTAAAAAAACAGGATCGGAGTTCAGTAAATGTAAGTGTGTATTAAAACAACAAATTAGGTGGCATATTCGACGTCAAGCCTCTGATTAATTATCTACTATAAACTGAAGGACGTCAAATATGCCTTAAATTATAACTACTCAAGCTGACAATTAAGAACACTTTAGCAACTTAACTTAAAATGTATCCATTCGTTTCAACATCATTTCAACGTCTCCGAAATCAATTTCTTAAATGATTCCTTTGAAACAGAACAAAAGCAGAAGTAGGAACTTCACAATAAGCAAATACTGTTAAACAAAGTTATTTATGCCAGCATGTGAATACAGGATAAGTGCACGTTTATACTGTATTCCCATGCTTGGCAGACAAACTAATTTAAATTACACCCAACTAAATAACTAACAGTAACACATTAAATTTTACTCGCCGTTAAGTTCCTTGTTGCGTTGTCGCCGAAGTCTTCTTTCTTATGGATGAAGTTTCAGAGGTCATCCAATCAATACATCGGTGAACCTGAAACAAATGAACCAAACATCAGTAACGTGTTTTGAAGTGTAACGAACGCAGTGCATACTCCTGAGCTTCGGGTGCGTTCAACTTTTTCCAACAAGTCTCCGATATCTTGGATTCATCATTGTGAAACATCCAACGTAGATCTGTAGCAAAAAAACAGGATCGGAGTTCAATATGTTGATTTGTATTCTAGCTGTTCCAGTAGAAAAAATAAGCTAAACAACAATAAACAAAACTTCAGTGACCTAACTTAGAATGTTCCGATTCGTTTCAACATCGTTTCATCGTCTTCGAAGTCCACTCCTCAAATATATTCCTTTAAAACAAAAACAAAACAAACAGAAGCAGAACTGGGGACTTTACAATAAGTAACATTAACTATGACAAAAATCTACTTATGCCAGGATGTGAATACAGGATAAGTGCACGTTTATACTGTATTCTCATGCTTGGATTACAACCCAACTTAAATTATACCTAACTAAATAAATAACATTAATAAATTTATTTTTACTCGCCTGTTTTGTAACGTTTCTTGTCAACAAGTCTTCCAATCATCGTCATCCAACATCAAACGTGTATCTGTAGCAAGAAAAAACAGGATCAGAATACAAGTGTATTTCCTCAAAAAATAGTTTTGTCGCATATTTGACGCCAAGCTTTCTGCAACTTAAAAACCTATGTCTGCTATAAACTAATGGACGTCAAACAAACATGCATTAAATTCTAACTATCTGAGAGATTAAACAATATTAAACTAAACTTCAGTAACTTAACCTTAATAGTATCCATCAGTTTCAACATCATTTCATCGTCTTCTATCCACTCTCTTCAATATTTCCCTGCGAAACAAAAAACAAAACAAACAGAAGCAGAACTGGGAATTTCATAATTAGTAACAATTATTACACTAAGCTAATTATGCCCACATGTGAAAACAGAATAAGTGCACGTTTATACTGTATTCTCATGCTTGGCCTAAAAACTAATTTAAGGTATACCCAACAAAATGAATAACATTATTAAAATAATTTTTACCCGCCTGTTTTTGTAACGTTTTTTGTTGCGTCGTCAAATCATCGTCATCCAACATCAAACGTTAATCTGTAGCAAGAAAAAACAAAATCAATTCAATGTATTTTTTAAACAAATAGTTTTGTCGCATATTTGACGCCAAGCTTTTTGGAACTTAAAAATCTATGTCTGCTATAAACTGATGGACGTCAAATATGCAAGCATTAAATTCTAACTATCTGAGAGATTAAACGATATTAAAATAAACTCTAGTAACTTAACCTCAATAGTTTCCATCCGTTTCAACATCGTTTCATCGTCTCCGAAATCTACTCTCTCCCAACATTTTACTGCGAAACAAAAACAAAACAAACAGAAGCAGAACTAGAAATTTCATAATAAGCAACTAGGCCTACTATTACAAAACGCTAAATATGCCAGCATGTAAATACAGGATAAGTGCACGTTTATACTGTATCCCAACTTAACATACAACCCAACTTAAATTACACCCAACTAAATAACTAACATTAATACATTATTTTTTTACTCGCCTTTCTTTGTAAAGTTCCGTGTTGCGTCGTCTTTATCAAGGACATACGACGACCTGCAACAAAATGACCCAACAGCAGTACGGTGCACTTAATAAATTAATAAACGTAAAACAAATAAATTGTATATTTCGGTGTCAGTGCAGAAGTAAACAGGCGTGCACCCAAGTCGACTTTTGTACAGACACCGAACAAGTTAAGTTTCAGCTCAGAATTTACCTGCAAATTCTTCATTGGAAGTCTTTTTTCGGTCAGTCTCACGTCAACAAGGCCACGTTCACCAACACTTGCTAAAGAAAGAATGGCCGATCAAACGAACCCAAGGTATGGCCATTTTTTTCTTTTTCTTTCGACCAATCACAGCGCTTGATTTTGAAACGTCACGTTGGCGCTCTTCAACTGACCAATGGCAGAGGCTGTGTTGCGGCAATTAGTGAATTGCTTCAAGTAGAGTTGAGAACTGCGATCGGCAAAACCCTGAAACACTCAATTGTGTTTTATTTCAGACTGGCGTGTTGTGGCGTGACCTGATTGGTGCTTGTGACACAACAGCTCTTGCCGGAAGCTGCAGAACGTCTTGCAAGAAGTTTTATTTAAAACAAACCATTTTACTGCAATTAACAACTGTAGGCTATTGCCCATTGAAATTCACAAAAAAACTGTTATTTTTGACTCTTTGTCATTACTATAACATAACAATTGGATAATATCACATGAAACCATATTAGGCCTAGAACGTGGTACTTTGTTATATTATGCGACATATTATGGAGTGTCAAATGTAAATAGTTACGTACGTGTATCTACATAGCCTACCCACTGTGTTTAGGCTTTTCATCGAATATTACAAACTATTTTTCGAAGTGGACTTGTAAAAACGTAGCAAAGAAAACGCAACACTTGTAACGACAGATTTAAGGTTGCGTTAAAAAGTAGTAATAAACCTTAACACACCTCAAATTGAAGTCAGCTTCCATGCAATCGGGAACTAAGATCATTTGCAGCAAAATTCGTAAGATTCAATTAAGTTAAGTTGCACTTTGCAGTTTTCTTGATTTGTATCTAAACAAAGTGGAGGTTTAAGTCCTAATATTCCATTGACGTACAACTTAATGTTCCACATAAACTTGAATCCATTTACCCTATTCTATTGTTAAATCCCAAATGACCAATGTCGCAATGAATAAAACAACATTAAATATAAATATCAATACTACCCAATCAGTATTAAATTAAGTGGAAATAAAGAAAACAAACAGATTTATTTGAAGCTTACTTACTGATTGGTCACAGTCCAGCGATCGCAAATATAACATCGCCAAATAAATACGCTCCGTTCATAAACAACACAGTTTGGCGTAAACTGATTAGGGATGCGTCTCAATATTTTTGGTACATATAAATAACACAAAATAATACGCCACGAATGGATGACATCATTGTTGGTGTTTTTCAAAAATAATTTTTTAAAGTTTAAAAAAATCCTTGACTTCTAAAAAGTTTAGTTCATGTACCTTGTGATTAATGGTAAACAGCCTAATGGATTCTTATCAACCGGTTACCAGAACATATCAAGTAAAATCAACATAGAATATTTTAAAAATTTAGTTATAATTGTTGACTAATTATATTACTTAGCATAACAAAACATTTTTATTCGTCTTTACTGAAACACTTTCAGGCAGTTTTAAATGATTATCTGGCATTTAAAATAATATAATTATTAATTTGTAAATATATTCAGTCATTTTGCCTGACATCTTATGGTAAACGGTTAATTGCGTGTAACACCGTAAACCAGAACATTAAGGTGCAATCCTGGCAAAAAATCATTTTTACGTAGTTAATTTTTTTTTGTGGGTAACGCATAACACTCGAAACGGGTGAAGTTCAAAATCTCTAAACAATTAAATCCTACTCCTTTAAAATTAAACTTAAACAACGAAAATGTTACCGTACCTTCCGGAAAAACAAATAGATCGTTTCACATAACTTCCTGTCTGACATCCTTCAAAAAACAAAAACAAAACACAAAGAAAATTTGTAAAATCGTATTCTAATCACTCATCGACAGCAAACTGTTCCGTTGCCGGTTCCGTCGTAGTTCACACGACACCGGTGACGCAGGCGGTGATGTTAAAGTCAGACACGAACAAAAATCGAAGAATAAAATGTATAAAAAAATGCGAAAAAAAAAACGATGTAAATGATGTGATAAACCGATAACTTTGTAGCTAGACACTACAAACGACGAAAATGGCAGTTTGTACAATTTTATCTAATAATGGTCCCTGATAAGTCGGGTTTTAGTGTTTAAAAAATGATATTAGTTTTTGTCTATTAATGCAACTGTCGATGAAGACAAATAAAAGCGGGAAAAATTTGCTGTAGATTAATTTTTGTGTTGTATCAAAACCAATTGGAGCCACACTTGTTATTCAAATCAAAACTTGTACAAGCCTACACAAATCAGTAGCCAAAAAAGAAACATTAAGAGGACAAAACTGATGCAAACAACACATCAAAAGCAGCAGTTATTCCTAATTGAACAAAATATATTTCTAAATTCATGTAAACTTCTAACGTTATGCGTCAGCAACTTTGAAATAGAATGTTGTACACAGTGCCATTTTGCTTACAAGTCAAGACCAACAACATGCTCTCAAGACCAAATTATATCAAAGGTATTTACTGTTTGACCAAGCAGAAAAGGATATAAATTTCGAAAAGGCTAATGCTGTTTTTTGACATAAAATTCATTTGTTTGAAAAAGCATTAAACTGATATTGTCAGTAAATTTAATCAGCACTGGCGGAATGAGAAATTTATCTGACATTGCTGTTTAGCGCACACATGGCACAACGTACTTCAAAAAACTGAAATCGAAAATATGGAAATGACATCACAAATATCCCGCAATTTTTAAGTTTCCACGTGTGTGAAAAGCAGCACCTTTATCCAACAACACCACACACACACACACACACAACACAACACACTAACAAACCAAGTAAAAACGGCCGCGTCCTCTACTTCGCTATGTACAGACCGAGTTTAGGTGCTACAGTGACAGAATGAACATTGAACAAAGGGAACAGGGTTGGGTAAGGCAGTGATGCGCCAAAAATAATGGAACCACCACATTAGTAGATTGGCGCCCAGCGATAAAATGAACTTAGCGTCTTAACGAGTGATTTCGCTACAGCGAGAAGACCTTGCAGTTGTTATATACAGTGGCAGGTTTCATATCGAATGAAATCGGGTGGCATCAGTACACATTACATCAAATCGTCGGGATTGTTAAACATACAACAGACGATCCGCTAGTGCAGTGGTTCCCAACCGTGGAGGAATTTACTTTAATTGTTACATGTGGTTTGAAAATATACGCTTAAGCTATGGAAATATAACCTATAAACTTGATAAAAGCCCAATCTTAAATGATCCTTGTATTAGCATGCTATGTAGAAAATGTTTTGAATTGTTCAGGGAGGAATTCGTCGATAAAGGTTGGAAACCACTGTGCATTTACCTTAAAAGAACTTTTTAAGCATGCTTTTCCGTGTAAACACCAGTAGACCAAAAATTGGCTTGTAGGAATGGAATGTTAACAAAACCAAGGGGTCCTAGTTTTGAAAATTGTCGAGAGGTAAACAAGAGAAAGCCTCTGGTTTAGAACAGGGTCGATGTTTTTTCTTTGCACTTTACACGGCCAGCATTATAGCCACAAATGTATTTTTGACTTTCCTCAATTTGTGTAATATTCACATAGAAATACAGTCAGTTTGACCTGTTGATTGCAGTAACCAACCGCACTGTAAGATTCACCAGGCGAACAACTTAATTGTTTTCAACAGCAGTGCTTGGTCCACAAGGCCGGGATTAAGAAATCCCAAACAAACTTAACCGACAAAAGAGCATTCAGTCGGGTGACGTCATTATGCGTGACGTCATGCACGGTTTTGATTCGCGTTATCGTTTTTGTTTGACGTGAACAACGATGAATGAATTTTACACCTATTTTGAACTGGACCTCGGATATTTTGTACAATTTCGGCGGCATTTTAGGTCCTCTATCACCGCCACACAGTGAAAGACCAGCGGCTGCGCGGCCAGCCCTTGCCGCTTCGATATTACGCGCTATTGTCTTGATGCCGTTCGGCCGCGAGCATGCCATTGCATCGACAGTTTGTTTCGGCTTTTGCCAGGTTTTGTTGCCCGATTTCCCATCAACCGTCGTTAGGAGTCTCGATCTCACCCATATTGACGCGGTTCGACGCTGCATTAACGGAGAAACCTGGAAAATAAAAGTAGATTTAAATGTAAAAGTCATCCAAGGTCACTAAAATACGACCTACATACACATAACACTTATTAGTTATTCTTAAAATTTTCAGCAAGTAAGGATATTCTCATGTTGCCTATTTAACATTACCAGACATTTTAAACTTTTAAAAATATAAAAGCCCACATCCAATTTCGCTTGTGAAACCAAGTATATGTTACGACAAAAACAACTACAGTAAAGCTCGGTTAAAACGGAGTCGGTAAATCCGGATCTTCGCCTAATTCGGACAAAACTTGAGGTACAAATAGTGTGTCAATCGTCCTTAGGATTTTAAGATATACATATATATATATTATACCTTAAAAGCATCAACAAAATCTGTAAGAAAAATAACACATCAAAAGCTGTACGCGAGGTCTCTGTGTAAATTGACCTCAGTTGAGTAAAAACAAGACATGCAACCTGGTGGACAAAACATTTGTTCAATTTCTTCACACTTACCAAGAATACTGGGGTCAACTCTCTGCAGTTTTTTCTGCTTTCGCTTTCCCCTTTTTGTGCTTCCTGTCACAAATTCCCCTTCGTCATCGAGTCCAACAGAACCAGGCGGTGTGGGAGCGGTCTGGTTCCATCCAGGCACCACCGAATGTACCGACTGACTCTGGGAAACATATTTGTCATAATTGAAAATTGAAAGAGTTGTAAATGATTTTACCAACCGATTTGTCCGGTTACCAACGTTAATGGCTTTTTATTCTTTTTTTTAAATGTGGTAGTGTAGCGACCTCACTATCGTGTTCGCTTATGCGCATCGAAGCGTGCTATTTGCTTTTTTCTTTTAATCGCCATTGCCTCTTTATAAACGCCGATTTCGCGTTGCTGTATCTCTTAACACGTTTCTAACATGACTCGGACATGGCACCGCTGCACAATAAAGCTTCGACCGCTTCACTGGTGACCCCGCGACTCTCAAACGGACTTTGAAGGTCATGGAACACGCTGTCTGTCTTAAGCTTCCCACGTGTTCGCTATCTCCGCCACGTGTCTTGCTTCAAGTCAGAGCTCGATTTCAAGATGTGGCAGATAAAACAAAGTTTCTTCACGTCGACTCAACGTTGGAACTACATCTCAGCACACTGGAACACGCTACAGCAGTGTTACTAATTTTCTTGTTGGAATGGCCTCTGCAACAGATCCGTATCAAGTACAACGCCGACTTCAAGCATTTGCGATTTCCTGGCACAAACAAGCAGCGCGACTCCTGCACGTGCCTCTGGACATTTGATTTGTTTGAACGGCAGCTTGCAACAGTTGAGTACAGCACACGCACAACGCTTGCTTCAATCGATTGCTCTACCCGGCACGACCGTGCAGCGCGACTCCTGCACTTGCCTCGGGATATTCGATTTGTTTTGCCCGATGAAGACCCGACTGATCTTCATTACTTGGCTCAAAAAGCAACGGTGTTGTCGCCATTACGTGCACCTCAAGCTTGTTCAGAGCACCGCTTTGCTCTGCTACTCTACGTCATTCCGCAGTGCCCCAGCAAACACGTGCAGCGCGCCTCCCGAACAAGCCTTCTGAACACACCTCTTCGGGCATTAAAAACCAACCCGGTTTTTGGATAAAATCCTCGCTCCGCCCGAAACTGCCAGTCATCTGTCCTCCACGAACACTGTTCACGCGGCACATGCCTGAGGATAATTGATTGGATTTTTGGCCAATGAAGTACCGACTGTTCTTCGTAAATTGGCTCGAAGGGCAGCTGAAATTTCTCTCCGTGTGATGTTACGTTATCCACTGGCCATCGTAACACAGGCCCGCTTCTGGAGGGGGGTCCTGTAGCGACCTCACTATCGTGTTCGCTTATGCGCATCGAAGCGTGCTATTTGCTTTTTTCTTTTAATCGCCATTGCCTCTTTATAAACGCCGATTTCGCGTTGCTGTATCTCTTAACACGTTTCTAACATGACTCGGACATGGCACCGCTGCACAATAAAGCTTCGACCGCTTCAGTAGAATATTTTGCATGTTTATATTTGGAGCAATTACCACATATGTTGGCTGATTTTATAAAACTAACTACAATAGAACCGCATATGCAACAGGGCAAAGGCAAATCATTTTTAGTTTAATTGATGTTTACCCAGAATTTTAAATCAACACAACAGTTTTTGCGTGCCAAACTTTATGTTACAGAACCTGAAAACCAAAGTAGGAAATTGTAATCAGAAATATACACACCTAAATAATAACGACTTGAACTGAATGCACAGGTACTTTCATATATGTCACCTTTTGCAAATAGTTAAGTGTAATTGCAACATTGCTGCAACTAAAGCCTTACATAACGACACAAAACCAGAAGCCCTTTTACACAAACTATTAACTTGGTTGTTTCTTACCGTTGGTGGATTTTGTTGTTGCTTTTTTTGCGCTTGTTGTTTTTGTGCCTGTTGCTGTTGTTGTTGTTGTTTCTTCATGGCCGAACGCTGCTGTAGAAACGCCTCAGCAAAGTCCCGCGCGTCTTTCGTTTCTCCCAGGTACGATGTGACGTAATCCTTGACGTCATAAGGCGATTCGACGTCACGCAGAAAAGCAACAAAGGTGGGAACTAAGAAAACAAAAAAATGTTGGGTGAAAGTTGACAAAGTAGGATGAAAATAGAAGGAGTCGTTAAGTTTTTGTTTAAACATATTATATACGAAGCCAGTTAATCGCATAATTCATTTAATTGCATAGAATCCGCATATTCCAACCGTAGTCTTTGTTTAAAAAAAAATCTGTTTATCGGATAATCTGGGTAACTGGACAAAAAGGTTGCTAAATTCAGTATGCGTTTAACCGAATCGCATAACGTGTGGCATCCTAAAGGAGGCATCTTATGTAAAATTTAACACTTGGGCGTTTGTCCGACCTAATAACACTGTAGTTTTCCTGATTTTCACCAATGTATTGCACAACTCTAGCCATAATAAAGCCAGTTTAATGAAAACAGTGGTTCTCACCATCCAAGTTTGAAGCAGCTGGCATTTGTTTGATCTGAGCGTCACACCAAGCCACGAATGGATCTTGTGTGCTCTGTTGTTGCTGTTGTTGTTGGAACAATGCCATCACACTGTTGTCCTCAGCATTTCCACCACCACTACCACCTCTGCTCTTCCCACGGGATTGCTACAGGAAAAGTTGTTCACTCTTATAAGCGAGGTTACAACACACTTAGAAATGCATGAACTTTTCATTACTATCAAATCAACGTCTATTCGTCAAGCTGGTGTAATATGTAGTCTAAAGAATGTTTTCGAAACCTGTGAATATTGGGGAAGCTTCTTACAAAATAAGATACTTAAGTGCCATAAATTTGTACAAACAATCCGTTTTTGTACCAAATTAAAAATTGGTATCACTGTGTTGTATTTTTTTATCATTGTATAACAGCACAAGCATTTTGCCAAGATTTGATTTTTGTGATTAATTGCTATATTTTCTAAACCAATAAAAGGCTACAGTTTAGGCTTCAGTACACAATGGATATGAATTTGCAAACTAACCGTAAAACAACAATTGTCTGTATTTAGGAAATATTTTAAGAAACCCACCTTAGTTTGTTGTCGGGCAGCTGCCTGCTGTTGTTGCTGTTGCTGTTGTTTTCGTGCCTGATTGCTTTGTGCTTGTTGCTGTTCCCAAAATGATTGTTGTTGTTGCTGCTGCTGTTGTTGTTGAAATGATTGTTGTCCCCACACAGAGCTCCCTGTTGTCTGTCTTCCACCCCATGCTGCTGCTGCTTGGATACTTAAGTCAGGTTTCTGCTGAACCTAAACACACAGGAGGAATAAAAATCCAAGGAAACCCTAATGCAGTGGTTCTCAAACTTTGACTGTTGCCCCTTAAAAGTATATTTTGGGCCTTGTAAGGACTGTACCTGATTCTGTTGCTGCATCTGTGCTATTCTCTGCTTTCGAGCTTCTTCCATTTGAATTTCCATGAGGGATAATGGCCGACCAGGATTGGATGCTGCAGGCAAACCCTGATTGGCAGGAGCGCTCCCCCAAACTGGACGTTGTTGTTGCTGCTGCTGTTGTTGTATCACCCTCATATGCTGTATGTATAGTACAGAATACTTAAAGAGGAAACATCACTTGAAAACTTTTTTGTTCATTCTGTTTGTTATTCTTACATGTCAAGTTGGGCCATTAATACAATAATTTAAGTGTTAAATATGAAAACATTATTAAAACAATATCAACTAAAGTGTCATTGGATGGCTACACCAGCCAATGCAGCCTATATATGGTCACCAGCTGCACTGATGAGACCGTATATGTCGAAACAGGGCACAATGTCTGCAGCTTATTATATATTGGCTTGATGCTATTAAAATCCCAACACCATTATTTGCATCTCAAACTGCATTAACAAAATTTTGTTGTGTTCCATGATAGAACTTTACACTTACTGTGGTGTAAAAAATGAACTTATGAGTGATTACTTGTCACCAATAAAAGCCAAAAATAGATTGAGGACAACGTAAAATGTTTTAGCAGGTTATCTTTAGCTTTTGAGAGAATGTGGAAGAAAAAAGGCAAACCACCTCCTGCTCCAACTTCTTCCTTTCTCTCTCTTTTTCTTCCTGTAGTTTTTGTATTTCCAACACAGAGGACATATTGTTCTGTGCTTGAGGTTGTTGTTGTTGCTGTTGTTGTGCCCAGTTAGCAGTGGAAGGCAGTTTCATGTTTTTCAGTTGCTCCTGTTGACGCTGAAGTCAAAAATATTTATTGGTAATACCAATTTGACAAAAACTTAATTTATGTATTAGGGTCAATTTTGTAGAGCTCTTCTGGCAATTAAGGTGTTAGGCAATGCAACTTAAAATGCTTATCAGAGTGTCTTTGGAACCTTACACATGGATCTGTCCATAAGTTTAACGCTAAATATAATAGCCAAACATTCGGGCAAATGTTCATGCCACATCAGAATATTGTTATAACCTTTGTTCGTGTTTTATACAAGACTTTTTAAAAATGAAAATGTTAAAACCACTTCTCTAACTGGTTCAGAAGAACATAAATTCATAACTGGGATCAGCCCCTAAAGCGTTTATGCAGACCAGCGATCATGGCACGCTGATATATAAATCATAGTAAGCTAGACCCATTGAAAACGTTATATTGAATCATCCAGTCACCAAGCTTTCACATGTGGCAATTCTCCGTTTAAACTTGCACAGATCAGTTTCACAATACACCATGAAATGCTTTAATTTAAGAGGGTTGCTATAGTCTGTTTTGAACACTTAAACAATTCCCCACCTTTCTCGCTGCTTCCTCCTTCTGTCTCTGCAACTCTTGTTCTTTCTGTTTCTGCAAAGCTTCTTCCTGCATCTATAACAACAAACATAATTTTTACTTGTGAAATCAGTTTCAGTCTATAGACTTCGTGAGATTACACAGGCACATATATATCAAATACTTTTTTCTCATGCAACACTACTTTTTTTGGTGGTATGAAAAAATTTAATAGGATACATCATAGGTGTACAATCCATGGTGCATTTCTAAAAGTGTGCTGCACCAGTAGATAACAAAAATTGTTATAAATACCTATACAAGTATAACTGCTACTCCTGTTCATATGAACGAGCAAGAACTAAGAGCATTAAAGCAGGGGTGTCCAATTCATGGCAAGTGTGCCAAATGTGCAAAGAGCAATAGAAAATGGCACTGAAACTTTTGCAAACATTCAGATGGCAAACATTTGAGTGTTATAACTAAGTTCACTTGCTTTTGACCACATAGGCATTCTCCTAATGGGCCTTTGCAAGGCTAAGCATTAGGAGTTGGCCCAGGCTTTTGGTTTGTCTTGAAAAACGGTCAAAGAGTAACAGTAGCCTACACATGAAGAGTTGGATAAAGTGAATATTTGCATGCGCAAGAAGGCCCAAACAATTGCTAGCCAAACTACCTCAGGTTTAAAGAAAAAAAATGTTGGCCAGCAAGTATATTTAAAAAACAAAATTGGCATGGCAGTATTATGGAGTTGCACACCACTGCAATAAAGCAAATGGTAAACCTTGATACCACCAACCTGTTTCTCCTCCATTGCTCTTCTTCTCATTTCCTCCTCTTGGGCCTGACGAAGTTGAGCTTGTCTCTTCATCTCCTGCTCCTCCTGTTGTTTTCTCTTCTTTTCTCTTTGCTCCTCTTCTCTCTTTCTTCTCACTTCCTCCTCTTGAGCTTGCCTCCGCTCCTCCTCTTGTTGTTTGGCAAGTCTAAGAATAAAACAAATTTTATAAATTAACTTGTGTTTCATGTTGACAACACATTGGCCAAACAAATTATCTCAAAAAATGTTTCCAATTTTTTTTAAATCACAAATTGAAAATAATTTCAAGCTCAATAAATGTAAACCTCCTCAAAGATTCCCGTCTCTTCCTCTCTTCTTCTTCCATTTGTTTTCTCACTTCCTCTTCATGCTTTAGTTTTGTTTCCTCCTCCTGTAGAGAAAGGAATCAATAGGTATTCGGCGTGGCATCGCATAACAGAAGATGTGTATTTAATCTTTAATTTCCATTAAACGTTCTGTCTAAATGTGGTTTAAAACAGAATGCTTACTCCACCCCACAGTCTGTTGTTGTTAGTCACAAAGGCAACACATCAATATTGGCTTCATTACCCATTAACCCTGTTTTACAAACCAAAAATTATCACAAGTTACAAAACTGGGGTGTTTTTTCACCTGTTGTCGTTTTTCTTCCCGTAGTCGAATCTCTTCCTGCCGTCGTTTCCTCTCCATCTCCTCTTGTTTCCTCTTCGCATCTTCTAATTCTTTTTGTTTGCGTATTTCTTCAGCTTGTCGCATCATTGCTTCTTGCTGTTTTACTTGCAACTAACCACAAATTAAACTTTAGTTATCTGTTTGGACTAACTTTAAGGATCAACCAGAGCTCCAAAAAAGTTTTTAAAAATTTAATAAGCTTTTAACTGCAATGTATGTGCAATGTGCCATTTATATTCCAATAATATATAAACTGTTACATGTCAGTTCTTTTACTTTTATCTTTGGTTGGTGGGCAATGCCTGAATTCATTATGCCATCTTTTTTGCCATTGTCACCTTCTCGTGTAAGGGGTGGATTACCACAAGGTCTTTGGCTGCCCCGCATGCACTTTCTTTGTGTTACAATCCATTTTCGTTTAATTTAAGTATAAATAAACTATACCTGAAACTTAAAATGTCTCTGCTATACAGCTGCCTGTTTTGTTGCAAGTTAGTTGAGTCAGATTTAAAGCAATTGGGAAAATCTGCAAAGCAAACTAAGTGACAAACCTGTTGCAAGCGTTTCAAGTCATCTTCTTTACGTTTCTTTTCTTCCATTTCTTTTAATTCCTGTTTCTTTTTCGCATCAACCTGTTCCTAAACAGAACAAAACAGAAATTAGAAACATTAATTTATATTGCAAGATACAGTGATTTCATATACTCCATGCCCATACTGTAACTGTTTATATTCTAAGGCCCCTAATTACATGTCCTTATCTTTCTACATCTTTTGACAAACATAATTCATTCCGGCACACAACCAAACAGCAGCCTTAGTAGCAGCTATATACAAACATTGTTAGTGTTACCCAATTGTAATTATGTTAGTGTTACCCGATTGTAATTTTGTTAAAATCCTTTGTAGGCATTGCACAAGATATACACCAATGACAAATAGTGACTTTAACCCATGCATATCAGCTTCATGGTTCACAACAGTGTTTTAGTGCAGGAAATATTGTGTAGTGTGAAACAACAATTGCAACATAAAAGTAAATTCGTCAGATTGTCGGCAAGCAGTTCAAGCACATGTACTTCACAATTTTAAGACTTGATCATGACTGAACAGGTAGATGACGAGAAAAATTCAACCCAAAGGATAAAATCTCATGTGAAAGAAGAGTTTCATACCAGAATGGGATGAGATGAGCAGTGTTTTATTGATTTAATCTTAAAATAATTTATAGTTTGGAAACATCAAATGTCAGACCTTTTCTAGCGACTTTTGTTTTAGCATTTCCAGGAACTGCTGATGTTGTGGTGGTTGCTGTGATGATTGTTGTTGTGTTGCCATGTGAACGGGGGATGGCCTTCGAACAATGGCAGGGTCAATGTCCCATAAGTTCAATTGGGAGGCAGCAGTATCTGCGGCACTGAAAGAAAGCAAAGGTTTATTTAACAGTAATGGACTTTGCATTAAGCAAGATATGTGCCTGATGGTAACTGATAATTATGGTGTAATATGAAAAAAAAACGTTGACAAAGTCTCACAAAAACTTTATCCCTGTAACTGGACATTTTCATTGTAATAGCGTGTGTTTCTGAAGATCAAATTTATAACTTTAGTTGGGTTCATAAATAGCATGAGGTCTAAGAAAAAGTTACATTATTTATGGAAAATAACTGGTAATCACAATGTTACAAGCATTGTCTAGAAATTCTTGGTGCTTTATATAAAACGTTTTGACCTATTCTGTTTAATAGCAATTTTGTATGATCCTAAATTAATCAGAAAACTTTAGCCCTAGGGCAGAAGCTGCGTCAATAGCCAATAGCGTGTAGCAAAGTTTTGTTGAAATTTTGACACCAAAGAGCAGCACACAATAATGAGCCATATATGGTGGATTAGTTCAGCTTACTATTAAATACATGCAGTACAAAATAAAATACATCAAAACAGTCCAATGTTAGTTTAAGGAAGCCTAATTGGGCTCTTAATATACACCAAAAATGTTCCAAGCATAGTTATCCACCCAAATGGAACTTTTTTTATCTATTACAAATACAATGTAACATTACAAGGTGAGGTAAATAAGCTGTTGCCGTTGCTGTCAGGCATAATGTTTCAACAAATAAGTAGCTCTTCCAGCAGTTTTTATTATAACAAATTGACGTTTCGATATCTCATATGAGACACCTTCATCAGGGCAACGACATAAATTAATACAAAGTTGTTATCAAGCAACGAAGGCCTTTTTGTCTTGGCATCAAAATATCCGCTTTTTATTATAAAAACTTCTAGGAAAGCCACATATTTGTTACTACAAGGTAATATTTGAACTTTTTATTGAAGCTCAGCCTTGCAGCATGTTAACATACAACAAGTTACCTGGATGCTGATGCAGATGAAACTGGTTGTTGTGCAGAATGCTGTTGTTGTTGTTGCAGAGCAGACATGTAATGTGCAACCATTGCTTGCTGTTGTGGAGATGGCAGGGAAAGAAACTGCTCCGATTTGCTCAGTTGCGCAATAACAGCATTGTACAATGCATTCTGCAACTGGTAACTCCTGTGAACAAAAATATTATGCTGTTCTTTAGAAAAAGTAGTTTAGATTTTCATTACAAAGCCATCTGGTATTATTTTTATTTCAAATTTCAATAACCCCTGCCTAGAACATTTGCAAAAAGTTATGATAAAGTATAATGATTTTCTAAATCAAAAAGACGCCATTTTTGATGAAACAATACCCAGTTAATTACTTGAATTGGTGTTAATGAAAGTAGAAATTAACCACCTTATGGCCTGTTCCTGTTGTAGCTGTTGTTGTATTTGCTGTTGCTGTTGTTGCTGTTTTTGTGCTTGTTGTTGTTGTTGCTGCTGCTGCTGCTGTAATGCCTGTAGTTGTTTTTGTACTAGAAGTTGCTGTTGTAGGGCCTCAGTTTGTGGGTCGCTTGTTGTGGGCTAAAAAACAAGTATTTTTTTCATGGAAACAAAAACAAAGTGTGTGAAGCACAGCTATTTGTCAAGTCCATAATTTTCATCAATTGAACTAGGTTTTTTTTATTAAGTTTGTGTCTACCGTATTTTACGGACCATAAGGCGCAACTTAAATCCTTTTTTTTCCTCATAAATTGATCGTGCGCCTTATAAGCCGGTGCGCCTAATGTATGGATCAAGTAGTGCTTAATTGCTTTGTTTAATGAGCGTTATACGGTAACCCATACTCCTTAAAATACGTTGCGTTCTATAGCCCGGTGCGCCTTATGGTCCGTAAAATACGGTACAAATTTCCACTTTACTGTGATGTAAATTATAGTAAGCCAGACCCAATGAATTTGTCACACCAACGACAGAAGTATTTTCGGGACTCACGCTCGACCTACACAGACTTAATATTTAGCCTATCACAAGTTGAATCACAAGCACTGATTAGTAGGGATGTTCCAAAGCTGCAAATGTTCTGTTTGGTTAAACACTGAGCATCTCACGTTAATGCTCGGTGCTCAGGGGAGCATGCTCGGTGCATTGTGACGTCACAAACATTCTTATTTCCACGCTAGTTTAGCTTTCCAAGGTCCCTTATGTAACCAGCTGTGCGTTAAGCTGTAAAGACCCCTGAAATTCCTATTCCAACATACGACACATTTAATACAACAGTCATTTTTGTTCTTGGATACCCTTACGAACACTAGTTTCGTATACATGGGCATAAATATGCAAATTTAATGCTGGGGTCAGTTTGCACAGATTAGTGTAATGTGCATATTTTAAACATGCTTAAAATTTTAACACATAAATTATATACATGTGAGTGATAAACTGTAGACACCTGTGTAGGAGCACTGGCACTGAATGGGATTCCTCCCCATCTAGTCATCAGTTCACCCAGGGGGGCATATACAGGGTCGAAGGCTCGCTTCACTAACAAGTTGAGTGTGAAGTAACCAGCAAGAAACCATTCCCTCATTTCTTGTGACGTGAAGGGCCCTGTGAAAAAGTAGGTCAATGTTAAAAGCCCTGTAATAAAAACTCTTATGAAACATTTTCACCGGCACAGTGAACCCTATCATGCACCACAATAGTCACAAGGGTACATGGGTACTAGAAGGTATATAAAGGTTCACCCAAAAAAGTTTGAGTACCGTATTTTACGGACCATAAGGCGCAATTTAAATCCTTTTTTTTCCTCATAAATTGATCGTGCGCCTTATAAGCCGGTGCGCCTAATGTATGGATCAAGTAGTGCTTTATTGCCTACACTCCAACCAGTACCGATGCTATTATATGGTAACCATGCTTTATACGCTAACTGATACTCCTTAAAATACGTTGCGTTCTATAGCCCGGTGTGCCTTATGTATGAACAAAACACTAATCAAAGCAATTTATTGACAGTGCGCCTTATAATCGGGTGCGCTTTATGGTCCGTAAAATATGGTAATTTGTAGTGTGTGTATGATAAACTAAGTTATCCACTTTCAAAAGTTTTGTTATCTTGAAAAAAAAATATTTCACATTGTTTCTAGCCTAATTTCATGTAATCCAACCCAAACAGTTGGTTAATTTTTACATTGGAAAAAAGAGCATGTGTTGATAGGAACACAAAAAAGGATCAAAGTCACTAAAAAAGAGAATCTGTGTTCCTCCCTTTAAATATCAAACATGTTCAACTTAACAATTTGACCGAGCAAAGAAAAGATTATTATTCGACTCAAGCGTACAGAATAAATTTTACTGCTTGAACAATATCTATACTTAAACAAGGTGTTGTATTTACCAATACAAAATATATCCATGCTATTCAATTGGAAGACCTTTAAGTCACTGAAGGACCACTATGAGCTTATAAATAACATCCTAAATAAATATTTTTAAACCAAGAGCACATGTTAGCAAACATAAGGCAAAAAAACAAGATTTATGTGTTTATGTGCAGAGGGAATTCGGGATGCTTTGGTCTTTCAATTAGACTTTGTTAGCAGGGTAGCTTCACTAGATCATTGAAACATATACAGGAACTAGTATATTGGTAAAAAAGTTGTGTAGTCCTAGGTACCGCAATGATGTGCATCTATTCTGTTTTTGCCAAAGTACCTTTACATTTTATACACAAACCCTACCTTGTGTTTCTCCTTGTGGGTCTTTGTAGAACCATTTAGTAGCGAGGTCAGTTGCATTCACATTAGCTATAGCTTGATTCACTAAAGCTTCAGATGTTAATGCAGGTGGTTTGCTTGCAGAAGCCGTTGTTGGCCAGTCGCTCTTCTCAGACTCTTCCGATAGTGAATCCACCAACTTTAAAGCAGCCTGAAAAAACACACCATAAACTTTAAAGTCTGTTAAGACAGATACAGCCTGGTGCTGGTCTATGAGGCAAATGTCACAGGCTATACTCAAACAATGGAATATGTAGTCTGGATATAGGCTATATTCAGCTATAGAATTCATGCATCAATCATTTGATATTTTGTTCCCAAAATGATTTCTGTGATCATTTTTAACTTATGTATGATGACATTCAAGTAAAAAGTGTTTTAGTGGCCACTTTTGTGCATTACACACCTCTCAATACATAAAACCTACTAAAAAAATCTATTTGAAAGGCACCGGATATAATAAATGCAATACAAGTTTTATGCTCTGAAAAAATGGAATATTAAAAGTAAGGGGTATTGAAGACCTATGTATAGTTGATACTTGCGATATGTTTTACATAATCCAACTTGTTAATTTGCCAGAGAAATTATTGCAGCTCTTTGTGTTTACTTCCCAAAATTGAAAAGGAAGTTCAAATTTGCATTTAACAAACTGATTCAGATACTACAAACACAGTAGGTGGCAAACAGACTAACAGCTTTTACACAGTAATATAGACAAAGCTGCCAACTTTGTTTACCTGTTCGAGATGATGCATATTATCCACTTCTTCTTGTTCAGATGTTTTCACTTCTAACAACAAGAAAATAAGGATGACATACCAATGTTTGATGAAAGAGGAAACAAAAGTTTGCCGAGGCAAGAGTATTAACTAGAGCAGGGCCGGACAACTTCTCCAGTCGGCGGGCCTGATATGGGAAAATGAAGTACTTGGCGGGCCGGATTCCTGAATCGATACATTAATCGCGTTTTTATCCAGTGATTTAAAATGGATTTTTGACCACCTAAACCAGGGGTGGGGAAACTTTCCTAAACCAAATACAATCAAGTACGTCACAATTACAATACAGTCCAAACAATCTAACTGATATAACATAAATTTATTCACCGCAGCAAATTTAATTCATACACCACCGACTTAGATACTGCTGAAGCACTAACTAGGCTACACGTGTGAAAACAAAGGAAACCGTGAAAGCAGGCCAAACACAAGGTTGGCAGTTATGTCGTAACAATGGACGTGTGGTGCAATGGTAACAACGGTGGGAAAGTTTGTTGCTATTGGGGAGCGTTACTGTCCGTTGCAACTATAATTTGACGTAGGAAGCAAGTAGTGGGGGATTGCGGCAGACTGTGGCCGCGGGCCACATTATCATGTAAGACCAGAAACTGTCTGCGGGCCGCTCAAAATCACGTCGCGGGCCGTATGTTGCCCGCCCCTGAACTAGAGTTTGTCATTTTTCTCACTCTGACACATTACAGTCGAAAAGCTTATACAAAGAGGTGAAACAATGTATAGATCAATGCCAAACCAAATCAGTTCAAAGCCACAATCGGGCATAAACCACAGGAAAACTGGTCCACAATAGCCAAGCAACTGCTTAGGAACAGAAGTGGTGTCGGCTCAGTTTCACTATAGCATGTGTTGGTTCGATACGTTTACAATTCTAGCGTGTTTTTTGCATTTTTTACACCTAAAACACTCTTTCAGTTTAACTGGCCTATAATTTGAGTTTTTTTGGCTCTCAAATACACTTTTATGTCAAACAAAGAGTACATTTCAATATCTTAATATGTTAAGTGTTGAACATGCTTCCAGTGCTGTTTAGGAATATAAATGGCAATGTTTGATTTAGGGGTGCATGTTACCGATGACACAAAACAGGTAAAGTGTGTTGTATTAATTGGAAACAGAAATTTAAAAAAGCTTGTCAAAGCAAACAAACCTGCTTTAATGGCTGGAACAGGTTTAGGAGCTGATGTGGTTGTTGTATCAACATTTCCCAGCAATTTTTCGATGTTATTTTGTGCTGCATCCTCTGATTTAGGCAGAGCATTCCAGGCAGGTTTCTCTACTGTTTTAGCAGCAGTTTCAACAGGTGGTTCAGAAGTTTTTGATTTTTCTACTTTAGGTGGTGACTCTTTAGGTGGTGTCTCTTTTTCTTTCTCTTCCAACAGACTCTGCTCTGGTTCCTTATTTCCATCATTGACCGTATTTTCATCTGCAAAACAATTGTCAACGTAAAACTAAACATCGTAAAATAATTTTAAAAAATTCTTATTTTGGAAAAGCATCAAACAATATTCTAACAAGCCCAAAATCTGCCAAAACCCACAAAAGAAAGTTGTTTAAAAGAGCAAAAATACAGCTAATAATATATATATTGCTGTGTTATATGCGTAAAATGCAGCATCTAACTCAACATGTGAAAAAAAAAGATTAAAAAAAAAGATTTTACGTTTACAGCTTTGTTTTAATTATGAAAAACTACAGCAACCGGTATATTGTCCAGTTATATATGTAAAAAAATTAAACAGCATCTAGAAAACATGTGAAAAAAAACAGCAACTATTATATTGTCCAGTTATACATGGATAATTTCACAACTTGCCTTGTTTTTCATCATCTTCTTTCTCACTCGCACTGAGTTTGTCACGTTCTTCAATCTTGCGCAAACCTGGACGACCAATTGTAGCTTTTCGTGGTCCTGAAGCTTTTCCATTCTCCCTGCCATCCGTGCTAGTCTTTGAATTCTGAAAAATGTAAGTGCAAACTCAAAAATCATATATCAGTGTTTTGTATCAGCCACTTTTGTTGTTAGCTTTATCATTTGGTTAAATGGATTCCCCTCAAGAAGTTCTTATACTATACCAACTGAAATATACTGATCGTTGCGCCACAAGTTTTAATGTCAGGAAAAAGTAAAAAAAGGAGTACAGTGTTTTTCATTTACCGTTTTGCAGTTTAACATCACCACAACTACATGACTAGATTCTCTTAAGAGGCCCTACACCAGCGGGTTTTTTAAAAAACCTACCAATTTTATCCTTGAGGTCACGGCACCAGAAAGGTTTGGAACCGCTGCCCTATACTATACCAACCAAAATCAGCTGAGGTCAGAACGATAGAGAAGGTCATGCCAAGAAATAGTAATGATGTAAAGTACAGTGGTTTTCATTTAACACTTTGCAGTTTAAAAACACCCCAATGAATTTAAATTCAGAATGTGCCTTGCTACATACCAGTTTTCATGTCATAAAGTCCATTTAATAGCAAATATTCTTTATATAAACGAGTAGTGCTCTTTCAGCAGTTTTGTTACAAATAATCGACGTTTCAACGTCCCATACAAGATGCTTTCATCAGGAAAATGGCATATCTTGAAACTAAAATTTCTCACAAAGTTGCAACCAACCACACACAAAAAACAGCGATAACAAGATTGTGTGGTTGCAAACTCACACCAACGTAGTGATAAAACAAGCTCAGTGGTGTAACAGCGGTCGATAATTTAACGGCATTAGAACATCTGTTTTAACGTTCATTGTGTTGGCGTGTGAATAGATGTTTCAAGACCCTATGTCAGGGGTGCCCAACCTGTCGATCACGATCGACTGGTCGATCTCGGACTGATCTCAAGTCGATCGCGAGGGTTGCAGAAAATTATTTAAAATAAGTAGGCGCTTTCTTACGTTACAAAAGTAATAGTTGCAGTAGTAATTGATACTTTGTTCTGGTACTTGTCTTTGCTAATTTGTATTGGAATGGTAGATCTCGAGAGTTGGACCACCCCAAAAGTCGATCTTGAGTCAAAAAAGGTTGGGCACCCCTGCCCTATATGATTAACTTAGGAACACTAGACATAGTAGGATTATCGCAAACATTTGCTCACAGTTTGAAACGCTCCACTTGCATCGAATACACCAACCTCGCCTTCTTCTCCATCTTCTGCCCATTCAGGCATCAAACCCGAATCACCCTGCTTTAAAAAGTAAACAGTCAAATCTAACTGTTTGTTTATCACGGAAAATACTAAGACGGGGTAGTGTTACTTTTTAAACTGTTTAAATCAGGAACACCACATAAAGATCTGTTAAGAAGTTTAATGGAGGAAATGATGACATGAGCATTTGCTGCAATGTTTAAAAATAAAGCATGTTATTTTTTTGTGTATTTGGGCCATTTTTCTCCATTAAAATTATGTTTAAATCAGTTTTTTGGCTACGGTTCTGCGCAGACTCATATGAGTTTTAAAGCTTGTGTTAGATTTCATTTTATGTCATTGTTTAAGCAGGAAGGATTTATCTGTAATGTTTTTGAGGTTGATGCTTCCACCAGTGGAGTGTAGTAAACAATTTCTGCCCCCAAGGCAATTTTGCTAACAGTACATGTTTTCTGTCTGTTTACACTTGGTTACAAAAATAGATTTTGTAGGGATTCTGTAACATTTGTACCAAATCACATCAAATGCTCTGTCAGGTTTAATAAGGGTAAAGTCCTTATGTATTTATCTAATAACTTTCACTTTGGATACAATTGTCTATGTTCCAGTATAAAAGTTTGATTTACAGATTGGTAAAGTCCTTATGTATTTATCTAATAACTTTCACTTTGGATACAATTGTCTATGTTCCAGTATAAAAGTTTGATTTACAGATTGCAATTTATCATTATAGTTCTCCCTCCTATTTTTGAAACAACACTAATGTTTATGGGAAGAGATTATACTTTCCGCAAAAAAGTCAATCAACAGCTCTTTAGAAAGGAAGTCCTTTGGGCCTCCAATTTATACAGCTTAGCATTTATTCAAAACAGTATCAGATAATATAGCAAAATGTACATAATTTGGCAAACATGTTTAGTAAAAGTATAAAGTTTTTAATCAGGCCAATGAAACTTTTACATGGTGCAGCTGAATGCTTTATGTAGTGCAAGTAGCTTAAAACTTGAATACATAGGTACGTTCTACTGGTGATTTGACGAGGCAGTGGCTATAAAGATTAAAATTTACTTACATCATATTTGCTGCCACCTAGTGATCGCGTCCGGTTCATGACTCTCCGCTCCCTCGGGTGGTAAGAGCTTTCGTTCGACCAATCTCGCCCTGTATCTCTCCAGTTACTGTTCGAACGACCTAAACGTTATGTAAGTAAACAATATTATATCATACCAAAACTACTTAAAGTTGAAAATGAAAAAAGTGATTTTGTGTGCACATATCAACCAGCTAACTACCTACAACTTAGACCAGGGGTGGGCTACCTTTGTTGATGTGGGGCCAAATACAATAGCCAAAATTAGATTGTGGCCGCACCCGTGTGTAACACAAGGTGATGTTACTTTATTGCTTACCAAATATGCTTAATTCCAAGTAAAAACGCATTTGATTCTAGCCACATATTGCCATGGTCGCAGAAAAATAACATCGGGTGCATTAATCTGCTCAAAAATACGTAATAGTTGACCTCGTTTGCCAGTACATTTGAAATCCAAGCATCTATGTGGGCCGTACAACCTTTAACCAAGGGCCGCATTTGGCCCGCTGGCCGCAGGTTGCGCACCCGAACAGTTATGATCGCAGCATTGCTTTTGTTTTAAACAGGGAGTCATACCGCTTGGTATTTTCAGGTTCAGCTTCACTTAAAACTGTTTTTAAGGGTCCATGTTCGGTTCAGGTTTAAAAAAAAATGAAAACTGTTGGGTTCGGATTTTTTGGAAAATGTGCTTTTTGATTTAGATTTAATGAATTAAATCGCTCAAACTCATTTATAATTGGGTTCAGTTCAGGTTCAACTTCCTGGTTTTAAACACAACAGTAAATACTAACCTCTCCAGTCTCGTCTCGAAGGAGCAGGTGGCCTCCAATCCGATGCTGGTTCCGATGTTTCAGCATCCGCTCCATCTCCACTTCCACGAATGATATCGCTCCTCCAGTCATCACTAACATCTGAGCGACGAAGAGGCTTTCGATGGATCGGCCCATCTTCAGATGAACCTCTTCCTAAACATTTTATAACAGGGCATTAAAATCTGACTACTAAGCATACTCAAGAATGCATGAGTTTGAATTTGTATGTGTTCCAATGAAGTGTATATATTTAAAATTTTGGATGTCTTTAAAAGAACCAAATTTTGCCTTCTTCAATGTTTGTCCCAAGTTCCTTGTATCTGACTATTTTAAAGTTTAATAATAAAGACACAGAACACAGAACAACATAAGACCTACAGTTGACCCCAAATTTATTATGTCACAGGCCCAGCAAAATGATGTTCTTGAGAACTCCAAAGATTTTACACAGTGCAAGTATTATAAATGTCTTGTGTTTGATGTGTCAACAAACAAAACATTTACACCATGTGGCATAAATAATTTATATATACCTATCAAGCTTTTATGCAATCTTTACAAACGCTTTTCGAACATTTTCTGAACACTTTTTTTTTAAACTCTTAGCTAAATGGTCAGCCCAGAACTCTGGAATGGGTGAATCAAAAAAAAAAGTTATAAAATACCTTACAATACTTTACATTGCACCAACAAACAAAGCATGAAACTCTCAGATTATGTGCTTTAGTCGGTACAGCCGTTTAAAAAAATCGTTTGGGGGCCTGTAAGTGAATCGCTAGGTCATTCGGGGTCAAACTTCAGGAGGATCACAGTTGGATCAATAGCTAACATCTGTGTAAATTTAAATAAATTTAAAGCACTCTTTCTTGACCAAACGAACATTACAAACCAGCAATGGACAGAACCGAATAGTTCAAAATCTTACCATTTCTCCCGAACCCTCTTTCCTCCCAGCTTTCTCTTCTATTAAACTCTCTTCCTCTTTGAGAGTACGGAGGCCCGGCACCTTCCTCATTCTGACTGATGCTCCGAGAGAATCCTTCGCCCCGACCCCGGCCTCTGCCACGAGGTGGGGCTGACCGCCCTCGAGTTGAAAGCGCCCCTCTGGGTCTGAAGTGAGTCTCACTGTTCACCCCACCAGAAAATGCTCTCTGCAAAATATTTGTTTTCTAGTTTATGACTCAACTGTTTTGGCCTCTTAAATCATACATCAGAACAAAAAAATGAACGTTTAGACCAGGGGTGTGCAACAAACGGCACGCAGGCCACAATCTGGCCCGCCAAGCTATTTAGTGTGGGCGGCCCTCAACAACACACTGATTCAGAGAAAAAATGCAAATCTTCGGGGAAATCAGCAAAATTTTCCAATAGTTTTTGGTAAATCTCCTAAGTTGCTTTGTATAATGTATGTATAATTTAAAATTGTAAACTTTTCAGTTTAATGCAGGTATTAAATTACAACATAGCTTACTTGTCTTGACCATCTAACAGTTTCAGAACATAATGACTATCTAGAAAACATACCTGATCATCTTCTGTTAAAGGAATCAGTGCAAGTGGCTGTAAGGTGTCTTCACTTATAAGATGAGGAGCCTGTAGCAAATCAGATGGAACTTCCGAATTTGCTACAAAGAGTGCCAACATCTCCTCCCGTCCATAGCTGAAATGTCATGAAACAATCAGAGGATGTGGTTAAATCTATATGTTCTCATCTTTGTGGTTTGCCACTCAATAGTTCTCATGTTTCAAAGACCTTTACTGCTGCTATAATGCATAGTCATAACCTTTTTTTCAGATAATATATGTACAGTTTATAAACCTGTTTATAACATTACAAAGATAAGTTAAAGGCCTTGTACACTATATACTGTATGTATCTTAATTTTTCTTTTAAATGCACTGGGGTTTAGACAGTCAGATCATTTCAGGAAAAGTTACTTTGCTCAGGTAATCGAACCCAATTATACATATATATATTGTTTACAATTTAACTGCAAATATATGCAGGAAATGCCTATTATCACCAATACGTTCTAATTGCAGAAAACACTAAGATTTTTTGAGAACATTTTTAAAACAACATCATCCATTATCTGGAAAAAAGATTACCACTTGGCACATTTTGTAACAGGTACATCAATTTTTCAATAACTGCCCAGTAACAGGGGTAAACATTTTTACATTTTTAAGTCAGCGTTTCCCAAATTGCGATTGCACACCCAAAAATGTCAAAGGATGCAAAAATTTTATACTTATTTTATTTTTGTTAGTTTCACAACTTGGCCTAAAACTCTTGGGAAAATATTGGGAAAAAAACACTACTCTAAGTGGACCTCACATGCTTTATTAAATAAATGTAAGCCATGCATGCATTCCTACCGAAATTCAGCTAATTTGAACTTGGCAGTGGTTGGCACAGCTGGCGATGGTGGAGGGCTTGTAACAGATGATGTTCCCGTTGATAATGCTCGAAGCCTAAAATACACAACACAATACCACGGTTAAAAACATCGTAAAGAGAAATAAAATCTGTTTTTAACACACACTGTTTATAGCAGATTTTAACAGATAAGCAAATAGAAATCATTGCAAAAATGAATTTTAACTTTCTGTATCCAAGTGACTGGGAATATGTTTGTTTTAACTCATCATAAGACATGGATTTGAACAAACCAAAATTTACCAAACTGTGCTTATGTATAAGTTTTTGCTGCATCTATATACTAAAGCTATTGAAAAAGTGTACGCTACGTTTTGAGAACCAGTTTGGAAATACGACTTTTAATCACTTGAAACAATTCATATGTTATATGTGTACTTCGGAACACTATCTGTTCATAAGTCTAATGAGGAATATAACTGCCCCAATAAATATTTAAAAAGTGACATTCTTATTGTTGAAACATACGGGCAAATGATCATGCCATTATTAGTGATTCATTTTTACGTTGTCGTTATAATAACACTTTAGCATAAATCAACCCTACCATTCTGGGCCGAAGTTAAGAGTTTCAGTGGACGACATTTTCTTTTTCAGTTGTGAGAGACTTTGTGTTGTACAACGCAGGCAAGTAGCAGACAGTGAACGCAGTTTTCAACTTTTTTCAACGCTGGAATAAGAGATGCTAAAAAAAAGTTAATTTAGACAAAATCATTAAATTATGTACTACTTTGGATATCCTGTGTTGCTTTAGTTCACTTTAAATTAAATCTGACGAATTTAAACAGTCAAAATAATTTTCTAATACAACCAAACAACAGTTTAAAATTTGCCTTGGAGAGCAGGTTTTGTTAGCTCTAGACATGCTGTAAAATAGTGGGCTATATAACTACAAACAGTTTGTCAACATTTCAGCAGAAAAACATTAAAGCTGTATTATTTTTTAAATTTTGATTGCCACAAGTAATTCTTTGACATAAAGTTGTTGGTTGTTTTCTTCTTACTAGTTTGCAAAATATCACCCCCTGTTAAAAAAAGTGCTTGTGCTTTACTGTTTTAAAAGACATGAGATAATTGAAATTAAACTTAGGATTTCTTGTTTCTCTCAAAATAGAAAATAAAAGCTTGTGGCTCGGGTTCCGCTATTTCTCGACTTTTTCGTTTCTAAACGAAGGGACTGTAGGTCCGTGTTATAGACACAGCGCAAGTAAGTATTTTTTTTATACTATTTTTTGGGAAAGGTGAAAGTTTAGCGGCAACACACACTAATAATCACTGTTTCTGGTGCAAAAGAAGACAGTAATGTGCCCAGTGCGCTCTAGGGGCGAGTTGAAACGAAAAATACACATAATAAGAGGTGTCGCATTTACTTTTTGCTGATGATACATGGCGTAATTTCTCACGAGGAAACTTTATTTGTTTCTCGAGAATTTCTGAAGAAGGAACCCTACTTGTGGCACACTAATAGATAGAATAACTTTTGATGTTTCTTTGCTAAGCTGATGAAAGAAATTAAATTGAATTTTTAAAGTGATGATTTAGACTGATTTTGGTAACACATAAATTAAAATAGGGATTTAGCGCTCTCATTTTTTGCCACACAACATAAAGTGCAAAATATGAACTTATTGCCAGTAAAATTTGCACTGTTCATTATTGTAGGTTAATACTAATACTGAAATAGGGTAAAAATAGTAACAATTACTAATTTTAAAATAAATTTCTGCATTTCAGGTTTTGAATTCCTTTTTGTTTACAACTTTATCCTAATCATGACTATCACACAGCTTAATTTAATTGCTCAATGAAGTAATGACTAATAATTTACACAAATAACATTACACTGGACAAAAAACGTCAATGAATATGTAAAAATTTACAAAAAGAACAAAATACATTTTTTACATCATTTTCTTACGCAATTTCGAATTTTTGACCATGATTGACTAGCGAGTCGAAATAAACTTTGCTGGATGTGAAAAATGCCTTATAATTTATGCACAATAAAACGAAAAATTAAACAAGAAAGAAGAAACAAAATACTACAACAGTTGTTGAAAATCTTGCAGAAAAAAGTTACTGGATGATCGATATGTTTAATTTTTATTTTCAAATTGGGTAGCCTGTAATTTATGCGAAACAGTGCTTGCAATTTAGTGCCTTTTCTGCAAATTAATGCGTAAAAAGTTTCCCTAGATTAATTATTTAATGTTAATTTAACAAATACAACGTTTTATCAAAAACTATAGTTTTGGTTCAATACAACAAAAAAAGTGTAAGATTTTTTTTCGTTTTAATATTATCCACCTGTTTCTATAATGACAGCCAAAATGTTTCCCCAAAGTAAGGGTAAAAAATTTCTAAGGTTTTGTTAACATTGACCTGGAGGTTTCGTCTTTTATCTACGGTTCTATGTTGCATATATTACTTCGCCCCACTTGCTAGTTATTAGAAGAACTGACTTGGTGTCAAACGGTCAACGGATTGACAAGCTACATGCCTAAGTAGTCACAAGGTGGCCATGTGAATTTGACATTTGGGTAAATGTTGTTGGGTATTTGCGGTTATTTCACTAGTTGACAGGAAAGATTTTAAAAGTTTGCGTTGCTTTGTGCCTACGTAACTTTAAGGTCGTTTGTCGTGTAAAAGTTTACATCACCAAATTTAGCATTTTATTTGGGTGAGTCAATTGTGTAAATAGGCTACAGGAACTGCCTTGAACCAAATAATTACTCAAGATTACTCAAGCTGCAGTTTGTTCAAACGCTGTCAGTTACTGATTAACCAACAAACAGCATTAGTACGACAAATGCATTACGATCGTGAACACAATTTTATTTGCAGTAATTAACTCAGCTGACATTTAGTTGCGGTGTCAAATTTGGTTCAAGTTTTCAGCGCAAAAAATGGTTTGATATTTCTTGTCCTAAGCAACAATGTTAATGTCCTATCGTTAGTTTATTTGATGGCGAAACTAAGGCATAAAAATGGAAAAATGAATTCGAAAAGCTTAGAGTATGATACACAGGTTTTATAGCTCGTTCACTGCTCGCACCAGCAAACAAGCTATACTGGGCAAAAAACAAAGAGGCATGTTAAAACTTGTCTACTGAATAAGCTACTGGACGGCGTATTTTACCTTTGGGCTGCACTCAAAGCAGGCGTATAGTTTGGGTGCAATGTTAGCTTAGTAATCAGGCTGTTTGCAACAAACATCCGAATGCGCGCAAGGGAAAAGAGTTGCGTTCGAGTGCTGAACCATTTAATTGTGTGATCAGTATTGAGTGCAAACCACCTATAAAGCTGTTGGATTATTTAAGCTGGGATATGAGTACTTTATTTTATAGTGTTCATTTTAGTATCGACGTAGACATTAGTAGCTATGTCACAAATAACTGTTGTTTTTGTGTTTTTTATTGGTCTTATTTGCTCTGGACATGCACAGACAAGAGCCTGGTCAGGTACGTGTTTTTTTCTTAGTGATCCTAATAAACGGTGGGTGACTTATAACCCATGAGCTGCAGCTCGAAGCGTTTGTTTTGAAACAATTTATATTTTCTCAGGAATTTACACCATAGCATAAGGCTTCTCAAACGTTGTGTGGGAGGACACTTGTGCTCTAGGAGAGATTTCCAAGTGTGACACGAAATATTCGCTATTATAAAGTGCGATAAAAAATCCTCATGACTAAATACATGACAATGATTTAAAGCTTATTTTTTCTTGCTTTTAATAGAAAGCAATCCCACTCATCAAAATAAAGTTGCAAATTAACTTTCTTTTGAGAACTTTTGTGTCGTTGGCCTACAAAGTGTAATGGCTGGAAGAAAAATTAGTTTGTCAATGCTCCGCTAGCTTAAAAAGTTATAACGTTAACTTATAACGTTTTCTTATATTCTGTTTTTTTTTGTATTTGTTGCGCAGAGGTGGAAGAAACTACCGAGTACTGGTATGGACTGGGTGAAAAGGAACTTACTGAGGCTCTTTATCTTGAGAAATTGAACACAAATGTTGCAAGAAACGTGATTATATTTCTGGGTAACACAAAGACTGCAGCGTTTCATGTAACGTATTCAGGGTTGTCCAAATTTTAGGCCTGAACCCTTTTTAAAGTTTTTTAAAGCCCGAATAGGGCGCTTTGGCAAATAAGCCATAAAGATTTAGGCGTTTTAGAGTTGCATGTGCAGAACAATTCAATACACTGTGTACAAATTCAATACACACATGTGTGCACATGCAAAGAAAGTGAAATTACGACGTAAATGTGGCAAAGTTGAAACTTAGGCGTATACCTGGACTGATTTGTCTATAAAAGTCCAAGCCCAAACCTAAATCGAACACTCAGGCGCAAACAAGACTAAACATGGCCTTATAATTAAGTTGGTATGTTCAAACAATGTTTGTTATCATGGTATTTGTTGAAGGTGATGGCATGGGCATCCCAACCATAACTGCAGGAAGGATAATGAAAGGTCAACTCCAGAATCAATCGGGAGAAGAAACAATTCTTGCAATGGATCAATTTCAACATGCCGGGTTCTCCAAGGTACGAGCCGGAACTTTTGTGTCTAGCGCACAAACACCAAGTTTGTAGTAATTGATTAACGAGATTAGAAACAGTTAATCATCTTGTACAGTGCTTTAGGTCACCAACTGCAGTTCTTGCACCTCTTTTTGTATTTTTAGTGAAGTATTATTGTTTAATTCCCTGCCACCTAACATAAGTTCGACATGCCCCGGTTAAACATTTTCGTAGCCCTTAAGAAAAGGTCTTGTACACCTAATTAGCGCCGCATGTACTTTTTGGTTTAAGAACTCCCGTTTTAGGCAGGTGGTTTACCAAGGCCGTATAGCCCGTTCTTTGGGCTATTTGTAAAATACCAAAAAATGTTTAACAATTAGCCTTTTTGTGCACATTATTAGGCATAGTGTACACAAAAAATATTTTGACTTTGTCAACAAGATAAAGTGAAAGCGATCAGGTTATAAAAAATATTATCCGAGCTAGAATGCCGAACACGGTTTTGAATCACGGTAATTTGTTTTCGAACTTAAGTCAATGTTTTGATTCTCCCTCGTAGAAGCTTTTGAAAATTGCATGTATTGCGATGTCTGAAAAAACATTCAGCGCGCAGTTGTTATGTGGGCCTCAAATTTTACCCTGAATCCGAAAGCACAACGCCAATACCCAGCCCAAGACGAAGTTTTTTCAAAACAAAACCAAAATGGGCCCAAAAAGATGACGGTCAAATGTTTCCTATAACGTTTATTTAAACACAAGCTCGAACCTGCGAACGCGAATCAAAAATCCCGACCCGACTTAAACTCTAGTTTGGTGGTAAAAAAACATCTGGTAAACTTCACAAAAATATTTAGACATACTCGGTGAACAAGCAGACGGCCGATTCAGCCAGCACAGCAACCGCTTTTCTTTGCGGAGTAAAAACCAACCACTATACGGTGGGTTTGTCGGGGAAAGCTCGGTTAAGTGATTGCTCATCTGTGTCTGGAAACGAAGTGGATTCTGTTCTGCACGACTCGTTTCTTGCAGGTATTTAAATTTGTGGTGAACAGACTAGCAAGGATGGCATATATGAACCCTTATCTTACACATGACTATACAATAAAAGCTAGAGCCTACATGAATTTATAAGACATTTCGTGCTGGCAAACGTATTTTTGTCAGTAAATGAAAAGTCGGTACATTTAGCCCCGTCTGGAAATATGGATTTATAGGTTATATATCTTATTGTTGGTCTTGATATATGTACAACATTCTTGATTCAGCCTTAAAAGCAACAAGCTAAAACCAAAAGGTACACACATTTCGTACGTTCCACTATATAATGCTATACCTGTTAGCCCATTTGTCAAAACTTCAAGAACAATTTAAACTAAATTTTTTTGCCTAACCCTTTTGATGTTAGGTCTATTGTAAATTGCTGTTTAGGTAAATCGACTGGAATTGTAACAACAACTCACTTGGCTCATGCTACACCAGCGGGAGCTTACGCTCATTCGCCAGATAGAAGATATTACAGCGATCGGGAAGCTAAGGAAGGTTGCGTAGATATTGCGAAACAAATGTACGAAAAGTCGGATGAGATAACGGTAAGTGTCGACACAATAGCCGTAATGTTATAGAACTTACTTACAATTAACAAAGATTGATAAATACCAATGGATGGTTTAAAGGGCAGTTATTTAAATGCAGCAAGAGTGGGATAGGGTTACGAACTCAGTTTATTGTCTTACCCCATGCAACCCATAGCCTTAACCGTCGGCATTTTAACGCAGTCTGCCTTATAAATATCCTTTAATACTCCTTGCGACAGCATCAAGCAAAGTTTTATGTTGTGAGTTCTTAGGTTAATTAGTAGAATTCTCAAATGTTACATAATTTCTTTCTTTTCGCATTTATTAAAAAGTTAAACACCGTTTTCTGAATATATACAGTTAGTCTGTCATTTGCATTTGCCCATGTGTTGGTTGCGGTCCAAAATCTCTTGAAATAAAAATTGTAAAAGGTTGCATTGGGTGGTGGGAGGAAATTTTTCACTCCAAGCGGTGTAGCGGATCCGGAATACTCACGCCAAGATGGAAATCGTCAAGACGGCCAAAATTACATAACGCAATGGCAAAACAAGTACAAGAATGTGAGCGCACCTTATGTATGGGACCAAGCTGGTTTCGATGCCGTTGATCCAGTAACTACAGACAAACTGCTGGGTAAGCTAGTACTTCAAAAAATTAACTTGTTTGCGGTGTACTAAAATTTACATGATCAATTGCGTCTTTCCAACCAGCGTAAACCGACTAGTTTTAATTATCCAATCATTCCAGTTGTGTGACTATTTTTTTCCTGTTTACATTTTATATATGTTTACTGTACACGAGTGGCTGACTCGATGCCCGATATGGTCCCTATCGCCATCCCCAGTTGCTTGCCCATTGTATTTCATTTGCATGCAATAACCGTATACGCAATAACCAAAAAGGCAACTGAAACAAAATATTATAATGATGATGATGATGTTATACAACAGCGGTTCCCAAACTGGGGTCCGCGGTCCTTTAGGTGTCCGTGAGGCAATTTTGGGGGGACCGCGAAGCGGTTGAAGTAATTCTATAATCTTATTTGACGTCAGTTTGTGCCACTAAATAAGTTTAAATCAAAGTAGAATTGAGAATCGACTGTCTCCATTGCTAAACAATGGCCTTTATTGAATGACAAATATCAAAAATGCAATTGTTCGCGCACAATCGTAATGTTTTTTGTCCTGTTTGTGATGTCACATGCTGTCTTTGGATGATTGTTATGCGCAATTTTGCATAACTAGCTAAAATCGTGCAATCAACTTTCGTTTTTTGAAATACACATTTAAGCTTAAGGACCGCGAGCCCTCGAAATAATGGCAAAGGGACCGTTTTGAAAAAAATATGAAAAAGTTTGGGAACCACTATTATACAACGTTTCAATGTTATTGTTACAGCATCAACTAGAAGTTGTAAGTCGGTCTACTTTACTTTGGCTATTGAATATTAGCCAGAAAGTGTAGGCGGGATCTATCTTTCTTATTACAAATATCGAATAATCTCTATTAAAATGTCATGTTAGGCGGACAACACAACTCCATAAACCCCAACGATTTTTTAAACCCATTTTTTAAAGGCAAAAGTACAAACATTTACATCAGCTGAATTGAAGAGTTTACATTTGTTTGTAGTTGTAATATTTTTGTTCCATTTTCAGGCATGTTTGAACCGGAAAATATGCAGTACGAAGTAGATAGAACCGACGAACCCAGTCTTGCTGAGATGACAGATAAAGCAATCCGAATTTTGCGAAAAAATTCAGACGGATTTTTTCTTCTTGTGGAAGGAGGAAGGATAGGTAGGAAACAAATATCGCTTAGATAATCATCTTCGTAGCCGGGGCAGAGTTGCAAGTCGGGCCGGGCTTTTCGGGCCGGGTTCGGGTTCGGGCCGGGTTCGGGCTTAGGTATTTGTCAGAAAACGGGCTCAAAACGGGCCTGACTTTACGTTCCGTTTCCGTCATTTTTTAGTAACAATTCTCTCGCTTTGATCTAAAACGTATTGTTTACCCCATTGTCTACTATTGTTCATTGTGTTTGTTGTCTTTTCTCTTTTTTTCTTTCTCATACTTTGTTGCAAGGCTTTCGTGGATAGACCTGTCAATCAAAATTTCGGGCCTAAACGGGCTTCTCAAAAACGTTTCGGGTTCGGGTCGGGCTTCGGGCTTATACTTTCGGGTTCGGGCTCAGATTTCGGGCCCGCTTGCAACTCTGAGCCGGGGATCCTAGACCATTTTAAAGTCGACTTTTATCCCGCTAGAATCCTTATACTACATCGCTAGCATATGTGAAAACGAAAGACTGTTGCATGATCGGATTTTGCTCGGGTTTGTTGCAACCACGTTATAATGTTTGCAGTTTTAAGGACAAATAAATCAAGTATTTGAACAAACCGTACACTCCCCGAAAGCCTTACCACAAATTAGTGATTTATCAACGATATTAGCAAACCGTAACTTGTCAGCTCTTGTCAAAAATATTTTTAGTCGTAGATAGATTTGTCATACTGTCGTTTGGTTAAAATACAGTAATCCTAATACGGAGCCATTTGGACCAAAATTTTTGTAACAATTGACCGATGTCGGTTAGTTAAAGCTTTAAACCACATTACAAATCATTTGGACGTCAAGTTTTGTCCGAATCAGGCGAAGATCCGAATTAACCGAATCCGGTTTAACCGCGAGGTTTACTGTACATTTTATTTCCGTGATACCGCGGTGCTGTTCTGTAAAGTAAAAATTTTTTAATTTTTTTGCAGATCACGCGCATCATTCTTCCAATGCACATCGAGCTTTACATGAACTTGTCGCATTCGACGAGGCTATAGAGAGGGCTGTAGATCTCACGACGGACAGCGACACTTTGATTATCGTCACAGCCGACCATAGCCACACTATGAATATGGGAGGCTACAGCGAACGCGGGAATCCTATATTAGGTAACAGAGGCAAATGTGCAGGAGCATTTTACCATGCAGCTGAACTGCGTGAAAAAAATCAAGTGATATTGTTCAGCAGTTTCGTATATTTCTCGCAGCACAAATAATGTATTTTGCTTAATTATTGTGAGTACAGGAAAGACACGTATGTGAGACCCATAAGTTTATACCTGCAGAAGAAACCAGTTTTAGGAATGCCAGGACAAGGTAAAAAGCAGCAGGCAGTGCACACTGTTTCGATCTATTGGGTCTCATCAGTGCTGCTGGTGACGAAAGATTGGCCGTATTGGCTAGTGTAGCCATCTGCAGCTTATCATTTATTGGTTCAAGGCTTTTTATAAAGGTAAAAAGATTCTCAAACATCGTGCACATTTTAAAAGGTTTGGCTCCGGCAGAAGATGATCCCGAAAAAGCGTTAGACTTTAAGCCTTACACAACTATTCTTTATGGCAACGGACCTGGATTTCAAGGCGGCCCTTCGACCTATTTTGGTGAACACGTGCGAGAGAATTTGACTGGCTTAAACACAGGTGGGATTTGACTTTTGATTAGGTTTGGCACACTTTTGAGTCTTATTTTTACAATTTTCGAACCGGAATCGCAGGTATTTTTAAAACCTGATAGTATTCGTCCGTTTAAAAGATTTGAAATTATTCGTTGCTCATGCATGATTAAAACAGGAACTTCTTGCTGTCTTTAAAGAGTCGCCAAGTATAGCAATTAAAAAGGAAAGGTGCATTAATGTAAATTTTAATGGTATTTAAACGCAATTGCAAGAATGTGGTTTATTAAAATGGTTCAAAAGTAAATACAGACGCACTGCAAACATACGTCAACCACAAAACTAGATTGCAGCACTCTTGGTGTCAAGGCAAGAGGAAAATTTGCACTGAACAAACTAAAAGTTCATTTTAATCTTATCTAAAACTATGGCAAGCCTAAGCAAGTAAATATTGACCTAATAGATTTGACCTTGCCAATTATCGTAAAACTTTGTAGTTTGCCACAAGCCTATCACGCCGTCAGCTTAAAAGTATTTGTATTGTAAGACATTGACGTCACAACTTCTGTTGTCTGAAAACCACCACAAATAAACCAAAGTCTAAAGTTTGATTTGAAGTCTGTGTGAATAGATTGCACTTATAAGTTGCTGCATTAACAACAACAAAAAATAGCAACGGGTATTTTGGAAAACCCGAGAGGTTCTTAACCGGGTTGAATTTATACTCAACATGCTTAGAGGGAACATGTAAGATATGAAATACTTGTCTGGTATGCGGAAAAACTGTGTTAATGAAACTTGATTGCTTTGTCAATGAAATTTGCCAAGAGTTAAGCAAAAGAACGCGTCTAAAAACCTAATTGAGTTGAGTTGGGTTTCTTTCGCTTGGTGAAAGAACACATAGCGACACAATTGCATTGAAAATCACCAAGCCGGAAATAGCTGCGCAACGTTAAGACGTTATGGGGCACAAAAAGTGGAGGGTACAATTGGTGGATCATGATTAAACGCGCTGCAGCTACACCGTAGATAATTTCCAAATTGACTTTCTTTCAACGACTATTGTAAGTGTCCCGGGGATAAAAAAACACTTTTTTAATGAACCGCGTGCTTGAAAAGTTTGAGAATCACACCCTTACTGCATGAAATCCTTGAGTACTTTTTTTTACCGTTCAATGTGTGAACTACATTGTATTAAATTCTCGGGTAATTCGTTTTAGCAAGTGTTTCTTTTTTTAGCAACATTTTACCTAGTTTTGTCGGATTTGTTTTTAACAGAAGGGAAGAACTACATCCAACAGTCGGCTGTTCCCCTTGCATCCGAGACACACGGAGGAGAGGATGTAGCGATCCTGGCAAGAGGCCCGATGTCTCATCTCTTCCATGGCGTCCACGAACAAAACTACATCGCTCATGTGATGAGGTAAAACTGATAAATTTGCTCAAGATAAACGAAAACACAAAACAGAAAAGGCAAAATGGAGGGGGTCATTGACACCCGATATTTTCCGCGTTTGTTTTTCGCCAGACTCACCAAATCTGATAAGCGTTTAGATCAGTGGTCGACAACCATCGGACCGCGGCCCAGTGCCGGTCCTTGAGAGGTTTGGTACCGCGGGCCGCATAAAACTTGCTCAAGGTTCACATTCAATTTAGAGTTGTAATAACTGTAATTAGCTTTCAGTGCTGAACATTTGTAGTTTTTAAAGGCCGGTCTGTGATCAACAGTTCAGTTTCAAACCGGTCCGCAGTAGAAAAAAGGTTGCCGACACCTGCGTTAGATGATAAGAAAAATAAGGTAATGTGTTACCTCATCTATAATGAGACACCTCATCTATACACAAATACACAAAAACATGTTCAAGATTCGTGTTTGGGAATGTCCTCATTTCGAACCCTGCGTAAATAGGCTCCACGTGGAGAGATTTAAAACAGCAACAACTCTCTTACAAAGCACTTAGGTCACAGTGTTTCCTTGTAACTTCTTGATTCTATGTTTCTCTATAGTTATTTTATACAGTCATTTCTTCATTTACTTTGCAGATACGCCTCTTGTGTTGGAAACGTTCCCGGGCACTGCGGTGTCACAAATTTTGTTGCTGATCCGGCCGCTCCCACTGAAACTTCACCAGTTGCCGCTGATTTCCTTGGTTTACAACTAGACCCGGCACAAACAGAAGTGGCCCTATACGTTCAATTTGTCCTACTGTTGTGCATGGTGCTCTTTACTATATTCTTGGGATATGTTTACAAGAAGAAACCCAGAAGAGTCAAAAATCAGGCTTTGCACAGTTCAGATAATAATGGTTACGCGGGCGAGAAATTGTAAAATGTTTTTTAGCAATAACATGCTGTTTTTTTGTGATTGCACTTTAATTTCTGCACTGTAGCCCTTCCAAAAGTGTATTACAGTTTGTCATAAAAATGTAAAAGTGTACATGCAATAAAATTTCGGTTTTAACCTCGTTCGGTGTTTATTATACAATGGTATCAACTGCCGATAAAATTATTTGTAAATAGTTTTCTTAAAATACCACTCATAATTTAAATTCAGGATAAATAACTCAATGTACGGAACAGCTGGTAAAAGATTGTGACGTCATATGCAGATGACGCGCGAAATGGGAGATTTGAGAAAATAAGAGAACGAAAAAAACGGAACATGATGTATTAATATTTTAGGGTTTTAGAGGCCATAACTTCTGTTTTTAGGTTTTTTTTATGAATCATGGAAAGTTTAAGTAAACTTGTGTGCTTTTGATGTGTATTTTTAAAGGAATATGCAGCTTTAGAGATAAAATTGCACTTGTAAGTCGAAATACACGTGACGTTAAGGTTTTGTTTTTTTGCTACAATTTTTTTTGTGGATACAACAACAGTTTGAGGCCCAAAACATTTTGGGATGGATGCCTTACAAAGTGCCATAGCGCAGTACATTTTCTGTGCCAATGAAGTGGTGCAATTTAAAATGGGTATGACATGTTTTCAGTTTGTAAAGTAAGACATGGTGAAAGAGTACGTTGCAAACTCCTTAGACTTGCTCTGATTTTTTGCTCAGGTTATTAAATACTGTGAATATGTACCATAGACTTGATATCACAAAAATTTACCTGTAAATCACCATAGAGTAGTACAAAATAAAACACCCATAGCTCAAAAAACTCTAAACCACAGCTTTCTACACATATTAGTGTATGTGTACTTCTGTTAAAGTTTGAAAAAAATGTAACCCTTTACATTTGACAGTGACAATGATAACAAAAATATTTGATTACAACAATCACATATAAGAATTAAACTTATGATGTGCCCATTTACATCATATTCCTCAGTTTATACAACTTTGCACTGAATGATTTTTAATTATACCAATGGTATAAAGTGCTTTCCAACAAAACTTAATCCAGCTATATTATACAGTGAGGAATGTGGAAGATTTGGCATCAGAAGATGGTTATTTCAATCCTGACATGTCACATCAGATATTTGGAGAAAAGTGTGTTGCAAGTTGCTGCAACAAGTTGAAATAAAGTAAAATCAGCTCTTATATCTTTACAGGGAACAAATATTTGGATTTAAAAAGTTGAGAATCAATCTATTCTATGCTGCAAGCACACTTCATATTTATGTCAATATAAAGTATGAGAAAAAGCTTAATCCTAAATATGCAGAAGGAGTTGAGGTGATTACAATTTTTTATGTTCATTTGTTTCAATTTTGTGGTTAAAGCAGCGTTTTTTCTCTTGTTTACATTTTGTCAGCACTGGGGAACAAAGTTAGCTGCCAAGATTTTCAACTAGTCTGCCATTAAAGATATTTTTAATAACCATTTAAGAGTTTGGTTATGTTTTAGCCCGACAATATTATGGAGAAGCTAAAAGATGTACTGCCACTAAAATTTTCTGAAAACATTGATGAATTTTCATCGCAACTGGAAACACAAGCATCATTTCACCCGCATGGTGAACTCATAAACACTTATTCAAGACAGGGAATGGAAACATCTTTGAAAAGAACATTCCAGGTGTACAAGGTAAAGTAAATGCTTCCTTGCAAGACAGTTTTGGCACATTGAAAAGCACAGCTAAAAATATTTTTGGGTGTTAAATAAGCAGATCAATGCCTCTGCTATTTTTCTTCCACTAAAGAAAGGCATACATGTTGAAAGCAAATAAATTTCAAAGTTTCAATAATTATGACGAAACAGCTTTGGGCATCTTTTCTGTAAAATAAACTTTTTCATAGGCTGATGTTACCTGCCCAGGATTTAAGGACTATCACCAGCGCATGGAGAGTTTTATTTTATGGTTTATTGATGCTGCCTCGTACATTGATGCAGATGACGACAAGTGGGATTTCTATACTGTGTAAGTAGGCTTGAGAGAATTCCTTCCATCAAGAAAGTTACTGATATTTTTTAAAGGCCATCTTTTACAAAACTCTAGCTATGACTTGCATTTATAATGTATTAGTTCACTTTGTTTTCTTTTTAGATTTGAGAAGGTTGTTGAAAGTGGAATAACAACCTTTAATTTTGTCGGGTATTCAACCTGCTACAGATTCTATGCGTACCCAGACAGATGCAGACCAAGAATAAGGTGAGTTTCCAACATTCAATCAAATACTCTTGTCTTATTGCTATGTGCCAGTTATATGTTCTAGCATTGAGTACATTGGGCATTAACCACTGCATTTGTTTAAATTGTCCCAATTTTGGTTCAAGGTCAGTGAAAATATATTATTTTTGCAGTCAAGTTCTAGTGCTGCCAGTTTATCAGAAACAAGGTCATTGTACTGCGTTACTTTCCACTATATACCAACAATACACAAACAACAGCAGTGTGGTTGACATCACAGGTCAGTGACTGTCTGTCATATTTCTTGATAAAATTTTCTTACTTCTCGGTAAAATCCCAAGAAAAAAACTATAGCATTCTCAAAGGATTAGCTAATTGGCATTACACATTAGCATTTATTATCAAAAGAATATAATTTTTTGTGAAAAGCTTGTGTTACTAAAATGCTTTTGCTTTCACTTTAAGTATTGTAACCTGCAAACATTTTGCGTTTTTACCTTTCAGCTGAAGATCCATCCGACAATTTTCAACGAGTGCGTGATTTTGTTGATGCAAAAAACCTTGCACAGTTAAAAGCTTTTTGTCCAGCAAATCTTAAAGAATCATATTCAAAGGAAATGGAGAAGTCAGCTAAAGAAAACCATAAAATCAACAAGGTATAGTGAAGTTATACTGTTTACAAACTTGTAGGTAGTATGACTGCTATTGTATTTGTACTTCTTATTTCAGAGGCAGGCCCGTCGAATATATGAAATTCTGCGTCTCAGTCACACAAACGAGCATGACGACGATGAATTTACAAAATACCGCCTGTCAGTAAAGGAAAGAATCAATCGTCCCTTCAAGGTGAAAAACCCAGTACTAAAATCTTGCCTAAAACACCAGGGAATTCACCAAAGCAAAACATTGCTTTTGCATGGCCATTTGGGTAAACCCTAGAATTTTTGCACAATATTTTCCAGAAGGGGAAATTATTGGTATTTGGTTTTGGGTAATTTTGTTTTCTAATGAAGTGACTAATTGCTTTTTGAATTACTGCCAAACAAAAGTTGACATTAGCACTTAAAATGTGTAAGTCACCACTTTTGGTCTTAAAGTTGGTTTAAAGATTTGCTGCGAAGTTTACCCTTGTTTTTATCCTTAGAATGAAAGTATGCGGAAAAAATCTCGCCTTTTGCACGACCAGCTCGTACCACAGGCAGAAGAACGTCGCCTAATACTACAGAAAGAATTCGAAAAATGTTTGGAGGAATATAGAAAAGTTGTGTCCCGTCTACAGGCCTGTTAAAGTTCCAACTGATTTTCATGTTCTTTTTCGTTTATTGCATCTTCACAATGGTTTCTTAAATACTGCCAACTTATGCTTTCTCTTGTGTAGATATTTGTGACTTTCAGAGTAAATCTTTTCAGCCAAAATCTAAGTGTCATTTTTTGTCTGACTGCACTGGTATCAATATAGATTACAGTTTTCTTATTAGGTGGCCTGATTTGGCCCCTGCAATTTACAGCAACAACTTACCTCAATGCAGCAAATACCAACAGTTAAATCTCACTTACCTTAGAGCCCACAAACTTTTTTCTTGGTGTAAAAGTCAGGTTAACCTTAAACTTACCTAGAAAAGTTTGTGGCCAAAACAAGTTTCTTCAAATGCCTTCTTTGTCGGCCTCATATTCTGTATGTCATATATACTTACCTTGATTTCATTGCAACTGTACAAACCTGCCCTTACTTCAACTCAATCCAAGACTGTTTAGCTTTGGTTTTTGTGCCACAAAGAGGCAATAACTAAGAAAAAGCATCTGTCTTCTTAAAAACTTGAAAAAAGACAAACCAATAAAAAACAACACCTCTAGTGATAAAATGCAACGCAAGTCATAAAAACAGCAACAACAGTTTAAAACTATGATTGGTTTTACAAAAATCATTATAAAAACTCAGAAAAAAGGCACTCAAAATGGCAACTCTAGCAGCATCATTGCTGGCAGCACAAAAGCACCAAACATCTTGGTCTAGCAGCATGAGATTATGAAAGCTTTTTTGAAGAACTTTGAAAAGGTAAAACTGGTTGTCTATCGGTACGGCTTCGGCATACAAACATCAGCAAAGAAGTTGTGTTGCAAAGCAGTTTTGGCAGTGATTCTTTGGACAGGATCATAAACTATCATTTTCTAAAATGAAACAATTGAAGTTAGATATTTCACAGTACGTCGATAAGTATGCCTTAATGGCAGGTCTACATCGACGCTTCAGGGCTGATCCCAGTATGAATTTATTCATCTTAGAAGTTAGATATTTTAATAGTAGTTACCAAAATTAGTAACATCCATTTCTTTCTGACAACTCAAATTGCAGCAACCCATTTTTTCCTAAATGACCATCTTGATCACACCTTTTTAAAACTAGATTTTAAATTAAGTTTAGCCGAATAACCACCACAAAAACATTAACTGGTTAACTCTGTAGTATATAATAGCCTAATTATTTTAGAGAAATTACCTCCATAAGGTTTATTCCACAAGAGTCCAAATCCGGAAACACTGATTGAAAAGACTGTTGTGGCCATTGTGGAAATTTGTTTTTAAAGTCAGGCAGTGAAGTGACACCGGGCCATATGTTTTCTGTGGGAGTCCCAAGTGTGCGGAATATTCGGAACAACTGATCGATTTCGGAGTCACCAGGAAATAAAGTCTTTTTGTGAATCTGTGACAGAAAACAGATGCAAATGACAAGTGATACCTTGGTGATTGCTGTATACAAACAGTAGGACTGCCAGAAGTCCGGAATTCCCCAGACATGTCTGGAATTCGGGCGTAAAATCATGTCTGGAACTAATTTTAAAATACACTCCAAATGTCCGAAAATCAGTATGTAGAAATGTAGTATGGTGCCAGTTTGGTTTCGAGAAAGGTATTTATTAAAATTGTAATTCTGTCTATTGGATACAGTAACCCTAACATACAGTAGGAACCACATACAAATATACCCAGTTAATGACATAACTGCTAATCTCACTAACCATTTCAGAAAAGATACAACCAATGCTCCAAATATCCACAGCCGCTGAGTAATACTTTGAACCAAGCAAAATTTCTGGAGGTCTGTACCAAAGAGTGATCACCTGGGCAACACAATGTTAGATAACTTTGTAATCATAAATATTAATAGTCATGGTTGCACTTACTTCATGTGTGTACATACGAACGGGGACACCAATTGCTCTTGCGAGGCCAAAATCTGCCAATTTGATGTGACCTATATCATCAATCAATAGATTTTGTGGTTTAAGGTCCCTGTGTAGAACTCGATGAGAATGACAATATGCAATTCCCTGGAGCAACTGGTGAAGGTAACTCTGTAACCACACAAAAAACATAATCGTTAAGTTAGTTTATTGCTACAAACATTCCTTACAATATCAAAAATCAGTTGTATAACTACAGCCGTAAATGTCACAACAAACAAAAAAGTGTAAGAACAAGTGGTTGCGGCCCATAGAAGAAAGCACTCAACATTTTTATCCTTCTCAAGTTCTTATTGTAAATTCAATTCTGGAGTATATAATAGCAATCCTGTGTCGACTTTAAATATAGACAGGGAAGGCATAAAATACAAATGATGGTAAAATGGCTGTTTAACCAAATTTGTCATTTGCTAATAGTACTTTCCTGAACAGTCCATTAACACATGAACATTTCTTAGATGCAAAATATTTTATCTTAGATGTCATTAAACCTAAAAGTACTACATACAGGTTAGATTGAATTTATGTGGTGCAAAAATCACAAAATTATTGGGACTATTTATGTGTGGTGAATTAAATTCAATATTAAATTTGCCATTAAATATCAAACTAACACAGAAATAGTTTTTTAGACAGTACCTTTGCAAGAGGAAGTGGTAATCCTGACTTTTGATCATCCATAAATTTCTTCAGGTCCTTGCTTAAATATTCAAACACCAAATACAATTTCATCTCACTGTGTATGACATCCATTAGTCTGAAACACACAAATGTTTGTAAAAAGTCACTAGTAAGGTAGCAAATTAGGCAGGATCATTGGTAAAAAAAAACATAAACAAGTTTAAGCGTGGTGCAAGCAATTATGACAAAAAGCAGAGTATTCCAATTTCCAAAAACTGATATAATCCAACAAACAACTGGCTTCATGAAACAAAGGGAGAAAATTTACAAAAATTGATAAAATGTAAGAATGTCAGACAGCAAAACACATAAAAAGCCTATCATGTAAATGTTAAAATGCAAATTATGATTTAAAATGTAAACTACTTAATCCAAACCTACTGCACAAAGACAAACAAATTTTGAGAAGCATGGCTTACCTAACAATATTTGGGTGATCAAGCTCCTTAAGAAGTGAGATTTCCCTGATGGCAGTACTTGGCACTCCTTCAGTTTCACTACAAAATACAAAAAAATAAACAGAAACAGAAAATAGAACAAGTAACAGCAGCCAGTCTGCAGAACATGGCAGTTCCCGACGAGATCTCGCGCGTGCAGGACCTATATGTCCCACGTGCGCGCGTGCACGGCCAATTAATTCGCGTGCAAGACCAATTTCAACAGGCGCAAAGCAAGCGATAGAGTTTAAGATAGGACAATTAATGCCTTTGATGCGAAATTTCCGCATGCAACATTTTTTTTTCAAAACTAAATCGCGTGTGCAGCTGCCATACTCTGCAGACTGGAACAGCAGTAATTGCCTGAACGAAACACCCAAAAAAGCAGTTTTAAATTATCTTTTTTTGTAGACTTGATTCAAAAAATAGCAGATGCATATCTAAGGAACTGGCAAAATTTTTACTATGTAACACAATTAATTATCTTCACTGTATTTACAAATTTGCAAGCATCTGTCTTTATGCAATTAGATGTAAAAACAGGATTTGCTTGGTCGATTTTTGTCTTTGTCGACACAAAATTCAAAATATATGACATTTTTTATGTCCAAAGTTTTACATACGTGTCCAAGCGAATTTTTTTAAGCGCGACCATTTTTCCAGTCAGTTTGTCCAAAGCTTTGTACACAATTCCGTATGTTCCTTCTCCAATCTTTTCAATTTTATGAAATCCGTCCATGGTTTTGATTTTGATTCCGGTATCGAAAACTTGTCTGCAAAGAAATTAATGCCAACAAACAAACTCGTCAATGTGGTTTGTTTGTGGCTGCCAAAATGAAATGATCGCAAAAAAATAGCGGCAAAATTTTTGCACTTAACACTCATCCAACAATCCTTTCAGTCATCCGTTTAAGCACCAAACAATGTTTTTTTTTACCAAAGAAAAGTCAAAACATAAAAAAGAGCATTTTTTTGCTTAAAGAACAACATCAAAATTTCATTACTTAAATCTTCATGCATTTTACAGCTCTTAAAGTCATTAGTTTAAATATACTCAAATTGCTTAAATAAACAAAATGAAATTTTAATAATTGCACTTATCAAATTAATTGCTTTAAACATAGACATCATAAAAACATACGATTTCGATGGTTTCACAGCAAAGTGTCAACAATGCAGTTTAGCTGCATGAGGAAACCAACTTTGCATTTATAAATGAGCTTTATTGTTCGTGTTTACTTTAGCTTTAAGCTTTGCAGACGTGTAAACAGAGCTTACTGGATAGAATGTATGGATTTAAAAGGATTTTGTCCACAGGAAGTCTTGCTAATCACTAATCAGATTTTTCCACGAGTTAAAAAATAAGTGTAAATCGCTGTTTATTAATTGGCTCATTTTTATGTTTTCTTTACTTGATTTACACAATATGTTGCTTTTTTTATAACAGAATCATTTAAAAACATTGCAGTTTAATCGGTACATAAAAATACTGTGTAATATGGTGTTAAAATACATCAGATATATTCTTTTATTTTGCCTTCTATTAACGGTGGCAATATGTACATTGGTATGGCAAGCATCTTCGACCAAAGAATACAGCCGTTCCACATATGGCAAAATGCGGAAACTACCTCAAAACTATTTCATTGATGGACCATTAATAACGCAAGTTGTATATAATCGTATTGGAAAGTGCGGCAGTCGATCTTTGAACACAATTATACATTCACTGTCAAAGAAGAATGAATTTCATTTTTACACATCTCCAGTAGGAAATGTTACAAGACCAAAAATTTTGGATCTTATGAGTGAAGTGAGATTGATTGAGAGCATGCCAACTCCTATGCTTTACACAAGACACATTCACTTCATAAACTTTGAAAAGTTTGGACATCAGCCCCCAGTGTACATCAATGTTATTCGTGATCCAATTGAGCGCTTCGTATCTCAGTTTTACTTCAAAAGATACGGTGATAATCACATGGGTATGTCGCGTCTAGCACGGCCATGGCATGACGGAGAAAGAGACCTAGACATCAACACTTGTGTGCTGCGAAACTACAGCGAATGTTCTGGACTAAAATTGTGGTATGTTGTCCCGTACTTTTGTGGTCAATCCCCAATTTGCAGAGAACCTGGTAGAGATGCATTGCTAAGAGCCAAACGTCATTTGGTGGACAACTATTTATTGGTGGGGGTGCTTGAAGATTTCGAAGGGACCTTGCAGGTTTTAGAAAAACTACTGCCAACTTATTTTAACGGAGCAGTGAAAATATGGAAGAAAGTGGAGAACAAAAGTGTCAAAAACACTGCGACAAGAAATAAAGTTCCGTTGACGCCTGAAGCCGATGCTGTTTTAAGAGATAAAATGAAGTTGGAATATGAATTTTATGACTTCGCTTTTGCACTATACAGGCAATTGAAAGTTTTCCAATTAGGACTTGATTTATGAGATCTTTCATAACTTTGACAATGTGCTATCATATAGCTTTGTGTGTTTAATTTTTGTTTTGTGAACAATCTGTGAGAAACACCATGTGGTACAAATTAGTATGTTCTATTCATTTGTTTATTTTATTCATATTGAATTATAACACGATACATGAAATGTTTAAAACACTGCTTTAAACTTTTTGCTGCCTTGTGTGATGCCATTTATTCAACAATCAAATGTTTTGTTTTATTGCTTTTTTACAACTTGAAGCCTTGAGCTTTTTTTCTACCCAAGTAAGCAGTATTATATTCTTGTGTCATATGTGTAACCTGCACCACTAAACAGCAACCTTATGAAGTATATTGCAGCACTATTGTTTGTTGTACACTAAGATTATTAACGTTGGCAATTTGTAGTGTTGATTACAAACATAACTTCAAGACATGATTAGTTGTTTTTTTCATGCAAGTGTTATTCATTCCTCTCTTGTTCTCACATCTACATCATTTTTAAACATCAGCATGCTACCTTTTCACTTTGATGTCACATTTCTTCTGTGTTTTTCTCTGGTTACGATTTCAACACGGTATGATATTGTGGGCTAATTATGGTCCTTTTATGCATGATGTGAACAATTTGTATCAACACGAACCAGACATTTTTTTGCTTAAACTAAGCATTTATTTTGTTCCTCATGTTTGATAAAAATCTGTACTGCAATTTTTTCCATGGTGAACTCAATATGCGCCACAATTAAATTAAGTTTATGTGTATTAACCCAATGTTTATTTGCTGTCTCCAATTGGACAGGCAGAATACATTAGTGATGGGACGAGTACCCGGTATCGATGGTATCGAACGATTTCAGTGGTATCGATACTCGTACTCGGTATCGAAATATTTTGTCTCAGTTTTCGATACCAACGTGCAAGTACCGAAGGCCTGATTTACACCATAAGAATACGGGCAACTTTTGGCCAATATTTGCTTCGGACAGTACGAAATTGGAAAAAAGTTCTGCCAGTTTACGTACGTCTTTTTCGCTATCACGTGGTGATTACATTTTTCGGCATGTGTGTGCGCACGCCTTTACCCCGAGCATGGCAGATAAATTAGCTAGTGATATACAACTAAGTACAACACTACACTTAAGTACTCGGTATATACATGTGGTACTCATACTCGCTTCAAAATCTGGTATCGTCCCATCACTAGAATACATAGTGTCAATAATCCCTTCAGATCTTTTTTGCAACATTATATTGTTTGTATTTTAAGTGCCGTTCACAAATAAAGAATAAATGCTTTTCCATCTCTTTAGTTAATTGTTTTGATTGGAGCGGTTAAGTCCCTGATAAGTTTCTTTATGTGGGTGAAATTATAATAAACTCTTTGTTGCTAATTTGGGCTTCATGCCTATGAGATAGAAATAGATAAGTGTTAATGGATATCCATGGATCATGTGGCCACTTGGGAGTTCAGCTCAGCTGGACAGTACTGGCTTTACATACTTTTAAAATTGTATGCATTAGATTGTGGTTTACAACAAAAGTATCACGCTCACACAAATGAAGATGTAAACTTTTTAATGTGACACAATACATGAAATGTAGTTGAAAATAGGAGAGGTTTAGGGTATTTTCTGTCAACCAGAAGCAGTTGTATAGTTTTGAGACACATACACCTTATCAATGCAGAAAAATCAACCAGGCATTAGATTTTAAAGCAGGGGTGGGCAACCTTTGTTACTGTAGGGCCAATTATAAATGTCAAAATTGGATCGCGGGCCGCACATGTGTATAACACAAAGTGATTTTGCTTGGTTTTTTTACCAAATATGCTTAACTACAAGTATAATTCGTATTTGATCCTAGCCACATTTTGCCAGGTCGCGGAAAACTAGCATCAGGCGTATTAATCAGCTCAAAAATATGAAACAATTGGACTCGTTTGCCAGCACTTTTGAAATCCAAGCGTCTCTGCGGGCCACGCAACCTTTAATGAAGGGCCGCATGCGGCCCGTGGGCCCCAGGTTGCCCACCCCTGTTTTAAAGCATTTAAACCTGAATTAATAATCAACAAAACACTGTAACTGTAAAAACAGGGTTAAAAGCGACAAAAAACATAACACATATTAAACGGAATGGCTTTTCGCAACAGAAAAAAAAAACTTGAAACGAAACCTTTGGGCACAACAACGAAAACCAAATAATTTGCCAATTGCAAAGCGATAATAAAAAGCGCCTTATAAGTTGTTGGAAAATCACAGTGACATAATCACTTTATCCTTCAACATAATAAGAAACATACAAATTGGCTACACAAGCGAATTAACAATATTTTTCCTAAAACATACTTTTTTTATCTCTGATTTTATTCAACCAAAAATGCAATTGACATAAGTTTTGTAACAAATAGTAGGTTGGAAAAATACAATATACCATGCGTTTAAATTGAATAAATATCCTATTCACAAAAATGCAATTTACAAACACTGCGAAGTTTATAACAAAACATCACAACTGCTTAAAAAGCCAAACCAATCCATCCTCAAGGCCATTTAAATTGTCAACTGTGACATCTTGTACATACCAAGGCCTATCATTGATGCTAGCAAGATCAAGAAGAGAGGCAATCTCAATACATGGAATCCGCGGCGATAATGCATTTTCTGTACAACATAAAACAAGCAGGGGCCTTCTGTTTGAGGGATGCTGGAGACCAGATATGCCTGTAAAGTTCATAATAGAAGAAAATGCTGAAGCATCAGGCATATGTGCGTTATTTTCTTCAGTGGTATTAGTATGCTGTTGTGCTTGCTCTGTTTCATAACTTCGAATGCCACTGACAACAGCCTGCAGCTCAAGGCGATTGTAAGATAACTGCTCAAATGGTTGATCATTTGTTGCATCAACTACATATATTAGCCGACAATTCATGTCTCTCTCTTTTAGAAAGTTGTCAACTGGTTCACGAAGTTGAAACTTGGGTAGAGCATTTACATCTGATTTTGTTTCGCTATCGTTTGCGGAAGTTGTCTCTGTTTCCTCTGGAGAAACTTCAACTAGAATATTGCTTTCTTGCAACCGTTTTAGTCCTACTCTTCTTTGACGATCTCTTCTGTTTCCGGAGTACAATGCAATCAAGTTAAAGCGTTTCTCCCCTTTAAATTCCAACTCGACACCAGACCCGACACCGTCTTGGCTGCCAGGCAAAAGACGCACTGTCATTAACAAGTCAGGCCGAGCCCACAAAAGACGACGAAAAATTTTACTGGTATTTGGTGACTCCATTCCAGGGCCCATCATTATCACTTCTCCACTCCCTGACCTCATTCGCATCCAAAGACTCCGCAAAAACCTTGGAAAGCTCTGGCTTGATGCTGCTAATGATTGGTTTCCTTGCTGCGGCATAGTAGTTGAATCAGTAACTACATCAATTGCTGGGGAATTATTTGATACAAGTCCAATTATTTGCTTGTCCTGTTGCCTTTGGTAAGCAGAATGAAAATACAAAGCTTTGTAGTTAACGTTACCCCTCGCACAAAGTTGCTGATGAAAATCCAAATAGACGTTGTTTGAAGATACATTTTCACCATCTTGATGTGAATCATGCAAATCCAAATCATGCACTGGAATAAGTGGAGTGCTTTTCTGGCTTAAGTGACTCCACTTGTTGATATCCCTGAACAGTAGTTCCCTCCATAAGAACTGGTCTCTGCACATTTCACTCCAATGTCGGCTTGTCATTGACAAGTGGCAGATGTCTGTGGTTTCCAGTTGGGAGAGAATAATTAGTTTGCAATAAAACGGCAAGTCATCAAGCTGAACTACATCAATCTTGAATTCATTTAAGCTGGTGTCATCTTTTGGTGTTACTTCTGCAACAAAACAAAAATAGATATTTTGAATTCCTGTAAAAACTTTGCACAAAAACACAATTATTTCATGGCATTTGGTGTGCTATAAATCAGGGGTGTGCAATCTTTTTTTCTGTGGGGTGAAATACAATTTTCATGATTAGATCGCCGGTCGCACTGTCTTTATACAACAAGTTAATTTTACGTTGTTGCGTACCCAATATGCCTATTTTGAGTTAACAAGTACATTCCCATTTGATTATAGCAGATTATTGTCTGGACGCAGCAGAATAGCACCAAGTACATTAATCTGCCCAAAAGCGTATCATAATTGGACTTGTTTTTCAGTACATTTGATATCCAAGTGTCTCTGCGGGCCGCACAACCTTTATTCAAAGGGCCGCAGATGGCCTGCAGGCTTCAGGTTGCACAGTCCTGCTATAAATAATCCAGGCAAGGAATTATAATATTTTAGTACAACTATTACTTACAAAAAGTTTAAAATGTTGTGCAAAAAATCATCTTTACACAACAGAAAAATGGTTTATTTACCAGGTCCTGTCAAATGAGAGGTTGGCATATGCCGAGGACTTTTTGTCATTCCATCTTTTAGCTTTGTCATGCATTGGTCTTTGAAATGGCGAAATGCATCAAAGATAGTCTTTTCATTGGTTCCGTTCACAGATAGTGAGGTTTGGTTTGGACGAAAATTGTTTTGATGCAAACCCATTGAACCCATTGAACCCTGGCATGCTGGTAGGTTTTTTACTGAAGAAGCCATTAGTCTAAAATTATAAACACTGAAAAAACATCATCTGTAAACATAAGGATATAAAATATTACACAAACTAGTATTCAACCTGATTTTTTCAAACAAACTGTAAAATACTGAAATATCTTAGTCACTCACTAAACTTTCGTGATGAAAACCTAACAGTTTACTACAAAAAACATGATTGTTTTAAATTTTAACAAGACATGAACATTAAAAGTTTAAAACCTGTGGCCTTTGCTTTTGCAATATATAATATCACTAATAATTGTCCAATGTCCATACTAAACCCAAAACTTTTTTCAGCAAATTAAAGACTTCAAAAAGCTCTCTGCAGTCTGCATCTTAACAACCCTCGTCCCTCACAGAGTATCTAAAATACCTTAGTTTGAGCAGGAACTTCCTATTACTACGGCTTTTTTATTAATACAGTGTGTATTCTGTGATTGAATAGTGAATACAAAGCACTCTTGTGGTTATTGAGTATGAATAACTTCTTGTGGGTTTGACGTCACATAGAAAACGTCACTTGTGCTGTGACGACAGGACGAGCGTGTAATTTTCAGGTTGGAAGTTTGTTTTAGAACATAACGTGGTATTGTATTAATTGCAGTTTTATCGTCGTCATAGCTGCAAATGAAACTGAAAGCCCCCCTAATCTGCAATGTGTATAATTTTCGTTTTGTGCTTTCGGCTTTTGAACAAAAAATTAAAAGGCGATTTTTCGCTTTGTTTCAATTTTTCCATGATTATCAGTTCCTGGTGACTGAACGTTACAAATTAGATATTCTAATCAACGTTTCGTTCAAAAAACTACAAAAGGTCGTAACGAAACGAACAGCAACAGGCTAGAAAAGCGCCCTATAGTGGTACGACTATTACATACTTTTGCACCACTTGTATTGCCAAAGATAAAATTATCGTGGATTTTCATGAACAAACACAAAAACTATGGCACACGCCTACAAATAAGGCAAGAATGGATGACTTCGACTCAATCAAAGCAGTACATTTCAAAATCACGTGCAACAACTGTTCCAAATTCCAAAAATTCAAACGATTATCAGTTTTAGTAAATATAGTTGCAACCGAACGAAGTATTTGAAAAACAAATGATTATGATTGTTAAGTCAGGATGGCGAATGCAATTGAATTTATCAGACATTGCACACAATGAATGTACTAACAGACAAATTAACTGAAAAGACAATCTGTTAAAACGACATTGTTTGATTTGAGGGCTTTGAGTGCCGGTGGAACGCTGGTTTAATGATTCAACAACCCGACATTTACATTCTCACACTAAGTTCCCGTTCGAAACAAAATTCTCAGTCGTCGTATGGTCGGCGTCGGCATACCCACGAAGTCACGAGCTCACGTTATAGCCGAGTACCAGCAAAAGACTCGGGGGACGCCCCAGGTACAGATGTTAGGTAGCGGAACTGGAAGTTACCCTAGCGTCGGGCGTTGCCTAATTCTCTGAAATCTTTAGCAGCTGATGAATTAGGAGAGAAATCAGTATTGACTGCTGTTAAAAAAGGTTCGCGCTTTCTTTACCGACAACGCAGCTTCCATGAAATGTTTTTGTGATGAAATAAAGTTGTAAACGAGGCAAAAATCAATTAATCGTGACCTTGCGTTTACCTCAGGGGCCATTTAATATAATATCACTCGAGTAAATCACATTAAAAAAGACCTAACGTCAGCTGATCGTCAAACTGACAACAGGTCTCGCTCTCTCCATTGCTTGGCGTGTCAGGACTTGTCTGGCGTCGGGAGAATAAAAGAAAGAAAAAAGCAGAGGAGCGCCAAGAGGAGTGTGGAGCAAAAACAGTCCGAGGGGAAGTACCACCACGTGAATATTCTTTTTTCCTTCTATTTTGGTTGGGTTTATATGGTTACGCAAGGGAGAGGCTTGCTTTAGTCTACGTGTTATTCACAGCCAGCGGAGCTCTGTCATTTGAACACCGAGTATTTTTACTGCTTTTGCGGCAATTAAGATTTCACAGAGTTATAATGGTTCACATGCTACATGTTTACGACGAGGAACCCGGGAAACAGCCACTGAGCAACAATAGTAAGTCGAATAAGCAGCGTTTGGCAAAGTTCTTTGTTCTAGCTCGCGCGACTTGACAATGGCTACGGCCCTTCTTACTGATGCTTATGTGTTTTAAACCGTAATACAGTGCAATGTGATGTCTGTAAGTGATTAAAAATATATTGTTTATGCAATTGCTATAGTGTATTAAAAAAAACACGCAGCTTGCATAGGAATATAGGATAGCAATGCACACATGTGAATATATAAATAGCTTTATAGGATATTAGATACTGTTTGTATCCAATTAACAATTGTATTTAACTGTTGTGTAGGTCAGATTGCGAACGAATATTCGTTTCCATCAGTGCAGTCAACCCCTGCAGAAGAGTATCTACAATTGCAATCGTGCGACGCGAAAAGCAACATGCATGCTGACGACAACAAAACCTCCTACACACATGACGCGTTCAACTACGCAATGCAGACCGATTACTCGCCTGAACCTTGTACACCAATGGAGGCTGACAGCTCTGAATTTCCATCTGGCAATTTCTGCAACTTAAACACAAGAAGCAATACCACAGTAGAGCAAATCTTGTTCAGTCCGCCTAAGGTTGAGCACCAATGCCCCACAGTAGAGCAAATTAATCCGATGGAAGTCTTGTTCGGTCCGCCAAAGGTTGCGCGCCAGTACTCGATCTCATCGGTAATGGAAGTAATTGCAAATGATGCAATAAACGGTGCAAATACGAACACACCTCAACTGGTCAAAACGCCCAGTGCAATCACTCGACCTATCAACATCAAAAAGAACGTTCAAATGGGCACATACGATGAACGCAGAGCAACACCTACCACATGTCGAGTGTCAAACACCCAGCCATCATCGGATTTGCCTTATGCTTGTTCACCAGCCCATTCAAACAGCCCGATGCCAATCCCCTTCACTGGATACAGAAACCTCCCAGATACGCCTCAATCTTCACAATTCGAAGTGCAGAGCAACGCATCAAATTCGTTCAACGAAAATAACAACGTTGGATCTTTCGGTAAGTAGTTTTTAGCAAAAAAAGACATCGCTAGTGTGTAAGTTTCGTTTTGACACATAAAACGCTCTCCATTGTCTTTTGGTGATTAGTTTTTAGCAAAAATGCTATTGCCGTACATAACACGCGTTCCTATGTCATAATGTTGCTTTAAGCACATTATTACGAAAATTACATAAATTAGCAATTGTAGCCCCGTAAATTTTTAAAGTGTATAACCGCGGCATTTAATTTGCGAAAAATAGTCGCAATCAAAAATAGCTACAAATTTTTTTTTGGCGTTCTGCACTTTTCCTGTGCTTCCAACTGTTTATAAATTAGGTCGCTTAAAAACTAACCTTTTTAGGTATTAGTTTCGCAAAATGTCCGACGCAAACCGTTTTAACGAATTTTTACAATGTATTGCATCATCACGTGCGATCTGCATGGCGTCCGCCATTTTGAAAAATCGCGACAATTTTTTCGGTAGTCTGGACGCTATCGACGAGACAAAAGCCTTCCATGCACGTGACAAAACGCAGTCGGCTTGCCAGGACCTGCCCGTAGCTCGCGTAGCTCGCGTAGCCGTCGTTTCGACGCGACAGGTGTTTGTGTGTAACATCGATGCAGCTTCCAAATCGTTATATTCCCAACAGTTAGACGAGCAGCGCGGTTTCTCGTATCGAGTGACAACCCTCGTCGTTTTTCGCGCGAAAATAACTTGTCTGGACACGCCCGCAGATTAAAGCGCCAGTGAGTCGATTAATTGCGCCACACTTGGTAGTTGTTAGCACCACACGCGACGTTGTTTGTAAATATTGCGAATCGGTTTTGTCAATACCGCAAATTAAACGTTTTATCTTTTCTTAACTCCACAGGTTCAACGACCGATAATGCGAACCAGGCATTTCGTACAACTTGCCACGGGATCCAAGAAACCACGAACAGGCTGCAGACGAACACGGGCAATTGGTGGGGCGCGTTGGGCAGCCAGTTTGGCTCCGCGCCAACCTTTGAAACCGCGTTGCCAGTTCACAACAAACTGACCAACGTCTCATCATGTCCTGATTTCGACACAAACAACGAAGTTTTTGGCGACGGTTCTGATGTTTTCCAACAATCGCCGCAATATTCAGGCCGCGCCATGTCGGCGTCATCACCTCGGCCTTTCTCTGGCTCCGGATTCGATTTCCAGGCAACAGCTTCCGGTTTCGAACTTCAGGAAGTCACACCGGAAGCTGTCACCAACGATATCTCTGACGACATCTACAGTCAAGTAGACAGAGCGGACCGACGTCGTATCCGCAACAATCTAGCGTGCAGGGCTTCCCGACATCGTCGCAAACTCCGAAAAATTAACAACGAACGGCTAGCAGCAGGACTGGAGACGCAAAACCAGGAGTTGAGGGAGAGAATCCGACAACTGGAATCGGAATGCCAAGTTACCAGGGATACGGTGCTGCGTCGGATGAGCGAAACGTAGCTTGCACGGCGGACGGCCGATGTACATAAAGCAATTGACTTAAACTGAATCAAACACTGCTTTTTCCTAAACGCGAGGTCATCGGACGATTTATTTATTTCGTGACCAACCGCTAATGGAACATTCCCTGATAGTTTCATATACTGTCCCTATTGTACAGAGGTTTCTATTTTTGTTGTTTCTATTTAATTTGAAAATTGTTCTATTGCATGTAAAGAAAACATGTTTCTTTCTTTTTTTCTTTTCTACATGTTTTGTTTCTATCCTGTGTGGGTATCAACCATTGTGAATGTAACGCGGGCCGATGACTTTCAATTCGCAAGTGATGCGAAGGCTGCTTTGAGTTTACTTATACCTTTGTTAAAGGCCTGTTGTTGTTTTTGTTACGTTAGGAGCCTGCCGAACACTTCCAGATGATTTTGATGCATGTCCCGCGTGGTGCCATAAAACGGTTGAGTATGGGTCGTCTTGCCAAAGTGCTTGTTTTTTGTGTGTTAATGTGCCTTGTACACATGTGACAATGATACGGACTCTGTGAAGGCTGTGCCTGCGGTGATTTTTTTTGTAGAAGCGCGAATGTTTCTGTTAGACAAGTATTTGTCGATTATTGTTGCTTCAAAAAAGGCGTGTTTCAACTTTTTGCTGTAGCGAGTTCGTTAATGCTGGCATTTAAGCGCTCCATGGCGGCGTTTGGTTGTTCACCCTGTTGCTTTATGTGTGTGTGAGTTTGTCTTGAGAGTTTCCGTTTCTCTCGTTTTCCATCTTTTGTTTCTTCTTTTGAAAATAAAAACATGTGCAAAGTTCATATTGTTCTGCCGAGTTGCGTTGGTCGAGTCACGTTCGAAAAGGAATAAATCAACAAACTTACGCCAGGTGTCAGGCCCGCAATGGACAACCAACAAAGAGACATTTGTTCAGAACCGCAAGTCTTATTTACTCGACAGCTCTGTAGCATGAACTGATGCACCCACATTTGACACACATTAACTAGTCCCATCAAATGGCGTTTGCGAACTGGGAAGACGGTTAATTAACTTCGTCCGTCGCACGCAACTATAACAAAGCCCGTCGAGGCTACGTCGAGCCTAAAGCGCGCGCTGTTGGCTTTCTACTTACAGCTGTACACCAGCAGTCTGGCACCAGGCCAGAAATAATCCACACGACTCGCTAACCTTTCAATTCAATGGTGAGTCATACGTTTGTTAACGCTTTCCATTCCGAATCCACTAATAGATGACTGGCTGACTGCTGCTGAGGCTTGAGGTTACTTACGGACAATGATAACTTTATTTTGGAAGTGTCCAGTCATTTGTCATCCCCGTTATTTTTAGGTTTGGCATTTCCTTTTGTTTAATACCAGCACAGTGATAGTATTTTGAAACCAGTACGAAAATTACGTGAGGCAAGTTCTAAACATACAACATATTAAATTAAATTTGATGCACTATCTGCTAAACCTGTATCTACTTATTATTTGTTAGGTTATAATCACAAAAGCTTTGTAAATCAGAGAAAAAATGAGTTATTATTTATTTTACATGTTATATTTTGTACAGTATTTTCGAAAGCCATGTGCAACCTACACTTTCATCTCCACGACAAATAACCCTTAAATGGCCATGAAACCCCTCGTTAAAAGATTGAACAAACAGGAGCTAGAATCTGTCTCGTTTGACCTGCAGTTGTTTCAACTTGTCAATACTAAAGCTTTGCGCAACAATAAAGTATTTACGTCACAGACAGTTTTGTAAAATAAAAAGGTTTTATGTATTGTAGGATAATTTCGTTTCTTTTGTAATGTTTCAAAAACTATATTGTTTGTCTTTTGATTCGTTGTAAAGAAAACTGTTAAAATATAGTGTCTGCATTTGTACATTTTAGCAGTGAAACCTATAAACGCTCAAATGAACATAGACACTAATTCAACAAATATTTTACGGCTTACAAATGGAATTGTGTTTCGAATTGAACAATAGCCGTAAAAGTTTTGAAACTGCAGGCTTCAAAACTTGGTGGGGGTGAGGTAACCTCTAAATGTCCCCGTTAATTGTCGTGTTACGTTTACGTAGGAGTAATTCAAACATTACAGGCAAACAATTGTGTTTGGCAAGATACGTATGATATAGCGCATGTCAACCGCGTTTTTACTGTTTTTTTCAGAACTGTTAAACGCGTTTGCAAACTATCATGTTGCATGTTATATTGTTTTGTATTCGTTACTTTTATGTGGAAATGAATTGTAACAAAATTGTGTTTTTAGGATGTTTTTTTCGCCTTGATGAGGCTCTTACTTTTTAAAATAGAAATGCAAATGGTGTTAATGTGGTATTAAAACGAACAATTACTAGAAAAGATTAAATTTCGTTACATTTTGGATACATATAAAAAACGCGACAATAACATAGTTAACTTGGACTTTAGGAAAAAAGTTTTAAATTTGATGATAATTATTCCATGGTGCAAAAACTAAAAAATATTGCACAAGATTCTGGCAAAATGAGGTATCAACTCCTTGTGGCGCAAAAAAGCCTGTAAAGTAACAATTAGCGAGTCGCTAAAAGTTCGACAATTCGATTGTGACGCAAGTGTGTGACGTCATAGTGCCAGGATTGACGCAGATTCCATGGTTTAGCTGGGGGACTGCGCGTGAATGATATACGTAAGAACATGTAGGTTTGGTTGCGCACAAGTATCATGTTAATAAGACTGTGTGCGCACTCTGGTCCCTGGCCTGACTCATTTCAAAGAAAAACTCGGTGGATTTGCGTAGGACAGGAGCAGACTGCGGCCAGCTAAAAACCAATTAACATTTTTATCGGTTGCTTTCGACAACTTCAGGAACTGAAAACTTGAAAACCGAAACTTGGTGAAATTTGCAATTAAATTTGCATTATATTTTTGAACGGCCATACAGAAGCGTTGCACACTTTATATTGTTTCACATACTCCATTTCCTTTTTAAGGGCTTGATCGTCATACGAGCGTGTGTGACAACAGCGCCATAAAATCGCATTTGATCTTATTAGTTGTCAAATACACACAAATCTGGTGCACACCAAATTCTTTAACCAACATTTTTTTGTATTTTCAATACGCCGCACATAAAATATATTTGTTGGTTGCTGAAGCTTAATAAAGATAAAGTCGCTATTCTAGTCCCTGATGGCTATAGAGTCTTGACGAGCTAACGAGTCAGTTCAGGAAGTACACGATCATGTACTCTATTAGACTAAGCACGTGACGTTGTATGACACCGATAAGACGCGGTGTGACATACGTGAGTTGTATTATGATGCCTGTCATATGATTAGGCGTCAAACAAAACGTTGACCTTTTCAAAGTAAAGGTCAAATATTCCTCTAGTCAATGCCCGCTACACCTCCATTCAAAAAATATTTAACTAACGCGTAGGCTATATACGCCTTTTTTCCTTGTTCTTAAATATACAAATAAAGTTAGTTTTTTACATATTGAAGACCATGTTGTTACTGCCTTATTTTTTGTGAATAACAATATTAATAATAACATAACTTTTTGTCAAATAAATAAAGACAATAAAGCGAAGTAACAATATTTAACTTCTGAGAACGAAAAAAGTTTTGTACCGACATAGAACTTTATGTGTGAAATTGCGAAGGCCGTCGCCATCTTGGTTTCGGCAACACGAAATGACGTCATCCGGGTTCTCAGGATTCTCTAAATCAAGTCAAAGAATTAGTCACGTGATAACAACAGTGAAAATTTGATCATTGCCTGGCTGACATAATTGAAAATCCAAAGAGGAACTTATAGGATGGAAAAAGCGCGTTGTGTTCCAACCGGTTCTGGCAAGTTCAAATTTGGTTCCTAACTGGCGGATAGAACAAAATCGCCAATGCTGCACGAAAAACGCTACACCGGCCTTGACAAATTAAGTCTCGTATACCTGGCAATGATCGATTAAACGGAGGTTTAACAGATAAACAGAGCGTTTCTCCTAAACCGACATAATGACCTTATAAGGAACCGAGCCACTTCGCACGCAAAGTGGTGTGGCTTTGTTGGTTTGGGTGGGCGGTATATTTTTCTCGTTACTTAACCTACCACGAACGCCCAATCCAACACAGCAACACGGCCCTTGTTCACTCGCACGCGCCATTGTGGCTAGAGGGACTTTCCTCTTTTATATTTTTGTATGGGCGTGGGGATATAGCCAGTGTGGGCGGTTTTATATGCTTGACTAACATAAGGTCATATGTTATACAGCACCCTATTCTATTATGTCATTTAATTTAATTATATACAGCAGTAATATGTTCCGATCTTTGGTTTCGTTGATAAAATTAATCAACAGTTTCCAAAGACTCATTATCCAATTAAAAATATGGTAAAGCGTAAAAAAATTGCTTTTCCCATGCACGTTTGCGTCTTACGTCAACCAGTTGTTAATCAATTCACTTTAATTAGAAGGTGTAATATAAAGCGAAAACACAGAAATCATATCTATTTTTCACAAATAACTTTCGCTAACCAAACATTTATTCGGCCATAAACTGATAACACACAACGAAATGAGATACGTGTAAATGCGTGGTATCAAGGCAAACAAAAATATTTAAATTTAGAAACAAACAATTCTCTATGCAGGCCTTAGTCAAATTCTCCTTGGTCTGATAATATTTGTTTGTTACCAAATATGGAAAACAATTATATTCCACACTTTGCACAGTCGCTTTGGGCGTGCGAATAAATTCCCACGCATGGTTTTAATAATTATCCAATTGGCAGCGGTTTACCAGAGTTTCGATGTGGGAAAATTTGCGGAATTGATTTTATGGGTGTGACAGGTTGGGCTATAGTTTCGGTGTTTGTCTTGAAAATATCTATTGACCTTGTTGGTTATTATTTAACTTTGTGATTGAAATAGTCTTTGTACGAATTGAGATGACTAAGCAGCCTGTGACATATGTCAATTTTATATAAAATTATCGTGTTTATCGTTTGTTTGTTTTTTGGCTAGTCACGTAAACCCGTAATTTGCAACTGTTTCATTTCAATCACTCTACGCTTCACCTATTAAATAATTAAGACAGCCTCTTAGGTATGCTTAGAAGACGGCTTGATTCGGTGTAACAATCCTCTAATAGTTTTAGGCCTGGCGTACTGAGTGATTTACCCATATATGAGTGTAGATGAATCATGATCGGCATGTACGCTTTAGGGCTAATCCCAGAGATGAACACATATTGACAGTTTCATTTAACAGTTTTTATTCAATTGTTCATTCACTTGAACGCGAAAACCGCTTACAGTGTTGCAAAACACGAAAATGTTCCCTTATATTATGTCGTGCAAACACGGCGAGTTTACATGGGACAAATACGACACGATACAGCGACAAGACTCGGGTAGTCTGTCGCTTAAACCTAAACCGGATCAGTAATAAATCCTCTTCACCCACACCCTATAAGCAGTCAACTGTCGCATCCCAATTGGCAAGATTGAGATAAATCGCTGAGTAGGGTATCTCGAAAGCTGATACTATAATCGTCCGATTGTTTGTTTTCTTTTGTCCGACACAGTGGGTTAGATGTCAACGCTTTTACGATGGCAGCAGATTTTGCAGCGTTAGCTATTTTTGCACAAGTAATTCATAAGACATGCGGGCGTCAACAAATACTTTCAACCGTGTTTTAGTGTGGCGTGATTTATGATATGTCAGCATACTACAGTGCCACCAACTATGACTGATCCTTAACACGCTGCAATGGACAACTTGTGCTTCAAACGATCAGACTGGTGTAAGCTTAAAATTAAGCAAGTTTTTGCTGTCAACAATGGCATAATCGACATCCAAATAGTATTAATATATTAGCTATAGGTGAAGGAATTTGGAAGGCATTAACTTCATAAAAATACTGAAAAGTGCTACTATATATTTCTAAGTCCAACACAGAAATAGGATACGGGTGATTAATTTGACGTTAAACTCGCACAACTATGCGAAGTCACGCGCTTTTTGTGGCCCAACCACCGTCGAGTCGTCACCTGGTGCTTTCCCTACTGGTAACAGATATAGGTAAGCACCCGTTATAAGCCGTATGATGCTGGTCATGGCCGAATGCTTCACCACACCCGCCTATTTCAGTTCTAGCTCCACGATTGGGCAATAAGCAGACGTTCCACGGCAATCTGTGCGCATTGGTGCTTGCGACGTGGCCTTTTTCATTCTTCTGTGCTCCCCTTGGTGTTTTTTTGTAATATGTAAAGTTACGCGGGTTGTAAAATGACTTCATTTTTTTCGCCGTATGACAAGTGGACTTTGGAAGGTTCTAGAAAAACTGTTGGACCTTTTGATTCGACTGCGGGGCTTTTAGAACATTCCCCTAGACGGGACGCCAACTTTATTTGGGGATCGAAACGTTACCACCACATACAAAAGGGCATTTGCTTATGCCATGCCTGAAACTACAGTGTTGTCCAATCCAAAACTGAATTCTACCAACTGGGTTTGGCAAATATAATGTCATATGTTGCGAGTTCGGTGCATATTTATTTGGCCTCGACTAAAAATAATGGCACACTATTGTGGTAAACCACTCAAGCTTGAGATTTAGGGGTGGTCTAAATTTGGGTCATGTATTTTTAGGAAACCATATAAGCTTTAAGGGGAACTTTCAACTAATTTAGTGACCTTACCTTTGGTTTAGACTTGTGGACGTGATCGTTTTGTCCGCGTTTCATCAAATATTACCTGACAGGCGAGACTACAAAACAAATGTGTCAACGTGCATTCGAATGACACGGTTCTAGTTTCGAAGAGGTGTACACAATAGCTTGACGTCTGACAGGCAGCGTGGGACAACCGCGTTTCAAGTCGTGTCTTGCCTTATTGAGGCCAGGAGCAATTATGAAAACAACCTACTAATTGATTCATTAAGTAGGAGTGGCGTATACTGCTGCTCGGCAACGGACCACAATTATACCTGATCGAGGACATCGATAAAAACATCGAGCGGTTGGAAAAGCTGCACAGACCCGCGGCCGAACAAAGGCGATTGTACGTGCGAAACGGCGGCGGGCTTAATTGAGTTGTGTACTTAACAAAACCGACCTTGTTTGCTTCAAGTTATCGAGGCCGTCCTCACGTGTAAGTTGCTATATCGCCTGACAGTCGCCCCCGCATTAAATGTACGTCACTCTTCTTTGTTCACGCCGCGCTTGTAATATAGTCTCGCGACATCTAAGCCCGATTCCTGTTTGTTGTGAGCTCTCGCGACGTTGCAATTAACATCGCTACTCCCTTCGTTGAGACGTCCTGTCAATCATAGACCGCAATCGTGTGTCCTCGGCCTTAGCGACGCGAGTTTTCATGTTGCGTTGACAGTCGCGGCATCGGGTTGTTACAGGTGGCCCGCGGCGCGTTGAGCTACTTGCGGTTGCCCCTCCCCCAAGCTTCGCGCCACAGATAAAGCGGAAAGTTTTTGTAAAATTCGCGCGCTCTTCGAACCATTGCAGCTGAAAGCCTTGGGCTGTTTAGCTTGCAAACCGCGTAATTGGGCTTCGAGAGATTTTGATTCCTGCAAACGGCAATTCAAGATGCGATTGCGCACGACTTAAGTGTTTTGTGGAAAAACGAGCTGACTTCTTTTTGCTCTATCGTTGACAGCTTGCGCGTGGCTGACAAACGGTTCTTGTGTTTTGCTTGTTTTATTAACCCCTATGGCAAATTTCGGGGCATATACACAGAACAATTTGTGAAAGAGGATTATTACACCAGCTGGTATTGTGGGGGCCTATCAACCACAAAATACTGCTTAAAATTTTATTAAAAAGCATGCCAGCGTATATGAAATGATTTTTATCGCGTTCAACAAAACGTTTGTTAGAGTCAAAACACGTTTTTGCTGTTGCGTTTTAAGCCGGCAATTCAAACTTTCTAAAGATGATTCAGACCATTTTGTCTACTGCTGCAATACGACCACTAATTGTTAGACGAAAACAAAAGAGATTTATATTTAAATTTCACGTGCCCTTTATGCTGTGCTAACACCGGGGTGCCCCTTTTGAGAACATGTCTAATTCGCATGCTAATTAGGTTCCTTAAACTATAGGACCACCTTCAGCATATAAACTGCAATGAAAACACCGTTTCCGTTTACGTGACTGACAGGATTAGATAACGTCTGTAATACTCGTTTATCTTGGTATAATGTATAGACATCAAGCTTGAACAAAGGGATGTATTTTAGGATGGTGGCTTTTCAATTTGTAGGCGTGGCAAAGCCGTGATTGTCTTTTGGTGCAATCAGGAGCATTTTGATTATAGTACAAGTGGAATTACGTTTAAACGAGTAATACTATATAGAAAAGTAGAATATAATTAGTGGCAAACGTACAAGTACAAGAAGTGCCTGATCTGACCCATTGTAGCATTATATACGGATCTGTTCATAAGTTTAATGATGAAAATAACGGCCCAAATAGACGTAAAAAGCGACAAACGTTTGAACAATAAAGCATGCCGCTTTTTACGTCTATTAGGCAGTTATTTTCATCATAAAAACTTATGGTCCATTGTTTTTTAGAGATTAACAATACCTTTAGGCTAATGTTGACGCACTAAAATACCCAATTTTCCACTTCCAAAAGGACAAACCCTATATTTGTAGTTAGTTGAATTTCCTATGCAAAACTTGACCAACCAATCAATTAAAATGTAGATTGCGCTTCTTCACCGCAACGCTAAGTTTTAAGCAATTATCGTGGTGTGCGGCATTCCCTGGAAATTAGTTTTTGCAAATTCAGCTCTAATTACGCGTTATGTTCGCGTACGTGCTGAGTAAGATAACGTTCCTACTACGAGCCTGGAAAACATTTCACCACCAACAAAAAGTTTCTATTTTAAGAAAAATTCTGGGTTCGAAGGTTTATCTATGAGGGGAATACCCTCTTGTATAGATTGTTTGGGATTTTCCGCGCTTGGGTTTTAGGCGGGTTCGCTTATTTTAAGCAGTAACTGCCGTTAAAATAGAGTATGTTGACTCAAATAAATTGAAAGATTCCAATAAATTTCTATGACTTAGGCTATCGCGTCTTTTTCTATTTTCGGCAACGCGGTATTGGTCACTGCTGTTTCAACTTGAGTTTTCAACCTATAACTGTATTTTGCAGGAACAAATACAAAATAATCACATGATATATATCTTTTAACTTGCAAAAATCATTGACATTAATTACTTTAAGTCACAAGACCGTAAACAGAAAGTTTTTTGAATTGCGTCCAGCTGATACAAAATTGCATGGCGTCTGCAAATGAAGTTGTTGCGCTGCAAAAAAAACACAACAAAATTTGCAAGGAGATATTAATTTGCATAACGCGCAAACAATCGAATTACACAAAACGCCACCAGCTGAGCGCACTGGACGTGTAATATCCGTTCACCAATCGTGAGAAATGAAAAACTAAATATATATATCCGGTCTATTCAAGACGGGGATGGCGAAATACTTGCACATACGTTGCTCTTATCCGGATGAAGTCGCCCTTACCTCACACATCTATAGCGCAATTTCGTGTTGCAAAAGACGTATTTTTAGTATAGTCTGTTATACTTGATTGGAGGTGTGAAAAAAAATTAAACGGTCACCCGACGAATTATCACAGGACATGGGACCACCAGTTTGGACTGTATATTGTCATAAGATGCACGCGCCCACCTATGACTGCGGGTAAACGCATGACAATTAATCACATGATTGATTGGCCAGATATTACAGGGGATATACCAAGGTTTTCTGGCCTTGCATTGGGTCGGGTAAATTCAGGCGGCTTTAATTTTGCAGGATGATGCAACTTGCCGTAAGATTTTTTTTAATCATGGGTTGTGATCAGCGTGCAACGTTCAGTGGTCGTATCGCAGGGTGAAGAAACGGTCATCGCTGCCAAATTTGGGACGGGTTTGTGCGTGTGTTGCCAAAAACTTTGACCAAGCATCTAGTTTATTAAACTGAACCAACGTTCCCCCAAACTCTGAGACACATGAGCTCCCTGATTGAGTACACCATATTCCAGAGTATAAGCGGGTCTGTACTGGAGACCGAACCTGAAAGTGCAATTGCACTTGCTTAAGCCCGAAATCCAAGCCAAACACGAATCAAAAAACAAACACCGTTTCAAGCAAAACATAGAATTTTTTTTAAAATATGGTATTAGATTTTTTTTAAATGCATCAAATGTGAAGAGTTGAGCCCGAATTGAGCTTGGTTGATTGGAACTCAAACCCAAACAAAGTCAACCCCGAACCTTGTCCAACTTACAACTCTGCTGGAAGCAGCACGTTATTGGTCCAAGTAATTTGCAGTCTGTAATGTATTTTTACTGCACGATATATTTATATAGTGCTGTTTCTATTTTTGTACGCTTGTTAGAAACGGCATCCGTCTATTTTGGGCTCATCGTGGCATATTTATTTGAGTAATCATCCATTTAACAAACAAAGCCATACTAACAGTAAGTATTTACCCAATACACGTTACAGATGCAACCAATTTTCTTGTAATCGGTGCACGCGTTTCTGCAAAAAGCGCACTCGCCATTGCAGCGAAGCGTTCCATTCATTCAGCAGCTAAGGTGACGTGGAGGTTTTGACGTGAGTCAGTTTTTCCAATGACATTTAAAGCAGCACTGATGCACCCGTGAAAAACATAACCCGCTGAACTCATTGACCCTATAATGCGCATAAACCTTCAGTTTCAAAGAAATACCTCGGTGTAAACGCCTACTTATTTATAAGAAACTTTAAATTGGACTTTGGGCAGCCAGGGACGTTAGCGTACAACCTTATGTTTATACGTAGAAACAAGAATTAAGATCTATACAATAAAACTCGGTTAATTCGAATCTTCTCCGAATTCGGACAAAACTTGAGGTAGGCCCTACAAATAATTTGTAATGTGGTAGTGCTTAAATTGGATATCGGTTAGTCCGGATCGTCGCCTAATCCGGACAATTTGTTCGGTCAAATCGTGTCAGGATTCGATGTTAACTTTATTTATTTAAAAAAAATGAATTGAATTTGGCAGTCATTCTGGGGTAATTAGTTTAAACTGCATTAACACGTTAAGCAATTGACCAGAAAAGCAGCCAAGAACATAAAATGCATGCTTAAAATAAACCCACTCATTGCCATTGGACACGGTATCTCAGGCGACTAACACGTGAACGGGCGTGTGTATTAATAGAATCAAAATGAGCAATACACCACGCAACACTCACGCGCATTGAGAGTGATTGATTGCTTTCAAAACGGGACACAAGCGTTCTTAACGTTCTATTCCACCTTGAATGAAAAGCCTAGCAAGTCTCGTGATCGACCGTTTCCGGTTTAGCCAAGGCACTGACAAAATTACCACAGCACAACAAGTTAGCTGCCTCGATATATTAATTCGACTAAGTCACGCGCGCTGCCCAAGTATGGAAAGCTTTTTTCAAGTGGCGCTCGTTCTGCGTCCTGCAGTAGCGATAAACAACCACCGGATGTTTTTGTGCAAAAACTGTCCAGTGTTCTGCCGCGTCATGCGTGTTGTGTACTGGCTCGACGATGCAAATTTGCATGACCGAGACATTTTTGGCGCTTCCAGGCTTGTCAAGCGGCTATGAGACGGGAAGCTAAATGGCATAGAACGGTCAGTCTTAAATCGCGTGCCCACTTCTATGACGCCAATTAATTATGACGCAATTCAAGCATAAAAATATTTTGTTGCATAGCTTATATCAATGACTAGACTTCAATAAAATTGGTAATGAGGAAAATGCGATCAATTTGGTGGTACACAGTTCATTTATACAACAAAACGTGCTTCAATAACTTAATAACTGCTCGTAGCATTCGTCATAAGGCTTACATGAACTGAAAAACAAGCGTACTCCCTTTTGTGTGTGACGTCACAAAGAAAAAAACATGTAATTACGGCCTGGATTGACATGCTGACGTCATAATTTAATTAGGAAACCGGACGATAACTTGAATTTAAACCAGTAATTAGTTATTTGTTGTGTGGATATGAGACAGTTAAGTTATAAAAAAACCCTTACGCATTCCAAATATCGTTTCGTGTAACACACTTAAAAAAAAGTTTTCCAAAAAAAACCTTCTACAATCTACAAAATTAGCGGTGGTGGAAATTGAACAATCAAACATGAGTTATTCAAAAGATCGGTCACGGTTGAGCGAGTGCACCTGTTTGGTAACAATCAAGGAGCGTTGCTTTACTCAGCTGTCCAGACAGATTGCTAAAATTACAGGGCTTGGCACAAAGTGACGCAATACCTGGTGTTGTTCATCCATTTTGACAAGTCAGATGCACAACAGGTGTGTTGTTTTGGTTGATAATTAATCGCCTAAACTGGTTGTTATAACATTGGGTTCGCCTAAACTAGTTTTAGCATGACATTCGCCAAAATGGTAGAAGCCGTTGCCTTAAGACATTCTTACTAAACAGTTCTCTGCTGGTAAGTAATAGTTGCAATGTTTTACACATTTTAATGTAAAATCTAGCGAAGTTGTCCAATCGTAATTGTCACTATGAAATATGTAAAGTTAAATCATGTTGGTTGGTCATAATGTAGGCTATAAAACGAAACTCCAGAGCAAATAATATTATGCAGAGGCGTAACGTTTGCAGCCAATGACTTTTTGACCTGAGTAGTTGCCATGAAACCTTTACCTGTCCAATTCTCCTCTGAGTCAGTATGACTATAACATCGCGAACACTGTAATCTCACTAGCCTACCCTCTTATATGGCCGCGTTGTTTATACTTCCTCAAGAGCCTTTAGTAATTCGAAACTTCAACGATATACAAGTGCAAACAAGTACGCCATTGTCATGTAAACAAAGTGTTGGTTGTTTGACTTATCTGATTTAATAATTTTTATCGAAAGTGATTTGGAAATTTTTTTGTTGTCTCTTACTCTCAAAATGTTGGAAGCAAAGTTATTAAAAACGACAAAGTAGGCCTTATTGCATATCGTTTGCACGTTGAAGAGATGATTTAAACCAAAAAGTATCAAATTTGTGATTACCGCCAATTTAGATAAATTTGTTTTTATTACCCTCTAAATGTTAAAAGCAAAAATGAAACCACAAAGTATGCTTTACTATACGTTATTTGTACGTTTAAAGATAGTTGGAAAGGCCTTTTCATAACGCCAATTCATTGAACAACAAGTTCAAATTATTTCCATAGATACTGATATGGCTTTGCTTATTGGTCAAATTAAACAAAGCAGTTGTAAGGAAATTGTTTGTTTTTTCGGTTGGAAACCACTCAAAAACATTCCATTGGCCTTAATAATGGAAACCAATTGCCTAATTAAAACACCGTAGCCCGAAATATGCTCAACATTGTGCAACAGCGCCAGCTATCGGAGACTGTGTATATAAATTACGTCATTATTGTAAGATGGAAATCAATTAAGCCAAACCGGATTCGGTATGTAACTTATTTTAGGAAAAGACGTTAAGCTCATTGGATTTCAAACAATCCTGGGGGTAAGTGCACCGGAATTAAAGCCCTCTTTTCTGTTAAACAAACGCGCTGAGCGGACGAGCACTGCCTTATTGGTGGGTGTAGGGCGTCCCTATTGTTAACAGCGATACACGTGGAGAATAAAGGGTCATCATAACAAGAGGGTTACGTATTGTGCTATTTTTAGATCGCTTCTATGGGATTACATAAAGGTAAATGTTACTGTGCAAAGCATTGCCGATTCCACACAACTATTTAAGCGGCAAATTTATGTTGACATAGACATTACGTAATGATAACGAAGGCGTTTGCTTTTATGTAAACCTACACCACAGTTTGGGATTCACAACAACGACAAACAAAAGGCGTTTCTGACGCAAAACCTCATTCCAAATTCGGTGCGATACCAAACTCGCGCTATTTTGTTATTATCACAGTAAAATCTTTGAAAACGTCCGTCAAAAATCAATAAAGCGAGTTTGACGACCAATCGCAGGCATGTCCATATTTGGAGAGCCGTTTTGGCGGATTATTTTTTCGCATTTCGCGGGAAAACAGGTTACAATGTGATTACGACACGGTCATATGTTGTTTCGTATTCGATTACGTCACCATTTCTTTCGCACGAGATCTCTGGGTGCTCTGGATTTGTAACAGCTACAATTAAGGCCGACGCCCAAGTATGCGGCAAAATTGGAAGGAACATTTTTATGGAAAACAAAACCACGAAACTTACAGTGGTTGAATGTAGCCTTAGCGAAACTATTACATTAGGACTAGTATTTATGATTAATCAAATAAAGAAGCTGTGTTTATTTAAGAGTTTTAACACCAAAATGTCTTACTAAAATGAAGTGCTCATACACTATTCTTAATACAGAATAACCGCCAAACTAAAATGCCTAATTATTATGCGATACATCCACCAGTTTTTTTCCCTATTACTGCCATATGATTTGGATCAAACCTAAATAATTTGTGTTCAAATATTACTTGGACCAGTTTAAGTGATACTTAACAAACTCGCCTATGACGTAAAAATCGAACAATAAAAAACGTCGTGACCAGACAACAGATGCGACAGTTTTTCTTGCCGTGCGAAGTAATTAAGCATTACGTAAGCCCCAACCTTGCGATTCTGACAACTTAGTGGCGCAATGATTTCGACGTTTCACAAACTTGGTGGAGAGTTTTATGGGTGCAATAAAACTGTTGTCCCATATTGACAGTGTACACATTGCGTAAAATGTGGTATTGTTAACCCCTTTAAGGTTAAAATTTCATTATTTCGGCATATTTTACGAAAAGATCTTGCAACCCACGGCTTTACAAATGCCACTAAAGTATTTTGGGTTAGGTATAGAAGCATAAATTAAGTGCCAGTTGCTGAAACGCCTGAATAATAAAGCATGCCGCTTTTTACGTCTATTTAGGCCGTCCGTAACTTATGAAAAGGTCCGTGCATATCCAAAGTGCCCTCAGTTTGGGTTATTTAGTAATCTGTAGCATTTTGTTATATCTGTTGATAAGGATTACCTATTTGCAAAATAACACAGGTAAGGTACAAATATTTACACTTTATTTCAACTTTTTTTGCGATATGTTACGAGCTTCAAGGGGCATTGCAATACAAATTACAAAGGGCGGGGAAAAAGACACGAACGAAAACAAGGCTATTTTTTGTAGCAGGATTTTCGTTTGATATTTTTCACAATTTTTTTTCAATTTTTTTGCAATGACACAGGGCTGTACACACAACGCAAAAACACTCGGAACTTTTCAACTCTCAAACATTTCCTAAAAAGGACCAACGTCACTGAAACTATGGCAACAGAAGAATGCTGCCGATATAAAACAAGAGGGTAGAAAATTTAGGCCAGTAGAAAAAAGAATTTAACTAAACCAGTAAATTAAAACATTCAAAGAATCCAATAAATAATGACAATTTCAGCTATGCAAACCAACTTTCTATCTTATGTTGTAAGACGTTAAAAATGCAAATAGTGAAAACTATTGCATTTCATACAATGGTCTGTAAAAGTAAAGACAGTTTGACTATATTCATATTAAAAGTCAAACATAATAATCAATCCATACAACAGAGGAACTTTATGAAAACATCACACATCTCCAAAAGGTCGGTCCACAAATTAATTGGACAGTCATTTTTTGCTTTTTCCAGTCATCTCAGTCAGGAGTGTAGCTCTCGTCTCCTTTACTTCTTGCTCCAGTTCAACAATTTTCTTGCGCAAGAGCTCGTTATCATCAGTCAGCTCCTGCATCTTCTCCGCTGCCTCATCGCGCTGCACTTTGCGCTTCTTTCGCGACTCCCGACAAGCTTCGTTGTTCTTACTCCTCTTCCTGATGTAGGAGCTTGTTCTTTTCATCTTCGGGGTTTCAATGCTCGCTGAAGTCGCTGGCTCTTCTTTAGTCAAATCTACGACGACATTTTGAGGCACTTCTGGTTGCATGTCACCAATTTCAATGGTTGAAAGGTCACTTTGGTCGACCACAATTTCCACAGCCTGTAAAGATAACAAATTATTATTTAGGTATCAAAGCTATAACCCTAATGTAGTCAAACAATTGCTGCTGCTCTTACATGTGGTAGGACTGGAATCTGCTGAAGTACGGATTCCAAGGTGAGGCTGTCCTCTCTAACCATCTCTTGTTGGACCACAGAAGTTGTGTAGACATCAGTGACAACCATATTCATTTGGCATTCGACATCACTCACTGTGGTCTGTGTGCAGACACTTTCATCTGATGTTGTGTTGACTTGGTTATTGTTGTTGTTGTCATTGGTTTCTGCAGTGTCTGTTAAAGATTAGTTTGTTAAATCTCGGAAGTGGGTTAAAAATAAGATATTTATAAAGCACAAATGGTTGCGTACCTGAACAGTGTGTGATGACTGGTGCATCCGTGAAGTATGGCTCCAAGTTGACGGGATAAGAGCTGTACAAAGTTGCATCCTCTGAAGCGGCTCTGAGCCGGTTGTTAAGCGGAGGAGAGGGAACAAATTCACCTCCCCAGGACACATTACGATGCCGTGCCAAAGAGCTACTGGGAAGCTCTGCATGTGTGAAGGAAGGAGAAGGATGAGCAATGTGTGCATCATCATCCAAGAAGGGAGTTGGGATGGGCGACTCTTCATGGTATTCTTCTTCATTGTCATTTGGGATTGGACCCAAAACTTCAAGTACCATGCTCAATGATGACTGCCTTTCCATCTCGGGGATGGAGTGGTATGCACTCTTTTGCTTCAAGAGTTCTGGGAATTCTTGCATGGAATGTTTAGGGGTTGAAGGATTAGGTGAAGTCAAAGGATAGTCACAGCTATCAAGCTGGCTGTATGGGGATTGTGCCCACAAGCTGTTGGTGCTGGGCGCTGGAGAGCATTTGTTTTCAATGTCTCTGCAATAGTCAGTTTCAGCGTAACCAACATTGTCATTGGACACAAGAGCGTCAAGAGTTTCCATGTCATTTGTCCGGTTCCAGGTCATGTTATAGGCATCCGGGATTTCTGTAATGTTTAAAAGAGCCAACATTAAAACCATGTCTACTATAACCAGAGTCTTATGTTTGGAATGTTTTTTACCTGACAGGTCGCTACCCACAGAAATAGGTAGGTCTGGGAAGCACTCCCCCAAAGTCACCTCTGGCTGGGGGCTCCCGGGGCTCTGGGGCAATTGCCCCGCCCCTGGGTTTTCCTCTCTGAGCAATGTTTCTGTCTGCATGATGCAAGTCGAACTGAGCATTGGATTGTGAAGCAACCATTCTGAAATAGGCAAATATAAGTTTTAATACACATTCTGCAATGATATAATCTTACAATTAGACTAAGTCCCCAATTAGAAACAAAACGTTTGACGTACCTCACAAAAGCAAGTTCTATACACACATTCATCCACAAATGCAATAAGTTATACTGTTTTTAATGCACAAGGACTCAGGTCCCAACAAGTTAATTCACAAAAGCAACAAAACATGTACCAGCGCTGCGAGGAACGCGATCGTTGATCATGTTCTGTGCTTTGTTTTCTTTTTGCAACAATAACAAACTTTCACGCGGATTGCTCTCTGAAGGTCTGCTCGGCTTAGCGACTGTCAAGTTGTGGGGCTAGCGCGGCGCGAACGTTTATATTTATAGCCTGGCTTCGAGAGGGTAAAAACGTTTCTCAAACGTTTCGGGGCACTTTTTTCGCGTCACTTCTCTCGTTTCTAAGCACGCCCGGACATGTCCGAGCACGTTTGGCAAGGAAAAAGCATCATGTGATGTGACGTCAAAAGCGACAACGCGACGCTTTCGGTACAATAACAACCCGGGAAGACCCCAGCCGGTAGAGCTGGCGCGTTGCTCACATTCCTAACAACGAATGCAATGACTTAATACCACGAAATTTGCACCCAAATATGCCAATCAGTTAACCTTAGCCGGTCGCAGTAAGTAAGTTTACCCGTCTTAAAGCGGTTAACAATGGCAGAAATTTCGGGACAGTGCGAAGGACACCGCCCACGCCACTCCCGCCGGCGTCGCCGGGTGCAGTTGCACCAAAACAAGCCGCGATTGCGCAACATGCGGCCTCATGGGAGCAATACTTGACCGGCGAAATAACTGCGGCTAAGGTGAAGCGAGCGACAATAACAAACTACCGGTAAAAACCGGACTTCTCCAGTTTGGCTGGACTTGAATTTTAGCGCTCAGGAAAGCGATTACGGGTGTCAACAATCACTTGGTTATTTATATGTCATGTTAACGCCTTATTACAGTTTTGTCATTGCATTTGCGTCCAACATACCGACAAAAATCTTTACACAAAATGGAAACGTTATGAATTTTAAGTTGAAAAACTTGAAACAGATTATTTATAACACCAAAAACCTAAGATTGCGTTTGTTCTTAACACTAAACCCATTTTACCCCATGCAAACCATCACAAATCTCAAAACAGCTCACAGCAGCCATACAAGTTCAAACAATGCACAAATTTAGTAAAAAAAAACAACCTTTCACTTGCTCACCTGACAAACTTAGCCATTTGGCTTTTTGAGTTTTCTCGAAATGACCCCTTGGGGTTTCGGAACACTCCAGCAACGCCTAAGCGCGCTGATAGCGATTCATCTTTTTTGTGGGATTATAAAGTTGACAAAAACAGGACTTAGGAACTTGTAAAGATTGAGAGTTCATAAAACAGTGCCAACCCATTGAAGTAAACAAGGAATCTGAGTGTAAAATCGTGCTTGACCAGTCGCAAATAGAAGGTGTTGTAGTAATAATTGTCTCAGTAATTTGAAAATCAGAAGCAGCAAATGGGTGTGAAGAAGCCTCAGAAATCATCGGAAAAATCTCAAAATCAAGCAAATATACTGATGACCAGGCGACCAGCTATTAGGACAGCCTCCCAGAAATTCTTTTCTCCAAATGGTGGTTTGCAAAAATTGTTAAGACCCAAGGTTGACAACAAAATTAACTACTGATAACCAGCTTTAATACAGATATTTATTTGCTTTTTTTGTGTAATCTATCAATGCAAAATATACACTTCAATAAACACCAATTGTCCAACCAAAGCTATTTTCATTATATATCTCCATTTCATAAAGTCTAAAGGTAATCTAGCTTACCCTAACACAAGTCAAGTTATTGGATGCTTTCTGTTATGTATCTATTTCTATATTAACACAAACTGATTATATTTCTTTAGACGCAACTTGCCAGTAAAAGCTATTGTTTAAACACTGACAAGCGACAACCACAGAAAAACCACGTTTAAAATTGTACAAGGGAAAACTTACAGGCTAATCAACTACCTTGTACAATCATTAGACCTGGTAGCCTTCACAACTTAACCAGCTCATAAACAATGGCATTCTATAACCAACTTAAACTACATGTAGTTCCTGTACTGCTCGAAATACCCATGCCCAGACTGAACTGATGACGCCACGCTAAACGCTCAGTGACTATATGCCTGCGAAACGGATGATGCAACATTACGCGAGCAGTGACGTCACGGGCATCACGGGACTAGCCAAGGTGACTTTGCGCGTGCTGAGCAGCTTTAAAGACACGTCTTAAAACGGAATTTTACAAGTAACACTAATTTTTTTCTCCCGGGTTTGCTAATAACCAATTTCTTGGGTTTGCAATGCTGCGGTTAAGAGTATAAATTTCCAATCCAATTTAACATTTACGCGCCTGGGGGCGGGTGATCGCATTTTTGCAATTTACAGCTTACTTCATTGGTTTTTATAAGACGAGAGGTTACGTCCAAAAATATTTACAGCTAAGCGTAAAACGTATCAAGCACGCAACACAACAGAGACCCATTTTATACATTAACGTTAATACGTAAAGTGACATTACAGATAAACTTTTTTTAATAAATCTACTGTTTCCACTCATGCCAGGTCATGGTTGTTTCGCTAATTTTCGATAAACAAGTATCGTTAGATAACGACAGCATTCATGATAAGCGCAGCCCAAATTTTGCAAGTCATTCCTGTGCGAGCCGGCCGCCATCTTGAAAACAAGCTATCGTTTCTCCCAGCGAAAAAAAAAGCACCGCTTAGCAACCAGCAGGTAAAACTGAAAACCACATTTCACGAGCTGTGCATTGGAGAAAGTCAGAATAAGAAAAGAAATTCCTTCCACAACTACAAATTATTGGTCCAATAGTTTTTCTAGTGGGACAATAACCAGAAAAACACACAAATATTTTCTTAGTACATCGTTTCACATTCACAAACCACACATTCCACATGCAAAGGGCAGGTTTCACACATTTTATGCAAAGCAAAATATGCTCTGTGGATTTTCAAAAATGTCATCGAAAATTGCAATCAAAGGGCTGTTTTAAATGAGTCGTCCATTGTGACGAATTACAGGATAACCTAGGATTTCGTCAACTTTTCATAGTTACCTGAATTGTGAAAAGTTTCGACAGACTCAAAATTGGAAATGTTGATCAAAGACGAATTCGATGTAGGAAAAATTTCGCTCTCTGTAAAATGGTCAGATTGAGCAAAAAGTCCCACCAACTTACCGCCATGACACACAATTATATTGTTAAAAGTTGTTTTTTAAACTTACCACCGTTTTTAAGGTTGGAGAAAATTGTTTTCTTTCCTGTACGCCTTGTTGAATCCAAGTTTCACGCAGAAATTCCGACTTTTAGCTTCACTCTTCAACAGCAAGCAAGGCCACTAACTCTAATTGAGCTAGCAACCAGTAAAAACAAAACTTATTTCGATCTCGACGCTTGTCGAAGACCGATACTAACGAAAACGCTTGTAAGTTATCCAGCGATTCTAATGCACTTGCCTTTAGACAAGAATATAGCGCGCTCTTTCCGTAGCTTGTTGTAAGACTTCTGTCAAATGTCGATGTGATATTGCGCCACGGTTGCGCAACAGTTTTAGCCTGTCACACGGGTGTTCCCCGGCATTTTCCGGCGTCGCCATTGGATGCCGTAATCACGTGGGTCGACCGGCCTATAGGAAGTGAGCAAACTGAAACTCCCCCAAGCGTAACTCGGTCAACACGGTCGTGAGGGCAACCGATCTTTACACAGCCAGACATAAGTTCTAAATTCGGATATTCCGTGCAATGAAAATTGACGCCGCATTTGATGACGAAATACGATATATGCTGTCCTCACAATACAGGCAAACATGGATGTGGTCTACTTATCATTAGCTCTTCAATAGTACATCAAAAATGCCCAAACCTTCTTAGTATTTTCGATTTTTACTCAATACATTTAATCAATTCAAAACACTTCAACTATACCAACAGTTTAACCCAGTGGTTCTCAACCTTTCGTGGACCGTGGCCCCTTTAAAGTAACGTTTTGGCCTCGTGGCCCCCTTCAATTAACCATGTAGGTCCTGTGGCCCCCTTAAATTGTAGATAACAATCTCATGTTGGAATGCGGTATTAATTTTGACCTTAAACAGGTCTAATAGAGCAACCAAGCGTGATAAAACTCACTATAAACAAATAGTATGTGAAATAGTCGATTAAATTCGGGAATAAAGTTATAAAGAAGTGAAAATGACTTTTAGTGGGTATTTCTTGTGAATCTACGCCCGTGGCCCCCCAGAACACAGCTTGTGACCCCCTTGGGGGTCATGGGCCCTGGCTAAAAACCACTGGTTTAACCCCACAAGAAATGAGGTGGATTTAAGTGATATAACATTAGATTTTTAACATGAGTTCATTAAATAAAAAAATGTGGTCCAAACTTGTGTGTGACACTGCAAAAAAATATATATTGTTTTCCTGCGTGAAAAGGGCAGCTGATCATAAACTTTATTGGTAATGCTTTCTTTTGGTGACACTGACAAAATCTTATGCAATTCGACAAAATAACATGCTTTCTTATGTGTGTATTTCTATTTGTGTATGCACTGATATAACTTTAGCACAATTGTGCACCAGTACACCAGTTTAGTTTGAACAATAACAATATACTTTCAACTACAAGCAGCAGTTATTAATTAAAAATACAAAACATCAGCTAATAATTGCACAAGATTGTCATACTCTAAAACAAAAATTCAAGTACCAACGTAAGTATTCTAAAAAAGAAACATGTGGGGAAACTGCATTTGTCATGTTGAAAATGATGTTTTGAGCTTAAACAGCAACATAAATACAATAAAATTTCATAACACTAACATGTGATGCTGAACAAATTTGCTGTGTAAATTATACTTCGATATTGGGGTTAGATGGTTTTCCAAGCTTTATTAATTTGTCTTCCTGTTTCATTTTTGCTTTTTCAGTTCTTGTGTGCCACACTAGAATGTCAGTGCATTGATTCGCTTTGGCTTCCATGTCATTAATTGTCAAATGAAGGCCAGTTAAAAAATGGGACTCCAAGTATCCTCTGGGTGTTGCATTTGAAAACCCAGCCTCTTTGTACTGAAACAACAGCTTAATGTTGACTGCAAATCCTGCCATGTCAATCGGAAATGGCCTTTCAGGTTTCCAGGCAGTGTACCAAGAGAGTACTTTTCCATCCTTACAAAAGCCAGGTCCCTCAAATTTTAAGCCGCCACTTAATCCAACTGGCCATGCAGATGCCATTTGGGTAGTGCTAATTTCTTTAAATAGTTGTAAATCATATGTATTGTCATCATCCATAAAATAAAGATAACCCTCTGTTTGTGGTGAAATATTATTTCGAATCCATGTTAGGCCTGTGTTTCTTTGAGCAACACCTCTTGGCATTAACCAATTCGGGTCACTGTCTTTTAACTTAAAGTTTTGATCAGTTTTGGCATTAAGGTGTGTATATTTTAAGCCACAGTTGGACAAAAACTTTGTCACCAACAGAGTTTTGCGGTCAGCATCTTCTACAACAATCCAATGAAAGTTTTTTACATGCAATAATGTTTGAGACAATCTTGTTAGATCCGCTTTCTGAGTCCATCTTGCATATGTTGGTGTTATAGCATAGATTGTAGGAAGAAGCTCCTCATTTACAGACTTTTCATTTTCCCCATCAATGATATCTTGCAAGTAGCTGACTTCTTTCTTTAACTTTTTAATTTGCTTCTCATTGTCACATGTTAGAGTAAGAATGCAGTAAACAAGCAAAACAACCAGATTTAAAGTTAATAAAAGTCGTAAACTATAAATAGGAATTACCTTCATAACAGTACAAAAAACATAACTTCTGCAAACAGAAAACAGAACTGCCAAATATATTTTTCATACCATGCAATCACTCTTGTGAATAATAAATTGCATGTTACCTACACAACAAAAAATAATGGCTCACTAACGAGCCAATTTGGCATATATTACTACATACTGGCTCAATGTTCCAACATTGTGCTCATTTTGCATATTGACTTATTTCATATTGGCTAATTTCAAATGGCCATAATATCTAAGACAGGCTTAGGTAGATCCAGCAGCATCCTTTTTGGCTAATCTTGCGTCAAAATTGTCCATTTTGTGTAGGATGACTAGAGAATAGAGATCATATTTACAGTTTGTCAGTTTATATCCATTTTAAAACATGTCTGAATATCGAAGGTAAATAGTTCTACTTTTACCATTTTTGCATATTGTAGTGAAGCTTGATGTAAGAACTCCACATGATAGACATAACTTGAATCAAACCCACAGTTCAAGAACAGCACCAACTATAAGCATTAATAACACATTGAAAAGTAACACTTTTTATAAAAAAATTCTTGAAAATAGTCTTGAATTTTACAAAACAATTTAAAAGGCAGTTGATTCTTACCAATGTTTAATTAACCACAAAAATCTAAAAAATATTTTCCAGGTTTACAAGATTCTGACCTGAAACAAACATTTCAAAATTTTGTTTTCATTTTTTAATTGCCAGCTGGTAGTACCGGCATAGAAATCATACTTTTCATTGATGCCTTTTGTTACGTCAGAGCTCTGGTGACGTCACTTGCGCAAACGTATTTGCAACATGATCCAGCGCCTTTTTAGTCAGTTTACCTTGTCAGTTAAAACTTTACATCATGTTTTTTTTAAAACAATCCAAATGAAGAAAACGCAAAATTAATAAAACCAACAACTATCAAAGAGCGAAAATTAATGTGTTAAAATAGGGAAATTTCCCATTTAACATGTGTTACTTTTGATTTTTATGTTTCAATTTTTGCGCGCAGAAATGAAATAAAGGACGTTTTTATAATATTACCAACGCTTTAAATATTCTGCATCAACGTTTAAATAAAATATATTATTTGTTTTGTTTTTTCATTCCAATATTTTGTTAACTAGCTGGGCTAAAACAAACTGTCAGGTTAAGCGAGAAAAGCCGTTAATGATAAATGTTTGTTGATTTGCAGATCTGACAAAATGACAAGTTTTTTGCGTCGCGTAGGCAAATCTACTCTTGGATATAGCTGCATTGGTGGCACAAAATCTCCTGGTGTGATGTTTATTCCAGGTTTTATGTCAAAGATGAATGGAAAAAAGGCACTTGCCTTGGAAGAATGGTGCAGGTATTGTATAATTTTATGTGATTAAAATTGTGATTCAAATGACATTAGCTATGAGTTTGCATGTTTTTTTATTTTGCTTTTGTATTAAATTTCCTCACTGATTGAGTTGTTTAACCTAGCGAGTGACTAATATATGAAAAAGTGTGTCTAAAATTTGTATGCCGAATGACCACTTTATCTTTTTTACCTGAGGACCACCAAACACAATGCTACTCTAACAGGCTACATAAACACAACAAAAACAATAAATTTATGTTTTGTGTGAAACTGTTTTGTGTAAAAACCTCATTCAATTATAAATCCAACAATATGTTTAAAAATTATTTTGTGACATGAAAAACCAAGTAGCATGGTTAAAAACACTTGCCTAGTTATTTTGTGGGTCACTAGATGGCGATGTTAGGTCACTGTAGGACTGTGCTCTTAGTGATGTTTCACAACACAACATAGGAACTCATATCTTCCACCCACATACAGTGCCGGAATAAGGGTCTGCTGGCCTGTAGGCACATTTTATAAGTGGCCCCAAAATCAGGGTTGCCAACTAAAAAATTAGAATGATCAGTGTTGCCAAATCATTGTCACAATCACAAAGATCGTTGTTGTAAAGTGGCCTGGATTTTTGACTAACCTGTAGGCACGTGCCTACTTTGCCTAATGGTTAATCCAGCACTGCCCAATATAGGAACGGAATATGTGTTTTGGTTATAGTCACTAAAACATTATGGAATGATATTGAACTATTAAACTTGAATCACGTGTGAAAATAAGTGAACTTATTTTAAAATCAACCCAGTAATATTTCAGATTTTTTGTCAACCTTTTGCACCTGATGTTTAATGATTTTGCACAAAGTCAACATATTTTGAATAAAGTTATCCTGTTAGTAGAAAAGTTGTGTAAACTGTTTTTTACTATGATCTGCATTTTTGCACACTCACATTGTAGAACATGTTTAAAGGAGTGACAACAGACCCTTTGTCCGGTTTGACTACACTGGAATAGGAGCATCTGAGGGCAAAATTGTAAGATTTTCTGACTGGATAGAAGATGCATGTGATGTATTTGCACAGCTTACAAAAGGACCTCAGGTAAATTCAAATACATATTTTTTATTAGCAGCTTTACAGCATGGTGCATTACATCTAAACATGGATATGGTATTTACTATTGTCGAGCCATAGTTTTCAAAAACATATAGCTTGGAGTAGGAAGTGTTATACTTATATAAAACATTTTGGATCTCATTTCAAATCTGTAACTTCAATACATACACACCAAAAAATCATGCAGAATACTATATTTTTTCATAAATACCCTTACAGTTTGTGACACAATCAACGTACATACAAGTTTTAAATCAGAAAATTCTGAACAAACATCACTTAAATTAAAATTTTCAAACAAATCACTTATGTCAAGTAATATTCCTATTCTCATACTTTAGATTGTGGTGGGTTCCAGCATGGGTGGTTATATGATGCTACAAGTGGCAAAACGTTTTCCAGAGCGTGTGGCTGGCATGATAGGGGCGGCCCCATCTTTCTTCAAAACAGTTAACCAGCTTAAAATGCAAAACGGTCCATATGCTTTGTCGTCACATTATGCACAAGATGGCGCATATGAGCTACCGGCCACTTTTAATGACGGTATTTCTGATTTTGATCTCTTTCCAACTGCCGACGCTGTTTATACGTTACGCTGTAAGTTATATATTCTGCATGGAATGCTTGACGATTCTGTCCCATATACTGACTCGCTTAAATTTGTGCAATCTTGTATTGGCAAACCAGAACACGAAGTCAACCTGGTATTAAGTAAACTTGGTGAGCATCGGCTTTCAGAGGATGCTGATATTAGTTTGTTGCTTGAATTGTTACAACGTATGGTTCGTCAAAGCTAGATAATCTTTTGTAGTTCATTCTAATTAGGGAAATGCCATTTGAAGGCTGTTTAAATTATAATTGTTTGAAGTCGTGATTTTTCCACGCAAAACTGTGATTTTTGTTACCGCTTGGTGGCGGCAGATAGTTTAATTTTGCTACTTGTGCATGGCTTGAATACATTGAAAAAAGATTATGTGGATGTAAATGAATATCGGTGCGTTACCGTATTTTTTATGTGACTTTTACTAACAAATCATGAAAAAGTTTGCACAACTACCCTTTGCACTGACAATTAATTCTTGTGCATGACGTTGGCAAATTTTGCTTTTAATTTCTTCTCAAATGCATGGCTTAAGCCAAAGATGTGTGCGGCAAAATCAAAATTTTTACGAACAAAAATTAAAAATACGAACAAAAATTTTTTTTATGGTGACATTGTGTACTTTGGCTTCATGCAGCCGTCAGTAAGTTTAAGTATCCAACTAATAAATAGCTTCATTTAGAGTTGAATATTTCGCTTTCCGTGTCTTAAATTGTAACAGACTTTCCGAAAAAGCAATTCACAAAATTAATTAAGACGTACCAGGCTGGTCGGGGTAGACATGAGCCACTGTCCAAAATCTGATTGTTAAATTCCCTATAATCCCCTGTTTAAACAATCGTGTGTATTGCTTGCGACTAGGGAGCTAAACCATGTGTGGTAAGCAGAGGCAAATCTGCGTCGCGTGCCGGTGGTCTGTAGTGTTGATTCAGCGTTTTCTAATACCCCGTATTCGTGCGCTGGACGACTGCGATATTTGGATAACCCAATGCAATACACTGGTATAGGGTTCGTATATTTGAGATGCGAAATACACAGATTGCGATGGTTTATAAAGAATAAGCCCTAATAACTTAACAAGTCTTAATTTTGTTTCAATAATCATTCCATGGCTGTGCATATGTCTTGAATTTGTTTTTTCTGGTGTGGTACATTTTTTACATAAAAATCGTTGTTGGAAATGTTGTCATATACCAGCATAATTTAGAAGCCCTGGTATAGTACATATAATTGTAGTTGGGTCGCCTTTAATTAGGTAAACAAAACCAAATGTTTTTTACACTATACCCTACGTATAACCTTATTTATAACTGTCTCGAGGAATCGGGTTATATGTATTTGTAAGGTTGGGACCATATTCATTGTGTTTGTTGGCCACTTGGCGGGGAAAAATCACTCTGACCAGTTTGACTTATACGCCAAAATTTCCTTTTGCGACATATGGACTGAACAGAATGCGCAATGCTTGGGCGTCCCAATCGTTTTTGTCTGTCTGCCGCTAATATACTCCTGCAGTTAAATCTGATTTTCTTCCACCCAAATCGAATTTTACTCTGCGCTCACGGGCCTTCTGTCTTCAGTAGAACCTTTCTCGGCCCTGTGATGTAGCACCTACAAGACTTTGTCGCTAATTTTCGTTTTGTAACCGACGCTTTAATTGAAGTTCCCTGTTTTACCCCGGTTAATTACATTACACTATGAGCAACTTGTAAGACCTGCGCTATATAGGACAAGGGCGCATGTATGACGTCAGCAGTATTGTTTGGTCATCGACCTTGCGTGGCGATGACGTCAGCGTGTTAGCTAGAACCTTTGACCTTTAGTGACCTCTGTGGATTCACCAAGTTTCATTTTAGCTATTGTATCACACATTACATGTTGCATTCCATAAACATTCGTCCATTTTGTAACAGTTGTTTTAAGAATATCAGCTACTGTACTGACTTAGAAAAAGGAAATGGTTGCGGAACCTTCGGTGTTAAAATTACGCCAATAGCAAAAAAGTGAGGCGCAATGTTGATTTTTGCCTAATTTATGAGTCTGGCTGCTTCAAAAAAGCAACCACGCACGACTTGGCTCATCCAGTGCATATTGTCAACATCGACATACTGTCCATGTCATTTGATTCATATTAACCCGATGTTTGTCGAAAAAACAGTCAAAACGGCGGACGCAGCAGAAAATTCCGCGTGGCATTGGCTTAATTAATACGCGCAACGCCGCATTTCTGCCCCTTGATCGCCCGTTTTCCAACCAGTCACAATTTTCCGCTTTTCCTAAACCGCGTGTGCCGTTCTATACACTGTAACAAGGCTGTTGTTTTGCCGTCCCACCAGGTCGTACGGCGCGTATGTGCATGCGAAGACAGTGGTTGCAGAGATTTATCCGGCGACTGCATGCGACATATGGGACCTTATCTACGACTCAAGCGAACACATTAATAATAGATGAATATTATCGACACGGCCGCCCAGCCTGAACCGAACGGGCGAACCCGCAATCTCATCTGTATGTCGATGTATATGCTTTGCTGTTATTATCTCTTTCCGAACTTCGATTCTGTCATGTTTGTCACGTTTGGCAACTGTAACGTGATGCAATCTGTAGCCTACATTTGAGGCCATGCAATGCTTTTGCGAAATGAGGACTGCTGCGTTATGTAGTGCCGAACGATTTTAACTACATTTTAGCCCAATTTCATAAAACACCACAAAAGTGTACAAATCGACAATTGAATGACTTACAAAAAAAGCTCAAAGCCATCGTTTATTATACGATGAAGGCGATTTTAAACACCACATAGTCAGTTACGAGGCCATTCATAGGAAAAAATCTTGCGGTAGTTTTGACCTTGCCGACTGGTTTTTAAAAGGCAGGTCGTCAAATTATGAACAATACAAAGCATGCCCGGTTTCATCAATCAAACGCAGTGCCGCGTCTTTAACCTCCACCTCATGTAGTGTTCTATTTACCCGGGGCATCAGGCTGAAAGCAAACCACGTCAAATCCTATTTTTCAACATAACCCTACGATTGTCAGAGCTGGGTTCACCACTAGGCCAGTGCGATATGATTGACAGGATTTCGAGTGAGTCTCCAAATCCCCCGTTGGGCATCTAACCGAACCCTAGTGCTCATGACCAACACTAGAAATCTTAAATTTTTCACCGCGGTGCTATGATACATCGTCCCGGGCGAGGCTTTGATGACTACGAGTATCTGACGTCATCCTGGTGAGTGGCCAGTGAAACTGCGTTGTGCGGAAATAAAGGAATTAGAAATTGTTAGAGGGATGACACCGATTGAGGCGACCTGCTGCGAAGGCACCGGGCATCTATTGTTTAGTGACAGTTCGTAATGCGCTTTGGCTCCAAGATGCTGCCAGCCTGCGGAGTGTTTACCTACTGTTGCACGCGAACAAAACGTTGCCCAAAAGTCGTGGAATATTTTAGGTTCAGTTCCCTTAGTTCTTTTGAAAAATCTTAACATACTGAAATTTTGTCATAAACATAAATAATAGATGAATATACGCTAGTGTAGCATTTTTTGTTGATATCAAGCAGAGGTATTTACACAATTACCAAGTTTAACAAAATCGATAAAAAAGAAATGCAGCATGAATAAAACAGCAAAAACTGTTAAACCCGGTCCCAACAAAAATAAAAGCAAAAAATATTAAATTGTACTTAATAAGGATCATTTTTCAAAACGAAAAGCAGAATATCAGCAAGGTCAAATGGAAGAAACATTGGCGTAAATTGTTAAAAACTTGCCCTGTGCACCAACCGGCGATCAGCATTGGAATGCGCCATGGCATTTGGCCTCGATGTCCACTCTGTAAATGTAAACATTAGCCAAGGTTCGAGGCATAACGGATGTATGGGGATTAGCTACGCTGAAATCCGACAACACAACACCCATCGTTGATGGTTTGCTTTCAGGCTTGGTACACTTGCCATAATTAATGCGGCTCGGCACAACTGTTCATCCGCCCTACAACGTTACTTAGCGGGATGCTAGTTGACTTGATGCCTGCTCCGTCCGCTGGTTAAGCTCGGACGATATTGTTTCTGCAACTATTGGTGAAAGTTAAATCAATAAATGCAAAGTTGTGATCAATATTGTGTTTACTGATTTTTCTCGTGCCGGTTTTGTGGAAATCAGTGTTTTTAACCGCACAAATCTAATCAATTTTATTAGCCGAGCAAATGTCACAAAAAATCCTCAACATTAAAGGCGTTTCTTTATTGTATAAATAGCTGAAGGTCAAGCGTGCATTATGGGCTAAAGTTTATCACCGGAAACATACAGTAAATGGCAAAAATTAATTTAAAACACAAACCGACCAAAAGATCACGTGGCATTTTAAAATAAAGCAGAAAATATGTTTAATGCAACTTGTTTAGGCCTTTATAATGTAGACACCAAGGGTGCCACGTGTCAGACATGTCACTGGCCTGGCAGCTGCCACAAAGCAACTGGCACCAAACGCCGCTCACCTGTCAGTAAGTCAACCGAGTTTACAATGCACGTTATAAAATATACACATACATATATGGACGGACGTATATCTCATCGCAGCGACAAAGGAAGTTGTCTCAGGCCAACAGGAAAAGCATTTCTTCGGCCGTAAACAATTACCACTGGCGCCCGCACAGATCCCACCACCGACGGGCAAACTTAGGAGAAAACAAGACGTGGTTATGAGTGCGCGCATGGAGTTAATAACCTACCCTGGGGGACACACGAAGTCAGGATGTTGCATTCAACGAGTGTCCCTTGGCGCCTGGTTCTGTGCAGAGGCGGAGTCCTTTAATGAGGAGCCAGCGAAAATCTCGGGCCTTCATAGAAGCATTACTCCGACGCAATTTTGATAATGATGCTTGCGAGGCCGTTTGGGACTTTTCCTCGCATTCGTGCTTTTTGATTTCTCGACCTCTGGGACAATTGTACGTGTTGTTGTTTGTATTGTGCGCCCAATCATCGCTCATCACAGAAATCCACATTTCCTGGCCGACTCAGCAACCATTTTGTACATTGAAACACATGTTGCTTTATTGTTATGCGGATTGGAAACAATCAGCGTTTATAGAGGGTACCACGTGTTTTGTGGTCGGTTTCGAACCCGTGTCGAAAAACTTCTAAAAGACAACCAACCGATTTGTGCTAAAATATGACTTTTTTCGTTTTTTTTTCTGCTCGGTCAACTTTTATTTGTAGATTAGGTACTTCTTATTTCTAACTCAATGCGTTGTTGTTTGGTCCCCTTAATTAATCTCTGTCAAATTTAGCTTCTTATGACCGAAATGTGCGAAAAAATCGTTCCATTGCCCAATTATTGTGAAACAATTACTTACCGAAAAAAAGTGAACATGAGATACCGAAGACATCAATTAATTACAATTTCAGGTGCAACAAAAAAATATATTTTGCTATGCTGTGGAGTTTGATTTTATCAGGAAACCCGTGTCGCTAATCAGAGTTCAAATCTTTTGTGTAAATCCTTCTTCTTTCTTGGGTCTAATATGCGATGTACCTGGGGTGCTTTCAAATGGAACAAATAAGTTTTTCAATGCCAAAAACACAAATGGCTACATATGCACCCGATCTGTCTTCCATAATCGATAAGCGCTCTTTAGAACATGATGTATGCATTTGTGTCTGTGCGCCGCGAGAACGACACCAAAATTTACGATTCCCTCAAAACTTGTACGCCAGATCGGGCCAAACGAAAAGAACATGCTGCTCAACGTCGTTAATTCTTGTGTCGTCTTTTCCCTGACAGAAGACGCTAGCTCATTCCCCATCTGTTGTGGCTGACTTCGCTGGGCCGTGCATACGGGGTGTGGGACGCAAATTATGCTCCTCTATTGTTCGTCGCTTTGTCGCCAGCCATTGTCCCATCACTATCTCTGATCGCGCTGCGGGAACCCTCTCTCCGCGCGCGTCTACGAGCTGCTGTTGCAGTTAGGCCACGCGCTCGCTTGCTTCTTGCTTTGAACGCGCGTGTCCTACAATTAGTAGCAACAATAGTGCGTTCCTTGATGTGGAAAAGTTGAACAACACGGGTAGCAATTAGTAACAATCGCTTTAAACAAATATTGGCTGATGTACTTGTTTGTTTTTCACCTGTTTCCGATTTTAGGAGCATCTGGCGTTAAATGAATTGAAACAAAAGGAGGGAAGTTACTTTTATCATTCCATTACTTTTCTTTAACGCAACCTTTAACGCTGTTCTCGGTATTACGATGTCCTGAGCTATTATTAGAACCACTAAAGTATGCTTCCTTTTCTTTATGCCTATATTTTCAATATGCTATTAAATATGGGCGCAATATTTACAGTTGTAAAAAAACGACAAGAAATACACAAAGCCCATTTAACCGAAAAAGCATTTTGACCGACTGGTACACTTTTCGAAATAATTTTAAAATTCTGAATTTAGATTATATTTCGCGAACGGCAAAATGCTTTAACTCAAATATGCCTAACTGTATGCTTTTTTTTCTGTTTATTTATATACTAATTATTTATTTTATCTCATACAACAGGCAATAACCACAACCGTGTTTACCAAGCAATATTTTGTAAGCTTTTGTAAAAACAGCAAACATGTTGTAGGTATAATATAGGGAAATGGCCAAGGTTGACGTTGCGAAGAGTTTACATCAAATATTTCCGCCATTTTGTAGATTTTAGAGCCACTAATCATCAAAATTAATATTTTCTACTTATAATAAGATTTCAATAGTTTTGAAACGATGAAGCAAATCAACAGTTATATTGTGATACCAATAAAAACTTTATTCCTAAATAAAAATCAAATTAAAACAGTTTATTAAAGTAAATTATTACAATGTTGCTTAAAACTGCATTTTAACAAACGGTGGTTGTTAGACGTAATTCTTGATTGTTTTGAGTTACGGCGAAATAGTTTCGCCAAATTTTGGTCGATAATTGGGAAGTTACGCTTCGGCAATTCCCCGGGACGACAGATGCTTCGCCCCCGGTTCAACATGATTAAACCGCCGTCATCTTTGAATGGAACAGTCTCGCGCTCTCGCTGCATAAGAAAGAGAGGGAAAAAGGGAAAAGCCTTCCAAGATCGCCTTTCCTTCGATGCACTGCCTTTTTCCCCCGAACTCTTCAATGCAATATTTGTAAAGAATCGAGACTGGCTTGGAGTTTAAAAACGGCGTTCATCTCTCTATGGACACATCAATCCATGTTCGTGGCCTCAAAGGACGCCAGTTGGGCCACCGTTTGGCGTAATGTCTGCAGGTCAGGTCACTAGGCACTAGGCAGCTAGAAGCGGTGTCCCAGTGCGCCAAGTGAGGCAGCAGCAGCACAGCAAGTCGACTTGGGCCTCCGCGGGATTACTTGCAAACAAACTGCAGGGATCGCTCGCCCAGGGATTTTATATGCAATTTGTGAAGGTTTTAATTGCGCTTAGTGACAGGCATACGAAGTTCAATGCAGGAAAAGCGTGCAACGTTTTATCATCAAGGGTAAACTGAACGCCAGGGAATTGCAAAGTCCTTTTTGTTTACTTTGAAGTTTCGCGGTTCAGAAGTTATCACTGCTTATACTAAACATGTACAATGACAAGAATAGACTAACAACACATAAACATTTTGAATATATGTTGCGTTTAAAAATACAATAGCCTATACTGATGTCTAGACAGCATTTTTTCAAAATGAAACAAAATTTGTGTTTTTGGATGTGGTGTTTAAATTCTGTCCACGTTTTTCACAACATGTTCTTTCACAGATTGACGTACATCAAACCATTTGAAAACTTGAACAATTTCTTGCAAAATTATCTTGAAATAAAATGGCTACAATGCCAGGTCAGCAACTTGTCCCTGCAGTTCGTGGTTGGATGCAAACATCACTCGTCGAATCGTCATCAAGGTTGGTCGCTTTGTGCCCGAAACGCCAAGATTTTTTTGAAATTTACACTGCCTTGAAATTGTTACGTTACTACTATCTCATTCTCATTCTTGGCGAATGTGACAAAATCGCAAAATGCAGACCTAAACTCGTTTCAACAAAGCTAAAATTAAATTATGAATTAATGGTGACAATAGCGACTGCCGAAACGTTTCAAATAGAATGTAATTCATTACCACTGCTAAATTTTCCAAAAGGTTTGTGTTTGTCCAGAAAAAAACAACTTTATCCGTTTAAAATGGTTGTTTATGAAGTTTAACACGTTTTGTATCTTTGTAAGGTCTTTTGTATCTTTGTAAAAATTTGTTAAAATAACATTTATTTTGGTTTCTTCTAAGTTAAAAACTCGAAACAGGGTTTTTGTGTCTGTATCTGTGTGTGGATCAAGCACTTAAAACCATTCGCTTTCCGTCAACGACAAAATGTTATTCCATTTCTACAATTACTTGTAGCGTGTCGCACCAACTGTCAAATTTTTTGTAAGTCCCCAAACAACTTTGCGTGCAAACAGAGCGACTGCTGGCTTAACCCACTGGGGGCTTCACAATTACCATCCCGATGTGCAATGGGACCTCTGGTAGATTTGCACGGGAAAAGTAACTCGCGTGTGGCCCTGTTTTCCCGCGAGGAATTTATCGATACCTCAGTGGCCGTCGTGTCCTCTCATTATTTCGAATCACAACTTGCTAGTACAGGGACCGATACGACTATATATTAGACATTGGCTGATCAAAGTTTGCATATGGTTAAACTTTTCGTAAAGTTACAGTGTGAACAAAGCCGTTGATTGGACAGAATGATCAAGGATATTACGTTCGCATTCTTAGAAAAATTCTGTAACAATAATCAAGTTGTTAATGCGATTAAAAGTTATGTATACGCGGACAGGTTAATAGCAAAGAAGTCAATACAATTATGTAGGACATTTCAGCTTTCGTGGTCTGGTTGTGTGTTTTGAAGAGTGTTTTAACTTTTAATCGACTTTTATTTGTTTCTATGAGAGTTGTAACTAAAATAGTTTTTGTATTTCCTAGCGTGTCGTTACATCGAGCTCATTTTGAAAAGCAACCTCCCAATAATCTGCGGAAAAGCAACTTTTTCCATTTCGTCTTGGCTCTCTACGACAGACAAGGTCAACCCGTTGAAGTTGAACGAAGTGCCTTCGCCGGATTTGTCGAAAATGAAACAGTAAGTTTTTGCTTACGTCTTTGTTCATTTGTTGATAATAAAGGTGTTTAAGTAACTATATCTCGTAATACGTTTAATTTCAATTTTTATTAAGATGGACCACCATGCATAACGTTGGTATAGTATCTTTAAGAGCGCATATCAGCAAATACATGTGGCTTTTTTGTTTGGTCATAACTTTCATGATATTTTTCCACGTTCTGGCTTTGGCTACAAGGGTGTTTTATTCTTTCCTTTTTTAGTTCATGAAACTCAGAACTTACACTTTGTTTTGGTGTTGCAATTTACTTTTACGAAGATAATATAGTTGCATTAAATTACAAAATATCCTTTTGTGTAGGAAGTCGCTGGTGAAAAGACCAACAATGGAATCCACTATCGATTGCAATTGTTGTATCACAATGGTAAGTAGAATCAATCCATTGTTTGAATTCTTTCATTGAAATCGACTCTTGTTCACTGATGAAGTTTTACAACAAAAAGATTCGAGACCTGATGCTAGATTATTGTTGAGCAACAACACCACAACTGATGTGTTAATAATCTCAATTACTTATTTTCAATAGACAAACAGTTCATAAGTTTATTGTTTGGAAATGAAATTTCATTTTAAAGTAAACCAGATCTAAACATGCCAGTTTTGGTAGAAAATATTTCAACACTTTAATCGTTTACAACTTAAATTATGTCCAATTTATATTTTTTACACAACAATCCCTTATACCCAATACAATTGCCCCTAAACCGTGTTAAATGTAGCCTAGTTTGAAGCCTTTCTTGCATAAGGTGCTTTTGACTCGAAACAAATTATCCAGCATTGCAATACGATAGAACATTTCCGTCCTTGCCATTGTCAACTTTTTCATATATACGTCTTACGAAACTTAAAATAAGCTAAAATTTTATCATAAAACTCACGCATATATGCCAGCAACGGGTTATATTAGGGTGTAGTTACCCCAAAACAGTGTAAATTTGAACCAAAGTTGAGACCCTTTGTTTTAAAAGATATTTTGACCAAAGTATTTCTGCAGAATTTCAATAGGATTGAACACATTTGTAAAGTGCATTTTCAAAGTTTTTGGAATCAAATTCGGCCACAAAATACGCACATAAATGCCATTAACAGTTTACTATAACATGAGTCGTGTCGAAAGCAAGCTTTCAGCACCAAATATAGTCAGATCAATGAATGACATTACGCGCATTAATAACCTGCAGTGGAGAAGTGGTGAGATTGGCCGCACGGGAATACACCCAGTTCCCTCAGGTAATAACCTAGGGCGGCTTCACAAGCAGTGCGAACGTATCTGCTTGATTGCTATCCGGCTAAATTACTTGGCCGTTGTTCGCTTCATATCGATTTGTCTTCACTGCCACACACTCCAGAACAAGACATGAGGTTCCTTATATAGCATCTGGTCTTGTATGCTCTGCAATACATATTTCTGGCTGGCTGGCCCTGTTGTTGCTTTGTACTTTGTTAATTTGCTTTTTGCCACAAAGCAATTACTTTTTACTGGACTTCAAATTATTGTTGTCAGAACTTCTGTTAAGTTTAAAAAATACGCAGAAAGGCTGTTGCAAATTTGGCGGTGTCTTGGGAGATTTCGAGGCGGTTTATTTGTCCGTAATTGTAAGAAACTGCTTTTTTACGCAATACTGTAGTGATTAACATTATAGATACGAAGTTTTCAAACAAGTTTGACAATATTGAAAATTAGGCTTTAACGTACAGTCATCAAGTCATTTTATTACATTCCTTTATGTTACAAAATATCTGACGTATTATCAAATTCATGGCGCTTTTGTTTTTCCTTTCATAATGTTTACTAGTTTTAAAGTTAACTGATTTGGTTTTATTTGCAGGCATTCGAACAGAACAAGATGTTTTTGTGCGACTTATTGATTCTGCCACAAAACAGGTAAAAACCAGGGAGTTGACACAAACAAAATGGCGGCTGGGACAAAAAACACCCAGACCCGTTTACTGAAACACTATTGTTGCGTAATTTAACTGCTGATCGTTTATCTGCAAGTGAACATGAAAATTTGATTTGTAAAATTGCTCCATATACATGGATCTGTTTTTAATTGTTAAAAATGGAGGGCATAAATTTTACTGATTACGGCATTGACATTTAGCGAAGTAAAAACGCCCCTTTCACGGGTCTTTATGCATGCCATGGTTCATAAGCCTGTAGTTGTGTTCGCAGAAGGTAAACGGCTGATTAAGAAATTAACTCTTCTGTTTGATATATTTTACCTATTACCATTTACCTTGGCCTTTTTCTTCCAGTCGATTGTGTACGAAGGACAGGACAAAAACCCGGAAATGCGACGAGTTCTTCTCACACACGAAATTATGTGCAGGTACGAATAGTCTCAACGCAGCCTTCATTCCACATTTTCACAAAAAAACTCACACGATTTTTGTTTTTAGTCGATGTTGCGACAAGAAAAGTTGTGGAAATCGGAACGAAACACCCTCGGATCCTGTGGTGATTGACAGGTAAAAGACTGTTCTTTTAAATTGAATATTTAGGAGACTTTTTTGTGTTGTTAACGATGAAATGTCGAAGTTTCACCGATCCCATAAACGTTTTGTTGTTTTCAAATAGAATTGAAAAAAAAAAAACGTTTTGTTTGAAAAATAGACCCTTTAAGATTATTTTCCCCTTAAAACATTCCAAATGTGTTTTCTAGTTTCGAAATTTCGCCCTAAAACTTATATGCAAGGGCGTTAAATTAATTTAGTAGCTATTAGGAAACCCGGTATCGATTTTATGCAAATTCTGCCTGTGGAAATGTTATATTCAATCAATCGCTATTCGAATGTTGAAGTGTGTGAAAATCTCGTCTCAAACTAAACTTTCTATGCCAACCAGAATTCTTCGTCTTTCAATCGACAAACCTTCCCCTCCACTAAACTTTAAACCACCTTACCAGCAGGGTATAGGTTGTCGTTTTAACATTAGCCGTTTTCTATAACCCAGCGACGTTTTACGAATTAAACGGAACAGTTCGTGTGAAGTAATAGCATAATGTTGTTTAGACACTAAATCGGGGTGATGTAGTAATTTGCGTATTATATCACTTTACACTTCAAACGCAACTAAGCATTTTTGTTTGGACGTTTCTTGTCGTTTAGAGGTACATTGTTTTTAAAACTTTCAAGCCGTGTAAATGTGAACAAAAAATTGTAAAAAATTGATGTTTAAAACCGAAATTTCTTATTCGTTCGGTAAAAAGTTGAACTCCATTCATTGTCAACCCGTTGTGCACCCCTTAACAGCAGAAATTGTCAATTTGCCATAAAAGGGGTTAGCACATTTTTTCCATAAACAGAACTTTACAATATTTTTGGGTGTCCAATGCAAAATATCGATCGCAGGAAATAAGGGATAGGAATAACGACTCACTGCTTTCTGACGGGAAATAACCCTTGGCACTAATGCACCGAACTTGATGCACTCCGCGCCCGCGAAAACTAATCCCTTATCCCGATGTAACATGCTTTCTGATTGTAGCAAGCGATTGAACTGACACAACCATCAACATGCAAGCATATGGCGCATAAATGGACCCGCTAACAAGCATGTCGTTGTCCATTGTGATTGTGTCTTCGCGTTTTCGTGAAAACAAACAGACCAGCCATTGTTCTCTGCTGTTACGACCTCTTTTCGCTGCAACGGTGAATTAAAGTGCAGAGCGCGTACGGGTAGAGCAGCAGTCTGATGATTGCATCAACTCTTAACGCGATTAACGAATTACGATTTTCGCTGCAAAAGGTTGCGATCCGACATCTTTAAAGAAAAGCACATCTGCAAGACATGACGTGGCTAACCTGATTTGCACGCTTGTAACATTCACTACCCAAATGACCTGTTAAAATTCTTTTTTTAAACATTATACTTGCCATATTATAGTCAGTTTTGTTGTCAAATGATCATTTTCTAGCATAGCTTTAGTTTCTGATCTTATAGGTAAACTACAAAGCTTCCTCTTTTTACGCGTAAAAGGCACATTAAAGCACAAAAAACAACTATGTTATAATGTGAGATATTCACGTGACTTTTTTGTTGCAAAAAATAAAATATAGAAAAATACATTGTCTGAATTGAAAAGTTTAGAAAATGTTTTAAATGATTGTCGTTTGCTTTATTTCTGGTCCACGGCCGCTAGTCTCGTTTTAAGTTCCATCGCAAGATGCGCTGCCCCAATTACTGGCCTCGTCGCATCGATTAGTTGAAGTCGTTTGACCTTTGCCATTAGCGGTCACGCGATGTCGCCTGTCCACTTCTCTGCTCTCCTTCCGTCCCCGAACGTCCAGCCGAACCGATCTCGGTTCTAGCAGATTTTTGCCGTCGATCTGGCACCGACCGCACGTCCATCAAACCTATTCGGGATGTATGAATTATTAATCGTCAGGTCCTTGCTTCCCCCTCTCCTGCTCTGCGCGCGCACTGCTACAAAATTTGTCGTTAAAAACATTTTTGAGGTGAAATGAACCGGGATTGCCTGGTGGTAAAACAGAAAACACCTTTGCAAAAATTGTTTGGGAAACTACCGTGGCATTTTTTTGTCAATTTTCGAGTCTCTGTTAACGATTTCCGGGCAAGAAATTCGGGGTTGGGATCTCTTAAAAATTTTTTACAAAAGCTGCTACGTTTATTTACATCCCGTAAAATAATGTTTCATATTAATCTTATGCTTTTTGGTACATTTCATGGGGATTTGCCTATCTCTTAAAATTTAAAATTGTTTGATGTGATTTTAGCCAGTGTGGCTTACTTTATATAGATGAGGTGGTCTAATTAAAATGGCGCACATTTAAATTACCCATATTCCCTTATTTATAAAAAATTCCAAATATTGTCGCCATAAACGACGAACTATTGATGTTTTTGCTTTATATTTTTGCTTTGAATAAAAAATATGTCCCATTTGTAAAGTATATTGAGGTGCAATACAGTAACTTGTCGCATTACAAGATCAAAAATCGAATGCCAAATACATGAACTCAGTGAAACCCAACACAATCCTACTCGCGGCGCTAAAATTATCCTCTAACTCGTATTGATTGCGTTTTTGGGTAAAGCTGCCGTTTCTAATTTACAGGTAAAGACAAGCGTATTCCCTAAAATAATGCTTTAACAACTTTTCGATTTGAATAAGGTACTGATGATGTTATTAAAGTGAAACGTGTGTACCTCAAAATCGAATGGCTCAATGTTTTTCTTTAACTTAAATAAATAGACATAAGGTGCATTACAACCTTTATCCAACAAGCTGTGATTCTTTTTTACGTTAAAGTACAAGTATTTATAAATTTTGCAAACTGTTTTCGAAAACAATAATAATTTTGCTTATGTTAATTATGGGTCCCCTTCCCTGGGGATAGGGGACACATTGTTTTTGTCCGTATTTTTTTTCTTTTTTCTGTTGTTAAGTTTCAAGCGATTTTATATTTTTGTTAACGTTTCTATTCTATTCGAATAAGGACGCTTACAATAGTTGTACTAACCCCGCACAAAACAACAGGTGACCTCAAACTTTCTTGCTTTGCTTTCAGCGGAATGGATGCACGCTAATTTTTAATCCAATCAGCGCAGCTGTTGCGTCTGCTTCTTGACTGCTGTCTGTGATGTCATAAAGCCTGACGCGATTTGGTAAAATGGCCGGATTTGAATCAGTGTTTTTTTGTTTCAGGTATTTTCTCAAGTTCTTCCTTAAATGCAATCAGAACTGCTTAAAAAATGCCGGGAATCCAAGAGATATGAGACGTTTTCAGGTATTATTGTAACTTCAATTGCACAAATAAACCTGCTACAAAAATCAACTTTAAAATGTAGTTTTTTAACTAAAATAAATTTTAGATCATTTGTGGACAAATTTTACGACAACATTAAAATCAACGTGTTTTTGTCTTCAGGTTGTTGTTTCCACAACGGTTCATGTAGACGGTCACGTGCTTGCTGTATCCGACAACATGTTTGTGCATAACAACTCGAAGCACGGTAGAAGAGCACGACGGGTCGACCCAGCAGAAGGTGAGTCACTTCAATTAGGCTTAAAATTTTCCTTCACTAACAAAACATGTTGAATTTTTGAAAGACTTGGGTAATTTTCGGCGCTTTTCTGTACCTAAGTCCTTAGTACACCAACAACACTCGCTTGGTTTTGTGGTAACTTGAAAAAAACTTGGCATACTCCGGGCGCTTAAATATTTCCCTTGCCTAAAGCTTCAGTATATTAACGAAAAATGTTTGAATTTTGTGACATTATTTGAAGTAAATCGTGGACAATAGGTTAATAGGTTGACTTTGATTGTTTGCGGTAAGATTTTAAAATGATATGAACATAGGAATTTGGCCACAACTTTAACCGGCAAATCAACAAAACCAATTTTGTAGCAATGTTTAGGCACAAAAAAACTTAAAATTCATATATTTCTTCGTTTAAATGCATGGGCGAGATTGTCGCAAGAGTAAAATATGAACATACGATTTAAACAGAAACAGAAACGCCTTATAACTCAATTTTCTTTTCAAGTAAGCGGTTAAAAGGTTGGAAGTCTGTAGACTTATTACAAATTCCCAAGGAGAAGTTTAGGGAAATGATTCTCAGCCGTAGAGACTTCGTAAATTATCCTCTTAGTCTCCGAGGGAGTATTGAGTTTTGGCATAAAACCTGTTCCGTTAATTCGCGTTGGTTTGTTTATTATGACATAAAACCCGGCTCAGATTTTCTGTAGAAACTTGGGAATTATTTGTTCGTCCCACGAGAAGTTTTGGCTTCCAACAGACGCCGTCCTGTCTCTTTCATCAATTTTCAGTGAACTTTTTAAACTTTTCGCTAGACTCCATTTGTCGACGTCAATCACAACACAGTTACTAAATGTCGGACAATAACGCTGATGTCATCCGATATGTTTAACTGAGTGATGACAGGCGTAGAATATAGTTGAGTTGCACTGACACCAACATTAATAGCACTAAGAGAAAATGTTTTCGCGTGGGATTAGTAAAAAATAATGAAGTAATGGATTAGATTTAGTGGCCACTATTGTTCACACGTTTTGGCATGCTATAAAAATTTTAAGTTTTAAAGCCATTTTAGTGTGTTAAAATGTCCTGCTCCCCTTTGTAATTGACAATGATACTGTTCCAAATATACAATAACTTTAAATCGTGTATATCTGCAAAACAATAAAATATAAAATATGACCAAAGCACGGAGCAAAAGCTTAAGAAATAGTAAAATATAAAATATTAACATGAAGAAATTGTTCATTATATATTACACTCTATCAACACGAATTAAAAAACCATTAAAACAGAAATCCCGATACATCAAAGCCTTAACAACCCTCTTTAACCTAATGTACATCACTGTCTCATTCTCATGTGGCCTTACAATTCCCCAACCTCACTCGCATTGCACTTAACCAGCGATCGACAAGGCTTCAAGCCAAACCTCACAACCTGTGTTTTGGGACTCGGAAGCATCTTAAAGCGACATTTGACGATGTTTAGGGACCTAGGGGCTCAAAATCGATCGCGGCATGAACGCGTTAACCGGGATTGTGTACATCACACTGCCCCCTATGGGAGCTACGTACGGGTTTGCGGTTCTAACTGCTCTGTCATATGTATTTATGAATATTGACTGCTTTATGTTATGGAGGTTTTCACTTTAGGTCATATAAGTGCAAATCTGATGTTTTTGCAATTAAATGTCTTTTTGCTTGGCTTATTGTGAGCCAGTTTAACCTGTGGTTTATGCCCATTTGTGGCACCGAACAGAATAGGTGAGGCATGGCTTTTAAGCCTGTTACTTCCAACAAACTGAAGTGCCATGGGATGGCTACACTATAGCCAATCTGTTGTCACTAGCTGCACTGATGAGACATTATAGCTCGAAACAGTGTGCACACAGAAACGAAAAAAAAAACGGAGTAACTTTTTTCCACTTATTCAAAGCAAATAGGTTCCCGGGTGCTTCGGGCCGTTTGTTTCTTTGTTTATTTTAAAAAAAAATGTGCACTGTCTGTAGCTTACATATCATTTATTAGCTTGATGCTGTTACAATGCCCCTTTTCTTCCCCAAAACAGAAAAAATGACGTTAATTGTTTCACACACCACACAAATGTGGCTGAAGAGTATAACAGGACTTTGTAAACTAGTCGAAAGGTTAAAATATTTTTTTTGGGAAACACTTCCTTATCTAAACGGCCCCGCTTCTTTTTGCAGCCACACCCGCAATCAAAGCGATCAATCCGTCAGAAGGATGGACCACTGGAGGCGCCACAGTGATCATAGTTGGCGACAACTTTTTTGACGGCCTTCAAGTCATATTTGGTTCCATGGTGGTTTGGAGTGAGGTAAGGACTTTGCCTTTGGAGTGAGAAATTCTGTAAACACTCTTGATTTTCAAATGTTTTTGTGGCGTAGACGTTTCGACAGAGTATATTTTTACAATTCAGTGAAGCAAAAAAATGCTTTTAGTTTTATTTTTCACATTTTCACTTCTAACACTCCCCATCGCTTTTTCCAGCTCATCACTCAACATGCAATTCGAGTTCAGACTCCACCACGCCACCTACCGGGCGTGGTTGAGGTAACTCTCTCTTACAAGAACAAACAATTTTGCGGCGCTGCACCAGGAAGATTCGTCTACACAGGTCAGTATTTAAAACCTTTAAACATTACAATAACACCAGTTGCAGTAAAATTAAATTAGCGTATTTTTTCAATTTATCATGTATGCGCGTTGCATAGTTAGTAAATTGAGGCGTATTTCTCTAAATCTGAATACAGTACTCTAGAAATAAAAGGAAATTAAGTAGAAATACTCTCCCGTACTTAACCTTACGTTTTTCGCAGGTTTGAATGACTTAACGTAACCTCTGTATTTTTTGCAGCCTTGAACGAGCCGACTTTAGATTACGGGTTCCAGCGTTTGTTAAAAACTGTGCCAAGACATCCGGGTGACCCAGAGAGGTTACCTAAGGTCAGTTTATCAATTGGTGTTTCATTTCGCTTTTGTAAGCAACCGAGTGTAAGAACTTGCTATTGTATAATTTGTAGATTTTCAATTACAAACAGTTTGTAGGCTAATCAACCTCGCTGCCTTGCTGTTACTAAGCAACGCCTAACTTTGCTTCTTTATTGCAGGAAATAATTCTCAAGCGAGCTGCTGACCTGATGGAGGCTTTCCAATACAAATACAACCCCCACGGACAGATGGGTTCAACCGGTGCCGTGCCCCCGCCTCCCCATCTTGCCCCTCCCCCAACCGGTAACCATGGATCGTTCGTGCCCCAGGCCAGCGTTGCCATGGCAGCGGCCGCCATGAATGGATACGCGGCTGCGGCGGTGTCATCCGGTTTCGTTCCGGCCACCGAGCGTTTCGACACAACGGGGAGCGATTCAGGTTTGATAGGTTTGTTCCACTTCTACATTGCCCACTGGCTAAATAGAAACGACATATACGCGGTATCGACCAGCTATCGAGCCCAAATTTACTTACGGTAATTTTTCGTTTTCGAGACATAGAGAGAAACTGTTTCACAATGAAAAAAAAATCCTTTTACATGCACTTTTCGAATTTTTGTCTTTTTTGTTTGCTTTTGATGACGTCATAATTACTTTAGTGACGTGTAAACTCGTACTAGTGATGTCACAAACAAATCCATCAAACCGTTTCATTTTTATCTTTTTTCGTCACAATAAATTTCCATATTTTTGCAGGTTATTCACGTGGTAACAGCGTGTCGCCCCGGAACGGTTATTCCCCTCAGGGAACCCCCAACAGTGTGACGAGCGGATCTCAAGGTGTTATGAGCGCACTCACTACAGTAGCAGCTGCCCCAGCACCCAGCGCTTATAACAGCACTCAGCCATTCAACAGTTACACTTGTGCTGCTCCCACATTCACCAATATGACAAATCCATCTACTGCTCTTTTCTCCGGCTCTAGTAGTAAGTTTACGTTTTTATGTTGCTGTTTTTCAAACACTGTATAAATTGTTTTCCATTGGTGACATAAATATCGGCATTTTTCTTCTAGTGTTAGCCCTTAAAATTAATTTGTTTTTGTTGGTACTGTTTACATTTTAAAATCATCCCACCCTAATAATATCGTTACCAATTCTTGGAAATATGTGTGTGAGACCCCATTGGTTTTTGCTTGCAGAAGCAGTTGCATTGTAAAACGCCAAGAAAGATAGGGACCCATTAAATTTAACTAACAAATGTACATCGTTGTAAGTGCGAAGTGTGTGGTAAATCATGAAATATAACATAAAATAGCAAGTACCTTCTCTAGATAATTTTGCCTTTAAGTATAGCTTTAGTCTCTTAAGTGGCAAATGGTTTTTTGGTTTGTTGCAAAACTTTAATGAAAGCCAAAGATTTTCTCCATACCACTGACAAATGCTTGAATAGCTTGCAACTCCAAACCTACATCGTTACAGTTCACCACAATGAAAGTAGATGTCCGTTGTGATGCGAACGGGCCTACTAACATTGTACCAAACTGAAGCGAGCTTTCAACGAAAAGGCGTAACCCGTCGGAGCGTGTAACTTCTTCTTTAAGATTACAGTAAACATCGGTTAATCCTGACCCGTTTGGACCAAAAAATTGACATGATTAGGCAAAGATCGGGATTAACCAATATCGATTAGTTCAAGCCTTACCACATTACAAATCATTGGACCTCTAATTTCGTCCAAATTAGGCGAAGATCTGGTTTAACCGAGGCTTACTGTATTTGAAACAGTGCCTTTTTTCAGCATAATCTTAACGTTTTTTGTCTATTCAACCCTAAAACCCCCTATTATTGATTTGCAGTTCTCCCTTCTTCTCCCCCGAACCCAATGAACCCTCTGTCGTCGTCCACAACCCCCGGAATTTTCAGTTTCTCGCCAGCAAACATGATTTCAGCTGCAAAGCAGAAAAGCGCATTCGCTCCTGTCATTCGCCCTCATAACTCACCGTCACCTCTTGCGTCCTCAAACGGCAATTTGGGATCAACTATTATGCACGGTAGGTGGCACTAGCGAGTAAAAATCATGACATCATTTTCTTTTTTGTTGCTTGATGTGCCGAGTGGTAAGTTAAGTGGTCTGGCCTCTAATTGCCGTTCATTACTAAGCGTTAACCTGTTTGTTCATTTATACATACCTGTAACCACCTTTCTTTTGTATTTCAGTTACCGCAATAAAATATAAATAAATAAAAATTACAATTTTGTTGTTTGAAAACATATTTGTTTTTGTAGTTTTTCATTTCTTAAACTTTACAACTTTTTTGCCTTTTTTTAAGTTTTTGGTTGTGCAAAATATTTTTTTTTAGTTTTTTATTTATTCAAAAATTTCAAAATTTTAGTTTTTCATTTATTCAAAACCTTCAAAAATTTGTGCCCGTTCAAATTTTGGAGTTTTTGGTTTTGCAAATTTTGTAGAAGTTCAACTTGAAAAACTTTCTCGAATTTAAAAAGTTTTTCCGGCTTAACGCACTTTGACCTGTGACCCTTAACCTTTTGAACTTTTTTGCAGCTCTGAACGGGTACAGTTAAACCAGCGATCCGCAATCGATCAATTAGAGCTTGACCGCCGTGAAGAAATTGAAGGCAGAAAGTCGCTTACGTCATGCCGTTGCCATGCGACAATAAGAATTATACAGTTCCAATCCTCTTCTGCAGACAGAGCAGTATTTTTCCTGACTTTTTCGTTTTTTTCTTGTGTTTTTCGCTTTGTATATTTTTGATCGGCGAATAATTTTGGTTAGTTTCTCGCCATAAGGTGTCGCCCCGCGCCAGATAATCCGAGTTTTTTATTTTTTTTGCGTGGCACCGTTTGACGATTTGTCACCAACTATTCAAACCAATTACCGACAAAGCACATTACAATTGCAACTCGATTGCGTAAAAGACAAATTCTTGCCCAAAATGTAGTTTTCCAAACCAAAATCGACAAACAATTATTCGTTAAATATTAACAACCGTATTTTAAAGGCAAGCGGGTTTAGGTAGTTCTGCTTTATAGAAGACTAAATTTTCTGAACCTGATTTAGTTGAATGTCAAATCTAGTTGGGGTGTCGTTATCGCAGCAGCGAGGTCATGTCGTGTCGTTTATGATAAGATCGCTATTTTCCAACTGACTCAGCGGCCCCAAGAAACCTGTTTAGCGTTTCAACCGAACAGGTCTTGCCAAGAAAAAACTACTTTGAAATGCCAACAAAACCGCCCGTAAAACTTAAATTTTGATTTTCGTATATATTTAGTTTAGTATTTTTCGGTGCAATTTAGATTGTGTGCGTACGTTTCTTGATTCGTTTTAGTTGTTTGAATATGATTTCAATGTTTCTTGCCATTTTTGATTGCTTTCTGCGACTCTTGCCGATTTCAATGTGTACATAAGTTTGCTGTTGACGCTGCCGCTTTTGCGTCTTCTTTAATAAATCTTCAGGGATTTGCAAAGTACTTTGACAACTTTTTCGCTCGCATCAGGGCTATTCAACCTATAAGTTCTACGGAACGCTTGGGTCCTCTGTAACATCTGTGAGTTGCAAGACCTATACATGAGTTCATGGTATCATAAACAAGCTGCGACGCGATAACCTCCAACATTACCACGCCTAAGCAAAACAACCTGTGAGTCGTGAAGGTCCTAGGATTCTCAGTATCATAATCAACAAAGCACATGGTTTCACCAAAATATGTTATTAAAAACTATGTTATGTTGGTGTTGGTGAAAACTTCGGTTTTTCTTTTGGTTTGTGCTTGTTTTGTAGTTTAAGTTGCCGCTTTTAGAGGTTTTGCAGCACTTGCCATAAAACGGACACTTGAAGTTGAAGGGCACAGTCTATTTACACAGATATTAATTTCCCAATTTCGAAACATCAATATTTCAACTTAAAACTAATTATTCACTTTTCGTGTGGCTTTGGCTTGTCTGTAGTATTAATTTTTGTTTGTTTATTACACCCCTACCCTTTGCAAAATTACTGTTTAAAACGTCTACTTAAAATCATAATGCTACAGAACATATCCCAATGCAGAAAAGTAATAAATGAAACAGCCGCTCTGTTATGATTTTCCTATCATATGATGAAAACTTCCTCTTTACTGCAACATGACTATCACGGCATTTCACATGATAACAAAGGTTTGTTTAATACAAGCGAATATGCACACTGACACATACATAAAAATATACAGCATCAAATCAGTATGTCGTGGTTAAAATGACAGTTTTTACAAGTTCATTTCAACTTTGCACGAAGCACAAAGGTAAAGATCTGGGGTCACTTGGGTCAGATGTTTCGGATGTTGATCTAAAAAACAAACACGTGTCAGCTTTAAAACTTAACTGTCAGAATTTAAGTTCAAAATATACTTTTCTTTGAATTATAATTTTTCCGCCAAAAATAATTGAACAGCCGATATTCTTTGTGATAAACAAACGTAAAAAACATATAAGAGTCTAGTTAATACACATTGCAGCCAATTGAAATAGTTTATTTAGAACAAAAAAGCAATTTTCATAACTTACATTTTATGTGCTGGTTGTGAAAGTGATCTTCTCTGTTGGGAAGCTATCAACATCCTCGAGATCGACGGCATTGATTGAAATTGTGTAAGTTGTGTCTGGATTCAGATCGTAAACTGTAAAAAGGACTTCGTCGCCTTCCAAAGTGTAACCAGTGGGTGTCTGCAAAGAAAATTGAAAAGTTTGATTAGTCGTTACTATAAAAAGAAACTGAGCAACATAGCTTGAATATGCAAAACACACGCATTAATGATGTTAATATTGTTATTGTTATTGTTGTTTGCTAGTAGTAATAAGGTTATCTTAATGCTTGTTTTCTTTGTCCCTTTGCCTCGTTGCCCAGAAATGCTTGGTTCGATTGGCTTTAGGTGCCTTGGGGTTGACTTGCAATTAGGCCACTTTGCCCAAAGCTTTGTTAATCAAATGGAATTTCTTAATCTGAGTTAGGCTGCATGTTGTGCTGTGCAGTGGTTTTGTTAAAGGATGTTTGTGTTGTTGTTGGTTTTGTAAATTATTTAAGATGTTGCTTTGCTACTAAAAAGCTGTTTTAGTTGTTTCAAAGGCATTTTGTTAGTCAGACATTGCTTTGCTTAAGCTGGGTTGAACTTGTAAGCAAAAGAATCAGAGGTAACATGTAGCTTCTACAGAACAAGAAGCCTTTGTGGTTTGGATAGTAGAAGTGAAATTAATTGGATGTATTTTGTTTAAAGCCAACATATCCACGAAAGGTAAGTAAAATACAAACAAGGTTACCTCTGTGTAACACTGTACCAGTTTGTATGTTTGTATAATTTATAAGCTGTAACCAAAAATCCGAATTGTTTGTTTGTTTATTACTGAACAGGGTGTGAAAGTCCTTCCGTTCGTGACTCACATATTTCGGAAATACGTAACAGCTGTGTTTGTGACGTCACAAATAATCCTTAAGCCCCTTGTATATTGATTTCCTACTATACTTAATTTTGAGTTTTGCCGCAAAAATTAATATTATCTCATAAAACTTGTCACGTTTCAGCGAATTAATTACGCCCTTGTGACCGGAATTAACCTGCGACAGGCTTGGGTGGTGTTCCGATATCTAATCAGCGGAAATTAAATTACATAAGACACACAGGCCGTGCACAGATGTCGTCATAATTCCGGATGTTTGCTTAGCTTTCTGGATTTAAGGATCTATTTTAAACATAAATGGGTGAGTCGAGTCTATAACAAACTGTGGATTATTTGGAAAATGATTTCTAATCAAAATACCTATTTTCGCTGATTTATATGGTGATCAAACTGGCCTACGCTATCAAATGGTATACGTTTGGTTTTGTAGAGCGATTTGGTACGTAACTTCCCATCGTTAGAAAACGAATGTTTCTTGTAAATTTGCCTGAGCATATACACAGCGTCTGTATTTGGCGATTCCTGTAAGCCAGTAGTTCTCAAACTGTGCGTCGTTTCAATTTTCGAAGGGCGTCGCAAAAAAGTTTTGTTTCGTGGCTTTGTTGTATTGTTGTATCAATAAACCCAACTTTGATAATAAGTTTCCTCATTAACTTTTTTTGCTGGTGCGTCGCAAGTCCAGAAAAACTTGTCCAGGGGCGTCGCAACAAAAAAAGTTTGAGAACCACTGCTGTAAGCAACAGATTGTTACTGCTCTCTTTAATGTTAACGTTAAATTTTAGTTTCTGCGCAGCGTAGATTTTCTTGCGCTAAGAGGAAACGATGCTTGGTACGCATTTGTACCTAAGTTGAATTCGTATGTCTGGAAATAGCTGCGCAACTTTGGGATATTATTGGGCGCGTAAAGGGCATGCTATCCTATTTCGAATCGTACTTTTAGATCAACTTATCACATTTATGTGGCCCGGGGTTATCTTCTGACAAGTTTCAATTCTTTACTTGGTCTTGAAAGGGAAACTGAAAGCGTTTAAATCGATTTGCACCGGTCAGTGTCAAATCCTCTCGGACAAGCGCATAACCACATGCCATGCGCTCAAAATGCAGATGACCTTTAGATAATTATTTCAAGGTCACGACCAACCCCGGACTGTCCTACGCAGCAGGGAGAAGGCTTAATTAGGACTCGCAGTGAGAGGAAAATTAACCTTCAATAAATGTTTGGGGCCACGATAGCATCGACGTAGCTCGCTTAGTGAGTAATAATGTTCCCGCAAACAGGCGTTGAGGTAAATCGCGTAAATATTAAGCCGAACTACTAGAGCGAATTCAAAATAAACAGACCACGTGTTCGTGTATATTGTACATAGGATGGAATAATGCAAGGTTAGGTAACACACAAAAAGCGCCAACTTTGCAAAAACCAAAGTTTAAGATTGTTTGGCCGGAATGCTTTGTTTTAGCAGCAAGCTAAAAAATCCCGATGTCGAAGTCAGTGCAAGATAATGTCGAAATGTTGTAACGTTTTCTCACTGGCTTGTCCTATCTTGTTTGTGGGTTACACATATATTTAATGTCTTTTTTTTTCTGTTTGTTTTGCATTTGTCCGTAATATACGATTAGGTAAGCAGTGTTACGAGTCTATATACAGTAGGTGTAGTATTGTATATTTTGTGAAACGTTCGCAATTCATTAAAACGAAACCAGTTGGTGTAACGCAGGTATATCGGTTTAAAAAAATTGCCCTGTTTCAAAATTGGCTGCATTTGTTGTGAGACATAGCGGAACCAGCACGAAAGTGAAAACATTGAGTAAACTTTGATTTGACCTTGTGGTTATTTTAAAGGGCGTGTGTGTTAGATAACATGTCTATCTTGTCACGTTTTCCACCATGAATCAGACTTAGATTTTCCCTATCTTAGCTTTAGCAATATTAATCTACCGGTGTTTTTAGTGAATCATTTTTGTTTAAAAAACACTTCCAAGTTGTTTTATTGATTTATGATTAGATATCAACTGTCGTGCCAGTCTCCGTTGTGGCGAAATTACCACATGAGCGTACCGTATTTGTACTTGTTTAAAATAACAGGAGGCAAAAATTTAGCTGTGCAAAATATAAACATTTAGGTTTGCTTGTACAGGTGCGCGTGGTTTTTATGCCGATTGCCGTCTTCAGATAATATCATTGATTGCAACACTGGGTTAGTTGGGATTTTTTTGTTTGTTTTTAGGCGGAGGATAGAATTGTCACACCTAGATTATTAGTTAGAAAGTGCTCAATGTCGATTTGTAGCTCATTTTTTCAATATATTTTAACCACGAAAGTATGCAGTATCAAACAGTGCGAAATATGCCCGTTTTGGTAATGATTATAAAATGCTGATTTTGTATTTTTATGCGGCTGATACAATTGTCACTTCAAGATTTTTAGTTAGGAATTGCTTAACGTCGTCGTATTTTTAAATATCAAAATATTTACATTTGTTTGTCGTTTTTGTCAATTTTGAAAAGCAGCAATACCACTGATTTAGAAAAAAAAATGTTTACGAATAATTAAATGAACTTCAAGTTACTAAATCAAACATATGTGCAGGCTTTTTTTAAGGTTTGGTTTGGGTGACCGCTAAGTAGTTTTAAGAGACCGCAAGTGTTTCATTTAAATACTAAAAAATAGCCATATTTACTTAAACGAATTATTTATTAGGCTACTGGCAAATTTTGGGAAACCGCTGGAGAAATTTGGGGGACCGTTTCGGTGTGTATATGTGTGTGTTAATCTATGAGCGTGTGGTTTTACATGGGATTCGAACCCGTGACTAAATACTTTCTTACTTGTATTTCTTCGCCGTCCGCGCCAGTCAAGGAATTCACGATGTAACTGGCAGCATCTTGGAGAGCGCCAAATGTAAAGGTGACGTTAGTCGAGGAAATCACGAGAAGAGTAAAATCTTTCGGGGCAAGCACTGAAAAAAAATGCGAAAAATAACAACTGGTATTGCGTTTGTGATAGAACTATTATCCCTTTCTAAAGTTAATCCATTTTACTGCCCTTTATAGACACTGAAGATGCTTTTTTGGAGAAATGTATTGTTCTTTACAACAGTGGTCGGCAACCGCCGGTCCGCGGCCCGGTACCGGTCCGCGAGGAGTTCGTTACCGGTCCGTATAATTTTTCAGGTTAAATGCTATAAAAATCTTGCCTATGTATTCTGGGGATGATGAACTAATTTAGGCATTTTTATTGCTAAATATTTGTAGTTTTTTGAAGACCGGTCCGCGATCAAATTTCACTTTTAAAAACGGTCCGCAGTGCAAAAAAGGTTGCCGACCCCTGCTTTACAACATTGTCAACCGATTTTAACCTGAAAATAAACATTTCCCAAATTCTAGTTTATTTCGCGAAGACCTTTTTAGTTTACGACATGTATACTGTAGTTCTAATTTGGCGATAATATGGAACAAACATATAGAGACAGTAATAGCTATTCAAACCAAAGCCCGAATGCATCCCAAACTCAAAACCGACTTAAAAAGCCCGGCCCTCTTAGATTGGGTTCAGTATTTTTAAGTACTTACGTCTGCAAGTTGGCACTGGGAGGCGCCATTTCCCGCGTACGCATTTGAACCAGTAAGCTCCGTCGCGTTGGTAACCGGCGGTTTTGTTGCATTGAAAGAAGCAAGCGCTTTTTGGGGAATTCCAGCGGCTGCATGAGAAGTTGCCGTTTGGAGACCAAGACACAATTTCTTCGCAACTTCCTGTTAAAACAAAAAAACAAGGTTTAATTAGCCTACAATTTTGCATAAAATATTTGCGTGCACAACTGTGTTGCTTGTGGGCTCGATTCCACCTCAGGCTAAACTATGTTATAATGCTTGAGAGACCGGTTGATTCAGTATAACGCCTTTAATGGGCCTGGCATAGGCTTTCTGTGGTTTATGGATAAGTATGCCATGATCGCTGGTCTGCATTGACGCTTCAGGCTGATCCCAACGTTCATTTTAGCGAACCAAAGTTTGGGTATTTTTATATTTTTTAACAAATGTATGTTAAAAAAACGTTATGTAGAAGTGGTGTTTCGACAGAATGTTAAAATTTTATCTCAAATCCAGTGGTTCCCAGCCTTTCACAAGCGCGTATTGTTCAAATCTGTTTGCTAGACTGTAACTCTTTTATTAGATGTCACAAGTGAGATTCCTTGTATAATTTGACAAGAAATGAAAAGTAAGACAGAACTTAGTATACCTGGGCAGTTTCGCTCGTCAGTTCCATCTGCGCAATCTTTCTTCCTGTCACACCACCACGATTCGTCGATACACTCATCGTTTGTTTCGCAAGTGAAGAAGCCAACACCACACTTGCCAACCGGTGTGGGGGCCGTCGGTGCTGCCGTGCTCTGCGGGAAACGTGACACAATTTAAGGAGAATTAGTATAAAGGTTAGCGGCGAATGGCGTCTAGCCTTTATGCGTTGTTTAACAAAGAGTTTTGGACCTTAATCAACACATTGCAGTTTTTTACACGACAACCATTGCAGTGGACTACAACAGTAAACTATAAGTTTTTAGTTGTTTATTTTGCTTTTAATATTGTTGAAATTGGCTATTTTTTGTGGAGATTTTTTATTCAGGGATGGTCCCTGGGAGTGCAAGACTTAGGCGTAGAGGGGGTGCAAGAATGTTTCATGGTTTTAGTTCAAGAAAAACGATTACTTTTCAAAAACATTGAAAGGGGAGTCAAAACTGTTTGGTGATTTCAAGAAATCGTTAAGGACCCCTGCCTTTATCGCATTTGTCATTCTGCATTTGAAAGCTACATGTCTTTGACGCAATTATGGCATCTTCAGCTAAGTTACTTTTACGAGTTTTTCAAGGTAATCTTTGCTGGACTTTACTGTGCGATATGTATTTCTGGATTTGCTGTGGGAAGCCGGAACAGGAACACGACAGGAGGTGAGATGACTCACACACATGACGTCAACAAGGTGGTTTTGCGGTGGCAACGCTATTACAAATCGATATACAAGTGGTGCTGTAAGAAGCGGTGTCCTTGACATGCGGTTGAGAGCAGTTACTGTGTGACGATCACAGTGTACGTGTCCCACTACAGCATGTGGCATCAGTGCCTTGCACGTTAAAGGTTACGCACAAGTGGTATACACTTTTGACCGGCGAAGGACACGACTTCATTGAGTTTTTCACCGCCGGAAGTTACCTGTGCTATATAAAGTTTACAATCGGTTTCAAATCACCGCTTCTGAAGTTGATTATTTATTGCGCAGGTGCGCTGTTTACAACCCAAAAGTGCAATGTTGCAACAAGCTCCACGCCTGCAAGCCCATGTTTTTGAGTGCGGTTTTCGATCTATATTCGGTGCAAAAGATGCATGCAATAATGTTGAAAGTTGCAGTCTACTGTGCAAGAGGTGTTTTTTGCAGTGGTTTGGGGACCTAAATTTGGCGAAATTCTGCACGATTGCACAAAAGCTAGGTGGCTGTTTTGTGAACGTGATTTGTTCTTGAAAACAAGTGAAAAATTTACGATGACGTGCTGAAGTAAATAGGTTGTTTGTTCGGTGCGGGTTTTGTCTTCTAGATTGGGAAAATTCCTTTTCAGACTGCGGTAAGCGATGTCTATCTCGTAATTCAAATGAACACCTGCGTTGCGATGTGAACGATAGAGCGAACTGTGGGACACAAAACATGTTATTACTTTGCATTTTTATGCCGTTATTTTACTGCGCCGACTTTGCAAGTTTTAGGAGCGAATTCCCTAAAATGTTTTGTTGTTATGCATTACAGTTAAGACTAAGTTTGCTTCAAAACTTTCCTGTCAAAAACTTCGTGTTTTTCATAAACTTAAACTCTTTGCCGTTCGAAATTCAAGGCCGCCTTCTTTTTGCGAAGTAGCAAATAGAATTAATAAAGTTAAATTTCATGAAGTTAAAACGCAATTTTTTGCTGTTAAGAATTTGTTTTCGAAGCAAAGTTGAACTTTGTTAACACTTAGATGTGACAGCAAAGTGCTTTTTGTCAGATAACTCATGGTCAACAAACCGTGGTTGTTGTTTTTCCGAAGGTCCAGGTTCGTGTGGGTTTGCCAAGACGACTTAAATGTCCTCCTTTTCCGACACATTGTACGCGGATCCCGTAGACATTGAAAATTTCGAGTCCTCCAATCTGCAGGAAGAATACGCTACAACGTTTGTTGACGTGTTATGAACAGACCAGCCCCTCAGGGAGTTAAGATTAAAAACCTTGATAAAACACCGAAGCAAATTGGAAACGTTGGTGCGTACATTTTTTTTAAAGTTTTTGAAAAACTATACATTTGATTATCTTGATTTAAAATAGAAACTGTCTTAAAAGATTTATAGTCAATACATTTTACAATTGCTGCTGTTATCATCAATGTAAAAATGATAAATACGATAGCAACTGTTAAAGCGTTCGAAATATATTTAATACAACACTTTTTTAAATCATTTTTTGTAAAAAACACTTCAATTTTTTTGATTTTTTAAATTTTGATTTTCAATTATAATATTTTTTGATTATTTCTACTGTTTATTGAAATAATGCTTTTTCTCCTTTATTCATTTGACCCTCTGTTCATTTGTTAACATGATCTTTTTTTCGAAAATAGGATTATTTTCGTACCATGAAGTTTGTGGCGTTGACATTTTCATACTGAGCAACGGGGTTTGTGCTATCGTAGCCTTTGTACAGATACACGTTGTATGAATCAGCATCTTCGACGGGAAGCCAGCGAACACGGAAATAATTACCTCCTACATCACCCCAACGAATCCACGTCCAAGATGGCGGGTCCATGCTTTCGTCAACTGCGCGAAGAATCAGGTAAATCAAATTAACTACATGTTGTACTAACTACTGTAACTTCATGCTTTTGTTGTTTGCTTTTGTGGTCATCCAATTAGAATTCCATACACAAATTTGCTCGTATAATTTAGGTTTAGGCGTAGCAAATGTTTTAACTGCGCGAAGAAAACTTAGGTGCATTAAACCAAGGGTCGGCAACCTCTTCTGTACTGCGGACCGTTTTTGAAACTGAAATTGTATCGCGGACCGGCCTTCAAACAACTACAAATATTTAGCAATAAAAACGACTAAATTAGTTTATCATCCCTGAGATACATGGGCAAAATGTCTTTACACATTTAATCTGAAAAAGTGTACGGCCCGGTTACGAATGCCTCGCGGACCGGTACCGGGTCGCGGCCCGGCGGTTGCCGACCACTGCATTAAACTAACTACGTTTACATGTTGCATTGTTCTTCGCTTTCGTGGCATTTAACTAGAATTCCGTAGGCATATTTGGTCGTATTATTTAGGCTTAAATAAAGAATCGACAATAATTGCGTTAGGTTGCTGACTCAACTAATTGGTTGGCAAACATTACGATTTTTTTTGCTTTGATGGCTTCCGGAAGTAGCAAGAAATCTTTGCACATATTTTGTCGTGTAACTTAAACACAAATTGACGGGAAATTTCGTCTAAAATTGACCATCATTATCGTGAACGCGATGACCGCTAACGATATACGATATCTATAACAAAACGTCATCGACGGTGGCACGAAGCTCTGGAAATAAAGGTTACGTCAACATTGGCCACTGCAGCAAGATAACGATGACTTTGTATCTTTCTCAAAAAGTTTTTCGTGAAATTATAATATTGTTTATGTGATGTCATACGCAGATAGGGTCGGTACATCAATTTTCAAGCACATTTTTTCTTTTTTTAGCAGTTAAATACATCCAATAATCGCGGGGGGTTTCTGCGATGCGAGCTATCTTTTACAATAGCGCTTTGATTTTTATTGTGATTGACTTTCGTAGGTTGTCGTTGGACGTTTCAAGATGTTAATCGTTGGGTTATTGCTTTTAACGCAACCTGACAAAGCGCTTGTCAATTCAATTAGCCCGCCATGATAGAGCGGACTTAATGGAGTTCGATTTATGACGGCAATGGTCTTAAGCTAATGACTTACGTAACCAAGACCAATTAGCTAGATACAAATTATTTTCTTGCGTAATTAATGTTTCGAAAAACGAACTTTTCGTTGCATTATTTCTTTATGATTTTCTGTTTGATAAAAAATATTAGTAAGTAAACTTTATTACGAAAGGTGTTATTTAATTTTTTGAAATTGTTCATTTTTTAGAGAAGAGCTTATTAAACAATTGTAATTCGCATTTTTTTAATTTTGATTTCGAAAAAAAGTTTAAATTCGCAATACGAGACTATATCATTTGTTTTAACCGGTTTACGCTGGATCAACTCGTTAAACACTCGAAATTTTGATAAAAAGAAGTTCTTGAACATAAAGCATAAAACAACATGCAATTCTATACGTGGACTGGTCCAAGTTAGGGTGTATTTAAAAAATAACTTAGCACTTACTTTCTGCTGCATGGCAGAGAGCCACAGAGAGGGCGATGAGAAAGAAAAACGTCTTCATCTTTTCAGTCTTCGCTTGAGGGTGAATTCAGCAATTCGATAGACTACTTTTGCAGGTTGTGTTTTTCCCTTGTGTTTGCAGGGCTTATATAAGCCACTGTCGGTTACGTTCTTTTTTTGCAGGATCGTGTTTGGCCTTCTGAAAACTTCTTTCCCTTGCGATCGGCTGAATCCCCCTCTGTTCAGCTAAAACGCAATGTTTATGATTGCTCGAAGGTGTGTTTGAGGTGACTGTAGGGGCATTTACCCTTAAAACGAAGAGGTGTGGTTTAACTTTTAGCATTAGCTGATTATAATATTTTGGAAATCGGCGTTTTCTTTTTGCTACAAATATAAACGAACTTATTAAGACACTCTATACATAAACAAACTAAAGTTTGCTTTCAATATTTTTTATCTGGAGTGATTTATCATTAATTAATAAAATTTAGATCTAAGCATTAATCCGACGTTGTTAATTCCCTTGTTGGTATTAAAAACACCGTTTTCTGCCTCCAGTTGTGAAACGTGTGTGCGGTTACCATGCGTTTGTATCTTAGCGAATAGACGCCGTTTATTTACATTCTTTCTTCTGGACGTTCTCGTGGTAGTTGGTGTTGTGATTAGGGACAAAAATTAGATTTAAGTTTAGATAACATACGGAGAATTAAATTTGCATTCAAGACTTTGGTTTTTACATTATTTTGAATAATAATATTAGAAACAAGTTCTACATTTTCTGTTTTAAATGTCTCCAGAAGTTTAAGACAAAATTTAAATTCCATGTAATCTTTTCTGTCATTTTAAATCTTTTCTCAACACTTTAAAATGTCTTATGAGGATCCTCTGCAAGAAGATGATTTGCAAGGTCTTTTGGCTTGGATAGATAAGATTCCACTTTCCAGGAAAAAGAAAAACCTGACTAGAGATTTTAGTGATGGATGTAAGTGACTAAGTGTAAATATCTCGGTAAACTATTATTTTATTGTGATATTAACAACCATTATTGTAAGGTTTTGCTAATTATTATTTTTTTGTAGTATTGGTTGCGGAAATTTGCAAACATTACTTTCCAAGGTTGGTTGAGGTTCACAATTATATTTCTGCAAATTCTGTCAGTCAAAAGTTAAACAACTGGGGAACTTTAAACAGGTAAATAATACTATCCATAGGTTACAAGTTAACAAAGCCCCATAAACTCTGGTTTATTTATAATTTAGATGAGTTAAAACGTTTTACAGTTGTTTACATTGTTTTGTATGTTTGGTCTTGTTTTATTTTACAAACATGTTCTAGTGATTAGGATTATTTTAATTCACAAATATTTTGTTTTAGGAAAGTTTTGTCGAAATTGCATTTCACTGTACCTGCTGATATTATGCAAAAAATTGCTGAATGCACTCCTGGTATTGTTGAGGTGTTTCTTCTTGGGTTACAGAGAAAAATAAATGATGCAACAATGAAGGTGACTTAGCTTTTTCAAAAGAAGTAGCTTAAGTATTTTACTTTTTACTAAAAAAAATGTTGTTGTTTTTAGCATGGATACACTCCAGAGAGTCGGCCTTATTACAATGCAAGAACAGGGTCCGAAAAAAGTATGTTTGACAATTTACAATTATATAAAACTTTTTTATCTGTACAGTATATTTAAACTTTAAACCAGAATCTCCCAGCTTGTTGCTTGTTGGATGAAGACTACGATGAACCTTACGCTTTTTGATTCAAATTCATTAAATCATTAAGTCATTCATTCTATCAATTCATCCATACACACATGTGTGTTTCACCAATTGATACTCTTGTGCTTGCCTTTAGATACTGAGGATGGTGCATAGGAGAAATATATTTATCTTGAATGGATTGATTTTGTTAACTGCATAAAAGCCTTAGTTTAAAAGTTACAAAAACTTTCTGAAAAGGTTCAATTTGGTATTAGGGGCATAGTTTGGTGGTATTAGCAAAAAATTATACTAAAACAGCCAGGTCTGTTTCTTAGTACACCTTGCTGTAGCTACCATTTTTTATGTGCAGGTCACAGTGCTAATACTGAAAGTGCACCTGGAACCTTACAATTACAAACAGATTATGCTGTGAAGAATCCCATACCTCTTGCCAACCTTGACCTTGGGGGCCTCGACAGTCAGACAAGGCTTATCCTGGAAGAAAAAGAGCAGGCACTGTTAGCCTCACAAGAAACTGTGCAAGTATGTGAAGTATATTGAAGTCCTTAAAAGCAGTAATGTGTTTATTTTGTGTTGGGTAAAAAGTACATTGTCACTTTGCTTTATTGTTAAATCAGCAGTTGACTGTCTGCACCTTATGATTTTTTGACAATGGGACGAAAAACAAGCTGCAAAACCTTGTATAGAAAAAAATGGTCCCAATTTGAACAATAATTTAAATAAAGGACTAATTGGTTTAGGGTAGTTGTTCCCAACCAGAGAATGCAAAAACTTCAAAGCAGGAATTTACTTTAATTTGTACATGTGGTTTGTAGATGGATACTTAAACTTTGGGAATATAACCTGTGAAGTTGATAAAAGACCCAATTTAAATCATATCTGTATGGTTTAGCATTTACCATACAGTCTATTGGGGAGGAATGAAAATGTTTTGAATTGTTAAGAAAAGAATTTGTTAATAAAAGTTGGAAACCACTGGTTTAGGCTAATCTATTTGCCCTAAATTCTCTGTTACTCTTTGTTGCCAGAACTCAGGGGTTGCGAAATTACCTTTGGTTGGATTCAGTTTTTTGTTCAGTTACTTGCAAGAAATGTATTGCTTACTTGAAATGATTTTAAATGTTAATGGAAAGATCATATCAACAGAATTTTTAGCTCTTCCGGCAGTTTTTTTATTGTAATATGCCAACGTTTCGATGTCCCATACGAAACACCTTCATCAGGGTAATGACTTACATTGCAAACACAAGTGGAAAGATCATGTTTTAACTTAGATACTTCAAGTTAAGATAAGAAGACTTGAACACCTTCTGCATCTCAAGGATCTCAGGATTCAGGACATGGAGCAAAGAATAACCCGATATGATTCTGTCTCCACAATTCAAAGCAACCCACACCACAGACAATAAAACTCAAAGTGTTTCTTTATTTTTTCCGCAACTGTGTTTCATATGAGTGTAAAATATATCATAGTTTTTTTGTTTTCTATCCTTTAACAAGAGGGCCTTCAGCGGTTTTGACTGTTGTTTTGTATTTTCTTTTTTATGCTTGTGTGTTTGAATGTGCACTGATTTTAAAATACACTCTAAAACGTTCAACAACAGTTCCTTAACTGTGTCCCCTTACCCCCCAAAAAAGTTTATCTGCGACATTAAGTAATTAAAAGTTTCGAATATTTTAGGGATTCTAAATTGGACAAAAATAATTTAGGTTTCACCCTAATTATTAAAAAAATATATTTTTAACATACGATTTCCATGTTTTTCCCGGTGTTTGTTAAAAAATGCCGGCAATTGTTTTGTAAACAGGTATTTTTCAGTAGCTGCAAAAGCCTTATTGTTTGAAGTATTGAAAGAAAATTTCCACACTAAGCAGCTACTACATGCAGGGAGCTTAAAGTAGCGTTTACACGGAGTTAATTTTAATAAAAAGTCGCTTTTATTATTGATGACGTGTTTCTTAAAATCTGGACGATGCAAGTTTAACTTTTTGTAATTGTAAGTAGAACACCTGTTAAATCAACTGTTAAAGCTTTAGATTAAGTGAAAAGATGTAGTCACGGATAATTTTAAATCTTTTTAAATTGCTACTATTTAAAAATTTAACTGATGTTGTGCTAAAGAAAGATAAAACAATTTGTTTAACGAAACTGTTTCAGCAGGATATTTGCATCACATAGGAATCTAAAATGGCGTCTGCAGTTACCAGCATAAATGATATTAAAGTTCTAAAACTTGCCGAGGTTCATGCAAAGCCAAGCAAGTCCATGATGTCATATGGCACTGCTGGATTCCGAGGCAAAGCAAATGAACTTGATCACATATTTTTCCGCATGGGACTCTTGGCTGTATTGCGATCTAAATGCAAGAAAGCTGTCATCGGAGTCATGGTAACAGCTTCACACAACCCAGAGGTAAGGATCAAACATTTGTTGTATTAAATTAAAAACTTTTTGGTGATAGGTTGCTGAAAAAACTTAATGATAAAACTAAAAAGTCTCTGACAAGATTTGCTTTTTGTTTGACTTGGTTCACATGATTTCACTTGGTATAAGGAATTATGGTAACAAAGCAACACTAATATGATCCTTAAATTGAAAAGAACTATTCAACATTACAACATAGTGGAGGGCAAACAAGTCCTTTAGTTCAGTCACTGTTAATTACATTGCAGTTAATCCTCCATACCAAAGTGGCATACAATGGTAACTAACACAAAAGTGACTTGGTGTCCCATGGGTAAGCACAAGTGAAACATATAAGCAAGTATTTACCATACCTACAAAAGTTTTAATAGGAAGCGAGCACGGCTCTTCACTTTAAGACTGACGCAAATTTGTTAATTTCCTAAATTAATTTAGCTTAATAACCTAGAAATGACATTTACTTATTTAATCTATTTTGCTGTTTGTAGGAAGACAATGGTGTAAAACTAATCGATCCTCATGGGGAAATGCTGCAGCAAGAATGGGAAGTGTATGCTACCAAGTTAGCTAATGTGGGGAATGATGAAATTATCAAGGAACTCAATAATATTGTAAAGTTGGAAAATATTTCTTTGGAGGAACAGGCCACAATCTTTACAGCAAGAGACACAAGGTAGTCTAGTCTGGCAAACCACAGAGCTTGATTTTATTGGCCGTTACAGTACTTTAGTGCAGCAAGTCCTAACCTTGTTCTAACTTGCTCAAACATGACCATGAAATTATGTGTTTAATCTGCAAGATAAACTTGTACTAAAGGGTGAGCCTTTGGCACTCTAACTACTTTAAGACATATTACAAGCATGGTTTGTGTTTAAATCAACCACTGTAGTAGCAGTTTACCTGTGATAGGTATTTTTACATTAACATAATCTAAAACTGACTGTACAAAACCTAAGGCCAAATCAACCAGTAATCACATATTATATATTTTTCAGAAAACATTTTCGCTAAAGTTTTTGGGCATGTTCAGTTCTTGTGAATGAATACAAATAGGATATAAAAGGTTTAAAACATTAAGACAAATCTCTTATGTCATATATCCCAGGGGCGGGCAACATACGGCCCGCGACGGGATTTTGAGCGGCCCACAGACAGTTTCTGGTCTTACATGATAATGTGGCCCGCAGCCACAGTCTTCCGCAATCCCCCACTACTCGCTTACTACGTCAAATTATAGTTGTAACGGACAGTAACGCTCCCCAATAGCAAAAAACTTTCCCGCTGTTGTTACCATCGCACCATACATCCATTGTTACGACATAACTGCCAACCTTATGTGTGGCCTGCTTTCACGGTTTTCTTTCTTTCCACACGTGTAGCCTAGTTAGTGTTTCGGCAGTATCTAAGTCTGTGGTGTATGCATTAAATTTGCTGTGGTGAATAATTTTATGTTATATATATCAGTTAGATTGTTTGGACTGTATTGTATTGTGACGTTCTTGATTGTATTTGGTTTAGGTGGTCAAAAATCCGTTTTATATCACTGGATAAATATGCGATTAATGTATCGATTCAGGAATCCGGCCCGCCAAGTACTTCATTTTCCCATATCAGGCCCGCCGACTGGAGAACTTGCCCGCCCCTGATATATACCATTCGCTTTGTATTCAGTCACAGCAAGCAACTGAAGATGTTGAGAAAACTTTTGCAAACTAGTAATCTGTGAAAGAGTATACTAATTGTTATGCCCTTAAATTGGTCTACCACAACTGCAACACAACTAAAAATGCCAAATTTAAGACTAATGCAAACGAAAGAAGTAAAATAAGGTGTTTTATGTTATGCTGTAATTTTTGTACAGACCCAGTAGCATTGCCTTGAGTCAGGCTGTGAAGGATGGCATAGCTGCTTTAGGGGGAACAAGCAAGGACTTTGGTTTGATGACAACTCCACAGCTTCATTATGTGACATGTATGTTCAACTGTGGAGAAACAGATGCCTCTGAAGAAAGCTACTATACTCATTTCGCAGATGCATTCAAGTCTTTAGTTAAAGAGGTATGTTAATTACAATGTAATACATTTAGTCGCACAGTTGATATTTTAATCCTAATTTATCCAATGAATTAAAGTGAGTGTAAACAGTACTGATTGTTTGCAATTACCTTGTGATACTGAAACTGCTCACAAGACTTTTTAATGTAACTGAACATACGATCAAATAAGAATCTGCTGTAACCTAAAATGCCAATTTTATTGGATGTTTTAAAAGTTGTATGTTGTTGGTTATTACTACCAGTAAACTCATTTATAATAATAAAAACATGTTTATATTATATAAGCCACACAAAAAGCAACATATTGACCTTCAGCGAGTTTAGAGTGCAAGTCCCGGAAAGACTCCTGTCGTGGCTTTTAATCCCACCACAGGCTAGAAAATATCCTACGCCTTGTCATATTGTGAATGCTTGGTGACCGGCTGATTTGGTGTGGGTCTGGCATATTGTGATTTAGCAGACAATGTAGCTTGTGTTTTGTATGTCTTTTTAATTTATGTCAAACTAACAATTTTGTTATTTTTAGAAATCGGACAGTTCAATAGTAACAGTGGATTGTGCTAATGGTGTAGGGGCACCTAAACTACAAAAACTCTATGAGCACATCGGTGGGTCCATCGATTTGGTGGTTCACAATAATGCAGAAGTTGGAAATGGAAAACTGAATGAAAACTGTGGAGCTGATTATGTGAAAATTCAACAACAAGCACCAGTTGGTAAAGTAACAATTTTGAACATCTTTATACAGTAAAACAGTGGTTCCCAACCTTTTTTGTTACATTCCTCCCTTTGCCCATTTTTGAACTATTCATTCCTCCCCATAAGAAGAAAAACAAATATAACATTAAAAATTGAAGCATTTTGAAATAGACCTTATAATTAGGGATGTCCATTCAGAATCCTTTACCAAATGTGAACCGGTTCCAAATTATAATAATACATAATAATGTATGTACAAAAATTTCTGTAACATTTTCAATGTAATTTTTTTGCAGTTTTTATGAAATTCCTCCCCTGAACTCATAAAATTCCTCCCTAGGGAGGAATTCCTTCCCGGTTGGGAACCACTGCAGTAAAACTTGGTTAATATAAGCAGTAAAACTTGGTTAATCCTGACCCGTTTGGACCAAAAAAAAATTGTCGAAAAGGCGAAAATCTGGATTCACTTTTGTCTTGTCAGAAAGCTTTTATAAACCACAATCTGTTGTTGCGCAGCTTTATAACTGTTACTTAAAGATTGTTGTGCTTCACAAAGGCATAGGAGTGCAGGTGGTAATGATGTCTAATTACAAAGCACTTATGCTGCACAAAGTAATTATTAAGCAAGACCTGAAAGTAAGATGCAGACAGTGCACACCTTTGCGACCTATTGGGTCTCACTCTCATCAGTGCAACTGGTCACAAGAGATTGGCTGTATGGGCTATTGCAGCCATTTTACAGCACTCTAGTTTGTTGGGCGGAACAGGCTGAAGAACGTGCCTAACCAAATTTGTTCGATGCCACACAACATTTGTTCGAGACATAAACCGCAGACCTGACAGTGTTTTTGTACATCTAGGTCTTAACATGGAACCTTACCACAGATATTGTTCGTTCGATGGAGATGCAGATCGACTTGTTTACTACACATTGGACAGTGACTGCAACTTTATTTTGCTCGACGGAGACAAGATTGCTTCGTTATTTGCACATCACATACAAGAGCTCCTTGCAGATGTATGTCATCACTTGTTTATCGGTTAACACTTTGTGGTTGGTAGGCTAGGGACATAACAAGTTTGTCACAATTATGTACATAGCAACCTTGCAAAAACATAGTCTTACTGTGTTTACCTGTGTACACATTTTATTGTTTACCATATTTGACTTAAAATGCAAATTTAACATCAGCAACTGGGTCAACTTTTGATTAACTAAACTCCAAACAAATTTAAAGGGAAAATACATTTTATTTCAAAAACTTTTACACTGATGATTAATCATTGCAAGAAAACCATTACTGCTAACAAATTAGTAAATTTTTGAACAAGTAAATCACATTCACGAACCTGCAATAATGATACTTGATACATAGAAGTTCTCAGGTAGTAATGTCTTTGATGGGGCCTCTTAAAACTCTTTAATTGAGGTTTCAAACTTTCTGATGTTTCCTGTACAAAATTCACCGTTTAATGTACCGGTCTTCTCAGGCAAAACTGGAAGCTAAACTTGGAGTAGTTCAAACTGCTTACGCCAACGGAAGCTCGACAAACTTTTTAAAAGACAAATTAAAAGTAGAAGTGGCTTGTGTGAAAACTGGAGTAAAGCATCTTCATCATAAAGCACAAGATTTCGATATTGGAATTTATTTTGAAGCCAACGGACATGGAACGGTTGGTTGAAGCAATTGCTGGTGTTGTGCAAAAATGTTTATTAATGAATATTTAATGGTAATGGATACAACAACTATAGACAAGTGTTTTAATGCTTTACTAGGTGATAATCATTTGTCCACATCTTTTCATAAGTTAAGTTCAGTATATCATGATTTTATCACATTAAAATCTAAATTAGGCATGTGATGGCAAAACCTGTGAAACACTTCTGCTTAGTGATCAGCAAAATTGTGTGCTTGTGCTGTGTTTGATGCACTTTACTGAAGTAGCTGTGAGCTAATATTGTGTAGGACATGGCCATGAGATGAGAGTGTTTGCTAACCTACTTATGAACAGAAGAAATTTGGACTATAACCTGTTGTTATATGCCTTATGTAAAAACAAAAACATCAGTCAATATTTTTACGTTTTTTACACATTAAAAAAATATTAATTTTGACACAACAATATAGTTTTAAAACGTTGCTGACAGTGAACAATGTTTCAACCTATAAGGCAGTGGTTCCCAACCTTTTTGACCCTGCGGCACCCTATCAAAGAGATAAATCGTTTGCGGCACCCTGGCAAAACTGGATCAATTTTTTGAGGTTTCTGTATTTCAAATAACCGTATGAGACGCGAAACTTAAATGCGAAACGCGAAACTTAATACGCACTGAAACTCGGTTAGAAATAAATAAATTCCGCACTTAACGGGTTAAAGTTAAAATAAATAATGGGCCGCAGTATTGCAATGTCAATATCTCGCGGCACCCTTATCTCGCGGAGCATTTCAATTGGCACCCTAGGGTGCTGCGGCACCCCGGTTGGGAACCACTGCTATAAGGTTTAATCAATGCAGCTGGTGTCAAGAGATAGATTTTATTGGCAAGTTTAGCAATCTAACGTTTGGAGCAACAGTCTAAAAGCCATGCCTCACCTATTCTGTTTGATGCCACAACTGGGCATACACCAGATAAAAAAACTGGCTAACCTTGGCTGGAAACAATGTGCACCGTCTGCAGCTTATTATTTGTTGGCTCGATGCTTTGACAGTATAGTTTTGATATTAACACTTTTAAATGATTGTTAAATCTTTTATGCTGTCATGTTACTGTAGGTCACTGTGAAAGAATCTTGGCGAAAGTTACTTGCAAGTAAAACAACACAAACAAATGAAGATGAAGCAAATGCAGCAAAGAGACTTCAAACCTTTCTCTCTGTTATAAACGAGGTTTGTCTGTTGAAATATTAATAATACAATTAGTTTCAAACCATTATCAGTTTCAAAAATTATTCAGCTATGTTTGATTTCAATGCATGTGCATCCACTTCCAGTAAGGTGCCTGTATTAATACTTGTGCGACATTTCCTTTCTAAAATATTTTACCTCAATTTGACACATGTCACATTTATTTTTCTAGTTTTCTTTTTGGTAAATGCTAAAAAAAAATCGGAAAATGGGCAGGATCTTCACTTAATCTGGACAATTTTTTTGGTCCAAACAGATCCGGATTACCTGATGTTTACCATATAACACAAAGGCATACTTGTTTACAGGCAGTTGGAGATGCGATGTCAGATATGCTTGCAGTGGAGGCAATACTCCATGCAAAAGACTGGGGTGTGAGAGAATGGTCTGCACTCTACACTGAACTGCCAAACAGACAGATGAAAGTCAAGGTAAACAGGATTTTGTGTTTGTCTTATACAAGACCAGTGCTACCCAGCTAGTAGCATACACTTTCTATAGATTTTAAGATCTTGGTCAAAACTTTGGATATGTTGTGTCTATTTCTTTTGTCGATGACATGTTTTTCGGTTGCTTGTAACCTCGGTTGGAGTTTTAACCTACCAAAGCTGAAAGAAAGTTAACCTTTTTGAAATGATTAGATATTTACCACGGTTGCCAACATGTGGAGCATTTGAAATTTTTAGGTTACAATTAGAATTTTTTAGTTGGTTAGGTGGGCGTGGCCAAAAAAGGGTTTGGAAGCACAAGTCATTTAACAAATATTTACTAGGCTGGTGGCTGTAATGCACTAAAGCACTATTAACCTTATTTTCCAAGAACTTATAACAATCATTCTTTGCTTGGTGGGTTTCCCTAAAATAGCTGCTGTTCGTTAAATGTCATTTGTGGCCAATTATGACCACAAGCTATTTTCACCATCTGTTATTCCATGAATGCTAAAATTGTGTGTATCCTTGAGTAGTGGTGGTTGTTTGTAAATACAGACCTGACTGCTAAAATATCATATCATTTTTGTAAGCATTTAGTTCACAAGCATCAGACTTTTTGTTACATAACTTAACATAACAAAACACTCAATGTCTGAATTCCTGTCACAAAGTGGGTTAATTTCGGTCTGCATTGCAACATGACTGCGACTGTTTCAAAGGTAATTTCCGTCAATTAATGACCCACGTTTTTTTCTACATTCACTCCACAATTGTGCAGTCTTCTACCTCTGTTTTTTTATGTAAGATGTACAGTTAATATTCAGAACTCACTTACTATTATCACTTAACATTAAAACTATGCTTCAAAAAATTGGTGGTACCAGTGTGTTATGAAATTTCAAACAAAACAGATTGCTTTCTTGTTTGTAAGAAAAATAAATCAAAAGACTTTGTGTTACATATAACTACTTTGTTTAGAAAGCTGCCATAAAGCCAGCCGTCACAAAGCCAGCCACTCTTAAATGTTTAAAATTGGATAAAATCCAGTTTGAAATAAAGTACCAATGATCAAAGAAATCATTTGTGGTCAGAATAATTTGTTTTCCTTTTGGTACAATCCACTATTACCCACAGAAAAGTTGGCATGCAAAGCCATTACCACATAGAAATCCGTTTAAGGTTGTTGACTCTTGGATTACCCTATTGATTTGTGCATGTAACAAAGATGGCTGTGTCACTGAGAGAAATGAACTGGTCTAAACATTTGCTTTCTTGGCACAATTTGTAAGCTTTTGCCAGTGTAACAAACCTTTTTATGGGTCCCCTTCCCTGAAGGGGACACATATTGATTTTACTCAAATTGTTTTTTGTTTTTTTCTTGTTTTTTCTTCCTTTTTTTTCTCCCCAAAGTTTGTCCGACTCGTTTTTCCATCAAATGTTTGATGGATTTGGCTGAAATTTACACAGATGGTAGATATAGTTATGTAGATGTGCATCCCACTTTGTTTTTGTTGATAACCCCAGTATTTACCCCGCTAGCCCCCTAAAATGGGTATTTTTTCCCCGAAGTTTGTCCAACTCGTTTTTCCATCAAATGTTTGATGGATTTGGCTGAAATTTACACAAATGGGAGATATAGTTATGTAGATGTGCATCCCACTTTGTTTTTGTTGATAACCCCAGTATTTACCCCGCTAGCCCCTTAAAATGGGTGAGTTTTTAAACAGTGTCAGAATTGACTGAAATTTGGATTTCTTGTATAGTATGCCATTTATAGGTGTCAATTGTTGTGTTCAACCCTGTAGTCCTAACATTTACCCCACAAGCCCCTAAAGTGTAAAATGTATTTGTATGGTACTGGGCACCACAAACGAAAGATTTCTTTGGAGCAATAGTGTTACAAGGGCAACCAGTTGTTTGTTGCTCGTTGGTGGGTTTCTTGGTGGTCGTTTTTGTGCCATGGCAGTTAGGGGCTTGTTAACAGCCCTATGACGTCAGAAACAGTAACGGTTGTTGCTCAAAACACCTCTAGTGGTCGAAATTTTAAACATTGGCGGATTGGGCTGAAATTTTGCAGTACTGTTGATTGAGTCATTGTGGTTTTTATATATTTTTTAGTTTGTGTGTCGAACCCAATTAGTTGCCCTACTAGCCCCCTAAAATGGGTCAGTTTTTTTAAAACGTTAAATAGGACATACTTTAACCAATATCTGGGGTGAATCTAATTTTATAGTTTGTATTCTACATAGTATTATTATTTAAGCCCAGTGCCGATCACTGTGTTTTACCTTACAACACCCGACTTTTGCATGGTTATCTCTTGAAATGCATTATCTACAACTTTGCATGTGTGGGGACCCATGAGTTTTTGCCTGCAGAAACGACTAAAGTTATTAAAGACGGTGACTAATATGGGACCCAATGCAAAATAAGCATAGGAAATATATTTATGTTTTAAAATAGGTTATAGTGTATATGCAAGGGCAATATGTGCTAAGCCACCCTTCTAGTTTAAACTATTATTTTGACAGTTTTGCTAATACAGTGTAAAAACATCAAGTCAATAAGTCATAAGCCTTTCTGATACACATAAGAATTTTAAATCCAGGTAGCTGACAGAACTGTGATTGAAACAACTGATGCCGAGACTCGAACTGTGAAACCAAGTGGTCTTCAGGATGGAATTGACAGCTTGGTGGCGCAGTATGTCAATGGTCGGTCCTTTGTACGGCCCTCAGGAACCGAAGATGTAGTGAGAGTGTATGCCGAGAGTGACACACAGGTACTTTATGATTTCTACTATATAGTCTTGTTTGGGCCCTAGTGGTCTTGTTAAGTTTTTTTGAACTCCCTGTTTATGTATACCCACAATTATTTTGCTAATCGCCCTGCTCCAAGCATGTTTTTTTGCTTTATGATATGTTTCACCAACATAAAATATGCTTTGTGTCCATTGTCAGAAAATAATTTATTGACAAGTGACAACTATAGACAAACCAATGTATATGTGAGTAGTGCATGCCGTTTTTGACACAATATATTACTTAATAAGCTGCAGAGCGCAATTAGTGTACACTGTTTCAACCCATGAAGTTTCATCGGTACAACTGTGACAAGAAATTGGTCGTCTAAGCCAGGGCTGCTCAAACTTTCGTGCTCTGCGACCTCAGTTAAAAAAAAAAAATTCTATGCGACCCCTTGATGGGTTTAGCCCAGGAGTGCACAACCTTTTCGCTATGACCCTGCATCACAGATCTTTATTTCACCAGCGGCCGCTTATTTCCTGCTTGCTTTTGTTTTAAAATTACTGATGTAAAGAAATGTTTTTATTATGTATATGTATACTATCTAATGGCGCCTAGAAAGCCTAAATTAATTTCTAACTTGACACACAAATTGACAGTCTTAGCTTTTATTACGTCATAATCTATATTGTGATGCTTGTGGTATCTGCCTTTTCGAATTGTTTGCACACAATAGGCATAAAAAAGTCTGGTTCATATGGCTTCTTGGCTGGTAATACTCTTTTAAGATCAACAAAATGTGTTTAGAGCAGTTTGACTTGTCTCTGTACGGCTGCAAGGTTGTGCATCCCTGGTATAGTAAACAATAAATGTTTTCACGTATACCATTTATTGTGACTGACATAATAACACAAAATGTTTCGGGACCCCAAAATTATATTCTGCGACCCCAATTGGGGTCGCGACCCACAGTTTGAGAAGCCCTGGTCTAAGCTACCTTATGGCTTGATGCTTTATAACAATATAATATAACACTTGTTGTATGTATTTGATACCATAAATGTGTGATCATTTTACCACTGACAGTGACAACATGTTTTTCCACCCAATACAGATGCAATTGCACATTATTTGTTGCATACTGAAACCCAAACCGTAGCCTGTTATTAGTTCACAAAATGTTCCAGAAGTGTCTTCACTTTTCATATTTTTGGATTTGTTGCTGTACATTAATCATGCAAAATTAAATATTTTTTCTTTGTTGCAGGAAAACGCAAATTCGCTTGCAGACAAAGTCTCTTCGCTAGTGTATGATCTTGCTGGGGGAACAGGAGAGAAACCAAAGTGCTCGTAACATAAAACTGTGTCAAATGTACTCTTGTTCTGATTTTACATGATCTACAGTAGGCCTACTATGTTATTTTAGTAGTTACACTGAATATATTGTGTTTTAGAGCACCTCCCGTACTCATTCCATTCTCTGTACGCCAATTTAAATGAGACTCATTTCTGCCAATGCGTAGCAACTTTTGTAAGATAAAAATGGTTTATCTACAAAACTTGGATTACTGTCAGTTTGTGCCACAGAATTATATGGAATGCTACGTTTTGTCTAGAACAGTATCATTGGTTCCCAGTCCAGCTACACCAATTCCTAAAAAGGTGTGTGATGCTTATAGGTGGTCAATGATTACATTTTGTAATTTCTAAATAGTTCATGAAACACTTAAATGACAAGTGATTTTTAGTTATTTTTTCCCCTGTTAAGCCACACCCATTATAGTTTAAAAAAACATACAACACTTTAGCAAGATAAGTAAGTAGACCTTTTGTACCATGCTGATTTTTTGGATAGGGGCCCTTGCAACACAAATGTTGGTACCATTGGTTTAAACTGTGACAGCTTTTCTTCTGCTTTTCATTGACTGGTGTTAGTTGTTTTTGCAAGTGCAGTATTACTGTTCAAAAATGCAAGCAGTGTTTTATTAAGTGGCCGATCAGTAAGTGTTTTAAGCTAACTGAAATACTGCCTTTTAAGTCCACATAAAATCTGCTTGGAAACCTACACCTCTGACTTTCACATGGAAAACAACCCCAAACAATTCCCATTTTGCTGTTAACATGAAATTGGGTATTATAAGTACTTGTTAGTGCTTAGTAGGCATTATATGTTGCCACAGTTCTTAAATGACTTATCGCGGAAATGGGGCGCTTTCCAATGCTGCTGCATTTGTTAGCACCTGTGCTTTTTTCGCTTAATGGTCTCTTCAACATAATCTGTTATGTGATATATTATGAGCAGTGCAATTGAATAATAAACCTAAGCACCAATTTATATACCTGTGTGTATATATGAAGCAGATGTCATGTTATAACAAATGCAGAGCTGTACCATTATGAGGTAACTTTTTTCATGTAAGTTGTCTTTCTTATATATCTTTGATCTTCTATAAAACATTTTATATTACTTTGATAGTGTGTTGGGATTTGTCTGTGTTTTTTTTGCAATTCTGTTTGGGAAGTACAGCTTTTCTAACTTTTTATTAGATGGAACCACTTTTAACAAATGTATTATTCGTAACAAATGTATGGCAAGTTTACTTTTGCATTAATGAACCAATAAATATTGGTGGTTTTAAATGCTCTTCGCCAAAGTAAAGTTGCGTTTGGGTGGTGTTTTGTAGATAAACCAAAAGGCGCCAAGGGAGGTGTTTTAATTGTGTTGATGATTTTAAAATTGATTTTAGTTTTTAAATTAAGCACATCACGGGAAACTTTCGACAGTTATGAGTGTTTTTTTACCCGCCGAATATAAATTAATAAAAATAGTTAGTTTGTTGGGTTCGTACCTGATATTTGCTGGTTTGCAGTGTTAAAATAGTGCAACAATATTTAACTGATTACCACAAAATATTAGGCAAAATAACTAAATAAATTTAAAAAAAAGTTATATTTTATTTTTTTTTACACGCGGAAATTTAAAATAAAAACGTTTACAAGACTGCGATTGAAATTAAAAATTCATATTATTTAATTTCGACGTCTATAAAGTTAATAAGTTAGTTTAAAGTTGAAACTAAATTTAAAAATGTTGTTTATTGTTCTGTACCTGATACGATTTGGTAACCGGTTCATAAGAATTATTTAACCGTTTATCCCAAAACCTTAGGTATATTCACTAAATATATTTACAAAAATTGTTTATGAATGCATATGTATTATTTTAAAGATAGCTGAAGTATGAGTATTTGCAAATTAATGTGCAAAAGAAAACTGTCTGTTTTTATTTCTAATTTAATAAATGCTGGATTTTAGGACCAATGTCTTTACTTCTGTTGAGATGCAAAAACTTCTATTCAACTGCAAAGTGAAACAGACCTTGGATTGAATATTGCTAAATTTGCTGCAAGTCACCATTAACGTATCTATGTTTCGCATCGCAAGGGGGTCGGCTTTAACGTCACTGGTGTGTTAAGGTTTATTTTTCATTCCTATATTTAATGAATGCAAGGTTCAGTATTCAGTCTACCATTACATGTTAAGCGTTGAGGTGTAAATAATCCTTTTATATGTAACATTTCAGAAAAACATGTCAGAAGTGTTACTGAAGGAGTCATGATATCACCAATCAACCATCAGCTGATACATCCATGAATAGACTTCAAATTGTGGGACACAATCTATCTATCCGTCAATTCTGCTTACTGCACTGCAACAGCACAAATGCAGGTTGGTCCACTTTTTGTGCCATTTGTCATTGAGGTGTGCCAATGGTTACAGCTCTATTAACCAGTTAACCCACTAACCCCTCACAATGGGTAAATTTCTTCAACATTGCTCAAAAAGGATGAATTGTATGCAGTTTGTATCATTTCCCTTTGCATCGTGTTTATTGTTGTAGCCCCCCATCCCCCCCTCACACACACACACCCAATTTGTCGTTGAGGTGTTGCAATTGTTATAGTCCCACCAAGCAGTTAACCCACTAACCCTTCACAAGTAGTCAAATGTTTTTAACAATGCCTGAAATTAATTCAATTAGATTTTTTTGTATCATTTGCTAGGGATGTGACAAAACTGCAAATTCTGTTTGGTCGGGCACCGAGCATCTCATGTTAATGCTCGGTGCATTGTGACGTCCCAAACTTTCTTAATTTGGCGCTGGTTTTGTAGCTTTCCAAGTTGCCTTATGTCACTAGAGGTGTGCTATGCTGAACAGACCCCAGAAAATATGTGCTATTCCAGCATCTGACACATTTAATTAAACAATGAATTTTGTTCATGTCCTTTCGAACATTGTTTTGTTTTCAAGCCGTAAATATGCAAATTTCATGCTCAGGTCAGTTTGTGCAACTGCTCGGCCGAGCATTGAGCTTTAAAAATAGTGGTGATGTGTACCAAGTACTTGGGTTCGGACTCGGCTCAGCACATCCTTGTCATTTGCCATTTCGGGGTGTCAATTGTTATAGCCCCGATCCAGTTGACCAAGTTGTCCCCTAACAATCCAATATTTTTTTAAAAATATTGCCTGACACAGGTAAAGTTTGTGCAGTTTTCAACAGAACATATTATTTGTTTATAACAGTGTGTGCAATTTGTTATTAATTTATGGCAATGGTTATACCAGGGGCGGGCAACATACGGCCCGCGGGCCGGATCCGGCCCGCGACGGGATTTTGAGCGGCCCGCAGTCAGTTTCAGGTCTTACATGATAATGTGGCCCGCGGCCACAATCTGCCACAATCCCCCACTACTTGCCTACTGCGTCAAATTATAGTTTTAACGGACAGTAACGCTCCCCAATAGCAAAAACTTTCCCGACGTTGTTACCATTGCACCATACGTCCATTGTTACAACATAACTGCCAACCATGTGTGTGGCCTGCTTTCACGGTTTCTTTTGTTTCCACATGTGTAGCCTAGTTAGTGTTTCGGCAGTATCTAAGTCTGTGGTGTATGCATTAAATTTGGTGTGTTGAATAATTTTATGTCATATCAGTTAGATTGTTTGGACTGTATTGTATTTGTGGTGTTCTTGAATGTATTTGGTTTAGGTGGTCAAAAATCCGTTTTAAATCACTGGATAAATACGCGATTAATGTGTCGATCCAGGAATCCGGCCCGCCAAGTACTTCATTTTCCTATATCAGGCCCGCCGACTGGAGAAGTTGCCCGCCCCTGGGTTATACTCTAAATGAAATTAACCTTTTATATGTGATACTTTAGAAGAACATGTCGAGAGCGTCACTGAAGCTGTAATGATATCGCCAATCAACCATCAGCTGATACATTCATGAATAGAATTCAAATCATTGGACACAATCTCTCTATTTGTCAATTCAGCTTATTGCGATGCAGAAGCACAAATGCAGGTTTGTCCGCTTTTGTACACCTTTTCTTTTTTGTTTCCGCCATCTGATGCCATTTACCTTTGAGAGGTGGCAAACAGACCAAACAGCCATGTCTTATTCTGTTCGATGCCACTAAATAAACCCTAAGTAACAAAACTGTACATATCTTACAGTATCATGAAGTAACCGATGACCCTGTGCTTTTCCTTCAACGAGCGAAGATATCTTAACAAGGCCAGGTGAGCTTTGACATTTCTGAATCGAAACGCATAACCGAGCAGGGCTTCGGTCTGCTTACGTATGTATGTGAAACATGCAACGGATATCTTAACTTTTGTTCCAGTGCCTCAAGTCAGCTTCTTCATGCCGTGCCGCTGCACCGGTGTCAGCTTCCAGAAAACCAAACAAGTGAACATAAAAACCTTACTTGTTTAATATTTGGATATTTGAAGCTTAATTGAAAAAGGGGTTTCTCCTGTTCTGTTCTTGTGTGGAAGGGTTAATCGGTTAACTGGATGGGACCACAATGACAAATGATACAGACAGTTGGGATGGGCCAAAACAATGTTTTGTTTGATCGAGCACCGAGCATCTCACGTTATTGCTCGGCAGAGCACGCTCGGTGCATTGTGATGTCACAAACGTTTCCAATTCTACGCTAGCTTTGGCTTTACAACGTTCCTCACGTCACCAGCGGTGTATTAGGCTGTACAGGCCCCAGAAGTAAGCGTTTGAAATCGTTCCTTTCGAACACCAGTTTCATAGCTTGGTGGAGCTATTAACACCATACCTCACGGGAGATTCACTTTCGCAAGGGGGCGTAAAGAGCTAATTTTTTATTTAGCGGCTAAAGAGGGGTTGGGTTGGGAAAAAAAGTTTTTACATTAGTACTAAGTTTTTGGGTTAGTTTTTTGAATTTTAAATGCTAATAGCTTGCCCCGACCCTAATAGCCCTAACCGTGAGCATTTTTGGAGAGGTTTTAAATGTAAAAACAGTGCTCTTCGCGCCATGCACCTGTGGAAAATTTGGCACTTTTGGATGCCGCCAGATGTATGGTGTTAATAGCTCCACCTCATATGTTAGCACGGCATGAATATGCAAATTTAATGCTAAAATTTAGTTCTGTGCTGTCCTTTATTTTGATAAACTTAACTATATTTTTGTGCTGAAGATACGATCGTAAAAAGTTTGTTTTTCGTTTATGATTGATCGCTGTTTTAAAATTACCGCACGCACTTTTCCAAAACTAAAAAGGGTAAAGAGAAATGAAAATGTGCTATCGATTTGGACCTTGTGTAAGAAACTTTCCCAACACCAAACGAACAACCTGACCGGAATAGAATCCAGTCTATGTCAGTACTAAATACTTCACAGAAGCGATATCTACATCAGCGAGAACTCGTACACGTTCGATAGAAGCACGGTGGGCCAGTCATCACTGCTGAAAATCCTCATCAAAAACAAAGGCAAAACTGCTCCCACTGTAAGCCACACATGCTTACCGGAAGTCCAAAGGGAAGCAGGTCCATTTTAGTTTTTATCTAACTGGTGCTATAGTTGGAAAGAGGAGGATTTGGGTAGAAAATGTGTAACCATTCGTTTTTTTGTGTCGCAGGTGAAGTTTGTTAACATTCGCCCACCATTCCATACTGCGCACTTAAAGCATACAGTAGGGTAAGTTCGAATAGATCTAATTCATAAGCGATTGCACGTCTACAAACGATCAGGCCCTGGTCATGGATAATAAACTAAATATTCTCGTCGGTGCAAACACACACTACCTGGGAGTAGGGTAGTATGAACTCTTAACACTATTTTTTGAGGGCAAAAACCTTTTTCATTGAAAACATAGTGTCCAGAAGCATTTTTAACCTCATTTTTGATTCAATGAAGTGTCAAAACCTCCTTTGCATTTCAAAACATGGTGTGTGAACGGCATTGTAAAACGGCCAAGAAAGTCTGATCTAAACAACTTGCGTTTTAAACCTGCCTGTTAACATTTTTCAAGGTTGAAACCACGTAACAATTGACCCCTTTGCTGTATCTGACTGACTGAGCGTTTTTTGCTTTGCAGATCAATGCACTGTGCCAATCTTCCAATCACGTTTAAACCAACGAGCATTGGTTCCTTTACTGGAACACTTGTCGTGCAAACAGAAAATAGAGACTCCATTAATGTTACTTTGAAGGCAACCGCTTGCTAGTTTATCATTATCTCGACTACCATTTTGTTTTTTCGTATATTGTTATTTGTCAATAAATTTAACTGCTGCATTATGCTGGTTTGTGAAGATGAGATGATCTTTAAACCGTACGCTCTTGAAGGAAAGGAAATCAAAACTCATTGTTACTTTAATGATATCTTTTTGTTCCCCATGTTGGTTTCAATCTCGCTTTGGCTGATGGTCCTAAACTCTGCACGGTATACATACTGTATCATATAGCATGCAAGAATATAAGTCCAAAATGGGTAGGCCTATCTCATACGAAATTAAATTTCTATTTAATTAACTAACTGTCACCCAACTAAAACAGCCCAAACCGTCAGCACCTTTAAAAGTCCGCAATGGTATAATTTTTAAAAGTATATTTCTATTCATAAAAAATGCACCGGTTATGAAATGCTTTTGGTTGGGTGAGGTTGTAAAGCGCAAAACACGGGCACAATTGATAAATAATGACTAAACGCGTTTAAACTGCACCGCCAATATGGCGTTATGTGGCCGGGTATAAAAGACAGTGAGTTTAGTGAATTTTGTGTAAACACGGATTTAACTGAAAAACAAATCATTGAAATAAACTTCCGATAGTTACTGATAAACTGAACTGAACAGACACAAAATATTTGAAATAGTACATTATTGCTAGTTTTTTACCAGGGCATGTTAAGATGTTTTACCCCACTAATCCACATTTATATGCGTGGCAAAATTGTTATTTATTAACTACACTTAAAGGCATCGAATAGCTCTACAACCGAACAGCAGTTCAAACTACAGTTGGTATGGATATTTTGTCGTACGTTTAGGCTGTGGTCATTTGCCACGTTACAAAAACTGTGTCACGTGATGCCACTTTGACCATTGGGCGTTCTAACTCTTGGCCTCAAGGTTTCAATTAACCTACTCCCGAACGCAACTGACTAATTTGGTGCAATGACGTTTGCTATTGGTTGGTTTAAAATCGCCCTGTAACGTGTTCAAGACGAGAGCTCTGATTGGTCAAAGGGAAAAAAGAAAAAAAGTACCGTCACACTTCTTGTTCTTGTGGGTGTTGGCTCATTCTTTTCTGGTGACTCTTGCCGAAGGATGTTGTGCTGTGCCGAAAGCAAACTGTGCGAATGCAGGTAATGCTATTGTTTTAAATTGTTTCACAAAATAGATTGTAACTATACCGAAACCACGATTAGATAATTTAAAGCATTATAAGCTTGTTCAATTGCAAAAGCTTTCAAACAAAATCGGCAGAAGCAAATAATGTGACATTATAAATAGCGAATAGAAGCCAACACTTCTACCATGTTGATGCGAATAGCTAGTCTGGTGCTTAAGCATGTTGCACTTCATTTTTGCATGTAATATTTGTTTGTCGGCATTGGTAGAAGTGCCTAAGGGACGAATTTTTCAAACAAATAGTATAAATTTACGTTTTGGTTATTCGAATAATTGTTATGTGGCAAATTTTCGTTCCGACTTAACTTTTTAGAATATGGTGACGTTTAAGGCTATCGCGACACGAACACCGGGCATAAACTTGTAATCAGGTGTTGACGTAATATACATTCAATGCCCTATCAAATTATTACAAGTTGATTCGAAGATGCAAAGACAGTGTAACGTGCACCCTATACTGTCTTCGCATGTTGACATGTTTCAGCACATGATAAAAATGTAGCTTTAAATGTTCTATATTTTTCTGCTTCTGCTGTTTTCTTTCATACAGATTACGTGGAAACGCCACGGCCATTTTATGTGTCGAGAAGGAACTGAATTGTAAGGCACAAGTCCTTCGCATTTAAGGTAACTTGCTCCTAAGCCGAGTTTCAGCTTTTATGGATGTTGAAATGGTTCATTTTTATTTATTATTTCATATTGCTTTACTATTGTTGATTTTTTTTTCAGGTTTTTGTCACCAACCGCTCCTACGTTCTGACACAGATACGGAAGACAACAATGTAAGTAAACTTGTTTAAACAATAGCGTTGAAGAGTTCATTAAAATATGTGGTAAAAACGGACATAAGAAAACATAATGTATACTAGGCCTACCATATTTCCATCCCCCAAAAGGAGGACACATTGTAAAAAAATCATGAAAAAAATACTTTAAAGACCCCTAAAAAATAAAAGCCTAAAAAATTAAACGGTAAAATCAAAAGTTTAACGTTTATTACAAGACTAAAATAAGCTTATATTTTCAATAAATGTAAATTCCACTTGTATTCTTTAAAAAATATGCCGAAGATGCATATTTGGCTGTTTTTAAAAGCATAATTGTCACATATGTATTTGGTAAACCAGAAATTCTTTCAAAAGGAGGACATTTGGGCACTTTTTCTTGTCCTCGTAGGACAACTTGTTTTTTGTTAAAAAGGAGGACATGTCCTCCAAAAAGATGACGTATGGTAGGCCTAATGTATACCCCATAACATTGTGCAGTTGCAAGTCGGGCCGTGCAAATAGTGACATAGATAGCAAGTTTAAAACTAAAACTTTTACCATGCTAATGCGAATAGCTAGCCCGTGCTTGAGCATGTTGCCCATTATTTTTTGCATGTCATGTGTTTTGGGCTAACTGTTCGTTTGTCGGCATCGGTAAAAGTGCGCATTTAGCAAATTTACCAAACAAATTAGCGTAATTTTTTACAGTTTAAATTTTAAGTTTTGGTAATGTAGTTAGGTTGAAGATGCGAAAACAGTGTAACGTGCACTTATACTGTCTTCGCATGTTGACATATTGGCAAGTTATAATGTAACTTTACAAGTTTTTATTCGTTTCTGTCTCTGCTGTTTGTTTCTTTCTTTTATACAGTTTACCATGGAACGCGACGGCCGGTATCTACGACTGTAAGGAACAAAGCCTTAGAATTGGAGGTAAATTACTTTTAGGCTTGTTTATAACTATTGTAGTCTTCATATAAGGTAGAACAACCATTCTAATTACTTATAGGCCTACCATAAAAAACTATTTCAGACGAAGCATAAAAAAAATCTTATTAAATATCGGTTAACACTAAGACTCGTGATTTACACAAAACATTGATTACAAGAATATTTCGGTGTTAAATATAATAATTCAAAAAAATGTAAGTTACGATGAATATGTGGGTGAACGATTTTCAGATTCTCTGGCTATTGAAATGGTTCGTTTTCATTTTTTTTAACAATTGTTGATGTTGTTTCAGATTTCCATCACAAACCGCAGCTACGTTTTGACACAGATAAGGGAGGCGGCAGTGTAAGTAAACTTATTTAACAAACGTCTTTAAAAAAATATTAAAGTACGTGAAAAAATATCGGACATACGAAAATATAATGTAAACCCAATAACTTCGTTAAGTTTGCTAAAACAGCCGTCGCTCGTGCAAATAGTGTTGCATAAACAACGAATTAAAATTAACGCTTCTACCATGTTCATCCGAATAGCTAGCCCGTGCTTGAGTATGTTGCACTTCGTTTTTTGCATGTGATGTGTTATGGGGTAACTATTCGTTTGGCGGCATTGGTAGAAGTGCACTGCTCGGCGAGTTTCCGCGATCAAATAGCAAGTTGTGGTAATGTGATTACTTAACATTAATGGTCGAAGATGGAAAGACAGTGTAACATGTACTTATCCTGTCTTCGCACCTATTTTGAAAAAGTAGCTTTTTTGATTCAGATTTTGGGCTCTGCTTCTGCTTTTCTTTTTATAGGAAGTCAACAAGACATGAATCGAGTACTCGGAGGAGAACCAAGATTGACTTAAAATTGATTCAAGTTAAGTTCCATTGATTTTTAAGTTTTCATGGCTTAAATGGCTTCCATTTCCTACGATCCACAGGCAATGACAGATATATAGTAAGTAATCTGTAGTATACCGATATTAATGGTGGTTTGGCATGTTGCACTTCATGTGTTGGTGTGACTATGTAAGCATGTTAAAAATAAAATAATTTGCATTGATTGGAAAAGCAAACTTGGTGTGTCTTTGCTAATGGATTGTTTTTTTTTCTAGGGTTAATTTGTACTTCTCTGCATCATGTACTTTTCTGCCTCCAATGATAAAAATAAGTAAACAAGTACGTGAATGTTACATTCGATCGACTTTTAGAAACGCCTAGATTTAGCCTAAAACATGTGAAGGTAGTATAATACATGTAGTGTCAATTCTTGGTACTGCTTTTGCTTTGTTTTCAGAAGAAGGCAACAAGACACGCGTTGAACCAAGATGATAATTGAAGCCAAACCGATTAAAGTTAAGTTAGCTACTTTGAAGCAAATATACTTGGGTCGCATATTTGGCAACTCATCACTTAGTTTAACTGTATTATAATACCATAAGGGTTCCAATTTTGCATGTTGATTTGCACGTTGCATTTGATGTTTGTGGCATGTGACGTGTGTTCTGACTGCTTAAATGTTTGCATCGGTAAAATTATTAAAAGTGAACTAGATTTTGTACTTTTTGTGTCTCTTGGCTTGGCTTCTGCTTGCTTTTCTTTTATAGGAAGGCCGCCAGACAAGAATCGAATACTCGGAACAACCAAGGTTGACTTCAAACCGACAGAAGTTAAGTTCCATTGATTTTAAAGTTTTCCATGACATAAATAACTTACCGCACAATTGACGACCCACAGTTAAATGGCAGACATATGGTTGTTAAGCTGTTGTATACAAAGTGCATGGTGGTTTGGTGTGTTGCACTTTATGTGTTGCATGTCACTTATCTTCTGACGGCGAGTAATAATACCTAGTTTTAAAATACCAGTTTTATTCTTCAAAAATTACCGTAATTAATGTATTGCTAAGCAGGCCTAAATGCTTCGCACTGGTAATGGATTGTTTTTTAGGATTTGTGACTTTTGTGCATCCAGGTGGACAGGTAAACGAAACATGAAATTCACTACAACAAGCAAACAAGTACGTAAGTGTGTTACAGAAATTGACATAATGAAACGTCTGAAACGTCATAATGAAACTTTTGCATGCAGATTTGGCATGTTGCAATTTGTGTTAACGCAAGTTAGTAAATTGACTCTTTGTATCTCTACAAACACAGTGCACGTTTTTATTGTTATTTAGTTCCTGCGGAAATGCACAAGACGTACCGCTCATGTGAAGTTCCATATTAACAAGCGTTGTGATTGGTTGAAAGCAAAAAAAATCGATCCGTCATATTTTTGCAGCTCACGTTAAAGGTGGATTTTCAAATCGGGTAATTCTGTTATTACGTATTCTGTTGTTTATACGTTTGCTTATACTTCGAACTCTGCAAAATATTTACAACTAAATCTGTTGTTACTGATAATGGTTTGTTTTTTAGGATTTATTTGTACTTTTGTGCATCCAATTGAACAGTTAAGGGCTCGAAACAGGAAATTTACTACAACAAGCAAACAGGTACGTAAATGTTTTCCGTAAATTGAAATAATAAAACGCCTAGTTCGAGCTAATAACGTGTGAGTATGGTATAGCGTGCACATTTCTTCACATGTTACTTAAAACGTATAGTGTCCATTAAATTATATATTGTGTTGTGTTTCTTGGTGCTGCTTCTGCTTTTTTAAAGGCAACAAGAGTCGCGTAGAGCCAAGATTGAATTTGAAGCTAAACCGAATGAAGTTAGTTACCTTGATTTTTACGTTTTTTTGCTTCGTAATTAGCGCAACTCAAAAGTAAGTTGTTCGTCTTTAGCATAATAATGATAACAGTTTTGCATGCAGATTTGGCACGTTGCACTTTGTGGCTATCGGCACCGATGAAACCAAAACATTAAAAGCGAACATGATTTAGTATCGTGTGTTGCGTTTCTTGGTTCTGCTTCTGCTTTTCTTTTTATAGGAAGACAACAGGACATGAATCGTGTACTCGGAGAACCAAAATGAAGATACTTTAACATCGAACTAATGAAAGTTAAGTTATCCTGTTTTTAATCTGTTTGTGGCTTGAATGGTTTGTCGCATAATATATAGACGCATAGTTGACGACACAGTTTTATATTTAGGTTTAAGGTTTTGGCATGTTGCACTGTGTGTTTTGTATGTCACGTGTGTTCTGACTATAAGTAGGCGTAATGAATCCTTGTGTCGATAGGTTCAATGCTGCTGTAAGTTTTGTTGCAGAAGTTTGTCCAGCAACGGTTCTACAAAGCATCGAAACCTGCAAAGCCATTGGAGGAATCCGGTTTATGTGCAGACATGTTAGATGTAGGTAAACAAGTACAGTGTTACGATCATTTATCGAATGCTTGGAATAATTATCACTTGTGTTATCTTTTTAGAACCGCCGAACCTGTGATATCCAGTAGCACCGACGAATACTTGGCCAGCAGTTAACACAGGTTAGTGGTTTGGCTCGCCTTTGTATCTTGTATCTCTACAAAAACATGCGTGTTTTTATTGTTATTTAGTTCCTGCGCAAATGCGCAAGACGTACCGTTCATGTGAAGTTCTTTATTAACAAGCGTTGTCATTGGTTGAAAGCAAAAAAATGCGATCCGTCATATTTTTGCAGCTCACGTTAAAGGTGAATGTTCAAATCGGATAATTCTGTTATTATATATTCTGTTGTTTATACGTTTGCTTATACTTCGAAGTCTGCAAAATATTTGGAACTAAATGTGTTGTTACTGATAATGGTTTGTTTTTTAGGATTTATTTGTACTTTTGTGCATCCAATTGAACAGTTAAGGGCACGAAACATGAAATTTACTACAACAAGCAAACAGGTACGTGAAAGTTTTCCAAAAATTGACACAGTAATATGCCTAGATTAGTTAAATAACAAGTGAAGTTGGAATAGCGTGCACATATCCCATCTTTGCATGTAATTTAATCCGTAAAGTGTCAATAAATTATAATACTGTGTTAAGTTTTTTGGTACTGCTATTGCTATTTTCTCAGATTGCAACATAAGTCGCGTTGACCCAAGATGGAAATTGCAGCCGAATCGATTGAAGTTAAGTTACTTTGGTTTTTACGTTTTTCGCTTCGTAATTATAGTGGCATATCAAGAGTTAGTTGTTCATCTTTAGTTTTATAAGGATAGCTGTTTTGCATACTGATGTGGCATGTTGCACTTTGTGTTTGGCATGTCACTACTATTGGCTATCAGCATCGGCGTGAAAAAATATTTAATGCGAACTAGTTTTAGTATCGTGTATTGTGTTTCTTGGTTCTACTTCTGCTTTTCCTTTTCCTTTTATAGGAAGACAACTGGACATGAATCGTGTACTCGGAGAACCAAAACGAATATACTTTAACATCGAACTAATGAAAGTTAAGTTAACCTGTTTTCAATCTGTTTGTGGCTTAAATGGTTTGTCGCATAATTTAAGACACATAATTGACAACAAAGTTTATATATTTAGGTATAAGGTTTTGGCATGTTGCACCGTGTGTTTTGTATGTCACGTGTGTTCTGACTAAGTAAGCTTAATAAAACCTTGTGACGATAACAATATTGAATCAAATGTAGTTTAGTCTTATTTGTGAAGTTTGTCCAGCAACGTTTCTACAAAGCATCGAAACCTGCAAACCCATTGGAGAAATCCGGTTTATGTGCAGACATGTTAGATGTAGGTAAACAACTGCAGTGTTACGATCGTTTATCGAATGCTTGGAATAATTATCACTTGTGTTATCTTTTTAGAACCGCCGAAACCTGTGCTGTCCAGAAGGACCGACGAATACTTGGCCAGCAGTTAACACAAGTTAGTGGTTTGACTCCCCTTTGTATCTTGTATCTCTACACACACAATGCGTGTTTTTATTTTTCTTAATTCCTGCAGAAATGCACCAGAGGTACCGACTGTGTTAAGTTCGAAATCAAAAGCGTTGTGATGTGTTGTTTGAGATGATGGTTTGTTTTAGGATTTATTTGTACTTTTGTGCATCCAATTGAACAGTTAAGGGCACGAAACATGATATTTACTACAACAAGCAAACAGGTACGTAAATGTTTTCCGTAAATTGAAATAAGAAAACGCCTAGTTTGAGCGAATAACGTGTGAATGTGGTATAGCGTGCACATACCTCACATGTTACTTAAAACGTATAGTGTCCATTAAATTACATATTGTGTTGTGTTTCTTGGTACTGCTTCTGCTTTTTAAAGGCAACAAGAGTCGCGTAGAGCCAAGATGGAAATTGCAGCCTAACCGAATGAAGTTAGTTACCTTGATTATTCGTTTGTTGCTTCGTAATTAGTGGCAACTCCGTAAGTTGTTCGTCTTTGGTAAAATAAGGATAACACCTTTGCATGTAGATTTGGCATGTTACACTTTGTGTTTGGCATGTCACTACTATTGGCTATCGGCACCGATTTAAATAAAAGATTACATTCAAACATGATTTAGTATCTTGTGTTGCGTTTCTTGATTCTGCTTCTGCTTTTCTTTTATAGGAAGACAACAGGACATGAATCGTGTACTCGGAGAACCAAAATGAAGATACTTTACCATCGAACTAATAAAAGTTAAGTTGACCTGTTTTCAATCTGTTTGTGGCTTAAATGGTTTGTCGCATAATTTATCAACGCAGAGTTGACGATAAAGTTTTATATTTAGGTGTAAGGTTTTGGCATGTTGCACCGTGTGTTTTGTATGTCACGTGTGTTCTGACTAAGTAAGCATAATAAAACCTTGTGACTTTAACAATATTAAATCAAATGTAGTTTAGTCTTATTTGGGTTTAGACATCAATGCTGCTGTAAGTTTTGTTGCAGACGTTTGTCCAGCAACGGTTCTACAAAGCATCGAAACCTGCAAAGCCATTGGAGGAATCCGGTTTATATGCAGACATGTTAGATAAAGGTAAACAACTGCAGTGTTACGATCGTTTGTCGAATACTTGAAATAATTGTCACTTGTGTTATCTTTTTAGAACCGCCGAAACCTGCGCTGTTTAGTAGGATCAACAAATGCTTGGCCAGCAGTTAACACAGGTTAGTGGTTTGACTCCCCTTTGTATCTTGTTTCTCTACACACACAATGCGTGTTTTTATTTTTCTTAGTTCCCGCGGAAATGCACCAGAGGTACCGCCTGTGTTAAGTTCGGAATCAAAAGCGTTGTGATGTGTTGTTACAGATAATGGATTGTTTTAGGATTTATTTGTACTTTTGTGCATCCAATTGAACAGTTAAGGGCTCGAAACAGGAAATTTACTACAACAAGCAAACAGGTACGTAAATGTTTTCCGTAAATTGAAATAATAAAACGCCTAGTTCGAGCTAATAACGTGTGAGTATGGTATAGCGTGCACATTTCTTCACATGTTACTTAAAACGTATAGTGTCCATTAAATTACATATTGTGTTGTGTTTCTTGGTACTGCTTCTGCTTTTTTGAAGGCAACAAGAGTCGCGTAGAGCCAAGATGGAAATTGCAGCCTAACCGAATGAAGTTAGTTACCTTGATTATTCGTTTGTTGCTTCGTAATTAGTGGCAACTCCGTAAGTTGTTCGTCTTTGGTAAAATAAGGATAACACCTTTGCATGTAGATTTGGCATGTTACACTTTGTGTTTGGCATGTCACTACTATTGGCTATCGGCACCGATTTAAATAAAAGATTACATTCAAACATGATTTAGTATCTTGTGTTGCGTTTCTTGATTCTGCTTCTGCTTTTCTTTTATAGGAAGACAACAGGACATGAATCGTGTACTCGGAGAACCAAAATGAAGATACTTTACCATCGAACTAATAAAAGTTAAGTTGACCTGTTTTCAATCTGTTTGTGGCTTAAATGGTTTGTCGCATAATTTATCAACGCAGAGTTGACGATAAAGTTTTATATTTAGGTGTAAGGTTTTGGCATGTTGCACCGTGTGTTTTGTATGTCACGTGTGTTCTGACTAAGTAAGCATAATAAAACCTTGTGACTTTAACAATATTAAATCAAATGTAGTTTAGTCTTATTTGGGTTTAGACATCAATGCTGCTGTAAGTTTTGTTGCAGACGTTTGTCCAGCAACGGTTCTACAAAGCATCGAAACCTGCAAAGCCATTGGAGGAATCCGGTTTATATGCAGACATGTTAGATAAAGGTAAACAACTGCAGTGTTACGATCGTTTGTCGAATACTTGAAATAATTGTCACTTGTGTTATCTTTTTAGAACCGCCGAAACCTGCGCTGTTTAGTAGGATCAACAAATGCTTGGCCAGCAGTTAACACAGGTTAGTGGTTTGACTCCCCTTTGTATCTTGTTTCTCTACACACACAATGCGTGTTTTTATTTTTCTTAGTTCCCGCGGAAATGCACCAGAGGTACCGCCTGTGTTAAGTTCGGAATCAAAAGCGTTGTGATGTGTTGTTACAGATAATGGATTGTTTTAGGATTTATTTGTACTTTTGTGCATCCAATTGAACAGTTAAGGGCTCGAAACAGGAAATTTACTACAACAAGCAAACAGGTACGTAAATGTTTTCCGTAAATTGAAATAATAAAACGCCTAGTTCGAGCTAATAACGTGTGAGTATGGTATAGCGTGCACATTTCTTCACATGTTACTTAAAACGTATAGTGTCCATTAAATTACATATTGTGTTGTGTTTCTTGGTACTGCTTCTGCTTTTTTGAAGGCAACAAGAGTCGCGTAGAGCCAAGATGGAAATTGCAGCCTAACCGAATGAAGTTAGTTACCTTGATTATTCGTTTGTTGCTTCGTAATTAGTGGCAACTCCGTAAGTTGTTCGTCTTTGGTAAAATAAGGATAACACCTTTGCATGTAGATTTGGCATGTTACACTTTGTGTTTGGCATGTCACTACTATTGGCTATCGGCACCGATTTAAATAAAAGATTACATTCAAACATGATTTAGTATCTTGTGTTGCGTTTCTTGATTCTGCTTCTGCTTTTCTTTTATAGGAAGACAACAGGACATGAATCGTGTACTCGGAGAACCAAAATGAAGATACTTTACCATCGAACTAATAAAAGTTAAGTTGACCTGTTTTCAATCTGTTTGTGGCTTAAATGGTTTGTCGCATAATTTATCAACGCAGAGTTGACGATAAAGTTTTATATTTAGGTGTAAGGTTTTGGCATGTTGCACCGTGTGTTTTGTATGTCACGTGTGTTCTGACTAAGTAAGCATAATAAAACCTTGTGACTTTAACAATATTAAATCAAATGTAGTTTAGTCTTATTTGGGTTTAGACATCAATGCTGCTGTAAGTTTTGTTGCAGACGTTTGTCCAGCAACGGTTCTACAAAGCATCGAAACCTGCAAAGCCATTGGAGGAATCCGGTTTATATGCAGACATGTTAGATAAAGGTAAACAACTGCAGTGTTACGATCGTTTGTCGAATACTTGAAATAATTGTCACTTGTGTTATCTTTTTAGAACCGCCGAAACCTGCGCTGTTTAGTAGGATCAACAAATGCTTGGCCAGCAGTTAACACAGGTTAGTGGTTTGACTCCCCTTTGTATCTTGTTTCTCTACACACACAATGCGTGTTTTTATTTTTCTTAGTTCCCGCGGAAATGCACCAGAGGTACCGCCTGTGTTAAGTTCGGAATCAAAAGCGTTGTGATGTGTTGTTACAGATAATGGATTGTTTTAGGATTTATTTGTACTTTTGTGCATCCAATTGAACAGTTAAGGGCTCGAAACAGGAAATTTACTACAACAAGCAAACAGGTACGTAAATGTTTTCCGTAAATTGAAATAATAAAACGCCTAGTTCGAGCTAATAACGTGTGAGTATGGTATAGCGTGCACATTTCTTCACATGTTACTTAAAACGTATAGTGTCCATTAAATTACATATTGTGTTGTGTTTCTTGGTACTGCTTCTGCTTTTTTGAAGGCAACAAGAGTCGCGTAGAGCCAAGATTGAATTTGAAGCCAAACCGAATGAAGTTAGTTACCTTGATTTTTACGTTTTTTTGCTTCGTAATTAGCGCAACTCAAAAGTAAGTTGTTCGTCTTTAGCATAATAATGATAACAGTTTTGCATGCAGATTTGGCACGTTGCACTTTGTGGCTATCGGCACCGATGAAACCAAAACATTAAAATCGAACATGATTTAGTATCGTGTGTTGCGTTTCTTGGTTCTGCTTCTGCTTTTCTTTTTATAGGAAGACAACAAGACATGAATCGTGTACTCGGAGAACCAAAATGAAGATACTTTAACATCGAACTAATGAAAGTTAAGTTAACCTGTTTTTAATCTGTTTGTGGCTTGAATGGTTTGTCGCATAATATATAGACGCATAGTTGACAACAAAGTTTTATATTTAGGTTTAAGGTTTTGGCATGTTGCACTGTGTGTTTTGTATGTCACGTGTGTTCTGACTATAAGTAGGCGTAATGAATCCTTGTGTCGATAGGTTCAATGCTGCTGTAAGTTTTGTTGCAGAAGTTTGTCCAGCAACGGTTCTACAAAGCATCGAAACCTGCAAAGCCATTGGAGGAATCCGGTTTATATGCAGACATGTTAGATAAAGGTAAACAACTGCAGTGTTACGATCGTTTATCGAATGCTTGGAATAATTATCACTTGTGTTATCTTTTTAGAACCGCCGAACCTGTGCTATCCAGAAGGACCGACGAATACTTGGCCAGCAGTTAACACAGGTTAGTGGTTTGGCTCCCCTTTGTATCTTGTATCTCTACAAAAACATGCGTGTTTTTGTTGTTATTTAGTTTCTGCGAAAATGCACAAGACGTACCGCTCATGTGAAGTTCCATATTAACAAGCGTTGTCATTGGTTAAAAGCAAAAAAAATGCGACCCGTCATGTTTTTGTAGCTCACGTTAAAGGTGGATGTTCAAATCAGGTGATTCTGTTATTATGTATTCTGTTGTTTAAGTATAAGCAAACGTATAAGCAAGGTGCACACTGTTTTTGCTCTGCAAAATAATTGGAACTAAATCTGTTGTTACTGATAATGGTTTGTTTTTTGGATTTATTTGTACTTTTGTGCATCCAATCGAACAGTTAAGGGCACGAAACATGAAATTTACTACAACAAGCAAACAGGTACGTAAATGATTTCCAAACATTGACACACTGTGAAATGCCTAAGCGTGCACATATCCCATCTTTGCATGTAATTTAATCCGTAAAGTGTCAATCAATTATAATACTGTGTTAAGTTTCTTGGTACTGCTATTGCTATTTTCTCAGATTGCATCATAAGTCGCATTGACCCAAGTTGGAAATTGCAGCCTAACCGATTGAAGTTAAGTTACTTTGGTTTTTAAGTTTTTCGCTTCGTAATTAGTGGTATATCAAGAGTTAGTTGTTCATCTTTAGTTTTGTAAGGATGACAGTTTTGTATGCTGATTTGGTATGTTGCACTTTGTGTTTGGCATGTCACTACTATTGGCTATCGTCATCGATGTAAATAAAAGATTAAATTTAAACATGATTTAGTATCGTGTATTGTGTTTCTTGGTTCTGCTTCTGCTTTTCCTTTTATAGGAAGACAACTGGACATGAATCGTGTACTCGGAGAACCAAAACGAATATACTTTAACATCGAACTAATGAGATTTAAGTTAACCTGTTTTCAATCTGTTTGTGGCTAAAATGGTTTGTCGCATAATTTAAAACCCATAGTTAACGACAAAGTTTTATATTTAGGTATAAGGTTTTGTCATGTTGCACTGTGTGTTTTGTATGTCACGTGTGTTCTGACTATAAATAGGCGTAATAAATCCTTGTGACGATAGTAATATTAAATCAAATGTAGTTTAGTCTCATTTAGGTTTAAACATCAATGCTGCTGTAAGTTTTGTTGCAGACGTTTGTCCAGCGACGTTTCTACAAAGCATCGAAACCTGCAAAGCCATTGGAGAAATCCGGTTTATGTGCGGACATGTTAGATGTAGGTAAACGACTGCAGTGTTACGATCGTGTGTCGAATGCTTGGGATAATTATCGTTTATATTTTCCTTTAGAACCGTCGAACCTGTGCTGTCCAGTAGGATCGACGAAAACTTGACCAACACTTAACACGCGTTAGTGATTTGAATCCCCTTTGTATCTTGTATCTCTACAAAAACAATGCGTGTTTTTATTGTTATTTAGTTACTGCGGAAATGCACAAGACGTACCGCTCATGTGAAGTTCTTTATTAACAAGCTTTGTCCTTGGTTGAAAGCAAAAAAATGCGATCCGTCATATTTTTGCAGCTCACGTTAAAGGTGGATGTTCAAATCGGGTAATTCTGTTATTATGTATTCTGCTGCTCATACGTTTGCTTATACTTCGAACTCTGAAAAATATTTGGAACTAAATGTCTTGTTACTGATAATGATTTGTTTTTTAGGATTGATTTGTACTTTTGTGCATCCAATCGAACAGTTAAGGGCACGAAACATGAAATTTACTACAACAAGCAAACAGGTACGTGAAAGTTTTCCAAACATTGACACAATGAAATGCCTAGATTAGTTGAATAACAAGTGAAGGTGGAATAGCGTGCACATATCCCATCTTTGCATGTAATTTAATCCGTAAAGTGTCAACCAATTATAATACTGTGTTAAGTTTCTTGGTACTGCTATTGCTGTTTTCTCAGATTGCATCATAAGTCGCATTGACCCAAGTTGGAAATTGCAGCCTAACCGATTGAAGTTAAGTTACTTTGGTTTTTAAGTTTTTCGCTTCGTAATTAGTGGTATATCAAGAGTTAGTTGTTCATCTTTAGTTTTGTAAGGATGACAGTTTTGTATGCTGATTTGGCATGTTGCACTTTGTGTTTGGCATGTCACTACTATTGGCTATCGTCATCGATGTAAATAAAAGATTAAATTTAAACATGATTTAGTATCGCGTGTTGCGTTTCTTGTTTCTGCTTTTCATTTATAGGAAGAGAACAGGACATGAATCGTGTACACAGAAAACAAAAATGAAGATACTTGAACATCGAACTAATGAAAGTTAAGTTAACCTGTTTTCAATCTGTTTGTGGCTTAAATGGTTTGTCGCATAATTTAAGACGCATAGTTGACAACAAAGTTTTTATATTTAGGTATAAGGTTTTGGCATGTTGCACTGTGTGTTTTGTATGTCACGTGTGTTCTGACTAAGTAAGCATAATAAAACCTTGTGACTTCAACACTATTCAATAAAATGTAGTTTAGTCTCATTTAGGTTTAAACATCAATGCTGCTGTAAGTTTTGTTGCAGACGTTTGTCCAGCAACGTTTCTACAAAGCATCGAAACCTGCAAAGCCATTGGAGGAATCCGGTTTATATGCAGACATGTTAGATGTAGGTAAACAACTGCAGTGTTACGATCGTTTGTCGAATGCTTGAAATAATTATCACTTAACCGCCGAACCTGTGCTGTCCAGAAGGACCGACAAATACTTGGCCAGCAGTTAACACAGGTTGGTGGTTTGACTCTTCTTTGTATCTCTACAAATACAGTAGTCCCCGCGGAAATGCACAAGACGCCCGTGTGCAGTTCGGAATCAACAAGCGTTGTGATTGGTTGAAAGCAAAAAAAATGCTATTCGTCTTTTTTTTTTGCTGCTCACGTTGAAGGTGAATGTTCAAATCAGGTAATAAGAATATTATTTAGTATCGAAACATATGCAAACTTCTAAACATGGTGCATACTATTTTTGTGCGGCAAATAACCCAAGTGTTGTCACTAATAATGGATTGTTTTTTGGGTTTTTTGTACTTTTGTGCATTCAGGTGAACAAGACACGAAACACGAAATTTACTACAACAACAAAAAGCAGACACGTAAATGTTTTCCTTAAATTGAATAATGAAGAGCCTATAGATTAGTTTAATAAGTGTGAATGTGGTATATCGTGCACATATCTTCACATTTTACTTAAAACGTATAGTGTCCATTAAATTACATATTGTGTTGTGTTTCTTCGTACTGCTTCTGCTTTTGTAAAGGCAACAAGAGTCGCGTAGAGCCAAGATTGAAATTGAAGCCAAACCGATTGAAGTTAAGTTACCTTGATTTTTACGTTTTTTGCTTCGTAATTAGTGGCAACTCAAAAGTAAGTTGTTCATCTTTAGCATAATAAGGATAACAGTTTTGCATGCAGATTTGGCATGTTGCACTTTGTGTTTAGCATGTCACTACTATTGGCTATCGGCACCAATCTAAATAAAACATTAAAAGCGAACATGATTTAGTATCGTGTATTGCGTTTCTTGATTCTGCTTATGTTTTTCTTTTTATAGGAAGACAACAGGACATGAATCGTGTTCTCGGAGAACCAAAATGAAGATACTTTAACATCGAACTAATAAACGTTAAGTTAACCTGTTTTCAATCTGTTGGTGGCTTAAATGGTTTGTCGCATAATTTAAGACGCATAGTTAACGACGAAGTTTTATATTTGGGTGTAAGGTTTTGGCATGTTACACCGTGTGTTTTGCATGTTACGTGTGTTCTGACTAAGTAAGCTTAATAAAACCTTGTGACGATAACACTATTAAGTCAAATGCAGTTTAGTCTTATTTGGGTTTAAACATCAATGCTGCTGTAAGTTTTGTTGCAGAAGTTTGTCCAGCAACGTTTCTACAAAGCATCGAAACCTGCAAAGCCATTGGAGGAATCCGGTTTATGTGCGGACATGTTGGATGTAGGTAAACAACTCCAGTGCTACGATCGTTTGTCAAACGCTTGAAATAATTGTCGTTTGTTTTTCTTAGAACCGTCAAACCTGTGCTGTCCAGTAGGACCGACAAATGCTTGGCCACCAGTTAACGCAAGTTAGTAAATGGACTCTTTGTATCTCTACAAACACAGTGCGTGTTTTTATTTTTCTTAGTTCTCGCGGAAATGCACCAGAGGCACCGCCCGTGTAAATTTCGAAATCAACATGCGTTGTGATTGGGTGAAAGCAAAAAAATGCTATTCGTCTTTTTTCTGTTCACGTTGAAGGTGGATTTTCAAATCAGGTACTAAGTATAATATTTAGTATCGATGCATAAGCGAACTTGTAAACAAGGTGACACTATTATCGTGCGGCAAATAACCCGAGTGCTGTTGCTAATAATGGATTGTTTTTTAGGATTTGTTTGTACTTCTGCGTATCCAGGTGAACTGCTTAAAGGCACGAAACATGAATTTCACTACATCAAAAAGGCAGGCATGTAAATGTTTTCCATAAATTGAAATAATGCAGCGCCTAGATTAGTTTAATAACGTGTGAATGTGGTATAGCGTGCAGATATCTTCACATGTTACTTAAAACGTGTAGTGTCCATTGGATTACATATTGTGTTGTGTTTCTTGGTACTGCTTCTGCTTTTTAAAGGCAACAAGAGTCGCCTAGAGCCAAGATTGAAATTGAAGTCAAACCGAGTGATTTTTACGTGTTTGCTTCGTAATAAGTTGCAACTCAGAAGTAAGTTGTTCGTCTTTGGCAAAATTAGGATAACAGTTTAGCATGTAGATTTGGCATGTTACACTTTGTGTTTGGCATGTCACTACCATTGGCTATCTGCACCGATTTAAATAAAAGATTAAATTTAAACATGATTTAGTATCGTGTATTGCGTTTCTTCTTTCTGCTTCTGCTTTTCTTTTTATAGGAAGACAACAGGACATGAATCGTGAACTCGGAGAACCAAAATGAAGATACTTTAACATCGAACTAATGAAAGTTAAGTTAACCTGTTTTCAATCTGTTTGTGGCTTAAATGGTTTGTCGCATAATATATAGACGCATAGTTGACGACAAAGTTTTATATTTAGGTATCAGGTTTTGGCATGTTGCACCGTGTGTATTGCATGTCACGTGTGTTCTGACTAAGTGGGCTTAATAAAACCTTGCGACGATAACAATATTAGAAAAAAAATAGTTTGTAGTTTTCTTATTTGGGTTTGAGCATCAATGCTGCTGTTAGTTTTGTTGCAGACGTTTGTTCATCGAAATTTCTACAAACCATGGAAACCTGCAAGGAATCCGGATGATATGTTGGAAGTAGGTAAACAACTCCAGTGCTACGATCGTTTGTCAAATGCTTGAAATAATTGTCGTTTGTTTTTCTTAGAACTGTCAAACCTGTGCTGTCCAGTAGGATCGACAAAAGCTTGGCGAACAGTTAACGCAAGTTAGTAAATTGACTCTTTGTATCTCTGCAAACACAGCGCGTGTTTTTATTGTTATTAGTTCCCGCGGAAATGGACGTGACGTACCGCTAATGTAAATTTCGGAATCAACAAGCGTTGTGATTGGTTAAAAGCAAAAAAAAAATGCTATTCGTCTTTTGCTGCTCGCGTCGAAGGAGGATAGTCAATCTTTTAAAGTTAAGGTACTAAATTTTATTTTAATATTGTTTAATCTCTCAAGTAGTTAGAATTTAATGCTTGCTTGTTTGACGTCCATTAAGTTATAGAAGACATTGGTTTTTAAGTTGCAGAAAGCTTAGCGTCAGATATGCGACAAAACTATTTGTTTAAAAAATACATTGAATTCTGATCCTGTTTTTTCTTGCTACAGATTCACGTTTGATGTTGGATGACGATGATTGGAAGACTTGTTGACAAGAAAACGTTACAAAACAGGCGAGTAACAACAAATTTATTAATGTTATTTATTTAGTTGGGTATAAAAGTTGGGTTGTAGGCCATGCTATTCGTCACATTTTTGCTGCTCACGAAGGTGGATTTTCAAATCAGGTGACAAGTATATTGTTTAGTATCGATGCGTCAGCAAACCTGTAAACAAGGTGACACTATTTTTGTGCGGCAAATAACCTGTTACTAATAATGGATTGTTTTTTAGGATTTGTTTGTACTTCTGTGCATCCAGGTGAACTGCTAAGGGCACGAAACATGAATTTCACTGCAACAAAAAGGCAGGCATGCAAATGTTTTCCATAAATTGAAATAATGCAGCGCCTAGATTAGTTTAATAACGTGTGAATGTGGTATAGCGTGCACATATCTTCACATGTTACTTAAAACGTGTAGTGTCCATTGGATTACATATTGTGTTGTGTTTCTTGGTACTGCTTCTGCTTTTTTGAAGGCAACAAGAGTCGCGTACATCCAAGCTGGAAATTGAAGCCAAACCGATTGAAGTTAAGTTACCTTGATTTTTACGTGTTTGCTTCGTAATAAGTTGCAACTCAGAAGTAAGTTGTTCGTCTTTGGTAAAATAAGGATAACAGTTTTGCATGTTTATTTGGCATGTTACACTTTGTGTTTGGCATGTCACTACCATTGGCTATCAATACCGATGTAAATAAAAGATTAAATTTAAACATGATTTAGTATCTTGTGTTGCGTTTCTTGATTCTGCTTCTGCTTTTCTTTTTATAGGAAGACAACAGGACATGAATCGTGAACTCGGAGAACCAAAATGAAGATACTTTACCATCGAACTAATAAAAGTTAAGTTAACATAATTTATAGACGCAGAGTTGACGACAAAGTTTTATATTTAGGTGTAAGGTTTTGGCATGTTGCACTGTGTGTTTTGTATGTCACGTGTGTTCTGACTAAGTAAGCATAATAAAACCTTGTGACTTTAACAATATTAAATCAAATGTAGTTTAGTCTGGTTTGGGTTTAAACATTAATGCTGCTTTGAGTTTTGTTGCAGACGTTTGTCCAGCAACGTTTCTACAAAGCATCGAAACCTGCAAAGCTATTGGAGGAATCCGGTTTATATGCAGACATGCTGTTAGATGCAGGTAAACAACTGCAGTGTTACGATCGTTTGTCGAATACTTGAAATAATTGTCACTTGTGTTATCTTTTTAGAACCGCCGAAACCTGCGCTGTTTAGTAGGATCAACAAATGCTTGGCCAGCAGTTAACACAGGTTAGTGGTTTGACTCCCCTTTGTATTTTGTATCTCTACAAAAACATGCGTGTTTTTATTGTTATTTAGTTTCTGCGGAAATGCACAAGACGTACCGCTCATGTGAAGTTCCATATTAACAAGCGTTGTCATTGGTTGAAAGCCAAAAAAATGCGTTCCGTCATATTTTTGCCCCTCACGTTAAAGGTGGATATTCAAATCAGGTGATTCTGTTATTATGTATTCTGTTGTTCGAAGTATATGCAAACGTATAAGCAAGGTGCACACTATTTTTGCTCTGCAAAATAATTGGAACTAAATCTGTTGTTACTGATAATGGTTTGTTTTTTAGGATTTATTTGTACTTTTGTGCATCCAATTGAACAGTTAAGGGCACGAAACATGAAATTTACTACAACAAGCAAACAGGTACGTGAAAGTTTTCCAAAAATTGACACAAAGAAACGCCTAGATTAGTTAAATAAAAAGTGAAGCTGGTATAAGCGTGCACATATTCCACCTTTGCATGTAACTTAATCCGTAAATTGTCAATAAATTGTAATACTGCGTTAAGTTTTTTGGTACTGCTATTGCTATTTTCTCAAATTGCAACATAAGTCGCGTTGACCCAAGATGGAAATTGCAGCCTAACCGATTGAAGTTAAGTTACTTTGATTTTCAAGTTTTTCGCTTCGTAATAAGTGGCATATCAAGAGTTGTTCATCTTTAGTTTTATAAGGATAACAGTTTTGCATGCTGATGTGGCATGTTGCACTTTGTGTTTGGCATGTCACTATTATTGGCTATCAGCATCGGCGTGAAAAAACATTTAAAGCTAACTAGATTTAGTATCGTGTGTTGCGTTTCTTTGTTCTGCTTATGTTTTTCTTTTTATAGGAAGACAACAGGACATGAATCGTGTACTCGGAGAACCAAAATGAAGATACTTTAACATCGAACTAATAAACGCTAAGTTAACCTGTTTTCAATCTGTTGGTGGCTTAAATGGTTTGTCGCATAATTTAAGACGCATAGTTAACGACGAAGTTTTATATTTGGGTGTAAGGTTTTGGCATGTTACACCGTGTGTTTTGCATGTTACGTGTGTTCTGACTAAGTAAGCTTAATAAAACCTTGTGACGATATCACTATTAAATCAAATGCAGTTTAGTCTTATTTGGGTTTAAACATCAATGCTGCTGTAAGTTTTGTTGCAGAAGTTTGTCCAGCAACGTTTCTACAAAGCATCGAAACCTGCAAAGCCATTGGAGGAATCCGGTTTATGTGCGGACATGTTGGATGTAGGTAAACAACTCCAGTGCTACGATCGTTTGTCAAACGCTTGAAATAATTGTCGTTTGTTTTTCTTAGAACCATCGAACCTGTGCTGTCCAGTAGGACCGAAGAATACTTGGCCACCAGTTAACACAGGTTAGTGGTTGGACTCTCCTTTGTATCTTGTATCTCTACAAACACAGTGCACGTTTTTAATGTTGTTTAGTTCCTGCGGAAATGCTCATGACGTATCGCCCGTGTGCAGTTCGGAATCAACAAGTGTTGTGATGGGGTGAAAGCCAATAAATGCGATCCATCTTACTTGCTGCTCACGTTGAAGGTGGATTTTCAAATCAGGTAACAAGTGTATTGTTTAGTATCGATGCGTAAGCAAACCTGTAAACAAGGTGACACTATTTTTGTGCGGCAAATAACCTGTTACTGATAATGGATTGTGTTTAGGATTTGTTTGTACTTTTGTGCATTCAGTTGAACAGGACACGAAACACGAAATTTACTACAACAAAAAAGCAGGCACGTAAATGTTTTCCATAAATTGAAATAATGAAGCGCCGAGATCAGTTTAATAACGTGTGAATGTGGTATAGCGTGCACATATCTTTACGTGTTACTTAAAACGTATAGTGTCCATTAAATTACATATTGTGTTGTTTTTCTTGGTTTTGCTTCTGCTTTTCTTTTTATAGGAATACAACAGGACATGAATCGTGTACTCGGAGAACCAAAATGAAGATACTTTAACATCGAACTAATGAAAGTTAAGTTAACCTGTTTTCAATCTGTTTGTGGCTTAAATGGTTTGTCGCATAATATATAGACGCATAGTTGACGACAAAGTTTTATATTTAGGTATAAGGTTTTGGCATGTTGCACCGTGTGTTTTGCATGTCACGTGTGTTCTGACTAAGTGGGCTTAATAAAACCTTGCGACGATAACAATATTAGAAAAAAAATAGTTTGTAGTTTTCTTGTTTGGGTTTGAGCATCAATGCTGCTGTTAGTTTTGTTGCAGACGTTTGTTCATCGAAATTTCTACAAACCATGGAAACCTGCAAGGAATCCGGATGATGTGTTGGAAGTAGGTAAACAACTCCAGTCTTACGATCGTTTGTCGAATGCTTGGGATAATTATCGTGTTTTCCTTAGAACCGTAAAACCTGTGCCGTCCAGTAGGATCGACAAAAGCTTGGCGAACAGTTAACGCAAGTTAGTAAAGTGACTCTTTTTATCTCTGCAAACACAGTGCGTGTTTTTATTGTTATTAGTTCCCGCGGAAATGTACATGACGTAAGTTCGGATCAACAAGCGTTGTGATTGGGTAAAAGCAAAAAAAAAATGCTAATCGTCTTTTGCTGCTCGCGTTAAAGGGGGATAGTCAATCTTTTTAAGTTAAGCTTCTAAATTTTATTTTAATATCGCTTAATCCGTCAAGTAGTTACACAATGTGCGAATACGCCGCATAAGACGAGAGTCAGAGAAAGTAGGCAATCTGTCCGGTTCGCTGTAGTATGAAGGCACACGATAACGGTAGTGAGAGAGGCCGCTACATGACAGAATTTAATGCTTGCTTGTTTGACGTCCATCAGTTTATAGCAGACATAGGTTTTTAAGTTGCAGAAAGCTTAGCGTCAGATATGCGACAAAACTATTTGTTTAAAAAATACACTTGCATTCTGATCCTGTTTTGTCTTGCTACAGATTAACGTTTGATGCTGGATGAGGATGATTGGAAGACTTGTTGACAAGAAACGTTACAAAACAGGCGAGTGAAAATAAATTTATTAATGTCATTTAGTAATTTGTTTATAATTTAAGTTTGTATGCCAAGCATGGGAATACAGTATAAACGTGCACTTATACTGTTTTCGCATGCTGGTATAGTTAACTTTGTGTAATAATTGTTACTTATTGTGACAATTCCTAGTTCTGCTTCTGTTTGTTTTGTTTCGCAGAAAAAATGGAAGAGAGGAGATTTCGGAGACGTCGAAACGATGTTGAAACGAAAGGAAACATTTTAAGTTAAGTTGCTAAAGTTTTCTTAATTGTCAGCTGGAGTAGTTAGAATTTGAGGCATATTTGATTTCCTTCAGTTTGTAGCAGACATAAGTTTAAAAGTTGCAGGAAGATAAATGTAGATAAATGCCACTTAATTTGATGATTTAATTCACACTTATATTCACTGACATCTAATCCTGTTTTTTACTACAGATCTACGTTGGATGTTGGATGACGATGAATTCAAGATATCGGAGACTTGTTTGAATAAGTTGAAAGCACCCGAGCTGAGGAGTATGCACTGCGTTCGTTACACTTCCAATCACGTTACTGATGTTGGGTTCATTTGTTTCAGGTTCACCGATGTATTGATTGGATGACCTCTGAAACTTCATCCATAACAAACACGACTTCGGTGACAACGCCTCACGAAACTTTACATAAGCAGGCGAGTAAAAACAATTTTATTAATGTTATTTAGTAATTTGTTTATAATTTAAGTTTGTATGCCAAGTATGGGAATACAGTGTAACGTGCACTGATCCTGTTTTCGCATGCTGGTATAATTAACTTTGTGTAATGATTGTGAATTATTGTAAAATTCCTACTTCTGCTTCTGTTTGTTTTGTTTCTCAAGGAAATATTGGAAGGGAGGGGATTTCGGAGACGTTGAAACGATGTTGAACGGAAAGGAAACATTTTAAGTTAAGTTGCTAAAGTTTTGTTATTTGTCAACTGGAGTAGTTAGAATTTGAGGCATATTTGATTTCCTTCAGTTTATAGCAGACATTAGTTTAAAAGTTGCAGGAAGATAAATGTAGATAAATGCCACTTAATTTGATGATTTAATACACACTTATATTCACTGAAATTTAATCCTGTTTTTTACTACAGATCTACGTTGGATGTTGGATGACGATGAATTTAAGATATCAGAGACTTGTTTGAATAAGTTGAAAGCACCCGAGCTGAGGAGTATGCACTGCGTTCGTTACACTTCAAAACAAGTTACTGAGTTTGGGTTCATTTGTTTCAGGTTCACCGATGTCTGGATTGGATGACCTCTGAAAATTCATCCATAAGAAAGAAGACTTCGGTGACAACGCAACACGAAACTTTGCAAAACAGGCGAGTAAAAATAATTTTATTAATGTCATTTAGTAATTTGTTTATAATTTAAGTTAGTGTGCCAAGCATGGGAATACAGTATAAACTTGCACTGATCCTGTTTTCGCATGCTGGTATAATTAACTTTGTGTAATGATTGTTACTTATTGTGACAATTCCTAGTTCTGCTTCTGTTTGTTTTGTTTCTCAGGGAAATATTGGAAGGAATAGGATTTTGGAGACGTTGAAATGATGTTGAAACGGATGGAAACTATTGAGGTTAAGTTACTAAAGTTTATATTAATATTAAATCTCTCCGATAGTTAGAATTTAATGCTTGCTTGTTTGACGTCCATTAGTTTTATAGCAGACATAGGTTTTTAAGTTGCAGGAAGCTTAGCGTAAATTATGCGACAACTATTTGTTTAAAAAATACACTTGAATTCTGATCCTGTTTTTTCTTGCTACAGATTCACGTTTGATGTTGGATGACGATGATTCGAAGACTTGTTGACAAGAAACGCTACAAAACAGGCGAGTAACAACAAATTTATTAATGTTATTTGTTTAGTTGGGTATAAAAGTTGGGTTGTAGGCCATGCATGAGAATACAGTATAAACGTGCACTTATCCTGTTTTCGCATGCTGGCATAATCAACTTTGTGTAATGATTGTTACTTATGGTGAAATTCCTAGTTCTGCTGCTGTTCCGTTTTGTTGCGCAGGGAAATATTGGAAGGGAGTGGATTTCGGAGACGATGAAAAACTGAAATGGAAATGAAAAACTTTTTTCATTGCACTGTCCCTTCATACATCCAATTTATTTACAAATACTAAGTGCAAATTGTATCGTATTTTCGCAAATAATCTTTTTGCAATACTAACTTGAAATTGTATCGTATTTTTTCAATGATTCTTATTGCAATACTAATTTCAAAATGTATCGTATTTTTGCAATAAATCCTTTTGCAATACTAATTACAAAATGTGACGTATTTTCGCAAATAATCTTCTTGCAATACTAATTTGAAATTGTATCGTATTTTTGCAATTATTTTGCAATACTAATTTTCAAATTGTATCGTATTTTCGCAATTAAACTTTTTGCAGTACAAGTATCGTATTTTCGCAAATAATCTTTTTGCAATACTAATTTAAAATTGCATCGTATTTTTGCAATTCGCAATTAATCATTTTGCAATACAAATTTGATCTTTTTGCAATACTAATTTCAAGTATATCGTATTTTTGCAATAAATCTTTTTGCGGCGAGTTCACTCTGCTTCAGAATATGACATGATGTCGACACATGTGAGATGGCGACACCTTTCATTTTTGTAAGTTTAACCTTTGTGGTGTTATATCAAATGTATATGCGGTCTTCAAACGCATGAGGAGGAGGAGATCGTCAGAACGGCTATTATTAATTTTTGTTATTGTGTCGTTTTTCGTGATTTTTTTGTTTGCATCAGGGGGAGGGAGGGGGACTTCTGACAGGTGCGGGTTTGCATCAGGAGGAGGAGATCGTCAGAACGGCTATTATTAATTTTTGTTATTGTGTCGTTTTTCGTGATTTTTTTGTTTGCATCAGGGGGAGGGAGGGAGACATATGACAGGCGCGGGTTGACTTGTGACAGGCGCGGGTGTTTGCATCAGGGGGAGGGAGGGAGACTTGTGACAGGAGCGGGTTTGCATCAGGGGGTTGTGAGAGACTTGTGACAGGCGCGGGTTTGCATCAGGGGAGGTGAGAGACTTGTGACAGGCGCGGGTTTGCATCAGGGGAGGAGGGTCTTGTGACAGGCGCGGGTGTTTGCTTCAGGGGCAGGGAGGGGGGAGTTTGGCTTGGGACACGCGCGGGTTTCAGGGCGAGGTGGAAGATTCGGGTTTGTATGAAAACCCACATGTTGACCCACACCAAAAAGAAACCACATCGATGATGTGTTGTTACTTCAGTTGGGCAGGGAGGGGGGAGTTTGGCTTGGGACACGCGCGGGTTTCAGGGCGAGGTGGAAGATTCGGGTTTGTATGAAAACCCACATGTTGACCCACACCAAAAAGAAACCACATCGATGATGTGTTGTTACTTCAGTTTACACTAGAACAAAATCGTGAAAATATTTGCTTTGGCTGAAAAACTACCTATTGGTACGAACCACACAGAGTCACAATATGTATTTGTTTTTGTGCATTATTTTATTAAGCGATATAACGCACAAAAAACACACATAAAAAAACATAAAAAAACAAAAAAAAAACGCAAAAAAAACAAAAACATTACAACAAGCACACTAAAAAACACACAAAAACAAAACAAGCAGACTAAAACACACACACAAAAAAAACACAACCCACACAAAACACACACACACACACACCACACACAAAACACACGCGTACACGCACAAAAAGCACGCATAAAAAACACAAAAAACCAAAAAAAACACCACAACAAGCACACTAAAAAACACACAAAAAACACACACAAAAACGCACACAAAGCACACTTAATACACACAAAACACACGTGACACACAACACACAAAACACACATGACACACAAAACACACACACACACACCACACACACACCACACGCACACACCACACACACACCACACACACACCACACACACAAAACACACGTGCACACACAAAACACACCTCACTCACAAAACACACACCACACAAAAAAAACACGTGACACACAACACACAAAACACACGTGCACACACAACACACACACACACACACACACAACACACACACGTGACACACAACACACAAAACACACGTGACACACACAACACACGCGCACACACAACACACGCGCGCACACAACACACACGCGCACATACACGCACGAGCACACACACACACACACACACACACACACGCACACACACACGCACACACAACAACACCACACACACACACACACACACACACACACACACACACACACCACACACACAAAACACACGTGCACACACAAAACACACCACACTTACAAAACACACACCACACACACAAAACACACACCACACACACAAAACACACGTGACACACAACACACACACCACACACACAACGCACACACGTGACACACACTAAACACACGTGACACACACAACACACGCGCACACACAACACACGCGCGCACACAACACACACGCGCACATACACACACGCGCACACACACACACACACACACACACACACGCGCGCGCACACACACAACACACGTGCACACACACCACACAAAACACACACACACACCACACACACGAAACACACGGGCACACACAAAACACACCACACTCACAAAACACACCACACTCACAAAACACACACCACACACACACAACACACACAACACACACAACACACACCACACACACACCACACACACACCACACACACACCACACACACACCACACACACAACACACACAACACACACACAACACACACAACACACACAACACACACAACACACACAACACACACAACACACACAACACACAAAACACACAACACACACAACACACACAAAACACACAAAACACACAAAACACACAAAACACACAAAACACACAAAACACACAAAACACACAAAACACACGTGCACACACACCACACACACCACACACACCACACACACAACGCACACACGTGACACACAAAACACACGTGACACACACAACACACGCGCACACACAACACACGCGCGCACGCAACACACGCGCGCACACACACAAAAAAAAAACATACCACAAACAAAACACAACACACACACACAAAACAAACGTGAAAACACACCACACTCACACACACACAAAACACGCGTGACACACACAAGTGACACGCACAACACAAAACACGATAAACGAAACACAACAACGATAAACACAAAAATAAAACACAAAAACAAGATGTCCGCTGGAGGATGATGAATTCTGAAACAAGAAAACAGCTGATTAAAACGACAAACAAAACACAACAACGATAAAACACAAAAATAATACACAAAAACAAAATGTCCGCTGGATGATGATGAATCTGAAATCAGGAAACAGCCGATTAAAACGATAAACGAAACACAAAAATAAAACACAAAAACAAAATGTCCGCTGGAGGATGATGAATTCTGAAACAAGAAAACAGCTGATTAAAGAGAAAACGAAACACAACAACGTTAAACACAACAATACACAAAAACAAAATGTCCGCTGGATGGATGATGAATTCTGAAACAAGAAAACAGCTGATTAAAGAGAAAACGAAACACAACAACGATAAACACAACAATACACAAAAACAAAATGTCCGCTGGATGGATGATGAATCTGAAACAAGAAAACAGCTTAATTAAAACGATAAACGAAACACATCAATAAAACACACAAAAAACCCACAAAAACAAAATGTCCGCTGGATGGATGATGAATCTGAAACAAGAAAACAGCTTAATTAAAACGATAAACGAAACACATCAATAAAACACACAAAAAACCCACAAAAACATAATGTCCACTGGATGATGATGAATCTGAAACAAGAAAACAGCTGATTAAAACGAAAACGAAACACAACAACGATAAAAAAATAAATAAAACACAAAAACAAAAATGTCCGCTGGATGGGTGATGAATCTGAAACAAGAAATTAGCTGATTACAACGAAAAACAAACACAACAACGATAAAAAACACAAATGGTACCTAAAAAGAAAATGTCCGCTGTTGAAGAAATGTCCTGTCCATGGATTTGTAATCAACTCGAGTTTCTGAAACAAAAACAAAGCTAATAAAATTGAACAAATGAATAAGTACAAACAACGTACAACTGATGGACAATCAAATATTTTATGGGAGTTTAGTACACGACAAATGTAAGTTACGCAAATCATATTGTTATTACTAATAACCAGGAAATCTGTTTTAAGCAAAACAAAGCAAAGGCAGCAATCCAGCTGAACCCAACACAAAACAATACCAAGTAAGATGAATAACATGATTACCATGTTTTTCATCTCTTTCATGAAACAACCTTTATCAAAGAATGCTTCCTAAGGCCTGAAACAAAATACCAATCAGCAGTGCTATTCTATTGATTAACCTGTAATCTGTCTTCACTTTAACACAGTAACTACAACTCCACAAAACATTGTTTACTGCGGCATGCACTCCAAATAATTTCACCTGTTAAATCTCTTCCTCATAGTCTCACTACTTCGACAAAGCGACCTTCACCAACAGCTGCTAAAGAAAGAATGACAGATCACACACGGCGAAGGTTTGTCGATTTCCTTTTTTCCTTTTCTTCAACCAATCAGAACACTGGATTTTAAAACGTCACACTGGCGGCGGCTTTACTGCCTAAAAGAGCGCTAAAGGCATAATGCGGAAGATTTGGCGGAAAGTTCGTTGCAGACCTGAAAAGCAACACCTCGTTGAAAAATCTCTCATCGAACTTGTAAAGGGAATAAATGGAAATCGAAAAATTGCAATTTACACAGGAACTTCGTTTTTGGTCAATAAACTGAAAAAAAGAGAAAAGAAGAAAAAAAAGAAAAAAGAAAACCTCTATTAGTGCCGAAATGTTCGTCTTTTTAATTAGGCTCTAAACACCCATGGCACTTACCGATCCGCCAATGGTTGCAATGGCATTTGGAACATTAACATTAAAACTGGAATTTTAAAAAAATTGAATGAAATAACATAGCGTGTCCTATCGACTCCCCAATGGGTTTAAACTGCAATCACAAAATCGATATCTAAACTACACGAATTGATAATCTACGGAAAGGCTATAGCCTTGCAACGATTTTTATGCGTGCGAAATTGTAAAATTGAAGGAAAGTTCAATTTCTAAACGGTTTCTGACGGAATATTCTAGTTTGAATGGATTCCAGGCGTCTATCGTGTCCTATCACTCCAAAATGGGTTTGAACTGCAATCGAGAAATTGATATTTAAACTCGAATTGATGGATCGACGGAAAGCCTATAGCCTTGCAACGGTTTTTATGCTTGCGAAATTGTAAAATTGGAGGAAAGTTCAATTTCTAAACGGTTTCTGATGGAATATTCTAGTTTTGAATGGATTCCAGGCGTCTATAGTGTCCTATCGACTCTAAAATGGGTTTAAACTGCTATCGAAAAATTGATATTTAAACTCAAATTGATAAATCGACGGAAAGTCTATAGCCTTGCAGCGTTTTTTGGCGTGCGAAATTGTAAAATTGGAGGGAAGTTCAATTTCTAAACGGTTTCTGACGGAATATTCTAGTTTTGAATGGATTCCAGGCGTCTATAGTGTCCTATCGACTCCAAAATGGGTTTAAACTGCAATCGAGAAATTTATATTTAAACTCGAATTGACAAATCGACGGAAAGGCTATAGGCTTGCAACGGTTTTCATGCGTGCGAAATTGTAAAATTGGAGACAAGTTCAATTTTCGATCGCTTTCTGACGGAAAATTCTAGTTTTGAATGGATTCGAGGCGTCTACAGTGTCCAATCGACTCCAAAATGGGTTTAAACTGCAATCGAGAAATTGATATTTAAACTCAAATTGATGGATCGACGGAAAGGGTTAGCCTTGCAACGGATTTTAGGCGTGCGAAATTGTAAAATTGGAGGAAAGTTCAATTTCTAAACGGTTTCTGACGGAATATTCTAGTTTTGAATGGATTCCAGGCGTCTATAGTGTCCTATCGACTCCCCAATGGGTTTAAACTGCAATCACAAAATCGATATCTAAACTACACGAATTGATAATCTACGGAAAGGCTATAGCCTTGCAACGATTTTTTTGCGTGCGAAATTGTAAAATTGGAGACAAGTTCAATTTTCGATCGCTTTCGGACGGAATATTCTAGTTTTGAATGAATTCCATGTGTCTAGTGTGTCCCACCGACGCCAATGGGAATGAACTGCAATCGAAAAATGGATATTTAAACTCGAATTGACAAATCAACGGAAAGATTATAGCCTTGCAACGGTTTTTAGGCGTGCGAAATTGTAAAATTGGAGGAAAGTTTAATTTCTGAACGGTTTCTGACGGAATATTCTAGTTTTGAATGGATTCCAGGCGTCTATAGTGCCCTATCGACTCCAAAATGGGTTTAAACTGCAATCGAGAAATTGATATTTAAACTCGAATTGATAGATCGACGGAAAAGGCGTCTATAGTGTCTTATCGACTCCAAAATTGGTTAAAACTGCAATTATAAAATTGACATTTAAACTCGAATTGATAAATCGACGGAAAGACTATAGCCTTGCAACGGTTTTTAGGCGTGCGAAATCGAAAAATTGTAGGAAAATTCACTTTCTAAACGGTTTCTGACGAAATATTCTAGTTTTGAATGGATTCCATGTGCCTAGTGTGTCCCACCGACCTCCCCAAGGGGTTTGAACTTTTATCGAAAAATTGATATTTAAACTCGAATTGACAAATCGACGGAAAGCCTATAGCCTTGCAACGGTTTTTAGGCGTGCGAAATTGTAAAATTGGAGGAAAGTTCAATTTCTAAACGGTTTCTGACGGAATATTCTAGTTTGAATGGATTCCAGGCGTCTATAGTGTCCTATCGACTCTAAAATGGGTTTAAACTGCAATCGAGAAATTGATATTTAAACTCGAATTAATAGATCGACGGAAAGGCTGTAGCCTTGCAACGGTTTTTAGACGTGCGAAATTGTAAAATTGTAGGAAAGTTCAATTTCTAAACGGTTTCTGACGGAATATTCTAGTTTTGAATGGATTCCAGGCGTCTATAGTGCCCTATCGACTCCAAGATGGGTTTAAACTGCAATCGAGAAATTGATATGTAAACTCGAATTGATAAATCGACGGAAAGGCTATAGGCTTGCAACGGTTTTCATGCGTGCGAAATTGTAAAATTGGAGGAAAGTTCAATTTTCGATCGCTTTCTGACGGAATATTCTAGTTTTGAATGGATTCCAGGCGTCTACAGTGTCCAATCGACTCCAAAATGGGTTTAAACTGCAATCGAGAAATTGATATTTAAATTCGAATTGATAGATCGACGGAAAGGCTATAGGCTTGCAACGGATTTTAGGCGTGCGAAATTGTAAAATTGGAGGAAAGTTCAATTTCTAAACGGTTTCTGACGGAATATTCAAGTTTTGAATGGATTCCAGGCGTCTAGTGTGTCCTATCGACTACAAAATGGGTTTAAACTGCAATTACAAAATTGATATTTAAACTCGAATTATGATAAATCGACGGAAAGGCTATCAGGTTTACGAAATTGTAAAATTTAAGGAAAGCTCAATTTCTAAACGGTTTCTGACGGAATATTCCGGTTTTGAATAAATTCCCGCGGAATATACTGTCCTACCAACCCCCCATGGGTTTAAACAGCAGTCGAGAAATTGATATTTAAACTCGAATTGATAAATCGACGGAAAGGCTATAGCCTTGCAACGGTTTTTATGCGTGCGAAATTGTAAAATTAAAGGAAAGTTCAATTTCCTAACGGTTTCTGATGGAATATTCTGGTTTTGAATGGATTTTAGGCGTCTATAGTGTGCAATCGACTCCAAAATGGGTTTAAACTGCAATTACAAAATTGATATTTAAACTCGAATTGATAGATCGACGGAAAGGCTATAGCCTTGCACCAGTTTTTAGGCGTGCGAAATTGTAAAATTGTAGGAAAGTTCACTTTCTAAACGGTTTCGGACGAAATATTCTAGTTTTGAATGGATTCCATGTGCCTAGTGTGTCCCACCGACCCCCCAACGGGTTTGAACTGCTATCGAAAAATTGATATTTAAACTCGAATTGACAAATCGACGGAAAGACTATAGCCTTGCAACGCTTTTTATGCTTGCGAAATTGTATAATTGGAGACAAGTTCAATTTTCGATCGCTTTCTGACGGAATATTCTAGTTTTGTATGGATTCCAGGCGTCTATAGTGTCCTATCGACTCTAAAATGGGTTTAAACTGCAATCGAAAAATTGATATTTAAACTCGAATTGATAGATCGACGGAAAGGCTATAGCCTTGCAACGGTTTTTAGGCGTGCGAAATTGTAAAATTGTAGGAAAGTTCAATTTCTAAACGGTTTCTGACGGAATATTCTAGTTTTGAATGGATTCCAGGCGTCTGTAGTGTCCAATCGACTCCAAGATGGGTTTAAACCGCAATCACAAAATTGATATTTAAACTACACGAATCGATAATCGACGGAAAGGCTATAGCCTTGCAACGATTTTTATGCGTGCGAAATTGTAAAATTGGAGACAAGTTCAATTTTCGATCTCTTTCGGACGGAATATTATAGTTTTGAATGAATTCCATGTGTCTAGTGTGTCCTATCGACGCCAATGAGAATGAACTGCAATCGAAAAATTGATATTTAAACTCGAATTGACAAATCAACGGAAAGACTATAGCCTTGCAACGGTTTTTAGGCGTGCGAAATTGTAAAATTGGAGGAAAGTTTAATTTCTGAACGGTTTCTGACGGAATATTCTAGTTTTGAATGGATTCCAGGCGTCTATAGTGCCCTATCGACTCCAAAATGGGTTTAAACTGCAATCGAGAAATTGATATTTAAACTCGAATTGATAGATCGACGGAAAAGGCGTCTATAGTGTCCTATCGACTCCAAAATTGGTTAAAACTGCAATTATGAAATTGACATTTAAACTCGAATTGATAGATCGACGGAAAGACTATAGCCTTGCAACGGTTTTTAGGCGTGCGAAATCGAAAAATTGTAGGAAAGTTCAATTTCTAAACGGTTTCGGACGAAATATTCTAGTTTTGAATGGATTCCATGTGCCTAGTGTGTCCCACCGACCCCCCCAAGGGGTTTGAAGTTTTATCGAAAAATTGATATTTAAACTCGAATTGACAAATCGACGGAAAGACTATAGCCTTGCAACGGTTTTTTTGCTTGCGAAATTGTATAATTGGAGACGAGTTCAATTTTCGATCGCTTTCTGACGGAATATTCTAGTTTTGTATGGATTCCAGGCGTCTATCGCGTCCAATCGACTCCAAAATGGGTTTAAACTGCAATCGAGAAATTGATATTTAAACTCGAATTGATAGATCGACGGAAAAGCTATAGCCTTGCAACGGTTTTTAGGCGTGCGAAATTGTAAAATTGTAGGAAAGTTCAATTTCTAAACGGTTTCTAATGGAATATTCTAGTTTTGAATGGATTCCAGGCGTCTTTAGTGTCCTATCGACTCCAAAATGGGTTTAAACTGCAATCGATGATATTTAAACTCAAATTGATAAATCGACGGAAAGGCTATAGCCTTGCAACGATTTTTATGCGTGCGAAATTGTAAAATTGGAGACAAGTTCAATTTTCGATCGCTTTCGGACGGAATATTATAGTTTTGAATGAATTCCATGTGTCTAGTGTGTCCAGCCGACGCCAATGGGAATGAACTGCAATCGAAAAATTGATATTAAGACTCGAATTGACAAATCAACGGAAAGACTATAGCCTTGCAACGGTTTTTATGCGTGCGAAATTGTAAAATTGGAGGAAAGTTTAATTTCTGAACGGTTTCTGACGGAATATTCTAGTTTTAAATGGATTCCAGGCGTCTATAGTGCCCTATCGACTCCAAAATTGGTTAAAACTGCAATTATAAAATTGACATTTAAACTCGAATTGATAGATCGACGGGAAGGCTATAGGCTTGCAAAGGTTTTCATGCGTGCGAAATTGTAAAATTGGAGGAAAGTTTAATTTCTAAACGGTTTCTGACGGAATATTCTAGTTTTGAATGGATTCCAGGCGTCTATAGTGCCCTATCGACTCCAAAATGGGTTTAAACTGCAATCGAGAAATTGATATTTAAACTCGAATTGATAGATCGACGGAAAAGGCGTCTATAGTGTCCTATCGACTCCAAAATTGGTTAAAACTGCAATTATAAAATTGACATTTAAACTCGAATTGATAAATCAACGGAAAGATTATAGCCTTGCAACGGTTTTTAGGCGTGCGAAATCGAAAAATTGTAGGAAAATTCACTTTCTAAACGGTTTCTGACGAAATATTCTAGTTTTGAATGGATTCCATGTGCCTAGTGTGTCCCACCGACCTCCCCAAGGGGTTTGAACTTTTATCGAAAAATTGATATTTAAACTCGAATTGACAAATCGACGGAAAGCCTATAGCCTTGCAACGGTTTTTAGGCGTGCGAAATTGTAAAATTGGAGGAAAGTTCAATTTCTAAACGGTTTCTGACGGAATATTCTAGTTTGAATGGATTCCAGGCGTCTATAGTGTCCTATCGACTCTAAAATGGGTTTAAACTGCAATCGAGAAATTGATATTTAAACTCGAATTAATAGATCGACGGAAAGGCTGTAGCCTTGCAACGGTTTTTAGACGTGCGAAATTGTAAAATTGGAGGAAAGTTCAATTTCCAAACGGTTTCTGATGGAATATTCTAATTTTGAATGGATTCCAGGCGTCTATACTGTCCTATCGACTCCCCAATGGGTTTAAACTGCAATCACAAAATTGATATTTAAACTACACGGATCGATAATCGACGGAAAGGCTATAGCCTTGCAACGGTTTTTAGGCGTGCGAAATTGTAAAATTGGAGACAAGTTCAATTTTCGATCGCTTTCGGACGGAATATTATAGTTTTGAATGAATTCCATGTGTCTAGTGTGTCCAGCCGACGCCAATGGGAATGAACTGCAATCGAAAAATTGATATTTAAACTCGAATTGACAAATCAACGGAAAGACTATGGCCTTGCAAGGGTTTTTAGGCGTGCGAAATTGTAAAATTGGACGAAAGTTTAATTTCTGAACGGTTTCTGACGGAATATTCTAGTTTTGAATGGATTCCAGGCGTCTATAGTGCCCTATCGACTCCAAAATGGGTTTAAACTGCAATCGAGAAATTGATATGTAAACTCGAATTGATAAATCGACGGAAAGCCTATAGCCTTGCAGCGGTTTTTAGGCGTGCAAATCGTAAAATTGGAGGAAAGTTCAATTTCTAAACGGTTTCTGATGGAATGTTCTAGTTTTGAATGGATTCCAGGCGTCTATAGCAGAGTTGCAAGCGGGCCCGAAATCTGAGCCCGATCCCGGCCCGAACCCGAAAGCACAAGCCCGAAACCCGGCCCGAACCCGAAACGTTTTTGAGAAGCCCGTTTAGGCCCGAAATTTTGATTGACAGGCCTATCCACGAAAGCCTTGCAACAAAGGGTGAGAAAGAAATAAGGGAAACACAACAAACACCATGAACAATAGTAGACAATGGCGTAAACAATACCTTTGAAAGTAGGGTGAGCATGAGGTCAAAGCCACAGACTGTTACTTACGTGAGTGATTTTATTTAAAAAAATGGCGGTCACGAAACGCAAAGTCAGGCCCGTTTTAAGCCCGTTTTATCACAAATACCTAAACCCGAACACGGCCCGAACCCGGCCCGAAAAGCCCGACCCGACTTGCAAGTCTGGTCTATAGTGTCCTATCGACTCTAAAATGGGTTTAAACTGTAATCGAAAAATTGATATTTAAACTCAAATTGATAAATCGACGGAAAGGGTATAGCCTTGCAGCGTTTTTTGGCGTGCGAAATTGTAAAATTGGAGGAAAGTTCAATTTCTAAACGGTTTCTGATGGAATATTCTAGTTTTGAATGGATTCCAGGCGTCTATAGTGTCCTATCGACTCCAAAATTGGTTAAAACTGCAATTATAAAATTGACATTTAAACTCGAATTGATAGATCGACGGAAAGGCTATAGGCTTGCAAAGGTTTTCATGCGTGCGAAATTGTAAAATTGGAGACAAGTTCAATTTTCGATCGCTTTCTGACGGAATATTCTAGTTTTGAATGGATTCCAGGCGTCTACAGTGTCCAATCGACTCCAAAATGGGTTTAAACTTCAATCGAGAAATTGATATTTAAACTCGAATTGATAAATCGACGGAATAGGTATAGCCTTGCAACGGATTTTAGGCGTGCGAAATTGTAAAATTGGAGGAAAGTTCAATTTCTAAACGGTTTCTGACGGAATATTCTAGTTTTGAATGGATTCCAGGCGTCTATACTGTCCTATCGACTCCCCAATGGGTTTAAACTGCAATCACAAAATTGATATTTAAACTACACGAATTGATAATCTACGGAAAGGCTATAGCCTTGCAACGATTTTTTTGCGTGCGAAATTGTAAAATTGGAGACAAGTTCAATTTTCGATCGCTTTCGGACGGAATATTCTAGTTTTGAATGGATTCCAGGCGTCTACAGTGTCCAATAGACTCCAAAATGGGTTAAAACTGCAATTATAAAATTGATATTTAAACTCAAATTGATAAATCGACGGAAAGGCTATAGCCTTGCAACGGATTTTAGGCGTGCGAAATTGTAAAATTGTAGGAAAGTTCAATTTCTAAACGGTTTCTGACGGAATATTCTAGTTTTGAATGGATTCCAGGCGTCTACAGTGTCCAATCGACTCCAAAATGGGTTTAAACTTCAATCGAGAAATTGATATTTAAACTCGAATTGATAAATCGACGGAAAGGGTATAGCCTTGCAACGGTTTTTAGGCGTGCGAAATTGTAAAATTGGAGGAAAGTTCAATTTCTAAACGGTTTCTGACGGAATATTCTAGTTTTGAATGGATTCCAGGCGTCTATAGTGTCCAATCGACTACAAGATCGGTTTAAACCGCAATCACAAAATTGATATTTAAACTACACGAATCGATAATCGACGGAAAGGCTATAGCCTTGCAACGATTTTTATGCGTGCGAAATTGTAAAATTGGAGACAAGTTCAATTTTCGATCGCTTTCGGACGGAAGATTATAGTTTTGAATGAATTCCATGTGTCTAGTGTGTCCAGCCGACGCCAATGGGAATGAACTGCAATCGAAAAATTGATATTTAAACTCGAATTGACAAATCAACGGAAAGACTATAGCCTTGCAACGGTTTTTAGGCGTGCGAAATTGTAAAATTGGAGGAAAGTTCAATTTCTAAACGGTTTCTGACGGAATATTCTAGTTTTGTATGGATTCCAGGCGTCTATCGTGTCCAATCGACTCCAAGATGGGTTTAAACCGCAATCACAAAATTGATATTTAAACTACACGAATCGATAATCGAAGATTATAGTTTTGAATGAATTCCATGTGTCTAGTGTGTCCAGCCGACGCCAATCGGAATGAACTGCAATCGAAAAATTGAAATTTAAACTCGAATTGATAGATCGACGGAAAGACTATAGCCTTGCAACGGTTTTCATGCGTGCGAAATTGTAAAATTGGAGACAAGTTCAATTTTCGATCGCTTTCTGACGGAATATTCTAGTTTTGAATGGATTCCAGGTGTCTACAGTGTCCAATCGACTCCAAAATGGGTTTAAACTTCAATCGAGAAATTGATATTTAAACTCAAATTGATAAATCGACGGAAAGGGTAGCCTTGCAACGGATTTTAGGCGTGCGAAATTGTAAAATTGGAGGAAAGTTCAATTTCTAAACGGTTTCTGACGGAATATTCTAGTTTTGAATGGATTCCAGGCGTCTATACTGTCCTATCGACTCCCCAATGGGTTTAAACTGCAATCACAAAATTGATATTTAAACTACACGAATTGATAATCTACGGAAAGGCTATAGCCTTGCAACGATTTTTTTGCGTGCGAAATTGCAAAATTGGAGACAAGTTCAATTTTCGATCGCTTTCGGACGGAATATTCTAGTTTTGTATGGATTTCAGGCGTCTATCGTGTCCTATCGACTCCAAAATGGGTTTAAACTGCAATCGAGAAATTGATAATTAAACTCGAATTGATAGATGGACGGAAAAGCTATAGCCTTGCAACGGTTTTTAGGCGTGCGAAATTGTAAAATTGGAGGAAAGTTCAATTTCTGAACGGTTTCTAATGGAATATTCTAGTTTTGAATGGATTCCAGGCGTCTATAGTGTCCTATCGACTCCAAAATGGGTTTAAACTGCAATCGATGATATTTAAACTCAAATTGATAAATCGACGGGTTTAAACTGCAATCGATGATATTTAAACTTAAATTGATCAATCGACGGAAAGGCTATAGCCTTGCAACGGATTTTAGGCGTGCGAAATTGTAAAATTGGAGGAAAGTTTAATTTCTGAACGGTTTCTGACGGAATATTCTAGTTTTGAATGGATTCCAGGCGTCTATAGTGTCCTATCGACTCCAAAATTGGTTAAAACTGCAATTATGAAATTGACATTTAAACTCGAATTGATAGATCGACGGAAAGGCTATAGCCTTGCAACGGTTTTTAGGCGTGCGAAATCGTAAATTTGGAGACAAGTTCAATTTTCGATCGCTTTCTGACGGAATATTCTTGTTTGAATGGATTCCAGGCGTCTATAGTGTCCTATCGACTCCAAAATGGGTTTAAACTGCAATCGAGAAATTGAAATTTAAACTCGAATTGATAGATCGACGGAAAGCCTATAGCCTTGCAACGGTTTTTATGCGTGCGAAATTGTAAAATTGGAGGAAAGTTCAATTTCCAAACGGTTTCTGATGGAATATTCTAGTTTTGAATGGATTCCAGGCGTCTATAGTGTCCTATCGACTCCAAAATTGGTTTATACTGCAATTATAAAATTGATATTTAAACTCGAATTGATAGATCGACGGAAAGACTATAGCCTTGCAACGGTTTTTAGGCGTGCGAAATTGTAAAATTGGAGGAAAGTTCAATTTCTAAACGGTTTCTGACGGAATATTCTAGTTTGAATGGATTCCAGGCGTCTATCGTGTCCTATCGACTCCAAAATGGGTTTAAACTGCAATCGAAAAATTTATATTTAAACTCGAATTGACAAATCGACGGAAAGGCTATAGGCTTGCAACGGTTTTCATGCGTGCGAAATTGTAAAATTGGAGACAAGTTCAATTTTCGATCGCTTTCTGACGGAATATTCTAGTTTTGAATGGATTCGAGGCGTCTACAGTGTCCAATCGACTCCAAAATGGGTTTAAACTGCAATCGAGAAATTGATATTTAAACTCGAATTGATAGATCGACGGACAGGCTATAGGCTTGCAACGGCTTTTAGGCGTGCGAAATTGTAAAATTGGAGGAAAGTTCAATTTCTAAACGGTTTCTGACGGAATATTCTAGTTTTGAATGGATTCCAGGCGTCTATAGTGTCCTATCGACTCTAAAATGGGTTTAAACTGCAATCGAGAAATTGATATTTAAACTCAAATTGATAAATCGACGGAAAGGCTATAGCCTTGCAACGGATTTTAGGCGTGCAATATTGTAAAATTGGAGGAAAGTTCAATTTCCAAACGGTTTCTGATAGAATATTCTAGTTTTGAATGGATTCCAGGCGTCTATAGTGTCCTATCGACTCTAAAATGGGTTTAAACTGCAATCGAAAAATTGATATTTAAATTCAAATTGATAAATCGACGGAAAGACTATAGCCTTGCAACGATTTTTTTGCGTGCGAAATTGTAAAATTGGAAACAACTTCAATTTTCGATCGCTTTCGGACGGAATATTATAGTTTTGAATGGATTCCAGGCGTCTATAGTGCCCTATCGACTCCAAAATGGGTTTAAACTGCAATCGAGAAATTTATATGTAAACTCGAATTGATAAATCGACGGAAAGGCTATAGCCTTGCAACGGTTTTTAGGCGTGCGAAATTGTAAAATTGGAGGAAAGTTCAATTTCTAAACGGTTTCTAATGGAATATTCTAGTTTTGAATGGATTCCAGGCGTCTATAGTGTCCTATCGACTCCAAAATAGGTTTAAACTGCAATCGATGATATTTAAACTCAAATTGATCAATCGACGGAAAGGCTATAGCCTTGCAACGGATTTTAGGCGTGCGAAATTGTAAAATAGGAGGAAAGTTCAATTTCTAAACGGTTTCGGACGGAATATTATAGTTTTGAATGAATTCCATGTGTCTAGTGTGTCCAGCCGACGCCAATGGGAATGAACTGCAATCGAAAAATTGATATTTAAACTCGAATTGACAAATCGACGGAAAGACTATAGCCTTGCAACGGTTTTTATGCTTGCGAAATTGTATAATTGGAGACAAGTTCAATTTTCGATCGCTTTCGGACGGAATATTCTAGTTTTGTATGGATTCCAGGCGTCTATCGTGTCCTATCGACTCCAAAATGGGTTTAAACTGCAATCGAGAAATTGATATTTAAACTCGAATTGATAGATCGACGGAAAAGCTATAGCCTTGCAACGGTTTTTAGGCGTGCGAAATTGTAAAATTGGAGGAAAGTTCAATTTCCAAACGGTTTCTGATGGAATATTCTAATTTTGAATGGATTCCAGGCGTCTATAGTGTCCTATCGACTCCAAAATGGGTTTAAACTGCAATCGAGAAATTGATATTTAAACTCGAATTGATAGATCGACGGAAAAGCTATAGCCTTGCAACGGTTTTTAGGCGTGCGAAATTGTAAAATTGGAGGAAAGTTCAATTTCCAAACGGTTTCTGATGGAATATTCTAATTTTGAATGGATTCCAGGCGTCTATACTGTCCTATCGACTCCCCAATGGGTTTAAACTGCAATCACAAAATTGATATTTAAACTACACGGATCGATAATCGACGGAAAGGCTATAGCCTTGCAACGGTTTTTAGGCGTGCGAAATTGTAAAATTGGAGACAAGTTCAATTTTCGATCGCTTTCGGACGGAATATTATAGTTTTGAATGAATTGCATGTGTCTAGTGTGTCCAGCCGACGCCAATGGGAATGAACTGCAATCGAAATATTGATATTTAAACTCGAATTGACAAATCAACGGAAAGACTATAGCCTTGCAACGGTTTTTATGCGTGCGAAATTGTAAAATTGGAGGAAAGTTTAATTTCTGAACGGTTTCTGACGGAATATTCTAGTTTTGAATGGATTCCAGGCGTCTATAGTGCCCAATCGACTCCAAAATGGGGTTAAACTGCAATCGAGAAATTGATATGTAAACTCGAATTGATAAATCGACGGAAAGGCTATAGCCTTGCAGCGGTTTTTAGGCGTGCGAAATCGAAAAATTGTAGGAAAGTTCACTTTCTAAACGGTTTCGGACGAAATATTCTAGTTTTGAATGGATTCCATGTGCCTAGTGTGTCCCACCGACCCCCCAAGGGGTTTGAACTGCTATCGAAAAATTGATATTTAAACTCGAATTGACAAGTCGACGGAAAGACTATAGCCTTGCAACGGTTTTTATGCGTGCGAAATTGTAAAATTAAAGGAAAGTTCAATTTTCGATCGCTTTCGGACGGAATATTCTAGTTTTGAATGGATTCCAGGCGTCTATAGTGTCCAATCGACTCTAAAATGGGTTTAAACTAGTGATGTACCGAATCGGCTAAATTTCGATTCGGCCGAAACCGAATATTCGGCGGTTTTGCCGAATAAATTCGGCCGAATCAACCGAATCATTTATGACGTCACGCGAAGTCTTACGCTACGCGTTTGACGTCATAAAAACGTTTATCTGCCAGGGAGCCAGTGCAAAATAGTTGTGTTTCGTCCTATTTCAGTTCTGTGGGGTTCAAAATTGCCTTAAGCATGATTGGCACCTGCCAATGAATTAATAATTTTTTTAACTACCGTGGGAAAAACGATAACGTGTTGAAAAAGATAAACATTGACACAATTTTCGTTATGTTTGGGCTTTTGAAAGATTGCGTGGACCTTAATAAGCAGAAAAGACACGTTTAACGCTTTAAATTTGTGTTCGTAAAAGATTCAGTTTCGGCCGAATCGCAACATATTATTCGGCCGAAACCGAATCTTTGCAAAAATGATCGATTCGGCCGAATAAATTCGGCAAACCGAATATTCGGTACATCACTAGTTTAAACTGCAATCGAGAAATTGATATTTAAACTCGAATTGATAAATCGACGGAAAGGCTATAGCCTTGCAACGGTTTTTATGCGTGCGAAATTGTAAAATTGGAGACAAGTTCAATTTTCGATCGCTTTCGGACGGAATATTCTAGTTTTGAATGAATTCCATGTGTCTAGTGTGTCCCACCGACCCCCAATGGGAATGAACTGCAATCGAGAAATTGAGATTTAAACTCGAATTGATAGATCGACGGAAAGGCTATAGCCTTGCAACGGTTTTTAGGCGTGCGAAATTGTAAAATTGGAGGAAAGTTCAATTTCTAAACGGTTTCTGACGGAATATTCTAGTTTTGAATGGATTCCGGGCGTCTATAGTGTCCTATCGACTCCAAAATGGGGTTAAACTGCAATCGAGAAATTGATATTTAAACTCGAATTGATAAATCGACGGAAAGGCTATAGGCTTGCAACGGCTTTTAGGCGTGCGAAATTGTAAAATTGGAGGAAAGTTCAATTTCTAAACGGTTTCTGACGGAACATTCTAGTTTTGAATGGATTCCAGGCGTCTATAGTGTCCTATCGACTCCAAAATTGGTTAAAACTGCAATTGATTGACATTTAAACTCGAAGTGATAGATCGACGGTAAGGCTATAGCCTTGCAACGGTTTTTATGCGTGCGAAATTGTAAAATTAAAGGAAAGTTCAATTTTCGATCGCTTTCGGACGGAATATTCTAGTTTTGAATGGATTCCAGGCGTCTATAGTGTCCAATCGACTCTAAAATGGGTTTAAACTGCAATCGAGAAATTGATATTTAAACTCGAATTGATAAATCGACGGAAAGGCTATAGCCTTGCAACGGTTTTTATGCGTGCGAAATTGTAAAATTGGAGACAAGTTCAATTTTCTACCGCTTTCGGACGGAATATTCTAGTTTTGAATGGATTCCATGTGTCTAGTGTGTCCCACCGACCCCCAATGGGAATGAACTGCAATCGAGAAATTGATATTTAAACTCGAATTGATAGATCGACGGAAAGGCTACAGGCTTGCAATGGTTTTCATGCGTGCGAAATTGTAAAATTGGAGGAAAGTTCAATTTCTAAACGGTTTCTGACGGAATATTCTAGTTTTGAATGGATTCCAGGCGTCTATAGTGTCCTATCAACTCCAAAATGGGTTTAAACTGCAATCGAAAAATTGATATTTAAACTCGAATTGATAAATCGACGGAAAGGCTATAGCCTTGCACCAGTTTTTAGGCTTGCGAAATTGTAAAATAGGAGGAAAGTTCAATTTCTAAACGGTTTCTGACGGAATATTCTAGTTTTGAATGGATTCCAGGCGTCTATACTGTCCAATCGACTCCAAGATGGGTTTAAACCGCAATCACAAAATTGATATTTAAACTACACGAATCGATAATCGACGGAAAGGCTATAGCCTTGCAACGATTTTTATGCGTGCGAAATTGTAAAATTGGAGACAAGTTTAATTTTCGATCGCTTTCGGACGGAATATTCTAGTTTTGAATGAATTCCATGTTTCTTGTGTGTCCAGCCGACGCCAATGGGAATGAACTGCAATCGAAAAATTGATATTTAAAATCGAATTGACAAATCAACGGAAAGACTATAGCCTTGCAACGGTTTTTAGGCGTGCGAAATTGTAAAATTGGAGGAAAGTTTAATTTCTGAACGGTTTCTGACGGAATATTCTAGTTTTGAATGGATTCCAGGCGTCTATAGTGCCCTATCGACTCCAAAATGGGTTTAAACTGCAATCGAGAAATTGATATGTAAACTCGAATTGATAAATCGACGGAAAGGCTATAGCCTTGCAACGGTTTTTAGGCGTGCGAAATTGTAAAATTGGAGGAAAGTTCAATTTCCAAACGGTTTCTGATGGAATATTCTAGTTTTGAATGGATTCCAGGCGTCTATACTGTCCTATCGACTCCCCAATGGGTTTAAACTGCAATCACAAAATTGATATTTAAACTACACGGATCGATAATCGACGGAAAGGCTATAGCCTTGCAACGGTTTTTAGGCGTGCGAAATTGTAAAATTGGAGACAAGTTCAATTTTCGATCGCTTTCGGACGGAATATTATAGTTTTGAATGAATTGCATGTGTCTAGTGTGTCCAGCCGACGCCAATGGGAATGAACTGCAATCGAAATATTGATATTTAAAATCGAATTGACAAATCAACGGAAAGACTATAGCCTTGCAACGGTTTTTATGCGTGCGAAATTGTAAAATTGGAGGAAAGTTTAATTTCTGAACGGTTTCTGACGGAATATTCTAGTTTTGAATGGATTCCAGGCGTCTATAGTGCCCAATCGACTCCAAAATGGGGTTAAACTGCAATCGAGAAATTGATATGTAAACTCGAATTGATAAATCGACGGAAAGGCTATAGCCTTGCAGCGGTTTTTAGGCGTGCGAAATCGAAAAATTGTAGGAAAGTTCACTTTCTAAACGGTTTCGGACGAAATATTCTAGTTTTGAATGGATTCCATGTGCCTAGTGTGTCCCACCGACCCCCCAAGGGGTTTGAACTGATATCGAAAAATTGATATTTAAACTCGAATTGACAAGTCGACGGAAAGACTATAGCCTTGCAACGGTTTTTATGCGTGCGAAATTGTAAAATTAAAGGAAAGTTCAATTTTCGATCGCTTTCGGACGGAATATTCTAGTTTTGAATGGATTCCAGGCGTCTATAGTGTCCAATCGACTCTAAAATGGGTTTAAACTAGTGATGTACCGAATCGGCTAAATTTCGATTCGGCCGAAACCGAATATTCGGCGGTTTTGCCGAATAAATTCGGCCGAATCAACCGAATCATTTATGACGTCACGCGAAGTCTTACGCTACGCGTTTGACGTCATAAAAACGTTTATCTACCAGGGAGCCAGTGCAAAATAGTTGTGTTTCGTCCTATTTCAGTTCTGTGGGGTTCAAAATTGCCTTAAGCATGATATGCACCTGCCAATCAATTAATAATTTTTTTAACTACCGTGGGAAAAACGATAACGTGTTGAAAAAGATAAACATTGACACAATTTTCGTTATGTTTGGGCTTTTGAAAGATTGCGTGGACCTTAATAAGCAGAAAAGACACGTTTAACGCTTTAAATTTGTGTTCGTAAAAGATTCAGTTTCGGCCGAATCGCAACATATTATTCGGCCGAAACCGAATCTTTGCAAAAATGATCGATTCGGCCGAATAAATTCGGCAAACCGAATATTCGGTACATCACTAGTTTAAACTGCAATCGAGAAATTGATATTTAAACTCGAATTGATAAATCGACGGAAAGGCTATAGCCTTGCAACGGTTTTTATGCGTGCGAAATTGTAAAATTGGAGACAAGTTCAATTTTCGATCGCTTTCGGACGGAATATTCTAGTTTTGAATGAATTCCATGTGTCTAGTGTGTCCCACCGACCCCCAATGGGAATGAACTGCAATCGAGAAATTGAGATTTAAACTCGAATTGATAGATCGACGGAAAGGCTATAGCCTTGCAACGGTTTTTAGGCGTGCGAAATTGTAAAATTGGAGGAAAGTTCAATTTCTAAACGGTTTCTGACGGAATATTCTAGTTTTGAATGGATTCCAGGCGTCTATAGTGTCCTATCGACTCCAAAATGGGGTTAAACTGCAATCGAGAAATTGATATTTAAACTCGAATTGATAAATCGACGGAAAGGCTATAGGCTTGCAACGGCTTTTAGGCGTGCGAAATTGTAAAATTGGAGGAAAGTTCAATTTCTAAACGGTTTCTGACGGAACATTCTAGTTTTGAATGGATTCCAGGCGTCTATAGTGTCCTATCGACTCCAAAATTGGTTAAAACTGCAATTGATTGACATTTAAACTCGAAGTGATAGATCGACGGTAAGGCTATAGCCTTGCAACGGTTTTTATGCGTGCGAAATTGTAAAATTAAAGGAAAGTTCAATTTTCGATCGCTTTCGGACGGAATATTCTAGTTTTGAATGGATTCCAGGCGTCTATAGTGTCCAATCGACTCTAAAATGGGTTTAAACTGCAATCGAGAAATTGATATTTAAACTCGAATTGATAAATTGACGGAAAGGCTATAGCCTTGCAACGGTTTTTATGCGTGCGAAATTGTAAAATTGGAGACAAGTTCAATTTTCTACCGCTTTCGGACGGAATATTCTAGTTTTGAATGGATTCCATGTGTCTAGTGTGTCCCACCGACCCCCAATGGGAATGAACTGCAATCGAGAAATTGATATTTAAACTCGAATTGATAGATCGACGGAAAGGCTACAGGCTTGCAATGGTTTTCATGCGTGCGAAATTGTAAAATTGGAGGAAAGTTCAATTTCTAAACGGTTTCTGACGGAATATTCTAGTTTTGAATGGATTCCAGGCGTCTATAGTGTCCTATCAACTCCAAAATGGGTTTAAACTGCAATCGAAAAATTGATATTTAAACTCGAATTGATAAATCGACGGAAAGGCTATAGCCTTGCACCAGTTTTTAGGCTTGCGAAATTGTAAAATAGGAGGAAAGTTCAATTTCTAAACGGTTTCTGACGGAATATTCTAGTTTTGAATGGATTCCAGGCGTCTATACTGTCCAATCGACTCCAAGATGGGTTTAAACCGCAATCACAAAATTGATATTTAAACTACACGAATCGATAATCGACGGAAAGGCTATAGCCTTGCAACGATTTTTATGCGTGCGAAATTGTAAAATTGGAGACAAGTTCAATTTTCGATCGCTTTCGGACGGAATATTCTAGTTTTGAATGAATTCCATGTTTCTTGTGTGTCCAGCCGACGCCAATGGGAATGAACTGCAATCGAAAAATTGATATTTAAAATCGAATTGACAAATCAACGGAAAGACTATAGCCTTGCAACGGTTTTTAGGCGTGCGAAATTGTAAAATTGGAGGAAAGTTTAATTTCTGAACGGTTTCTGACGGAATATTCTAGTTTTGAATGGATTCCAGGCGTCTATAGTGCCCTATCGACTCCAAAATGGGTTTAAACTGCAATCGAGAAATTGATATGTAAACTCGAATTGATAAATCGACGGAAAGGCTATAGCCTTGCAACGGTTTTTAGGCGTGCGAAATTGTAAAATTGGAGACAAGTTCAATTTCCAAACGGTTTCTGATGGAATATTCTAGTTTTGAATGGATTCCAGGCGTCTATAGTGTCCTATCGACTCTAAAATGGGTTTAAACTGCAATCGAAAAATTGATATTTAAACTCGAATTGATAGATCGACGGAAAGGCTATAGGCTTGCAACGGTTTTCATGCGTGCGAAATTGTAAAATTGGAGGAAAGTTCAATTTCTAAACGGTTTCTGACGGAATATTCTAGTTTTGAATGGATTCCAGGCGTCTATAGTGTCCTATCGACTCCAAAATGGGTTTAAACTGCAATCGAGAAATTGATATTTAAACTCGAATTGATAAATCGACGGAAAGGCTATAGCCTTGCACTAGTTTTTAGGCGTGCGAAATTGTAAAATTGGAGACAAGTTCAATTTTCGATCACTTTCGGACGGAATATTATAGTTTTGAAAGGATTCCACGCGTCTATAGTGTCCTATCGACTCCAAAATGGGTTTAAACTGCAATCGAGAAATTGATATTTAAACTCAAATTGATAAATCGACGGAAAGCCTTATAGCCTTGCAACGGCTTTTAGGCGTGCGAAATTGTAAAATTGGAGGAAAGTTCAATTTCTAAACGGTTTCTGACGGAACATTCTAGTTTTGAATGGATTCCAGGCGTCTATAGTGTCCTATCGACTCCAAAATTGGTTAAAACTGCAATTGATTGACATTTAAACTCGAAGTGATAGATCGACGGAAAGGCTATAGCCTTGCAACGGTTCTTATGCGTGCGAAATTGTAAAATTAAAGGAAAGTTCAATTTCTAAACGGTTTCTGACGGAATATTCTAGTTTTGAATGGATTCCAGGCGTCTATAGTGTCCAATCGACTCCAAGATGGGTTTAAACCGCAATCACAAAATTGATATTTAAACTACACGAATTGATAATCGACGGAAAGGCTATAGCCTTGCAACGATTTTTATGCGTGCGAAATTGTAAAATTGGAGACAAGTTCAATTTTCGATCGCTTTCGGACGGAATATTATAGTTTTGAATGAATTCCATGTGTCTAGTGTGTCCAGCCGACGCCAATGGGAATGAACTGCAATCGAAAAATTGATATTTAAACTCGAATTGACAAATCAACGGAAAGGCTATAGCCTTGTAACGGTTTTTAGGCGTGCGAAATTGTAAAATTGGAGGAAAGTTTAATTTCTGAACGGTTTCTGACGGAATATTCTAGTTTTGAATGGATTCCAGGCGTCTATAGTGTCCTATCGACTCCAAAATTGGTTAAAACTGCAATTATAAAATTGACATTTAAACTCGAATTGATAGATCGACGGAAAGGCTATAGCCTTGCAACGATTTTTATGCGTGCGAAATTGTAAAATTGGAGGAAAGTTCAATTTCTAAACGGTTTCTGACGGAATATTCTAGTTTTGAATGGATTCCAGGCGTCTATAGTGTCCTATCGACTCCAAAATTGGTTAAAACTGCAATTATAAAATTGACATTTAAACTCGAATTGATAGATCGACGGAAAGGCTATAGCCTTGCAACGATTTTTAGGCGTGCGAAATTGTAAAATTGGAGGAAAGTTCAATTTCTAAACGGTTTCTGACGGATTATTCTAGTTTTGAATGGATTCCAGGCGTCTATAGTGTCCTATCGACTCCAAAATTGGTTAAAACTGCAATTATAAAATTGACATTTAAACTCGAATTGATAGATCGACGGAAAGGCTATAGTCTTGCACCAGTTTTTAGGCGTGCGAAATTGTAAAATTGGAGACAAGTTCAATTTTCGATCACTTTCGGACGGAATATTCTAGTTTTGAATGGATTCCAGGCGTCTGTAGTGTCCTATCGACTCCAAAATGGGTTTAAACTGCAATCGAGAAATTGATATTTAAACTCAAATTGATAAATCGACGGAAAGGCTATAGGCTTGCAACGGCTTTTAGGCGTGCGAAATTGTAAAATTGGAGGAAAGTTCAATTTCTAAACGGTTTCTGACGGAATATTCTAGTTTTGAATGGATTCCAGGCGTCTATAGTGTCCTATCGACTCCAAAATTGGTTTAAACTGCAATCGAGAAATTGATATTTAAACTCGAATTGATAAATCGACGGAAAGGCTATAGCCTTGCAATGGTTTTTAGGCGTGCGAAATTGTAAAATTGGAGGAAAGTTTAATTTCTGAACGGTTTCTGACGGAATATTCTAGTTTTGAATGGATTCCAGGCGTCTATAGTGCCCTATCGACTCCAAAATGGGTTTAAACTGCAATCGAGAAATTGATATGTATACTCGAATTGATAAATCGACGGAAAGGCTATAGCCTTGCAGCGGTTTTTAGGCGTGCAAATCGTAAAATTGGAGAAAAGTTCAATTTCTAAACGGTTTCTGACGAAATACTCTAGTTTTGAATGGATTCCAGGCGTCTATAGTGTCCTGTCGACTCCAAAATTGGTTAAAACTGCAATTATAAAATTGACATTTAAACTCGAATTGATAGATCGACGGAAAGGCTATAGCCTTGCAACGATTTTTAGGCGTGCGAAATTGTAAAATTGGAGGAAAGTTCAATTTCTAAACGGTTTCTGACGGAATATTCTAGTTTTGAATCGATTCCAGGCGTCTATAGTGTCCTGTCGACTCCAAAATTGGTTAAAACTGCAATTATAAAATTGACATTTAAACTCGAATTGATAGATCGACGGAAAGGCTATAGCCTTGCACCAGTTTTTAGGCGTGCGAAATTGTAAAATTGGAGACAAGTTCAATTTCTAAACGGTTTCTGACGGAATATTCTAGTTTTGAATGGATTCCAGGCGTCTATAGTGTCCTATCGACTCCAAAATTGGTTAAAACTGCAATTATAAAATTGACATTTAAACTCGAATTGATAGATCGACGGAAAGGCTATAGCCTTGCACCAGTTTTTAGGCGTGCGAAATTGTAAAATTGGAGACAAGTTTAATTTTCGATCACTTTCGGACGGAATATTCTAGTTTTGAATGGATTCCAGGCGTCTATAGTGTCCTATCGACTCCAAAATGGGTTTAAACTGCAATCGAGAAATTGATATTTAAACTCAAATTGATAAATCGACGGAAAGGCTATAGGCTTGCAACGGCTTTTAGGCGTGCGAAATTGTAAAATAGGAGGAAAGTTCAATTTCTAAACGGTTTCTGACGGAATATTCTAGTTTTGAATGGATTCCAGGCGTCTATAGTGTCCTATCGACTCCAAAATTGGTTTAAACTGCAATCGAGAAATTGATATTTAAACTCGAATTGATAAATCGACGGAAAGGCTATAGCCTTGCAATGGTTTTTATGCGTGCGAGATTGTAAAATTGGAGACAAGTTCGATTTTCGTTCGCTTTCTGACGGAACATTCTAGTTTTGAATGGATTCCAGGCGTCTATAGTGTCCAATCGACTCTAAAATGGGTTTAAACTGCAATCGAAAAATTGATATTTAAACTCGAATTGATAGATCGACGGAAAGGCTACAGCGTTGCAACGGATTTTAGGCGTGCGAAATTGTAAAATTGGAGGAAAGTTCAATTTCGGAACGGTTTCTGACGGAATATTCTAGTTTTGAATGGATTCCAGGCGTCTATAGTGCCCTATCGACTTCAAAATGGGTTTAAACTGCAATCGAGAAATTGATATTTAAACTCGAATTGACAAATCAACGGAAAGATTATAGCCTTGCAACGGTTTTTAGGCGTGCGAAATTGTAAAATTGGAGGAAAGTTTAATTTCTGAACGGTTTCTGACGGAATATTCTAGTTTTGAATGGATTCCAGGCGTCTATAGTGCCCTATCGACTCCAAAATTGGCTAAAACTGCAATTATAAAATTGACATTTAAACTCGAATTGATAGATCGACGGAAAGGCTATAGCCTTGCAACGATTTTTAGGCGTGCGAAATTGTAAAATTGGAGGAAAGTTCAATTTCTAAACGGTTTCTGACGGAATATTCTAGTTTTGAATGGATTCCAGGCGTCTATAGTGTCCTATCGACTCCAAAATTGGTTAAAACTGAAATTATAAAATTGACATTTAAACTCGAATTGATAGATCGACGGAAAGGCTATAGGCTTGCAACGGCTTTAAGGCGTGCGAAATTGTAAAATAGGAGGAAAGTTCAATTTCTAAACGGTTTCTGACGGAATATTCTAGTTTTGAATGGATTCCAGGCGTCTATAGTGTCCTATCGACTCCAAAATTGGTTTAAACTGCAATCGAGAAATTGATATTTAAACTCGAATTGATAAATCGACGGAAAGGCTATAGGCTTGCAACGGCTTTTAGGCGTGCGAAATTGTAAAATAGGAGGAAAGTTCAATTTCTAAACGGTTTCTGACGGAATATTCTAGTTTTGAATGGATTCCAGGCGTCTATAGTGTCCTATCGACTCCAAAATTGGTTTAAACTGCAATCGAGAAATTGATATTTAAACTCGAATTGATAAATCGACGGAAAGGCTATAGCCTTGCAATGGTTTTTATGCGTGCGAGATTGTAAAATTGGAGACAAGTTCGATTTTCGTTCGCTTTCTGACGGAACATTCTAGTTTTGAATGGATTCCAGACGTCTATAGTGTCCAATCGACTCTAAAATGGGTTTAAACTGCAATCGAAAAATTGATATTTAAACTCGAATTGATAGATCGACGGAAAGGCTACAGCGTTGCACCAGTTTTTAGGCGTGCGAAATTGTAAAATTGGAGACAAGTTCAATTTCTAAACGGTTTCTGACGGAATATTCTAGTTTTGAATGGATTCCAGGCGTCTATAGTGTCCTATCGACTCCAAAATTGGTTAAAACTGCAATTATAAAATTGACATTTAAACTCGAATTGATAGATCGACGGAAAGGCTATAGCCTTGCACCAGTTTTTAGGCGTGCGAAATTGTAAAATTGGAGACAAGTTCAATTTTCGATCACTTTCTGACGGAATATTCTAGTTTTGAATGGATTCCAGGCGTCTATAGTGTCCTATCGACTCCAAAATTGGTTAAATCTGCAATTATAAAATTGACATTTAAACTCGAATTGATAGATCGACGGAAAGGCTATAGCCTTGCAACGATTTTTAGGCGTGCGAAATTGTAAAATTGGAGGAAAGTTCAATTTCTAAACGGTTTCTGACGGAATATTCTAGTTTTGAATCGATTCCAGGCGTCTATAGTGTCCTGTCGACTCCAAAATTGGTTAAAACTGCAATTATAAAATTGACATTTAAACTCGAATTGATAGATCGACGGAAAGGCTATAGCCTTGCACCAGTTTTTAGGCGTGCGAAATTGTAAAATTGGAGACAAGTTCAATTTTCGATCACTTTCGGACGGAATATTCTAGTTTTGAATGGATTCCAGGCGTCTATAGTGTCCTATCGACTCCAAAATGGGTTTAAACTGCAATCGAGAAATTGATATTTAAACTCAAATTGATAAATCGACGGAAAGGCTATAGCCTTGCAACGGCTTTTAGGCGTGCGAAATTGTAAAATAGGAGGAAAGTTCAATTTCTAAACGGTTTCTGACGGAATATTCTAGTTTTGAATGGATTCCAGGCGTCTATAGTGTCCTATCGACTCCAAAATTGGTTTAAACTGCAATCGACAAATTGATATTTAAACTCGAATTGATAAATCGACGGAAAGGCTATAGCCTTGCAATGGTTTTTATGCGTGCGAGATTGTAAAATTGGAGACAAGTTCGATTTTCGTTCGCTTTCTGACGGAACATTCTAGTTTTGAATGGATTCCAGGCGTCTATAGTGTCCAATCGACTCTAAAATGGGTTTAAACTGCAATCGAAAAATTGATATTTAAACTCGAATTGATAGATCGACGGAAAGGCTACAGCGTTGCAACGGATTTTAGGCGTGCGAAATTGTAAAATTGGAGGAAAGTTCAATTTCGGAACGGTTTCTGACGGAATATTCTAGTTTTGAATGGATTCCAGGCGTCTATAGTGCCCTATCGACTTCAAAATGGGTTTAAACTGCAATCGAGAAATTGATATTTAAACTCGAATTGACAAATCAACGGAAAGATTATAGCCTTGCAACGGTTTTTAGGCGTGCGAAATTGTAAAATTGGAGGAAAGTTTAATTTCTGAACGGTTTCTGACGGAATATTCTAGTTTTGAATGGATTCCAGGCGTCTATAGTGCCCTACCGACTCCAAAATTGGCTAAAACTGCAATTATAAAATTGACATTTAAACTCGAATTGATAGATCGACGGAAAGGCTATAGCCTTGCAACGATTTTTAGGCGTGCGAAATTGTAAAATTGGAGGAAAGTTCAATTTCTAAACGGTTTCTGACGGAATATTCTAGTTTTGAATGGATTCCAGGCGTCTATAGTGTCCTATCGACTCCAAAATTGGTTAAAACTGAAATTATAAAATTGACATTTAAACTCGAATTGATAGATCGACGGAAAGGCTATAGGCTTGCAACGGCTTTTAGGCGTGCGAAATTGTAAAATAGGAGGAAAGTTCAATTTCTAAACGGTTTCTGACGGAATATTCTAGTTTTGAATGGATTCCAGGCGTCTATAGTGTCCTATCGACTCCAAAATTGGTTAAAACTGAAATTATAAAATTGACATTTAAACTCGAATTGATAGATCGACGGAAAGGCTATAGGCTTGCAACGGCTTTTAGGCGTGCGAAATTGTAAAATAGGAGGAAAGTTCAATTTCTAAACGGTTTCTGACGGAATATTCTAGTTTTGAATGGATTCCAGGCGTCTATAGTGTCCTATCGACTCCAAAATTGGTTTAAACTGCAATCGAGAAATTGATATTTAAACTCGAATTGACAAATCGACGGAAAGGCTATAGCCTTGCAATGGTTTTTATGCGTGCGAAATTGTAAAATTGGAGGAAAGTTCAATTTCTAAACGGTTTCTGACGGAATATTCTAGTTTTGAATGGATTCCAGGCGTCTATAGTGTCCTATCGACTCTAAAATGGGTTTAAACTGCAATCGAAAAATTGATATTTAAACTCGAATTGATAGATCGACGGAAAGGCTATAGGCTTGCAACGGTTTTCATGCGTGCGAAATTGTAAAATTGTAGGAAAGTTCAATTTCTAAACGGTTTCTGACGGAATATTCTAGTTTTGAATGGATTCCAGGCGTCTATAGTGTCCTATCGACTCCAAAATGGGGTTAAACTGCAATCGAGAAATTGATATTTAAACTCGAATTGATAAATGGACGGAAAGGCTATAGCCTTGCACCAGTTTTTAGGCGTGCGAAATTGTAAAATTGGAGGAAAGTTCAATTTCTAAACGGTTTCTGACGGAATATTCTAGTTTTGAATCGATTCCAGGCGTCTATAGTGTCCTATCGACTCCAAAATGGGGTTAAACTGCAATCGAGAAATTGATATTTAAACTCGAATTGATAGATCGACGGAAAGGCTATAGCCTTGCAACGATTTTTAGGCGTGCGAAATTGTAAAATTGGAGGAAAGTTCAATTTCTAAACGGTTTCTGACGGAATATTCTAGTTTTGAATCGATTCCAGGCGTCTATAGTGTCCTGTCGACTCCAAAATTGGTTAAAACTGCAATTATAAAATTGACATTTAAACTCGAATTGATAGATCGACGGAAAGGCTATAGCCTTGCAAAGATTTTTAGGCGTGCGAAATTGTAAAATTGGAGGAAAGTTCAATTTCTAAACGGTTTCTGACGGAATATTCTAGTTTGAATGGATTCCAGGCGTCTACAGTGTCCAATCGACTCTAAAATGGGTTTAAACTGCAATCGAGAAATTGATATTTAAACTCGAATTGATAGATCGACGGAAAGGCTATAGCCTTGCACCAGTTTTTAGGCGTGCGAAATTGTAAAATTGTAGGAAAGTTCAATTTCTAAACGGTTTCGGACGGAATATTCTAGTTTTGAATGGATTCCAGGCGTCTATAGTGTCCAATCGACTCCAAGATGGGTTTAAACCGCAATCACAAAATTGATATTTAAACTACACGAATTGATAATCGACGGAAAGGCTATAGCCTTGCAACGATTTTTATGCGTGCGAAATTGTAAAATTGGAGACAAGTTCAATTTTCGATCGCTTTCGGACGGAATATTATAGTTTTGATTGAATTCCATGTTTCTAGTGTGTCCAGCCGACGCCAATGGGAATGAACTGCAATCGAAAAATTGATATTTAAACTCGAATTGACAAATCAACGGAAAGACTATAGCCTTGCAACGGTTTTTAGGCGTGCGAAATTGTAAAATTGGAGGAAAGTTTAATTTCCAAACGGTTTCTGACGGAATATTCTAGTTTTGAATGGATTCCAGGCGTCTATACTGCCCTATCGACTCCAAAATGGGTTTAAACTGCAATCGAGAAATTGATATGTAAACTCGAATTGATAAATCGACGGAAAGGCTATAGCCTTGCAGCGTTGTTTGGCGTGCGAAATTGTAAAATTGAAGGAAAGTTCAATTTCTAAACGGTTTCTGACGGAATATTCTAGTTTTGAATGGATTCCAGGCGTCTATAGCGACCTATCGACTCCAAAATTGGTTAAAACTGCAATTATAGAATTGACATTTAAACTCGAATTGATAGATCGACGGAAAGGCTATAGCCTTGCAACGGTTTTTAGGCGTGCGAAATTGTAAAATTGGAGGAAAGTTCAATTTCTAAACGGTTTCTGACGGAATATTCTAGTTTGAATGGATTCCAGGCGTCTATAGTGTCCTATCGACTCCAAAATGGGTTTAAACTGCAATCGAGAAATTGATATTTGAACTCGAATTGATAGATCGACGGAAAGCTACAGCCTTGCAACGGTTTTTATGCGTGCGAAATTGTAAAATTGGAGGAAAGTTCAATTTCTAAACGGTTTCTGACGGAATATTCTAGTTTTGAATGGATTCCAGGCGTCTATAGTGTCCTATCGACTCTAAAATGGGTTTAAACTGCAATCGAAAAATTGATATTTAAACTCAAATTGATAAATCGACGGAAAGGCTATAGCCTTGCAACGGATTTTAGGCGTGCGAAATTGTAAAATTGGAGGAAAGTTCAATTTCTAAACGGTTTCTGACGGAATATTCTAGTTTTGAATGGATTCCAGGCGTCTATACTGTCCTATCGACTCCCCAATGGGTTTAAACTGCAATCACCAAATTTATATTTAAACTACACGAATTGATAATCGACGGAAAGGCTATAGCCTTGCAACGATTTTTATGCGTGCGAAATTGTAAAATTGGAGACAAGTTCAATTTTCGATCGCTTTCGGACGGAATATTCTAGTTTTGAATGAATTCCATGTGTCTAGTGTGTCCCACCGAGGCCAATGGGAATGAACTGCAATCGAAAAATTGATATTTAAACTCGAATTGACAAATCAACGGAAAGATTATAGCCTTGCAACGGTTTTTAGGCGTGCGAAATTGTAAAATTGGAGGAAAGTTTAATTTCTGAACGGTTTCTGACGGAATATTCTAGTTTTGAATGGATTCCAGGCGTCTATAGTGCCCTATCGACTCCAAAATTGGTTTAAACGGCAATCGAGAAATTGATATTTAAACTCGAATTGACAAATCAACGGAAAGATTATAGCCTTGCAACGGTTTTTATGCGTGCGAAATTGTAAAATTGGAGGAAAGTTCAATTTCTGAACGGTTTCTGACGGAATATTCTAGTTTTGAATGGATTCCAGGCGTCTATACTGCCCTATCGACTCCAAAATGGGTTTAAACTGCAATCGAGAAATTGATATGTAAACTCGAATTGATAAATCGACGGAAAGGCTATAGCCTTGCAGCGGCTTTTAGGCGTGCAAATCGTAAAATTGGAGACAAGTTCAATTTCTAAACGGTTTCTGACGAAATATTCTAGTTTTGAATGGATTCCAGGCGTCTATAGTGTCCTATCGACTCCAAAATGGGTTAAAACTGCAATTATAAAATTGACATTTAAACTCGAATTGATAGATCGACGGAAAGGCTATAGCCTTGCAACGGTTTTTATGCGTGCGAAATTGTAAAATTGGAGGAAACTTCAATTTCCAAACGGTTTCTGATGGAATATTCTAGTTTTGAATGGATTCCAGGCGTCTATAGTGTCCTATCGACTCTAAAATGGGTTTAAACTGCAATCGAAAAATTGATATTTAAACTCGAATTGATAGATCGACGGAAAGGCTATAGGCTTGCAACGGTTTTCATGCGTGCGAAATTGTAAAATTGGAGGAAAGTTCAATTTTCGATCACTTTCGGACGGAATATTCTAGTTTTGAATGGATTCCAGGCGTCTATAGTGTCCTATCGACTCCAAAATGGGTTTAAACTGCAATCGAGCAATTGATATTTAAACTCGAATTGATAGATCGACGGAAAGGCTATAGCCTTGCAACGGTTTTTATGCGTGCGAAATTGTAAAATTGGAGACAAGTTCAATTTTCGATCGCTTTCGGACGGTATATTATAGTTTTGAATGAATTCCATGTGTCTAGTGTGTCCAGCCGACGCCAATGGGAATGAACTGCAATCGAAAAATTGATATTTAAACTCGAATTGACAAATCAACGGAAAGACTATAGCCTTGCAACGGTTTTTAGGCGTGCGAAATTGTAAAATTGGAGGAAAGTTTAATTTCTGAACGGTTTCTGACGGAATATTCTAGTTTTGAATGGATTCCAGGCGTCTATAGTGCCCTATCGACTCCAAAATGGGTTTAAACTGCAATCGAGAAATTGATATGTAAACTCGAATTGATAAATCGACGGAAAGGCTATAGCCTTGCAGCGGTTTTTAGGCGTGCAAATCGTAAAATTGGAGACAAGTTCAATTTCTAAACGGTTTCTGACGAAATACTCTAGTTTTGAATGGATTCCAGGCGTCTATAGTGTCCCACCGATCCCAATTCGGTTTAAATTGATATCGGAAAATTGATATTTAAACTCGAATTGATAAATCGACGGAAAGGCTATAGCCTTGCAGCGTTTTTTGGCGTGCGAAATTGTAAAATTGGAGGAAAGTTCAGTTTATAAACGGTTTCTGACGGAATATTCTAGTTTTGAATGGATTCCAGGCGTCTATAGTGTCCTATCGACTCCAAAATTGGTTAAAACTGCAATCATAAAATTGACATTTGAACTCGAATTGATAGATCGACGGAAAGGCTATAGCCTTGCAACGATTTTTAGGCGTGCGAAATTGTAAAATTGGAGGAAAGTTCAATTTCTAAACGGTTTCTGACGGAATATTCTAGTTTTGAATGGATTCCAGGCGTCTATAGTGTCCTATCGACTCTAAAATGGGTTTAAACTGCAATCGAAAAATTGATATTTAAACTCGAATTGATAGATCGACGGAAAGGCTATAGGCTTGCAACGGTTTTCATGCGTGCGAAATTGTAAAATTGGAGGAAAGTTCAATTTCTAAATGGTTTCTGACGGAATATTCTAGTTTTGAATGGATTCCAGGTGTCTATAGTGTCCTATCGACTCCAAAATGGGTTTAAACTGCAATCGAGAAATTGATATTTAAACTCGAATTGATAAATCGACGGAAAGGCTATAGCCTTGCAATGGTTTTTATGCGTGCGAGATTGTAAAATTGGAGACTAGTTCGATTTTCGTTCGCTTTCTGACGGAACATTCTAGTTTTGAATGGATTCCAGGCGTCTATAGTGTCCTATCGACTCCAAAATTGGTTAAAACTGCAATTGATTGACATTTAAACTCGAAGTGATAGATCGACGGAAAGGCTATAGCCTTGCAACGGTTCTTATGCGTGCGAAATTGTAAAATTGGAGGAAAGTTCAATTTTCGATCGCTTTCGGACGGAATATTCTAGTTTTGAATGGATTCCAGGCGTCTATAGTGTCCAATCGACTCTAAAATGGGTTTAAACTGCAATCGAGAAATTGATATTTAAACTCGAATTGATAGATCGACGGAAAGGCTATAGCCTTGCACCAGTTTTTAGGCGTGCGAAATTGTAAAATTGTAGGAAAGTTCAATTTCTAAACGGTTTCGGACGGAATATTCTAGTTTTGAATGGATTCCAGGCGTCTATAGTGTCCAATCGACTCCAAGATGGGTTTAAACCGCAATCACAAAATTGATATTTAAACTACACGAATTGATAATCGACGGAAAGGCTATAGCCTTGCAACGATTTTTATGCGTGCGAAATTTTAAAATTGGAGACAAGTTCAATTTTCGATTGCTTTCGGACGGAATATTATAGTTTTGATTGAATTCCATGTTTCTAGTGTGTCCAGCCGACGCCAATGGGAATGAACTGTAATCGAAAAATTGATATTTAAACTCGAATTGACAAATCAACGGAAAGACTATAGCCTTGCAACGGTTTTTAGGCGTGCGAAATTGTAAAATTGGAGGAAAGTTTAATTTCTGAACGGTTTCTGACGGAATATTCTAGTTTTGAATGGATTCCAGGCGTCTATAGTGACCTATCGACTCCAAAATTGGTTAAAACTGCAATTATAAAATTGACATTTAAACTCGAATTGATAGATCGACGGAAAGGCTATAGCCTTGCAACGGTTTTTAGGCGTGCGAAATTGTAAAATTGGAGGAAAGTTCAATTTCTAAACGGTTTCTGACGGAATATTCTAGTTTGAATGGATTCCAGGCGTCTATAGTGTCCTATCGACTCCAAAATGGGTTTAAACTGCAATCGAGAAATTGATATTTAAACTCGAATTGATAGATCGACGGAAAGCTATAGCCTTGCAACGGTTTTTATGCGTGCGAAATTGTAAAATTGGAGGAAAGTTCAATTTCTAAACGGTTTCTGATGGAATATTCTAGTTTTGAATGGATTCCAGGCGTCTATAGTGTCCTATCGACTCTAAAATGGGTTTAAACTGCAATCGAAAAATTGATATTTAAACTCGAATTGATAGATCGACGGAAAGCTATAGCCTTGCAACGGTTTTTATGCGTGCGAAATTGTAAAATTGGAGGAAAGTTCAATTTCTAAACGGTTTCTGATGGAATATTCTAGTTTTGAATGGATTCCAGGCGTCTATAGTGTCCTATCGACTCCAAAATGGGTTTAAACTGCAATCGAGAAATTGATATTTAAACTCGAATTGATAGATCGACGGAAAGCTATAGCCTTGCAACGGTTTTTATGCGTGCGAAATTGTAAAATTGGAGGAAAGTTCAATTTCTAAACGGTTTCTGACGGAATATTCTAGTTTTGAATGGATTCCAGGCGTCTATACTGTCCGATCGACTCCCCAATGAGTTTAAACTGCAATCACCAAATTTATATTTAAACTACACGAATTGATAACCGACGGAAAGGCTATAGCCTTGCAACGATTTTTATGCGTGCGAAATTGTAAAATTGGAGACAAGTTCAATTTTCGATCGCTTTCGGACGGAATATTCTAGTTTTGAATGAATTCCATGTGTCTAGTGTGTCCCACCGACGCCAATGGGAATGAACTGCAATCGAAAAATTGATATTTAAACTCGAATTGACAAATCAACGGAAAGATTATAGCCTTGCAACGGTTTTTAGGCGTGCGAAATTGTAAAATTGGAGGTAAGTTTAATTTCTGAACGGTTTCTGACGGAATATTCTAGTTTTGAATGGATTCCAGGCGTCTATAGTGCCCTATCGACTCCAAAATGGGTTTAAACGGCAATCGAGAAATTGATATTTAAACTCGAATTGACAAATCAACGGAAAGATTATAGCCTTGCAACGGTTTTTAGGCGTGCAAATCGTAAAATTGGAGAAAAGTTCAATTTCTAAACGGTTTCTGACGGAATATTCTAGTTTTGAATGGATTCCAGGCGTCTATAGTGTCCTATCGACTCTAAAATGAGTTGAAACGGCAATCGAAAAATTGATATTTAAACTCGAATTGATAAATCGACGGAAAGTCTATAGGCTTGCAACGGCTTTTAGGCGTGCGAAATTGTAAAATTGGAGGAAAGTTCAATTTCTAAACGGTTTCTGACGGAACATTCTAGTTTTGAATGGATTCCAGGCGTCTATAGTGTCCTATCGACTCCAAAATGGGTTTAAACTGCAATCGAGAAATTGATATTTAAACTCAAATTGATAAATCGACGGAAAGTCTATAGGCTTGCAACGGCTTTTAGGCGTGCGAAATTGTAAAATTGGAGGAAAGTTCAATTTCTAAACGGTTTCTGACGGAATATTCTAGTTTTGAATGGATTCCAGGCGTCTATAGTGTCCTATCGACTACAAAATTGGTTAAAACTGCAATTGATTGACATTTAAACCAGAAGTGATAGATCGACGGAAAGGCTATAGCCTTGCAACGGTTTTTATGCGTGCGAAATTGTAAAATTAAAGGAAAGTTCAATTTTCGATCGCTTTCGGACGGAATATTCTAGTTTTGAATGGATTCCAGGCGTCTATAGTGTCCAATCGACTCTAAAATGGGTTTAAACTGCAATCGAGAAATTGATATTTAAACTCGAATTGATAAATCGACGGAAAGGCTATAGCCTTGCAACGGTTTTTATGCGTGCGAAATTGTAAAATTGGAGACAAGTTCAATTTTCGATCGCTTTCGGACGGAATATTCTAGTTTTGAATGGATTCCATGTGTCTAGTGTGTCCCACCGACCCCCAATGGGAATGAACTGCAATCGAGAAATTGATATTTAAACTCGAATTGATAGATCGACGGAAAGGCTATAGGCTTGCAACGGTTTTCATGCGTGCGAAATTGTAAAATTGGAGGAAAGTTCAATTTCTAAACGGTTTCTGACGGAATATTCTAGTTTTGAATGGATTCCAGGCGTCTATAGTGTCCAATCGACTCCAAGATGGGTTTAAACCGCAATCACAAAATTGATATTTAAACTACACGAATTGATAATCGACGGAAAGGCTATAGCCTTGCAACGATTTTTATGCGTGCGAAATTGTAAAATTGGAGACAAGTTCAATTTTCGATCGCTTTCGGACGGAATATTATAGTTTTGATTGAATTCCATGTTTCTAGTGTGTCCAGCCGACGCCAATAGGAATGAACTGCAATCGAAAAATTGATATTTAAACTCGAATTGACAAATCAACGGAAAGACTATAGCCTTGCAACGGTTTTTAGGCGTGCGAAATTGTAAAATTGGAGGAAAGTTTAATTTCCAAACGGTTTCTGACGGAATATTCTAGTTTTGAATGGATTCCAGGCGTCTATACTGCCCTATCGACTCCAAAATGGGTTTAAACTGCAATCGAGAAATTGATATTTAAACTCGAATTGATAGATCGACGGAAAGCTATAGCCTTGCAACGGTTTTTAGGCGTGCGAATCGTAAAATTGGAGAAAAGTTCAATTTCTAAACGGTTTCTGACGGAATATTCTAGTTTTGAATGGATTCCAGGCGTCTATAGTGTCCTATCGACTCTAAAATGGGTTTAAACGGCAATCGAAAAATTGATATTTAAACTCAAATTGATAAATCGACGGAAAGTCTAAAGGCTTGCAACGGCTTTTAGGCGTGCGAAATTGTAAAATTGGAGGAAAGTTCAATTTCTAAACGGTTTCTGACGGAACATTCTAGTTTTGAATGGATTCCAGGCGTCTATAGTGTCCTATCGACTCCAAAATGGGTTTAAACTGCAATCGAGAAATTGATATTTAAACTCAAATTGATAAATCGACGGAAAGTCTATAGGCTTGCAACGGCTTTTAGGCGTGCGAAATTGTAAAATTGGAGGAAAGTTCAATTTCTAAACGGTTTCTGACGGAATATTCTAGTTTTGAATGGATTCCAGGCGTCTATAGTGTCCTATCGACTCTAAAATGGGTTTAAACTGCAATCGAAAAATTGATATTTAAACTCAAATTGATAAATCGACGGAAAGGCTATAGCCTTGCAACGGATTTTAGGCGTGCGAAATTGTAAAATTGGAGGAAAGTTCAATTTCTAAACGGTTTCTGACGGAATATTCTAGTTTTGAATGGATTCCAGGCGTCTATACTGTCCTATCGACTCCCCAATGAGTTTAAACTGCAATCACCAAATTTATATTTAAACTACACGAATTGATAACCGACGGAAAGGCTATAGCCTTGCAACGATTTTTATGCGTGCGAAATTGTAAAATTGGAGACAAGTTCAATTTTCGATCGCTTTCGGACGGAATATTCTAGTTTTGAATGAATTCCATGTATCTAGTGTGTCCCACCGACGCCAATGGGAATGAACTGCAATCGAAAAATTGATATTTAAACTCGAATTGACAAATCAACGGAAAGATTATAGCCTTGCAACGGTTTTTAGGCGTGCGAAATTGTAAAATTGGAGGAAAGTTTAATTTCTGAACGGTTTCGGACGGAATATTCTAGTTTTGAATGGATTCCAGGCGTCTATAGTGCCCTATCGACTCCAAAATGGGTTTAAAGGGCAATCGAGAAATTGATATTTAAACTCGAATTGACAAATCAACGGAAAGATTATAGCCTTGCAACGGTTTTTAGGCGTGCAAATCGTAAAATTGGAGAAAAGTTCAATTTCTAAACGGTTTCTGACGAAATACTCTAGTTTTGAATGGATTCCAGGCGTCTATAGTGCCCTATCGACTCCAAAATGGGTTTAAACGGCAATCGAGAAATTGATATTTAAACTCGAATTGACAAATCAACGGAAAGTTTATAGCCTTGCAGCGTTTTTTAGGCGTGCGAAATTGTAAAATTGGAGGAAAGTTCAATTTCTAAACGGTTTCTGACGGAATATTCTAGTTTTGAATGGATTCCAGGCGTCTATAGGGTCCTATCGACTCCAAAATGGGTTAAAACTGCAATTATAAAATTGACATTTAAACTCGAATTGATAGATCGACGGAAAGGCTATAGCCTTGCAACGGTTTTTATGCGTGCGAAATTGTAAAATTGGAGACAAGTTCAATTTTCGATCACTTTCGGACGGAATATTATAGTTTTGAATGGATTCCACGCGTCTATAGTGTCCTATCGACTCCAAAATGGGTTTAAACTGCAATCGAGAAATTGATATTTAAACTCGAATTGATAAATCGACGGAAAGTCTATAGGCTTGCAACGGCTTTTAGGCGTGCGAAATTGTAAAATTGGAGGAAAGTTCAATTTCTAAACGGTTTCTGACGGAATATTCTAGTTTTGAATGGATTCCAGGCGTCTATAGTGTCCTATCGACTCCAAAATGGGGTTAAACTGCAATCGAGAAATTGATATTTAAACTCGAATTGATAAATCGACGGAAAGGCTATAGCCTTGCACCAGTTTTTAGGCGTGCGAAATTGTAAAATTGGAGACAAGTTCAATTTTCGATCACTTTCGGACGGAATATTATAGTTTTGAATGGATTCCACGCGTCTATAGTGTCCTATCGACTCCAAAATGGGTTTAAACTGCAATCGAGAAATTGATATTTAAACTCAAATTGATAAATCGACGGAAAGTCTATAGGCTTGCAACGGCTTTTAGGCGTGCGAAATTGTAAAATTGGAGGAAAGTTCAATTTCTTAACGGTTTCTGACGGAACATTCTAGTTTTGAATGGATTCCAGGCGTCTATAGTGTCCTATCGACTACAAAATTGGTTAAAACTGCAATTGATTGACATTTAAACCAGAAGTGATAGATCGACGGAAAGGCTATAGCCTTGCAACGGTTTTTATGCGTGCGAAATTGCAAAATTAAAGGAAAGTTCAATTTTCGATCGCTTTCGGACGGAATATTCTAGTTTTGAATGGATTCCAGGCGTCTATGGTGTCCAATCGACTCTAAAATGGGTTTAAACTGCAATCGAGAAATTGATATTTAAACTCGAATTGATAAATCGACGGAAAGGCTATAGCCTTGCAACGGTTTTTATGCGTGCGAAATTGTAAAATTGGAGACAAGTTCAATTTTCGATCGCTTTCGGACGGAATATTCTAGTTTTGAATGGATTCCATGTGTCTAGTGTGTCCCACCGACCCCCAATGGGAATGAACTGCAATCGAGAAATTGATATTTAAACTCGAATTGATAGATCGACGGAAAGGCTATAGGCTTGCAACGGTTTTCATGCGTGCGAAATTGTAAAATTGGAGGAAAGTTCAATTTCTAAACGGTTTCTGACGGAATATTCTAGTTTTGAATGGATTCCAGGCGTCTATAGTGTCCAATCGACTCCAAGATGGGTTTAAACCGCAATCACAAAATTGATATTTAAACTACACGAATTGATAATCGACGGAAAGGCTATAGCCTTGCAACGATTTTTATGCGTGCGAAATTGTAAAATTGGAGACAAGTTCAATTTTCGATCGCTTTCGGACGGAATATTATAGTTTTGATTGAATTCCATGTTTCTAGTGTGTCCAGCCGACGCCAATGGGAATGAACTGCAATCGAAAAATTGATATTTAAACTCGAATTGACAAATCAACGGAAAGACTATAGCCTTGCAACGGTTTTTAGGCGTGCGAAATTGTAAAATTGGAGGAAAGTTTAATTTCCAAACGGTTTCTGACGGAATATTCTAGTTTTGAATGGATTCCAGGCGTCTATACTGCCATATCGACTCCAAAATGGGTTTAAACTGCAATCGAGAAATTGATATGTAAACTCGAATTGATAAATCGACGGAAAGGCTATAGCCTTGCAGCGGTTTTTAGGCGTGCAAATCGTAAAATTGGAGGAAAGTTCAATTTCCAAACGGTTTCTGACGGAATATTCTAGTTTGAATGGATTCCAGGCGTCTATAGTGTCCTATCGACTCCAAAATGGGTTTAAACTGCAATCGAGAAATTGATATTTAAACTCAAATTGATAAATCGACGGAAAGTCTATAGGCTTGCAACGGCTTTTAGGCGTGCGAAATTGTAAAATTGGAGGAAAGTTCAATTTCTAAACGGTTTCTGACGGAACATTCTAGTTTTGAATGGATTCCAGGCGTCTATAGTGTCCTATCGACTACAAAATTGGTTAAAACTGCAATTGATTGACATTTGAACCAGAAGTGATAGATCGACGGAAAGGCTATAGCCTTGCAACGGTTTTTATGCGTGCGAAATTGTAAAATTAAAGGAAAGTTCAATTTTCGATCGCTTTCGGACGGAATATTCTAGTTTTGAATGGATTCCAGGCGTCTATAGTGTCCAATCGACTCTAAAATGGGTTTAAACTGCAATCGAGAAATTGATATTTAAACTCGAATTGATAAATCGACGGAAAGGCTATAGCCTTGCAATGGTTTTTAGGCGTGCGAAATTGTAAAATTGGAGACAAGTTCAATTTTCGATCGCTTTCGGACGGAATATTCTAGTTTTGAATGGATTCCATGTGTCTAGTGTGTCCCACCGACCCCCAATGGGAATGAACTGCAATCGAGAAATTGATATTTAAACTCGAATTGATAGATCGACGGAAAGGCTATAGGCTTGCAACGGTTTTCATGCGTGCGAAATTGTAAAATTGGAGGAAAGTTCAATTTCTAAACGGTTTCTGACGGAATATTCTAGTTTTGAATGGATTCCAGGCGTCTATAGTGTCCAATCGACTCCAAGATGGGTTTAAACCGCAATCACAAAATTGATATTTAAACTACACGAATTGATAATCGACGGAAAGGCTATAGCCTTGCAACGGTTTTTATGCGTGCGGAATTGTAAAATTGGAGACAAGTTCAATTTTCGATCGCTTTCGGACGGAATATTATAGTTTTGAATGAATTCCATGTGTCTAGTGTGTCTAGCCGACGCCAATGGGAATGAACTGCAATCGAGAAATTGATATGTAAACTCGAATTGATAAATCGACGGAAAGGCTATAGGCTTGCAGCGGTTTTTAGGCGTGCAAATCGTAAAATTGGAGAAAAGTTCAAATTCTAAACGGTTTCTGACGAAATACTTTAGTTTTGAATGGATTCCAGGCGTCTATAGTGTCCTATCGACTCCAAAATTGGTTAAAACTGCAATTATAAAATTGACATTTAAACTCGAATTGATAGATCGACGGAAAGGCTATAGCCTTGCAACGATTTTTAGGCGTGCGAAATTGTAAAATTGGAGGAAAGTTCAATTTCTAAACGGTTTCTGACGGAATATTCTAGTTTTGAATGGATTCCAGGCGTCTATAGTGTCCTATCGACTCTAAAATGGGTTTAAACTGCAATCGAAAAATTGATATTTAAACTCGAATTGATAGATCGACGGAAAGGCTATAGGCTTGCAACGGTTTTCATGCGTGCGAAATTGTAAAATTGGAGGAAAGTTCAATTTCTAAACGGTTTCTGACGGAATATTCTAGTTTTGAATGGATTCCAGGCGTCTATAGTGTCCTATCGACTCCAAAATGGGGTTAAACCGCAATCACAAAATTGATATTTAAACTACACGAATTGATAATCGACGGAAAGGCTATAGCCTTGCAACGATTTTTATGCGTGCGAAATTGTAAAATTGGAGACAAGTTCAATTTTCGATCGCTTTCGGACGGAATATTATAGTTTTGATTGAATTCCATGTTTCTAGTGTGTCCAGCCGACGCCAATGGGAATGAACTGCAATCGAAAAATTGATATTTAAACTCGAATTGACAAATCAACGGAAAGACTATAGCCTTGCAACGGTTTTTAGGCGTGCGAAATTGTAAAATTGGAGGAAAGTTTAATTTCCAAACGGTTTCTGACGGAATATTCTAGTTTTGAATGGATTCCAGGCGTCTATACTGCCATATCGACTCCAAAATGGGTTTAAACTGCAATCGAGAAATTGATATGTAAACTCGAATTGATAAATCGACGGAAAGGCTATAGCCTTGCAGCGGTTTTTAGGCGTGCAAATCGTAAAATTGGAGGAAAGTTCAATTTCCAAACGGTTTCTGACGGAATATTCTAGTTTGAATGGATTCCAGGCGTCTATAGTGTCCTATCGACTCCAAAATGGGTTTAAACTGCAATCGAGAAATTGATATTTAAACTCAAATTGATAAATCGACGGAAAGTCTATAGGCTTGCAACGGCTTTTAGGCGTGCGAAATTGTAAAATTGGAGGAAAGTTCAATTTCTAAACGGTTTCTGACGGAACATTCTAGTTTTGAATGGATTCCAGGCGTCTATAGTGTCCTATCGACTACAAAATTGGTTAAAACTGCAATTGATTGACATTTAAACCAGAAGTGATAGATCGACGGAAAGGCTATAGCCTTGCAACGGTTTTTATGCGTGCGAAATTGTAAAATTAAAGGAAAGTTCAATTTTCGATCGCTTTCGGACGGAATATTCTAGTTTTGAATGGATTCCAGGCGTCTATAGTGTCCAATCGACTCTAAAATGGGTTTAAACTGCAATCGAGAAATTGATATTTAAACTCGAATTGATAAATCGACGGAAAGGCTATAGCCTTGCAACGGTTTTTAGGCGTGCGAAATTGTAAAATTGGAGACAAGTTCAATTTTCGATCGCTTTCGGACGGAATATTCTAGTTTTGAATGGATTCCATGTGTCTAGTGTGTCCCACCGACCCCCAATGGGAATGAACTGCAATCGAGAAATTGATATTTAAACTCGAATTGATAGATCGACGGAAAGGCTATAGGCTTGCAACGGTTTTCATGCGTGCGAAATTGTAAAATTGGAGGAAAGTTCAATTTCTAAACGGTTTCTGACGGAATATTCTAGTTTTGAATGGATTCCAGGCGTCTATAGTGTCCAATCGACTCCAAAATTGGTTTAAACCGCAATCACAAAATTGATATTTAAACTACACGAATTGATAATCGACGGAAAGGCTATAGCCTTGCAACGGTTTTTATGCGTGCGGAATTGTAAAATTGGAGACAAGTTCAATTTTCGATCGCTTTCGGACGGAATATTATAGTTTTGAATGAATTCCATGTGTTTAGTGTGTCTAGCCGACGCCAATGGGAATGAACTGCAATCGAGAAATTGATATGTAAACTCGAATTGATAAATCGACGGAAAGGCTATAGGCTTGCAGCGGTTTTTAGGCGTGCAAATCGTAAAATTGGAGAAAAGTTCAAATTCTAAACGGTTTCTGACGAAATACTCTAGTTTTGAATGGATTCCAGGCGTCTATAGTGTCCTATCGACTCCAAAATTGGTTAAAACTGCAATTATAAAATTGACATTTAAACTCGAATTGATAGATCGACGGAAAGGCTATAGCCTTGCAACGATTTTTAGGCGTGCGAAATTGTAAAATTGGAGGAAAGTTCAATTTCTAAACGGTTTCTGACGGAATATTCTAGTTTTGAATGGATTCCAGGCGTCTATAGTGTCCTATCGACTCTAAAATGGGTTTAAACTGCAATCGAAAAATTGATATTTAAACTCGAATTGATAGATCGACGGAAAGGCTATAGGCTTGCAACGGTTTTCATGCGTGCGAAATTGTAAAATTGGAGGAAAGTTCAATTTCTAAACGGTTTCTGACGGAATATTCTAGTTTTGAATGGATTCCAGGCGTCTATAGTGTCCTATCGACTCCAAAATGGGGTTAAACCGCAATCACAAAATTGATATTTAAACTACACGAATTGATAATCGACGGAAAGGCTATAGCCTTGCAACGATTTTTATGCGTGCGAAATTGTAAAATTGGAGACAAGTTCAATTTTCGATCGCTTTCGGACGGAATATTATAGTTTTGATTGAATTCCATGTTTCTAGTGTGTCCAGCCGACGCCAATGGGAATGAACTGCAATCGAAAAATTGATATTTAAACTCGAATTGACAAATCAACGGAAAGACTATAGCCTTGCAACGGTTTTTAGGCGTGCGAAATTGTAAAATTGGAGGAAAGTTTAATTTCCAAACGGTTTCTGACGGAATATTCTAGTTTTGAATGGATTCCAGGCGTCTATACTGCCATATCGACTCCAAAATGGGGTTAAACTGCAATCGAGAAATTGATATTTAAACTCGAATTGATAAATCGACGGAAAGGCTATAGCCTTGCACCAGTTTTTAGGCGTGCGAAATTGTAAAATTGGAGACAAGTTCAATTTTCGATCACTTTCGGACGGAATATTATAGTTTTGAATGGATTCCACGCGTCTATAGTGTCCTATCGACTCCAAAATGGGTTTAAACTGCAATCGAGAAATTGATATTTAAACTCAAATTGATAAATCGACGGAAAGTCTATAGGCTTGCAACGGCTTTTAGGCGTGCGAAATTGTAAAATTGGAGGAAAGTTCAATTTCTTAACGGTTTCTGACGGAACATTCTAGTTTTGAATGGATTCCAGGCGTCTATAGTGTCCTATCGACTACAAAATTGGTTAAAACTGCAATTGATTGACATTTAAACCAGAAGTGATAGATCGACGGAAAGGCTATAGCCTTGCAACGGTTTTTATGCGTGCGAAATTGTAAAATTAAAGGAAAGTTCAATTTTCGATCGCTTTCGGACGGAATATTCTAGTTTTGAATGGATTCCAGGCGTCTATAGTGTCCAATCGACTCTAAAATGGGTTTAAACTGCAATCGAGAAATTGATATTTAAACTCGAATTGATAAATCGACGGAAAGGCTATAGCCTTGCAACGGTTTTTAGGCGTGCGAAATTGTAAAATTGGAGACAAGTTCAATTTTCGATCGCTTTCGGACGGAATATTCTAGTTTTGAATGGATTCCATGTGTCTAGTGTGTCCCACCGACCCCCAATGGGAATGAACTGCAATCGAGAAATTGATATTTAAACTCGAATTGATAGATCGACGGAAAGGCTATAGGCTTGCAACGGTTTTCATGCGTGCGAAATTGTAAAATTGGAGGAAAGTTCAATTTCTAAACGGTTTCTGACGGAATATTCTAGTTTTGAATGGATTCCAGGCGTCTATAGTGTCCAATCGACTCCAAAATTGGTTTAAACCGCAATCACAAAATTGATATTTAAACTACACGAATTGATAATCGACGGAAAGGCTATAGCCTTGCAACGGTTTTTATGCGTGCGGAATTGTAAAATTGGAGACAAGTTCAATTTTCGATCGCTTTCGGACGGAATATTATAGTTTTGAATGAATTCCATGTGTTTAGTGTGTCTAGCCGACGCCAATGGGAATGAACTGCAATCGAGAAATTGATATGTAAACTCGAATTGATAAATCGACGGAAAGGCTATAGGCTTGCAGCGGTTTTTAGGCGTGCAAATCGTAAAATTGGAGAAAAGTTCAAATTCTAAACGGTTTCTGACGAAATACTCTAGTTTTGAATGGATTCCAGGCGTCTATAGTGTCCTATCGACTCCAAAATTGGTTAAAACTGCAATTATAAAATTGACATTTAAACTCGAATTGATAGATCGACGGAAAGGCTATAGCCTTGCAACGATTTTTAGGCGTGCGAAATTGTAAAATTGGAGGAAAGTTCAATTTCTAAACGGTTTCTGACGGAATATTCTAGTTTTGAATGGATTCCAGGCGTCTATAGTGTCCTATCGACTCTAAAATGGGTTTAAACTGCAATCGAAAAATTGATATTTAAACTCGAATTGATAGATCGACGGAAAGGCTATAGGCTTGCAACGGTTTTCATGCGTGCGAAATTGTAAAATTGGAGGAAAGTTCAATTTCTAAACGGTTTCTGACGGAATATTCTAGTTTTGAATGGATTCCAGGCGTCTATAGTGTCCTATCGACTCCAAAATGGGGTTAAACTGCAATCGAGAAATTGATATTTAAACTCGAATTGATAAATCGACGGAAAGGCTATAGCCTTGCACCAGTTTTTAGGCGTGCGAAATTGTAAAATTGGAGACAAGTTCAATTTTCGATCACTTTCGGACGGAATATTCTAGTTTTGAATGGATTCCACGCGTCTGTAGTGTCCTATCGACTCCAAAATGGGTTTAAACTGCAATCGAGAAATTGATATTTAAACTCAAATTGATAAATCGACGGAAAGTCTATAGGCTTGCAACGGCTTTTAGGCGTGCGAAATTGTAAAATTGGAGGAAAGTTCAATTTCTTAACGGTTTCTGACGGAACATTCTAGTTTTGAATGGATTCCAGGCGTCTATAGTGTCCTATCGACTACAAAATTGGTTAAAACTGCAATTGATTGACATTTAAACCAGAAGTGATAGATCGACGGAAAGGCTATAGCCTTGCAACGGTTTTTATGCGTGCGAAATTGCAAAATTAAAGGAAAGTTCAATTTTCGATCGCTTTCGGACGGAATATTCTAGTTTTGAATGGATTCCAGGCGTCTATGGTGTCCAATCGACTCTAAAATGGGTTTAAACTGCAATCGAGAAATTGATATTTAAACTCGAATTGATAAATCGACGGAAAGGCTATAGCCTTGCAACGGTTTTTATGCGTGCGAAATTGTAAAATTGGAGACAAGTTCAATTTTCGATCGCTTTCGGACGGAATATTCTAGTTTTGAATGGATTCCATGTGTCTAGTGTGTCCCACCGACCCCCAATGGGAATGAACTGCAATCGAGAAATTGATATTTAAACTCGAATTGATAGATCGACGGAAAGGCTATAGGCTTGCAACGGTTTTCATGCGTGCGAAATTGTAAAATTGGAGGAAAGTTCAATTTCTAAACGGTTTCTGACGGAATATTCTAGTTTTGAATGGATTCCAGGCGTCTATAGTGTCCAATCGACTCCAAGATGGGTTTAAACCGCAATCACAAAATTGATATTTAAACTACACGAATTGATAATCGACGGAAAGGCTATAGCCTTGCAACGATTTTTATGCGTGCGAAATTGTAAAATTGGAGACAAGTTCAATTTTCGATCGCTTTCGGACGGAATATTATAGTTTTGATTGAATTCCATGTTTCTAGTGTGTCCAGCCGACGCCAATGGGAATGAACTGCAATCGAAAAATTGATATTTAAACTCGAATTGACAAATCAACGGAAAGACTATAGCCTTGCAACGGTTTTTAGGCGTGCGAAATTGTAAAATTGGAGGAAAGTTTAATTTCCAAACGGTTTCTGACGGAATATTCTAGTTTTGAATGGATTCCAGGCGTCTATACTGCCATATCGACTCCAAAATGGGTTTAAACTGCAATCGAGAAATTGATATGTAAACTCGAATTGATAAATCGACGGAAAGGCTATAGCCTTGCAGCGGTTTTTAGGCGTGCAAATCGTAAAATTGGAGGAAAGTTCAATTTCCAAACGGTTTCTGACGGAATATTCTAGTTTGAATGGATTCCAGGCGTCTATAGTGTCCTATCGACTCCAAAATGGGTTTAAACTGCAATCGAGAAATTGATATTTAAACTCAAATTGATAAATCGACGGAAAGTCTATAGGCTTGCAACGGCTTTTAGGCGTGCGAAATTGTAAAATTGGAGGAAAGTTCAATTTCTAAACGGTTTCTGACGGAACATTCTAGTTTTGAATGGATTCCAGGCGTCTATAGTGTCCTATCGACTACAAAATTGGTTAAAACTGCAATTGATTGACATTTAAACCAGAAGTGATAGATCGACGGAAAGGCTATAGCCTTGCAACGGTTTTTATGCGTGCGAAATTGTAAAATTAAAGGAAAGTTCAATTTTCGATCGCTTTCGGACGGAATATTCTAGTTTTGAATGGATTCCAGGCGTCTATAGTGTCCAATCGACTCTAAAATGGGTTTAAACTGCAATCGAGAAATTGATATTTAAACTCGAATTGATAAATCGACGGAAAGGCTATAGCCTTGCAATGGTTTTTAGGCGTGCGAAATTGTAAAATTGGAGACAAGTTCAATTTTCGATCGCTTTCGGACGGAATATTCTAGTTTTGAATGGATTCCATGTGTCTAGTGTGTCCCACCGACCCCCAATGGGAATGAACTGCAATCGAGAAATTGATATTTAAACTCGAATTGATAGATCGACGGAAAGGCTATAGGCTTGCAACGGTTTTCATGCGTGCGAAATTGTAAAATTGGAGGAAAGTTCAATTTCTAAACGGTTTCTGACGGAATATTCTAGTTTTGAATGGATTCCAGGCGTCTATAGTGTCCAATCGACTCCAAGATGGGTTTAAACCGCAATCACAAAATTGATATTTAAACTACACGAATTGATAATCGACGGAAAGGCTATAGCCTTGCAACGGTTTTTATGCGTGCGGAATTGTAAAATTGGAGACAAGTTCAATTTTCGATCGCTTTCGGACGGAATATTATAGTTTTGAATGAATTCCATGTGTCTAGTGTGTCTAGCCGACGCCAATGGGAATGAACTGCAATCGAGAAATTGATATGTAAACTCGAATTGATAAATCGACGGAAAGGCTATAGGCTTGCAGCGGTTTTTAGGCGTGCAAATCGTAAAATTGGAGAAAAGTTCAAATTCTAAACGGTTTCTGACGAAATACTTTAGTTTTGAATGGATTCCAGGCGTCTATAGTGTCCTATCGACTCCAAAATTGGTTAAAACTGCAATTATAAAATTGACATTTAAACTCGAATTGATAGATCGACGGAAAGGCTATAGCCTTGCAACGATTTTTAGGCGTGCGAAATTGTAAAATTGGAGGAAAGTTCAATTTCTAAACGGTTTCTGACGGAATATTCTAGTTTTGAATGGATTCCAGGCGTCTATAGTGTCCTATCGACTCTAAAATGGGTTTAAACTGCAATCGAAAAATTGATATTTAAACTCGAATTGATAGATCGACGGAAAGGCTATAGGCTTGCAACGGTTTTCATGCGTGCGAAATTGTAAAATTGGAGGAAAGTTCAATTTCTAAACGGTTTCTGACGGAATATTCTAGTTTTGAATGGATTCCAGGCGTCTATAGTGTCCTATCGACTCCAAAATGGGGTTAAACTGCAATCGAGAAATTGATATTTAAACTCGAATTGATAAATCGACGGAAAGGCTATAGCCTTGCACCAGTTTTTAGGCGTGCGAAATTGTAAAATTGGAGACAAGTTCAATTTTCGATCACTTTCGGACGGAATATTCTAGTTTTGAATGGATTCCACGCGTCTGTAGTGTCCTATCGACTCCAAAATGGGTTTAAACTGCAATCGAGAAATTGATATTTAAACTCAAATTGATAAATCGACGGAAAGTCTATAGGCTTGCAACGGCTTTTAGGCGTGCGAAATTGTAAAATTGGAGGAAAGTTCAATTTCTAAACGGTTTCTGACGGAACATTCTAGTTTTGAATGGATTCCAGGCGTCTATAGTGTCCTATCGACTACAAAATTGGTTAAAACTGCAATTGATTGACATTTAAACCAGAAGTGATAGATCGACGGAAAGGCTGTAGCCTTGCAACGGTTTTTATGCGTGCGAAATTGTAAAATTAAAGGAAAGTTCAATTTTCGATCGCTTTCGGACGGAATATTCTAGTTTTGAATGGATTCCAGGCGTCTATAGTGTCCAATCGACTCTAAAATGGGTTTAAATTGCAATCGAGAAATTGATATTTAAACTCGAATTGATAAATCGACGGAAAGGCTATAGCCTTGCAACGGTTTTTATGCGTGCGAAATTGCAAAATTGGAGACAAGTTCAATTTTCGATCGCTTTCGGACGGAATATTCTAGTTTTGAATCGATTCCATGTGTCTAGTGTGTCCAGCCGACGCCAATGGGAATGAACTGCAATCGAGAAATTGATATTTAAACTCGAATTGATAGATCGACGGAAAGGCTATAGGCTTGCAACGGTTTTCATGCGTGCGAAATTGTAAAATTGGAGGAAAGTTCAATTTCTAAACGGTTTCTGACGGAATATTCTAGTTTTGAATGGATTCCAGGCGTCTATAGTGTCCTATCGACTCTAAAATGGGTTTAAACTGCAATCGAAAAATTGACATTTAAACTCGAATTGATAGATCGACGGAAAGGCTATAGGCTTGCAACGGTTTTCATGCGTGCGAAATTGTAAAATTGGAGGAAAGTTCAATTTCCAAACGGTTTCTGACGGAATATTCTAGTTTTGAATGGATTCCAGGCGTCTATAGTGTCCAATCGACTCCAAGATGGGTTTAAACCGCAATCACAAAATTGATATTTAAACTACACGAATTGATAATCGACGGAAAGGCTATAGCCTTGCAACGGTTTTTATGCGTGCGAAATTGTAAAATTGGAGACAAGTTCAATTTTCGATCGCTTTCTGACGGAATATTATAGTTTTGAATGAATTCCATGTGTCTAGTGTGTCCAGCCGACGCCAATGGGAATGAACTGCAATCGAGAAATTGATATGTAAACTCGAATTGATAAATCGACGGAAAGGCTATAGGCTTGCAGCGGTTTTTAGGCGTGCAAATCGTAAAATTGGAGAAAAGTTCAATTTCTAAACGGTTTCTGACGAAATACTCTAGTTTTGAATGGATTCCAGGCGTCTATAGTGTCCTATCGACTCCAAAATTGGTTAAAACTGCAATTATAAAATTGACATTCAAACTCGAATTGATAGATCGACGGAAAGGCTATAGCCTTGCAACGATTTTTAGGCGTGCGAAATTGTAAAATTGGAGGAAAGTTCAATTTCTAAACGGTTTCTGACGGAATATTCTAGTTTTGAATGGATTCCAGGCGTCTATAGTGTCCTATCGACTCCAAAATGGGTTTAAACTGCAATCGAAAAATTGATATTTAAACTCGAATTGATAGATCGACGGAAAGGCTATAGGCTTGCAACGGTTTTCATGCGTGCGAAATTGTAAAATTGGAGGAAAGTTCAATTTCTAAACGGTTTCTGACGGAATATTCTAGTTTTGAATGGATTCCAGGCGTCTATAGTGTCCAATCGACTCCAAGATGGGTTTAAACCGCAATCACAAAATTGATATTTAAACTCGAATTGATAATCGACGGAAAGGCTATAGCCTTGCAACGATTTTTATGCGTGCGAGATTGTAAAATTGGAGACAAGTTCAATTTTCGATCGCTTTCGGACGGAATATTATAGTTTTGAATGAATTCCATGTGTCTAGTGTGTCCAGCCGACGCCAATGGGAATGAACTGCAATCGAGAAATTGATATTTAAACTCGAATTGATAAATCGACGGAAAGGCTATAGCCTTGCAGCGGTTTTTAGGCGTGCAAATCGTAAAATTGGAGAAAGGTTCAATTTCTAAACGGTTTCTGACGGAATATTCTAGTTTTGAATGGATTCCAGGCGTCTATAGTGTCCTATCGACTCCAAAATTGGTTAAAACTGCAATTATAAAATTGACATTTAAACACGAATTGATAGATCGACGGAAAGGCTATAGCCTTGCAACGATTTTTAGGCGTGCGAAATTGTAAAATTGGAGAAAAGTTCAATTTCTAAACGGTTTCTGACGAAATACTCTAGTTTTGAATGGATTCCAGGCGTCTATAGTGTCCTATCGACTCCAAAATTGGTTAAAACTGCAATTATAAAATTGACATTCAAACTCGAATTGATAGATCGACGGAAAGGCTATAGCCTTGCAACGATTTTTAGGCGTGCGAAATTGTAAAATTGGAGGAAAGTTCAATTTCTAAACGGTTTCTGACGGAATATTCTAGTTTTGAATGGATTCCAGGCGTCTATAGTGTCCTATCGACTCCAAAATGGGTTTAAACTGCAATCGAAAAATTGATATTTAAACTCGAATTGATAGATCGACGGAAAGGCTATAGGCTTGCAACGGTTTTCATGCGTGCGAAATTGTAAAATTGGAGGAAAGTTCAATTTCTAAACGGTTTCTGACGGAATATTCTAGTTTTGAATGGATTCCAGGCGTCTATAGTGTCCAATCGACTCCAAGATGGGTTTAAACCGCAATCACAAAATTGATATTTAAACTCGAATTGATAATCGACGGAAAGGCTATAGCCTTGCAACGATTTTTATGCGTGCGAGATTGTAAAATTGGAGACAAGTTCAATTTTCGATCGCTTTCGGACGGAATATTATAGTTTTGAATGAATTCCATGTGTCTAGTGTGTCCAGCCGACGCCAATGGGAATGAACTGCAATCGAGAAATTGATATTTAAACTCGAATTGATAAATCGACGGAAAGGCTATAGCCTTGCAGCGGTTTTTAGGCGTGCAAATCGTAAAATTGGAGAAAGGTTCAATTTCTAAACGGTTTCTGACGGAATATTCTAGTTTTGAATGGATTCCAGGCGTCTATAGTGTCCTATCGACTCCAAAATTGGTTAAAACTGCAATTATAAAATTGACATTTAAACACGAATTGATAGATCGACGGAAAGGCTATAGCCTTGCAACGATTTTTAGGCGTGCGAAATTGTAAAATTGGAGGAGAGTTTAATTTCTGAACGGTTTCTGACGGAATATTCTAGTTTTGAATGGATTCCAGGCGTCTATAGTGTCCTATCGACTCCAAAATTGGTTAAAACTGCAATTATAAAATTGACATTTAAACTCGAATTGATAGATCGACGGAAAGGCTATAGCCTTGCACCAGTTTTTAAGCGTGCAAAATTGTAAAATTGGAGACAAGTTCAATTTTCGATCACTTTCTGACGGAATATTCTAGTTTTGAATGGATTCCAGGCGTCTATAGTGTCCTATTGACTCCAAAATGGGTTTAAACTGCAATCGAGAAATTGATATTTAAACTCAAATTGATAAATCGACGGAAAGGCTATAGGCTTGCAACGGCTTTTAGGCGTGCGAAATTGTAAAATTGGAGGAAAGTTCAATTTCTAAACGGTTTCTGACGGAATATTCTAGTTTTGAATGGATTCCAGGCGTCTACAGTGTCCAATCGACTCTAAAATGGGTTTAAACTGCAATCGAGAAATTGATATTTAAACTCGAATTGATAAATCGACGGAAAGGCTATAGGCTTGCAACGGTTTTTATGCGTGCGAAATTGTAAAATTGGAGACAAGTTCAATTTTCGATCGCTTTCGGACGGAATATTCTAGTTTTGAATGGATTCCATGTGTCTAGTGTGTCCCACCGACCCCCAATGGGAATGAACTGCAATCGAGAAATTGATATTTAAACTCGAATTGATAGATCGACGGAAAGGCTATAGCCTTGCAACGATTTTTATGCGTGCGAAATTGTAAAATTGGAGACAATTTCAATTTTCGATCTCTTTCGGACGGAATATTCTAGTTTTGAATGGGTTCCAGGCGTCTATAGTGTCCAATCGACTCTAAAATGGGTTTAAACTAGAGATGTACCGAATATTCGGTTTACCGAATTTATTCGGCCGAATCGATCATTTTTGCAAAGATTCGGTTTCGGCCGAATAATATGTTGCGATTCGGCCGAAACCGAATCTTTTACGAACACAAATTTAAAGCGTTAAACGTGTCTTTTCTGCTTATTAAGGTCCACGCAATCTTTCAAAAGCCCAAACATAACGAAAATTGTGTCAATGTTTATCTTTTTCAACACGTTATCGTTTTTCCCACGGTAGTCAAAAAAATTATTAATTCATTGGCAGGTGCGAATCATGCTTAAGGCAATTTCAAACCCCACAGAACTGAAATAGGACGAAACTCAACTATTTTGCACTGGCTCCCTGGTAGATAAACATTTTTTTGACGTCAAACGCGTAGCGTAAGACTTCGCGTGACGTTATAAATGATTCGGTTGATTCGGCCGAATTTATTCGGCAAAACCGCCGAATATTCGGTTTCGGCCGAATCGAAATTTAGCCGATTCGGTACATCACTAGTTTAAACTGCAATCGAGCAATTGATATTTAAACTCGAATTGATAAATCGACGGAAAGGCTATAGCCTTGCAACGGTTTTTATACGTGCGAAATTGTAAAATTGGAGACAAGTTCGATTTTCGATCGCTTTCGGACGGAATATTCTAGTTTTGAATGGATTCCATGTGTCTAGTGTGTCCCACCGACCCCCAATGGGAATGAACTGCAATCGAAAAATTGATATTTAAACTCGAATTGACAAATCGACGGAAAGACTATTGCCTTGCAACGGTTTTTAGGCGTGCGAAATTGTAAAATTGGAGGAAAGTTTAATTTCTAAACGGTTTCTGACGAAATATTGTAGTTTTAAATGGATTCCAGGCGTCTATAGTGCCCTATCGACTCCAAAATGGGTTTAAACTGCAATCGAGAAATTGATATTTAAACTCAAATTGATAAATCGACGGAAAGGCTATAGGCTTGCAACGGTTTTTAGGCGTGCAATATTGTAAATTGTAGGAAAGTTCAATTTCGAAACGGTTTCTGACGGAATATTCTAGTTTTGAATGGATTCCAGGCGTCTATAGTGTCCTATCGACTCCAAAATGGGTTTAAACTGCAATCAAAAAATTGATATTTAAACTCGAATTGATTAAACGACGGAAAGGCTGTAGCCTAGCACCGTTTTTTAAGCGTGCGAAATTGTAAAATTGGAGAAAGTTCAATTTCCGATCAGTTTCTGACGGAATATTGTAGTTTTGAATGGATTCCAGGGGTCTATAGGGTCCTACCTACCCCCATCATGGTTTAAATTAAACTCGAATTGATAAATCGACGGAAAGGCTGTTAATAATGGATGAATCGAGGGAAAGGCTATAACTTTGCATCGGTTTTTTGGCGTGCGAAACTGTAAAATTCGGGGAAAGTTCAATTTCCGATCGGTTTCTGACGAAATATTCTAGTTTTGAATGGATTCCAGGGGTCAATAGTGTCCTACTTACCCCCACAATAGTTCAAATTAAACTCCTTGCAGCGGTTTTTGGGCGTGCGAAGGTGTAAAATTGGAGGAACATTCAATTTCCAAACGGTCTCTGACGGAATATTCTAGTTTTTTTATGGATTCCAGCGGTCTATATTGTCGTGCCGGCCCCCGCATGGGTTTAAACTGCAATCGGAAAATTGACGTTCAAACTCGAATTGATAAATCGACGGAAAGGTGATTGCCTTGCCGTTGTTTTTGTGCGTGCGAAATTGTAAAATTGGAGAAATATTCTAGTTTTGAGTGGATTCCAGGCGTCTATAGGGTCCTTCCTACCCCTATGATAGTTTAAATTAAACTCGAATTAATATATCGACGAAAAGACTTTAGCCTTGCAGCCGCTTTTAGGCGTGCGAAATTGTAAAATTGGAGGAAAGTTCAATTTCTGATCGGTTTCTGACGGAATACTCTAGTTTAGAATGGTTTCCAGATGTCCACAGAGTCCTCCGGACCCACAATGGGTTAAAATTGAAATCGAAAAATTAATATTTAAACTCGAATTGAAGAATCGATGGAAATGCTTTAGCCTTGCAGTGATTTTTATGCGTGCGAAATTGTAAAATTGGACGAAAGTTCCATTTTTGTACGGTTTCTGACGGAATATTCAAGTTGAGAATGGTTTCCAGATGTCTACAGGGTCCTTCGGACCATCAATGGATAAAAATTGAAGTAGGAAAATTAATATTTAGACTCGAATTGATAAATGACGGAAAGGCTATAACCTTGCAACGGTTTTTAGGCATGCGAAATTGCAAAAATAGGAGGTGAGTTCAATTTCCGATCGGTTTCTGACGGATTATTGTAGTTTTGATTGGATTCCAGGCGTCTATAGTGTCTTATCGACTCCATAATGGGTTTAAACTGCAATTAAAAAATTTATATTTAAACTTGAATTGATAAATCGATGGAACGACTAAAGCCTTGCAGCGGTTTTTAGGCGTGCGAATTCGTAAATTTGGAGGAATGTTCAATTTCTAAACGGTTTCTGACGGAATATTTCAGTTTTGAATGGATTCCAGGCGACCCCCTGTTGGGTTTAAATTGACATCGGAAAATTGATATTTAAACTCGAATTGATGAATCGACGGAAAGGCTATAACCTAGCATCGGTTTTTAGGCGTGCGAAATTGTAAAGTTGGAGAAAGTTCAATTTCTGATCGGTTTCTAAAAGAATATTCAAGTTTTTTATGGATTCCAGGCGTTTATAGTGTCCTATCGTCTCCAAAATGGGTTTAAACTGCAATCACACAATTGATGTTTAAAACTCGAATTGCCAAATCAACGGAAAGACTAAAGCCTTGCAACGATTTTTAGGCGTGCGAATTCGTAAATTTGGAGGAAAGTTCAATTTCTGATCGGTTTCTGACGGAATGTTCCAGTTATAAATGGATTCCAGGCGTCTATAGTGTCCTATCGACTCCAAAATGGGTTCAAACTGCAATCACAAAATTGCTCGAATTGATAAATCGACGGAAAGGCTTTGGCCCAGCACCGGTTTTTAGGCGTGCGAAATTGTGAAATTGGAGGAAAGTTCAATATCCGATCGGTTTCTGACGGAATATTCAAGTTTAGAATGGATTCCAGATGTCTACAGGGTCCTATCGACCCCCAATGAGTTTAGATTGCAATTAATAAAAATGAAATTGAAACCTTACACCGGCTCTCGTGCTGCGAAATCGAATAAAAATAATTTTCCGATGGGAAATGGAATTAATTAATTTTTCTGTCAAAATATTAGAATTTGGAATGAGTTCCATTCGCCTTTGGCTACCTATCTATGCTCGAATTTGTCTAAAATGTAACGTCGACACCGCTCCTCGACGATAATCGTATAGAATTAAATCTCCACATTCCAAGTAGTTGCTTCAAATGTGTTCTATACGCCTATGGCCTCCTAGCTCCTACCGACCTCCAATATGTTTGAAAAATTAAATGCAAAGTCTCTGTTTTTTGGTGGGGTTTTGTCAAAATATGTTGTGTACCATGCGCCTATGGCCTCCTACATATCCTAGAAATTTGCTTTAATCTTATTCGTATACATGACATTGAGCAAAAGCAAAGTAAAACCGACATGAGGGCTCCTGCAAAAGTAATCACATAGAATTGAATTTCTACTTACAAAGTAGTTGCTTGAGTTAAAACTTGGGATTTCATGCAATCGTCAAAAGGAAGAGCCACAGATGAAGCCTGATAAGCAAAATCTCATTGCAATGCCGAGTTTTTGTTTTGCATTCTTGTTAACCAAGCTACACAAACCGAATGCGGATGAAAACCGAATGAATTTTACTTACCAAGTAGTTGCTTGAAAGGAGACTTTGTTTTCATATAAATCGCCAAATGGTAGCACTGTAGATGAAGCCTGGAAAGCATAATCCGTTTGCACTGCTCTGAATTTCAACCAAACAACACTATCCGAACTCGTGTGAAGGCCAGTTAACATCTGTACTATCACCAAAATAGAATTAGCTACAACAACAACAACCAATACCTGTTTGTTTCTTGCGCCTTTCCACTACAGCTGCCAAACTGGAATGAAACGCATCTAAAGGCAAAGCGCAGTGTGTTCCTTTTTTTCTTTAAATGCAACCAATCACATCGCTCGAAGGAGGAGCGTCGGGGGCGTGGTTCTCAACCGAGCTTCCCTGCGGCTGATTGCAAAGTTCAACAAAAAAGACTTGGAAATAATTTGGTCCAGATTCAAGTCAATGTTTTATCACGCAAATTAGTTTTGGGATAACAAATCGAAAAACAATTTGATTGCATTTTCTTACTTTCTTACTATCAGAGGTCTAGTCAAAAGCCTAACAATTAAAACTTTGAGTTAAAAACGTTGCAACTGAAAGTAACTGAAGTTTCAGAAAATAAGTATAACTTCATTTCCTAGAGTCCTAAATAGTTCGACAAACGCTGCTGATTGGGGATACATATTCTCTGCTGTCATTTCCAGAACAAATGTTTTTCAGATATTAAAAAGCCTTGTAGCTTTGCTGTTGCCTAAATATCTGAACGATTTGTGTCTAGTCGTTTTCAAGGCGTCAAAGTTTCTCGCTAAAAACAACAGCGTTTTTGTGCCAAAAGCTCAAAGCGTATGCAATTAAACTCGAAAACAAAACGTTGCGTCGACTTGCAGCGGTAACTGAAGTTTTAGAAAACAAATTTCAGCTAATCGGGCAATAAACTTGTTACCTTGCAAAACCAAGACAAACTTCTGCGGCTTAAAAAGTAAAACAAAACGTAGCAGCGTGAGAGTTTGCAATGCGAAGCCAAATTCATTTCTGTCATTTTCAGAGTAAAAGCTGTAAAATGGTTTAATATGTAAACAGACCTGGTAGTTTTGCTGTTGGCTTGATACCTTATAGCTTCCTGTCGGGTGGTCCTAAAGGCGTCAAAAGTTTAAGTTTCACGCCGGAAAACAACAGCGTTTCTGTGTTGGAAGAAAATGTGCCTAAAGGTCAATGTGCAGGGAATTGCTGGTCCATTGACGTACATCGTTGAAAACCAGGAAACTGAGTTTCAAAGAAATGAAGTACTTGAACCACGTTACCAGGCGCCAGTTGAAATGCCAAATAGTTTCGATTCCCTGAACTCAAGACAAATCGGTGCAGATCGGAAATAATCTAATTTTGGGTCACATGCAACCTCGAACGGAAAAAGGCTACATTATAAGAAAGTAGAATAAAAGACTCCTCAAAGGTGGGTTTCTGATTACTAAGCTATTGGGGATTTGGAAATGTGTGCTTTGGTAAGTTCTCAGAAACGATCTTTTATTGCACATGTCGAAACATGTTGTAATTGCACTCTAGCTTTTCAGGAATAAGAAATAGTCAAATTTGCTGCGATCATTTATTATATTTAACCGGTCAAATTTAGTTTAAAAGCGACATAGCTTTGCTGGAAGGCATTTGCAATCCAGCAAACGGCAAAATGTTTTCACTAAGACTGATTTGTATTTGTGTTCTACTCTTTGCACTATTTGGAACTTTGCAAGCAGGGTGAGTTGAATATATATATATATTTACATATGCTTGATATCCAATTGTGGTTGCTCCTAGTTCACTGACAATAATGACCTATTTACCAATTTGCCACTGTAAAATTTCTGGATAACTGTTTTTGGATAAACTATTGCTGTTTACAAAATAAGCCCTGTAAAATCTTTTGGCATTAAATCATTATCTGCAAAGTTTGCGCAACTACAATGACAAAATATATTTCTGAGATCCACAGTCTTAATTGCAGACAAAAATGATCGCTACCTATAAACAATAATTTATATTTCGCCTATGTTAGTATCGCCTGTTTCCGATTCCAGTGCACATTTTGCCGTTAATCGTTATCGCTAAAAGGCGTACTACTTTTTTATATTTTGAATGTGCCGTGATCGCTCGTCTGCATAGACGCTTCAGGACTGCTCCCAAGTTATTAATTTATTTTCATCTTACCAACTGATTGGATGACTATTTTACTTGTTATTTAACTTGTCAAACTTGTCCTTTTAAACTTGGTCACAAATACTTGTTAGTTATGATTATGTTCCGTTTTCAAACGCCTAATAACGTGTTCATTTTCGCTAAATGGGATTGACAGTGCAGCGGAGAACGCCTTAAATATGCTTGTATTAGAACCAAGTCTTGCGTCGATCGCCTAAGATGTAACATTGCCCCGTTTGTTGCAGGCGAAGAGGTAGAAGAGGTCGACGTGGAAGAAACAGAAGACAACGGAGGCACGACAACGACGGTGGACACGGCTGTGATCGTAGTCATGGAGATGGTCGGCATGGTGACGGCGGACACGGAGACAAGAAAAACCGATGCGATTCGCGCAAGTGCACCTTGACTTGGAGCAGTTGTTCAGTATCGTGCGGTGGCGGGACACAAACCGCACGAATAAGTCAACATAAAGACAAATGTCGTTGTTGTGCTGTGCCTTCGCCGATACCATGCAACTCTCAATGTTGTCCAGGTGAGTAAGTATCTTTTTTGGTGATAACCTTCTTTCTGTACGTATATAAAACCTTTAGTTTGCAACACTATATACGGATCTGTTTATAAGTTTAATGGTGAAAATAACGACCCAAATAGACGTAAAAATCGAAATGCTTTTATGTATTTCAAACGTTTCGACAAAAGTGATATCACTGATGATGACATGAGCATTTGCTTAAACGTTTGAAATATAATGCATGTCGCTTTTTACGTTTAAGCCTTTCAGTGTTTCTTAACTGATGTTGAGTGTGTAGTGATTGACTCTGTGTTTCTGTCTTCTAAAAATACTAAAATAATACTTTGTTATGCGTTATATTTAAGTTATCAGGTATCGAAACTAACTTTGCTGTTTGTTATATTCCCTGATATAGTTCACTGTGTCTGGGGCGAATGGGGGAATTGGGGAAACTGTCCAAGTCGATGCGGAAGTGGAACAAAGATTCGATCCCGCTCTTTTGCGAGATCCGCATCTTGCGGAGGAACAGCTTGCACGGGGTCTACATCCTCTTCTCAGTCTTGCAATACACATTCTTGTCCAATCAATTGTGTGTGGGGACCTTGGAGCAAATTTGGATCCTGTCCTCTTTCTTGTGGAGGTGGGACACAAACCAGAACTCGAAGCGTTTCTGTAAGAGCTCAACACGGAGGAACAGCTTGTTCAGGGCCTTTATCATCGTCACAATCTTGCAACACACATCCATGTCCTATAAACTGTGTGTTGGGTCCTTGGACAAGCTTTAGTGATTGTCCTGTCACTTGTGGTGGTGGAACTCAAAGCAGGACCCGGGCTGTTGCTATACCAGTTCAGTTTGGAGGAATTCTGTGTCCTGGTTCTCTATCTTCTTCTCAGTCTTGCAACACAGATCCTTGTCCGATCGACTGCTCGTGGGGAGAATGGGGAGATTTTGGAGTTTGCTCTGAAATTTGTGGTGGAGGAAGACAGTCGCGTACAAGGGAAATTACCCAGGTTGCACTTCATGGTGGACAAAATTGCACAGGTCATGCTGAGTCGACACAAAATTGCAACACTCAATGCTGCCCTAAGGATTGTGTTTGGGGGCAATGGAGTGAATTTAACGCATGTAACGCAACTTGTGGTGGTGGATTTCAAAGTAGAGATCGACAAGTTGATGTTCAAGCAACATGCGACGGTGCGCCTTGCTCAGGTTCAGCATCACAAGTCCAAGAATGTAACACCCAATGCTGCCCTGTGGATTGTGTCTGGGGGGAATGGAGTGAATTTAACGCATGTAACGCAACTTGTGGTGGTGGATTTCAAAGTAGAGATCGACAAGTTGATGTTCAAGCAACATGCGACGGTGCGCCTTGCTCAGGTTCAGCATCACAAGTCCAAGAATGTAACACCCAATGCTGTCCTGTGGATTGTGTCTGGGGGGAATGGAGTGAATTTAACGCATGTAACGCAACTTGTGGTGGTGGATTTCAAAGTAGAGATCGTCAAGTTGATGTTCAAGCAACATGCGACGGTGCGCCTTGCTCAGGTTCAGCATCACAAGTCCAAGAATGTAACACCCAATGCTGTCTTGTGGATTGCGTCTGGGGCCAATGGAGTGAATTTAACGCATGTAATGCATCTTGTGGTGGTGGATTTCAAAGCAGAGACCGCTTGGTTGAAGTATCAGCTACATGCGAAGGTGCGCCTTGCACAGGCCCGACATTAGAAGTCCAAGAATGCAATACTCAATGCTGTCCAGTCGATTGTGTCTGGGGTCAGTGGAGCGAATTTAACGCATGTAACGCTTCTTGTGGTGGTGGATTTCAAAGCAGAGAACGTGAAGTTGACGTTGAAGCTACATGCGAAGGTGCGCCTTGCACAGGCCCGACATTAGAAGTCCAAGAATGCAATACTCAATGCTGTCCAGTCGATTGTGTCTGGGGTCAGTGGAGCGAATTTAACGCATGTAACGCTTCTTGTGGTGGTGGATTTCAAAGCAGAGAACGTGAAGTTGACGTTGAAGCTACATGCGAAGGTGCGCCTTGCACAGGCCCGACATTAGAAGTCCAAGAATGCAATACTCAATGCTGTCCTGTCGATTGTGCCTGGGGTCAGTGGAGCGAATTTAACGCATGTAACGCTTCTTGTGGTGGTGGATTTCAAAGCAGAGAACGTGAAGTTGACGTTGAAGCTACATGCGAAGGTGCGCCTTGCACAGGCCCGACATTAGAAGTCCAAGAATGCAATACTCAATGCTGTCCTGTCGATTGTGCCTGGGGTCAGTGGAGCGAATTTAACGCATGTAACGCTTCTTGTGGTGGTGGATTTCAAAGCAGAGAACGTCAAGCTGAAGTTCAAGCAACATGCGAAGGTTCACCTTGCATTGGTTCACCATTAGAAGTCGAAGAATGCAATACTCAATGCTGCACTGTAGATTGTGTTTGGGGTCATTGGAGTGAATTTAACGCATGTAATGCAACTTGTGGTGGTGGATTTCAAACCAGAAACCGACAAGTTGACGTTGAAGCTAATTGCGAAGGCGCGCCTTGCTCAGGTTCAGCATTAGAAGTTCAAGAATGTAACACACAATGCTGTCCTGTGGATTGTGTCTGGGGGGAATTGAGTGAATTTAACGCATGTAATGCAACTTGTGGTGGTGGATTTCAAACCAGAACCCGACAAGTTGACGTTGAAGCTAATTGCGAAGGTGCTCCTTGCTCAGGTTCAGCATCACAAATCCAAGAATGCAACACTCAATGCTGTCCTGTGGATTGTGTCTGGGGTCAATGGTTTGACTTGTCAAGCTGCTCAAAAACATGTGGAGAAGGTTTGATAATCTTACATCTGTGTGCTTTAAACTTAATGGTCGCACTTATGTTATTACTATGGGCAGTGAAATGATAAACAATCAAATCGTTGTAAATTTGGCTTCTCAAACCACCAACAACAAAACAAATCTGTTATATTGTAGGTTCTCAGATGAGGGGAAGAACCTACAAACAGTTTGAGAGTTGCGGAGGTTCTCCTTGTGATGGGGAGTACACTGAAGAACGAAGTTGTAACAATGGTTGCTGTCCAGTTGATTGTGTCTGGGGATCTTGGGGCGAGTGGGGAGAGTAAGTAGTTTGGATTGATACCTAAATTTAGCCTAATAACTTTTTATGTCAAAAATTGGGCTGCCATTGCAAAAATCGCACGCTCTGTTTTAGCAACATTGGCCTTAACATAAATTTGTGTTTTGACCTGGTAAAACGTGCTTTTCTTGTACTTTAAGCCTTTAAGAGCATTCCAAAGATGCCATTATATATATATATAGTCTTTCCCTGAAAGTGTTAGGTTATCAAAACAGGCCTAAACACTCGAGCTACATTTAAACCTTGCAAACAGCTAAATTTCCTGCCTTCGGAAACATTTAATGTTGAATAAAATTGTTTCGTTTTGAGAGCTATACTATCCAGTCTAATTGTCACAAAAGTTTGAATTTGCGCCTGAAAACGTACTCACATTGTTATTGATGTTTTTTGTAGGTGTAGCGCCACTTGTGACCTCGGGCAAAGAGAAAGGAACCGGATAATGTCGCCTGAAGGTTCATGCAACGGTACAAAGTGCAACGGTTCGTCTGTCGACGTTCAGGAATGCTATTTAGCTGATTGCGTATGTAAGTGATGTACAACACCAAACAACTCGAGTCACTTAAACGAATTTGACTACTTAGTAATTTCAAAAATAGGGCAGTGGTTCTCAACTGGTGGACCATGGACCACTAGTGATCCAGGATGACATTTTGAGTGGTCCACAGGACGTGCACTTTATTTTGTGATAAACTGGAGGTTATATTATATATTCCAACTGGGTCAAAATGTTAGCTGTTAATAATTTTGTCTCACTTATTGAAAATCGGTTTTTCAATCGTCATGTTTCGATTCAAAATGCTGATTGTATAGCCCTACTTCAACCTTGCTTTAAAATGGAATGGTCCACAATATTGTTTTTACTGGGTCGGTGGTCCATGGCCTTAAACGAATTGAGAAACACTGCCTTAGGGGCTTAACATTCGAGTTTAACAAAGGAACCGGCCTAAATCCTGTCTGGGTTTGAAAAACCCAGCAGGCCTAGAAACATCCTAATTATAGTGATAATACATGGTGACAGTTATCTTTATAGATACAATTTTTAAATAGTTAACGTTTCTTACCATGTTTTGTTCCGTTTGCCTCTTGGTGGATTTTAAACTTAAAATAGTATGTTAAGATAAACATTAATTCACGACAAGGAACGGCCCTGAAGCGCCTGAAAGTCATATGTAATCACTCATATATAAATTATAGTACGCAAGACCCGTTAAATGCGTCATACTGCAGTACACCAGGTGGTTAAATGCTTGGTGACTGGCTGATTCGGTGGGACGACTTTAGTGGGCTTGGCGTACTGTAATTTAAAATGTTAAGTTGAGCACACCGGTGTTATGTGCTGAACTTTGTTGGATTTCAGATCCCATTTGCCTGGAGCTGCGTGTTGAATGTCCTCCTGATTTTCGCTGCATTGAACAGGACAACTCTAAGGGTTACACTTGCGTGTGTAAAAGAGGATTTCGCGAAGCACAAGGTGGAGAAGAGTGTGTTGGTAGGTTGTGCTTTCAAAATGTCAGAAAGCGTTTGGTACGAATTTACTGTAAGAAGTCGTTTACGCACAAGTTCTGGCTGTATTTTGTTACTAAAACATCTTCTTTGTTCATTAGTCTTTAAAAACTAAAGAAAAAAACTGAGTAAGACGTATGCAATCCCGTACTACAAACAATAACTTGTAAGTGCAAATGAGTTTTTTTAGTTTTGATAACAAAGGTAACAAAACATTTTCAGGAAACTCTTGTTCTAAAACACCTAAACCTGCTTTACTGTGAAATATACTGCACTAGCAATCTACAAGACTGTTGAACCTAGACACTAAATGATAAGCTGCAGACAGTGCACACTGTTTCGACCTATAAGCTGTCATCAGTCAGTGCACCTTACAGGTGGAAACAGTGTGCACTGTCTGCTTTTATCATTTATTGGCTCGATGCTTTTACATTGATACTAGACACTAAATGAAATTTCACAATATTAAGGGGCAAAAAACTCGGATTGCCATTAATCCCGAAGCATTAATTGTGCTTCTACAAAACTTACTTGTGATTAATACGTCGCTTATGGAACAGATATTAACGAGTGCGTGGGCAACACACACAACTGTGACGTGAATGCAAACTGCATCAACACAATTGGTTCGTTCCAGTGCAACTGCAATGAAGGGTTCGTAGGAGATGGTCAATTATGTAGAGGTGAGTTACTTTAAAAGAACACAAAACAAATAACATACACTTATTAAACTGGCGCATAACGCAAGCTAAGGAACGACAGGGCCATTTTTATTAAATGCTTTGCTTAGCTTTTCATTTACTGTCAATGATAAAAGATTTATACAAAACAGTTACATTATTAAAACAGTTAGTTTTTGTTAATGAAGGCTATGTGTGTAGCTTTGTGCACAAACGGCCGGCTCTTGTAGGCTTCGTATTTTGTAGAAAATAACATATTAACAACGAAAGTTTCAAATAAGAAATATGCATGTAGTAAGGCGAGCGGCTGCATTAGTTAATTTTATTGTGATCGCTTGCTCAATTTATCATCACTAGACATAATTTATTACATGAAGCAAGCCTGTCCGAAAACGAATGGGTTTAATTAAACATAACTTTACCCTTTTGTGCAGAAATTTCATCCTTATTGTAGCGAAGACTTCAAGCAACAAATCATACATCATCACCTCAAGTGTGTAACAACACAAATATTACCAGAAACACGTTTGTATGGTGTTGACATAACAATACAATAACAATATACAAGTATTACTTGCTTTGTGTGTGTGAAGAAAAAAAGATGAAAAATCAGTTTCTAAAGCATGAACTGTAAGTGTAGTTTTGTTATCAGCGATTTGGATTTAAAAAGTTTGTCTTTTGCGACAAAGGTTGTGTACAGCACATGCATTTTAGTATCAGGCGTTATTATCCAGACCAGGGGTCCGCAAATACTTTTTGGCGCTAAAGCGAAAAAACAGAAAAAAAACGTGTAATAACGAAAATGTACAGCAAACGTATATAGGGTCAATTGCAAGCGAATACAAAACAAACTATAAACCATCAAATCACAGAAATGTTTTTTCGATAATTGACACAAAATCAAATTCAACAATAAAACACAAAGTCAGATTAAAATGAAGGAATCCAAAAAGATTCAGGATCTCTATTATGGAATCATAAATCTCCATCATTTATTGTTTCTGCAACGAATCCATCATTGTCGACAGAATGTCCATCATTTCCATCATAATTGGGATTCACCAAACTATTGGATTCAAGATTCCGCCTTCTCTTCAAAACCTGGCAAATATCTCATTTAAAATCTTGAAATGAGACATTTTTACCACAGGCTAAAGTTGTAGGTTGAGCCGAGTCTATTTTATATTTGAGTTGAGTCGGTGTAAGAAAACATAGCGGCACAATAGCACTAAAACAATCACCAAGCGGGAAACAGCTGGCAGCGTTAAAATGTTATGGAGCGCAAAACAGCGAAGGGCAAAATTGGTGGATAATGGCTGAACGCGTTACAGCTGCACTGTATTATAAAGCGTGATGACTTTATTTCACTTGGTGAATAAAATCATAGCAGCACAAAAGCACTAAAACCATCACCAAGCCGGAAAGAACTGAGCAACGTTAAAACGTTTCCATATATGGAGCGCTGAGCCGTAAAAGGCACAAATGGTGAATAATGGCTGAACGAGCAATGAGAAAAACGTTGGTGGGACCGGCCGAAAGGCCTAGAATGTGCTAGATTCGTTTTAAATTTAAAGCCAGTCTACAACTATTGTGTAAACGATTTAACTTAGTTATATATTTTAATAAAGGATAAAACAAGCCAAACATAACCATGTTTGCCACAACATAATAATTATTTAGCCGTTTGTTGGTAGTCAAACTGTTTCGTTTCAAATTTGAAACCAGTCTAGAACTGTTTCGTTTGTAGGCAAAACCGTTTAACTGCATAGTTTTGTAAGACAAACCTACCGTAAGAACAATGAGACCAACGATTAAAACGACTGCAGTTCCCGAAACACCATACAGCACTAGTTTCTGGATGTGAGTTTTGTTGTCCTCCCTTTTAGTGGGTTCTTCATTTAATTTTCCTCCGACTCGCAAATCAAAATCAGGAGGCAGTTCTGTAACATTGTGTGAAAAAGTCAAGAAATCAATTGCACTGAAAACTTTCTATTTTTATCTGAAAAGTCGTGAAACGTTTATTCACGATATGTTATATATTTGTGCTTCTTCAAGCGTGTCTTGCATCACCACGTGTGCTCGCTAAAGTGTAACGGCCCCGAATAAGCGCGTGGTTTGGCCGAGAGGTCATTACAAGGATTTACACGAGGATGTGTTATGTGGTTGATGTTAACTTGAGGGTAAATACATTACAGTTTACAACGCTAAAACAGCAAAAAATTGCCATCTTTGACCACTGAGAAACTTAAAAACAAAACGCTTATTTTTGATAGTTTGTTACATTTGAAAGTTAAAATTTACATAGCCCAGTTTATCATGCGCAAAAAAAATCAAGTGGCCAGTCATTTTCGACAAGTAAAAAAATCAAAAGGGTAAGTCCAGTTTTATTTGAAAGTTTGTTGTATTTATAATTAAAACCACAGGAACCGCCTTGGACATTGCGAATTTAAAACAGATGTCTAGATTAATACAAAAATGTCAGAGAAACAGATTTCGCACTCAGTCAACCCACCCACACAACGTCCTTCCCGGAGCGCCATGAACTTGTCACAAGTGCATTGATAACTTCCCTCAGTATTTGAACACGACATGTGAGGTGCAGTACATGTTGGGTCGGGTTGGTTGCACTCATTGATATCTAAACATAACAACTGTTAAACATTTATGTTCCGCTTAGAGACAGACACACAGACAGCACAGTACATATCAGATAATGATCATTCAGCATCACATAATAAATACTTTACATTACAGGGGTGGGCAACCTCTGTCACTGTGGGGCCAAATACAATTGCTATGATTAGATCGCGGGCCGCACCTTTATATGACACAAGGTGATTTTGCTTCGTTGCATACCAAAAATGTCGTACTACAAGTAAAATTCGCATTTGATTCCACCAGCATATTGTCAGGTCGCAGAAAAATAGCACCAGGCGCACTAATCAGCTCAAAAAATATAATAATTGGACTCGTTTGCCAGTACATTTAAAATCCAAGTGTCTCTGCGTGCCGCACAACCTTTAATCAAGGGCCGCATGTGGCCCGCGGACCGCACACCCCTGCTTTACAAGCACAGTGATAAGTTGTGCATTCGTGTCTATTGTGCGCCAAGTTCTGTTAAAAAGTTCGCAAATAAAACACAAAGTAATAACAATATATGTTGGTGAAGGTAAGCATTGGGTTGATATGCCCAGGGTTAGAGCTTGTAAACTTACATATATTGACATGGTTGTACAGTTTCAGATATATTCCCATGTTATTAAGAGACTACTATGTCCCTGATGCAACCACGTATGGAAGAAATAATAAAAACAAATGTCTGAAATCTTCTTGCACCTGAACATTGTGTGTAGCCGTCTCCTGTGAACCCGGTTTTACACTTGCACTGATATCCAATAAACTCGTCAGTGCAGATGCCGTTCGGGTGACAAATATCTTCACCAAATTCGGTGCATTCGTCCACACCTGAAAACAAAACATGACATTGAAAGCACATCAGTATACGCAAACTTTCCCGTTCAAGTCTGATGTCTTAAGATGAACATAAATTTAGAACTGGGATCAGCCCTGAAGCGTTCATGCAGACCAGTCATCACGGGACACCCTTGTATAAATCATAGTACGAAAACCTTATAGAAGCCGGAATGCCGAATCAGCCGGTCACCATGCATTCCCGTGTGGAAATCGAAGGCTAGAAATATCTAGCCCGCGCGGAACTCTAACCCACGACCGGAGCCTTTAAACTCGCGTTTTACCAACTGAGCTACACAGGCGAAGCGGTAAGCCTATCGAAAGTCGAATCAATAGAACACCTTGCCACATGGAAAAGCATAGTCACCATCTAATTCGGTATAATGCATTAAATAAACCTGGCGTACTGTTACAAATCTGATGTCGTTCCTGTGACTACTCTACCAGAGTAAAAATATTCAATGCTTTATTAATTTTATAGCACCTGGTTGCAACAATTCATACATGTTCAAAGCAGACTTTGGAAATCACAACATGAAATTACAATTATTTAAATGGCATTTAGGGTAATCATTTTGTTACGATTAAAAAGCCGTGGACATAAGATTCAAACAAAATATACTTTTAAGGAGTCTACGTAAAAATAAAGGCTGACTCCTATTCCATGCGATGTTTGTCATACCCATGCAACTCTTTCCATCGCCTGAAAGGCCTTCATGGCAGTAACATTCGTAAGATCCTGCAGTGTTTTCGCAATCAGCATTCGAGTCGCAAACTGCTGTTCCTAAATTACACTCGTCAATGTCTGAAAAAAAAACGGTCAAGTCTGTTTAGTTAGGTTTGATGAAAAAAAGAAAAATAATAGGAAGGGAAAAAGACTTATTTGATCTTATAGTGCCTATGTTAGTGACACTGCTTGATTTTATGTTATGAATGACTGAAAAAATCGGTTATGTTTACAAATATATTTAGGGGTACTTTTTAACGTGGCGCCTTGAGTTAAAGTTAAAAACTGCAACCTACCTACGCAGACTGCGTTTCGTGAAACAAATCCAACCGAACATTCACATCTGTAACTGCCTTCCGTATTTATACAGTCGGAATTTGCCGGACAAATAGCTTCCTCTGATTCGCACTCGTTGATTTCTGCAAAACAAGACAGACATTGAACGCTTTAATTAAGTAGCACAGCAGGTTTTATGTAGTTTTCTCATGCAGTTTTGTTAAATTAGAGGAAATGTGTGCTATTGGTTTAAAAACAGGCCTAACAAACCATACTGAAAGTCACGTCGCCAAATTTTAGAGTCTCTGCCGAAGCACAAAAGTGCACACATGACTGTTGGTAAATTAGTACACAGCTGTAAGCGGGTCAGAAATTGGGGCCCGGGCCCGAACTAAGTACAAGCTGAAACCAGACCCGAAATCAAATTGTTTTAAAAACAAAACTCTAACTTGGCCCAACAGTTGGTAAAATTTGCGGCTTAAATGAGGCCGTATGTGAAGTCAGGCCCGAATCAAGCCCGAACCCGACCCGAAATGTCAGGCCTGACTTACAACTCTGTAGCACGTTATGTTGTTTACGACATTGTCATTAAAAGTAATGCCATATTTAACGATTTCCTCAGCAACTGCAAGTAGTACTTGTCAAGTGCCATCACCAATTTCACCTGTGCACTCTTTTCCATCGCCAGTATAGCCTGGTTTGCATGAACAGACGTAGCTGCCGTCATTATCAACACAAGAGGCGCTCGCGTGGCAATCATGACCACTAGTTGAACACTCGTTTGTATCTGTAATACAAAAACCATAAGTTATGACAAGTCCAATAAGTTGAGGCTTTTAGAGATTTGGGGCCTCATTTGGTGTATATTGTTGTACATAAGCGTAAGTACCTGGGAACCAGTCAACTAAACTAAACGGTTCCATTAGTTTGATAAAACTGCAATATCTTTAGGGTGTTTAGATGTACTCTTTGCAATCTTTATTTATGTCAAATGATGTGCTTGGTGGCCTAAATATTGTGTAAAAGCATAAATGCCAACAAGTTAAAGCACTAAAATACTCAAGTCAATTTATATAATCAGGGTTTTTGTTATCATGTTAATGTGATGCCCACGAGAAATGCGTTTTTATCGACATAATTCAAAGAATAACAGTTGTCCATCATAACTTCGTTTTCCCCAGTCGCTTTTACCCACAATGGCCAATCTTACTATCTTGTAGGCCCCAGTCACACAACACTAGTAACGTAATACGATGTAGCTGCAGCGCGTTCAGCCATTGTCCAGCAGTTTGCCCACCACTTTTTTGTGCCCAATAACGTTTTAACGTTGCGCAGCTATTTCCGACATATTGGTCTTTGTTTCAGTGCAATTGTGTCGCTATGTTCTCTTTCACCAAACGAAATAGATTAAACATAACACTATATCGCATATATGTTGCACCGTCTGTATGACTGTCAAATAAAACGCACAAACAATTTCCCCTCCCCCACGAAGTTTGTAGAACTTGGCAAAATTGCAATCGTGGACTTCCTTGTTTCCAACGAAACTAAATTCCCAGCTCCTCAAGACTCCTCACAAACATATATTGCGACATTTTTGAAAGAAAACAATCGAATCTCTTACTGACGCATGCCGAGTCAGCATTCTTTATGAAACCCGATTCGCAATCACAGCTATAACTTCCTTCTGTGTTCACGCAAATGGCTTTTGAGTGGCAGACGTTATTTCCTTGTTGAAGGCATTCGTCCAAGTCTGGGGGAAAAATCAGTGGTTTGGCAAAAACAACAAAATTTTTTGGCAACAGAATAAGTTTTGAAACGGTCTGTCACCAAGTAATATTAATATGTTTCGTTTTGGAATTGCAAAATGTATATTTAAGTTTTGTACATATGTCGTGTTAATACAATTAAATGCAAAACGGTAACACAGGTATTTTATATGGCTTTTAATGAACTATTAATATATGTGTGTGTGCGTTTTGCCTTTACGTAACTTGTTGAATGTAAATGCCTCATATACAATACAACACCAACAATACAATGCCATCAATATATAGCTGGATGTGCACACATTTACAACCTAATATCTTACGTTACAATCAGACAACTTGTGTGTTTTACGTGTGACAATGTGGGTCATTGGCAAAGCAGTAAACGTTTTGACATTCAAAAAGATAAGTTGTCACTTGTCAATGATGCAAAGTTACAAAATACATCGGGCCAGCCTATTTCTTCCATTTTTTGTTTATTTTCCTTCATTAAATTCCCAGAAATTTATTTTTGTCCAGTTCACCTGTTTCACAGCATAATCCGGTCCAACCAGGTGCGCAAATGCATTTTGCCGAGGTTTTGTTGGCACCGTTGTGACAAACAAAATCACACTGATTCGCTTCCTCCAAAGCCGGACATTCTCCACCACCGCACTCGGTACGTGTGACAACCGACCGATTTCTGCTGCTGACATTCTCCACTGCGCAGTTGTCAGGACAACCGCTCCATGAGGACCACTCCGTGACAACACAATCGACTAAAAAAGTTTGTTACATGAAACTTTTCATGAGTTGCATGTAGTGCGTAAATGTTACTGCAAACTTTAAAAGTGTATATTATGCAAATTGTTTTAAGTCCGAGCCTGGCGTTGCTACGTTATTGGAGTTTATTTCACTCATTACAAGAATTTAAAATTACTACATTATAGGGATGTGCCAAAACTGCAAATGTTCTGTTTGGTCGAGCACCGAGCATCTCACTTTAATGCTCGGTGCTCGGCCGAGCACGCTCGGTGCATTATGACGTCACAAAAAATCCCCTTTCTACGTTTTAGCTCTATAAGGCCTCTTACGTCACCGGCGGTGTTTTATTAAGCTGTACATGCCCATAAAGTACGCGTTTTTCCACCATCTAGTGCATTTGAAGAATCATTCGTTTTTGTTCATAGACACCCTTTAGAACACTAGTTACATATGTTAGCAGGGCATGAATTTGCAAATTTAACGCTCGGGTCAGTTTGTGCAACTGCTCGGCCGAGCACCGAGCATTAAAAACAGCGATGCTCGGTACCGAGTACTCGGGTTCTGGCTCGGCTCGGCCCATCCCTACTACATTATCACCAAGCTGAAAATGGGTGCGCAATTTTAGTACGACCATATATTGTTAAATGAAGGTTTGGCCAAATCCTTCAGCAGGAAATAGTGGTACTCTGGAGATACGAAATGAAAAATGAAAAAATCTTTAGAGCAAAGAAAAGAGTAGGAATTCAAACCTTCCTTTTACGTGCATTAAAAATGCAACCGGGAGAGTTTGGTTTCTAATAGTTACAAAACCTATGCATTTGTATTGGCAATTTACGGTGCGATTCTTAAGTGCAGATATGCTGTTGTTAACAATTCTTGGTCATTATCTGAAGGCGTCACCCGTAGGACGTCGAAATGTCGGTTATTTTACAAAACAAATCTACAGGAAGAGTAAGCATTTTAAACACATTATGCCTGGCAGCGCTTACTAATGTTGTTTTGCACAAGCGACATTGAACGAAAACTTGTAGATCAGTGAGTTTTAAACAAACTTTAAGCGCCTGAAATCCGTTTATTGTTTGTAAAAGGAAAATCCTAAAGTCTTACCCGGACAGCAGTCACTATTGCACGTTTGATTCTGACTTGCTGAGCCTGAACAGTTGAGCCCACCGCACATGTTCTGCTTTTCAGGAATTCTGATCCTTTCCTGCCATCCGCTATTACAAGTTCTCGAACAACTAAAAATAAATAAAGAAAAAGTACATTATTTTTCGCATATTTGACAAAAACGTGGTACATAAAAGTTGAAGTGAAAATCAGAAATCAGAAAAAACAAGAACCGCACGGACTGTTAATTTCAAGCTAAGAAATCAATGGAAAAAAAAAGAGACAAGAGTTTGTGACTTGGGTCTGAAAAATAGTCAATAACGATATCGTGTTGGTTTTGATAGGTCCACTGTCTGTCAAATAACGTCTACATTTTAATACCTATTATTAGTTCATTTGCTCCAAGCAAGCGCGTGTTTAAATGACAACCCGGCCACTAGCATAACACTGAGTTAGTTTGTTGGGTTGATTTGAACACACATGCTTGTCAAATAGTGCAAAAATGTAAAAACATAAAATGTCTACTTCCATGTAAAAAGTGTCCACTTACTCTCCCCACTCGCCCCAAGGTCCCCACACGCAATCGACTGGACAGCAACCATCGTTACAACTTCGTTCTTCAGTGAATTCTCCATCACAAGGAGAACCTCCACAACTCTCAAACTGTTCGTAAGTTCTTCCTCTCATCTGAGAACCTACAATATCACACATTAGTTGAAGTAGTGGTCTCAGCCTTCTGACATTTCTAAAAGGAAAATAACAACAAACACGAACACAAATTTCTATTAACATCTTATAGCATGGACAATTGATAAATCAGATTTCCCGGCAGTTCCCTTATGTTGGGAACGGCCGGTTTAAGGTAAGGACTAAATTTTGTTGTCTTAAACTTATCACACCTTCTCCGCATGTTTTCGAGCAGCTCGACCATTCATTCCACTCAGTCCATGTGCAGTCTTCAGGACAGCATTGAGTGTTGCATTGTCTGCATGGAAAAAATGAACGAACGGTTAATTAGGCAAAACAACAACAATACTAATAGTGTTTAAAGCTAAGGTTTAAAAGTTTAAAATTAGTACTACTAATTAGTACAATACTTTGAAATTAGTAAACAGAAAAGCAATTCTTTAGGAAAATGTTTTTTTTACAATTTTGCAAATCGACGTTAAAACTTCTGAAGCACAATTAAGTTACAGATTGAACAGTTTTAATAAACAAATAAACATACATGGTTAGAAGAGCAGCCTAATTGAAAACTTTCAGCCAGTGATTTTGCACATGATGAAATAGATATAAAATATACCCTATACTTGTCCACTTTATGCGATATATCACTGATGATGGCATTAGCATTTATCAAACATATCGCTTCTATTTGGGCCGTTATTGTTCCCATCCTACGTTTCATATTACAGGGTTCCCGCGCAATTTTCGTTTATTAATTCCATGACTTTTCAAGAAAAAAAAAGTAAAATTTCCATAACCTTTATCGAAAAAAATCGAGCAATTCCCATTGTAAAACTAGTAAAGGGACTTCAGTAGATGCAGCCAATTTACCATACTTGCAACGAATATACAATAGTGACATAGTTTAAAATTCCCATCTCTATCTGGCATTTTTAGGGTAAAACAGGCATCAAATTCCATACTTTTTCAAGGACTTTTGCAAAAGTTGTTTTTTTTTCAAAACTTTTCCAAGCCTTAAAAATACAAATTTAAATTTCATAACCTTAATACAAATTTAATAGATATTAGAAAAAATAAAAAAATAACACTTCTTACTCTTTTTCTATGGTCTTTCCTTCGCACTCTTGGCCACCAAACTTAGCGTCAACTTCGATAATTCTCGATCTTTCCTTCGTTCCTCCACCGCAAGTCACATTGCACTCGGACCAACCACTCCAGGTTCCATGGGCACAATGAATAGGACAGGGAGTAATGTTGCACTCCAGGGTTTCTAACTTGGGACCTGAACACTCGTTCCCACTGCATGAAGAGTTCACAGAGATTAAGCGATGCCTTGTCTTTTCACCGTCTCCACAGGTCAACGAGCAATCACTGTAGTCACTCCAAGGCCCCCATTCACAGTCCACGGGACAACATTGTGTGTTGCAGAGTTGTGATGATGTTTTGTCTCCTGGACACTCAGCTCCTCCGCATCTTCCTTTTACCGCAACATCACGACTTCTAAATTGAGTTCCGCCCCCACATGCAAACGGACAAGGGGTGAAATCGCCCCAAGGACCCCATTCGCAATCAACAGGACAGCATTCTGTGTTGCATTTTTCAACTTCTGATGCTAAACCTGAGCAGGGCGTCCCTTCGCATATTGCTTGAACTTTAACTTGACGTTCTCTGCTTTGAAATCCACCACCACAAGTTGCATTACATGCGTTAAATTCACTCCATTGGCCCCAAACACAATCCACAGGGCAGCATTGAGTGTTGCAATTTTGTGTCGACTCAGCATCACCTGTGCAATTTTGTCCACCGTGAAGTGCAACCTGGGTGATTTTTCTTGTACGCGACTGTCTTCCTCCACCACAAATTTCAGAGCAAACTCCCCATTCTCCCCATTCTCCCCACAAGCAATCGACCGGACAAGGATCTGTGTTGCAAGACTGAGAAGAAGATAGAGAACCAGGACACAGAATTCCTCCAAACTGAGCTGGTATAGCAACAGCCCGGGTCCTGCTTTGAGTTCCCCCACCACAAGTGACAGGACAATCACTAAAGCGTGTCCAAGGACCCAACACACAGTTTATAGGACATGGATGTGTGTTGCACGTTTGTGAAGATGATGAAGGCCCTGAACAATCATTTCCTCCGTGTTGAGCCCGTACAGCAACGCTTCGAGTTCTGCTCTGAGTTCCACCACCACATGGAAGAGGGCAGGATCCAAATTTACTCCAGGCTCCCCATACACAATTTATAGGACATGGATGTGTGTTGCAAGATTGAGAAGATGATGAAGGCCCTGAACAATCATTTCCTCCATGTTGAGCCCTAATAGCAACGCTTCGAGTTCTGCTCTGAGTTCCACCACCACATGGAAGAGGGCAGGATCCAAATTTACTCCAGGGCCCCCAAACACAGTTTATAGGACATGGATGAGTATTGCAGGATTGTGAAGAAGATGAAGATCCAGAACAAGCTGTTCCTCCGTGTTGAGCCCGTACAGAAACGGTCCTGGTTCTGATTTGAGTTCCTCCTCCACAAGCAAGAGGACAGGATCCAAATTTACTCCAGGCTCCCCATTGGCAGTTAATCGGACACGGATGGGAGTTGCAGGTTCGGGATGAAGTTGAGGACCCAGAGCAAGTTCCTCCACAAGATGTAGATCTAGTGACGGAGCGGGATCGACTCTGTGTTCCTCCCCCACAATTCAACGAACACTTTCCGTAACTTCCCCAAGTACCCCACGCACAGTTCACTGGGCAACATTGTGTGTTGCATCGCTCGGAAGACGTGGATGATCCTGAACATCCAGAGCCTCCACATCTCGCGCTCCGACTGTATCCTCTGCTCCTGCTTCTTGTTCCTCCTCCACATTGCTCGGAGCAACCTCCCCAGCTTCCCCATCCGCCCCATACACAGTTAACTGTGGGTAATAACAACAAATGCTTCTTGTGGTTTTAGAATGTGTCAGCAGAGAATTTTTAAGTTTGCCATAATCTTATTTCCGTTGCAGAATTAGCTGATTTATCAAGGCTAGATGACGATAAGCAGGTGTGTAATACATAAAACCACAAGAACTCCAACTAGTGTGTCACGAAAAATGTATTTGTTAGTTAACGAAAGTCTGTAAGCTCTGTAGATCACTTGGAAACACGCATGACCATAGACCAGCGGTGGGCAACCTGCGGCCCGCGGGCCACACGCGGCCCTTGGTTCAAGGTTGTGCGGCCCGCGGAGACGCTTGAATTTGAAATGTACTGACAAACGAGTCCAACTACTATATATTTTTGAGCAGATTAATGCGCCGATGCTATTTTTTGTGACCTGGCAAAATGTGGCTAGAATCAAATACGAATTATATTTGTAGTTAACCATATTTGGTAAGCAACGAAGTAAAATCGAGCTAATTTTGGCTTTTGTTTTTGGCCCCACAGTAACAAAGGTTGCCAACCCCTGCCATAGACACTAAATAAGGAACGACAATGTTAGAAAATTATTTTCCTGTTTACATTGGGACCAACCAATGTTATTGTATTCAAGAAAGTGCGTATAATGACAGACCAAGACTTATTCTATTAAAATAAAATAATTAAGATGTCCAGTATTTCGGTAGAACATAAAAATACATCATTTAAAATGAGTGGATGACTTTAGATTTATTATAGTTTACAGTTGTTTGCATAGGTTGAACTTTAGGCATTGATTTGATACGACTGAAAAGTTTGGTTTGGGTATAAAACTGGGCGAATTTAAATTATACCTGGACAGCATTGGTTGTTACATACTCTTGTTCCACTTGGCATACTACATGCACCACATTGTCCTTTGTTCCTTGTAATATAAGCACTCTGGTTGCCCCCACCGCATGTACGGGAACATCCCCCCCAAGCCCATTGACATGGTGTACTGTCACACCGTCTGCGCCGACGACGCCTTCGCCTATAAAATATGTATTTCAGTGTTACTGGCTTAAAAATAGGTAGATTAAAGTCTGAGCAACATGTAGAACGTTAACAGTGGGTAGGAGAAAAAAGAAGTTTAGAATGGGCAGTTTTTAGGGATAAATAATAATGATGTAACCAGTGGTAGAATTCAATTAAAAAAAAACGGCTGAATCCCACAACTGATGTAAATGATTTTGCCCGTATTGCATTAACAATGTCACAAAAACAATACTGTAAACAAAAACTTGTTTTTTGCAACAGTTTGCGGGGTAAAAAAACAAACATGGGGATTAGGGTAAATTTCGAAGGTGGCTATTAAATAAACAACACCAATAGCCTCGTATAACTGATGATGACATGAGCATTTGCCAAAACGTCTGAACTATAAAGCATGTCGCTATTTCCATGTATTCGGGTCGTTACGTTTCTCATTAAACACAAGACTAACTGTTTTTTAAACTAAACAGTAACACAAAACCACAAAAGAACTGTAATAAGTTACGATTCTATCCATGATTTATTTATGTATTGAAATATCAGCAGTGCTAATTAACCGATAATGATTCTAAATTATTTTCAAGACGAAACCTAGTTTAGTTTAAAACTGTTGACATTTTCGACTGTTTCTTGCAAAACAAAGCAACAAACAAGAAATGTTTTCTTACCACGCCGAAACGTTATTGAAAAACATCAAGACAACGAAATAGATGCATAGAACCTTGAGTAAATGCATTACGCGTTAGCGTAGGCAAACTCGCAAAAACAGCACACGCCAATCAACTCTTTCGCAAATGGATTGCAAGACTCGCAAAAGCTGCTTATTAAGAATATTTGTATGAGTCACCTTTTCCTTATTGGCACTGGAATATCGAGGTTTCGTTTTTCCCGAACCCAATCACTTGCCAGACGGGGACCAAAGGCAATCAACTCTTGGACGACTTCCGCGATTTTGTTTACTTGATTAGCTATCGACCCTTGGACATATTTCCGCCGAACCACGAAGTTGTGACCTGAGTCACGCAACCCCCCAGTACTGAGGGTCATGTGACCCAGTTACATGTACTTGTTTTTTTTAAAGTTAGTCATATTTTCATGTTTTGTTTACCGTTAGTCGTATTTTCGGTTGCGACACTAGTTTGAGTTTTGACTTTCGGGAACTTACACACAAGGAAGTGCAAAGTGGAAAACAAAAAAAATGTAATTATTTTGACATTTGTGACTTTTCTACTGAGCTCTCAAATTAAAGGCAAAAAGAACCTTAAATGATACGCAAATCTGGCTCCAAAGGCAATTTAAGACAGTTACGTGACCAAAACAGCTTTAAATTTTTTTCCCTTATTTCAAAACCATGACGTAACTCATCGCAACAAAACAGTGATTCACATAAAATACTTCCGTAGTAGCAGGTTTCCATGGTAACAAACAGGGTCTTTGGGTTTCAGGGTGGCGTGGCAGGTTTCAATTGGACGAAAACATGTGAAAATATTCCCCCAAGACGAACAAAACCTGATTGCAAGTGAATAAATGTTTGACGAAAGCAACATCAAAACCAGCTTGGCAAACAACTATTTCATTTGCTTCGAGAACGCAACAGTTATTCTCTTATATGCAGAGAATTTTTGTTCAAAGTTAACGTTGGTGCCAGTTTGTAGTCGTACAAGCATGTTGTCGTTAATTTTGTGCTTTATAAGTGCGTTGTGTTTTACAATGTGTCATTATTCTGATGAAGGCGTATCGTATACGCACAGAGAAAGCTGAATACGCACAGAGAAAACAGACATTGTCAAAATCAGCGATGACATGAACAGAGCAGATCATCATAACAAAACTATTACCGGGAATAAGACACCAAATCACAAAAAATGGCAAAAATAATTAAAAAAAACAATGTGCTTTGTCTGACTGAATGCAAAAAGCATTTGCAATGCTCAATTGCAACAAGATTAGTAACATATGACTCTGTACAACTACAAAAACAAACTTAAAAATCCTAAAATAAAACTGAATGGGCACAAGCTGTGTTACGGGAGCCCACGGGTGTAGATTCACCAGAAACACCCACTAAAATCCATTTCCTTTCTCACTTTGTTCCCTATTTAATGGACTATTTCACATACTATTCGTCTATATTGAGGTTTTTACGATTACGGATTCTTGTTGATTCTATTCGACCCGTTTAAAGTCGAAATTAGTACCGAATTCCAACATGAGATTGCCATTTACATTTTTTAAGGGGGGCACAGGTCCTACAGGGTTACTTGAAGGGGGCCACGAGGTCCAAAAGTTACTTTTAGGGGGCCACGGTCCATGGAAGGTTGAGAACCACTGATCTAGAATGTTACACTACATTCACAACTGTTACAGAACCTTCAACAGGGGAAAGCTCACAACGCTAGATATGAAAATACAAACAATAGAACAATATTAAAAATCGGTTACATACCTATTAATGTAAAGTTATGGTTTGCCCCTAGATTCCATCTTTTCCTAATCTCGATTCTTGTGTTTCAAAATATCTATAACACTTAACTGCCATCTGCCAATCTGAAGCAAAAAAGGTGTCAAAACGCTCTCTATGCTTAGTTAATAATGCAAAAATAATGCATTGCATGTGGTTGGCATTACCAGAAAATTGGCATTGTTTGCTCACAACCAAGTTGTCTTACCTCAAGGCTTCCAAATCTTTTCACCACCCACTTTAACTTATTTCCAGACTTGATAACCTGTTTAAAACATGCATTGACCTGTCAGTCTAAATTTATTCTTTAGTCGGTACTGACCTATGCTTACCGTGCAACAATGTAACAACTGGAATATAGAGCAGTTTTGTTGATCACAAGCTACATGAAAACACAAAGGAAGTGGTTCTCAAATAGGTTCCACTTTACTTATTAGGGCAATTTGTAATTCCCAAGACAACTGTCCCAAAGATGAATAACGGTGGACAATCTGCCACAAAAACATAATTAGTTGTTTATTCAAGACATTTGAAGTGTAGAGAATGTCTGCAGCATGCAAGGGCCAGGTGTGTTAACTTTAACTAAAGTGACTGTTGTTACAAACTTGTTTATTAGCATACCTCAGTACAGATGTTAATGCCTCGCTCACCACATCACCACATTTCAGTAAAAACATCTTTTAAAACCCAGCATAGGGAAAGCTCATAGACCATGAAAGATACAAAATGATATTTTTGTTGACAAAATGCAAACACTGCCATGTTGCCTTTGACAGATTGATGACAAAATGTGGAAATGCATGGCAACACTTAAGCTTCACTCTGGCCTTATTTGTTGCCAAAAGCATTCTGAGCCAATGCGTTAAAGTTACAAATTAGATGCTTTGAACGACTTTTTTGTGTAGTTTGCAAAAGTTTGGGCGTTGACAAAAATTATTTAATAGTGTGTTGCAAGCCTTAAATACCTGAAAACTATTGTGTAACATGATTAATAACAAGTAAACATCCACAAAATAAGCTACATCGAATTTAAATTTCTGTAAAACGTCCTTACCTTAAGGGAAATCCCCAAAAGAACGGGAAAATCCCCAAAACAGTAACAAAACATTTTTTACTGATTATACTGGAAATATTTTGACCTAGCCTTGCAAAAACTAAGATTGTGAGTTTAATTTCCTTTCTTTTTAATATCTACCTTCGCAGGAATACGGAACTAAAATGACCACAACCAAACTAGAAAATGTTATAGCTTATTTGTCACAAGAATTGAAAACATATTAATACTAAATGAGCACTCGGACGAATAATTTGCTTGTTTAATGTTGGTGGGTGGGATTTGAACTCACCACAGAAGTCTTTCAATACCAGCGCTCTACCATCTGCGCTACACAGGCTCGGTTTGAAACCCGTCGAAAGTCGAATCACAAGCACCGTTGCCTGCCTCCAGTGCTCCACACGCCAGCTTCGTAGCAGGGGAATCGTCAGTTTGATTTGTAAATTATACACAGACCAACACTGCCTGCTCATGCAGACCAGCGATAACGACAAACCAATATATAAATCATAGCACGCCAAGTCCATTTAAACAAACTTAAAAAAATTATAATGTGTATTTGACATAATTAAAATACTGGGAGTAATTTTAATCATTTTCTAATCTTAATTGTTTGTGAACCACATTATGTAAACTTAGGCCTACCATACGTCCTCTTTTTGGAGGACATGTCCTCCTTTTTAACAAAATCTGTTGTCCTCTGAGGACAAGAAAAGTGCCCAAATGTCCTCCTTTTTTGATTCAGAAAATACATATGTGACAATAATGGTTTTGAAAACAGGCAAGTATATATCTTCAGCTTATTTTTTTAAATAGTACAAGTGGATTTTACATTTTTTGAAAATACAAGTTTATTTTAGTGTTGTGATGTGATAAACGGTAAACTTATCGAAATTATTGTGTCTAATTTCTAAGGCTTTTAATTTTGCGGGAGCCTGAAAGTGTTTTTTGTGTTCGTTTCAACAATGTGTCCTCCTTTTGGGGGATGGAAATATGGTAGGCCTATGCAAACTGCTTATCTTTCCCCGGGGAAGTTGATTGGTCAAAACAGGTGACTGCCTGATTGGACAAACGAATGCTCGAAAACTCCACAGGCAGGGAATTGACGCGAAGATTGGGGATCACGTAGCTGACTTGCAGGGGCAACAAGGTTAATATAAAAGGAAAGAGCTGACTGAAAATGAAACTTTTTTTCAGGACGAGGAGGGAGACGAACGCCGCTCAAAACTCTGGTAGTTTTACAGGTAAATTAAAGTTTGTTGTTTATATGAGTAAACCGCATCTATAATGTGAGTCATTGCTGTAATGCTCTGCGTTGTAACGTAATCTTTTTAATGTTTAAACAAGTTTCAAAATGAAGGGGGAGTTCGTATTGAACACTAATGATTGTATGATTTACAACTTTATAAATGAGAACTAAGCTTAATAATAACTTTGAATGTAACTTTCACCTTGGCTCTCAACCAATTGATCTTTGCTGAGAATGCTTCTTTTTTTCTATAGACTGTCAGAGATGCTTGTGGCTTTCCGCACAAGCTTGGGGATTTACGGCGAAATAGCTGTTTTCAACAGGTAAGGAGTTAGTTGTGTGAAACGTTAGGTGGCTACGGTCTAAAACAAATGATAGTTTACGTCAGGGGTGTGCAACCTGCGGCCCGCGGGCCAAATGCGGCCCTTGATTAAAGGTTGTGCGGCCCGAAGAGACGTTTGGATTTTAAATGTACTGGCAAACGAGTCCAACTATTTTTATTTTTGAGCAGATTAATGCGCCCAATGCTATTTTTTGCGACCTGGCTATATGAGACTAGAATCAAATGCGAATTTTACTTGTAGTTAAGCATATTTGGTAAGCAACAAAGTGAAATCACCTTGTGTTATACACAAGTGCTAATTTCGGCAATTACATTTCCCCCCACAGTAACAAAGGTTGCACACCCCTCGTTTACTCAATGCCTCTTTACACTTGATATCCCGGTAGCTTGGTTTATTATAACTTTGCCCAAGTAAGCAGCAAATTAATAACATTTCAAAGACTTTGAACGTTTTTTGCAATGAATGTAGATTGTTAATTAATGGTTAATCGCCTTTTCTCTAATCACTTTTTATGACATATTGCAGCTATGACGTCCGTATCGTCATAATCGAACCCGATTGATGACGCTGGGAATGGGTGACGTCATGATTTGCTTACGAAATCGGTTTGTTAATGATTTTTTCGTCGTTTCAATTTTAGGGCCGATCCCAGAACCTTGTTTTGCCTATTTTTTGTTTACTTTTTATTCCCTACCCTTATTTTTCTTTTTACTTCTATTTACTATATTTTTTTCGCCGCATTATATGATATAGATTGTGTGCACGGCTCTCTATATCATTTTTGTGGATTTTTGAAACAAGGTTCCGGGTTATTTTACGCGCATTAATATCGATTTCAAATTTGTTAATATTTTTTATTTAATTTAATTATTTTTTTAATTATTTTTTTGGGTAAATTTCCGCGGGGCTCATTTTGGTTCGCCTGTTGTTTGGGTAATTGACCGATTTTGTGGCATTTTGTGGCGTCATTGCAAACCTTCGCGGACAAGAATGGAACCGAAGTCCCATTGGTGAGTTGTAAACTTGACAAAATACTTAACATGGCAAAACAACTTATTTGTCGCTTTAGAGCGGCCGAGTCGTCGACGGCGTCATCCCGGAGGAACCCTCAGTGCTTCGAAGGATGCCTCTCGGTAAATAAACAGTTTACATTTATTTCCACTTTAAAATAATTTGTGCTTTTCACTTTTAACTCTATACTATTCCGCAACAACATTTTTGTGGCCATATAGACTATGTGTAGTACATTATATAATCACGAGTCACTCAATACGAGAGATGGAGACAACAGTCGCGAATAATAACAAACTAAAAACTTTTTACAAGTCTGCCAGAGCCCAGGGCCACCCACGGGTACCACGAAATGTATCTTTTGGGGGGTGGGTGGGGCACAAGTTGTATTTCGGGGGCCACGGGTGTAGGCTATTATTTTTCTTTTATAATTCGCAGGATTGAGTGTGTGTTGCAAATACTTGTCTTCCTACTTGAATTGACTATTTCCCACACTCTTTGTCCATATTAAAGGTTTATTGTTTGCATCATTCGAATGTTTAAAGTGTTAAAATGTGCAGGGCTACGTGTCAAAATGTGTCTTGAGATATCCAGGGTTCGTTTAAGCGCAAAACGAACAACTCTTACATGTAGGTCCCTCATTCATTAAAATATTGATACGAATCTTCTATTTAACATAAACCAAGACAAGAATACTTACCCCGATAGACCTGGACTTTACAATTAATTGAGTTTGCCCTCCTACAATTTTGGTAGGGGGTCACGGGTTTTACGAGGTTATTTAAAGGGGGGCAAAGACACCAGAAAGTTACTTTTAGGGGCCACGAAAGGTTGAGAAACACTGATATAGGCTATATATATCATTAATATCCCTTAAACCTTAGCTGTTCGGAGCTTAACATATCTGTTTTATTTAAACATTGTGGGTTTATTTGCAGTCGAGTCGGCTCGAAATGAAGACGGAATGAAGAGACGGCGATGATCAACATCAGGATCAGCAATTGGTATGTGGAGTTTTTAATATTAAACCAACTATACTTTAGGTTAATTGGGGATGGGTAACGGGGAACAGCGATGTCAGTTTCACTTGACTAGTTTACTAAACCTCAAAATCTAACCCCTCTGACAATATTAATTTAAAATCAATTAAAACTGGATTAAATTAAGGCCCTACATCCCGTCATTAGATTAGCATAACTTATTAGCATAACTTAACTAGGCTATCTCGCCACTTACAAGGTCAGTACTCTGCCCAGGATGTCAGTATACCCAACTGCAGTTGTTTAAAGTTATGGCCGCGGATTGAGCGGCTTGCACCGTAACTTTACCACAGTGTGGGTTCCAATCTTTTTACCGGATTTTCTTTTCCTGACCTTAACTTTTTACTATATAATTACTTTATAACTTAGGCTTAGTTGTTTTTTTAGCCCTTCTTTACCCGGTTGACATATCAGGCCTAACTGCAGTGTTGACGTTGCGCTTGCGTAACTAGACCACAGTTGAAGCTCTCTTGAATTGGTTCTTTTCCCTATCTCAGTTACATACTTAATTTTTTTAACCACTAAATTTTAGTTTAGTATTTTTTTTCTTTTTTTACTACTTAACTTAACTTAACTAGGCTATCTCGCCACTTAAAAGGTCAGTACTCTGCCCAGGATGTCAGTATACCCAACTGCAGTTGTTTAAAGTTATGGCCGCGGATTGAGCGGCTTGCACCGTAACTTTACCACAGTGTGGGTTCCAATCTTTTTAACGGATTTTCTTTTCCTGACCTTAACTTTTTACTATATAATTACTTTATAACTTAGGCTTAGTTGTTTTTTTGGCCCTTCTTTACCCGGTTGACATATCAGGCCTAACTGCAGTGTTGACGTTGCGCTTGCGTAACTAGACCACAGTTGAAGCTCTCTTGAATTGGTTCTTTTCCCTATCTCAGTTACATACTTAATTTTTTTAACCACTAAATTTTAGTTTAGTATTTTTTTTCTTTTTTTACTACTTAACTTAACTAGGCTATCTCGCCACTTAAAAGGTCAGTACTCTGCCCAGGATGTCAGTATACCCAACTGCAGTTGTTTAAAGTTATGGCCGCGGATTGAGCGGCTTGCACCGTAACTTTACCACAGTGTGGGTTCCAATCTTTTTAACGGATTTTCTTTTCCTGACCTTAATTTTTTTACTATATATAACTTAGGCTTAGTTGTTTTTTGGCCCTTCTTTACCCGGTTGACATATCAGGCCTAACTGCAGTGTTGACGTTGCGCTTGCGTAACTAGACCACAGTTGAAGCTATCTTGAATTGGTTCTTTTCCTTATCTCAATTAGTTTTTTATGTTTAATAATTTTCCAATCTAATTTTTTTTTATTTAATTTTAATTCTAGGCCTTAAGGTACTTGATCCACCAGTTAACTATATTTATAATTAACTTTAGCTTGTGGGTAATAATAGTGGGGTATCCGGAACCTTGTTTTTTACTATTTTTTGTTTACTTTTTCCTTCACTACCCTTTTTTACTTTTTATTCCATCTATATTTTTTTCGCCGCATTATATGATATAGATTGTGTGCACGGCTCTCTATATCATTTTTGCGGATTTTAAACAAGGTTCCGGGTTTAATATATAGGTTAGGATAAATCTTAATCCAATTACGTTTAAATGTCCGTAATTAACTCTTACGCGCCTCGTTACGTTTTTAATAAACGCGCCTCTTTAAGGTGGATCAAATACTTCCTAAACTAATAAATTAAGTTTAAATAAATAAATTAGATTAAATCAATCAATTTGATTTAATCTAACAACCAATTAGATTAAACAACTTGGACTTAAATTAAATAACTTGGACTTAAATTAAATAACTTGGACTTAAATTAAATAACTTGGACTTAAATTAAATAACTTGGACTTAAATTAAATAACTTGGACTTAGATTAAATAACTTATAAATAACTTAGATGTAAATAAATAAGTTAGATTTTAACTTAATTATGGCCCATTTTGAGGTTTGGTTAGTTGGTCAGTGAGTTGCCATCGCTTAATGCTTTTTCTTTAACTTTTTAATTTGTTACATTGTATATTAACATGATAATTCCAACTGTATGTGTTTCAGCCAGTCTGTTTTCCTCGTTCGGTTGTGGTTCTGCGCCGAACGAGGGTTTCTCTACTGTCTTAGACGAAACCCATTGCGTGGGTTGACACCTTGACGCGGTGCAATGGCTTTGAACTAAGATCGACCCGCAGAACCAATAGGGCTATTTTAACTTAGTATAAGATCTTCTTGGTCGAGTTATTTTGTCTATGGCAGGGGTGGGCAACCCTTTATTAAAGGTTGTGCGGCCCGCACAGACGCTTGGATTTCAAAAGTACTGGCAAACGAGTCCATATTTTGATGGATTATTACATATTTTTAAACTGATTAATGTGCCTGGTGCTAGTTTTTTGCGATCTGGCAAAATGTGCCTAGAATCAAATACGAATTATACTTGTAGTTAAGCATATTTGGTAAGAATCACTTTGTGTGATGCACATGTCAGATGTGCGGCCCTCGATCCATAATTGGCCCTACAGTAACAAAGGTCGCCCACCCCTGGTCTACGGAAACCCATCACCTATATACGCTACACTACCTTATGTTGCCATTGTGTTGACACTTAGGGCTCTAGCCAAGTTTCAATCATGTATCAAATTATTTGGCATAAACATTTTTATGAAACAAATACAAAAACAATCAGAAACAACGTTATAATAGAATGTGTCGGCGTTTAGAACAAGGCATAGAAAAATGAATAGCTTCATAGACAGCAAAGCTATTGCAGTTTAAGAGACCAGTTCAGTTTAAGAGACAAGTTCGCACCAAATCCACATCTGTAGGCTCTACAGATGTAACCAAGCTGCAGTGAAAAAGGCAACCCATATATTCCTTGCACTAACTTTGCAGTTGTTACCACTGAATATATCCCCATTTAGTGATTTTCTTTCTTGGGAATGAAGGCCTGGTACTTTTCCGTTTAGTGGTGCTGTACTCTGAAACAAATTTCAACATAAATTAGGGATAGGCTGAGCCGAGTCAGAACCTTATTACTCAGCACCAAGCATCTCTGTTGTTGATGCTCGATGCTCGGCCGACCTGTTGCACCCGAGCATTAAGTTTACATATTCATGCCCTGCTGGCATACAAACTAGTGCTCCGAGGCGTTTCCTTAGGATAGAAAACGCGCACTTCTAGGGCCTGTACAGCTTAATAAATCACTGGTGACGTAAAGGGTCTTGGAATGCCTCAAAAGTAGAGTGAATTAGGAAAGATTGTGACAATGCACCTGGGGTGTTACCCAAGCACCAGGCATTAAAAAAAAGATGCTCCGTACTCGACCAACGCCTATCCCTAATAGAAAAGGTAGATTAAGTGACTATTTGCTGTTGTGATGACTTGTTACATTTTGTTGTAATGCTCAAATATTTTCTGGACAACTATTCTGGTACATCAATCATAATCCCCTTTTATCATAATACAGGTTTTTGCCTTGCATGTATTGAAACAACCTCTCCCATAATAATTTGGGTTAGGTGAAAACAAAAACAACTTTCACCTGAATATTTGAGCGGAAAGTTTGGTTTAGAGGTACCCTCTTTTGTTGATGGATCGGACATCAAATGATTTTCATCATTCAAATTACAAACCATGTCTTCATCATTATTTGGTAGCATGCAATCCTGAAGATCTAATATATAAGAGAGTTATCGCATAAACTAACCAAACAATTGCCCAGTAACAATGCAATGTTACCCGCACATATCCTAGAATCTGTTTCCATTGATGTGGAACCCTGGCCTATATTGGAATGCACATTAATTTCATCACTAAGATCTGTACAACTCATTTCATCACCTAGCATACAAATAATAAGTTTGTGAATTAGGCTATGCCTATGATCAGATAATGTGCTTAATTTGCTGAAAAATATGTTTACCTTGTAGCCTATTAGCAGGTGCTTCTTTTCCTTGTTCCTTGTTTGAGGGTTCTTTGTTTTGGGAAAAAAATTTTGCATCTAATTTTGAAAGAAAAAAAATCTGCAAGGGATTGTTTAATGAAAACAATTTATGCTAACCTTGGGAATGTTCTTCTGCATTCTTGCCTTTTCTAAACAACACAAATGCTAATAATATGTAGTTATCATTACATTACAAAATTTAGACTTACTGCAATCGTCTAAATTTAATTTTATCTTTATTCCTGAGAATTTTTCTCATTTTGTTAATGCCATATTGTGAAGGTTTTGAAAATGAAACACCATCTGGTAAACCTTCCACATAGAATGTGTTTGATTTGTAAGGAACTTTCCCTCCTGTAGATCCAAAGCACTCAGCTGAAATTTTACACAAATTGATGAAAAGTATATAGTTAACCAAGTTGTAGCACATGAAGTGCAACTTCTTAAATTAGTCCTTAGGGCAAAGATTCATAAGCATGTTTTTGCAAAAAAGATATATATGCAAAAGTGCCATGTTTTTTTTTTGTTTAGTATTTTGTTCATATAATTACAAATACTTACCATATTTTGTATTGAATAATTCTTGAACAACTTTTCGAAGACTTTCGCGTTTGTTGTTGTCAGTTCGGGGTGTTTTCTCTAAACAAAAAATGAACAGAACATCTTTATACTAGAACATATCACAAATGATATGCCAAACCAAACTGCATGGTACACATTTGGTTTAAATCCAAGTAGATATTTTTTGTGTAAGAATTGTGTAGTAAAAAAATGGCACATATTTGGCGAAGCAAATCATATATGTTTAATAAGGAATAGCAACCTCCACAAAAATCACAACAGAGTTAAAACTGATCAAACCTCTTGCATAGGAACTGATAGCAAACTTTTGTTGAAACTCATAATTTTCTTCCATCCAATTCACAGTTTTCTGTGATCCAAACAAATGCACAACTCCTTCGAATATTGACAAGCCGGACGATTCCACATTTATTTTTTCTAGTTGTGTGCACTAAAACAAAAAATGTTCATGATTACATTACCAAAACATATTCTGATTACATTACCTAAACATAATTTGTTTTTTTAATTGAGGTTTTTATTATCTGTTTTATTCTTTAATATCCTGACGCTTCATTCCATATACAATATAAATAAACACCAAAACATGTTCTGTGACACTGTAATTTGTTTGTTTTTTAATTGAAGTTTTTATTATCTGTTTTATTCTTTAATACCCTAACACTTCATTCCATATACGATATAAATAAACACAGTGAAAATACTCCTTGATTTTTATTACATAGTCACTTTTACTTTTAATTTTATGCAAATTGAAACTTACAGAATACTTAATGTTGTTTAAATGCTTCTTAAAAAATCTGTTTTTCTGTCTATCATTCATTTTTTCATCAGTTGTTTCCCGATTTGTCTTTTTATTCCATTCCTGCTTTTCCTTGGCACTTAATGCTTTCCACTTCTTTCCAAATTCCCCAATACCTAAAGTAGAATACCGATTTTATAGTTTAAACACTTGCAATAGAATCAACAAACTGTGTAGCAGGGTGACTAAACATGTATTATATAGGTTGTTGTTTCTAATCTCGTTTCAGCCACATATCCAACATACTTGCAAAAGGCAGGGCAGCTGAGAACGGACTTACTATGAATGTATGTTGTACATCCATTAAATAAAAACAAATACTAAACAACTGATTGAACTGACTAACCTGTACCCGTGAGTTTTAACGTTGAACAGAACAAGTTATATCCATTCGAGCTCCGGCCTGTATTTTTCCTTTTAGGAGCCATACTGCTTAAGTAAACCAAAACTGAAAGAAGTCTAAAACCCGGAAGCAAACACGGTTCAATTTAACAGAACACAAAAAATGCGTATTATAATGCCTCGGTTTAGTCTTGAGGCGATTTGTGTACCGAAGCGAATGTTTTAACTGACAGTCAGGCTTTCAATACATCAATATTACGTTTTAGTTTAACACATCCAACCGCTTAAAAGCCTAAATTTTGTTAGAATCCAGCCGCTCAAAACATCCCATGACGTAACTCAGAAGGGGAATTACCCGGATAATGTGATAACTTCACATGGTTTTATGCAACATTACACACCGTTTCATGTAATTTAATATTCAAGTTTATCGTTTTCCGTAAACAATTTCAAGTTTATACTTTTGTGTAAGTCCTACATTGTATATGTCCTTTGGTAACATGATACTTGATTTCTGAAGCTACAATATAAACACATCACACTAACTGTAGTCTTTTGTCTTCACACATTATAAAACACAATTTCATTTCGAGTAATGTCAAAGGCAACAAAAGCAAAAAAGCAATTTGATTTCATGTGAGCAAAACAAAAGGTAAACATAAAAACCTCGAGTTATTTCGGTAACTGCAAATTGTTAGTTGGGCGACATTTTTAGCTAAAACAAAATACATAATTTGAAAATAAAATTGATAAATTACAATTAAAAAAATGATATAAATGAATTAATGTGGCTCTTGCATAAATTTAGAACATTAAAATTTCATTTGTACATAATAAACAATAAGAATTGGTTTAGGGTATTGTACATGCAGCTGTACCATAGCAAAAAATGTAACACGTACTAAACAGTAAAACGTTCGCAACTCAATAATACAGCTTTGCATGAACTGTGTACAGTGAACAGTGAATATCTTCCAGAAGAAATGACATTTCATATTTTCTAACTGACAAACACTCATGCATGTATCATTCTGCATGTAATATCACAAAGATGAGTCGTGAAAACATAATCACAACCAGTGTTTTTTTTAAGGTGTTTTGAAATTTCTCCAGCGGTTTCCCAAAATTTGGACTTATGGCTATTTTTTGCAAATATGGCTATTTTTTGGTATTTAAATGAACACTTGCGGTCTCTTAAAACTACTTAGCGGTCACCCAAACCAAACCTTAAAAATAAACCTGATCACAACAAAGATTAGTTTCACAACATCATGACACCTTTTCTTTATCATTGTTGTCATATTGTCCTATGTGGCCAGCTGCAACTGCACATCTTCTTGGAAACCACCCACGTTCTCGGACACCAGATTTGACAAGCTTATCTGGTATAGACTTGTCACCATATAACCAGTACTTATTACCCCTTGATACAATCACAATATCACCTTTTTGAAGAGGTATTCTTGGTTCATCAGTGCAAGGAAATCTAATGCAAGTACAGAAACCTTGTGTACATGGAAACCATCTTCCTGAATATTCCCTCGTCGCAATGTACTTTACCATTCTTTCACGTTTCCATAACTTTTGTTGCAGTTGTTCTACAGTTAGAGTATACTGATCACAGCCTTCAACAACAGGCCATGTTATGCCATCTCCTCTTGGCCCACAAGACATATTTACCACTTGAAGGAGGTTTTGTTTAACACCTAAGTCGTATGGATAAACAAAATCAGGCTCATTGTTAATGTCACGACGATCTTCTGCTTTTTCTACAATCCACTGCTCAATTCCAGTGCAGTTTCTCCAGACAGACTTGACTTGATGATAAAACAGAAAACCAACAGCAAAGGTTGTGCCAAGGGCAAGACCAGTTGCAAACAAATTCACAATGAATGCATTTAATGTGAAGTTCACTGGATAGTATGCGGTGCTTAAGTACTCGCTGCGGTGAAACAACTGCTTCCAAACAGTAGCACAATAGACAAGAAATGCATGAAAACATCCAATAGGGGCAAAGAAAACGAACATAATAAAGTTTGTATGATTAAAATGGCCACAGCAGTTGTTTATCCAGGGACAATGGTGATCCATTTTCAGCACACACCGCTTGCAAATTCTGCAGTGATGTGCCCGTGGTGGTTTATAACCTTGACATATCTTACAGAACTGAAGAAACTGTTTGTCGCTTTCCTTTTCAGGGGCCCAGTGCTTTGAAACATAACCTGGCCCTTTGAGGATAGCACGAAAAAAATTGCCTAAAATTAGGGCTAGCCAAAAAGTTAGTAGTAGCACGTTGCATTTCCCCAACAAACTATTCCTTGGCGGCCACAGCCAGACCATGCTGTCCACAATGGCCACTGTGTAACATGTGAAGACAATGAAAAGTGCAATGAGTGGTCCAAAGTGTATCAACCTTCCAAGGGACTTGACAGAAGTTATCCAACCCATGTTGATGCACAATTGAGATTTAATTAACTAGAAACTAAACAGAAAATGAAAGTACAGACGGTTTAGTTATTAAAACGACATAAAACCATCTAGTTAATATTTATTAGTCTTTATAATACAACCTGTATGTTTTATTACCTTAATGCACTGACAAAAACGCCAGAATCAAGTATATGTTTCTAAAAATCTTCAACTAACGTCGTACTCCTGTCTCGACCTAAGTTGTATTTAAATTTCCCCACAAATATTTGGTGTTAAAACGATTTCTTCTGCTTACACCAAAAGTGTTTCCAAAACTAAACAAATCTACATTTGAGGTGAGTTTATTTTTAAAAAAGGGGTTTCACTGCACAATGAGATAAAAGTAAGATATTTTAAAAAATAAGCTGTAAATGTTTCTTATTACTTTAAATTCTTATAAGTTTTTTTGTCGGCTTTTATCACCTTTTTTTAAAGAAAAGTTCTGCCGCTTTTGTAACACAACTTCGGTAAAGGCTTAATTTGTCGAGAATTGACGTCATTTTAACCCTTAAACTGCAAATCTCATTTTATTAGGCATTTATCTGACGTCATCAGCTTTTATTTATTTCAGGTCATCAGCACTCTACGCCATTAATTCCTCGTTCAGATCTAGGGAATCGGTTTCATCTCTTTCATCCAAATCCTCATCATCAGTTGTTATCCCACTTCGCTCCGAGAGGAAGGTGTCCTCCACGTTGATGGAAGAGGAAGTATCTTCGCGACCGTCCGGCAAATCACGTGGTACGCAATACTTTTTGATGACGTTATAAGGCAAGGCGGAAATTACGCAACAGCTCAGGGCACTTCGGCAAATGTGCATGTCTTTTATTTCAAACCTGTTTAATAAACAAGGCTGGTTGCAAAACATAATTACAAACATAAAAGAAATGCCTCATCACCGTTTGGGCTATTGAATTACAAACATATATGTACTAAGTAAACATTATGCTTGAAACAATTGTGTAATTTAGTAAAATATTATTTTTCTACTAAAGCTAGGTATTTAGGCTATGCACACACAATGCTTACACCAGTCGCCTATAATTGCCTAACGTCGTTTTAGTCAATTTTTCGAACTATATGGGTGTATGTGCGTGGCATAAGTGATTTAGGAATTGATTCCAATAGTCACAGTGGTTAAAACTTCGGTTCTATGGCACGCTTGGCATTTTTTTAGGTGAGGGGCCAGGTGGTAGTCGCTTTGAAGTACTTCTCATATTCCAAGGCATGGAAAAATTTCCCCTTAGCTACGTATGTAGGTTCGTCACCCCAAACATCTCACCATTCATTAGCTGTGTCATCGTAAGCTTCAACGTCAGAAGAAGTCTGATGCCCGTTGTATCCCCCGACCACAATCAACTGATCGTCGATGACCTCTATGCCGAAGTTTGACCTTGGCTTGTTCATGCTCGACGTGTTTCGCCACGTGTTGGTTGCTGGGCAATACGCCTCGGCGTGTTTCAAGCGGTTCATGCCATCAAAACCGCCAACGGCGTAAACCTATACACTCATAGATCCCTTTCACACAGATGACTTTCATTACTTTAAACCGATAAACAAATCGATAATATTTAAAACAAAAAAAGTTGATTGAAGTGTTCTGTGAAAAAACACAACCTACTCTGGGTCACCTGAAAGGCATTTATGTACCGCATGCTGGCATAAAACTAGTACATTGTACACAAAAGATAGGGAGTCTTATAACAATCATTGGACCTAAAAGTTAGACAGCCAACACCAGTGGTCCATAACCTTTCATCATTGTTATGGCCATGGGCAAAAGTCAAGAATTTCATCTAGCCGATTTTCAAAGAAAATAAACCACAAACTATGACGTCATAGAAGGATGACGTCACGAAACCAAAAATGATGACCCAACCCTTTTACAAAATGTCAAATTACCCCCTTTATAGTAGATGGTATCATACAAGGTGCCTGTTAAGTTAAAGCCACAACGTTACTGAGACGTGCCGATTGGTGGAAGCTAATAATTGATACTCCCGATCGTCGGCTTCTCATTGGCGTAATTCTTGTCCACGTGGCAGATTCTGGTTCGTAAAATTCGGCGGTGAAAAGACATTCCTGCCCGTTGAAGCCGCCTGCTATATAAACCTGCCTCGACAAAGCTTATCTGAAACCCGTCATTTAAAACTTAGAAAAAAACAAATAATGACCCTTACAGGGCTTTGGGTGTGTGTTTTAAATTTTATGTTAAAATATATTAAAATGTGCAAATACTTAAAATGTATAAAGATGCATTTTTGGACAAAAAAACAAGAGTTTTAATTGATAGCACAAAGCATTGGATGAACTTCTGCGAATGTTTTGATATTTTCAGTATTTTTACAGTGTTGATTATAAATCATCGGGGGAAAGGGCTTTTCTTTGGCTTGCAAGCAAAAGTCCTAAAACAGGCAAAAAATAGGCCTGACGATTATTTGTTGAATATCGTTTTATTATACTACTATATTTTTGCGACCCTAGAGCTCTATTTTTATAGGGGCACTTCGCAATAAAGGGGCATTTGTTACCTTATTTCGAACCCAAACACAAATTTAATTTCAAACAATTTTAAAACTGGTCTTCCATTTATACCAGTGACAAACTACACAAACAGATATTAGGGTAATAGGGTTTATGATATAGATTGCTGATCAAACCAACAGAGTTTACCCTTTCATTAAGTGACGTTGCGCTTGCGTCGCTCCGTTTCTCGTTCATATCAGGCAACACGCTCCAAGTTTTCCTCTCAGGATCGTAACACTCGCCAGAGCTAAGCCTTTACAACAACACAGATCGTAGAGTTAAAATAGCTTATAAAAAGGAGCAACTAAAATTTTATGCTGCAATAATGTTATAAATGACAAGCAACGCCACCCCATGACCTAAACACCCAAAGCTAAAGTCAGAAAAAAATAAAAGTTCATTATAGGAAGCAGGAAAGTGTAAACTTAAAATGCAAAATGCAAATTTATAGCTTTCAGCCGTCAATAAAAATACGCAAGCACGCATATTGAAACAAAAGCTACAACATATACCTCAGTGTATCTCATACAGAGTCTGCATGGCCTGATTTGGGCGTGGACCCGGACCAAAAGTACAAACTCAAAACCGAGTGTAAATACAGGCCAGAATCACGCCCGTTTAATTAAGACCCCGAGCACGACGCGAAGAGCCCGGCCCAACTGACAACTCTGGCCCCATGTGCTACATTGAACAAATACTAGAACCGTATAGAGGCAGAGGGCGGATAAACTAACATAGCGGGCTGTAGTTTGGCGACCAGTGGACCAGAGTATGAAGATCGGAGACTTACCTGCTTTCGCTGTTGTATCCGCCCAGCGCATAAATCTTTTTGTCCAAAACCGCCACACTGATGTAACATCGCTTCTGTTGCATCGCTGGTTCCTAAAGTTCAACAAACATCAATTGTAAATGTGAGGCAAATACTTTGTTCATTTATTTTTCCCCTACTCAAGCCAAATTAACTATATCTAAGCCACAAATGAGTGAATCCTTGTTTGCATCTATACAATCTAATAAACTGTAAAGGCCCTCCGTGCAGTGGGCTATACCTATATATTTCATATCAATTAAACAAAGGAAGCTAGCCTTTAATTAGTTATATACCCACATTTACGGAAGAAAGATTTTAAATTCAGTTTAAATTTTTCAAACCCACCTGAGCCCATTTGAAAGTTGTGACGTTAAATTTTCGCACAGTGTTGAAGTAATTTACTCCGTCGAACCCGCCGATGACGAACACCGACCCGTTCACGAACGCTACGCCGTGATAAGCGCATGGAACGTCGGCCAACGTTCGGTATCCGCTCCCGCTGTCTGCGTCTGTGAAATAATTACACAGTTGTGTGAGCCGTTAATCTACAAAAATCAGCACACTTTAACAGAAACAAATCAGACTTTCTTTTATCAAAACCACGTTAGGTTTGCAATAAACTATACGGGTGACAAGTTAAACGTTTCGGAAATGTACAAAACTTTGTCCAAAAAAGCAGAATGAAACAAAAAACATACAATTACGATTTTTTCACATTGTTTGCTTATGATTTGTATTTCTGTTTTAATTTTTGTAGAGTAAATAAATGTAAACTGCATGTTGGCAAGTAGCACAGTTTCTCGTGCGTTTGGCAAACATTTTAAGCTGTAGTATTATGTAAAGTGTAAACAAACAATAAGTTTAGTGGGCAGCTTGTACCTGGTATAGTGCTCACATTTAACCAGGTCTCGGCTCTCGGGTCGTAAGCCTCAATCGCGTTTGTGGGGCTTCCCCCGCTCCAGCCACCGACTGCCAACAAAACCTGCAGAATACATATCGAGTTTCAGCAAAATATGACACACCAGTGCACCGCAAAACATTTTCCAAAAAGCGGCACACTAAATTGTAGTTCGCCTTTGAACTTTTTGTGTCAGTCGTGTTTCTGAAACCCTTACACATGGTGCACTTATAAACAACTAACTTTGAGGCGCAGCATTGATACGAATGCAGAAAAAAATAGTGATAAAATATAACATGAAAAATTTGAGATAAATCACTGGGTGCAACATTTGTAAAACTAAAGCGTTAAGCAGGTACAAGCTACATAAACCTCCTCTAATCCAAATAAGTATTTAATTTAAGTCTACAATACTATTGAAGTCATAATATGTTTGCGAAGCTCTCACTTCATTTGGCAAACGCGGCCGCAGCAACGAGTTGAAAAGGTTCTCTCTGGTTGCCATGTAGTTGCTATCATGTGAATGGAGATCACAGACAACTTTCATAGCTTCTTTGATCAGGGATCTGCATTCCGACATGCATTCCATCACAAGATCACTGCCTGCACAGAATATCACCTTACATAAAGAAGCTATAGGTACCGCGCAGTCCGTAACAGAGGTCCCTGATTGATGAGCGGTTTTGTTAAAGAAAAGGATCGCAAAATTACATTCACTATTTGCGTAATATGTTGCGTTAAACTAACTCGGTCTGGCATAGCTTAAAACAACGGTTAGAAAGTCCGCATCGTTTTAAGATATCAAACAGGGTTATCGAAAGGTTACATATTCACTTTTACTATTTAAATCTCGAAATTCGTAGAAATGAATGCATTAAGCCGGTGGAAGCGATAGTCCATGAAATTAAACACTCGGCCTAGAATTGAACATATTCAGTTCAATTTACCTTTGACTTTAGTCATGAAGTATTCGGGATCGAGCAGACCCATACGAATTCCTTTCAGCAGGACGTTGAGGTGAATAATGCGACCCAGTTTGTCGTGTCTTACCCATCTAAAAATGTACATGAACTTTTTTATTATTGTTTATCCGTTACTTGGTATGCTTAAAAGAAATATTTCGAGGCCTGAGAGGTTTAGAAATCCTGGCCCAAACAATGACATACAAGCTCTAGCTCAGTGCTTGTCAACCTTTTTTGAAACTGTACACCCTTTTAACGTTTACTCAAAATTTGTACACCCTAGTGAAAAAATTATTCAACCCTGTAACACACTAAATCTGTGGTCCCAACAGAAATAATGATGATGAGCACAACACCAACAAGCCATAATCCATAATTTCAAAAATAACTACCATTAACAACGATTATCAAGTGAAATATTGAATTATGATGTCACAAATAAAGTTTTGTAACTTAAAATCAACATACACTTGAGATGCATGTTGTGCCATATATTGTACACTCCAGTCAGTCTGTTCTAAAACTGAAACCTGCCTATTGTGATGCCTGGGTCATAGGTATATTATATTTTGTATCTGGTACACCCCAGTACACCCCATCAAAATGGTACACCCTTTAAAAATTATGGTACACCCTGGGGTGTACAATACACCCGGTTGAAAAGCACTGCTCTAGCTTTTACTTTATTCTCTAAGTCAGTGGTCGGCAACCGCCGGTCCGCGACGAGTTCGTTACTGGGTCTTATAATTTTTCAGGTTAAATGCTTTAGACATTTTTCCCATGTATCCCCATATTAAACTAATTTATGTGTTTTCATTGTTAAATATTTGTAGTTTTTTGAAAGCGGTCCGCAGTAAAAAAAAAGATTGCCGACCCCTACTCTAAGTCACGCGTAAATAAAGGCTTTAATTTTTCATACATATTTTAAACTTGCCTGAAAACAGCTTCGCATACTGACTCTTCCAGCCTAACATTCAGTCTGTCGTCAGTTATCATCTCATTGAAGTCGTCAAATGACATAAAGAGGAATTCTTCACTTTTGCGAGAAATCTCCTCAAAATTGAAGAGGATGTAAGTGGTGGCCGCGTCGATAAGACGAACACAATGATATAACCTTCGACAACAAACAACAATTTTATCGTTGCAACTGCATCAACGGAGAATAGCTTGTGGTAAAAGGGAAAACACGACTTGTTTAAAGTACATTTAGATGCGTTTACATCCACAAGGAGGTTAAAATATTGTGGAAGAATATAATCATGCTTGTAATAAACTAAGCGTCGATACTCACATGACAGAGAAACACAACCCATGTTTTGCAAAGAAGGTTTTAACAGTCTACGTGCTCTCATGTGCAAATGCCTATAAAATCTGGACTTCACACCTTAATATCAAAGCTAAATTTGCGAGGCCGCTGTATCAAGCCTGGGTTAGAGAAAGGTATAGAGAAAACAGTGCCCACTATTTCGGGCTATTCCCCTTAAGTACAGCTGGTGACAAGACCATGATAGACCAGCTAAAGTTTGCCACAAAACACTGCTGTCGTGACCAAAAGTCCGTACCTGCCGTATTGTCGTATCCCTATGCAGTTCGTCGGTGTGAGTTGCTTTTTCAGGAACGCACAGCATTTGTCTTTCACGTAAGTGATAAGAAATTGGTCGGCAGCAGGCAGGAGTTCCTCGACGTTTAACGAAGTCACTACAACCTAATAAGGCCAACATTATTATGCGAACATTTACACCTGCACATATAGGCAGTTACATATAGTAATAATGTCCAACGTTATTATGCAAAATTTAAGCAGAAACTCACAGATGGTTATGATGAATTAATTGCCTTTTTTGTGAACAATTATTCGAAAAGTAATTGTTATTATTGACGTAATACTGCGGTAAAGTTATTATAGCGTCACAAGCATGGACTTTTGTTACAGCACCTGTCCAGTGTAGGCGAAGTTTAAGAGTGATGACATCATTTCAGGGGACACGCCTGGAATTTCGATTTCCTGCTTTTCAGCACTTTTCCAACCCCCGAGAAACAAAGATCTGCATAAAAAGTAGAAATTTTTGACGGACGTTTTGGTACAAACTGGGCGCAGAATATTACCACGTAAAGCGATGACACATAACAATCTGTTTGTTTCAAATCTACAGTCAGTAAGTGACTAGCAATGACAGAATTAGGTTGGTAAAATAAAACAGTTAGACAGGAATAAATTCAGCTGATTTGACCCAACAACTGGTTCATTATGACAACATATAGGTTACAATGGTGGTAGTTGTATCATTATGTTTTTACTGCCACTAAAATGAAATACTTTGTAGCCAAATATATAAATAACTACAAACGCATTTGTTTCAGATGCTCCTATTTACCGAAAATAGTCGCTGCAAGCACAGAGCACCAATCTGTGGACTGGAAATCTCGCATCTTGGACTTTTAGAACAACGTCGCAGAAAATTCCTTTATGTCGCAGTTCGTTGAACGTTAACCACCCGGCGTAGCATGGTAAACTTGAGTTTGAAACCATGGAACAGGCCGAAGTGCTGTTACTCAACGCCATCGCAAACTGTGCTCTGTGCAAATTGTAAACATAACTTGGCCATAGAAATATAATGTGGCTTTATTACGTCATAATAATACACATTTCAGTATTAATTGGTAAGTTCTCTATGGTATTACAGAAAAACTAAAATTTCGCTTACTTATACCTGTAAAAATTACGGCACATCTCAGTAAACAATATATTAGATCCAAATTACCATAAAATTGCAATTTTACTTTTTTTAATCTTAAAAACATTTTTTTATTTTTTTGCTTCTAAATCCGATATTTTTAGCTTTTCTGTATTTATTTTAATATCTGACGAAAGTTTAATCACAATTAAAACAATTATCTTGGGCAAAACTAATTTTACACAAAAAATCCAAAAAAAATGCCAAAAAAAACCCAAACACAATAGAAATATAATCAGCCGCACGAAGCGCTAGAGCCTCCGTTGCTATGGGGCGTGGGAAGCTTTCCAGCGAGTATTTTTTGTTTAAAGCTTAAACTTCCGGTCTAGTTTTGGTCAGTTTAAGAGCGTTTTTTAGATACTTACACATAAATGAGCAATGTTTATGTGTTGCTAATGTTTGAATCTTATTTTTTGCAGAATACTCATCACAGCGAGATGTAAATTTGCACTTTAAAGAGACGTTAATCGAGAGCAAACACAATCTTGGAAGATGGCGGCCGCTACCACATCACGAATGGCCTTTTCTTCCCAGAAACAAAACATGCTTAAGGATTTAGTTGATCCTCGTGAACGCTTCGACGTGCCCAACCATATTCTAGATACACGTAAGAAAAAAACAGCAATAAACCACCAAAACTCTTCCAAAAGAATCAAAATTATGTTTGTTACAAAAAACTATTGTTACTTTAAGCGAGGGATGGGCAACCTGTGGCCCTTTGATTAAAGTTGTGCGGCCCGCAGAGACACTTGGATTTTAAATGTACTGGCAAACAAGTCCAATCATTATATTTTTTGAGCGGATTAGTGTGCCTGATGCTGTTTTTCTGCGACCTGACAATATGCTGCTAAAATCAAACGTATGCAACGAAGTAGAATCGTCTTGTGTTATATGAAGGTGCGGCCCGCGATCCAATCATAGCAATTGTATTTGGCCCCACGGTGACAAAGGTTGCCCACCCCTGCTTTAAGCAATAAGGAACCCTGGTTTAAAACATGATCAAATCTCACAGAATATAACAGTACATGTCATATACCCTGCAATCATTTTACATTAAACCTTACGTGTTGCAGAAATTTTCAACAAACTTTCCCAAAACTCAACGATCAAAGTTCAACCTGGGGTCGTGCACTTTGGCGGATACAAGCTTGACAAAGCATTGAAGCGGACAATCAAAATCTGCAATGCATCTGCTGAACGACAAAACATTCACATTATTCCTCCAGCAACCAAGTATTTCAGCATACATTACACGAAACCGGTATTAAAACATATTTTATTGGAATTGTCTATGCTTGAGTTTGTATATTATGAATATATTAAGTAAGGGTTAGCCAAAAGTCCAAACATTATGTTTTAAACATTTGAAGATGTGGTAATGCATGCTTAATATGCTCAGGTTTTATAATGTCACTCATAGAGTCATAAGTTTGACTTTTAGTTCACATTTTGTGATCAATGTTTAATTAATCTTAGTTTAATGCCAACCACTAATTCAAATACTCAGTCAAGCACTAAGCATTAAAATGGGGATAATGGTGCTATGTGCTAATATAAAGTTCATTAAGTCCAAAAGTTCATGCACAAACATTTAGATGTATGTATATTATAACCAGAGGTTGCTGTTACCTTTGTGTAACTTTTGTTTTGTCTTTGCAGGATCGTTTTGTTCCAGGATTTACCATCGATGTTGTAATAAACTTTACAGCTGATGAGTGGAGATATTATTATGACTGCATTAGAGTACATTGCAAGGTATGTGGTTTTATGACAAAGTTACCCTTATATCAGTTGAACATAAATTCATAACTGGGATCAGCTCTGAGCCTCTATGCAGACCAGCGATCACGGCACACTCATATGTAAATCATAGTACACCAGGCTTAGTCCCGGAAAGGCTCCTGCCGTGGGTGTAGTGGGTTGCGCGCCTTGCCATATGGTGGTGAAAGCTTGGCAACCGGCTGATTTGGTGTGGTGCCTTTAATAGGCCTGGCATACTGTGATTTACCCTTACATGTGTATATTCACACAAATAAACACAATTACAGGGAAATGAAAACATCATTATTCCTCTTCATGCATTCCCTGTCATGGATACTTCAAAGTTTCCACGGAAACTGGTTTTTCCTTCGTCAAGCATCAGTCTTGGTGAATCTTGCACCAAAGTTCTACCTCTGTATTCAAGATCTCCTATCGACTTTGAGTTTGAAATCACAGTAATACAGCCGCACCCTGCTTTGGCTGTCAGCCCTATGTCAGGTACAATATGCACTTGGTTTCATGTGATGCTTTTATGTAGTTGCTGAAAGTGTTACAAATACAAAGCTGTCTGAATCAACAGCCTTTTACCTGTATTACAAGTTTATTTGGTTGAATCAAAAGTAACACTGTTGAATTTCTAGAGACAAATTTTACAGTCCGTTGTTATACAACTTTGACTTTTCAACTTTACCCAGATAAATGCATCATATCATGTTTAATTGCTTAGGGATCATAAATCCAAGCTGCAGTCATTAGTTGCAGCTACAGTCAAGAAATTTATCTGATTAATCATGGTTAATTGCATAAAAACAGCTAGCATTGGTACATTTTGTCTGTACATGTTTGATTTCGAATTTTGAACCACATTTTTCATGATCTTCTTTTACATTTTTTATTTTGCGCAATTAAATGCGTCACATTTTGACTTAAGAGGTAAACACATTTGAATTTACGTATGTATTGTATCTGTAGGGATTGTACCTGGTGAAGGTGAAACAGACATCATTGTCACTTACACCCCGAAAGAATATGTGACAGCGAACATGACAATTCAACTTTCAATCTCACAGTTCAACACAGAACCTATGCCATGTCACATCACTGCTAGTTGCACTCCAGTTGTTAAACAAATAACAGCAAAGTAAGTTCAGAAAAAGCTCTGACATGTGGTTTATTCGCCCGCCATCTTTTTCGCCATTGTCACCTTCTCGTGTTAAGGGGTAGCTGACAGGATGACCACGAGGTCTTTCGCTGCTCCGCACGCACAATCTTTGTGTTAAACCTATTTTCGTTTGATTTCAGTGCAAATAAACTTAACTTGAACTTGAACTATTCAAAGTAATTTATATGCTATATGATGTTGTGGGGTCGAATCCCACCGCAGGCTAGATTTTTCTAGCCTATGCCTTGCCATATGGTGGTGAATGCTTGGAGACTGGCTGATTCAGTATGGCGCTTTCAATTGGCCTGGCATACTTTGACGCTGTTTAGTTATTTTTTTCTTTTGTCCTTAGTTGTCAAAAGTATTGCCATGATGAGTTTTGCTCATTGGGAGTATATCCTATAAGTTGGAATTTGATTGTTTGAAAAGTAGATTAACAACCGAAAGCTTTTATATTTTGATCTGTGGCTTGGATGATAGAGTAATTAAAGCATTTTGTATCATTTGGAATTTATTTATTTTACAGGTCAATTAAAGACTTGGACGATCTTTACAAACAAACAAAGATATTCGATCCTCGCTGCATTTCACCTTTACAAATGGCACGAAGAAGGCAGAAGTCAACATACAGAAAGTTACCTGGTTTGTAAAACTAAGACTATAAGATTTTGTAAAAAAAATCTTTTCATGTTTGTGTATGCTTAACAGAACGAGAAGTGGAGTATGAAGGTTTTCAGTTTCCTACTAAGCTCAACACTCAACATGCTGTCAACAGCGTTCTAATGCAAGAAAAGGGAAAACTAAAAGTTAAAGACTTACGAGAAGGTAGGGTTTTATAAAAAAGTAGTTGCTGCTGCATGACTTGCATGTGAAACATTTGAAAATGAACTGGATTATAGATACAGACAAATTTAGTTAATTGCATACCAGGTAATAGCCTAACCATTGTAGTTTCCAAATTGCCATAGTCGTCTACCTAATAGAATCCTCTGGTGTAAAAAAGCTTGTCAAAATGGTTAAACGGATCACTAGATCGGCCTGTACAGCCAAAAGTAGACCCAGATATAGGTATTGACTTATACTTGTATTTTTGAAACGATTATGTACATATATTTGTGTGTTCATATTGATTTATATACAGCTGTGTTGGCAAAGTCTGACAGCAAAGAAGATTCTTCAAAGTCTTCCGATTCCCTGTCTGCTGCTGAAAGTACTCGGCAAATGAAGGAAGCTGCATTTGAAAAAATTGTTCGACAAGATGTGGTAGAGGAGAGAGCAAACCAACTACGCTGGTGATTACAAAATAACTGCTGATTTAAATAAAGTAAAAGCCGAGATTAACTGTCGACTTATTACAAACAAATCCAGTTAATTGAATATGTATTAATGGTACAATCTTTAATTGCATAGGGACAGTAATGCCCACTATGACCTGTTGTTAAGAACATTATTCAGGTAATTGAATTATCCAGATAATTGCATAAAAAAGCTTGAGAAAATGGTAATGCAATTAATCTGATTTGTCTATATTGTTTTTTGCCATTTAATATGCATTGTACTACACCAAATTATTCACCAAGTTGATGTTTTAACTTGAAAATAATAAACATCTTTCCTTCATAAGTGCTCATGTAAAATGACCCATAGGTCCAGCAATGTTTTATTGAACTTTAAATGACAGTCCTTTCAATTTTCAGGCAAGTTCATCTCGGACTTGACCCAATCTCAGATGAAGCTCGTGTTGCCATTGCCGAGCAGCGAAAGAATGCATCCTTTGTTTACAAATACACGAAACGAAAGGAACCCTTTGTAGACCAGGAATTGCTCAGGCCTTCTGGGAAAAGAACTTGCCAGAGAACTCGACGAAAGGCAAATGAGGTTGGAAGCTATGATAATTCCACATTATTACACAGAAAAAAATAGAGAATATATGCAATGTGAAAATAGGAAACCAAATATGTAAAAATATAAAACTAAATGTGTTAAAATAGGAAACTAATAGAGTGAAAAGGTTAAGGTTTATGCTACAACGAATATTTGAATACGCCAAAGCTTTTAGTGTCCAAAACTATTTTCTGCTTTGTATATGATTAAGTTCAAGTTGTCAACACTTATCATTAATTTATCGCCTGTCTTGATCAATATCTGCTCCACAGAAAAAGTTACATCAGTAGGATCTTCACAGTAAAAAGCAAAGGCCAAACGATATCAATAACTTGAACACTACATTCCATATGGTGTCTGCTTTTGCCATGACAAAGTTTTACACATATTTTGCTTTTACAGACGAACAGACAGGCTGCTCACTTCGACCTGTACAAGAACAACTCATGGTCAGTGAGGCACAGAGCTTTGTCGCGCTTTCAACAAGCTGCTAGAACTGTGTTGATCAGATGTCGGGCTGACAAAAAAGTGAAGATGCTCCAAAAAATGGTCGAAGATTTCAAAGCGGGAATAAGTAAGATAATATTTGAAACACCTAACCCCAATCTACATTAAAATGTTGTGAAAAATATTTCTGCTTTTACTAATAGAACAGTCAAGTATAAAGTAGGATTGCTTTAGCGTTAGTGTGTGTTATATTTTTGTCAATTTTGTAACCTTAGTGTGCTTTGTATTATTGTTATTTTTAAAGTATGTTTTATGACTTATGTTGTTTATGTGACTGCTTACAAACTTTGTCTCAGCTTTGACTCTGACACTGAAAACATTGTGTAACAACTGGTTCTGAACATTACAATTTTAAAAGCCAAGCATTAGTTAAATCTACAGGCATGTTTAGTAGCACAGACAGTGTGTGTTGGTTTGTGTAATATGGTTGTTGGTATAAACTTAAAATGTTTCAAATAGAGTTGTTTCTTTTTCAGCACCAGACCAATTTCCAGTTGTTGGAAGCACAGTTGACTTGCCAACAGGCACTTCTCCATTTCAGGTACACAAATACAAATGTTATAATAATAAAACTATAAACTCGCTTCTTGGCTTTTACATTCATTCATTTGAGAATGACACAAGTTGATGTCGAAATATCATGTTTTACACTAATATACTGGCTTGTTTATTTCTAATCGGGATTTTTAAACCGTGAATTGTGTGCCTAAAAACCTAACTAAAGCCCATAATCAACCAGCAAGAAGCTAGATGTTGAGATTGTTGGCTGTTTTTTGTGGTGTGACCACATATAGTTATGAGCTAGTAAAACACCCTTGAATTTATTCTCCCCTAAACCATTAGGAATAAACTCTTTGTACAACCTTGTGCTACCAATATCAGGTTGAAGTTTATCTTTTGCAGGTCGAAGTTCATGACCACAATGGATTTGAGCTATGTGACCCAACTGATGCTTTGTCTTCAGCATTTACTCCCACAAACGTTAAGCCATTTACTTTCCCTGTCTACGTCTCTCCGGACACCAAAGATGACATCGTGAGTATTTATGTAAAGGCTTTATTGATGGAATTTTTTTGTAGCTTTATAAAACCAAAATTCAGTGTAATAATAGCCAAATTATTCAATGTTGAGCTCCTGCTATAACGTCCCACCACCCTCCTCCCTCCGTTCAGTCATAATCCACCAATTGTGCTCTTCATTGTTTTACGCTCGGTAGACTAACACAGAAATCGTCCTGATGAATGGATGCTCAACGGACGATTTCAGTTACATATATTGACATTACTTGGCTGACAAATTCAGCACACTCAAATCGGTCTGTGTATTTCCCATTGCAAAACAATGCGGATATAGATTTCGCCCAAAAATATGGCATCATCAGTCCTATAAACAGGAAATAAATAAATCACGGTATAAAATGCTCCATAACGTTTCAGCATTGCGCAGTTACATCCTGCTTGATGATTATTGTGTATCTATTTTTCTGTTAACAAGCGAAATAAACTCGACTTAATGCAATACTCCAACTATAATTTAGGTGTAAATACAAATCAAATAAGCTGCCGTTGTATTTTGTAGGCTCCCGATGCTCTTGGTGAAGTTCCATATAAACCAACCGAAGTCATGGCACAAAGAGATGTGCCTTATCAGAAGTTGGTTGTTCCCAAGTATTACGAGCTTGCTGGCTACACCAGACACAGTGTCTACGAATGCTTGAAGAATTATGTTCCTCCTGGTCTTGTGCGACAGCTTAGAGTTGGAGCAGAGGTAAGGGAGGCCCCAAATTAAAATAATCCTAAAGATATTATATTATTGTTTAAATGTCTATCTAGAGCTTTGTATGCGATCAAGTTGTATCTTACTTGAAATGAAAATCAGTGTGACAAATGAAATTGTAAGAAACCAGGATTTATTTTAATTGTCAATTAAAAATATTTATTGGTAGGGTGTTATAATGAGAACTGTTGCTTTTAAACTGTCTTTCCTCTGTTGTTGTAACCTTACAGCACCCTAGGTCCTGAGCAGCTCAGAATGGGTACCATTGCTACTTTTAATACAACAATCATTTTCCATTATAGGATGAAATCATTCGAGGTACGTTTGCACCCCAAGCGATATTTGGTGACGAAAAAACAACCAAGGAAGCACCTTCAGTTTTATCTGCTGAAGAAGCTCCATTAACCTTGAGTGACAGTGTTAGCATGGGACCAAGTGAGGCAGGAAATTCAACCAAGTCTGTGGAAAAACAATCCTCATCAGGACTTATTCCACCTTCTGGTCTGTTTAAGAATCCACCAACCCATCGCCTTTACATTTTTGTGAGTGGTTTGTTGAAGTCTTTTAGGTTCTCAGTTTATGGTTTGTGGTATACTGGTTGGAAGGTATATGGTGATTAAATAACTGAATGTTTGGGTTATGCTGTAGTTTTTTCAACAGTAAACATGGAATAATCTTTTGCCATTTGAAATGAATGTTTCTTATTACAGTGCATCATTAGTAAATACAGTAAAGTTTGGTTAATCCAGACCCGTTTGAACCAAAAATTTTGGTGAAGATTCGGATTAACTGATGTCGATTAGTTCAAGCCTTACCACATTACAAATTATTTATACCTCAAATTGTGTCCGAATTAGGTGAAGAAAAACTTGTAGCTTATTCTCTGTCACAAATCATAGAGCTTCATTCCTTGCAACAAATGACACCACCTTTATGTCACTTCATTACACCAGTTTTTGTACATATTACTATGCTACAATACCATAAAATTTTCTGCTTCCGATTTTACAAGATTGTTGTTTTAATATTGTTTATTTAGAACCGAATGCCAGGCATTGTTGAACATTCTATTCCACTTGAGCACAGCGAAATTGATCCCGATTTTCATCTTTGCCCAATACCCAGGTTTGCTGCAAAACATTTCTCTTACCACATATTTAGAAGTAGAACCAATTGTTAAACCAACATACTATGTTTGGGAGTATTTGTAAACACATGTTTTTTATTGGATGTGTGTTTGATTTGTTGTTCTTTATGCAGATACACAATGCTTCCCAAGGCCAAGAAATTTCTTAACAGACAGGTAAAACAAAACCTGATACCAGTGAAATTATAGCAGTTTATTTCATATGTTGTGTTGTTTTAATGCTTTGTTGGTGTGTCTTAATTTAAAGTGTCTACTGTACACAGTAAGATGGTCCCCTACTATGAAGTACAGCATACAAGGCATGCAACAATGCTTGTGTTACCCCTTTCAACAGGCCTGCCACTAAGCATGTGTAGCTCAATTTTGCCACTCTCAGATAGCCCCCAGTGATGTCCTGGCATGCTAGGTTTTTTAGGTGTTTGAAGAACTGGCCTGATTTGTTATAGACTGCCTTTGACAAACCTGACATACTGTTCACAATAAGATTGTATTTAAGACAAGCAATTGTATTTTTTAGGATGTTATCAAGGGAACTATGTTGTGGAAGAAGTTTTCATCTCATGGACTTAACTCTTTGTCTAACACTCCAACATTGTCCAACACTTGGTTGCCAAGATGGTATGCAAGAAAGCCATTATTTTTCTACAAAATTGTTGTGTTGACTGATAAATCAGCCTTTATGGTATGTTTTATGTCACAATATCAAACCACTGTAGAAATTGGCCATGATTATTGTCAAGGCGAAGAGAAAATTATTTGCATTGTCACTTCATCACATTGTTTTCATTGAACGCTTACATAAAACAGCAAGGACATCTGAGTCAAGTGTCCTGATAGAATATGTTGTACATGCACTGGTGTATTCACAGTTACATAAGATTGTCACTTGTATTAATTTTTCTGTCACTTGTATGTAACTTCACAATGGTTAACTTGCAGGAGCGATTGTCTTAGTCAAGCTATGACACCTCACTGCACTCCTGAACTGCTAATGGAACTTCCAGAAGATGACAAACAAAATTTGCTCACTGAAGAGTAAGTACACTATGTTTTGCCCAAACATTGTGTTGTCCGTTATTGCGCAGACATAAATTTTTTATGTCAATCTGTTTGCATGTAGGCTATCATTCACATCTGATTTTGCCTATATTACAATAATACTATTTCAATTTTGTTATAAGCAAAGTTTTCTTTTTACTTTTCACTTGGTGATGGTTGTTTTAGTGTAATTGTGTCACTATGTTTTTTCTCACCAAGCGAACTAAACTTGATAGGGGGCATTTTTACTCATCACTTCTAATCTAAAAAATACTGCAATTGAAATCACAAGGAATGTAACAACTTTGCAAATGGAAGGAAAATGTGTATTTAAAGCTCAGACATTAAAACTTTTGCCTGAAAGCTAATATTAACTGGCATTGTTTGTCTTTGATACAGAGAAGCATCAGGTGGCGCTTTCCCCCTGTTAACAGCAGCGATGGTTGCATCTCATTTCCCAACTGAGAAGGACTTGCTACAGGAATACAACAAACTTATGGAAGAAGAGGGATCACCGAAGAAAGAGTAAGTACAAATTTTGCAGCCCAGAATGCTTGAACCTGCTGAATGACTGCTGGGTTTTCTGCATCTGACTAACTGTCATTGCCAAAGCCAAACAGCTGTGGCCAGCAGTGGGATTCAATTTTTTTGTCAGCTGGTTCTATTACAATAGTCATATTTTTCAGCCAGTTCTGTTATAAAAAGTCCACTGACAGTAACCAGTAATGCTAACCGGTTCGCTGATCTCATAAAATTTCGTGAGCCTGCTATAGAACCGGTGCGAATCGGCTGAATCCCACCACTGGCTATGGCTAATATGTTAATTTCACCAAGATGAACGAGTGTTTAGCACAACTGCCTTGTTTTCTAATCATGTCTTGGCTGCTTGTGTTTCCTTGAGCAAGAAACTTGAGCGGCATTGCTCCAACCCAGTGGTTCCCAATGAGTTGAACGAAATTGAAGTCACCAAATTTTTTGACTTTGGATACTTGGTACTTAACAATCTTGTTTTCCAGGGAATATATTTCCTCATCACGCTTCCCTACTTACAACAGTGATTGTGCGACAAGACTTGGAACCACTATGAGGTACCTTTGTATTCTAAATGGCATCCTTGTATACACTTGGATATCTAGTGAAAGCAACCATGCACAAATTGTTAGAAATATATTTAAAGTGGGAGTGATTTAGTTACAAGTGGTCTGAAATGTCTGTACATAGTTTAAACCTAGATTGTTAAATTAATTTATACAGAACTAAGATGAACATAAATTCATAATTGGGATCAGCCCTGAAGCATCGATGCAGACCAGCGATCATGGCACACTCAAACAAACACACTTATAAATTGCCTTCAATTGGCCTGGCATACTGTGACTTATACAGAACCGGTGTGGAAATTTCTTAGCAGTATATATTTTTACCCTTTAGCTTTTTAACCTAACAAAGATAAAATTAAATTAATGGATGCTTTATTGTTACCAGGGATGAGAGAGAAATGCTTGAAGCCTCTTCAAAAGGGATTTATAATAAGCTGGGTGAAAGAACAAGTGAATTGGCGAAACTGTGCGACTTTGACCTAGATGATTAATTATTTATTACTCCTTGGAATTTTATATGATGGTTGCTTAACAATGCTTTTGTCACTGTGTTAATAAAAGTTTATAGTGTACTAACAATACCTGATTGGGTTATTATGGTTTCATAGCATAGCAATGTGTAAGGTTATGAGGACCTGGCTTCTGAAGTACAATAATTTAATATTTCATCCATTCCACCCATGTAAGCTACGCAGTAGAGAGTGGTGTATTAAGCTGTACATGCCCCCAGAAGAAGGTGCTTTTCAACCATTAAACACATTTAAAAAGAGTCATTTTTTCTCTTGGATACCCTTTTGAACACTGGTTTCATATGTTAGCAGGGCATGAATATGCAAATTTAATGCTCGGGTCAGTTTGTGCAACTACTCGGCTGAGCACCAAGCATTAAAAACAGACATTGCTCGGTACAGGGTACTCATTTACTGGCTCGGCTCGGCCCATTCCTTCGGCACAGATGTAATATTGAGACGTAAGTGCATTTTTACTGATTGCATTGGTTGAAATTACTGCAGTGCAACGAAACAGAGACACAGTGTATAGTGACAGTAAAAAAAACTAAATAAAACACGATTAGAGTTGATGGTGTGAAGAATCTATTGCAGCTTCTGTTGGCTTATTGGGTGGTTCGTCTGGTTTGATTTCCACCATGGATTTGTCAACAATTTTTTTTTTTTTTTGATTTTTTTGATCACTGTTTGTGTTTGAATCAGTAACATTATTTTCTGAATTATCCATCGCAAGAACCAATTCCTTAGTTTTCTCTGCTGATAAAACAACACATCAATTTGTACAGTGATTGTCATGAAACTGATACCTTTTATTTCATTCATTGAAGCAAATTACCTTCAAAAGTAAAATTAACAGTATCTTTGTTTTCATCTGGATTCATCACATTTTCACCCTCTTTTTCAGGAGTGTGTTCATTTTTTTCAGGTGTCTTTATATTTTGTTCATTAACATTTGGTTTGAGGTCTTCCAATTGGTTTTTATCCTCTTGCGGGCCTTCTAAAACATATTAATTAGAGCAATCCATTTCATGCTACCGGCATACTTGTTAGGTCAATTGTAAAAAAGTAGAAGCAAACAATGGAATACTGGTTATACACTACTAAGGTTTGATGCACAACTATGCAATGTCATAAATCTGTCATCCTGTAGTTTACTTGGCAAACACAACTTAGCGTCACAACATTTAATATCAACCAATATAATCAATAAACATGTACCTTCTTTGTCAGTGTTGGTGGCCTCCTCGTTTATTTCCTTTGTTTGAATCATTTCACTTTCGTCGAGAGTCATGTTCTTAATCTGGTTGTCAATCGCAGTTAGTTCATTGTTAAGAGTTTCAAGATCCTCTTCATCAGAATCTGATGATTCCTCTGTTGCTATGGAAGCTTGTTTCTGTCTCATTTTTCTTCTCACTGGGGAATCAAAATGTGACCCAAGAATGACTTTGAGTTGAGTTAAGGGTATTTTGCGTGGTGAGTAAAAACAACACAACACAATTGAACATTAACCAAGCATTTTATGTTTGCAGGCACATAAATTAATGAGCGCAATAAAACTAATTAGTATGCTCAATAAACGATATGACTTACTTTCTTTTCTTGCTCTGAGTTGTTCCAAGCGGATTTGTATCTTTGCTTCAACTTTTTCTCTCTTCTTTCTTGCAGCTTTTAGGTCACTTTGTGCTCGTTGCAGATCAGTCGACTGTTTTCGTAAAAGCCATCGCTTGAAAGCACGCTCGGCCAGCTCCTGTCGTTCTTGGGAAACCCATGCCCCAACATGCTCTACCTCATTGTGTTGTGCCTTGTTTATAGTGCTGAGTCTGTAGACAGTTATGTAACATTCTTCCAGCGGTTTAAAAACAATAATGCCATTATTGAAATGCCTAAATTTTAGTTCTACTACCAGAAGAACTGATAGAAATAAATTACACAAACATATGTTTAACACTAGTAAAAGGAAAAACAATGATATCACTAGATTCACAGGTCATTCCTGCATAAAAAAATATGTTTGTAAGAAATGAATTATGAACAAAACATGCATGTAAACAAAATTAATGAAGGCACACTAATTATAACGATTGCTGCAAAAAGGTTTATCCAATTTACCACTCATTGTAAGATATTGAAATATATACCTAATTTCATTTTGTTTACGCTTGCGCCATTCTTCAAATGACATCACCCTAGGTCTTGATTTCCACTGAACATAATCATTTTGCATTTCCACAAGTTTTGTTAGTTCAAGTTGTTCAGTTTTTCTTCTCTCTTTCCGGGCAGACTCAGATTTTCGCGACACCCAGTTTTCAAACTTTTGTTTCCTCATTTCCTTTCTGCAAAAATAGTTTATTATGTCACACATTTTTTTCAGAAAAACTAGTTTTAATTAAAAACTATTGGGATAGCATTGACCTAAAAAAAGTATATGTACCCTAATGGGCGCTAACTTATAGTTATATACAGTGGTGGGATTCAATTTTTCTGTCAGCTGGTTCTATCATATGAGTCATATGTTTCAGCCAGTTCTGTTACAAAAAGTCCATTGACAGTAACCAAAAATGCTAACCCACCACTGGTTATATGTTGCTAAATAGCAAAAAACTTTATCTGCTATTACTTTGAGGTGCTGCATAATCTGTATCACTTACAGTTCTTCGTCCTTTTGATCATCTTTTTCAGGTGAATTGTGAGTTTTCGAAGCTTCGGCATTTTTTTCGTATACCCATTCATCAAAGGTCTTGCCTCTGCTAAATCTCTTTTTTGACACTTTTTTCTCTGGATTTTCTGTAGAGAAAAATTTTTTTTTTAGTAACACATAAAGTAATTCTGTTTGTAGCATTGCATAGTAAAACCTGTAATAGCAACTCTAAATATTTTTTTAAAGAAGAAAATTTAAACATTATGTAAGTGTACTTTACTTTATGTTTATCAACAAAATGCAGTTCAGTTTATTTCACTTGGTGAATGAAAACATAGCGACATAATTGTATCCCTTAGTGGAATAAGTTTCCCAACATTAAAACAATATAAAGAGACAAAATAGTAAAGGGGACAATTAGTAGATTATGGCTGAAAGCACTGCAACTACACCGTCTAAGCAGAATGTGATGAGAGCTCACAAGAAAGTGAGTCACCTTTTGTAACAATGGCTGGTTGTGGTGAATCTTGTTTAGATTTCAGCCACTCTTCATAAGTGATTCCCCATGTACGAACTGGAGTGACTCTATCAGGCTCCTGCTTAAAATTAAAGCAACAAAAATCTACAAATAATTTATATTTCATGATGAATTACCTGGTTTTCAAAGTTGCCATCACCCAATGAATTAAGGATTTCATATTTTCTTTTGGAAATTTTTTCTCTCTGTTTCGATGCTAACCAATCATTGTACGCCTTATCATTCTTTTCTTTTTGAGCTTGCTTCCTAAAATCAAACATAATTTAATGTAGGAACATGTAATTTCTTTAATTATAATCCCACTAAAATGCATAATGCCATAACACTAAAAAGGAGTCACTTTGTAAAATTTGAGACAGTGATTAAATTTCTGTTCTAATTTCCTAGATGTGTATTTTGTAAATAAAAAGGTCAATTCAACACTTTCAAGTTTTTGACACAAATACATTTTGGTTTACCTGGCAGCTTCCATTTCCTGAGTGTTTTTTGTTTTTTTAGAATTTGCCTGAGACTTGGCAGGTTCCTTTAGAGATTTTATTGGTTGTGTCTTATTGTCAACAGATTTCACTGGAGGTTTAGCAGACTCTGTTTGTTCAGTTGGCACAACCCTGAAAAATTAAACAATACATTAGCAAGAATGATAAAGTTATAATAAAGTCCTGATTGATAATACAAAAAGCCTATTCAGCAATAAATTAGTAATCATTCCCCCTTTTTGATTTGCTATCAATTTATCCTTGTCATGTACTAACTTAAGTAATTTTATTAATCTGACCTTTTTGGAGCTGGTGTTTTTACTGGGCTTTTATAATCTGGATTCCATGTTCCATTGTTAACTCTGCCTTCAACAATTTGTTTCTCTTCAGGTTTTGTGTGCTTTTCTACATGCAACTTGGCTTTTGATTCTGAAAGTGTATCATGTAGAGTCCTAAACAAAACAAATGACAATCAGACAAATCAGTCCCAAAGAGCATAAGATCAGGGGTCGGCAACCTTTTAGGCGATGCATGCCAATTTACTTGTTATTTCCATATGTTAATGACCTCGCGTGCCAACGTTTTTTCAAATAATACTGGTTCCTGCCAACAAATATTAATAATAAAGAGAAAGCACAGCGTTTTGTGCATGTAAGGCTGAATTTTAAGACAATGACATGATAAAAACTATAAACAAGCAGTGTAACAGGTTAAATTTTTACTTTAATGTAACATGCAAACCGGTTGGCGCCCCATTAAAAACCACCTTCCTGGCATAGATATTTCAGGGGGTTGCCGACCTCTGGCATAGATATTAAAGAGAGTTAACCATTGTGTAAACTAGTCAATAATTATATAGATTATATTATATACATCTAAATTAATTTTTTAGGGTGTCTTCTATTTGAGAATCACTGTTTTAACCTAAAGCACCTGTTACTTATCCTTGAAGTTTAACCCACCTATCATGCTTCTCTACAAAATATTCATTTTCCAAATGTGTGGAAGACAACGCAGCCTGCGATAAGCCAAAACTTTTCACTGCTTCCTGTCGTATAATTTCTTGTCGGTTAACAGGTTCCTTTATTGGAGATTTTCTGGTTGTATCCAGAGCGCTGAAGAAAAGGGAAGACTTATTAACAGTTGGTACCAAAATAATAATCCCATGTAATCCAAACAATGATTTAAAAAAATATTATAAAAAACAGGGTTGTGGAGTTAGTTAAAAATACACTCCTTTAATTTCTTCAGACATTTCTTTTCAACAAATGTGGCAGAAAGTCAGAGCCACCAAAAGTATCCTGACTCCTGTTCCATAAGCCTGATTACAAATTAGTACCTTGTGCCATGTAGGTTTGAGAGAATGTTTTTGAAATGTGTTTTCTCTTGCTCTTCAGGTTTACCTTTTTCCGTCTTCATTAGACGTGAATATTCCATCCTTGAACTTAATGGGGATCGAACGTAACCTTGGCAATCAAAAATAAATGTAAAGGTATGGATATTGGGTGATATTTAGAAATGAAGTGGCTCCAAAAGTAAAAGCATAACATGAAGAATTTGTGTCCTTAAAATAATAAACTACACTTGTCTCACCTTCACTAGGTGCTTTTGTCCTGAAATGCTCATCATAGCTATGAAGATGGTTGACTTTGCCATATATACCAGCATCTAGCTGACTTGAAGAGCGGCATTCAAATTTTGACGGAATTGACCTTTCCCGTTTCAAAGACATTGCAATTTCAGGAACCAATACAGCAACTGGTATTTCATGCTCGTTTGTTTTTATTCTGTGTCCAGTCATTGGTTGCAAGTTAGGTTTTCTCATAGGTGCAGTCCTTGGTCTCGATGAAGGTAAACTTTGGCTATGGTGTAAGCTTCCTGGCTTTACGAGGTGACCATGAGGTTTTTTTAATCTCAATCGATATGGTGTTGGTTCTTTTTCTTCTGTCTTTTTAGCAGGAGGAATAAAATCGCTTAGCTTTGGGGAATCTTCAGATGACTTTGTAATCCGTATAGACCACTGGTGGAGCCAAAGCCACTTTGCACAATCAACAAAACCAGCTGAAACTGCTATATCCAATGCTGACTGGCCTTGAACATTTCTTGCTCTGCATAATATGGTTAAAAATAAAATAATTTTGTCCAACCAAAATCCATAATTTTTTGCCAAATCATTTTTTTCATAAATCAGGTATATTTTGGGGTAAAAGATTCAGTTGAAGGAATTTCTTTTTTACCCCAAACATGTAACAGTTTAATCTGTTTAGCAATTTAAAAAATAAAAAAGGCAATAAAACCTTTTTTTGTTACTAAGTTTGTTCTCACCGGACATTTGCACCACATGCCACAAGCAACTGTAAAATTTCTAAATTTCCTTTAAAAGCTGCCGAGTGAAGAAAGCTGTTGCCAAAAACAGTTGTGTAGTTTGGGTTTGTTCCTAAAAAAATGCAAACTGTTTTTTAATATATAATTGTAAGACAAAAATTACTACTGATTATAAACAATAAGAAATAAAATAAAATGAACAAAAACAAAAACTGTTTGATATTAAAATTATAATTGTGAGACAAAAATACTTTTAAAATTAAAAACAATAATAGATATACCAGAGTGAAGCTTTTAATCAAAACAATGTGTAAGAAATGTTTAGTACAAAAAAGTGGCATACCATTTTTTAATAATTCTTTGCATATTTTTAAATTTCCTCTAGATGCCGCCACAAACAATGCACATGATGATTTTTCATTGTCTTGTTTCAGTTGCTTAGTGCCATCATTATCAGTGTGTGCAGATGTAACCAAGTGAATCAGAGCTGGAAGATTTCCTTTCCAAACAGCTTTCAGTATATGCTCCCATTGGTCAGAAGCTTTGAGGCTAAAAAATATTTAAAAAAAATATGTCAAAACATCAAATCATATTTATTTCATTTAAGATAATCATAAATTCATAGCTGGGCCTTCAGTGGGGCTGACATACTATGATTTTCATATTTATATTATTAAGTCATACTGAAAACAAATATAAAATAATTTATATGAAAATAAATTAATTTGAAAGAAAATTTTTAATTAAATAAATGTTTTTTTTTAATTTTACACTATTTTTAATATTTTTGGCATGCCAAAATGATGCATGATATTTTGTTAATAATTTCTAAATGCCATACTTACTGCATAGTATATCCATTAGAAATATTTTTTCCTAATATAAGCGGTGTATCATCAGGAATATGAGACCCATCACTCAAATGTAAAGATGCAGCAAAAGCTGGAATACCGGCAGATAATTCAAGTAATTGTTTGACTTGGAATACTTCAGTAAAATCTTTTATTTTCCGGAGAGTGCATATCTCAAAAACTGCAGATTTTTTTAAACATTAATTAATATTTATTATTTGGCTGGTAATGAAAATTAATAGTGTTTATGAAATAATATAAAACATTAGTAAATTAAAATAAATAATTGATTGTTGCCCAATTAAATTGTTTTTTTTAGGCCTAGAGCTATTTTGACCTAACATATTAGGAAATATTCAGAAAAAAAAGAATAAGTTGCAAATATTACTAAGTTTATTTTAAGTACTAAAAACACATATATGTTATAAATAAAAACGTTTCAAATTCTTTTAGATTAGAAGTGCACCCTGGTAAGTAAGTCATTTACTATTTTGTTAATTTAAACAGTTAAAAACCACAATATAAAGACATAAATAGGTCAACCGTACTGACCACAAAAAATACGTGTTTAGATAAGACCTTACTGTTTAAATTTACCTTCGTTTTTCCAGTTTGGAAGACGAACAAACAAAACAAACGTTTTCGGTGGTTGGCCTATTGCATCATTTTGTCTCGAATTTAAGCCAGTGGCTGTATTAGCTCTTTCCTCATGCACAGAAGACGTTAAAAGTTGTCGCGTTATCCACGGAAAAGAAACCTCCGTTCCATCCATTACTCAACCTTTCAAATGCGACGACATATACAACTCATCCCAATTCTATCTCTGCTCCATTGTTTAACCTGACTACGGTCAATATTATTCATTGCGGTTCTGGCGAATTTGAACATGAAGCGCTAAAAGGCTTGGGTTATCTCTGCCATAACTACGGAAAGCTGTTTGCTGAGTACACAAACACCAGGTCTGTCGTGGTACTGAACAAACCTGATCCATCTGTTGCGCAAACATGTTATTTGCTATTACCTTGGAAGCGAGGAAGCGTGAAAATAATTATAAGGCCATGAGACGTTTTCTTTACTAATCTCCTGGGGACAAAGCGCCGCACGTGAAATTCTTCATAGCGATTATGATTAACTGTCTTTGGCTGCCTAAAGCCTTCAAAACGTTATTGTTTATCGTCGTCTGTTGAAACAAGCACCCCAAAATGCAGTGGCTAACTAGTTCTGTCATAAAACAGCCTTGTCTATCAATTATGGCCACTTTAAAAACGTAAATCATTTGTGGTAAACAATTGCCTTGACTTCAGCGCGCAGCAAACGTCTTGAAGTACTTTGTTGGTTTAAAAACAAAATTGGGTGGGTTTTAGCTCCATTATTTGCAGCCTTAATGCAACCACATGTAAAACGCGACATTTGCTAAAATATAATGACCCAAGAATAACGAAATTTGCCTACTTGGTACATTTTGAGACAGTGGAAAGCAGCTTGTGGTAAAATATGCCCAGTTATGGAATGTTCGTGAAAATCAGACAAGCCCTAAAGTTTTGTGGTATTTTATAAGGAACCAATTAAATGTCAGTCAAGGCGAGTTGACTTAAAAAATTTTGTTCGTCCACTCTGAGCAAACTTCTGGTTGCTATACGGCCCCAGGACAAATAGAAATTAGGGACCACAAAATTTCATTTACAGGAAAATGTGTTTGTTCTGACGCCAAGGCACGACTATAGAAAACGTCCTTTTATTCCAACGTGTCTGAGCATACAGACAAGCTCCCTGAGCACACTGAAGACCACTGTGAGCAACATTAGATGTGCACTTTATGCAGTGGTGGGTTTCAAATTTTTTGTCAGCCGGTTCTATCGCAAGTCATATTTTTCATCCGGTTCTGTTACAGTAAATCCGTTGACAGTAACCAGTAATGCTAACCGGTTCGCTGATCTCATAAAATTTCGTGAGACGGTTCTATAGAACCGGTGCGAACCGGCTGAATCCCACCACTGACGTTACGGTAGTTTATGCGAAGCAAAGATTATCATGTGTCCAGGCATTATATACAAGCTTCCTCGGTACACTGAAGACCATTGTAAGCATCACTAGATGCGCACACTGTAGTCACACTAGTTCATGAGCAGCATAGATTTTCGTGCTTTTGGGCATGACATACAAGCTCTCGTGGACATTAAAATTCAATGGATTGACTTTGAAACATGTTAAACATGTGTTTGGTGTTTGTTTAAATGCTATTGTGTGCCGACGCGTTCCTTCACGAAGCGAAATAAACTGACCAAATTTCTTGGCATAAAACAAGCAACGATCGTATTTACAAACAGCATTTATTCTCCACGCAAAACAAACATAAACTTTGTAGAAACTGACGCCATAAAGCACTGTGTTACGTCACAAAGACCGTTGCTTTGTAATAGGTTAAGCCCTTCCAGGAGCATTTGTGATATACAATAATTTTAAAAGTGTAAAAAAAATCTTTCTGTAAAAACGGGTGTAAAATATATTCTTTGTCTTCGCAAGGAAACGCCCATTTATGCTGCCTTTACTAAAATATGTGGGAAGGGTCATAGTTCATAAAAAACACTATAAGGGTACCATTCCCAATGTACTTATAATAATTGTCAAACTGCAAACAACTAGGCAATAAAGTTATGTTTTTTAACTTGCTTTTATATCAGGAAATATTCTTCAAGATAATCTACTGTAAGTGAACTTAAACAGGAATGTTTTGGGAAACACTATTATTCTAAAATATATTTGAAGTTGCTTCCTTATCCAACTTCGAGTAAAAATTAAAATAATTTTAACTGGCAGTCCAACATAAGAAATGAGGGCAGTGACAAAGTTTAAAAAAGAACGCAGCAAAAAAATGAACCAATTTGCAAAAAAAAACATGAGTACAAAAGCGAAAAAGGCGGAAAACTGGAAAACATTTTCCCGCTCTGAGAAAAAAAGGAAAACGCGATTTTGCAGCAGTTCAGACTTACATTTAACGAACTTCAAACTATGTACAAGTGCTCTCTTCATTTGGCAATGATAGCAAGGTACTTAAAAGACGCAAAGTGAAAAAGGAAACCCTGTTTTACAAGTTGTCACTCGGAAGCAAATCATACATCTGGTATTTTTTCTCCAGCAGGGGGCGCACATCACCATTCTGCAACATATGAAAAGTTGCTTGAGTACGAGTTTCATTAAAAATAGATTATGGTGTAAACATGTAAGTTAGTTTAATGCAAAACTTTAACATTTAGGGTTAATTGCATATTGGTTCATCACACAATCTGTTGAATTGCAGTTGTTGTTTAAAGTTTTGAAATTTGTAAGCCAGATAAAACACAGACACATTCTTACCTGAGAAGCAAGGAACTCAAGAAATGGAATCAGTTTCAACAATTCACAATCATCTTTGTCGGAAAACCAACTCTCAATCGGAATGCCATTCGAAAGCTGAAACAAAAGTTCATAGCTGTTATTCAAATGTTAAGGATTATACAATTGGCTCAATGAAACCTTACAATTGATTTCATGGGGGCGTGCAACTCATGTTACTCATGGAGTTAATGTACTTGACCAAATTACACAATGTATGCATCTTTTAGTTTGACAGAGTTGGACAGCAAACTTGCTAATACTTGACAAATGGCCAATAGTAAAATTTAACAACAACACAATGCTTGTATTCTAGTAACATTGTTGTGTCACTAAAACCAATGTTGGCCTTGTGCTTGTTGCAAAGTGCATTATTTTGCTCAGAAACCAAAACAAGTTCTGTGTGCCTGCATTGTAACAAGCATTTAAACCACATAACTTCCATTCAAGGACCACTATTGGGCTCATAGTATAGCAAACACCTGCCTTATGACTTTTCATAGTATTAGGTGACTATCTGCAAAGCATGTTAAGTACCCTTACCTGGTATGCAAATGCTTGTGGTGAGTTGTCAACTATTATAGTTTTGCTTAAATCCCTTCCAAGTATGTTCAGATCTTTAATGTAGTTGCCTTGCACGCAAACACAATGCTCACGAAACAGCCTGTGTCTGTAAATGCAAAAAATGTGGTTAAGCAAATACATTGGTTTGCATGAAACATGTTTCTTGAAAATGGCAATTTATTAACATGCAGTAAATAACATTTATTAAACAAAGTATGTCCTAACACATATATATATATCACAAAAAACAATAAAATTGGAGGTTGAGATTATGATATTATTTTATAAGCTAAGGCATTTCTTAGATATTTCGATTAGTTCTACATTAAGTATTGTTAGCTTTAGTAACAAGGGTGCTTGAAAAAAATAGTTGTTTGATGTCAATTTGAAAAACAACTCACTTTACAAACTGTCTTCCTCCGTCCAACATGTTCAACAACTTATCGGCATAAACTTTTTTCGATGCAGTGAACAAGATAATCTAAACACATTATGAAAAAATTCAGTTTGCAGAAAAATATCTGATTATAGTAGCAAAAGAAATGCTAGTTCATGACACAAAAGAACTCTTTGGGTACTATTAAAATCTGTGCAAATTCAAATTACCTCATAAAACTTCGACATACGCTCCAAAAATTCTCTGTAATTGGGCCTAGTTCTGACAAACACCTGAAAAAAGACAAAAAAGTCACTGAATTGTTTGCAGAAAACTAATTTACACCCCAATTGCAAAAGTATGGAACATAGCAAAAGGTAAAACAAAATTTTCATTGAGTGTCCATCAGGTACAGCTATTTATTGCGGTAAGGATTTAACTAATTGACATCAGTTAATCTAAGTCTTCACCTAATCCACACATTTTTGGTCAAAACGTGTCCGGATGAACCCAGGTTTACTATTCTTCTATTTTAGGTTTTGGTCTTTTATCCTGAAGCGCATGATTATCATTGGCCAGAATGTGGTTACCTGATAAACAACATCTTGGAACAAGACTGGAAAGGTTAGATCTGCATCTTCAAGTTCATTCAAACTGCAATGGACGAGAGTTTCGTCCAAATCAAGAACAAGTGAAAACTCAGGCGAACTTCGGGTTTTTAAAGGCAGAGCTGTAATAAGAAAATCTTAATGTTCACTGACAAAGTAATAGGTGAACCTCTAAAACTGCTTTATTACAAATAGGACCAGTTTAAATATTGCCACAAGTCAACAACTGAAATTTTCACAATCGACCATCCAACTTGCTTAACAAAGTTTTGTGTTTCTGTGACATAATTTTAACAATACAACCATATTAAGGGTTTTAAAAACAGTTTTTTTTTTTGTGCAGTGATTGGGCAATAATATAACTTTAGGTTCTGTCATGGTTTTCATTCCAACGGTAGGCATGATTTTTGGCCAATGCCTTGTAAAATAAAAATGCAGGACCTGATCAATACACATAGTTCTGCTTAGCCCAGTAACAAATGAGGTCACAGTTAATAATTCTATCTGTAACTGCTTGATGCATTAACCATACCTGGTTGTCTGCATCTCTGCTCTTTGGTCAACGGTGGCAAGTGTTTGATGAAATAAAAAGGATCAAAAACCTCCCACTCATCTTCCCTACCAATGTCAACAGAAGATGAGGCCTCTGTTTCATCAGCTGACGAGCTTGGATCACTAGTCTCTGCTGGCATATCAACTAACACTGAACTAAATGTTGTAAGGGTGATGGTGTCTGTGGAGTTGAATACCATGTTAGAAACACATTTTGTAAATTGAAACATTAGACTGGTAATAAACAGACAAGCGAATACATTTTAGTAATTGTTTTTGATGTGTAGACATGTTTCAATTCATTTTTGGACCTAGACAAGCTTCTATACACAAAAGTGAAAAACCTTTTTAAGTGAAGGCGTCTTGTATAAGACATCGAAACGTCGATTGTTTATGATAAAACTGCTGGATGAGCAATACTCGATATACTTTATAGATCAAGTTAATATTAAATTTATTAAAACACAATGTGTAGTTATGTATGTATATACATGAAGAAAGAAGCTATGTGCTCAGTGTTTTATCAATATCTTCACATTGAATATTTTATCTATGGATTACAAAAATAAAACCAGAGGTCATTAAATCTTTGCAATTTTACTCACCCTCAAAAGTCGGTTCTATTTGATCAGCATTTGAGAGTTTGCACAAATCATCAGTAGTAGAAGAAATTTCTGCAACCTGTTCCTCCAGTTTAGTTGGATGATCTTCTGTGGAAGTTGTGGATTCACTGCTGCTCCCTTCCTCATCTGCATAAAAATTATCCAAGATGGTTACAATACCTGTCTTGTTTGGAGAAACGTCTATGTAGATATACATTGGGAAACCAAAATAATATCCCAAATCATAAAGTTAACTTAAAAAAATATTTTTGTGTCAAGTGCAGTAATTAGGGTCTATTTCCTAGGATTTTGGGAATACATATTTTTACTTCCCAGGCATCCTTGGAACCCAATTAAAAAATTTACAATTTTTCGTGCTTAATTGTGTCATTGTGATGATTAAAATTGGTATATTTATGCTGCAAGCCAGAAAATCCTGGGAATTTCCTGTCAAAACATTCCGGGGAGATTTATAACAGGCTATGGTTGAAATCAAGGGCAGAAACTATATTCTGCGTTTTTCCACTGCTGCATAAGTTAATGTTTCTCACCACTCGGTTGGCCGAAATATTTGTAAACCGGAGAAAATATGCTTCCCAATATCGACTTTTTGGATGTTGATCGGTTTCTACGAGCCCTTCCTGTATTTTAAAAGTAACTGTTGAATAGCTAATCATTTTATGCCAATAGATGTAAGCTTAGACAAATGTTGTTTAGAACTTAAACCTTACCTCGTTTTTTCTTGGTCTTAACAGCTGGTTTTGCTTTTTCATTAACTGTCTGTGGTGCTACTTCTGGAGTTCTATAGAAACAAACATAAGTTATACACTATTCCATAGAATAGCAAAGTTTGCAGCAATCAGCTTTATATGTACAAACTATTCTGCTGTCTTGTTAATTGCAAAAAGGTTTAAAAAGACAGTCCGTAGGCAATCACCAGATATATCAAAAGAAACAAACTGTCTGTTATTTATACTTTATCACCACATTTTCAGGTCAACATACTTTATAGCTGCTGGAGCCTTTTCAGTGCAAGAGTGAATGAAGGAATCATCATTGTCAGGAGAAGTACATTGTCTTCTCCTCTTGATTCTATCAGCCCTCCTTAGCTGGGGTGTTCTTTCAGCCTAAACCACATAACATCACTTGTAAAGTTACTTTTACAAGACTGTGTTCACTATTATAGCAACTTGTGCCATTCTAAAACTTACAATAACGTATGTTCTTTACACAATATCTGTTTAGCTCTTTAAAATGGCTAAAACAATTTTGGCAAAGGCCTACAAAGTGCTGTAGGCATGAAGTATGTATGTATATATGTAAACATTTAAAATTAAGTAAAATATTGTCAATGTTAGGTAATAAACTATATGTAAACATGCACATACCCCTTCCTCATTTGAACCAACTATAAATCTTTTAATTGATGTTAAAATGCTGGTTGGAGTAAGTGGCTGTTGTTGCTCTTCGTCCTGTAAATGACAAAAAAAAACTCGATTACAAAACAGAAAACTTACATGATGAAAAAATAGAAATTTTGTACGAACCTAAAAATGGTAACAGCAGCAAACAATGATTGTATGAAATTTGTGATACTTACAGGAGAAGGCAGTTTGCGCTTCATAGCTTTGCTTGGGCCATCTGATACTGGAGAACTCCCTGCTGGCTTCTTACGCAGTTTCATGCTGTTGTTCAACAGCCTTTTTTAACTTATTGGTGATAAAAAAAAACGTTGCTCAGTTTATACACCTAACATTTTTTCTTTTGTTTGCAAAACTGAAAGTTTTAGAGGTACAATATTAATTATGCAACAAAATATATGAAAAGACGATGAATGTTAAAACTTTAAAATGCAGAAACCGACACACAATAATGCATTCATTCACAACATTTTAAAACTGAAATCACAACATTTATAGACCGTATATATATTTTAAGCACTAAAATATCACCTTCCTCATTTTCTACAACTTAATACTCATGTTTCCAAGAGGAGTTTCCCTTACATGTAAACAACTGACTTGCGCAAAAACAACTTTATAAAAACGCCTCCTTTATGTCTTTAAAAAAAGCGTTTAAAAGCGACTTCAAAACTGAAGTACCATATAAGGAACTAAATTTAAAGACACATTAGCATTTGTTTAAAATTGAGTGATAGAATAAAGCAAAACAAACTCAACTCAACTTGAATGCCGCGCTTTTTCGTAAGTTTAATGCATATTGCAAATTTTGATTTTCCACTTTAAAGTCCCGGATGTTCCACAACTGGATCGCGGGGGCGCTAAATGTAAACAAGTATGACATCACTGTGCGAATTTAATGACCGCTTACCAGAAAATGTTACGCCTAGATTTATGCAGCAAATGAAAAGCTTTGGAAGTCTGCGTTTGATGGGTAATTTTCATTAGTAAATAGAAAAACAAAATATAATGAAACCACACACTTTGATGAAATACCATAAAATTTGATAAAGGTATGTTTATTTTTTGACACAATTTCAGGGTAGAATGGGGGGGATTTTCCCTGTCGGTAATCGGGTTGTTTGTAAACAAAGTCGTCAGTGCTCGTCAACTTAATTACGAAGAACGTAGTTAAAACGGTAAAAACCTTTCAAACAAACTGGCGTCATTAATTTTATTAAGATTGAAAGTTCGGGTCATAGTAGTGTTTGTGATTGAAGTTGAACTGAACACAAGTAATGTGTTTGCAAATATGTTTAAGCTGATAGAGCTAACGTAGTGAACTTGTAAAGTTGTTTGATAAATAGCTCTAAACCAGGGGTGTGCAACCCGCGGCCCGCGGGCCACAATCCGGCCCGCTAAGCCGTTTAGTGTGGCCCTCAACAACACTCTGATTCAGAGCAAGTAAAATGCACATTTTAGCAAAAAAAACGGCTAGCTTTTTAGTAAATCTTCTTAGTTGCTATACGTAACAAGAATAAGCTAAACCAGCGCATGGAACTTAATTCATTCAGACTTACGGTATTCTATGCGCACTAGGTGCTTGTTGCGTTTCTTTACCGAATGTGACGTAATATACCTCTTTGTCTAGTTAACAATGACTTTGTTGTGAAAGGCGACGAAACTTACTTGCACCTAACATTTTAAAGTTGATTTTAAAAGCAAAATAAAACAAAACGCAGCGGTCTGGAAATAATATCTACATGATATTATAATGCAAGCCGTACCAACAGTAGGGTAAAAAACGTGTAAATACGGTACATGAAAACAATTGTGTGGCCCTTGCTTGATGTCCGAAATTGGTTATATGGCCCACCGACGAAAAAGGCTGCACACCCCTGCTCTAAACTATTGAAATTCTAATGATGTCAAATCAGGAGCATCAAAAGAAATTTTCAACTTCCTTCAAAGTTTTAGGGGTAAATATACAAATACGATATTTTTTATTGAAAATTATGTTTGTTCAGGTTTATTTCATGGTAAAATGTTGTTTTTTAGATTGTGGAAATTGCAATTGGAGCTATTTCTATAATTTGCGGAATTATTGCAATCACAACAGTTTCTCCTTACTTTACGTTTGCGTTGCTGGCCACTGGAATATGGTGTGGAGTTTTTGTAAGTTATTAACATTTAAAATTAACTTTTGATGATACCTGAAAGGCTTAAACAGTGTGTTTGCTAAATATGCTGCTAATTTGTTTATTTATAATGGAATGTCATTATTCTTCCATAAACTATTATTTGTTGTTTAAAAACCTTGATACTTTTCAGTTTATTGCTGCTGGCATTATTGGCATCATTTCATCAAGAAGTTGTAAACCATGTTCAGTAAGCTTGTTATTTTATTTTAATGTGTAAATGCGTGTTAACTTTTCGTACATATAATTTTGTACACAGATCATTGGAGGAATGGTTATGTCCATTGTTTCGGCCCTAGCTGGAGGGGTGTTGCTGGGAATGTCTGTTACTGCTGCAATACTTAGTTTCGGTGAAGAGGAGGTATCACTCATTTTTTAATGTTTGTTTTAAATCCCTTTGCATCATAAATTAATATGTTTGTCCTGTGTATTTAATGTAACATTACCATGATGTGTTACTATGTTGTGTCAAATGTGCATGTGAACAAAATACGTTACAATACATTTTGTTTTGCAGAAAGTCGATCTGATATGCCACGTTTTGCTGTGTGTTTGTGGTCTTACAGCTGCTATTGTATCAATTGTGCATGCTTCATATTGTTGTGCTGTTACCTGTTGTGCGAAGAACACATACAATGTGAGTACCATTAAAGGAAAAATGATTTTACCTAAACCTAACATTTTTTGTCATTTTATCACCAAAAAGGTACCATCCCAATGCTCCTATCAAAATCATATGGAAAAACTAGTTGTTGTAATGAAAACCAAACCTATAGTGAGATGTTTTTGAGCAGTCAAGCACAAGCATAGTTATTTAGGCTGCAGACAGTGCACACTGTTTCAACCTATATGGTCATATCAGTGCAGCTGGTGACCAGTGTGCACTGTCTGCAGCTAATCATTTATTGTTAATCATTTACCTAATGCTTTTACATAGATATTTATGTTTTTTGAAAGTTAACGAAACTAACTTGTGTTTTGCAGGGTTTACACATGACAACTTGCCATGAACAAGCATGATTACCAAAAACACAAGCTATCATTTTGCAATATTTCCCACATGAGTGTTACAAATCATATTGCTTTTTTCAAGAAGGTTTTACCTGCAGTGTTTAAGTTGTCCTTTTACTGTTTTGTATGCTTCTGTTTTTGCAATTTTCTGCTTATGCTTAAATTTCCTCAAATTTATGCTTTTCATATTGCCAAGAGTAGCCTTTTTGATGATTTTGTGTTTCAGCATTTTAAAGCAATAATTTTTGTACTTATGTCTAATTCGCTGCAGTATTGTTTGGCACTAACAACTGTATTACTATGTTAATCATTACTTTTCCATTTTGAACAATTGAATTCGTCATTGTTTAATGCAAACATCCTTTTCATATTTTGTGAAATTTTTGCGGCTGTGTTTTTGGTATTTAGAAAGGAAAACAGTTTCAGAGAAGAAATACTTTAAACAAATTTATTTGTTGCTAATCTTTGCCAAAAAAAGTTGTCAAAAAAATACATAGCAACTATATCGGGAAAGAATATGTAAGCGACGCAAGAAACGACAATGCGTGTTTAGGTGTGATCACGTGATGGTCACGGTTTATTGCAGCCAGACATAAACAGGTTTCGGCACTGAGACTGACGTCACGCTGCGTGCGAGTTTTGTTTCTCAGCTCAAAATCTGACTGTTGCCAACTTCTCAAGGTAAGTCATCATAAACAACAGTATTTTTCGCGGTTTTGTGTGTTTAGTAAATATGCTTTACTTTTCAATGTACAAAAGTAATCTCATGCACATTTTGATCTGTAAAAGCACCGCAAACTAAATGTTATTTGCAGAAGAAAAATCCTAGTTTTGTGCCACTTTTTAACTTTAAAATATACATATATATAAGTAAGCAAAAAGCACTGCAAACTAACTGTTATTTGCAAAACTAAATTCCTAGTTTTGTGCCACTTTTTAAAAAAATATATGTAAGTAAGCAAAAAGCACCGCAAACTAATGTTATTTACAAACCTAAAATTATAGTTTTGTGCCACTTTTCAGATTGTATTCTGTTGGTTAACAGCAACTGCTCATCATGGAAAACTGGAAGTTAACACAAGATCAGCCACAGATGATATTGGTTCATCCCATACCAGCTCCCGAAAAGACAAAAAAACACATGAAGATTTTCAAAATCCTAGGGGTAAAAAAGATATGCCTATCAGAGTACAGTTTTTAAATATAACTGCCATATTTTGATTGAAGAGCCAACACTTTAATTATGTTTAGACCTCATGCATATGTTTTGTTTATAATTGCAACTCAATAATTATTGTTTACTTATTTTGTGCTTATTTTTAACATCTATCTTTTTCAAAGATTATAGAACTTGTTGTTGGACTTATTTCAATTGTTTGTGGAGTCATTGTAGCTTCTACACCAACTGGATATTATAGTGTCTTTGTGTGGGGAACAAACGGAGCTGGAGTATGGTGTGGAGTGTTTGTAAGTTAGCTGTGTTTTGACGAAGTATAAATTTCAATTGATTAAACCGGTATTGTAACTTAGGAACACTATACACAGACTTGAAAGGAATATAATCAAAAACATAACTGCCACAGTAATTGTGTGCATTGAATACATCAAGCAGTATTGTAACTTATATTTATGGTAATTTGAATAATTGCTGTCTTTCAATCTCTGTATTTTTTACAGTTTTTAGTTGCTGGTGTCCTTGGGGTAGTTTCAGCAAGAAAATGTGAACCATGTCCAGTAAGCAGTATTGGCTTGTTGATTTTAAACTGTCATGATTTTGATAAACATATACATCACTTTTAACCCATCCATGTTTATGAATGTATTGCAGTGTATTAGGAAACACCTAATATGCACTGTATATTATTACAATTTTAATGAATTAAGTTCAAAGCAAATAGCACATGCCAGTATAAGTTGGATTTTGCTAAAGTAGCACATTTCTTTGTTGAAGGTAATTGGAGGAATGGTTATGTCAATCTTTTCATCACTTGCTGGTGGAGTCCTTGTTGGACTGGCAGTACCAGCTGTTATGACTATTATCTCACTTAATCCAGACTACAGTGGCCAAGAAGAAGTATGAAATAATACAATACTACTGTGTATTTATATGTATGTGCATTGTAACCGTACAGAACACCAATGTAAACAAGTTATTCTTACCGTTAGTTGAACTAAAAAGCAGTGAATTTGATAATGTTTGTTTGTTGTTTTATCAATAGTACACATCGGGTTTGTATCCATTTATTTGTTCATTTAACACAAATACTTGGGATTTGGTACCCATTTAGTTTAACAACTACTCTTATTGGCATAAACAATTCTTTTTTACAGTCAATTAGTCTTATTTGTCAAGTGCTCATGTCAATATGTGGATGTGTAGCCTTAATAGTCTCCATCACTCACTCTTCATATTGTTGTTCTGCAACATGTTGCAGGTACCTTCAAATCAATGTAAGTACCAAGATGTTGTTTAAACACCATTTCTACAGACCTGCCATAAACTGAAATAATTTTATTCACAGGGTGGTTCAGCATATTATACACCAGTTCAAGTCATTTCGCCTCAAGTAACTGGACAATTGCGGCATCTTTTAACAACTTCAACTGATCATGCAACAGCATAACACACCAGGACATTCTTTCCCAAATCTGTTTTTTACACTTGCATGTTTTCTTTGCACAAGGTGCCATCATTGTATGACTGACAGTGTAGTTTCTCATTTAGTGTATATTTTTAGTGGTGCTATTAAGTAACATGTTCACCTCACTTTTTATTACTTTTAGGCCAATCTTGTAGTTGATCATGTGCAGTGCTTTAGCCTTTTTTAAGCTGATACCTGTAAATTGTGTTTAATTACATGTGTATGATCCCCCTTTCACACCAGGTCAACAAATTGTTCTTGTTTACATGTTTTGTACATAAACTTTTCTCACTTCAGTCTTGTTTAACATGTTTGGTTTTAATTTTTGTCAGAAAAACAAGACAGAGGTACATTATGGTGGAGGAGTCTGCCTCTTTGCAAGTATATGAGAACATTTTCATTTTTAACTTTGTAATGTTAGTGACGTTAAGAACTGGTCACCTTGCACTTTGTTTAGTGTGTAGCGGTCATGATATTAATGTGCACAAAGTTTATGTTTAACGTTAGCATGTTGTTTGCAATAATGTTGCACAGCATATAGGGGAAGTGTTTAACCTCTTTATAACAGGATTTAAGTGTTGGTATTTCCGTTCTCATGCAAGTCATAAGATATTTTGAGTCACTTGGTTATTCTAGAATGTTCTGCACAAACATAAGGTGTTCGTTTATCATTACGCATACTTCCTCTTGTTTATACTGTCGTTTCCGTTTCAAGTTTAAAGTAGAACACAGCCGCTCGTACTTGAGAAGAAGCATAGCAGCTCGGTTAGAGAGCGCTATGACTTTATAAATTGCACCTTTGCCATAAAATGAATTCTATAAATTAAAGGAAAAAAGGTTTCACGCAATAGCCAATATTTTGCTCTACTATAAATAGCTTGTTTTCGACTTTGTCGCCGGTGAATTATGGCTCTTTTCTGGGTCTATTTTTGGTCTATTCTTAGACTATTTTTGAGTCTTCTAGTTTTATCCCATGTGGAGCTGATTTGAACGTTCGCCTTTAACGTTATTCAAGAATACAAAGAAAGAAGAGACATATGTGTGGCTGTTAATCAGTCAGCTGTTATTGAGATGCAAAGATCAGACTCACCAAACAATTTGCAATGAACATCATAGTTTACATTGTAGCCGCCTTTAACAAGTCGCCATCGAGGCAGGGGTGCCTACAAGTGAAACAAGATCTGAAGGGTCAGCCTTTTGAGCACTAGGCGAAAATGGCCAAAGGCAACATATATGTTGCAGACGTTATAAACAAGCCCTTTTTTCGGCAGCAACTTTGTGCATCTTTCTGCATAACATCCGTTAGCAAGAACGTGAATTGACGTTGGAAGCAATAATCGACAAGTCACAGCCACAACGGGAAAGCCCTGTCCTTTTTAGTGCAAAGCCTTTCAAAACAACATGTTTTTTGGTCAGTACGAAATGAGCAACTTTCCCGTTTTATTAAGGCACAAAGAAAATGCAACATATAGGTATTTTTCAAGGCCATCGACTGATAATGAAACTCCGTTTTCGGAACATACGATAAGAACGTCAAAACACTTTCTTTCGTTAGTACAGCTCATAAAACCAAAGTGCAGAATCGTCTTTCAAATTTTAATATCCCTGAAGGACGAAGGTCATTTACTCCTGTTAACGACCAAATCGGTAACTTGTATTAATGCGTCTTTTTCCGGGGACGGTTTTAAATGTTCCAAACAACGCACAGCGTCGTGGCAATACTGCGTAGCAAGTAACCGTGTATCTTCGATAGCTCCACTCTACAAAAGAACATTAGTAATTATAATTTATACAAGATAGCAGTTGTAAGTGAGCTCTTACATTTGCAACGAGTTTAAGAGCTTCTTCAACGTCATGTTTGTGCTGAAAACGGCGCAAAATCATGTCATGTAACAGTGGATGCTGTAAAGTGCAATACCGTTAGTTTAGGACTCAACACATAAACCTTGTACAAACAAACATTACTGTGCAAATGACATTGGAAAGAAAATGTACGTTGAACTGTAAACTTAAATGGCTTTAATGTATTAAGGCTCTAGCAGAAGAGTTAAACATTAGAAAAACGTTGGACTAGGAATTTGATGTAAAAGGTTTTACTTAGGATTCATTTTTGTGCAGTTTTTGTCTTATCTATACACTCCCAATAACAAGTTTTACAGCCTTAAGTTTATACCTTTTCACTTGCAAATAAAACGGGTGCTGTAGCAAGTCCTAATTTCAAGTCAGCAGCGGTAGGTTTGCCTAAGCTTTCAGAGGTAGACACAAAATCCAAAAGATCGTCAACTAGTTGGAATGCAATGCCAAGATTTCGCCCAAATTCGAAGGCAGTCTCTGCCTGTGCTTTGGATGATGACAACTGTACTGCCTAAGATTCATTTTATTATCACAGACAAATCGAGTTAAATGCATATCGTTTGTCTTATATTCTGTTTTATAGCATAACGAGTGTGAATCTGAAGGCCTATCACAAAAACTACTCTTGGCATTCTAATTTTTTGTGGTTAATTTGACAAAACCACTAGCAAATTACATATGTAACTAAACACAAATGACTGTAGTCAAATGAGAATTCACCATTTTCTACTGAATAGTAACTTACAGCTTTACAGCAGTTGGCTACAAGACTGGCTGTCTTTTTGTAGGTTTTCTTAAGGTATTGATTGAATGAGCCTTGGTTATCCTGTTGCATAAATTCTCCTGCAAATGTAGTCATGTTTACATGTAGCATATGGGGCACTTAACCACATTTTTAACATTAGTTTACCTCGAACTATATCTTCAATAACTTGGGAAATAGTTACAGTGACATTGGCATTGCCTATGCTTGATAATAAACGAGATGCATTAGAAACAACAAAATTTCCTGCCATTAGTGCCTGCAACGAAAAAAGTCGAATTTGCTTCAAGTCCACAAAAACTCACAAAAAATGTTTAAAAAGTGACCATCTCACTTTTCTATCACCACAAATTGAATTCACAGACATTTTCCCACGACGAACATCAGAAAAATCGACCACGTCATCGTGTATTAAACTTCCAACATGAATCATTTCTGATATTAATGCAACTTTTCTTTGGTCTTCTGATACGAAACTATAATACAGTGAGGATTACAGAACAGTTATGTCATAACTGATGAGAACTGCGAAGTAAAATATATACAACTTACCTTTTGCTAAAGTTGTGATAATTGAATGCACGAGAAACAAGAAAAACAATTCTAGGTCGTATGCTTTTTCCTTTGCCATCAAAATAGTAACAACACATATTTTGTAACATTCCTGGCTTTGAGTCCAGTATCTACAGAAGAACATTCATAATCATGTTTCTTTCGTTACTCACTTCCACCTATATAAGATAAAGTTGTGTGCAAAGATTGTTGTTCAGCATCTCAGTAAAAAATGTAAACAAATACATCTCTAAACTTTATACTGTACTTATGCAGAAATAGTTCTTCAGAATCATGTGGGTCCAATACAGACGATTTTAGTTACAGATAATCATGCACAACTGAAGCGTTCAGTACATCTAAATCTCATTCAATGTAATGAACATGACATACATTTTCGCCACTACCTTCAGTTTTAAAACAATTATCTTCCACTTTAAAGGTTGCAGAGTCTAACAAACAAACATACCTGGTTAATATCCTGGTGAATTCCTTGCAAGTCACCGTTCACATTGTTTATTAGATTGACGTTGTCTGTGTTGGCCGTATTTTGTTGTCCAGCACGTTGTGACAAGGGTCGGCTGTGAAAGCAGTAAATTCGTCTCCATTCGCTTGATCTTTTTATGTGACATTTGTGCAAGCGAAAAATGGGCCGGAAAACAACCCTTGGTGATAGGCCAACAAGCATTAGTTGAATGTATTAGTGATGGTCTGTAAAATACAAAAAAAACATGTTTTTGGTGCACCATTTTTACACTAAACTCCTGCAATGCACCACAGCTAACTAATATGCGCCAAATCGTACCTTTGTTATCCCAAATAAACTTAGTTTGCGAGAAAAGGGGCATATCTAACAACAACAACAACAACACCGTCCTTCAATCAAAACATGCTGTGACTTATGAATGACTTTATGCTTGTGCAACACCGCAAATAGAAATCATATTCATGTGCTGATATTTATCAACCAGTGTGACTTTAAGTGATTGACAGTTAGTTTTAGTTTTGGCGCCAGTTTGATTTTCATCGATGCTTTCTGTGAAAATACATGGCTAATAAAACTGTGGGTGGTAAAAGATATGGCGGAACTTAAACGGTGGATGGTTGCTGAAAACCGACGGGAATTGTTCTAAACATTTTGATACAAATTCTGTTTATTTGTGTCATCAAGTATCCTGTTAAACCAGGGTAAGTGCTTCATTCACTATCGTTTTGTCAGTAAACCTTGCACGTTGCAGCATCTTTGTTTACATGGTATTGAGTAACATTGCAGCCTGAATTTTTGTGACTTGTTGTTGAACTTCGTGAATCGTGATTCAGGGATGAAAATCTTTTCTAGCTTATACGCAAAGAAAATTTGTGAAAAGTCCTACCCGTTTGTTTCTTTCATTTTTATCCTCGGTTTTTCGATTTAAGCAGTGATCTCAACCCATTGGGAACCACTGGATTGGAGCAATGCCGCTCGATTATTTTGCTCAGGGAAACACCAGCGACAGAGAAAAGATAAAAATACACAACATTCTGAACACCGGGAGTTGCACTAACCAATTGGCCATTCTGGCGTTGACCAATCTTTACGTCACAGCAGATCCAGGAACTAAATAGCCTAGTGAAGTTGACCCAACTTACGCTATGCACTTTGATTAAAATTTTGAACCAAAATTAGCACCTAAACTCAAAACGGCGGTAAAGAAGCCCACCATTCGTTTGCAGGAAAACAAGCTTTGGTTTAGCTGAAACATGGTAGGTTTTTACAAACTTATGAAAAATATGTAAATTATATATTTTAATACGAACAAACGCTTAAAGGCATAGATTTGTAAATGGAACAAAAATTTTCAAAATGTGTTTATTTGGTCACAGCAAACCACTGTTTTCCTAATTACAAATCTGTGGTTTTGACCTTGTCTTGAGGTTACCAGTTTATTGACACAAAAAGGGGAAATGAACGCCCCAAAAATCGAATTTCTCTTTGCGATGTCCGAGATAAGTGCATTGAATCCATAAATCACTACGATCAGGGACTGCTTCTGGCAACGTTTTGTTTTCAATTTACTTTTTTCCAAATCCTTTCAAATGTGCCCCGACGGAATGGTAATTAATAATGCATCAGCCAAGTCCAGCCAAATGCGCTGCCGCTTGCAGGAGCTGAGCTGGATTCTTGGTCGTATAAATGCCAAACAAGATTACCATTGGAGTCACAATTTCGGTTTTCATTTGATTTTTTCTTGTGTGATCTCGAGGTAATCTGATTGTTTTGGACTTGGATAATTTAAGGTGCTTTTTCGACGCCTCAGTGATTGATACGAGGCAAAATTAGCTGATGCTAATGGCCTTTCCACGCTTTAAAGTTAGAAAGTGATTTATTTTCGTGCAAAAAAATGTCCAAGCTTGTTTTTAAACGAACTAATTCAAAAACGTCTTACCATAATTGCAAGTATGCTAAACAATTAAGCTTAGATATTTCAGGCCAGTTATTTCAAATTATGATGTGTATTTTGTTATATTTTTCAATTATTTGAAGTATAAAAAAACATAAACCTAAAAACGGCAATACTTTTGATAAACCTCAACGCTTTTTTAGACACTAAAAACATAGAATATGAAAGCAACAATCTGCAGAGACCTTGAAATAATTAGCGAACAGCGCGCTCCTCAAAGCCTGCGTTATAATCAGTAGCGCTGCCGAGAGGAGTCGCGCAGTTATTTCAAGATCATTAGTTGCGCGTGAATGAAAATTATCTTCAAATGTTCCGGGCATGGGCTGAAATCGATTACGCGATTTTGCCGTTCGATCCCGGGCGCACAGGGAGCTGAAGAGAGCGCGTGTGGAAGCCGGCGGCATCGACTTAGTTGTTGCGGCACTTCATTACAGCGCGCGGTTCTGGTCTCTAGCGGGATTGGAAACGTCAATTGGACAAAGAGATTAGGAGCTGTTGAAAGTGTGAATGCACAGGTACACTTAGGTAGTAAGCAATAAGTTGTGTTGAAAAGTTAAAAAAAGCAGGTCATTGCTCAGATAGCTTGTGGGTATGCACGTTTTTACGTCTTAATTGTGAGTTTATTAAAATAAAAAATAAGTGGTTGTTTTTAATGGCGCTGTGTTTAAGCCAAGAGCACAGTTTGCCAAAGTTTGTTTCGCATTGCATGGAATGTGTGGAAGCTGTATATCTTTATGTTACTTCAAAGCTCAAACAGCACAAATACGTTGGACTTAGTTTGTGACCAACCTAATTTGGACATTATTCTGCAGGTCGACTTTTCGTAAAATTGTATATCAAACGTATAAAAATGTCGTCAGCCTACACGTTGGTCGTAATTGCGGTGATGTCATTACAAAGCTCGGCTCTTGACTTCGAGCAATTCATGTCTCCAATGTACAACAACGATCAACAAGATCCCAGCAACAGAGGCTCATCACCACAAGGTAGACCAGTTGCCCAAAAGCTCAGATCTCAACCTGTTATCACGACATCAAACGGACAAGTCCGAGGCATGACCGTTCCAGTGGACAACGCCATACTTAGTCCTGTTGTTCAGTTCTTGGGCATTCCCTACGCTAAACCTCCGATCGGGAAACGGAGGTGGAAAAAACCCGAAGCTGCTCCGAAATGGAAAAGTAAGTTATGCTGAGTCATAACATAATACAAACAAAGTAAGCTTTGCTGAGTCACATCAACTTTGGCAAGCCTAAAGTCATCCACCGTTTATTTGGGAAATATATGTTTCACCAAACTAATAGGCGTTTTTAGTATTTTTTTTAGTCCAAGATTTGCTAAGAAGAACAGAACGTGTTTAATTGGTGATTACAGAGCATAGCAGTACAAAATCCGTTTTAATAATAACTAGTGATGCAATGAATCGTCCCAGACAAAACTGAACGAAACGAAATACAATTTACAATACTTTTTTTGAATTTATCTACTGCATATTATACATATATAGTATTTAACTGTTGCATGTGATTTAGATGTGCTTAACGCTACATCGTTCGGCCCATCGTGTCCGCAGTCCAACGGTGGTCCTCTACCTACTGTGCTGCTTCCTCTGTGGTTTCGACCAAGTAGAGCCTTCCGTGCTGCTCGACAAAGATCGATGAGTGAAGACTGCCTGTTCCTAAACATATATGTTCCAGCAGATCACTACACAATCGGTGCGTACTAATCAGTTAGTCTGTTTTTTGTTGTTGACTTTGTTCAGTGCATAAACAGATGTATGGTCACAGCGTGTACATCCAATTTTGCTTACGGCGTAATGAGGGAGTCCGTGTGTGTGCTTCACATTAACTGGTGTATGGTCACAGCGTGCACATGTAATGTTGCTCAAAGCGGGCTCAGGGAGCTTGTGTGAATGCCAGGACACGTGAAAACCTATGCTGGGGACCAACTGGTGTGTGTTTACAGCTTATACTTATCCAATGTTGGCTCTGGTGGTCCTTGGTCAACTAAGAAAGCTTGTTTAATGTCCAGACACAAAATGCGCACAAACGATATTGTGTGGCCACAGCGTGTACATTTAATTTTGCCCACAGTGGTCCTCGGTGTACCCAGTAGGCTTGTGAGCAGGTTTTTTTTAAGGTTTGGTTTGGGTGACCGCTAAGTAGTTTTAACAGACCGCAAGTGTTTCATTTAAATACCAAAAAATAGCCATATTTGCTTTTTGGGAAACCGCTGGAGAAATTTGAACACCTTCAAAAAACACTGCTTGTGAGTATGCCCAGATACATGAAAATCTATACACATAAACTGGCGTGTTGGCACAATTAGTACATCTAGTGTTGCTCACAGTGGTTCACAATGTACGAATAGAGAGGCATTTTCTTTGACCTTTTCGCAATTTAGATTGTGTAATTTTGCATTATTGTCAAGTTGTAACCATGACTCAATGTAATTAGGAAAGATAGAAATAAAAATATTTAAACCTCGTCTCAGCGTGGCTAAATGGCGCTGGTTTTCGCTGGAACTCCAATTCCCATTGGGCTTGTGTAATGGGTTTTAGAATTTGTCACACCGTCTGAGATTTGAATCACAGCTGTCGGAGTTCTGTCGGAAAACCGGTCACGCTTTTTACGTTAAACACATATCTGGCCCATCATTACATTCCCTCTCTAATCCCTCGTTTTTTGATGGCGACAAGATAGCAGCTAAACGAACAAGCCGTTTCGGTCGTGTATCCCTGCATGTTTTAGACGTTGCTGTTTTACATCACACAGACGAGACAAAATGTCACATCAATTCGTGTTCCATGGTTGAAAATTACTAATTAGTTATGACCTTAAGTTTCATTTTGTTATGTGGAGACAGTTATTATAATGCCAGATTTAATGTACGCGCTTCGTACAGTGGTCACAACTTCATCATTTATCTACTGCATTTTGTTTAAATGTTACTTTTTCGTGGCATCTTGTGAATAAATAATTCCGCCATTTTGCCACATAGAGGTTTTAACTAAATACTTTTGTATCTTAGCCCAATCTTATTTACATCTGTTTAAGATTGAGCAGCGTTTGATACAAAAGTGTATGACTTAACTTTCTTAAGGGGCTCTTCCATCCATTTTAGCTGTTTTAACTGCCCTTTAGTCCTTTACAATCACTCAGGGTGGATGTACATTTACTGTATATATTTTGCTGTCATGTTGCTTTATAGCGAACCATTTTAACTTTACCTCATACTGTATTGTAGCTTATACCCCAAAAAAATGTTTAGGACGTTTTGTTGTAGACTTAAAAAAATGGCAACTAGTAAAATCAATATAAATAATTTACTAGATGTAGAAACCAGAGCAAAGACCACATAACCACAATAGCACTTCTATGATAATGATAATTTCTATGATCTAGTTTTAAGGAAACAATTAACACTTTTGTTTGCAGAAGTCCAACCGAAACCCGAAAAACTGGCAGTGATGATATTTTTTCACGGGCACACATACTCGGAAGGCTCCGGAAGTTTGTATGACGGCAGTGTATTGGCCAGCTATGGGAATGTGATAGTGGTCACATTCAACTACAGGCTCGGTGTTTTAGGTAATCTTAGATTTACGAGACAAACTATATTTGACTATATGTCTAACCAAGGCAATAGGTATCGTATTTTTATTGTACATTTAAGCAGCTTTTTTTAAAAAAAACAGAAATGCATTGATAAGATATTGCACGATTAAAATCATACCACTCTTTATTTTATGTTGAATTTAAGCATTGGTTTCGATTTATAACAAGATAAAAGATAAATGTGTAGCGTTCAGTTATGATCCACTAATGGTGCTCACTGCTGTTTTTGCGCTCCAAACGTTTCAACCCTCAACTTAATTCAATATTTGGCTAACCTGTGTACCCCAATAGAACCAGTGTTGCTATGTATTCTTTCACCGAACGAAATAAACTCAACTCAATAGTAGGCAATAACCCGTGTACCCAATTAGAACCAGTGTATTTTGAACCATATTCGTAACACTTATAGGCGCGCTGTATACAGTTTCTTTAAAACCACTTGTCAGTTCCATAATTTTTCTCATCTCCAACAGGTTTCCTTAGCACATTAGACAGTGCGGCTTATGGTAATTTCGGCTTATGGGATCAACTCGAAATGCTGAGGTGGGTTTCTGCGAATATAGAAAAGTTCGGCGGCGACAAACAGCGGATCACGGTGTTTGGTTCGGGTGCTGGGGCAGCAAGCATCGGGATGTTGATGCTTTCCCCTCAGACCGAAGGTAACCGGAAGGGCAACGTATCCGAAGGTACATCAATCACAGATTGTATGTACGAGCGAATTTCAGTGGTCTTGTTGTTTCTTAAAGCATGTTGATGTGAAGTGGAAATGTCCGTTCAACATTGCATGAAAATATAAGAACTGCTGAATAAGGTAAAATATTTTTTTTCACTATAGTTCCTTTCATGTTTAGCATGTTTGGTTTGTAACTATAACCCAAGAGTGACAAACTTAAGGCTTATGCAACTAATTACAGCGCTAAAATGAGTTTCTTTAATTCTGAAGCTCAATGTTGGTGAGGTATTAGAAAAGTTTACCTGTTACTTTTTAAGTTTATCCTGAAGTGATCAAAATGTTTAGCAAAAGAACAGTACTTAATTTTGGCTACTAATTACAATGTTAAAATGTTTTTCCTTTAATGTTAAAGCCTAATGTCGGTTCAAATAAACTTTTGCGCCTTAAAATTTGGGATGTTACTTGTGTAAAATAAATTTTAGTGCAACGTAAGCTTAACGAGTTTCAAAACAAGTGGTATATTTGATCTTTATGATTTAAAACTCAATTTATATTCGTTTTGATTTGGTAACATAGAAAAATTACACCTTCAGACATCGTGGCAGATGTATGCATATTTTACTATCTGAATTCCCTATACAGTTTAGTTGCTCTACCTGGTTATTCTTAAAGAAACAAACGGACAAACTAATTGTATGCTTGTCTCGGCCGTTGCACGCTTCTTTGCGCTCCCAGCGGGTCTTTTACGGTCGTTGTGCGACGCTTAAATATTAATGAGCGCTAAATGCGATTTCATGGATGTTGGTCGTCGATTTGCAGAACTAAGCGTTCAGGCTTCCGGGCTCTGGACTCAGGAGTTTCGAGGCTATTTATGTTCGTCTGTGGACAAGCAAGGCCCCAATGCCTTTACTCTGAATCAATATGCGTTTTAGTAATGGCATGGTATAATGGGTTAAAATATATCTTTGTCGTGTAATTTATAAGGAGCAGAGCCTGTTTACGAAGTTGGGCGGATTGTAACAGACGCACGTTTTTACTGTTTATACATATCTACAAGTTGTTTTTTCCTTTTGCTTAAAATTAAGATATTATGCGTAAGTTGCCCCAAAAATTAAACTTGAAATTGTTTATTTACGTGTTACTGTATAATATAGGTAGCAAATTATATGCAAGCTTAAAATACTTTCTACTCTGTAATTTAATTTAAGTCACTTTTCCACTGTATCTATTCGTAATGATCAATCTAAGAAAATTAAATCCTTTCCGGCTCCAAAAACTATACATGACCTTTGAGCAACAGCATATAACTTATATGTAAGCATTAAATGGTGTAAGTCTTATTTTTTGTTGTTTGAAACGTTTTGTTGTGGCAGCACGTTGCATGTAAATGTTTATACATGTGTGTATGAACCAGTTGTAACGATGACTTTAAATAATGAGAATATTTTTTACGCAATTGTGTAGGATTTTTTAAGCGAGCCATTCTACAAAGTGGAACCGCACTTGCTCCATGGGCTATCGTGAAGAAACCTCGCAAACATTTGACTTTGCTATCGAGATTGTTGAATTGTAATAACTCCACTAAATCGGCCATGGTTGCATGTCTTCGAACAAAAACTTGGAAGTAAGTGCTGTAATTTAATCATAAACATAACTGCCAAACTTGTGTATGTAGAATACATCACGCAGACGTTGCAATAATCACTGTTGTCATCATCAGTGCAGGTTGTCAATCGAGCTGTAGAATACAGTATATAAAGCACTTAGGATAAAATAGTTTTATATGTTCTATCTTCCTTGGCAGTTATGTATATGATTAAATTACTCCTTAAGTCCGTGTATAGTGTTCATAAGTGTTATAGTGTTTTACACTGTGTGATAGCGTTTGAGTGAGAAATCAGGCCCGAGTCCGGTTTTATTTCAATCTTTAGCTGAACCCGCCCAACTTTTACGTCTAGTGTTTAATGCTTGGGTTTGACAACAATAAGGAATTCAAAAAAAGTACAATGACCTCCTATCATGCTCTGTGTTTTTTTTTCATTTAGAAATAAGTTTCCAAACCCGAACGAAAGAGGCATTGACAAACGGGCATTTAAACACACTTAAAATCAAATAGGACTTTCCGCAACATAGTTGTAACAATTTTTAAGTGAAACAAAAACTATAGAAACGACCGAAATGCGCATATATTAAACGATTAATACAGATATATATTTTTATTTCTGTACAAGAAACATGCGCAGTGCTGTGATAAGTTAACACATATGTTATTTCAAGTCTTACTTTCGTTACAGCGAACTGGTGTCTGTAAACGTAAAACCGGAGCCATACAACTTGGCTTTTGGTCCGGTGGTTGATGGACCTAGTCGACTTTTGTCAGAAGCTCCTGCCACGTTGATGAAACGACACGAACTATTGAATTACGACGTAAGTTGTCAATTGTAGTTTCTTGTTCTTGCACGCCGTATTTTTAAATATACTATAACCCCAAAGCACCAAAGGTATTTTGCACATGTAAAATCTAGAAACAAAGTTTTCTCAAAACAATGGTTACCCGGTGGTAACTCTTATTTGCATCATAATTTGAAACCCAGTATCGGTATACCATAATTTTCTTGTGTATGATGTGAGCTTTATAGTTTATCCCGATACGTACTGCAAATAGTTCAGCTGAAACGTCTTTTGCACAAGATCTCTAAACAAACGCGAAAGAAAAAAAACTGTAGTACGGATAAAAAATGTTACGGCAAAAACGTAGTTAAATGTGGCCAAAAATCGGTACTGATTTCGCGGACCAATCTTGATTCTTGATTTAGGAAAATCCTGGGAAATAAAGTTTAATTCACTCCATCAACACACGTATTTAAATCATAAAGCAAACGTATTATTGGCAGTTCTACGTACTGTTCAACACTAAACTTCATATTATCATTTATACCAAAACAAAATATTGCAGTATTAATTTTGCCACCTTTTTTCTGTTAAAAAGGTTGATTTGACTCGTTGGGTTATTTTTGTAGTTCAAGTGATGCATTAAATTATGGTGCGTCAGCGCTAAAACTGGTTGAAAAGAAAATCCCTTTAAATCAGGCCATGGCCTCGGTTTTTGTTGCGCTATTTTTTCTTAATTAGATCGATATATATCTTGTTGCGAGCCCAAAGTCCGATATACACAAGCAACTCCAGCACGCCAATATAAGCACCACCATCGATTATTTGGTGAAACTCTTACAGCTTAACAAGAGCTGCTGTAAACGTTTAAAGATGGCTGATAGGCAACTACCACCTCATACGTGGACACTAACCCTAACGTAAACAGTTGGCTTTTTCGACAGATTACATGAAGGCTTTGACTTCCAAAAATGAACATAGAAACTTGTAACCGACAAAGTTTGGGTTTCGTATAGTTTCAAAGACCTAACTTTGCCCTGACAAGCCATTCATTTTACACATAAAGAATTAAGTGAATTTATTTCAGTGAATATAAATGTGCTTACAGGTGCTGACAATACCTATACACTTAGAAGAGAAAATACTTATAGCGTTTAACATTTAACACATACAAAACGGCTATGTATGTTTTATTTTAAGTTATATATGTAAAGATGTGTTTCATTTTTTTTTCACTAAATAAACAAGTTTACTCAAAAATATACTTACAGTACACCCACAAGAGAGAAAAAATATAAAAACGTTTGACTTTTAACCCACAAAACAAGTGCCATGTGTTCCCTTGTCCTGTTCATAATGCCGTAAATAATTCCCTGCCAACACAATACAAGTCTCGTCTTTCATTATCGCGGTCAAACAGGAAAATATAATTAGCAGCAGTGTGAACGTATCAACTTCAATTAGTTGGATTCGAAGGTGGCAGCTTGTAAAATTAAGCCGGGAATCGATTGAATTACTACACAAGATATTTTCTATACACACTGTCATTTGGGAGTTACAACATAAATTCTTTCTTAATCTTTACAAAATTGATTATTTGAACGATACTGTATAAAATAATTGTTTTTCTTTTTTACATGTGTACTGCAAAAAGGGTATTTGTCTATGAATCTCACTTTGTGAATATTTATGTGAAGAATTTTGAGTAATTTATACTAAAATTAATCGTAGTACGCCAGGCTAATTAAAGGCGTGATACCGAATCGTTTCACTAATTCCCATTGTACTATGTTTATCTTAACAACCAGCACATTATCTTAACATTAAAATTCAATAAATCCATAATTCCAATCCTCTTGACTTTATCGCACTTTGAAATGTCCCACAGCCGGCTGACACAAAAACGCCGCCGACAGAGTAAACCTATATTTAAAGCCGTTTCAGGTGATGATCGGCGTGTCTGAGGGCGAAGGATTCGGATACGTTCAGGAGCGCCTAAATGTGGAACCGGATCGGTACACAACAGCGGGTAGATCCTCAATTGCTGGGCGAAACACGCAGACAATTTACCAACCCAAGGATTTTCACATTGACGTGAAAAAATACGTGGACGCTTTTTACGACCAAAGCAAAGTGCCACTGAATGTTGTGGAGGACGTGGTACAGTTTATGTACACTAACTGGATTGACCAGTAAGTCGGAAAGTGCTTTATTTGGGCCAATGGTTCTCAACTCGTTTCGGTCATGGACCACCAATCCAATTAAATGAATATCGTGGACCAATCCATTGTCCAGTAAGGATAAAAAAGCATCCACAACATGCATGTTGGCTTAAAATATATTCTTTCAATACAGAATTTTATTTTAAGGAGAGATAACTGATAACAACAAATGGCCAATAACTCGAATAAGCTTTTTCGTACTGAATAGTCAATAAATTATATGCAATTAGACTATTTCCATTTTAACACTAAATATAGTTAACGTCCTGTGGACCACCCTGTAGTCATCATAGACTACTGGTGGTCCATGGACCTCCAGTTGAGAATCACTGATTTTGACCAATGGTTTTCAACTGCTGGTCCATGGGCCGCACTGAATTTTAAGGTGGTCCGCAGGACCTTAACAAAAGCATCAAGCCAATAAATGTTGTTGGATTGCTACGCTATAGTCAAATACGGGCTATGTCTTGTCACCAGCTGCACTGATGAGACCTTATAGGCCGAAACAGTGTGCACTATCTGCAGCTTTCTTAGCCATATTTTATGCCGATATACTGACCAATACTCTTTATTTACAATATGATTAAATGTTGAGGTAACCGATGTTCTGTTTTACCAGGAGGGACCCAGACTTATTGAAACGTTCTTTGATGGATTTGTACACAGACCGACAATGGGTTGAACCAGCTGTACAGGTGGCCGAGATACAAAGCGATTTAAAGCATGCAGCTTATTTCTACACATTTTGCCACCAGCCAGGTATGGACTTATAAGGCAGCTGTTTATAAATCTTCTGACGAAATGGTTTATATTATTACCGAAAAAGACTTAAATTTTGCTGACGTTTCGCCCACAAGAACGGTAGGGCTTCTTCAGAGCAATTAAGTGAAATATTGCGAGTGTCAGCTTTGATATGATAGTTTAAATTAGGGCTGTTATCAAACAAATAATTATTTGATTATTTGAAATTTTTAATTATTTAAAAATTTATCAAATAATTTTTTACACATTTCAAATAATTAAATGATTTGTTTCTATGCAGTAAACCTCGATATATGTGCAAAATCAATTTACTTGAACACATTGGTGACATTTTTATGAAATTGCGGTTACACAGAGGCACTGCAACATATGTTTTCAGCCTTATATTAATGTTCAATAACCCATTCCCCCAAAAATGCTAGACAAAAAAGCATGACAATTTACTGTTCATTCCAGTATCAGTTACACCCAGGAACATTAAAATGATTCAAGCAAGTGAATAAAATGTAATAGATCACAATTCAATTAAGCAGAGTATCCAAACAAAAGCTGTTCAAATAAAGTGAAAAAATACACACGGTTTTTGCCGAATTACGGAGAATGACTGAAGCATATCACTATCTAAACTAATTTGTTATTTTTTGAACAGAAAAAAGAAGTAGCCTAGATTTAATGACTAGCTATGAGAGCTTAAAAAATTTGTTTGGTAATTTTAACCATCTTATTTATATATTTATTTAATAATGACTCTTGGGCCTTAAGTATCTGGTATTCTAAATTATTTGAATGATTTGATTATATTTGATTTGAAAGGAAAAAAATTATTTGATTATTTAAAAAATTAAAAACCTTTATTTGATAACAGCCCTAGTTTAAATCAAGGGTCGGCAACCTTTTTTCCACTGCGGACCGGTTTGAAACTGAAATTTTTATCATGGACCGGCCTTTAAAATCACAAATGTTCAGCACTGAAAACTCATTACAGTTATTACAACTTTGATTCAATGTGAACCTGGATCAAGTTATATGCGGCCCGGTAACAAACCAAAAACTACAATTTACATTTACTAAACCCTATAGCTTTTTCCCTTATCACGACAAGGCGCTCTCCCCTCCCAATTGTCGCCACGCCTTTATGAGATCACAGAGGAAAGGTCACGTGTTGGTAAACACAGGGCACGCGTGACGTTGACAAAGTGGAGGGGAAATTATGCCGTCACAACCGAAAACTTATCGATTTCCGGCAAAGCCCGTTAAGTCTCACCGGAGACTTGCTTTGTGGACTGTAGCTTAAAATGAGATGCTGAGAGATGGGTTATTTTCGCTTGGTGAACATTGCACTCAAACAGTGGTTTTAACTTGTTTCGTGTCATGGACCACCGGCCCAGTAAAAATAATATCGTGGACCATTTCGTTTTGGAGCAAGACTAAGCATACGAAACAACCATTTGGGCTTGAAACATAGTTATTTAAAAACAATTTTCATGAAGTGAGATACAATTATTAACAGCTAACATTTTGATACTCTTTCGAAATATATTATGCAATCATCCCTAGTTTATCAACAAATTTCGTGGACATCCTGTGGACCACCTAAAAAGTCATCATGGACCACCAGTTGAGAACCACTGCACTAAAACAATCACTAAGCCGGAAATAGCTGCGTAACATTAAAACGTTATGGAGCGCAAAACAATGAAGGGCACAATTGCTGGACAGTGGTTGAACGCACTGCATCTACACTGTATTAAAAGGCAAATATTTGAATCTAATGCGCTCTGTGCCTTTTCACCTTTCTGAAGGTTCTGGGATTGACCGGACTTGGGTTAAGCCGTAAATAGCTGCGTAACATTAAAACGTTATGGAGCGCAAAACAATGAAGGGCACAATTGGTGGATAATAGCTGAACGCGCTGCAGCTACACTGTTTTTTTTTGTTTTTTTTTTTAGTTGGCAACCCTGATTTTCGGGCCACTTATAAAATGTGCAAACAGGCCAGCAGACCCTTATTCCGGCACTGAATCTTAATGCTCTCTACCTTTCTGAAGGTTCTGGAATAGACCGGACTTGGGTAAAGGCAGGCCATGGAGAGGAATTACCTTTTGTGTTTGGTGCCCCGCTGTTGGCAAACGGTTATCCACTCTTTCCGTATAACTTCACCAAGAATGATAAAATCATTGCCACAGCTGTGATGAGATACTGGACCAACTTTGCACAGAACGGGTAGGAAGTGTTGAGATCTTTATCTTTTTATGTATAAGTTGTTGCAGCCAGGCATAATGTATACACAAGTATTGCTCTTCCAGCAGTTTTATAACCAACGTTTCGACGTCCCATACGAGACACCTTCATCAAGATAATGGCATATCTTGAAACACAAACTTCTTTCAAGCAACGAAAGCATTAAAACAGACACTATTTGCTGATGTAAACTTTTGCGTACTAAATCGATAGATAAAATAAAACAAAAACAGAAAAAAAACTTTGTTTGTTACAATTTTAATTCGTTTAAAAGTCCTACTAATGGACGCTTTTAAGGATATTTGGTGTAAATCGATACTTAAAGCAAGAAGTCGAAACCACACTAAACTAAATCATTTGTTAAAAATGCGATTTTACGTTGAATTTTTAGTGATTTTTACTTTTTATTGATTAATTCGGGTGTTTAACCGATTTTTGTCTTTAGTGTGGCATATTGCAGAAGTATCGTTAAATCTAGCCTTCGGTGGGATTCGAACCCACGACAGGAGTTTAATGATCAATATTCATTTTCTACATTCAGGGACCCAATGGTTGGAAAAAAGCAAAAAGCTCAGTTCTTGGTTGGGATCGGTAAAAACTATTTCCAGAATATAAAGTGGCCTCGATATTACAAAAGTGATCGAAGGCATCTGAGAATTTCTACCAGTCCTGCTCTGGAAAGTCACTACAGGGCACAGAAGGTCGCATTTTGGCGCTCATTTCTACCCCGTCTCACAGGGGTAAGATCTTTGTTAACTACGTTAATATGTCACACGTTTGGAAATGTTTATGTCCAGGCTAATATCAGTTAGCTGTCGTGTTCAGAACAAATATACTTCACTTAAGCATCTTCAGTGTCTTATCCAAATAGAATTGTTACAAGAATGCTACGTTATATGCCTGACGTAATGTCACAACAGACTACAGGAATCAGTCTGTGTTAAATGCAGGGTGGTGACCGGGGAACTGTCTGCATTATCAAATATAAGTTTCACCATTTGAACTTGCGTCAAAATATAATGACTTAAAATCTATTAGTTTATCAGTCTTTAAAACTTGTAGTTTATGGGAAAAAACTTCGGTATATAATTGATGCAAGTCTACATGAGACCCAAGTCATTAACATTTTTCACCATTTAAACTTATACAGTCATCATGTGGTCCGGATGTGGAATGCGATAACTTCCCATTGTACGAAGAACCAGTGGATTTTTCACCGTTCAACAATTCAATCCAGCCTCTACAGCCAGTAACATCGACATGGACTCCTAACGAGTAAGTTTTTGCAGCTAATGTTACTGTTTTATCTCAGTCCAAGCAGTAAGCTTTACCCGGGGGTCAGTTGCGTTACAGGAAGCGGGTAAAAATGACTTTTTGTACAGTCAACCAATGAGGCTAATGGTAGAAATGTGCAAATTAAGAGCTTATGTGTCTGACTTTTTTATCCGTTATTTTTTGTGAGAGCAACATAGAAACTTTTGTGGTTCAAATTTGAATGTCGAACGTGTGTGGAGGATTGGGTAAATGAACGTTTATTGTGCGTTCAATCGTAGATACGATTTCAGTAAATAAGTGCAAAAGTTTCAAAGCCTGATTTATAGACATCCGATTTTGTTTCGACTTTAGAACCTTCCTATAGCGACTTACAATAAATGTTTCAATGTTTTTGCGCTCTATATAACGTTCTAACGCAACGCAGCTATTTACGACTTGGTGATTGTTTTTAGTGTAATTGTGTCTCTATGTTTTCTTTCAACAAGCGAAAACAAGTCGATTCAATTTAATTTAACCTAATAGTGGTTAAGAAGGTTTGTTGCCAAGTGTCTAATTTGTCTTGGGTCATTGAAAGATGTTGTGCTGGTTTATTTGATTTTTTATTTGCAACTGCTCTCATTATTCGGTGTCTTTTGCTATTAAATCATAATAAATAAAAGTGAGATTAATTCAGGGGTACAAACGCCACACAACCGCAACGTCCTTAGTTGACAAACTTAAGCAAATTTATATGTAAACTATTGCTGTCATGTACAGTGTTTTTTTAAGGTGTTTTGTGGGACCGAAACGGTACCCCAAATTTCTCCAGCGGTTTCCCAAAAGCAAATATGGCTATTTTTTGGTATTTAAATGAAACACTTGCGGTCTCTTAAAACTACTTAGCGGTCACCCAAACCAAACCTTAAAAAAAACCTGGGTCATGTATATTATCAAGTTTATAGAGCTCTTCTGGTGAATGTATTTTTATTCCGACGTTTCGACATCATTTACAGGTCGCCTTCATCAGGGTTAATAACGATGTATGCGCGTATAGTACAGTGCGCGTTTGTCAGAAGATCTCTATAAAAGCAAATTTAATTCACAGAAAGAGCATGAGATCTATAAACGGAGCAACACCGAAGAATCCTTCAGCTTCAGACGGCACTGGCCTCTCACTCCAACTTAGTATAACTCTTGCTGTGGGGTTCGTCCTTTTGTTTGTCAACATTATCGCGTTTGCCGTTGTGTCCTATCACAAGGAACGGGACAAGTTTAGGATTGAGGTAATTCATCTGGGACTTGAATGGAAAAATAATGGTTTTAGTTATTCTGCGTTTTTAGCTTCTTTTTTAACAGTAACTTTCGTATTAAACTATTAACACACTAATATCGCATGTCAAAAAAACTGCTTAGATCAGTGGTGGGATTCAGCCGGTTTGCACCGGTTCTATATAGAGCCGACTCACGAAATTTTATGAGATCAGCGAACCGGTTAGCATTACTGGTTATTGTAACAGAACCGACTGACAAATAATTTGCATCCAACCACTGGTTTAGATGTATGCATTTCAAAGCATGTTTTAATTTGAGGTAATTGCACGGCCACTTAAAAACCTAGTCACGATCTACCTGTTCAAAGTATACACAAAAAACTTGTATTTGTCTAATTTGGGGTATGTCGCTTTAAAACCTCTCTGTCAAAATGCACCCTACGAAAGACCTAGTGGTTTCGTTATATCAAAACTTTGTATTTAACAGAAACTACAATCTGAGTTGAAGGCCTACAGACAACAAGGAACTGATTTTAAGATTTCCCGGCCGCTGGCAAGCGCTCATACCACTATGGAGTCCTGTGTAGAATCGGAAATCGAGGCAGCTGCTAGTGGAGATACTCAAACCTTTATGAAAACCAACGGTGTAAACATTCTACGACCTAAAGTCAAAATAGCAAGCAATGGCGAGCACCTAGAACAACTCGTGCCTTTGACCAACCCCAAGGGCGGACATAACAGTTTAACGTCGCCGCCAAAAGGCAAAGAACACCTGGATACTCCATCACAGGGTAGTGGAATGCGTTTTAAGTCTATTAGTCCTCGCAAGGGTGGCGATGGCGCTATGACTGAAGTTTCAAGTGTAGGTTCTATAAGTGATGTGGCTTTCATCAGCAACTGTGCCGATTGCAATGGAGTTGCGCCTGCTTACTGGAATCGTGGAGACGGAAGTTGTGACAAAGAAGACCCGCGGCCGCTTGCTAGCATAGGAGAACGCCAGACTTTACCGTTTCCATCACGACAAAGCTCTCATCAAACTGTCCGCTATATGCCACAGATCGGAGAGACCAGCAAGGCTCGTTATAATGACCCAGTGCGTTGCCATTCAGCCCTAGGTGCGTGTTATAACCGCGGAGAGACGGACCCGTGTCGGGAGCAAGTTTGCGAAAGCAGTGAATCTGAATTTAACCCAGAAGGATTCCCAAGATCGCACTCATCAAGAGGTCAACAGCAGTTAATGCCTTCAGCGCGTAGTAGGATAGCCAGTTCGGCTTTAAACCTGGCCCAGACGTCCCTGGAACCAAGCGTATGGCCTTCTACTGTTCCTAGACCGAAGTTTTTCGATGGGAAAGCAGATACCCTGCCACCGCCCTTGTATAGAGAAGTTGCTGCTATGTCTGCCCCTGTTACCGCTACCGGTATTCGCTCTGTCACTACCAAACTTTGAGCTTCTAGTTCTGCTGTCCACTGCGTTGTAACATGTGCTTCTCTCTTTATTTTGCGTGAAATAAAGTTGCTAAGATGCTATCTTACCTTTTCTTACGCCACCAGCATTTTACGCTGCCTTATTATACACGTGTTTCCACTAAAAGGGTTGTCTTCCACTAAAATGCAAAAACTAACTTTGTGGACGAAACTTTATCCTTTTCGGAATTGCCCCAGCAAGACTTAAACTTTTCACACATGACTATCCAGCATATGCCACTGACAGCGATGTAGCCCTAATTTTTTAATTATTTGCGGAATTCTGTATGTTGGAGTTCAAATCCTGCTGTGCAAGTTTCTAAAACCTATTTATAGGCCTATGACAGTGGTATTTGGCCTCAAAGCAAAGTGTTTTCATTTGAATAATGACCATTATTGTAACACAATGCACGGTACAAAATATTGTCACAAAAACAACAGAGGGGAAATTCAAACTTCATGGTGATTGGCTTTGGTGGGAAACCACACCAAAAAGGTTAAGCACCACTGGTCTAAGGCATCTTTATTTGGGTGCGTTTAAGGCCACACTGTCACTATAGCAAAAGAAATCGAAATTTCGGCTACTGGAAAAAGGACCCCCACCAATTGCTGTTCGGCGGAAAACAAATCTGCTGAATAATTAATGATGGAAATCGATGTTAAACTCATTGTTTATCGTTTATTATTCCGACGTGATTACGTATCCCTGTAGATGGGCAGGGCATAAAAAATTTGAATCCTTTTCCTTGTCAAAAGATTTCAAGATAAAAATCCGTTAAGCCGAATTCAGTAGTTGCTAAATTTGACTTTTTGTAGCAAGAAAATTTCGATGTGTGGACTTTAGGATCCAAAGAAAATGTTAGCTTTAAGTTTTTGCCTGAGTAGAACACAAACGGAATTTTAAAATTGTGTTTTAAAGGTAAAGGCAACTTCCATTAAGTCTTAATTTAATTAGCATACATCAGCATAACCGTACAACTCAATGGAAAAGATATAAACAGATCGCCAAACGTTGTCTGCATCCAAACAAAACAGCTTTACAATTTTATTTTTTTTAAGTTTCCCTGCCAAAACTATTTTATAAGTAACTATGATTTCTATCAATTTTTGTTTTAAAAAAGTCCCTGGGGCTTTACCGCTTGACTAAAAAGGCAATACGAGCAGCTGTGTAGGCTACGTTTATTAATTTACGCGCTTTCAATGATAACAAACTCAAAGCATACCAAATAGTTTGTGTCTTACACAAGTCATCAGTTAGTTGTTTGAGCAGGGCATTGGAAGTTAGACAATGGTGATCAGCCTTAGACACCTGACAAAAAGTTAGCGATGTTTGCATAACTTTACTATGTCGAGTTTCTTTCTACTGGTGTTTAAACTGTCACCAAATGCTTATGTACAAGTGGAGCGGTAATGCTGGTTTAAACGTTCGGTTTAATTTTCATAGAAATACTTTTTAAGGAGTATCGGTGACCGCGAAAGCCTAGCCAGCTTGAGGCAGTCCATGACTCTACTGCACCCGTTAGATAGTCCCCATTAAGGTTGGAAGCATAACAGTTCTTGTACCACCAACCACCATGGACGGCGCAATTGGAGCCTTCAATTATGTCGTTGTCTCTATCTTTGGTAGAAAACATCATACCATTGTGATGGCTCAATGAGTCGCCTGTTGTGGAAAACAGTCTTTTGTTCTTTTAAATATGGAGGTATAAATTAGTGCAGTTTACGCAAAATTTCACAATTACATTTCCTTATGGTGTAGACCAGTGATTCTCAAACACGGCCTTCAGGCTCCCAACTACTTATTTTGCGGCTCTCAACAAACCTCAGAAAACCACCAAAGATTGCTAGTTTAGCTTTCAAAGTGATAATCTTTAGTGATTTTCTCAAGGTTTCGTTTTTTTGCGGCTCCCTACACATTTGAACAACTACCATTTGGCCCAGACAATAAAAAAGTTTGAGAACCCCTGGCGTAGACTGAGACTGTAGAAAATAACGACAATAAGAAACTTACAATTAAACAACTTTGTTTAGTTTGTCGAAAATTGGAAATAGAATCTATTGAGAAAACAACATGACATACATCTACGCATCAAATAATTTACCCGCAGTTCCACTGTAACCTGACACAGAGAGCACAAAGTTACTGCTTTCATCGCTCACAGAAAACATCCTAAAAACAAGTTTGTTTGAAAATCGGGGTATTTTTATTATTGATAAAAATAAGAGCCCCGAAGGACGTAATAAGCGATATGCTTTATTTTACGCGACGCTTGTTTCGCAACTTTTTTATCAATCTTTTACGTGACTGAAGTGAATATAAACAAGTGTAACCGATGTGGCCTTCATATCACTGATGATGGCATGGGCATTTGTCGAAACATTGGAACAATGAAGCATGTCCCTATTTACGCCTATTTGGGCCGCTATTTTGATGATTAAACTTATGAACAGATCCGTATGTAAAGTTCCAAGGTGCAGTTTTTGTTTCAAAATCTTGTCTTATTTGTAAGTTTCATTTGACATCTTATTACCCATATTCAGCATAACGGTGTTCCTCGTCAAAATCTTCCAAATCAATCCGCAGTTTGTAAGGTACATCAGAATTGTTTGTGATTACATAAATGTTTTCAAGTCCTTAATTAAAACAACATAATTCGTTTTGAGAATAAAAGTGTTTCCAAACCATTTTTTTAAGTTTGACCACGGCAGACGACAAGATGTTGCGAGAAACTGTTTGCTATTTTGGAAAATTGTTTTTAAGCTTTAAAATTAAAACGTGTTTGTTACAAAACACTTACCCAGCCAATATTCCCCACTTTTGTCGCCAAATCCATTTTTGTATGCATTCCAAGTTTGTGTTTTAAAATTAACAGATCCGTCGAATCGTCGTTGAATAACCTGAAATCCATCAAATCTGATAGCCTTTACTGATTTTGATGTAGGTTTAAATAAGTTCTACTGTGTAGCTATCCCTTAAGCTCTATTATTTCAAACTTAAAATTACTCTTAAAATTAAAATGGGTAACTAGTTATTTGTGTAATTTTTGTTACTGCTGAAAAGAGTTTATTTTTCATAATTTTCAACATCTAAACAAATCTTACCAACCAACCACCTTCACCGTTGTCATTGTCACAAAATACTTCAAGTTGTTTAGCGATGTTCTTCATGAACGGTTGCACTGTGTATACCCCACTAACGTTACTCATTTTCTGTACTTCTACGCAGTTTAAGGGCGGCCGCAAGTTCTCCAGTTGTTCTATAATATTAATACTTTTATTTAGTTGTTGAGTGAGGTATATTTCGCTTGATTAATGATCACTTGGAGACACAGTAGCAATAGGGCAATCACTATAAGTCGAAATATGAATATTAGAAATTTCCAAATCGCACAATTGAAGGGCCTAACATTTACACAATTAAAGATATTTGATGTACTTGTAAATGAAGAAAATTAAGATTTAAAAACTATGCAATACTTTTACAACCACTTTACTGATACTGATATGACACTTTGTGACCAAATAATGCTTAAATTAGCGTTTGTAGAATGTATAGGCTACCTCATAATACAATATCAAACCTTACTTATTTGTTTTTCCATTCTTGCAACCTTTGCTTTTAGTTCCACACACGATTCGCCCAATTCCCCTTTTGCGCCTTTATCACCCCGTAAGCCTTGCAATCCTGTTGGCCCGCGTTTACCAGGAGGCCCAGGCACTACAGGCACATTGTCAGAGGAATCATCTCCACCACAAGTCAACGTTACTTGCCTGTTTGCCTTGGTTATCCACGCCCAAAACAAGATAGATAAAATAGTTAACAGTTTCATGTCTATTTTTTTACCTATAGCAGGAAATAAATAGAGAAGACAAAGTTAGTCTCGATCAGGCGATATTCCATAAAGTTTTACCGTCTAACATTTCTTGTGGTGAGTAACTGACCTTTTTCGAGAACACAAAGCTTAAAAAAAACTATCCCGTGCTGAGATTTGAACCCATGACGTCAGTTTTTATGGGTAACTTTAAACGCTTTTATTACAGACCGAGCCAGTCAAGTTCGGTAAAAAAAGAAAAACAGCCAGACTGTACTTTGAATAAAATGATTAGGATTTTGATGATCCGTGATCACCTTTGCTACAACATCCACCAAGACACGTAACAACGTTGCTGTCCTCATGTTCTGAGGCTAAGTCTTCTAATCTAGGCCACAAGTACTTTCCATGTATCTTTGCTTGTACGTGCACCTGAGCAGGACGAAACATGTTTTCAATGTGTACTTTTCAGAACCGTAGGCTATGCTGGTTTGTTTTATTCGATGTGAGCAAATTCTCTGTGATTCAAACCAATCTAAAGCGGACAAACACCTGCAAACTTTGCGCAAACAAGCTAAATTTATAGCCTGGAGCAACAAAAAAGCTTTAAATCCGATGAAAATAGTCAAGCTTGTTTATTGTGGCGCAAAAGCTGTTTATGTACAAAACTGAAAGCAAAGATATAAATAGGTCGCCCAATATTTATAAAATGTATGTATAAACCAAACAGCTTTTAAATTCTAAAGTTATAAATAAGACAGGCCCAAGATTTTGAAGTTTTTTTTCTCCAAAACGGTTTTGTAAGTAACTGTGATTTCTATCATTTATTGTTTTTGAAAAAGTCCCGGGGGCTTTACCAGTTAACTTAGAATGCAATACGAGCAGCTGTGTATTTTTTTTATTTCACGTGCTTTTAAAGATTACAAGATATACAAACTCAAAGCATGATAAATGGTCTGTGTCTTACATAAATTATGTATTGTTTGTTTAAACAGGACATTGAAAGTTAGAAGATGGAAATTATTATTTGAACTGACATGTTCAATTCAAGGTTTTATGACAATTGGACTTCAAATTTAGACAGGTATTTTTTGTTACTGTACATGTACAATACTAGTTAACAAACTCAGTGACAAGTTAACTATACAGCGGTTTCTAAATTCGCCAAAATTAGCGCAAAGCACAATTGCAGACTGTGTCAAATGTTGGTACTATGCTTCGTTACTAAAACGTTAACAATGTTACTTGTTTGCACGACTTTACTATATGTTGAGTTGCTTTAGCATTATACTGCATGGTGTCACAAAGTGGGCAACTGCTTATATACAAATGGAGCGGTAAAGCTGGTTTAAATGTTCGGTTTGATCTTCATAGAAATACTTTTCAAGGAGTATTTGTGACCACGGAATTCTAACCAGCTTGAGGCATCCCACGACTCTACTACACCCGTTAGATATTCCCCATTAAGGTTAGAAGCATAACAGTTCTTGTACCACCAAGCACCGGTGCTGGCGCAGCTGGAGCCTTCTCGCAGGTCGTTGTCTCTATCTTTGGTAGTAAACATCATGCCGTTGTGATAGATCAATGAGTCGCCTGTTGTGGAAAACAGTCTTTTGTTCTTTTAAATATGGAGGTATAAAATTGTGCAGTTTCCGCAAAATTTCACAATTACAATTACATTTCCCCTCTGTAGACTCAGACTGTAGACTGTAGAAAACAACGACAATAAGAAACTTGCAATTAAACAACTTTGTTTAGTTTGTCGAAAATTGGAATAGAATCTATCGGGAAAACAAAATGACACACATCTACGCATCAAATATTTTACCTGCAGTTCCACTGTAATCTGACACAGAAAGCACAAAGTTACTGCTTTCGTCGCTCACAGAAAACATCCTAAAAAACAAGACAAGATTGTTTGGAAATCGAGGTATTTTCAAATCTCGTTTTAATTTTAGGTTTCGTTTCACATCTTATTACCCATATTCTGCATAACGGTGTTCCTCGTCAAAATCTTCCAAATCAATCCGCAGTTTGTAAGATACATCCGAGTTGTTTGTGATTTCATAAATGTTTTCAAGTCCTTAATTAAAACAACAGAATTTGTTTTGAGAATAAAACTGTTTCCAAAACATTTTTTTAAGTTTGACCACCGCAGATGAAAATTTGGAATAAACCGTTTCGCATTTCAGAAAATTGTTTCTACGAATTTAAATCAGAAAACGTAAGTTTGTCACAAGTAACTTACCCAGCCAATATTCCCCAGTTTTGTCGCCAAATCCGTTTTTATATGCGTTCCAAGTTTGTGTTTTAAAATTAACAGATCCGTCGAATCTTCGTTGAATAACCTGAAATCGACCAAATGTTGTAGCCTTTAATGATTTTGATGTAGGTTTAAATACGTTCTATTGTGTAGCTATCCCTAAAGCTCTATCATTTTAAACTTAAATTTACTCTTAAAATCAAAATGGGTAACTAGTTATTTGTGTAATTTTTGTTACTGCTGGAAAGAGTTTTTTTTCATAATTTTAAACATCTAAACAAATCTTACCAACCAACCACCGTCACCGTTGTCATTGTCACAAAATACTTCTAGTTGTTTAGCGATGTTCTTCATGAAAGGTTGCACTGTGTATACCCCACTAACGTTACTCCGTTTCTGTACTTCTACGCAGTTTAAGGGCGGCCGCAAGTTCTCCAGTTGTTCTATAATATTAATACTTTTATTTAGTTGTTGAGTGAGGTATATTTCGCTTGATTAATGATCACTTGGAGACACAGTAGCAATAGGGCAATCACTATAAGTCGAAATATGAATATTAGAAATTTCCAAATCTCGCAATTGAAACATTTACACAATTAAAGATATTTGATGTACTTTGTGACCAAATAATGCTTAAATTGCTGTTTGTAGAATGTATAGATTACCTCATAATACAATATCAAACCTTACTTATTTGTTTTTCCATTCTTGCAACCTTTGCTTTTAGTTCCACACACGATTTGCCCAATTCCCCTTTTGCGCCTTTATCACCCCGTAAGCCTTGCAATCCTGTTGGCCCGCGTTTACCAGGAGGCCCAGGCACTACAGGCACATTGTCAGAGGAATCATCTCCACCACAAGTTAACGTTACTTGTCTGTTTGCCTGGGTTATCCACGCGCAGTAAATAATAGATAAAATACTTAACAATTTCATGTTGACTTTTTTTCACCTAGCAGGAGATAAAATAGATGAGAAAAAGTTATTGATTATAGTTATTGAGTTATTATCAGACGATCTTAAATAGAGTTTCACGGTCTAACATCTTGTGGTAAGCAACTAACGTATGTTTTTTTTAAAAAGCAATGGTTGAAAAAAACTATTCTGTACTGAGATTTGAACCCATGACTTTTTTGCGGGTCGCTTACGCTTTCTTGGTGACAGAGCTAGACAAGTCCGGTTGTTTACTTAGTTTGCCGAAACTTAAAAGAAAAAATAATAAAACAGCCAAACTGTAGGCCTACTTTGAATAAAGTGACTAGGATTTTGCTGATAAAGTCACCGCTGCTACAACATCCACCAAGACACGTAACAACATTGCTGTCCTCATGTTCTAAAGCTAAGTCTTCTAATCTAGGCTACAAGTACTTTTCATGTATCTTTGCTGTACGTGCAAGTGAACAGGACGAAACATGTTGTCAATGTGTACTTTTCAAAACCGTAGGCCTATGCTGGTTTGTTTTATTCGAAATGAGCAAATCCCAAAGAATCTTAACCTGTGATCAAAACTACCAATCTAAAGAGGACAAACACCTGCAAACTATGCGCAAACAAGCTAAATTTATAGCCTGAAGGAACAAAACCTTTAAATCCGTTGAAAAAAGTCAAGCTTGTTTATTGTGACGCATTTCAAGATACGCCAAAAGCTGTTTATGTACAAAACTGAAAGCAAAGATATGAATTGGTCGGCCAATATCGTCTGCATATAAACAAAACAGCTTTTAAATTCTAAAGTTATAAATAAGACAGGCCCAAGGTTTTGAAGTTTTTTTCTCCAAAACGGTTTTGTAAGTAACTGTGATTTCTATCATTTATTGTTTTCAAAAAAGTCCCGGGGACTTTACCAGTTAACTTAGAAGGCATCTGTGTATATTTTTTTTATTTCACGTGCTTTTAAAGATTACAAGATTTGCAAACTCAAAGCATGATAAACTGTCTATGTCTTACATAACTTATAAGTTCTTTATTTAAACAGGGCATTGAAAGTTAGAAGATGGAAATTATTATTTGACCTGACATGTTCCATTCAAGGTTTTATGACAATTTGGACTTTAAATTAGACAGGTATTCTTTGTTACTGTACATGTACAATACTAGTTGACAAACTCAGTGACAAGTTAACTATACAGTGGTTTCTAAATTCGCCAAATTTTGCGTAAAGCACAATTGCAGACTGTGTCAAATGTTTGTGCTATGCTTCGTTACTAAAACGTTAACAATGTTACTTGTTTGCACGACTTTACTATATGTTGAGTTGCTTTAGCATTATACTGGTGTCACAAAGTGGGCAACTGCTTATATACAAATGGAGCGGTAATGCTGGTTTAAATGTTCGGTTTAATCTTCATAGAAATACTTTTCAAGGAGTATTTGTGACCACGGAATTCAAACCAGCTTGAGGCATCCCACGACTCTACTACACCCGTTAGATATTCCCCATTAAGATTGGAATGATAACAGTTCTTGTACCACCAACCACCATGGCCGGCGCAGTTGGATCCTTCTCGTAGGTCGTTGTCTCTATCTTTCGTAGAAAACATCATGCCATTGTGATAGGTCAATGAGTCACCTGTTGTAAAATGCGAGCTTTTGTTAAATATGAAGGTATAAAATTATGCAATTTATACAAAGTTTTATAGCTACAACTAGATTGTCTTACGGTGTAAGTAATAACAACAATAAAAAACTTACAAAAATTCTATTAACTTATTAAGTATATCTATAGTTCGAGCTTGCTGAATGTATTTCGTTTTCTTCATGACAGTTGGAAATATATTACAACAATGGGAAAACCAAAATGACATATATCTAGGCATCAAATATTTTACCTGCAGTTCCACTGTAACTTGACAGAGAGAGCACAAAGTTACTGCTTTCGTCGCTCACAGAAAACATCCTAAAAACAAGTTTGTTTGAAAATCGGGGTATTTTTATTATTGATAAAAACAACAGCCCCGAAGGACGTAATAAGCGACATGCTTTATGTTTACGCGACGCTTGTTTCGCAACTTTTTTATCAATCTTTTAAGTGACTCAAGTGCATATAAACGGGTGTTTGCTGATAACTGATGTACAGGCCCTTCATAAGACTGATGATGGCATAAGCATTTGCCTAAACGTTTGAACAATGAAGCATGTCCCTTTCTACACCTATTTAGGCCGATATTTTGATGATAAAACTTGTGAACAGATCCGTATGTAAAGTTCCAAGGTGCAGTTTTTGTTTTCAAATCTTGTCTTATTTGTAAGTTTCATTTGACATCTTATTACCCATATTCTGCATAACGGTGTTCCTCGTCAAAATCTTCTAAATCTATCCGCAGTTTGTAAGATACATCCGAGTTGTTTGTGATTTCATAAATGTTTTCAAGTCCTTAATTAAAACAACATAATTCGTTTTTGAGAATAAAACTGTTTCCAAACCTTTTTTTAAGTTTGACCACGGCAGACGACAAGAAAAACTGTTTGCCATTTTGGAAAATTTTTAAGCATTAAAATTAAAAACGTGTTTGTTACAAAACACTTACCCAGCCAATATTCCCCAGTTTTGTCGCCAAATCCGTTTTTGTATGCATTCCAAGTTTGTGTTTTAAAATTAACAGATCCGTCGAATCTTCGTTGAATTACCTGAAATCCATCAAATCTGATAGCCTTTACTGATTTTGATGTAGGTTTAAATACGTTCTACTGTGTAGCTATCCCTTAAGCTTTATCATTTTAAACTTAAAATTACTCTTAAAATTAAAATGGGTAACAAGTTATTTGAGTAATTTTTGTTACTGCTGAAAACCAGTTTATTTTTCGTAGTTTTCAACATCTAAACAAATCTTACCATCCAACCACCGTCACCGTTGTCATTGTCACAAAATACTTCAAGTTGTTTAGCGATGTTCTTCATGAACGGTTGTACTGTGTATACCCCACTAACGTTACTCCGTTTCTGTACGTCCACGCAGTTTAAGGGCGGCCGCAAGTTCTCAAGTTGTTCTGTAATATTAATACTTTTATTTAGTTTTTGAGTGAGGTATGTTTTGCTTGATTAATGATCACATGGAGACACAGTAGCAATAGGGCAATCACTATAAGTCGAAATATGAATATTAGAAATTTCCAAATCTCGCAATTGAAACATTTACACAATTAAAGATATTTGATGTACTTTGTGACCAAATAATGCTTAAATTGCTGTTTGTAGAATATATAGGTTACCTCATAATACAATATCAAACCTTACTTATTTGTTTTTCCATTCTTGCAACCTTTGTTTTTAGTTCCACACACGATTCGCCCAATTCCCCTTTTGCGCCTTTATCACCCCGTAAGCCTTGCAATCCTGTTGGCCCGCGTTTACCAGGAGGCCCAGGCACTACAGGCACATTGTCAGAGGAATCATCTCCACCACAAGTCAACGTTACTTGCCTGTTTGCCTGGGTTATCCACGCGCAGAACATAATAGATAAAATAGTTAACAGTTTCATGTCGAAGTTTTTCACCTAGCAGGAGATAAAATAGATGAGAAAAAGTTATTGATTATAGTTATTGAGTTATTATTAGGCGATCTTACATATAACTTCACGGTCTAACATCCAGTGGTAAGCAACTAACGTATATTTATTTGAGAAAGCAAAGCTTGGAAAAAATCGTTGTGAGATTTGAACCCATGACTTTTTTGCGGGTCGCTTAGGCTTTTTTAGTGACAGAGCTAGACAAGTCCGGTTGTTTTCTTAGTTTGCTGTAAATTGGCAAGAAAAAAAATTAATACAGTCAAACTGTTCTTTCAATGAATCGATTAATAGCGCTGATGAAATCACTGCTGCAACAACATCCACCAAGATACGTAACAACGTTGCTGTCCTCATGTTCTAAAGCTAAGTCTTCTAATCTAGGCTACAAGTACTTTCCACGTATCTTTGCTGTATGTACAAGTGAACAGGACGAAACATATTTTCAATGTGTAGTTTTCAAAACCGTAGGCTATGCTGGTTTGTTTTATTCGAAATGAGCAAATCCAAAATAGGCTAGTCTTTCGTCTGTGATTAAAACTACCAATCTAAAGCGGACATGCACCTGCAAACTTTGCGCAAACAAGCTAAATGTATAGCCTGGAGCAACAAAAAAGCTTTAAAACCGATGAAAATAGTTGAACTTGGCTATTGTGGCACATTCCAAGATTCGTCAAAAAGCTGTTTATGTTGTTTTTAATCCTTTTTTGATATTTAAGTTTTGACTCACTTAGCTGCCTGAAACATTATTCAAAACTTTGTAAACGTTGGTTCTTTTCCCATATTTCTAAATTTACTAAAAAGTATAATTTTATTTTAGCGAAACATTTTTAAAATGATTTCTATGCGTTAGCACCATGTTTACTCAAGCATGGCACAGTTTATTGTTGCGTGACATGTTTGGAAATATGAAGCATGTGTTTTCGTTTTCAAATGTTTCATAAAACCTCAGGTTTCTATACGGTTATCGTCGTCATAATTATAAACACTGCATTGCATTTCATTGCATTTTCCGTTTTATACAAGCGCGAATATGTTGCTTTTATTTAATAATTTTTACTCATTGCAACAAAATTTAAATGCATGCATGAAATTTATAGAAGTTGGACGATAGAAATGCTTTCTGGGAATAAACAATGCAATAAAGACTTGTGTCTGCAAAGCCTTGACTATAACTTGAACTTTACAAAATAAAATTTTTTTTTTGGGTGTTTTGGAGTATTTAGGGAGTGTTGGTAAAATAAAACTAGCACCAGCATGAAAATTAAACGCCAAAAACAAGCAAGGCACCTTCTTTCTATGTACAAAAACTCTTTCAGGTAGAGAGAATTAAAGTTTGTTTAACATCATTTTTACTGTTTTTCAAAAACTGTTTGTTTCAAACTTCGGTTCGATTAAACCTATGTCATCATGCAAATGTATGTCGGTAGTGTTAAGAAAGCCCCCAAAATAGTGGACTACCTTTTATAGAAGAAAATTGAGTGCATTGCAGTTGGCTTGAAAGTTGTTGTAGGCTATTTTGTTTATGAACACGGCACTTGAGTTAAGATTTTACTTTGCAGAATCCAAGAACCATTTCAAGTCTTGATAGATGGGACATTTGCTCAAGCAGCATACAAAAACAAAGTGTTTATCGAGGATCAGTTATCCAAATACCTAAGTTGTTCTCTCCGATGCTTCACTACCAAGTATTTATTTACACTATTAAACTGTTAGAAACACTATACACCGAATTTAATCCAAGTGCTTATACAAACCCAGCTCTAGCTTGATTTATATAACCTACACTGATGATGACAACAGTGATTGTTGAAAGATCTGCACTAAGATGTATTCTATACACACAAGTTAGGGTTCCTCTATTTCTCGACTTTTTCATTTCTCGAGAAACGAGAAATTAAAAATCCATTTCTCGAGAATCTCGAGAGTCTCGAAATTTTTATTTAAGCAGATTTTCTAACAAAAACAAACAAAAAAAATTCCGATTGTACGTTTTTTTCGCTTTTAGTAGCAATCACAAGTAGTGATTCGCTAGCAAACCAGCAAAAACAGAAGCGACTGTTATAGATCTTCCGCAACCAGGCGTGACTACTGCCTGGGAAAGGTGAAAGTTTAGCGGCAACGCACGTTAAAAATCGCTTTTTCGGAAGCAAAATAAGAAAGTTATGTGCTCAGTCCGCTCTAGAGGCGAGTTGAAACGAAAAATACACATAATAAGAGGTGTCGCATTTACTTTTTGTTTAAGATACGTAATTTTTCTTTTTTAAATTTTAAATTTTTATTTATTTCTCGAGAAGGAACTCAAACACAGATACTCTGGCGGTTATGTTTTTGATTAAATTTAAACATTTATATATATTGCATACTGGGAATGGGATTATATAAGTAGAGAGGGGGGCTGTTATGGTTATTTGCATATTCATTTTGACACAATTGTTTGGACAAATATTGAGCTCTACTTTGAAATTTGTAATTCCCAATACAGCAATACAAAACATGCAATTAACTATAGTTGCCTGCATGTAAGAGCATCAAGCCAAAAAATTGTAAGTAAGCTGCAAACAGTGGACACTGTTTTAACAAATGAGGTCTCATCATTGCGGCTTGTGACAAGGCATAGGCAGTATTGACCATCTTATGGTACTCCAGTTTGTTGGGAGTAACGGACTAAAATGTTTTGTAATGTTTGTTAAAAGATATTGTTTTTTTATGGTAAACAACTCTTATTTGAATGTAGGTGTGTACTGGCCGAACTGTCTTTGCTGGGCAGCGAGATGCGTGGAGCCAAAGCAATCATCCAAAAATTCCAAACTAAACCATGTTCACATGATGACTCTCCCACCAGCGCTGTTAAATGTTTGAAATCATTAATTGGTGACAAAAATGAGCATGGATACTTCATTGCCACTCAGGTTTGTTTTAAAGTGCCACTGTTGTTGGTTTGATGCTTACTCTTTCTATATCTTTTATTATACTGTATGTTGATATCCATTGAGTTAACTGGGCGTAAAATAGCAATAATAATGCTTGAGACTTGTTAGCTGCTCCCTAATTTACTTACGTGCAAATCTTAGTTCCTGTAGCTTTTCTCTAATCAGGGTCTAATGATTCCCATTAGTATCTAAACATTTGTTTTCAGGTTAAAAGCTGTGTTACTTTTTTATGCCTATTCTGTTTTTATTTATGTTGACATTTATTGTACATGTTTTGAAAGCAACTAATAGCTGTACATTAAAAGTACTGCTAAACCCATGTTTATCTTCAACATATTGGGTAAAAATGCCAGTGTAAAGTTAAGCCCTGATGATTGCATATTCTTCTTATTCTAGGATGCAAACCTCACAAAACTTGCTCGCTCAATACCTGGCATTCCTGTTTTATATATTTACCAGATGAGCATAATTCTGGACAAACCTTCAAAAGCAACCAGCAACTTTGTTAAGGATTTATCCTCAGTGAGTTGATGAAAGCATTAAAAAACAATGCGAGTATGACATGTTATGTTTATTAGGACAAAATACGGATGCCAGCAGAGCAGAAGGCATCCTTGTTAGCTATGAAGAAAGAAGCGAATATCATTATCCCACAGAAAAGAAAACCTGTTAAGCGGAAAGGGCCAAAAGGTCCAAATCCACTTTCTGTTAAAAAGAAGAAAAAGAAAGGAAACTGGTAAGTACATTTTTACTTTTATAAGATTGGGTGCTTGTTTATGACAAGATTATCTAGACATTTGTGAAACACGTCGTAAACTATCTAATATAACACAGTTGTTTCCTATTTCTATTTTAAAATTATTTGTTTCAGAATCATGGAGTGCACATCTACTGGAGTTTCTCAGTCATTTCAGGGTGTAATTGAAATTTTGAGGCTATTGAAGTGGATCTGTATGCAGGATTTATCAAATTATGGCATTGATCAATTTGGGTGGAATCATCAAAGAGTGTTTATTTTGTATGTGCCATTCAGCAAATGTGGATGTTTATGCAATCCAAAGCCCAAGAGTATACCAAAGACGTTTCAGCATTCACTAATGCTTAAAGACTTGATTCTGTTTTTTAACTATGCAGTTTTACCCTTAAAAGCTGTCCTGCCAATTTCCCTGAAATAATAGGACTGTCTTCAGTTTTCTGGAAACATAAACAAACATTTCTGTGCACAGCCAGTCAGCAACCTACTTCAGCTGTGAAACAGATAATATGCTGTGTTATTTAGTTACTTTTTTGTGCAGAACATAGCAAGCTAACTTAAGCTGTAGGTGTTATACAATGTGAGCTAATTTATTTTTTGATGGTACCGTGGGTGTCAAAGATTGTTAAAATGTGTTTCTTCTGTCATGAAAAACTGTTTGTTGGTTTTGTTTGAAACAAAATCTGCCTTACAAATTAATGACCTCTTCCTGTATGTATTTTCCAATAGTTTAGTTATGTAGGTAAAATAACATGACACAATGAATGTCAAAACTGTGGTATATCTGGCAATCAACACTTGTACATACTTTTATCTCATAAATGTGGTCTTTCATATGATGATCTTTTTCTCTGTCAATGTCAATGGATTTCTTAAAAGCAATTATGTCAGTCAAGGTATGAGACTTACATTTTTATCTTTGTGAATAGGAGAACATCTTAATGTGTTGTGTTGGTAATGAGTCCACCATTGAGCTGCTATTAGATTGGTTTAATTTTTTATTTGGAGACTTCGTGATGGTTTAACATATCAGATATGCATATAAGCTGTTACAGGAATAATATCAAATCTTTAGAGCTCTTTGGCAATTGTATTTTTGTTCAGAGAGTTTAGATGCCCTATACAGGTACATTGGTAGTTGTTGAGAAAATTTGGTGTATTTTGTGTTAATTCGAGTGAAAATAAATAGGTCATATGATTTTATTTCATGTTTAGGTGACGTAGTTACAGAGCTTCTTTGGAATAGCTTTTATGTCGTAGCCTTCATCGCCAGTCATTCTCTTTTGGCATGGGAGGAATTTAAAAACATTGCAAAGTATGTCAACGTTGCTCCACTTTACAGAACTTTTTACATTTTTGTCACTGGCTTGACACTGCAGGTATGTATGTTTTTTACAATCATCGTGGTTTTGCTTTTGAAGAACATTTACAAACTACACTTTACTGTGTTATAAATGATTGCAGCTTAGCATACTAAAGCTTACGGCCAATCTGGTATTGACGTAATCTCCGATTGAAACACTTTATGCACTTGAAATAATCAATAGCGGTTAGTTAAATGTAGCTGTGCAATGTTAAAACTTTACGGAGAGCAAAGCAGTAAAGCTACAAACAGTGATAATTGCTAAACATGCTGCAGATACACCGTATTATAAAATGACTGGGACTCACAAGTAAGTGGCGCATTGTGAGTAAACGCAACTGGGGGTGGGTTGTTGGTGGAACCAGTAAAGGAGGGCCTAAAACTAACCACCCATTTTGGAGAAAAAAGGCGGGGTTCAACAGGAAATTCAATAAATGGCCTTTACATTGTAAATGTTTAAAATATAAATATTCTTGCTCTTTTTAGTCTTATAAATACGGGGGATGTGAACTGGATTTTTTTTTCAGAGCTTAATGAATAGCTGGACCATCATTGAGCCAAGCAGATTACCACTTGTATGGGATAAAAAGGACTATCATACATTTGTAATAATTTGTCAAATGTTACAAATATTTGGTTGGCTGATGACCATCCTGGGAATATTTGTCCTCGACTTTTCGGAGTTTATTGGATGCAAACAAGTAAGCAAATACATTTGTTGGTGTAAAGGAAGTGTTTGTCATAAATAATTACATTCTTTGTTCAAACACCCTGACATATAACTTGTGCCTATGTTATTGGGGCAGTTAGCAACTACTGATGCAAATGTTAATGACTTAGGAACGCAGATTTGCTGATGTAATAAACTATAATATGTTTGCGTAATAATCCAATAGGTGTGCAACAGGATACAATATTTACATAAAGTTTGTGACACTTCATTTTCATTCACATTAAGGTGTGAAGTTTCATGTTTTGCTTTGGTGTGAAACATTGTTGTTATGTTACTGACATTAAAGTTAGAATTGATTTTTACATTGTGTGTTTAGATATGGAATATACAATTGAGTTCTTCTTGTCCGTTGGCTGAAAAATCACAAAGTGCGAGGCAGTTTCTTGCAAATATGCGACACCCAACTCTTACTGGCTTTTTAGTGGTGCTCTGGCTCGTACCTTGCATGACCATTGATCGCTTTCTTCTTGCTTCAGGTAATAGCTCTCAAATTATGCAACATAATGTAAGTGTAATGTCACAACAGATGACGGGAATCAGCCTGTTTAACAGAGCAATGGCCAACATATCTGTTTTCACTTATCAAATTACAAAATATACTCAAGAAGAGTGGCAGATGATCAGTGTAATCTTTTATTTACAACAACAAAATGTTCACTTTTAGTCACTAAAACTGTTGCTTCCTCTGTTCCACACAAAGATCTTATGAAACTATTTTAATGTTATATTGAAGTTTAAAAGGTTATTTCAAATATTGCAGACTTTAATTTGCAGTGTTAATTGGAGATTTTTTACAATCATTGATCATGTACTAATGTATGACAACAACTTCTGCAATAAAATGTGATCCATTTATCTTGGATCATAGTCCGCCAGGCCTATTAAAAGCATTATACTGAACCAAACCGGTCTCCCAAGCATTCCAATATAGCTTTAAAGCTCTTAAAGTAAATGTTTGAATTAATGCTATTAGTTTTACCAATTTCAGCCTTTACTTTGTATCTTTCTCATTCATCGAAACTCACTGAAGAAGATTATGTTTATCTAAAACGGATGCAGGAACGCAAAAAGGAATCTTTGGAATTCATGTCAATGGAATCTAAAACTTCTTGAATAAAAACTGTGGATGCAAACTTAAAGATTGAAAATATTATTGCCCAAAAATGTACAAATGATTGTGGTTAATGCATGTTTTAAAGCAATTACCATGCATTATAGCAACTATAGTCAAGATGACCAAGTGGTTAGCCGTACTGCATTGTGTTCACAAGGTTCTAATAATTGTCTGTCTCGGCAACTTGTGTTTTCATGGGCTATAAAATTAAAACACACATTTTGTATAGATGATGGTAATATTGATTGTTTTACATGTCTATTATAAAATGTGTTATCCTGCCGATTTGATAAAGTTTTTGATAAGAATAATGTGTCCCATTGTTTTACGACATAATTTGGTACAATGTGTTGTCCACTTTACCTGTTTCAATTATCACAGCAGTTGTTTTTGTGTTTTTACCATTATAGATTATGTGCATTTGACAGCAGTTGCATTTGCTTTTTTCATATCAATCATTGAAAACTAACCTTTATTTTTAGGTGTGCTTTTGAAATGTGTTTATCACTGCAATTGATTTCTGCTTGTGCTTTTACATACTGGTACTGTATAGTTGTCCGAATCCCATCTGTTGTGATGCTTTTATAATTCTTTTTGCTAAATTTTGGATTATAGTTACACGTCGTGTTTTTGGTTTTAATCATTGCACATCACTCTTATCATGTCATGTTTCTTTCATGTCTTACCTAACAGACAGGCTTTCCTATCTCTGAAAAAAAACATCAAAAATATAACTTAACATTCTCAGCAGCATGGATTTGTAACCTGGTACACATATTGTGGCTGGTGATAAAAATTTACACGCTCATGTAGTTTCACGTAGCATAGTAAATTAAATGCTTGGTTTGAATCAAGCATCTCCTGGTATAGTAAATCTTGTGAAAATAGGTCAATCACCATTCTTTTATTTTGCTGACTAAGTCTTTATTGTTGGTCTTGAGTTTGAGTTCAGGTTCTAACTAGTGATGCACCGAACCCGCCTCAAAAGGTTCGGGCTGAAAACCTAAAATTTCCGTTCTGATGGATGTTTTCAACTGAACCTTGTGTCGTTAATGCGAATGAACTGATTGATGGCGCACCAAAACTTATAATATTTTGCAGAGAAGGTGGCTCGTATTTTTTAGGCGTAATATTAGTTAATTTATGAGGTTTTATATTGGCGATATTGACAGTTTTGATATTAGTTTCATTCAATTAAAACAAATCAAATTTTCGAAAAAAGTTCGGGCCAAAACCGAAACATGCGAAAATGGCGTATTCAGCCGAAATGTTTCGGCCAGCCGAAACTTCGGTGCATCACTAGTTCTAACCATGTGCCTAAACCGGAATGCCTAAATTGATTTTATTTCCCTAAAAACATAGCTCGACTAACAAACATTTGTACAGTTTTATTGTCGGCTGGAGCAGTGACGAAACACATGTTGTACACACTTCGGCCACAAACACAACAGCATTGGCTGACTACAGGCTTTCAGTGTTACTTTGTCCATGAGAGTGTTCAGTAAAATTCATCTCCTAATCAATTCCTCAAAACCTGTATCCGCTGTTGCCACCTGAAAATACACAAACTTACTAGAACATGTTTTTCAAAAGTGCTTCATTTTGGTTGCATGCTTTTTGAAATAAGTAAAATGCTTTACTGGCACATATTTAGTAGATTATTGTTGTATATATAGAGTCATGAATTATGACTATCTGAGAATTAGTTACCGTTTGGACAATCTTATAGGCAACCGTATTGTAAACAGTATTGTTATAGTGAACCAAATTAAATTGCCTGTAACAGTGTTTTCTCAAACAACAGTTGCTTATCAGATTTAATTTATGCCCATATTAGGTTACAAACATGAAATAATTCCACTCACGTCTCCCACGACCTCTTCCACCTCCTCTATGCCCTCTCCCTCCTCCTCCTCCACCACCACCACCATATGATTGTCTTCCCTGTCCTCCGCGATAGAATAGTTCAATGTAGCGATGTTCTGCAAGCGAAATGTAAGATTTAATCACACACAAAACTGCCAAAGAACTTGTGTATAAAGAATACATCGTGCAAATATTTCAACAATCACTGTTGTCATCATCAACACAGGTTGTAAAAGATTGGCAAAAATATGAAGCAGGCAATTCTTTGAAACTGTAAAGTAGTCTTTGACAACAGGAACAGGTGATACTTACTACAGCATGGTATGAGAAATAGGAAATACAGACCCCAACAACGGTAAATGAGACAAAATTGTGGTGTTATTTCAATTACAAAGCCAAACAGCTCTAACCAGCAGCATTTTCAAAACTCTTTTTTGCATAAAGTAAATTTCTGTCCATTTAAACTGCTTATCATGTTATAATATGTAGTCTTTAGTAAGCCCCGTTTCACAACCAATGGGCCATAGCCTGACAAAAATACATACTGTTAATAAATGCTTTAGTGTTTGTTTGTGTCACTGCAAGCTAAAAAAATCGAGATAACTTTCAAGACAAATTTATGATAAAATGGACCTGAGACTACATCAAAGCATTTTTTGAGCCACTTTAATGTTTTAGAAGCAAAACAGTTTTAAAATACAAGTTAATGAAAAGTTACATTTTTGGTAAAATTATTTTCAAAGCTTCCTGATGAGATGTACTTACGCATTGACTCATTATTTTTCTGCATGGCAGCCTTAGCATCAAGATATGAGGCAAATTCAACATTCGCTTCTCCGCTCATGCGGCCGTCAACTCCGTGTTCACGATGGACCCGTACAGGAACAACAGGTGAAAAAAACTAAAAATGTATTAAATATTGCTTTTTAGATTATTTCTATTCTTAGAAAATCCATATGGGCAGAAGTTACAATAGCAATTTGATAGCCAAGATCTCAAAATAACAACAAAAGTTCAAATCCAAAAACACTAGCTGTATAGAAAGACTACAAAAGCAGCACCAATAAATGATGCAGAAATTCAGTTAAGATTTTGTGACATTATCAATTAAGTCCAAGCATTTTTACAGAAAATATGAGTTAACATGGACTAAGATAGTAGTAAAGATTTGCATTGGCAATGTCAATAAACACTCATATTGGTAAGAAATAAGGTGAGACTTACATTGACAATATCATAGTCAGAGGCTTTGAATGGCAAGCCTCTCATGTGTACGACATATTCCGAACCCATGCTGTCATCTTCTTCTTCTTCATAATAATCATCTTCATAACTGTCTTCAGTGTAGCTCCGGTGAGCATAACCACTGTTTCTACCACCGCGCGGCTGCAAGACAAATTTAATTTATGCTATATCATCTGTATGTTGTTTGCAGAGTCAGATTAGTAGAAGGCAGTGAATTTGGTGAAGGTTTCATGCTCAGTATAATCACAGTATAGTTTTTTATTTGACTTCCAAAGTGTAATGAGATTAAGAATGTTATTTTACTTTAAGGCGCTTTGTTGATTTTAAATTTTTCCTGATATTAACTGAAATTGTACACTTAAAGATTCAGCGAGTTACAAATTTAGACTAATACTAACAAGACTTAAAGCCAGGATTTGTTCTATTCTGAAACTGTTTTAACCATAACAAACAGCTTGGCATATTTTTTAAGACATGTAACAATTTACTCTGTATTCATTTCTGCCTCTTCCCCCACCACCTCCACTTCCGTAACGACCACCACCGTAACCTCCATGACCTTGACCTTCCCATTCATAATCCTCCTCATAATCGTCATAGTAACTGTCGCCTCCATAACCTAAACAATCAATGCAAACCATATTTTGGAAAATAGCCAAACTGTGAACTAACAGAAACAGGGTCAGAATAAAGATTCTAAAACATGTTTTTTTGTTTTTAAGAAAGTTGTTTCAGAAAAAGATTGTGTGATTGAAAAGGCAAGGTGCCAAACAATCCATTTTACGAGGTAAAATAAATTTGAAAGACAAAACAGCAGTCATAGAAACAACGTACAAACCTCTGCCATAACCACCATCTCCCATCATACGGCCACTACCGCCGCCACCTGAGTGTCCGGTTTGTCGCCCTCTCATGCGATTTCCACGCATTGGTCGGTCATACGGGCTTGGCCTTCCACGACCCATACGCCCTCCACCATTTCCATGCCCAAAATCTTGCAATTCCTTCCTTGTGCTTTTAAATATTTCAATGTATCTACAAACAACATCAGTAATGAACAAAATATCCAACCTAACCATTACATACTAATTGTTAGCTAGTGTTTATAACACAAAACTGTAAAACAAACATTAGATTGTTAAAAGGCACACTAACAGTATGTCAATAGATGTTTGATGGTTAAAAATGCACAATTCTTTGGCAATTTTGCTTTGGTATTGATTACCGACCTAACGATAGAGTGGCAATACACTAAATGATAACTTACATAAAATACATACTGTTACCATGGAAAAAGCCTGCCAGCCAATTTTAAAATCACTTATTTCTTGTGTAATCCACAGTCATTTGCCAATACAACACACTACATGATAGCTTAACAATATCTACTGACCAGAACAACCTGCTACCCAACCTTGAGATAACAAACTTTGACCCAGTTTAGGCCCGATCCACCCACCAACCTGTGCCCAATCCTGTCTTTGTGCTTGGTCAGAGCTTCATCAGCATCACGCTGTGTGGCAAATTCAACGTATGCCTCCCCAGAACACCGACCCTGCCCGTCCAATGGTAACGTGATCCCATTATGTATAATATCCAACCCTTTACGTGAATTGAACAGTTACCTCTGTTATTCTAAGACGATTCTATCCCAAGAATTCAAGGATTTTAAACCGACCCACGGCCAGCCCACAAATAAACCTTCTGAACAAAAACACCCATTGACATTAAAGTATGTACACACTAATGCACTGCCCTTATTGAAATCAGTCAATTTCTCACATTAAATCTACTGATGCGACACTCTTATCAAATATATTTTTAAAAACATTATTCACAAGGCTTTTATATTTCAATCCAGTTTGTATCCATACTACTATCTTCTTGTTTGCTTTTCATCTTGGTCTACTATCAACTATATATTGAACTAAAGCTTAAATTTGACTGGTAGATGTAGAAAATGTATCAAAGTTACCAGAAAAGAATTGAGTTATTTCATCCTTTGTGCACTGATAAGGAAGACCTCGCATGCGAACGATAAAATCTCCCCGAGTTTGTGGTGCTCCTTGGGATTCACCGCTTTTGTTCAAAACATATTCCATTTCTTTGACGCTTGAAACAAACACTAAAAAAGCACAAAATAGTTACATTAAGTTACTATACATTCATGATAGAGTTATTACTTTATTCTACCTCAGAAAATAGTTTTTACTACAACTACAAACACATTGCTTTGGCTGTACATATCAGATTCATCTAAACATGTAAGTTTTTCAAGTGTTTGTCATTTGTTAATTGGCCAAAATATTTTAATGTTCCTACCTTCAATGTATCTTTTTCCCATATATGTATGATCCTTATTTAATGCTTTGTCCAAGTCAGCACTGGATTCAAGTTCAACATAAACCTCACCACTTGGACCTCCTTCTTTTGTAAATGTCCTACACAAAAACATTTCATTTTAATGTTGCCAATAAAATAAAACATGCATTAATACATTACCATAATGACGTTACAATAAGAGGCAACTTAACAACTTTAAAGTTTGCACAAAATTAATGCCTTCTAGCACGAAATTGATGCCTTATAAAAGATTAAACCAAACAGAAATAGAAAGTTGTTTGTACAATGTCGTGACCAAATCAACCTTTTAAAATTGATTGAATATAAGTTACCTTTTAATTCCGTGTTCATTTCCCATCACAGGACAGTCCAGAAACTCAATAACTTCATCATCGGTGGCTGACCATGGCAAACCGCGCAGTCGCACAACACAACGGTCATCTTGACTGGAAAACTGCTGATTAGCCATTTTACAAACCCAATTAATACAACATGTACAATTTAAATCTGGTCTAAAACATGAAAGTATGGAAGTCAATAGCAACAATAGTTGTTCACAATACGAAAATAAAATTACCCGTTTGACTAAAGAATGAAAACTCAAGCAGATAGAAAACTCAAGCGGACTGTGACAGTTTTATTTTTTTAGAAGCCCGCAAATAAGGCAATCTGACATGGATCAGAATTCAAATGTGAATTTAAATTTTCTATAAACTAACATAAAGTTTCTTGGAAGTGCAAATTAAATAAACAAAATATTTTAACACGCAATTAATGTTCATAAATTTCCAACAAAACTTTCAAACTTTAACAAAACCTGGCTTCAGTTCCTTTCTACGGCGGTTCCGATAAAGTAGTCACCGATACGCGAATACTTTTACCGCGCCACTAAACAGCAAACGAACTAATTGGAACTAAAAACCTTTCAGCAATATGAGTGCAACAGCAGATAAAAATTAAGAAATTATTCCTACAGAAGACCCAAACTACAAAAGGTAACTTTTTATCATCTTAATAAAGGTCTCTAATTAATTCCAATTGGTCCGGTTCTTTATTTTTTATTTTTTTCATCAAACAAAAACAAAAAACGCGGGAAAATAGAGGTAAAACAATCAGTCAACTGCTAACATTACAAAGGTAAGGACTCGTTAAATGTTAATAAACTTTTATTTTATTGCCTCCAGTTACAGTACACAGCGTATGTGGCTCATCAATCAACAGCAGATCCTTTTCTTGAACTGTTGCCCATGCCTTTGGGAATTGGAAACATTTACCCAGTTCTAAGAGCCCACTGCCATCTGGGACAATTTATTGGCCAATTTCAATTGATATACAAAACAAATATGTTCAATTTATTCAAGGTCATTTTCAAGGACAAAACACACAAAGAATAACTAAGCCAAGGTACTTTGCTTTTTAAGCTGTTACTAGATTTTGGAAAAAAAATGGTTGGTTAAAAATCACACTAAATTTAAGCTTCTTTCAATAAAGTTGTTTCAGAAAAGATTGTGCGAATGAGAGGGCAAGGTGCCAAATAATCCATTGGGCACGTTTAGTCTGTCACCATTCGAAACAGTTTAATGGATGGTGCTGCCATAATTGGCCACTTAGGCACGGCAGGTAAACAAAATTGTTGCCACCATTATTTAGCCTACCCGTAAATGCTTGTTTGCCAAGAGAAAAAAAGGGAGAAATTGTGGCAAAAAATGTCTCTCGGTATTGATACAAACGATCGGTTGGGCGCATTGCACGCATATTCTCAGCGCCAAAGAAGTGGTGTGCTGCGCTTGAAATGATGTATAGGCACAGCATGCACATATAGGCTAATGTTGCTCTCAGTGTACTCTTGCATGTATGTCCAGACACATGAAAAACTAGAAGAGACAGTGGTTGAGATTCAGTTATTGGTTCTTGAGCAGTGTTTATGCGAAGGCCAACGCTAAAAAGTTGTTACTCATCGCTCTGCGTGTTGATATTATGTTGACGGTAGCAGGAATTTGAGCTCAGAACTTCCTGTGTTGATAATGTGAATTGGTATGGTAAGTTGTAACAGTTTTTACGGACGATTTTACTGTTTGTCACGCTGGCATCAGTGTAGGCTACCTCAGTTGTCCAGAGTTCCAAAGTGCACAGCGACGCAAAAACACGGAATTTGGCGTAAGGCACAGGCGCTTTTTTTCTGAAAGCGTCTGGCAGTTCATGCTTTAGTGGTCAACTGAGTACAGAATAAAACAGGAGCGCGTCTCACATATTTTGACAACATAAGGTAAGTGCCATTCCTTGCCTAATTCCGAAGGTAGACCTGTCAAATTAAAGCTTCCGACAAGCCAAGGCGAACAGGATTGACAGGGAGAAGCAAGATTCTGTGCATTTTTAGTACAATTGTTGAGCCTTCATGATATATCATTTTAATTTTTCTTGGATACACTCGGGTGTTTTTTTTACAGGGTGTTTGTTCCACTTGCAGTAATGTCGTTGTTTCTGCATTTTGTACACGAATGAGTGATAGGTTTTCATTCGCTGTACAACAAACAGCATTAGCAACGTAGCTTCGCAGCAGACAATGTCGTCGGAAGAATCTGACCTAGTTGGCGGAGCTTGGAACCTCGGATTTCGGCTGTTTGTTGGTTTTGCGTTTGGGGTTATAATTCTTGCCGGTTTGTTCGGAAACTCTTTAGTGGTTGCGGCAATAGCAAGACAGAGAAGATTTCATACTCGTGGAAACTACTTAATAGGGTGGGTGTTGTTGTTTTTTGAGTAATATATACATCAGGGGTGTGCAACCTTTGTAACTGTGGGGCCAAATACAATTACCGCATTTGGCCCGCGGGCCGCAGGTTGCACACCCCTGATATACATAACAAAACACTGAAAAACAAATTTTATTTGAACACAAGTTTAAGCTTTAGCCTACATAACAAATGATTCTGTCAACGTTTATTTATACTGTGCCTGTACTGAACATGGTAAATGGAACTTGAAAAGCAAAGTTGGCAATATGAGTGTGCTAACTTTATGTCACGTCGTAGCCTATATGTGATTAGACTCAGTTTGCCAATGTAGGCCTAGGCTAGGCCACTGCACATGGTATTTGTAATGTTGTTGTGGTTCGGTACAACAGGTTGACCAACGAAAATGAACTGATTTGCTCTAAAGTTAACATAATAAACCGCTAGTCGAGGTTTGGTTTTGTTCACATTATTGCCCTTTCGCACACGTCATATTTCTGTGTGCCTTTCAACGAAGACAGGCTTGTAAAAATATCGTCGGAGTCGGGCACTTAACAGAACGCAGACGATATAAGCCTTTGGGTAAACATATTATGCATGGCTCAAAGCGCGTCCAAAACTTGTTAAAATATGCCGTCGTGGGAATGATTGACAGGCCCTATTTTTATCTTGTTTTGTTAACTCACGGAAGAGGTGAGTTTTCTGTTAGCCCCAAAACCGGTTTTAATGGCACCGAGAATGTTACGCCAAATACATAAGCTTATAATTGTCCTGTCTTGTCCACTTTTTTACATGCACTGCACCCATTGAAATGGATGTTGAACGGTGAGTTAGAGGTATAGCCTACATTGACGCACGCGGGACATGTTGGTCCCAGGTCTCGTCTGGAACTGCCTTATTTGGGAAACTGGAATCCTTGATATAATCACACCTATAAGTCGGTCCGGGTTTTAGCGCCGATTTCAGGTTTATGCCTAACTACACGCTGGGCCTTATTGGTGCAGCGATTTCACCAAATATTGAGCCCAATTTGGACTTTGTTTCAAAAACATCGGGTTCGGCCGAGTTTCGGGGTTTTATACTTCGGGCCCAACTTGGGGTCCACTTACATCTCTGCACCAATTGCCTGGTAGTTTGTTTGCGTGGTTTGTTTTGTAACCCAAATGTAAAACCCCTCCTATAACAACGACCAACTGTGTGCCTAGTGAATGTTGATTTAAGTTGATGAAAAACGTTAAGTCTTTCGTCCCTTAAGATTTTAAGATTTCGCCTTTACAACATCACCAGGACATAAGCAGATGTAAATACATCGTATCGGTGAAATTTTACGCATGTTGTGAGAGTTTGGTTCCGTAAACCTAATGTAGGTAATTTCCTTACCAGCTATACGTACTATTTACTAAAACAAAATTTGCATTGATGTTGCTGTAAATTTAACCACTAAATATCATACGTTTGATGACAAAATGACTTTGGTTACCTTGTGTAGCCTACGTTGGTGCAAATTGTTTTCAGTTGTTGAAATTTGCCCTGACCTAAAACTTTTGCTGTTGAGATAAACCAGGGCGAAAACGCAACAAGCCTCTTAACTAACGCCACATGCTAAGTCGCTCCATCTTTTCAACTTCACCCAAACGTGAAATCCCTTTCTTCAAATTATTAATTGTTTGTGCGGTGAAGTACTGCCCTAAATTCCAGGAACTAGAAAGGGAATTTCTATAGAAGAAGCATGAAACGCAGTCATTAATTACCGCGCCTATGGTAATAAAAATACCAAATGCTCTTTTACGTCATTAAAAAATAACCTTGTTGATTTCCAACGGTTTTACGTCAATGGTTAAAGTTTGTCACTAAATTTTAGACAAACAAATCCATGTCTTATTACTTAGCTTGTGACAGCATGAAGTCAAACATCAAAAAGTAATCACAATGCGCCGTACGAGAAGAGCGTTAGATCTACTCAGTGGTGTCCAACTCGAAAACACTGCCGTGCCAATTTTGGTTTTAAAATACACTCGCGTGCCATCGTTTGGTATTTTTTTTAAAACACGGGATACTGGAAAAAAGTAGATGGGGAGGGGGGGGATCATAAAGTTTACCTATTGAATACTGGCAAAAGCTCGAGTGCCAAATTTAAATGCTCTGCGTGCCACGTGTTGGACACCCCTGACCTACTGCATTACAAGGATAGCCCTGACTGTACGTTTTGTTAGTCGTTTTTTAATTTACCAATTTTAGGATATTTAGTCTGGTTTCTATGGGACGTCGAAACGTCGGTCACTTTATAATAAGAAGTGCTAGACGAGAAATAAATGTTTCACTACGCCTTTTAGAAACAGCTTAAATCTCCTTGCCCATGTTGCACCACAACGCTTTTGTTTTATCAAACGTTTAACGATGTTTGGCAATGTCAGTAAATAGTGCGGTATTGTCACTAAATAAAAACCGTGTTGATAAAGATCCGCATGTAGTGTTCATGAAGGTATCATCTTTTAATAAGCAGAAACAGACGCAATGCCATCATACGGTGGTCTACGGAAATAACACAGAGAGAGAGAGCTCTTATCCAGTAATTCGCCGTTCAGGTCTTGGCTTACAAACCCATGTTCCACATGTTAAAATGTCCACGCCGCAGCGTGACTCCATTATGTGGCGTTGCGCCAAGAAAGTATAAATAATTCACTAATAGATTCGAAATGAAATGGCCACGCTCGGTCTTTCATCCCAACGCGAAACACCAGATCGGTCGATTTGCTCACCAGTGTGACGTCACAATTGCTCTTTTCGGAGTTCAAGAATGAACTCTTGTCAAGTTTAATAAAAAATAAAAAATAAAAATTCGGCGTTTTCCGTTTAATACAAAATAATTCAGCGTTATGTACGCAGTTTACGGTTTGTGTTCTTAGCGGTTTGTATTCTTAGAGACTTTTTTAGCATTAAATGTTTTTGCTAAGAAACCTCTTTTAAATTTAGCTGAGATGAATATATGCATACTGGGACCAGCCCTGAAGCGTCGATGCAGACCAGCGATCACAGCATACTCATTTGCAAATCATAGTAAGCCAGGCATATTAAAGGCGTCTAACTTTGTCCTTCATTGCCCTACCTCCAAAATTCGGCCCCTGGTGTAAATTAGTCCTCGTTTCTTTTAAGTCCGACCTTGAAATGTTTTCATGTTTTTTCGGTTTCGTCTCTTGCTTTGCAATGGTTTGTGTCGAAAAAATCTCGTGATATTTGTCGTTGTCAAGAGGCCGTGAAATAAATGCGATTGGCGTGTTTGTCGGTCTACAATCTACATCGTTTTGTCGATCTGGCGTGTCGCGTTTTGCACGCTATGCTGTAAGCGGGTCTGAAATTGGGACCATAACCCGTAAGTACACGCTTAACTCGGCCCCAACTTGATTTAAAAAAAAACAAAGCCTGAATCTTGGCGAAATTGTGGCACATATGAGGCCGAGTTTGTAGCCAGGCCCGAATTGCCCCGATTTATTTAAACTGAAGCCCAAAACCGACACAAAGTTGATTTTTGACAAAACAAAGCAAAAAGCAGGCCCCAAAATTAGCGAAACTGCGGTATGAGGCCGAGTGTGAAGCCAGGCCCGAATTGCGCGATTTAATCAGCAAGCTAACGCCCAAAACCGACCCGAAAGGAATTTTCTACCCAGCAACTCTGTTGTAAGACATGATGTATATCCGCATGCAAGCAGTCCTGTTTGTTGAAACGAGGCGGGTTTGTGGGTTTAATTCACTCGAAATAATGTCAGATACCAGCTGCGTGCAACCTTTGTCTCGTGTTTCACCACTGCTAGGTTTGTCTGCTGGTTAACTGGGCTTGCGATTTCCGATGATATTCGTAGTATTTTTAAGCTACGCCGGGTTTTTAACCATGAAATTATGTAGCAAGTTTCGCAGTAAAGATCATCTATTTGGTTCATTTAAATCACTCATGTGCCCTTCTCTAATCGTAAACATCGATACCATGATATTACGTAGCATAGATGACTTTAAAACATTGTTATTTATTTCCTTTGATGCACATTTGCATCGTGCAAAATAATTATACATTTGAAGGTGGTACCTTTATCATTGTAAGCTATTGGCTTCTAAACGCAACTCAGTCTTATCGCAACGTTTGCGGACAATGAGACGTCATCAATATGTATTTTAGCGTGTTTTCTACGACGTCTTATCTCTTAATTTTTACGACTAAATGAGCCTTTACGCTGTGGACAATATATCTTGAGGCCCTGACCAAACAAAGTATGTTTGCTATGCAATAAAACAACCCAAGGCCGATCTCTTTATTTCTTTCACAAATAACCAAGGTTAAATAACACAAAATGAGAAAGTGTATGTTTGCCTATATACCTTGTTGAAATTTACTTCTATTTACTATTACCGTTTAACCTCGCAAATGCACTCTTCATGTACGTTCGATAATTTTTCTACAATGCGCGGCTATTTCTAACCTTCGGGGCCTGAACTTAAAACTACAAATTCAAAACCTGAACCCTAAAGTTACTCAAATGCAAAATTACGCTACAAATGAGGTCAAGTGTAAAGTCAGACTCAAATCAAACTCGTTATATTAAACTTCAGCCGAACCCGACCCGATTAACCAAGCCCGACGCAAAGCTTCGGCAGAAGTACAAATATGTATTTACTTAAATAAGCTATTGATGTCAGGCATAATGTATATAAACATGCATTGCTCTCCTAATGTATAAAAACATGCATATATATATATAGTTGTCAAAGGATTTTAATTGCAGTGGCCCTCTTATGCCTGGTATCTTTGCAGTGGATTCGATTCATGACAGAAAATGTGGTTCTGGCTCTGGCCAAAAATATAAGACAAGCAACGTAAAATTCAAAATACACTTATGTTTCCTGTAGTTTGTTGCAACATTTCACTTAGTAACTTGACATTTGTCACACAAAACTGTAAACAAAGCAAAAAATTGCCAAATATTGTTTTTTCAACAGATCACTGGCCGCTGCCGACCTTCTTGTTTGTCTCTTGGTGGCGCCCTACTCGGTACTTATGACGTTGTTTGCTTTCGGGCCTCGTAGTGGAAGATCTTGGTGGATTCCATCCGATATAACTTGCCAGATTTTCCTTTTCTTCGACGTGGCTTGCTGTACAGCATCAATACTTCACTTGTGTGCTATTGCATACGACAGGTAAACACGGACGTATTTGTTTTTATTTCTATTTTATGTTTGTTAAGCGCCAAGCCTTTGTTATATAAAGGATTGCCATACCGTCCTTATTTCTTAGATTTGACCTTATTTCTAAGAAATGTCCTTGGTTTTGACTTAAATCCTTATTTTGTCATATTTCCATCAATTGCAAACCTTCTGTCGTTTTCTGTGGCATCCGGTGTTGCGTCAAATACCAAAACATGTTTTGCGCCGAGATTTTGTGACATCATAAAAGAAAGTTCGAGGGAAGTGCACGTCACAGGGTATTTAATCAAAGCGTATGTGGGGATGTTATTTACTTCAAATCCCTGCTACAAGTAAAAGTAAGCCTAGACCTGAGCTGTCGTGAGATGCACGGAGTATTTTCTGGAACATATTGTTTCTGGCAAAAAAAATATACCATATGATGTGTCACGGCTCGTATAAATGCAACGATTTGTTCAGAAACGTTCTGTTTCGTACGGAAATTTAATTTTTTTGGTTGTCTTTTTTGAATCCATGTCGATGGCAACCCTGGTCAAAAGCCTACTCTTTTCTTATTTAGACATTATTATCGGAACAGTAATTAACTAATCCGTTTGTGATTTTCTGCTCAATGAGCCTAAACGGGCTGCCTAGTTCGGTGCCCAATGCAACTCACACTATCATGCTGAGGCCGCGAATTAAAGCATCATGGCTAATACAGCAGCGCCGCGTTAAGCGCCATCTGTTAAGTAGCCCTCTCCACCTTAACACCGAGGATCCATTTACTGTTGGCATTTGGCGAAAGAGATAAGGTTACAAGGATCTGCGAACTTGCCTTCTTTTTTACGATAAGATGTAAAGATAACCGCCACCACATTTTTGGTTTGCGGCGTCTGATTTTTAACTCCGAAAAAAGCAGTGTAAATTTCTGTTGCACGCACGCCTTTAGAAATAGAATTAAAATTGTTGATAATGCATTATTGTTAAAATTAAAACATGTATTCTTTTTGGCATGAGATTTAATGAATATTTTTACTCAAAATGTAAAGTAGGCATATGTGTTTTGCGTTTTAGTATACTTTTCAATTATAGTGGATTTTATTAGTTAGGCAGCTGTACACGCGCAATAACAAGGGGACTGTAATGGTCGAAAATCCTAGTTTATAAATCACTAAACTCTTTTGACACGCTTTACGGTCAAGAAATGCATTAAAAATGACTTACGCTGGGCAAAGAGCGTTTTACTCCAACTTGTTTTGGTACTATAGGTTAAACTATTTATTGGTTACTTTATTTCAATTGTTTTAAAATCTGATAAACCTTTACGGTTTAAAAAAAATTAAGAGTATACCTGCGCCTGTTAAATACAGTACAGCAGTGTTCGGCAACCGCCGGTCCGCGGCCCGGGAGTTCGTTACCGGGCCGTATAATTTTCAGGTTAAATACTACAAAACATTTTGCCCATGTATCCCAGGAATGATAAACTAATTTAAGCGTTTTTATAGCTATATATTTGTAGTTTTTTTGAAGACCGGTCCGCGATAAAATTACTCTTTTAAAAACGGTCCGCAGTGCAAGAAAGGTTGCCATTTCTCTTTCAAAAACGCAGTACAGCATTGAAAATTGTAGAACATGTCTTCGTTTGTTATTGTAGCTTACAACCAGTTTTTAACGTCCATATATTTCTTATATCGTCGGACTAAAAAGGCCAAGCAAACTTTGTCATTATGTTTTGAAGTCTGACAACTTAATTGCTTAACAAACTTCGTTAAAACGTCGAGGTAGCGGGAAAAACATTCTTTCAGGCTCGGGTTTCGTAACACATCCAAAAAACAACAACAAAAAACACTAAATGTCGGCAGCAAAGTCCCGGTGTTGTTTTGTTCCAATTTTAAAGTGGCTGATTGGTAAAAGGAATGTGCTGTAAGGAAAAAAACCTTTACCTTGCACTACGCATAACACCGATCTTGAAGGGTTTTCAGGTGCCGCTGGAACTGATATATCGAGTCATATACGGACAACACGGCGCTCGGTATGTGGAAAAGTGCAGCGCTTGCAACGTTTATTGGGTTTACACGAAATGCAATTTGCCTATTACCAGTTCGACAGGTTGGAGGGGTCGAAATACCGCAGACGTACTTTCATTGGATTATGTGTTGACTCGCGGGTCGCACGTTGATGGGTTCTTACATGCTTAGGAATTATTAATGTTCTTATCCATGTTTTCGTACAGCAGCCAAACACAAAACATCACAAGTACCTAGTAAGCACGAAATAACGTAGACATGGTTTCCTACATTTTCTACCATAGCGATTATAGTTTACCCACCATTAAAACAACATACAATAACGTAATATTTTTAGGTACTCTGTCATAACCAAGTTGCGATTTCAAACCAAGACAGCTTTTAAACGAGTCATCCCGTACATATTTTGTATTTGGTTCGCCGCCTCCTTACTCTCTATTGTTCCGCATCTATTTTTTCCGCACAGCACGGACAATGACGTCAGCTCGCCTGATCACGTGAGTGGTGACGTGGCAGTGTTCACCTAATTGAAGTTGATTGTTTTTGTAAACCAGCGGTGTGCAATCTTTGTCACCATGGGATTAAATACAATTACCATGACTGGTTTGCGGGTCGCACCTTTATATAACACAAGGTGATTTCACTTTGTTGCATACCAAATATGCCCATATTAAGTTAAGAACTAAAATTTGCCTTTGATTTTAGACGCATTATTGTCAGGTCGCAGAAAAATGGCACCGGGCCCGGTCCGGGCGCATTGATCTGTTTAAAAAATAATAATAATTAGTCTCGTTTGCCAGTACATTTGAAATCCAACCGTCTCTGCGGGTCGCACAACCTTTAATCAATGGGCCGCTCGGCTGTCGGGCCTCAGGTTGCATACCCCTGCTCAAAACGCTTGTTTTTGCAAGTAAACATTCACACGAAAACGTTCTGGAGAAAGGTTCTCACTTGCTTATAAGCTGAATGTTTTGTACCATTTTTGCTGCTTAAAATAACTATCTTTGAATAACTATCTAAAATAACTATCTTAATTAAAATTACAATTTGCGTCTAAAAATACAACATTCTTTTTCAGGTAGAAACTGTAACGGTATCAGCTCTGCGAAATAAAACTGTAGACGATTATATGAGCGCCATGAGTGAAAACCTATTTGCCACAAGCGATGGATTGTTATGTGTGGTGAATACAAACAAGGTATAACATCAAACCATAACCTCTTTTATGCCTCTAATACAGGGGTGCCCAACACGTGGCACGCGTGCCAAAAGTGGCACGCAGAGCATTTGAAAATGGCACACAAGCTTTTGCAAATTCGGAGGATTTTTCTCACTTCAGTAAAAATTAGTAAAGTTACACAACCCACTAATTAAATTGCTCGTTTTTTGGCAAAACTTAAGCCCCTTTGCAAACTATTTGTATCTTGTGTCGCATAAACGTAATGAAAGGTTTTCGGTCCATACAAAATTTAATAAAAGGCTCCAAAAATTTTGGAGTATCGTAAATTGAGCTTGCCACGTTAGGACGTTTATAAATGGTTTGGAAAAAGTACCAAACAGTGGCACGCGAGTATATTCTAAAACAAAATTTGGCACGGCGGTGTGTTCGAGTTGGACATCCCTGCTCTAATACCTTCTGTCCATTGGTAACTCAAAAAATTGGACTGGACTGTCTTAAAGTCCATATTACATCACAGGAGTGCTGGACCGTAGTTCGATGCACGGCTTTTCAACCCAAAATTTTGGCGTAACGTTTGTCAAAAAAACCTTGAAAAAATGTGACAAATTCCGTTCTATTTCTGCGTGCTTTTGAGCAAATAAATTTAAGAACATTAAGAGAATAACTTTGTTTTAGAACAATCAAGTTTTAAAGTTACAGGGCAGTTTAAATCTATTTATATTCTTGTTTCAGATTTACAGGGTCGTTGCAACCACAGTAGCATTTTATGCTCCCTTGTCAATCATTATCGCCATCTACTGGCGTGTTTTTCATATTGCTTGGCAACGTGTTCACACTTTCAGATCTCCGCTTAACAAAAATGTTTTATCGGTTGCACATCAGCTTGGCCATTCTCTTAGCCACATGTCTGTGAGGTGAGTAATATACTTAACCTGGGTATGTTTGTCTATTTATGTTGTGGCGTGCCCAAAAGACAACCAAGTGGTTGGGACAATCGCTTTGTACTTACAAGGTTGTGATTTCAGGTCCTGCCTTGGTTACTTTATTTCTTTATGTTGTGTGAACGAGAAAGAAGAGCAGCTTTTTCCAAACAGTAAAATCTGAATAGTGATCTAATTTCAAAGTCACCCACTCTATTCAGAAAGCAATTAAATAAAATTGGTTCAATGCACCTTGACTCCAAACTCATTATGTGCGTTATGTATTCAGGTATTGAAGACAAAATAAAACATGAAACAAGAATTTTTGCTCGTACTTAATCAAAGTCACAATTCACGATGCAAAACGTTTTTTATGTATTTTTGTTAGGACATCGAATTATCTCACTTAAAACAAAATGTACCTTTTGGGCTGAATTATACTTTAACTGTCCCAAAATTCTTGGACAGATTAGGAAACCAACTTCATAAAATAAACTTCACCACAATCACCATATTAGGCAATAGCTGACCCGCTTTTAGAAGCGAACTTGCGTGCATGGAAGCTGAATTAAAACTTGGTCGAACTCATCAAAAGCAGATTAATATCGGGTCCAAGCGTCAATCATCTGAAGATAATCTTACTCATGTTATTGCCGTCTGTCATTTTAACACCGTCATGGCGCTGAAGATTAATTGATAGTAATTTGTCACCATGTAGCGTAACAGGGAAAACTGGGTGGTCGTGTTTTTAATACATACCACACCAAGGCAGACTTGCTACGTGGAAAACTGACGATTAATTACTTACTTATGAAGTACCTTAACCAAAAGGTTCAGCCCTGAAGCGATCATGCAGACCAGCGATCACGGCACACTCATATTAAAAACATAGTGCACCTGGCCCAGTGAAGCCGTAATACCGAATCAGCCGGTAACCACCTATTTACTGAAGGTTGGCGCTGTATTAAATTTATGTTTTATAAAGTTTCTTGCAAAATTTTCTTTCCTATAAAGGGACTAAAACTATATGCATATGAAAGTCCCTTTTATGCCGTTTGTTCGAAAACTTTCACACACAAAATATTTGAGTGTTGTCAGCCATAGAGTGGTAATACACGTTTAAACGAAAGCATACATACTTGTACTAAATCTACAATTGGCAATATGCAAAACCAAGCTGGTCTTCTGTTTTAACAGAAATTTTATCTGCAGTGAAAATCGTATCGACATCAGAGTGAGTGAGCAAAAAAACATCGCAAGTAGCGATGATGAAGCAAGGTAATAAAAACCCCTAAAAATCATTTAAAAATCAATTCTGCTTATAAAAACACCATATTCCGCCCATTCTCTTAGTAAACACTCCATACCGGTCAGGTATTCAAACATATTCTTTTTTGTAAGCTGGCATTACTTGACACATTAGGCGTATAATGACGATTTGTAGCTGTAGGGCGGTTGCCTGCATCCACCAATTGCGACGTTTACTGCTTTGCGCTTCACAACCCTATAAAATTTCCAGTCTGGTAATTGTTGTGTGTTACTCATTTCGCGCGTTAATTTCATTTTGTCCCCTGCGTTGTAATGTGAAGTTTAGGTTAATTGTATCGCCATTATTTTACTACCAAGCAAACCAAACTTTAATCAACTGCAAATATGAGAGATTTGATTTTCATTGTTTTCTTGTTTTAGTGACAACAGGCTTTCCAACTGCCATGTTGTGAGGCAAAAGTTCAGCGTCATGCTTCCCTGCACCAGGAGAAGCTCTGAATCGCTGAGTCATTGTAAGAAATCACCAGCTGGTTTGACCCCTCATGCAATAGTCGTGCCTTGCAACAGGGTGTCAGACCAAAACTTAACAAACGAAAACCACATCGCATCGCACAGCATGGAATTACCCAATGCAATTCCACAACCGACGTGTAGCGCGCTTATTGGTCAATCCACAGGTGATTGCAATACGTTTCCAACCAATGAGGAGAAGCGACCAAGTGATGCTGACAACACAACAAACTTGTTAAAACCTGCAAGGACACGATGGTCTCGTTCTGATAGTTTTCATTATTCAAACAAGATTGGAACAGCTTCTCATTCGCATGGTTTTCAACGCACAGCGAGCACTTCTTCTGTACAAAGACAACGGGCAAGAATACGACTTCGACGAGAGCGAAAGGTTGGTCAATGTGTGGGTGCACATACAAAGAGTTGTTAAGGGGCCTGAATCATTTTTTTTGTAAAACGAAATCCCTTTCACATTGTTACTGTAACACTGAGCCGACTTCACTTTGGTTTCCAAGCAGTTTCTTTGCCATTGTGAGCCAGTTTTTTTCTGTGGTGTTTGCCCAGTTGTGGCATTGCAGAGAATAGTCGAGGCATAGATTTCAAGCCTGTTATTTGAAATTCTGTATCTCTACAAACTGGAGTGCCGTTAGATGGCTACACTAACCAATACGACCGATCTCTCGTCACCAGCTACACTGATAAAATAGCAACACAAAAATTGTCGAGTGTTTAGGAGGCCTGAATTAAGCCTGTTTTATTCCAACGTAAGCCTGAACCCGACCAAAAAATCCAGCCCGACTTTGCATTACAACTACCAGTTTGGTTTGCTAAAGTTTTGAATCTTGTTGAAAATTTTTTTTTATTACAACATACAACTTTTGAAAGACTGCACAACAAAATACACGTTTCCTTGATAAGCTGCAGACTGCACACTGTATAAGGTCTAATCAGTGCAGCTGGTGGTCGGATGTCGAACTGGTGTGCATTGTCTGCAGCTTATCATGTATTGGCCCGATGCTTTTATACATGTTCCCTTCTTTAATCACTTCATTTCTAAGACATTCCGTAGACATATTTTTTTCTGGCTCTGCAATCATTATGGGTCCCCTTCCCTGAAGGGGACACATATTGTTTTTGTCCGTATTTTTTTTTTCTTTTTTCTGTCTAACGCTGGTTTGTGAGACGCGTTTGGTCAAGAAAGAGTGCTTCAAATTTATTCAAATTTTCAGAGATGTTAGTTAATAATCCAAATTTGATCCTCCTAAAGTTTAACCCCGATTGACCCAGTGGTTCACCCACAGGCCCCCAAAACGTATTTTTTTTAAAACGGCTGTACTGACTAAAGTACAGCATCTTGGAGTTACATGCTTTATTGTTTGGTGCAATGTAAGTTTTTTTTAAAGAATTTTGTATGTTTTTTTCGGATTCACCCTTTAAACCCCGAAATAATCGGTTTTAGTTTTAGGCCAGAAATACAAGCCCTATGGTGCAGAAATATTTAAAAATTTTAACAATTGTTTAAGCAGGCTATTCGTTTAGAATTTAAAAATTTGCCAGTTACCTTTACAACCCATAATATGTGTACGCTATCAGTCAGATATAAGTCCCAAGGGAGTAATTCACTGGTTTACGATTAAGGCGGCAGAGCGGGAGTGCTCAGCTTGACGTCCGGACAGACGTGTTTTACGAGACAGTCGTTTGGGTGATTAGAAATCAGCTGTTTTTTGTGCAGCAATGCTGTGTCGTTTTATTGAGTTATTACGCGAATTTTCAGTTTTGGCGAAGGTTTTACACCTAAGACGTAATTTAATCTCAATAAACGTACTTCGGTTTCGTTTATGTCAGGCAAAACGTCGTTGATAAACATAAATATGAAAAAATAAACTTAACCTTTTCGAACGCCGCTATAAATGGTCTTTAAATTCTCGTTGTCAGCTTCGCCGTCGCATAACCACGGGTCACTAAAGGTCAACTTGTAGGCATTACTTACAACACAGTTACGAATTTTTCGTCATAACATATCTTCTTTATTTTTGACAAATCAATTCAAGAATCAGTACTTAAGTCGTGTATAAATTAGGCTAAACGGTATTGTTGAACACTGAGGACTGCATGCTGTTAAAAACAGTGTAAAAAGGTCATTAAACGGTCGTTTTTGCGAAACAAAGTTAAGTGAAAAACAAGTTGTTATGTATAGGCTACCTTTGTAGCAAACGACTTTTTTATATAGTGTCTAATAAAGTTAAGTTAATGCTTTTATCTACAAAATTTAAAAATAACCGCAACATAGGTTTACCGTAAATCTGCATAAACACGCGTGTGGGGACCCATTCGTTTTTGCTTGCAAAAACAATCATACATGTAGATACAATCGTGTATAGTATAGTAAGTTGGTAAATGTGGTATAGAATATATAAAACGGAAGTATATCAGAAAGCCACTTTTCTAGTTTTTTTTAACTAGAAACTCTTTTTGCCTTTCAGATCATTAAGACAGTGGGAATGGTGATCGGTGCTTTCATCATTTGTTGGCTTCCGTTTTTCCTCAAGGAGCTAATCTTTCCATTTTGCAGCTCTTGCTTTTTACCACCAACCGCTGAAGTATTCATAAACTGGCTCGGCTACGCAAATTCGGCTCTAAACCCTTTCATATACGCTTACTCAAACGAGGAGTTTAACAAAGCGTTTAAACGCATCTTCCGCGATTTTCATAGGTGGATCGGTTCTATCACGTGACTGTAATTGTCCAACCACAGTCGTTGAACGCCGGTATCTTCACTGCCGTAGATTTGATACTTGACTTACGGTAACCAACACACAGCTCTACTAAGGTTGAATAAAATGGCCATTTTCTGTTCCATTCTGGATTTGAATACTTACTCCGTAACAATATTTCCTTTGTGTTTTCATGTTTCTGGCCATACATACAAACTCCCCGGGTACACTGAGGGCCATTATAGGCACGATTTAGTGTGTACGCTGTGATCACACACCACTTTATGCGCAGCAAAGATGTTCATATGTCTGAGCATGCACACAAGTTCCCTGGGCCACTGTGAGCAAAATTAGATGTGCATGCTGTAGTCACACACTAGTTTAATAGATAGTAATATGTATTGGCATACACACACGCTCCCTTCGCAAAAAAGACATGTGGTGTGCAGCATAGACTTTCTTTTGCGTAAAAAATGAGGGAGGATTGAACAGCTATACAAGCGGGGAGCTTACGAAAACATTGGCCCCAGCTGAAACCGGCTCCTAACCTGTGCCATGATGCCAGATACTAACACCCACTAGTTTAACAAAATAAAACTATTGTGTCTGAGTTTATCAAACGATTGATGCAAATGCAGTAATTGTCTGCTGCGTGGATCCCCTTCTTTGAGTTATTCCCTTTTCTGAATCTGACGTCACCAAGTACTAGTAAGTAGTAACCACACTACACATTTCACACAGTAATGTTGTATGGAACCATAAAGTCACGAAATAAAAACACAAACACTTTGTGTTGCAGGATCACAAGAAATATGATTGCACAGTCAAAAAAACATAAGTGAAGTGCTCAAGTTGCAGATTTCCTGTTTTTGTGGCGCAATAAATAGATACAGTGCGTGTTGGTCTAAAACCTGCAATATTGAATCGAAAATCGATTTACCAAGAATCTACATCAAATCAATATACACGCTGAGCGAATACACGTTTGTGCAATAAAGTAAAATACTACATGGCAAGAATGAAGCACGTGTCTATAGACGGGCTATAGCCCGGTTGGTTTCAAATACACCGGGACAAATCCGACTCGAAAATCCCGATTAGTCCTATAAATCCTCTGCATTGTGCAAGACGCGTGTAGGCATAAACAAAATATCGAACACAATCAGATGAAACTTTGATTTTCATCGAACACGATCAGATGAACATTGATCAAATTGTGATTGCCTCAAAGACTTGAGTCATCGCACAACTGATGTCATATAGCTGTTGCCTGTTAAATGAGATCTGTTTAACAGAGGTATATAATAATTCATAATCCGTGCGTGCATGCCCACTTCAACGTGTCTATTGGGTGACAAGCATTTTTATTTGCGGTGACTATACTCAAGTCAACGAAAGCTGTAAACCTTAATAGTTCCATTTACCACAATCCAGTGGTTTTCCAAATGCTATTGACTGGGTTGCCAAGAAATATTTGTTTCGACAATACACAAAGTCACGTTTCTTGGTAGCTTTTTATTGTTAACGGTTCTGGGCGCCATACTCTAAGCATTTAACGAAATCTCGGAAAGGACAAAGCTTGTTCTGGATGTATTGTTTACGGAATTGCTTTGGACTTTCGTCCTTAAAAACGACTCTTTCAATACATTCAAACCGTTTATAATTTTCACGAGTTGGGAAACGTTTATTTCCAGGTTAAAATCAGTTGACTCTGTTATAAAAACAAATTAATTTCGATAAAAGCATCTTCAGAAAAAGCAATAGTTCTATCACAAACACTATCATTCCTTAACTGAAAGCCCAGCAGACTAAACTGACTGAACACGCAATGAAAGATAAGAAACGTACGATAGATAAAACCGTAAAAGCGTAATCCACCGTTTATAATTTTCCTATTGTTTTTGCGGGGTTAAAACCCAGGAGGCGCCAGCTGATATTTTAGTTTCCCTTACCTTGATCTCCGTTGGTAAGAAGTGTAGTTTCAGTTTCAACTGCTACCGGTTGTGGTGCTGGGTCTCTTCTTTCTCTGCACAAAAAGATAGAAAGAATGTTCGTCAGGCCATTTAACAGAATTAAAAAAAACGGATCTGCATTCGTAATTGAGATTAAACGTGTCGACACGTAAAAGGTGACGACCATTTAAACATTTTAACTCCACGTACCTGTCTTTTCGCGACAGATTTTCGGGGGATCCCCTTACTTCATTCACAAATGACTCGCTCTCTTCGCAAGTCCTTTTGCGTTCTCCCCAACACTAAAACAAACAGTAGCCTGGTTGTTAGTTTAATACGTGTTGGTAAAATCATGGAACCTTATGATTTTCCACGCATACTAAAATATAATCTCTTTAATTTGTATAAGTTTACATGCATGTTCATACGGTGTTACCAGAAAACTCTGCTTGAAATTTTCAAACAAGCTTCTAAAATTTCCTGTTAAACTCCAATCTACTTTTTTGTACTTACTGAACAAACAGCTTTTCTCGGACCCGGTGAATCACCTTTCGGTGTTTTGTTTGACGTCAGTAATCGGTCAGTTGTGACGGAACCACAGCAATGACGCATCGACGAATGCAAAACCTCGGTCATCTGAAATTCAAATAGGATTGTGATTTTATCATGCACATCTATTAGTAAACGCGGCATAGCGGCAACATCTCATTAATGTAAAACTGTTATTAAATTTCTTTCTGATTATTAAACACAAACAAACAAAGATTGATGGCATTTGTATGTGTTTTTCTTTGTATGTAGGTAAAACCTCCTTTTTTCTTTAGGCAGACTCCCCTACCCTAAAAATACACTTGTACACGTACCCCAAAGTTGTTTTATACACTAATCGAGCATTCTAGAAAAAAATAAATCTTTTCCTAAAAGTTTGTTCTAAAGATGCCGCATAGGCGAAATATGTTTATCTTGAATTGATAAGGATGAATGACTTGGTTATTTAATAAATTTGGATCAAAAAGCGGTTCATTGTAGTCTTCATTCACCAAGTAATGATGTTCAGGTTTAGAGTTTAAATGTACTGCATTTCGCCCAAATATGTTAAATCTACCTCTTCTGTGAAACGTTACCCCCTGCTGGGAACCCCTGTTTTAAATTTAACGGAATGTTTGCTGTCAACAGGAAACTACGATACGCTTTGTTTAGCCTGAAAACGTGGCGTAAAATTGCTGTGGGACACTGTACCCATTTTAAAGGGCTCCCGCCATTAATTATTGAACCACCGGTAGCCGGATCGGCTGAAGAAGCCAAGAGGTTAACTACAAGCCTTTTCAGCCTATTGTCGCTTCTCTGTAGCAAGCTTAATGCGCTAAATTGAACTCTTTTGCTCGATCTTTTGTTGTTATCGGCTTCTATATAGGTTTAATTGAGTCTGAAAATAGTTTAGGGAGTTGACGTTTATAATGTACATTCGCGTTAAGAAATTAAAATCAAAAGTGGCGAGAGAAAGTGTAAATTGGGCCCAAGCCCAGCCCTTTTTTTAAAAAAAACTTTTGACCGAAACTGAACCCATGTCATGTCTTGTGCAATAGAAGTTGTATAAGCAGTTCGCACAACACAAACTTAAGTGTGTGGGGAATGACCTTGCTTGGAACAGTATGTAAACATCCCAACTGCAGTCAATATGTAAGGCATCTTGTAAATACCAAAAAATTGCCCTTAATTTTTTTTGCATTTTTAACAGCTTGGGGTCAAACGTGGTTGGAACCAAATGCGCTTTAAAGGCGAAAGGATTAAACCATTAAAAGTCAATTCCTTCGTTTGCGTAAATTCTGCTACTGAAATTTTAAAATCAATACGTTTTGCATTTAGCCACGCCAAAACCTTTCTTCACCCTTACGGAAGCATGGTATCCTATTCTCCAATCCACCAACACACCGTTCAATAACGTGACGAAATTGATTCGCTACCTTGAGTTTAAGGTCTTCTCGCATAAAAGCGTACAGAATCGGGTTGACGCAGCTGTGGCCCCACGCCAGGCACGTACTAAACATGTGAATGTAGTAATGGATCGCAGATGGAACGGCTGGTGCATCTGTGAGGGCAACAGCAAGAGTTTAAGTCACAGAGGGTAATTTGGATGAACTGTTCAACTAATACACATGTATGTTCTCAACTTATTTACTATCTTTGTCTTTGGCAGATTTTGACAAACATTTACCAAGTTTTTCGAGTTTCTAAACACATTAATCTCTCCAAGGCTTTTGCTTTCCTATAATTACTTTGAAACTGATGCATAAGTGCTCTACCTTTTTTACATTTTGGCAGATTTTAAATGATCAAATTTACCTCCAGGTTCAATAAACACACTAGTCCTGCTGAAGATTTTGCTTGCTTGTATGTACTTCCAAAGCCATCACCCTTAGCTGAGAACCTCTATGAACTAATGGAACAAAACGGGACAATCTTAACCCACCAAATGATTGTCAAAATCTACTCGCAGTGCTTGGAAGACTATAGAGTCACCTTTTGACTTGACTTAAGACTAACCTTACTGAATTGACTTGGCGTGGACCAAATTTCGACTGATAAAACTCTCTTTTCTGGCCACACGCTTAAGGTATGTTTGTTAACAACTGCATGTTTATGCAATTTACACTGAATCTTTTTTGTAGTGCCAAATTTGTCCTCTTCTTCAAGAAAAAAAAACGCTTCTAAGAATTCTTCATGTAAATTAGCGGGTAAACAACCATTACTGGAATCGACTTACTTATCACCCCTAGACCTTGCAAGGCATAGATGACGTTGGAGATTTGATTTGGAAGCCAGCAAATTAGAAAAACCAGTATAACAACCATCACCATAGTAGTGGCTCGGTCCTGAACAAAAATATGTTACAAACAATCCACGAAAACATTAACTTGTTCGTCCTTAATGTTTCGAGATATTTCGCAGTGACAGCGGCAGTATCTATGACCAGGTTTTTTTTAAGGTTTGGTTTGGGTGACCGCTAAGTAGTTTTAAGAGACCGCAAGTGTTTCATTTAAATACCAAAAAATAGCCATATTTGCTTAAACGAATTATTTATTAGGCTACTGGCAAATTTTGGGAAACCGCTGGAGAAAACACCTTAAAAAAAACACTGTCTATGACCAAGCATAAATGAATGTGCATGTACCAATAATGCTGTCAAAGAAAATTATAAATATATCACAATCTTAAGGAAGAATGACTTAATTTTTTCATGAACTTAAATCAATAGACAGAAGGTTCATTATAGTCTTAATCCATCAAGAAGCAAGCTGGGTGTTTCTACTTGAAGTTTGAAATACGAATTTACAAACAGACCTAATTATATAGGTGGAAACAAACTGAAGCAGCGAAGTTAGAAGCTCGTGTGGTTGTCATCATTTGCAGATGACATCAGAAAAGTCACTTCAATCCATACTAACCTTTGTTCCTTCTCTATCCCAAAGTTTAAACCTTTAACGTATAACTTACCTGACGTTTGCTTGTCAATTGTCCACTCGTTTTTCGGGATTTCAGGAAGATAATAATTGCAGAGTAACAAGCAGCAATTATGAGAAACGGAAGAGCAAACCCAATTATAGACCTGCAAACATTAAACGTTGTATTGTATATCATACTTCATGATTGTAAGCAGGCCAGAACCTGAAAGACGAAAAAAGCCTGAATTAGGCCCGTAAAAAACGTTGCATTTTATAGCCTGTTGTAGTGTATAGTCTGTACTTCATGGTTGTAAGCGGACCCTGAGTTGGACCCAAACCCGAAAGTACAAGCCCAAAACCTGACTTGTAAACCAATCTAGAATTAGCCCCGAAAGTTGGTAAAACTGTGGTAGAAATGTGGCCGAGTGTAAAGTCAGGCCAAAACCAAGAAGTTTTATTCGAACCTAAGCATTACAGGCCCGACTTGCACCGCTGCTCTACTTAACAAGCTTTATCGAGTCTGCACCAGTGTAAGACCAGGGCAGTGGTTCTCAACCCGAGTCCGCAGACTCATATCAGTTCGTGAGAGGTTTTCGTGAGTCCGCCATCACCTCATGACAAATAAATCAATCCGAGGGCGCAGACTCATATGAGTTCAGGAAAGACTTTTGTAAGTCTGCAACCACCTCACGACACAGAAATCACACTATTTTTAACCCTTAATCCAGGGGCGGGCAACATACGGCCCGCGACGGGATTTTGAACGGCCCGCAGACAGTTTCAGGTCTTACATGATAATGTGGCCCGCGGCCACAGTCTCCCGCAATCCCCCACTGCTTGCTTACTACGTCAAATTATAGTTGTAACGGACAGTAACGCTCCCCAATAGCAAAAAACTTTCCCGCCGTTGTTACCATTGCACCATACGTCCATTGTTACGACATAACTGCCAACCTTGTGTGTCGCCTGCTTTCACGGTTTCCTTTGTTTCCACACGTGTAGCCTAGTTAGTGTTTCAGCAGTATCTAAGTCTGTGGTGTATGCATTAAATTTGCTGTGGTGAATAATTTTATGTTATATCAGTTAGATTGTTTGGACTGTATTGTAATTGTGCATTTTGATTGTATTTGGTTTAGGACTTTAGGAGGTCAAAATTTCGTTTTAAATCACTGGATAAATACGCGATTAATGTATCGATTCAGGAATCCGGCCCGCCAAGTACTTCATTTTCCCATATCAGGCCCGTCGACTGGAGAAGTTGCCCGCCCCTGCCTTAATCGAAGAACCTAAAGGATTAAGAAGCACTAAAATGAATGAAGGTTTAGATTACCTGGTAAAAAAATGAATGAAGAACCATTGTCGGTGGGAGGGAATTTCTTCACTGAACATCCACGTACATCGACTAAAGCCTGTATTGCAAATACACACATATTAATCATGTTGAAAATAATCGTTGCAAGAGCCAAAAAGGGCACCGAAATTTAGTTGGTTGAAGCTTAACAAAGTAAAACGCTTTCGTTGATCAAAAAATATCTTTGGTGCTTCTTTAGCTCAAACGTTAATCTTGTTTCTTTGCCTTAGACCAGCGGTCACCAAACTTTTTTCACTGCAGGCCAGATAATTTTAATAATGATTCGCGCGGGCCGCATGGTTTACATGCCCTAGCGCCGTCTTTCCAAACTTATCCCGCGGGCTGTAGTTTGGTGATCCCTGCCTTAGACAAGTATATCGTTGCATAGTTTCTGTATGCCTTCGTTAAACACTTAACACGTCGATCTACAAGCTTATTAATCAACCAATCCGATGCTTATCTTTCTTGAAATCGAACCTTTTATTTTATATTTATTTGTCAGAATACAAGGGGTTGTTTTAAAGGCAATTAAATATCATGCAACAGTGGTTGTTTTCATGCTCATTTTAAAACCGGTACGTAAGAGGCTTCGTGGTCAATTAAAAAAAATTCAACTAAACGAAATGTTCAATTCGGTTTAGGTGACCAAATTTCCAAATCTAAATTGCACGACCTCTTTAGCTGTGGACGCAATCTGGACTAAAAGATTAACTCCAACTGAGTTAATCAAGATTTAGTGGAATAACCAATACGCTGTTACATCATCTTCCCTGACAGGCGTCTATTTTACGGGTCCTATAGGAATGTGGTTGTTTTTGTATGTTACCACTAATAGGCTTTTGTCTGTTCCCAAAGGCAACGTGAAAGATCAACTGGTCGATTTATTTCCCGTAAGCCGTGCATCCGAGTGATTGATTTTCGTTATTTCTTCAGCTCGAATTGCACTCGCCGGGGTTTTTACATGACACATGCGACGCAACGTCTGCTCACGTGGTGGTACATTAATTTTGCTCCCTCAGTGAACGTCGCGGTAAAATAATGGAATATATTTCTTGTGTATTTGATACATAATAATGATGATAAAGCAATGCTTATGATTCATTATTACTCAACAAATAACGCGGTTGAACAAAAATATAATTTCTCCCTACTAAGTATTGTTAGTTTTGTAACTATATTTTGTTCAAAATTAGTTAACAATTAAATCCGATTCTATTTTAATAAGGGATTGGCGATGTCAAAATGGGTAAATTATGTATGTCTAGAAACAGACTGTAAGTTTTAAAAAGCCGAAATCGTTTATCGTTTGTTTAAAGATATAAATGTTTCACCAAGAAAATAAAGGCAGCTTGAACACTACATTCAAATCGAAATCTATTTGTTGATTTTAATCATATAACTTAGTATTAGTACTTCTTTATTACAATAAATATTATTTGTGCCACTTAAAGCGATCGTCGATCTTAATATGCCTCCTATTTGATGGACAGATTACGAGCAAACGTTGTATAAAATATGCACCGCTTGTAAATCATAAAATTTTAATGTTCAAAGCTGCAGGTATAGCAGAGCAGATGTCATATTTGTTTGATGATATTTTATTACATCTTTATGGCAAATGTAATGTACTGAATACTTAAAAAGGTCTTTTTGTTCCCTTAATACTTTGTACTCTCGGATTCTGATGGCACTTTTGGCCCGATCTGACATACGAGTCGCTTTAAATGTCAATAATATAGAGTCTGCGTGTGTCACGTGGATTGGATGTTTGTTTTTGCTTCCGGAAAAGCCACTATCTGACGTTTTCATCAAGGAACCCAGAGCATGGTAATCAGTCTTAGGGAAAAGTTTTGACACAAACCGACACATTTTTAAGGTTGCAGCGCAAGTTACAAAATCAAACGACTCAAAGCGTCATGGGGACCCAAAACCCAAGTGGAAATCCCTTTCAATAAATCATAGTACGCTATTCCTATTGAAGGCGTTGTAGCAAGCCAAGCCGATCTTCCAAGCATTGCCGTATATGACAAGGTATAGCCTGGAAAAATCTAGCCTGCGGTGGGATTTGAACCCGCGAAACGAGCCTTTGGATGAACGCTTCTGGTGGGCTGATCTCAGTTATAAATACAAGTAATGTTTATCTCAGTCTTTGGAACATGATGAGACTATTGCCTGGCTAAAAACATTTAACATTTAACTCCAAAAACGTTGGGCAAACCCGAAGGGTGTCGAGACTCGTGGTGGAAAATCCGTTGGTTTCAAACAACATGCTAAGTATTGAAAAGATTTACCTGTTTGGTTGTTGTGCTGTAGATCGCGAAAATAGAATGGCACTGAGCTAATGATAATTGAAAAGACCCAGACCGCCACTGACCCGATCACAGCGCCGTTGCGGGTCCTAAAAACGAACATAATATTTCTATAACCACAGCCAACATTTGGAACTTTTAACATGGACAGTATTGGACACGGATCGAATCAATAACTTTTCGGATTGGCCATGTACCAAGATTCCACTTGCATATCTACAGCTTTAAGTTCACCCACTCCCTAAACCAGTAGTTCTCAAACTGTGCGTCGCGACACCTTGGTGCGTCGTTTCAATTTTCCAAGGGCGTCGCAGAATACCTCCGTTTTTCCAAGGGCGTCGCAGAATACAACTTTAATAATAAGTTTCCTCATTAACTTTTATTTGTTGGTGCGTCGTAAGTCCAGAAAACTTTTTCAGAGGCGTCGCAACAAAAAAAGTTCCACTACCCTAAACAATAGTGAGGCATGATTCGACCAATATGGGTTTGGACAGAATATTCGTTATATCACTACACTAAACGGAAATATATAACCCAACGGTCATGGAAAACTCAGTCAGGTCAGAGGAGAACCCATTAGGATATCACCTTTTTCCTGTGAGAACATATATGACAAAAAGAAATGAATAAAACCCAAATAATGCCACCTAAATCCTGCCAAATAACCTATAGGGTAATGAAATTAATTATTCAGCGTCCCACGAAAAATATTTTAGGTGTAGTTTCAGTTCCGTTCACATTCGTTGGATTATATGTCAGATTATTCCATTAGGGCAGTGGTTCTCAAACTTTTTTTGTTGCGACGCCTCTGGAAAAGTTTTCTGTTTATTAATATAACCACAGAAAGCCACGAAACGGAACTATTCTGCGACGCCCTTGGAAAATTGAAACGACGCACAGTTTGAGAACTACTGCATTAGGGGATAATTGAATGCTTTGGTTTTCGACCGACCATCATAGGATATAGGCATTGGAACATCAGTTGCTTAAGGATAAAAGCTATTTTGGCAAAAGCTATATTCTGATTATATTTAATATGTGATAGAAACCCAGATGGTAATCCAATACCACCTTTCTAAACTACTGAAGTAAGGGCCTTATAAATCTAGCAATAAAAAATGGTGGTTTAATTTTTCCGTTTGGACCTATTTCATGCATTAAATATTTAAAGGACTGTTATATTGCTCGCACCCTAATAAGTCCTGTCACTTTGGCAGTGCAGAGCGGGGATGTTTAAAATTAAAATATGGCTTTATTAATCTGACGGCATTCTGTTGTTAATCATAATAAATACTCATTAAAGCTTATCAAACGAAATAGACCACGTACTGATGTACTATACCAGAGTTATATGTGTGTCTTGGGGCCGGAACCAGGCCCAAATTATTTTACAACAAGACCAGAAAATTGGTAAAATTGCGGGGCGTTGTGTGAAGTCTGGCCCGATTCAAGCCTGTTTTGTTTAATTTAAACCCGAAAGTCAGGCCCGGTTTCCAAAATTTAACAACGTGAGTAAAAATAACTTCAAAATCGTTTACCTTAGATGTAAGTTCAGAAAAAACACTTAGTCGTTCACCCTTTCGTTTTAAAGTTTTAAGTTTTAAATTTCGCTATTACAGCATCATCAGTATTTTATTCAAATATATTCAATTCAAGTGCTTTTTCTGAACTTACATCTATTCCTATAAGGCTTTTTAGTCTTCGTCCACCAAGCAACGGACTGGGTGATTCCAGCTTTAAGTTTCAATTACGACTATCGTTTACCTTAGTTTTTGACTGTGTCGGTAAAACACCACTGCGAATAATCTGTCCACTGACATCGCAGCAAGGAAGAAAACACTGGCGTACATGTGGAAGTGAGTACTTCCGCTTGTTATCTTGCACAAAGCTCGACCGAATATCCACCTGGACGAATGAAAAAGATTGTAAAAATAGCGTGTGGGTCATGTTTCCAGGTTAACGGTACTTTCAATTTAACGATACAAAAACATACTACATTGCACGTTCCACAAAATGTAATGAAGTTTCGAACTGTTTAACGCAACGTATTGTTTTGAAATACACGCGTCGCTTCATTTATTACTCCTATTCCTGCTTCTAACTGCGATACGCTCAAAAATTGTAATAGTCTGCAAATAAGTTTTATAAAGTTAACAAGGTTGTGGGATCTAATCCCATCAGGGTCATTTGTATCTCCCTGAGCAAGAAACTTAAACCTCGTGCATTGAACCTGATGAAAAAAAAGAACTAAATTAAAGTCATTAACTCTCGATGTTGAAAAATCGAAATAAAAATGATTCAAAGGCCTTGCAAAAACACGCAGCTCGGCGACACTCATTGTGAGCATTCAGACGTTGTCCGCCCACCGAGGAAAAAAACGAAACACACAGAAGCAGAAGAGCCGAAAAATGACTTTGTTTTTGTTAAGAGTGAAAAAGTATTAACATACAACAAATATAAAAGTTTGAAAGCCTGTGTCGATTCTGTTTAAAGCACAGTTTCTCAACCCCGTTTAAATTTCCTTCCTGGGTAAAAATTTGGCATGCTTTTGGAGTAAATAAGTTTCTCAACCCCGTTTAAATTTCCTTCCTGGGTAAAAGTTTGGCATGCTTTTGGAGTAAATGAAAGAAAGACAATGTTGTTAGATATGTATACTTATAAAGTTGGACTTTTAGGTAAATTTTCCGCCTTTAAAAAAAACTAAACTAAATTTTACCAACGTATTCTGCAAAGGAGTAACCGTGAAAAAGGTAAACCTATGGTTTAGAGTGAAAAACACACAATACACAACATATAACAGACAAGATGAACTTATAGTCATAACTGGGATCAGCCCTGAAGCGTCCATGCAGACCAGCGATCACGGCACACTCATATATAAATCATAGTACACCAGGCCTATTGAAGGCGCCATACCGGATCATATCGTACTGTGACATATGACAGATAGTTTTTATCATACCTTCCGTTCATTCCCATATCAATGGTCCAAAACGGGAGCATGGATAGAAATATAAAATCCGCTACCGCCAGATTTGTGACGTAAATATCTGTGATGCTTTTTTGGCGAATCTGTCGAGAGTGAAGGTTTGTTTATTAACGTTTTTATTGATCAAAAAAGCATGTGAGGTCTTAATGCAGGTTAGGAAAGCCCACTTTCCAAATTATAACTTCGTCATTAGACTGGGATTATGCTTTGGCGTGTACAAAGACCAGCCCTTACTGTGTACAAGGGTTATCGACAAAATATAGGCTCGTATGCTGCACAATATTGTCTGGAATAGATGGTAGTAAAAGTAAAACATCGCCGTGTGATTTTAGGTAAAAAAAAATAACACAAATACCTGACTTTAAGTAAAAACAAACAAACAAATTGTATTAATAAACGCTATACAAGCCTTGTTAACAGTCCTATGCACTTTGTACGTAATGCTATTTTCTCTAATTCTTTGGCGCAATATAATTATTTAAAGTCACCGATAAACACCAAATCGCACACATGGACATCACCATTCTTTGAAATTGCAATATACGTGGTCATTTTATTACTCGAAAGTAACAACTGTTGTTATCACCAGTAAAACATGTATTATGAACAATACCATTATCCTGTCCATCAGGCCAAGGTCGTATTTTGGCCACAACAGACTCATACAAATTAGAGTCTCTTTAACATAATTTCCTGTGGGGATTATGTTCTTTTAAGAGATTACTTAAGCACCACTTGCTATAGCCGTGTTGACTGCTTTGGCGTTGTGTGACATACATATTTATATACTGTGCCTTTTAATGCGGTTTTATATCCTGGGCTCCGTGATATGCAAAATGTGTAATTATTCTTTGAACACTGACATGAAAGCATTGGAAAACACCTTCAATTTTGTACTTTATCCATTACCAAAGGCCTGCATAATGTTTGGTTTTACCTTAAACTGCATGGTGTACATGATCAGGGCGTTTAATGCGGCTTTTATACCTTAAGCAAAATGATACGCAAAATGTACAATTATTCTTTAAACACTGACACCCAACTATTGGATTGCACCTTACATTTCATGCTTTGGACAAAATGCAGACATAATGTAGGGCATTACCTTAAACTGCATGATGTACATTATCAAGGCGTTTCCCAGAAGTCCAACGATGCACACGATGCCGAACAACGGCAGCATCAGAAACTTCATAAAATCGACAGACTCCCCTGCACTCACATTTCTCGGTGCTGGAGTTGTACCTTGTAGGTCAGGTAAAGTCGTCAACATCTTTGTTCACTCTGCGTTGCTCGTAGAAACACACCCTACACCTCTTACAACTAAATGTTGGATAGTTGGTCTGTAAAACAAGCAAAATAACTTTTACACCCTAAATCTGTCGGATGTTCTGATAAACTAAACGCAAACAACTTGAATTGGTTTACAAATGACTTTGTTCAGAGTGAGATTATCTATTAGCAAAGTAAGCATGTGCTTAGAGCCTCTGGGGCAAATGGGCCACCACAGAAACTTTCATCAATTCGAATCTTTTCAGTTTATACTGCTTAATGAATGTCAATATTGTTCCTTCAACGAACCAAGCTCCAGTAACAAGTTACCTATTTTGCTCGTCACTATACTAGCTCTCTAACGGGCTTTCATCTGGCCCCTTTTTTGACTCAAGAAAAGAACGTTTATATTACAACCGCAACGCTTTAACATTTCCAGCACCCCGAAACACTCTTTTTAGTAGCGATAAACTTCAGACATCAAATTTAAACACGTCGTGCATTAAATGACCTTAAAGCAAATAAAAGCAATACCTGACTTGTTTTAGGTAAGCAAAACTACCTCGTCATTGTATCCAATTTGCACAGTTATGGTAACGTTTCAAAGAGATTTATTTTTATGATTTTCGAACAGTTAACTTAGTCTACAAGTGCGACCGTGAATCATGGCCTAGTATATAGTCAGTCATCAAACAATACACTTGACTTCCGAAAAAAAGGTTTACAGGAAGCTATATAACGTTTACACCCTTCGCAAAGCTGTAAAATTTGTTTTCAAAGGACCAGCAAGCCAGCAGCTGTTTTCAACTTTTCTTACTTTTAAATATAGAAGTTTTTCAATACGCTCTGATCAAATCGGCTGTTAGATGTCTCAGGAACAAGTTTTGCAAGCTAAAATACATCTTAGGTGATTGATACTCCTGGGATTTTGGATCACCCTCTGGAAGATCGAAACACAATAGAAATTTCTTTCTTTTATTTATAACACTGGATTACCATTAATTTTGAAGGATTCTCTTTGTGTGACTACGATGGTTGCAGCATCAAACAGCTACTTGTTTTACAATTTTTTACAACATCATATAAAGTTGACTTGGGGAGTGAATTTTCAACGCGAACAGAGCCCAAAAGTTGGTAAAAATGTAGAAAAATTGCTGCTGACAGTGACATCATTGAAGTCAGGCCTACGTTAAGCCAGTTTTATACTGGTTCGAGAAGTCTTGGCGAGGCCTTTTAACTTCTCTGTCTTACTAAAAGGTGTAATATACTTCAAATACCTCGGCAGCGTTTTGATATAATGCATCCATGTCTCCCATGGGTGTAATGTTGCGAGCTTCATAACATCAAGGCACCTGGTCTTTGGATTACAAGATACATCCTCTTACGGTCGATCATAAATCGTTACTGGCTGCAAGACCGCGCGGCAATGAACGTCCATAAAACTCGCTAGCTTCGTGTCAATCGATGTGCGCAAAAAGTTTATGGTTCTTCTCAATAATAACCTTGTTATACGAAGGATCAATAAAAACGTTTTGTTTCGGTAAGACGTGTGCAACGCTTGGAATGATATCGACTATTTGAATGATGTTTTCACGCCCCGTCGACTGTTAGTTTCTGTTAGTAAAACTATTATTTTTCTCTTTCAGCAGTTTTACTATGAAGCAACTAATCTTACGATGTCCCACATGAAACGTCTTTATCAGAAATTATAATCATCTACATTTTCAAACAATATTGCACTGATGGCTTTATGCAAAAACGCATTAAAATTTCTTTACTTACTTTACATTAACTCCTGAAAAGTTTTTAAACGAACTTATAGTTTCAATTTTGGACACTTCAGGCAAACTTACTGTTAAAATTGTTGGATCTTTCTGCCTCGCCTATTTGATGCTAGTAAAAAGAATTTTATCTTTACTAACTTAATATATTTGGGGCGGGAACTTGGCCGAATGGCCTGGCGCGCCTGACCCATATAAGTCTTACAAAACCTGATCGGGATTCGAACCCAGGACGACAAAGGGCAATTTTCAGTTCTCGGACTGCCGCATGATTGTCAAAAAACACAATAAAAAAAACTTAATATATAAGTTGTTACTGCCAGGCATAACAAAAACTTTACAGAGCTCTTCTGGCAATTGTTGTTCATACCGACCTTTCAAAGTCCTGTACAGGTCGCCTTCATCAGGGAAAAAATAACACTGAGTACCATAAACAAAGAAAAAAAAAAGAATTAAACGCAAGCACGGCACAAAGCAACGAAACAACTGAGCGATAACAAATTTGCGCCACTAATCTACGAATTTGCGCCTCAAATCTTTGAGCAGGTGCTTGTAGCACGCTGAAAGCATCACGTTTGTTTTGATCTTCATTACTCATTCAACTTCCTTCATACCTGTTTTTACTGTTACCTTATTTATAACCGCCTGGTCACAAATACAAAACTAAACAACTCAAAGAGGTAACGTTTTTAAATCTTAAACGTCCTTAACTCGCCAAACAAAATATAACATGCAAAGCAATCCGTTTTTTTCCTTAAGTCTTTTGGCATCGCCTTAGTATTCCACTTGATTTTAGAAGCTCTTAAATCGTTCTGGCAACGGACAACTAAGCAGACGAAAGCCAAAGTCATCCTTCTTAACTCCTAGTCGATGTAAATACGCAGTGAAACACTTAACCACGCGTCGTACTGAGCCTATTGGCGACAGCAAACTCAATCCAATTTACTCTGTTCAATTAACGAGTGCATCTTTCCCGTCCGTCCGTTCAGATAAGACTATAAGACCCCGCTGATGTCAACCACAAACACGTGACACACTCATTCTTTTTTGTCTGTTGCTGCATTTGTTTGATACCAAACACTTAACTATATTTTACACACAAAACCTTATAAAGAAGCAAAAATGTAATTAAACTGGTCGGAAAAGTAATTATCTTTGGGGAAGACTTGTGTCAAAACTATTGCCATCTTGAGTAAAATAATAGCTATTTTGACAAGTTTGAGTTATTGAACGACTTTGTTTCGTTGACATTTCAACTTAATTTTGTTTTTGCAAATTTCTCCCATCTGCGACTTTTACTAGACCAAGAGACTTTTGTTTGCAAACAAGCGCCGGTAAACTGATCTTATTTTCAAACACTTGACACGGGGTGTATAACATCAGCATAATCTAAAATAAAACCAAGACCTTGTGCGTTTCAAAAATCGCTGTTTTGTACAACAGCGAGCGCTGAAATATTTGGTATAAGTTTAGAATCTTTATGAAGTACTTTATATAAAAACCCGTTCCCAAAAACCAAATCATGCAAATAACACAGAAAACGTATATCCCTAAAATTGGCACCAGTAGTCCCTTATTCAAATAGAATGATTTACAAATAAAGTTCTGCGTGTATATTTTGACTTTAATTTAGCCAACTCAATTTCTGCATTAAAACTTGCTGCAAGCATACAATGCCTTGTCGTAACTTTATATTACTGAGAACACTTTGCAGACACAACTCATAAATACGTGGTCATCAACACCACTACACCAGTTTAAATATGTTTAGCGATTTAGCCGTCTCATGACGGTTGGCTGAATAATTTATGTCTGCTTCTACAGTTCGATAACACACCATTGATTTTACCGCCGAAGCTATCTTGTTGCGCGACACAGCCTGATAATTACTTGTCTTCAAATTAATCCTACGTTGACCCCACTGCATTATCTAAATCACATTAAAGCCCTTTTAATTCTTGCGTTGCTTTCTTTAAATCACAGAAATCGCTGCTGTTAATTTGGTTCGCATTGCTCCTATAATAAATCTAAACATAGAAATTGCAAAACCTGATTTAAAAGATAACTCTTGTTCAAATTGACTTGGCTGCAATCTTAGACAAAGTATTTCGTAAAGCATTTTCCAAAAAATCTTGTTCAAATTGAATTTAATGCAATTTTAGACACAGGAATAGGCAACGACGGTTCGGTTTTTCTAATTTTCATTTTAATATTTTTGAGAGTCTTAATTTGTTTCATAAGCCTATTTTGGTCTTAACAAAGGTTAAAGATTACAGAAATAGTTGCTTTGATTGGTATATAACACAACACGGGCACTGGCAGCACCTTCAATGCCTATCCGCCACCGTTACCCTTTACTCTACTGTGCTTTATTGGTTGTCAACCTTGCACAGCCTGGTAAACATTCTTATGCAATCACAAATACTCATCATTGCTTAAAAACAACATATCAGCCATTGTTCCCTGACATATTACTTAAACTACTTGTCATGCACAATTCAATCTGTGTTCTTATGTCATTATAAATACAATACTTTCTAAAAAAGATGCTTAACTTCAAAATGTAATTTTATGAAGCTGTATGTTGTATTTCTACATTCATGGTTTGTGTTTTGTCAAGCAAAACTTGTTGTATCAACCTGCTGCACTTCAAATGTGCACCACAAAAATATACGATTTCTTTTATCGGCGCCAGGTTATGATAGTAGAACTACCAGAAGGTTTAAACAAATGGACAAGAAACCTTCACTTGGTTTCCATTTTTAATATTTTTCGACCCCTGATGATAAAGCCATTCTGTACTTCTTAAGAATAGATTTAAAGACCTACCTCTAGTTAGCAGACCCTTTTTACGGGGTTCGAATCTAGGACGCTCCCGAGGACAAATTCCGATCAGTTATTTTTGTGTCTGTGTATGGGTCAGGCGCCTTGTTATAACCGCGTTGTTTTATCAACATCTAGTGCCGATGAGCTTGCGCTAAAATGATTTCCGCGTTACCACTACCTGTCACTCTTAAACAGAGCGCGCTTTCGACATGCTTGACTCGATGCCGGAATCCTGGTGCGTTTGAGAGGGAAAAAGCGACGCGAACGATTTGCCTTTTTGGGAGCAACCATTCTTGAGACAATTTTTTTCTGGCACTGCAATCATTTTTAGCTAGAAACTCATTTTGCCGATTCAGATCATTTTGACAGTGGGAATGGAGATCGGTGCTTTCATTATTTTTTGGCTTCCGTTTTTCCTCAAGGGGGTAATCTTTCCATTTTGCAGCTCTTGCTTTTTACCACCAACCGCTAAAGTATTCATAAACTGGCTCGGCTACGCAAATTCGGCTCTAAACCCTTTCATATACGCTTACTCCAACGAGGAGTTTAACAAAGCGTTTAAACGCATCTTCCGCGATTTTCATAGGTGGATCGGTTCTATCACGTGACTTTAATTGTCCAATCACAGTCGTTGAACACAAGTATCTTCACTGCCGTAGATTTGATACTTGACTCACGGTAATAGAATAATAAATCACACAACTCTACCAAGGTTCAGAAAGAGGGGAAAAGCTTTTTCGGTTATAATATCTACTCCAACAATATTTCGTTTGCGGTTTCATGTGTCTGGCCGTGCACACAAACTTTTCGAGTACACTGAGGACCAATGTGGGCAACATTAGATGTGCACGCTGTGGCCACACACCAGTCTATGCACATCAAAGATTTCCATGTGTCTGGACATACACACAAGCTCCTCGAGACATTGATGACCACTGTGGGTAATATTAGATGTTTATGTTGTGATCACACACCCGCTAATGCGCAGCAATAATTTTTATGTGTCTCAACAAACACACAAGGTCCCTACGTATAAAATCAACTATTGTGCAGCACAGACTTTCTATTGCGTGAAAAAATGTGAGAGCATTGAGAAAACTTACAAGCGGTAAGCTTACGAAAACATTGGCCACAGCTGAAAGCGGTTCCTAATTTGTGCCATGGTGTCAGATACTAATTGTTACGCATTTAAACTATAGGCTAGGACCAACTGGTTTCACTAAATGGAACATTTTTGTCTGTGATTTTTAAACGCTCGATTTAAATTAAGTGATTGTCTGTTGGGTGGATTCCCATCTGGTTATTCCCTTTTCTGAATCTGACGCCACCAATTAGAAACCACACTGGCTATTTCACACGTTGTATGGAACCATAAAGTCACGAAATAAAAACACAAAAACTCTGTGTTATAAGATCACAGCAAACATGATTGCACAGTTAAAAACATAAGTGAAGTGCTCAAAATGATTGTTAATCTCATTAATACCAGACCGGAAGTTACGGATTTCCGCTTTTTGTGGCGCAATAAATAGATACAGTTCTGTCCCCCGGACAGCGTGTTCGGAGTTGTAAACGGGTTGTATGTTTTAGGTTCGTGCTCGGTCTAAAGCCGAAATGTTGGATCGAAAATTGATTTATGAAGTATTTTCGCAGACAGGTCTACATAACGACCGATGAATTGCACATCTGTGCGCATTAAATCAATATACACGCTGAGCGAATACACGCTTGTGCAATAAAATACAATATTACGCAAAAATGGTAAGAATGAAGCAAGTGCCTAGCCTGATTTGTTTCAAAAAACATTTTGACAAATCCGACCCGAAAACCCAGTCCGTTCGACAAATTCACTGCATTATGTAAGGCACGTGAAGGCGAAAACTAAATATCGAACAAATTCAAGTGAAACTTTTGATTTTTCGGTATACAAACATTGATCAAATTGTGATTGCCTTGAAGACTTAATCGCGATAATCCAATCTCGTCATCGAACAACTGATGTCATATAGGTGTTGCCTGCGAAATAAGGTAACATGTTCAAACCCTTACTCCGAGCATGCCTGCCCTGCAGATTTAAAGTTGTCTTTTCAGTTGTTACGGAACATTTTGTCTTGGCAGTGACTGTACACAATTCTGCAGTTTTGAAAAGCTTTTAACGGTTCAAGCATTTAACGAAATCTTTCGAAGAACAAAGTTTGTTCAGGATGCTATGTTTCAATGCAAAATTTTAGGGGTTTCTTGTGGTTGGATTTTCTATTGTAAGTAAAACTTTAAAGCAAGATAAATTCCTCTTATTGGATTGAATAGACATTTTGCTCACACAGAATTTTCTTGGACTATCTATCGCCATTTTTGACATTTAAACCGTTTCTACTTTTATTTTTTGGGTGATATAGCCTAAAACAATTATTCGATTTTTTAGTGTCCTATTGTATAGATGTATGAATGTTCCTTTACCTTGTTCTCTGTTCGTATGAAATGTAGTTTCAGTTTCAACCCCTACAATTTGTGGTGCGTTGTACGAAGCTTGGTCTCTTTTTTCACTGAACAAAAAAATGCAAACAAAACTAAAAACCAATTACCACTTTATAGTTAAAGAGCTGGCGATCAATTAAATATGCACAAAAGTTATACAGACATATTTACCTGTCTTTACGCAACAGATTTTCGGGGGCTTCCCTTACTTCATTCACAAATAATTCGCCCTCATCACAAGTCCTCTTGCGTTTTCCCCAGCACTAAACCATGCAATGGCCTTGTTATTAGTTTAATACGTATTGGTAAAATCATGTAGGCCAACTTTATAATTTTCCACGCACACTAAAAAATAATCTCTTTAATTTGTATAAGTTTACACTCGTTCATACGGTGTTACCAGAAAACTCTGCTTAAATTTTAGGCTTCTAAACAAGCTCCAAAAATTTTCAGTTAAGAAAATCCATCTATTTTTTGTAGGCTACTTACCGGACAAATACCTTTTCTCGGTTTCGATGAATCACCTTTCGGTGCTTTATTTGCCTTCAGGAATCGGTCAGCCGTGACGGATCCACAACAATGACACATCAACGAGTGCAAAACCTCGGTCATCTAAAATTTAAATCCGATTATAATTTTATCAGGTACATCTATAAGTAAACACTTGAGAACAACATCACAAAATTTCATTGTATTTCTTTTATTTAAAATTTAAAATCCCTATTCAGCGTATTGTCGCTTCTTTGTAGCAAGCTTAATGCCAAATTGAACTCTTTTGATCGATCTTTTGTTGTTGTAGGCTTCTATAGGTTTAATTGAGTTTGAAAATAGTTTTAGGAAATTGACGTTTTGATTGTGCCTAAACCCAGCACGATTTTTTTAACTTCGAAACTAAAACCATTTTATGTCCTTTTCTATAGAGGTTGTATAAAGTAATTTGCACCACAAAAACTAAAATGTGTGGCGAATGGCCTTGTTTGGAGCAGAATGTAAAATATCAAGTAAAGCCAAAATGTAAGGCATCTTGTAACTATCAAAAAATTGTCCTTGCTAAATTTGTTTTGCAATTTAAACAGCAACGTGGTTAGAACCAAGCGCTTTTAAGGGTAAAAGGATTAAACCATTAAAAATCAATTCATTCATTTGCGTAAATTCTACTATTTAAATTCTAAGATTAATATGTTTTGGATTTAGCCACGCTAGAACCTTTCTTCACCCTGACGGAAACATGGTATCCCATTCTCCAATCCACCAACACACCGTTCAATAACGTGACAAGATTGATTCGTTACCTTCAGTTTGAGGTCTTCTCGCATGAAAGCGTATAGAATCGGGTTGACGCAGCTGTGGCTCCACGCCAGGCATGTACTAAACATGTGAATATAGTAGTGGGTCGCAGATAGAACGGCTGGAACATCTGTGAAGGGAACAGCAAGAGTTTAAGCCAGAAAAGGGTATTAGAATGGACTGTTGAACTAGTGTTTAGGAGCTCAACTATTTTGCTTTTGTTTACCCATTTGGCAGACTTTGTCAAACAATTTATTTTTTTTAGTTTTAAACACAGTAATTCATGTGAAGTGAAGGCTTTTGCTTTCTTATATTTCCTTCTAAACTTATGCACAGTTTCACATTTTTGCTCTCCCTTACCTTTTGGCACATTTTCAAGATTTAAATGTACCTTAAAGATTAATTAACACGCTAATCCCGCTAAAGTTTACTGATTGCTTGTATTTACTTCCAAAGAATCCCACGTCCAGCAGAGAACCTCTCTGAACTATAGATCATAACCGAGTGATATCGTTCATAACATAATCGGTTACAATCGAGTGAAAATAGATAATGTCAATCTACACAATTTTATTTTAACAATCTGGACGCAGTGTTGGGGAGACGTTTTTAATGATTTGATTTAACTGGACTTGACGTTAGACCCAAACACCTACTCAGACTTGACTTGGGATTTAAACCCCAACTCACTTGACTTGACTAGGCCTTATTTGACACTTGACTGATAAAACCCCCCAACTTAGGATACACACTTAAGGTAGGCTCTGATTGTTAGCAACTGTTTTCATGTAATTTGCACCACATCTTTCTTGTATTGCCAAAATTGTTCTCTTCTTTCACTCATTAAATCCGCTTCTCAAGATTCTTCATGCAAATTAGCAAGTAAACATCCCTTCTGAAATCTACTTACTTATCACTTCTAGACCTTGCAAGGCATAAAGGGCGTTGGATATTTGATTTGGAAGCCAGCAAATTAGGAAAACCAGTATAACAACCATCACCAATGTAGTGACTCGGTCCTGAACAAAAAAGATAAGTACCAGTACAAAACACACGAATACATTGTTTGTGTTAAAACTACGTGAGAGTCCAAGCCCATAAAAAAAACATCAAGTCATTCCTCTCTGATATTTTAAGAAATTTTGACAGCACCAGTACCGATAAGCAAGCATAAAATAAGCGCATGTAAACACTAATACTAATAATGTTGTCAAAGCAAATTAAACGTATCTTTTAATTTAAATAAAGACGAATGACTTTTATGAACTTACATCTACGGGCAAAAGGTTAGTTAAAGTCTTAATAACCAAGCAAATAAACTGGGTGTTTCTACTTGAATTTTGTACAAAATGAGTACGAATTTACAAACAGGCCGAATTAAATAACACTCGAGCAGACTTTCATGATTTTCATCATTTATACATGATATCACTTCAATCCATGCTTACCTTCGTTCCTTATCCCAAAGTTTAAACCTTTAACGTATAACTTACCTGACGTTTGCTTGTCAATTGTCCACTCGTTTTTCGGGATTTCAGGAAGATAATAATTGCAGAGTAACAAGCAGCAATTATGAGAAACGGAAGAGCAAACCCAATTATAGACCTGCAAAAATTAAACGTTGTGTTGTATATCATACAGTCTCTACTTCAGAGTTGCAAGCAGGCCAGAACCTGAAAGACCGAAAAAAGCCTGAATTAGGCCCGTAAAAAAACGTTGCATTTTATAGCCTGTAGTCTTTACTTCATGGTTATAAGCGGATCCTGAGTTGGGCCCAAAGCCAAAAGTACAAGCCCAAAACCTGGCCTGAAAACCAATCTAGATTTAGGCCTGAAAGTTGGTAAAACTGTGGTAGAAATGTGGCCTAGTGTGAAGTCAACCCTAGTCCGCAGACTCATATGAGTTCGTGAAAGGTTTTCGAGAGTTCGCGATCACCTCATGGCAAATAAATCAACCCGAGGCCGTAAACCCATATGAGTTCGTGAAAGGTTTTCGTGAGTGCGCCATCACCTCATGACAAATAAATCAACCCTAAGCCGTAAACCCACATGAGTTCGTGAAAGGTTTTTGTGAGTTCGCGATCACCTCATGGCAAATAAATCAACCCGAGGCCGTAAACCCATATGAGTTCGTGAAAGGTTTTCGTGAGTGCGCCATCACCTCATGACAAATAAATCAACCCGAGGCCGCAGACCCATATGAGTTCGTGAAAGGTTTTCGTGAGTTCGCGATCACCTCATGGCAAATAAATCAACCCGAGGCCGTAAACCCATATGAGTTCGTGAAAGGTTTTCGTGAGTGCGCCATCACCTCATGACAAATAAATCAACCCGAGGCCGCAGACTCATATGAGTTGGTGAAAGATTTTCGTGATTCTGCAACCATCTCACGACATATGAATCACACTGCTTTGTATTTGTTTTTAACTCTTAATCGAAGATTAAGAAACACTGAAATGAATGAAGGTTTAGTGTACCTGGTAAAAGAATGAATTATGAACCATTGTCGGTGGGAAGGGTTGCCGTCCATAAACATCCACGTACATCGACTGATGCCTGCATTGCAATGTTAATATTAATCATGTTAAATACAATCTTAAAAGAGCCACAATAACTATACAAAATAGTAACCAATTTTGTGCGCAATGGGGAAAACTGTACAAATGATTAACAAACGTTGGCCCTTTCCAACTTAAACGTTGCTCCTTTTTCTTTGTCTTGGACAAGTATATGTTTTTGTAACTTGTCTGCAAACTTATAAATCAACCAATCAGACGCTTGTATTCTTTCTTAAAACTAAACATTTATTTTCTACTTCTTTGTGAGAATATAATGCGAGTGTTTTAGGGCAATTCATATTTGTTACTGAGTCTTTTATACGTTGTTATGCTCATAAAACGGGTGCGTAAAACTAAACCTTTATTTTCTACTAACCCAGAGCATGGTAATCAGTCTTAAGAAAAGTTGTGACACAAACCTACAAATGTTTAATGTTACAAAGCAAGTTACAAAATCAAACGACATCAGAAAAAAAACCATGGGGGTCGAAAACCCGAATCCCTTCTCAATAAATCATAGTAAACCATTCCTATTGAAGGCGTTGTAGCAAGTCATGCCGATCTTCCAAGAGTTTTCGTGTCCTAAAACAGTGTGGTCCAACTTTATTTTGTTGCGGGCCATTCAAAATCGTTAACTTACTACGCGGGCCAAGGTTTAAATTTTTGCTGGAAAGACTTTTTTTCTGGGTCAAACTCTAGGGTAACTATACATCTTTTTTATCAAAAGATAAGTTTATTTTTATATTTTATAGTTTTTCTGAGTAGAAGCTGTCAAAAACATTTTAAACACAGTTTCCACTCTAGCGCAAAAATGCCTCTGAACGGTTTATAGAAACAGAACCCTTTATTGCATAACAATGCCTTGTCATGCGTCACAATAGGAGATTTAGCAGTATTTAGTATGTGGTAATCCTCACATTTTGAAAAGATAGAATTATTGAAAACAAAACTTATAGTTGTCATTAAAATGTTGGGACTTTCGCGGGTCAACAAAATTATCTCGGGCCTGCAGTTGGACCACGCTGTCCTAAAACATAACCTAGAAAAATCTAGCCTGATGTAAGATTTACGACAGAAGCCTGTGTTTGAACGCTTAAGAGTCGATTCCAGTTATAAATGTATGAATATGTAGTCTTTAGATTACGGTATGTCTTTTGCCTGGCTGAAAAAAACACATGTTAACTCAAGAAACGTTTGGCTGAAACCCGAAGGGTGTCGAGACTCGTGGTGGAAAATCCGTTGGTTTTAAACAACATGTTAAGTATTGAAAAACATTACCTGTTTGGTTGTTGTGCTGTAGATCGCGAAAATAGAATGCCTCTGAGCTAATGATAATTGAAAAGACCCAGATCGCCACTGACCCGATCACAGCGCCGTTGCGGGTCCTAAAAACGAACAAAACATTTCTATAACCGAAGCCAACATTTGGAACTTTAAACATGGACAGTATTGGACACGGATCGAATCAATAACTTTTCGGATTGGCCATGTACCAAGATTCCACTTGCATATCTACAGCTTTAAGTTCACCCATTCCCTAAACTAGTAAAAATAGTGATGCTTGATTCGCCCAATATGGGTTTGGTCCGAAACCGCATATTCGGTACATCACTACACTCTATATACTTTCAAACGGAACCATATAATCCAACAGTCTTGCAAAACTCATTCAGGTCACAGGCGAACCCATTAGGATACCACATTTAGGAGTTTCTCTCCCAGTAAGAACATAGGATGACTAAAAAATAAATATAATCCAAATCATCCTAACTATTTTCGGTGTAGTTTTATTTCCGCTCGTTTTCGTAGGGCTTTATATCTGCAAAGCAATTTTATCAGGGGATATTTAAAGGCTTATGGCTTTTCGACCGGCCATAGGGCATGCATTGTAATATTAGTTGCTTATGGAAGAAAAGCTATTTTTATTGTATTTAATATGAAACCCAAATTGTAATCCAATACTACCTTTCGAAATATCTGAATGAGGGCCACATAAATCTAGCAATAAAAATATTGGTTTAATTTTTCCGTTTGGACTCATTTCATACATTAAATATTTAAAGGCCAGTTATATTACTCGGACCCTAATAAGTCGCGTTATTTGGCATGGATGTTGAAAAAATAAAACATGACTTTATTAGTCTGACGGCATTGTGTTGTTAATCATAATAAATACTCATTAAAGGTTGTTTGTAAAAAAATGATGAAAATACGAGCAGTGTCGAATGATTTTGAATTCAAAAATTGAGCGAAGTCTTTCGTATTGAAATATTACCAGAACAAATGCTTAGAATTACCTAATTATTTGGCAAAAAGTTAAAGTGTAGGTCACTCGTTCTTTAATTTACGGGATATTACTCTTTACAGTATTGGCGGTATCTTATTTAGATACAGACTTGACTGTTAGGTATATCAATTTTCATCCACAAGCAACGGATAGTAACGAATCTGACCCGATTTGCAAGTGGGTATCGGAGCCCAAACCCGGCTCAAACCGGAAAAAACAGCCTGAATCCTGACCTTAATCAGATTATTTTTTAAATGAGTCCCAAAAATTGGTAAAATTTTGGCACGAAATAGGCGTGTATAAAGTCGGTCCCGATTCAAGCCGCTTTAATCAAAACTCATAAAAGTCCGGGCCGATTTGCAACACTAAATCTGACAAAGTTAAGAAAAAAGAATTTAAAAATCGCTTACCTCAGTTTTTGACTGTGTCCGTAAAACACCACTGCAAATAATCTGTCCACTGACATTGCAGCGAGGAAGAACACACTGGCGTACATGTACACGTATGTGCTTCCGCTTGTTGACTTGCACAAAACTCGGCCGAATATCCACCTGAATGAACATACAGTCAAACTTTGATACTATGCCACCCTCGCTACTATACCACTTTTGATCGTCACCAACTAAATTCAATAGAAAATATATTTACTATGCCACCCCTTACCCTTGATACTATGACACATGAGAGAACAGTATTACTGTATTAACGGTCTGGTTATGGATTGAAAAATTGGGCCTTTTGACAACTTTCGGTTTGAGCTCATGATAAAACAGAGAAAACACGAAAAACAAATCGTTGAATAAACAAACGTGGCCATGTTAAGAGGTTTCACGGCTTTGCAGCGAGTTATGTAAACGCCGTTCTGTGCTTGTGTCACGGCAAAACTAACAGATCTTGTTTGTTCTAGGCACGATCTATTCGTTTTTTTTTTGTAATAAATTCTACTTTATACTGTACTTTATACTGTATACTGTAATGAATTATAATGGTACAACGTGGCATTACAGTACATTGCTGTCACGTCACAAGGCTATGTTTACAACCGACTCTCGCTATTATGCCACCCTCGCTACTATGCCACTTTCTCTCGGTCCCAAAGGGTGGCATAGTATCGAAGTTTGAATGTAATAGCTTGTGAAAATAGCGTGAAGGCATTTTTCCCACGTTAAGAGACACTTTTAATTTAACGATCAGGGTATACAAAAATACACTGAACAATGCACAACATGTTATTAAGTAACATCAAAACAAAATGTACCGCTTTATAATACGAAGTATATAGGCAATCTATGCACAAGATACAAACTTTTTAACGCAACGTATTGCTTTGAAACAAGACCTGTCGGTTCATTTAATGTTCGAACTCAATGCGATACGTTTAAAGTGAGAGCTTTACATAGCCTGCAAGAATGATATACACGTAAAAGTAACTAGGTTGTTGGTTATAATCCCATCTGGGCCACTTGTGTTTCCCTGAGAACCCAGTGGAACCTGATAGATTGAACTATCTTATAAAGTCACATCTCGCGAAGTCGAAAACTTCAAAAAAATGATTTATTGGCCTTGCAATAAAAGAGGCAGGTCGACGGTGGACTAAGTGACGTGTTCAGGCGTTGCCCGGACATAGAGGATTAAAATCAAACAAACAAAAACAAAAGAGCTCAAAAAACGAATTGGTTTTGTTCAGAGTGAAAAAATATTGACATACAACAAATATCAGGCAACTGTTACCAGACCTTCCGTTCATTCCCATTTCGATGGCCCAAAACGGGAGCATGAACAGAAATATAAAATCTGCGACCGCCAGGTTCGTGACGTAAATATCTGTGATGCTTTTCTGGCGAATCTGTCGAGTGAAGATTTGTTCATTAACGTTTTTATTGCCAAAAACTAAGGCTACGTAAGCTGATTTTCCAAAATTATTGCTTCGTCATTAGGCAGGGAATGTCTTACTGTGTGTACGAAGGCCAATACACAAGATTTATTTGAATTAAAATATCACCTCGTGTGTTGCACAACGTTGTTTGGAAAAGATGGTGGTAACAGTAAAGTATCGCAATATGACTTTAGGTAAAAAAAATAAATTCTGATTATAATAAAAAACAAACAATATAGGTATGATTCCTGGCTACGTTTGATTCTACTCCACAGTCCTGTCCACTTTGTTATAATTACAAATACTAATGTGTTTGTATGGTTATAACTCCGCTATATATTTTTCAAGTCACCAACAAAAAATCACACACACGGACAGCCTTTTTTTCTTTCAAGTAGCATCAAACGTGGTCATATTATTACTTAAACAAATGTTCTTGTTATCAGTGAACTATTTAATTTTTTCTTCTTAAAATTTTATGTAACAATTTTCATTATTCTGGACATCAGACCTTGTGAAATGCAATATTTTTAACCACAAAAGGCTCAAATAAATTATGGTCTCTTTAGCATAATGTCGACAACATAATGCATGTGGGGATTATGTACCTCTTAAGAGATTGACTTAAGCAACATTTGCTATATCCGTTTTGGTTGCTTTTGCGTTGTTGACTGACATGTGTATACATATTTATACACTGTGCCTTTTAATGCGGATTTCGTACACTGAGCATAATGATACGCAAAATGTACAATTATTCTTTAAACACTGACAACCAACTATTGGCTTGCACTACATTTCATGCTTTGGACAAATGCAAACGTAATGTAGGGTATTACCTTAAACTGCATGATGTACATGATCAAGGCGTTTCCCAAAAGTCCAACGATGCACACGATGCCGAACAACGGTAGCATCAGAAACTTCATAAAATCGACAGACTCCACTGCACTCACATTTCTAGGTGCTGGAGTTGTACCTTGTAGGTCAGGTAAAGTCGTCGACATGTTTGTTTACTTTGCGTTGCTTGTAGAAACACACAACCTGTACCTTTTACAACTAAATACTGGACAGCGGCCCTGTAAAACAAACAAAATAACTTTTAAACCTCAAATCTGTCGGTTGTTCTGATCAACTAAACGCAGACAACTTGAATTGGTTTACAGACAGCTATGTTTATTGTAGGAATATCCATTAATCAAAGTAAGCATGTGCTCAAAGCATCTGGCGATAGAATACACCACAGAAACGTTTCAAAGCCAAATTGTCTCAGTATTTAAATGCATCACCAAGTCCAATTTTTTTAGTTGAAAGCAGCAAACAATAATGTAATGAACGTTTAATTAATCATCTACATTTTCAAAGGATATTGTACTGATGGCTTTGTGAAGAAAATCGCATTGAAATTTCATTACTTACTTACATGTGAGCTCCTGAACTTAGCAAAGTTTATTCAACAGAAAGTTTGCACACTTGGGGCACACTCACTATTAAAGTTGTTGGATCTCTAAGGCTCGCCTTATTGATGCTGGTTAAAACATTCTTGACATCACTCATTCAACATGCAAGCTTTCGCTGCCAGGCATAATATCAACTATATAAGGCTCTTCTGGCAATTGTATTTTATACGGGTCGCCTTCATCATGGTAACTAACACAGTACAGTGCACGACAAAGGGAAAAAAAGAATTAAACGCAAGCACGTCACAATGCAACAAAAACGCTGTGCTATAACGAATGTTTGAGCCTCTAATCTTTAAGCAGGTGCCTGTAGCACGCTGAAAGCATCACGTCTGTTTTGATGTTCGATGTGATGTTCATTACTCATTCAACATCCTCAACTTCCTTCAGTGTTTATTTTGTTGTTGCCTAGAACTTCCTGGTTACAAAAACAAAAAACAACTCTAAACAAAGAGGCGACGTTTTTAAACCTTAAACGTCGTTAACTCGCCAAACAAAATATAACATACAAAGTCATTCGCTTTTTCTTTAGGTCTTTTGGCAACGCCTTCGTATTCTATTCGATTCTAGCTCCCAAATCATCATCTTTCTTCGTCTGTTGCTGCGCGATTTGTTTTAAGGATCAGCTTTTGCACCTTTTGCTGGACCAAGAGATTTCTGTTTGCAAACAAGCGCCGAAAAACTAATCTTATTTTCGAACACTTGACACGGAGTTTATAATATTAGCAAAATCCAAAATAAAACTGAAACCTTGTGCGTTTCGACAATCGCTGTTTTGTTTTTTACAACACCGAGCGTTGAAATATTTGTTAAAAGCTCAGAATCTTTACAAAGTACTTAATATGAAAACCCATATCCAAGAAACCAAACATGCAAAAACTTTGGAAAATAGTTTTCGCCTTAACATGACATCAATAGTCCCTTATTCAAATAGAATCATTTACAAAAAAAGTTACGCTTGTATATTTTTACTTCAATTTATTCAACCAGAAAAATAGAAATTGCAAAACCAGATTAAAAAGATAAGTCTTGTTCAAATTGAATTGGTTCCAATCTTAGACATCGGAATATGAAACGACGAAACAATTATTCCTATTTTTGTTTCAAATTTTTTATCACTCTGTTGCTGCCGTAATTTGTTCCATAAACGACCTATGCTCTTCTTAATGGCTAAAGGTTACAGAGATGTAGTTGTGGGAACATTAAAACGTTTTGCATAGGTGTGATTTTGTCTACATCTGGTTTGGTGACAAATTTGCCTTTGTTAGAAGTTTCTCTGATCCTTTCCGACCACTTTGGGATTACTTGGATTGATATATAACACAACACGCACAGGTGAATACGAAGTCGAGCCTTGTAGTAAGTGCTACGCATTCAAAGTCTATTCCCGCTATCGTTACCCCTTACTGCGTTGTGCTTTATTGGGTGCCAATCTTGCGCAATTTGGTGAACAGCGCCTTCAGCAACTACTCCGTCTATCCGCCATAGTTACCCTTTACTCTACTGTGCTTTATTGGTTGTCACCCTTGCACAGCCTGGCAAACATCCTAATGAAATTGTCCAGCTATAGGATTTCTTTTATCGGCGTCAGGTTATGGTAGTAAAATTAACAGAAGGTTTAAACAAACGGACAAGAAACCTTCACTTGCTTTCCATTTTTTAGTATTTTTGACCCCTGATATACTTTCGCACTTCTTAAGAATAGATTTCAAAACCTACCTGTGGTTAGACCAGAGCCTTTTTACGGAATTCGAATCTAGGACGCTCCCGAGGACAAATTTCGATTAGTTCGTTACGTCTGTGTGTGGGTCAGGCGCCTTGTTTTAACTTATAACTGCGTTGTTTTATTAACACCTAGTGGCGTTGTGCTTGCGCTAAAATCATTTCCATGCTAACACTACCTGGCGCTGTTGAACAGGCCGTGCTTTCGACATGCTTGACTGAATGCCGGCATTCCGGTGCGTTTGAGAGGGAAAAAGCGACGCGAACGATTTGCCCTTGTTTGGAGCAAAATTGAATGAGATAGTTGTTGCGCGGCTGCCGCGGGGCGTAAACGCATACAAGGCATAGTTTGTAAGGCAATGACGTGAGTTTGGTGTTGCTGCAGAGATGCCTTGTTATGGTGATAGATTTGTAAAGAGTTAAGTATCTTATAGCTTGGGGGTGGAGTAAAACAAGACTTTTAAGGGTTGGTTTAGTAGCATAGACTTGCGATTAGTGAAATCATACTTAGCTTGGCAATGTTTTAGTTGCGATTTTAAGTCAATAGGTTGTAAAGGCAATTTTACTGTTGTTTACTGTTTGAAATTTTACCAACCTTAATTGTAGATATGTTTGTGTCTTTGTGATTACCCAAATACGAGTTAATTAAGTTATATGTAGAATTTTAAGTCATATTCAGACGTTTTTTTTCGATTTTAATACAAAAATAACTGCAGTTAGTCATACTTGTTGTTTTGATACAGTCGTCTTCTTGTCGACTATGACGTAATATAGCATGTGATGACTTTTTGCTGCTTGAGCTGTCAGCCATAAAATGAACACGAGAATAGAAATTACATTCAACCGTTTTATTGTTTGCGCATTGGCACATTGTTGAAGCTTTTATACCCAGTAATACCACGGTTCATTGGTCTCTCTAGTCTCGACTGTCTGCTTTGGACGGAATTGAATGTCGTAGACGTTTTGTGCTTCCGGTATTAGGTCGCATTCCAAGCGTTTTGTATTCAGTTTTGGCTGTGATTGCTAATTGCTATTCGCTAACTTGTGTCAGTGGGCAAGCAAAAAAGACCACAGCAGAAGTTAGTTCAGACTTACATTGGTATTATTTTTAAACAAGGCATGATGCTTTTTAACTGCTAATTGTTATATTCAATCAGTAGATAAGCAAAAAAGTAGAGAAGTTAATTTGGAGCTATCAGTAGGACTTGAGTTTCCCTATTTTTTCTGTTTTAAAATGTGTGAGGCCAGAAACTAGCTGTCTGTTGATTTTCAAAGTTTGTCAAAAGTCGGTTTGTAAATGGAACGACGACACGCTGGTCTGACGTCACTTGTTTGTTTAAACGAGGGGAATTTGTGAGTTTAAAGAGAGCCGAAACTTTGTACAGCGCCCAGGGGGAACTATTCTTTTTGCTATTCAGTATTATTATCCTTGTCAGTTGTCACCAGTGTATGCTATTTAAATAATTCATATAATGTCCAATGAACAACGCTTACGAATATGCCGGATTTGGTCAAGACTAGCATTTTAAAACTGTCAAGCCGATTTACTGTGTAATTGGCAGATAATCTTATTTGCTGGGAGTAAATAATCACAAGCAGATAAGTGAAGGAAAAAAGGCAAGACTTGAAAGGGAAAACTGCTCATCCAAGTTGTTCACTTTGTCCAAACTTTGCCGTTTGCCACAAACATTTTATCTGCAGTGCAATATTGATTGATTCAAACTAAATTGCAATAATCTTTACAACAAAAAACACCCCATGAGACCGACGTTTCGGTTTTGTTTTGCATAATATCTATCACGTGGACTTGAATTGGCCAGAGGGGCCAACCCATTGTGAAAATATTCAAGCTGGGATAAAGTGCCAGTAGCTGAATAATTGCACTGTAACAGTTGTCGACCCGGAAATAGCTGAGTATGTTTGATACAGACCAGTCATGAAGGACACGATTGGTGAATTACAGCCAAATTCGCTGCATCTGTACCGTTTATGCAGTTAAAATTAAGTTTGAAAAAGGTTATATGTTAGGTTAGAGTCATTGCCCCTTTGTGCAAATGAGGCTGTTTTGTCCATTTTTAAACCTGGTATCATAACTTGAAAGGCCCACAGTTTATGCAAACCGTATTGCCGACCAGTGTATTGATTTGCCTCTAAATCAATTCAAATGTTGCGAGTTTCAATTCAATAACTTTGTGCCGACGGTGAAGTGTTTTAAAGTGGTTTCTTGTTCCAGTTGAAATGTAAACTGAACGCAGTTTCAGGAATACTACGTCCATTCATAGCCCTTGTAAATTCTATAGAGTGTCGTTTACGTTAAACGCTCTTGTGACTTTCTATTGTATTAACAATATAGGGAGGTACGCTTACCACTCAATGTTACGTGATCGATGTGTAGAACGACTAGATTAAGGTCAACACGTGCTGCGAAAAAAATCCTGTAGCATTGTCTTGGGTAGAGCTTTTGTATCTTTGTACGTCTAAAGTCTTTCGAGTTATGGAGCTTGTGTGGTCAAACGTATAAGGGAGCGTTGGGCCTTGACAAATTGTGCACACTTTTGCCACATGCAGAACAAAACTTACCCTAATGTAAAAGTCCAAGGGATGTTTCTAAATTTAGATAGCAAGCAAGAAAGAAACATCTTCGTTCGATGTAAAACTTGAACTGTTAAACTGGAATGAATATTTTGCCCAAATATCATTAACCAAATAAAGGGGTTCCAGCTCCTTTTGTACAAATACTGTCAGCGTTGTCATGGTCCCTGCACTGGGGGATTTGACGCTAATGTAGGTCGCCTTAAACGAGCCGACTAATCGTTGCATTGTGTAATGAGGTTGACGCAGAAGTGTAAATAATTAATTGTGTTCTCATGGTCTTAACCCATTTGTCCTGTCGCTGTTTGAAACTTTCACAGGGACCATAGCCGGTCTACAGTGTCCAGTGCGGATGGGTAAACGAAACATGAATGAATTATTTAGCAGAGCATATTGGCTTAAATGTGTTGGGGAAACGACTGTGTTTTTAGTAGCACACCTTCGTCTTAACCATTGCTATCAGTGATTTGCATTTTCACAGTTGTGTTAACTTGAGATTATCACGCTGGATGGAAGAAAACATAGTGACTCAATTGCACTGGAACAATCACCAAACCCGGAATAGCTGCGAAACTTTCCAGCGCAATAGGGGCCCAAAATAGTGGCAGAGACAATGGATGGATGATGGATAAACGCGCTGCAGCTACATCGTTTAGCTCAAGAGAAGTGGAGGTTTTTTTTGCAGCTGACAAAAGATATTGAACTGTGAATTTATAAGCTGGTTTTGTCAGTTATTTAGTGTAAACAGCTATGATTACTCACTGTATTGTGAATGTTTGCTTAAAGCTACACGATTTAATACAATGAGTAAACAGATGATTTAACACTCTCATGACTCTCATGAATTCCACATGATGATTTAACACTGTGAATTGTGTTTATACAAACTCTTTAGCGCTCATTCCTTTCAAGAACCGCAGTTTGTAGGTCATATTTACATTTGAGCCTCGCCCTGCAGCCAGCCTGCAATCAAAGGCGTTTCACTCTCATTCATTTCCTTGATTTGAGGATGTATGGATAACCGCGCCTTCAAAAGCGCTGCAATACAAAACTGTACAGTTATTAATACTACTCAGTGCAGTCAGTCATATGATATAAATATCGTAGATTTGCCAGTGATTCGTGACTCGATTAATCACACGGTTTTGTATTTGCTTATGCCCGCAACGTATTTGAGCTTACGAACTAAATGGCTTAATTTGTATTTTTGTGAGTAGTTTGGTGAAAAACAAAACTGCCAGAGAGCCTGTACTTACTATAGTGGATACATTCTATGGCAAAGTTTGCTATAGCTGCCGTTATTGCCATAAAAGCAAGGATTTTAATGGAATTAGGACGAGAAACGGTTTGTATACGCAATGTTACTGTGTTTGTTAGGCAGATAAGCTTAGGTGTTTATTGGACAGAAGAACCTGACAAGCAAAAGTAACTTTATTATGTGGGTGGGTTTCGTTATTTTGGCTCCAAGTTTTCTAACATGCACTAAACCAAGCGAAATGTTAGCAGTAAATGATCGCTTCTTCGCCCAAGGGCAACATATTGAAATTTTGCTGCAAGCTTCACGGAAAACTGTTGGAAACACGATATATGACGTAATATTTTGGGTGACGTGAAGGCTTGGCTGTCGTGCGTGCATTTAGGCTCGTCTAGTTGTTATGCAGTGGCGACTCAACCGAGCAGGAAATGAGCTTAACCAAATGCTGAATCTGTGGCTTTGCAAGCTCGACTGTCATCGAACTTAATTGATGTTCGTTTCGACCGCACTGTAAACCGGCAACGCTTAACACTGCTTGCTGTCCGGTATTGTTTCTACTGTCCTTGTGGCTCGTAGTTAGATTGCGTTTGCCTGCGTGACTGTTTGAGACTTGAGAGTCAGGTTGCCAAGTTATGGACTTGCGGACCTGAGTGAAACCAGCCAACAATCAAAATTTCAGTATCGTATCTTTTTAACTTTCAGAGTAGCCTTGTGGTTTGTAGATAAAAAATGATTTACTGTTTGCCTGGTTAAGCCTTGAAATTCAGCATGGGATGCTTTTGGATCTGAACAGTTAATATTGTGTTAGACCAGTGGTTCTTAACCGGTGGGAAATTTCCCACTAGTGGGAAATTTAATGTTTTCGGAGGGAAATTGTGTAAGCTTTCAAAGAGCGGACTCGGGCACGAGGGTCAAATCCGGCTTTGAATTAACCGTTGAAAGTTACTAAGATTGATTTCATCAAGGTTTACAAGGCACATTCAAATCTGTTACATCACAGAGCAGACTGAACCATTCAGGACTTTGCTATTGTGCGCGAACAAAGGCCCTTCCTTTGTTGATTGTGATGCAATAAATGACTAATGCAAGCAGAGCAGACTCTTTAGTCTTTAGTATTTCCAAAAAGTTTAATTTCAGCAAAAAGGTTAAGAACCACTGTGTTAGACTGTGAGACCAGTTGAGACATGAAAGTCAACTTATATTGTAGTTACAATCTTCAGAGAAGCATTATTCGTCAGACTAAACTTGGCAAGTGGTTGAATTAAAATTGAATATATTATAGTGTTAGTTTAAAAATATTTAAAGTGTTTACGTCAGAACTTTGCTCCGGCATTTTAGATTTTCTGTTTTGTTCTTTGTCTGGGATTTTGAACGTTAATTTCGTGTTTTTGAAGTTACGTCATTTGTAATACAACAGGCTTTCATAATCACAAACGTTTGTTGTTGTTTTGTCATGTTTTGTTATGAAATTCCCTGTAACATGAGCGGGTACATGAAAAGGTTACATCTTAATACACGTGTAAACACTTACAAATACGTGTAAGCATTGCCAATATGTTATACGTTATTTGGTGATGTCGAGCATAATACCAGTATACATTGTGTATTGGAATCTCTAACGACTGTTTGCTTGTCCACAGGTCGTATGTTTAAATTTAGGGTGGAGATATATTAGCACTTTGTATTGATACAAGACTTGCCACTACAGCAAGATGAATCCACCATGCGCAAAGTGTAAGAAGATCGTATATCCTGGTAAGTTGTGTTCTGTTCCATCTTCAAGATAAATCACTTTTGATACATTTCAGCACAAAGGTGGGCAACCTTTTTGCATGCGCGGACTAAGTAGTAGTGATATATTGTGGAGGTGGGCCGCAACGATGCTCATGCAATAGCATAAGAGTGTAGGCAAGCTCAGCTTTGAATCGTATTTGTACTATGTGAATATGTACAATTTCCAAGTGAGCTATATAGTACTTGATTGCTTATGTAGGTTTGCTAGGGATAATAGGTTTTGTTTATATAGGTTTGCCAATCAGGCCCACCCACACTACAAACTTACCACTCTATGTCTCAGTTCCAATGCAAGTCGTAGGTTGCCCACCCTTGTTTATCAATATTGCGTCTTACATCGTATCTAGCTGTTTAGTATTGGAATGTGTGGTTCACTTTAACGTGGGGCCTGAATGGGAGGTCACATAAGCTTCTTTCTAAATACGAATCTTGCCCGAGTGAACACTGTTGTTGCAACGATAAGTTATCACACAAACCAACCTAAACTTCAGTGTCAGTTAGCTTTCGTTTTAGATGTATTTATTTTGCTGCGATAACACGTAATACATGAGTGTTTACCAAACTAACATAAACTGCACACAGCATCAAAAAGGGCGGTGAATAATCTGTCAATTAAAAGCTTTCATACATTTGATTGGTCCAACCTAAAAGGGTGGTGATTAATTTGTCAATCAAACGTTTTTACACTTTTGGTTGGTCCATGTCACTTTAGTTTAACTGTTGAGTTTAAGTACGTCTTTATGTCTCCGATTCTGCGCCTAATTCCTTACACAGATCAAGTTTAGAGCTACTCTGTAGCACTTTAGGGCATTGGTTACAGGTTTTTGTTTGTTTTTCTTGCCACAAAAAGCTCCAGGCCACATCGGGTCTGTTTGACTTTCTACCCGCGGTGGAATGCGCCGGTTTTATCTGGGACGGTGTTAGGCAAACATTCGTCTTCCATCGTAAATATATCACAGGAAATCAAAGTGATGTTTGCAATGTAAAAAGTGCGCGAAACTATGCTGTGTTTAGCAAACGATAAGATCATAAAGCAAGGCTTTTTGATTTTAGTTTGTAAGCTACTGCCAATTGTACCGCCACTTTACCTTTTACCTGTTGATTTGCGGCTTTAACATTAACCAATTCCCCATTTCGTTACAAACGCGCTGATAATATCGAAAAAAACAATTATTTGTTTCTTTAAAATATGTTATCAGTTCCTTATTCAAATAGAATAAAGTTTTACTGATATTTTAGTACATTTACGAGGTGTTTATGGTTTGTGTACAATAAATTAACGTGCCATATATTCCGGTTAAAGCCGTCAGCATACAATGTTAGTTTAAACGATAGGTGTTGAATATTTCATCGTATGTTGTAAATATTCAGGCCTAGTTCGCCTGTTTGACCTGTAATTCACACCGTTGTTTACTACCATACATCAACGTCATCCTGCTAATTAGAACCGGACGTTTAATGGGAAGTCTCTACGTAATACGCTTTATATATATATAACATCTGCGTGTTTCTTTTAACGAGAGTTCAAAACTGTTTTTAATTATCAAGTATTGAATAAAATTCGCACTGCAGTGGGTGCAAGATAGTGACAAGAGAATAGAGATAAGTCGTATTGTTTAGTTTAGCCATGTAACGGCATTCCAGTTGGGAGCATTTTGTTGGGAGTAATTAGCAAAAAAGCCTACCTCACCTATTCTGTTCGATGCCACAATTCGACATAAACCACAGAGGAAAAATTTTGCATGACCTTTACTTTTCAACAAATGTTAAATAAATGGTTTTAGCCATATAGGTGGTATTGACAAATGGCCACATATTAATGTCTACGAGTACACCATAATAGATAGACGGTATAAACCTGATTTTTTGTAATACAAGAACACCGACCAGGACGGTGTCACGTGGGAGAATGTTCTTTTATGTTCCCGTTTAACAAACAATACAAGAAATGGTTTTAAGCCACATCAAGTGTCATTGCCAAATAGTTAATGGGGCCATCATACGAACGTCATAAGCATGCCACTGTAGACAGATTTTTTTATTTAAATCGAATCACACTAACATCATGTCGGTGATGTTTATGTTTTGAAAATTGATTATTGTCTGTGAGTTGTCTGTTTGCATGGGAAACTGTGGTGAGTGAATGACACGTGTCTAGAAAACAGTGTATGGTAATTACCCTTACTCTGTCCATGCTATCCGTGGGACACGTACCAAAGTGTCTAGCCCATGTCGGGTTTAGTTTCAGTTTAGTAAAGGATGTCCGACACCGGTCTATTTAACTTAAGCAATAGGCATGTTTCCTATGCCTGAATTTCATATCACAAGGGAATGATTTATGAACAACAGCCACGAACGGTCATGTTTCGTTATCAAGCAAGTGCGTGTCCTATTTTTGGCAACTGTCCGTTATAAATCATACGATATACCCAAGGGTAAATATACAGGGTATCTGATATCTACGGTCGCTTTGCGATTCATGTTTTGCCAAAACAAAACGCGGCTTCTTGGATTGAATGTGTTTTTGGGTCGGAAGTGTTTGATGTCGAGACGGATGGGTTTAATTGAATCCCTCCTTTGCGTTTTGAAAGTCAACCTTATGGCATGATAAGTGGTGGTTTAATCGCACGAAATAGCTTGCTGTATCTGGTATTGTAATTTAGTGGACAATCTCATCAGTATGTTTTTGTTTTACAATGATAAAGAAAACGCCTTTTTGCCCTACTTCACGCTACAAGTTTATATTTACCTGCTAATGACAATAGCAAATGTAGAAATATTGTAATGTTTTATCCCGGGGTAAGAACTTGTATTTTAGTCACAAAATCCTAAAAATAAACTGTTTTACATGGGAAAACAAATTTGTTTCTACCTTATGTTGGTAAGCTTGTTTTGAATGACAAAAAAAAACAATATCACAATATGATTTCCAGCCTTTTGTGCTTTCATGACTTTGGAAACATTTGTAAACATTTCAGCACTACCGAACGATGATTTTCTCCATACACTTTCTTATCTATTTACAACTTGTAAGCAACTTGCTGGCCCGCATTGCACGACTTATCTTAGCATATAACGGCACAGTAGATATGTTAAGTTGCAACATGGTTTCTGCGGGTTGTATTTAGTCTGCTATAGGAACAGATTGCGTAATGTTTTTTGCGTTGGTGGGAACAACAGCGAATATTAAAACGTTGTCACAAAAATTTAATAATGTGGTTGCAAATTAACTCCTGTATTTTTTCGGTGATAATTGTGTTTTTGCACACGCATACTCCAAAACTCAGTGTACGAAACCGCAGATCAAAAAGAATCAACTGTTATACGATGTTTTCAGAGTTCTGCACAAAATGTATTCACTATTTACAAGCCTTGTGCAGGTCTTTGGCAGTGCTGGATTAACCATTAGGCAAAGTAGGCACGTGCCTACAGGCCAGTCAAAAATCCAGGCCACTTTAAAATCAGAAAATCCAGGCCACTTAAAAAATACTCGCGCAAAAGTTGTTATTTAGTTAGGCATATGACCAAGTTTTTGCACGGTACCTAGTGTTATAGTTGCAACAACGATCTTTCTGACAATGATTTGGCAACACTGTTAATTCTAATTTTTTAGTTTGCAACCCTGATTTTCGGGCCACTTATAAAATGTGCCTACAGGCCAGCAGACCCTTAATCCGGCACTGGTCTTTGGTGTATTTACTTTTCCAATTTGTGTCTGGAGTTTCAAAAACTAAAACTTTTTTGGTATGTCATAGTTAAAATAAAAGAGAAAAGGCAATTTCATGCTAGATGAGTGTACATATTTTGATACTAGAACAGTAGACTTTTACGCGCTGATAAAAATTTTCAATCTACATGCAAAATTGTTAAAAACGGCGCCGAGTTAAGTTTCAATTTCCTGTGGTTGTGTTATAACCCTTGCAAGTATGAGTTGTTTGCCCTGGCAAGCTTTCGCTCTTACTGTTATTGTGAGTTGTGACCTCGAGGCACTTTCTTAATCCGTTACCAACCATTCAAACAAGACTTTGTTAGTCTTGCTCCAATAAATTTCTGGGACAAACCAGGTCATTGAGTTATCTCTTTGGAAAGTGGTGAGCTTTCTTTGTGCAGCTGCATTGAATGACTTTAAATTGTTTAAGCAACAATATGATTAAACAACGGATAAAAAATTGTCATACACATGAACTTTGAACAAAATGACTTTTCCGTATCTTGATTAAAAGATTGTTTTGTTCATGGTTGGCTTGCCTTAGTACAACAAATCATCGCTTTCTGCTTTTTCAAGCTATGCTTTGTGGTTTCGAACTCATGCCTTGTATTTAGTTCGTACTCCTGTAAAGTTTTATTTAAGATTACTCATTGCAATACTCGTGATGGGACCAATCGAGCGTTTTGTAACCAAGGACATGGCACAAGTACAGTCCGAATATTAAGACTTCTTTGCAGTTTCAGTTCGCCATGCTAAAACTGCAAAACGGCCAACAAAAACATTACAGTTTAAGAAATATAAGCGTTACAGCAACTTTGATAAACAATCTATGCATCCAGTCTGTTTCCAACAACACCCATAAGGAGAATCTACATAGAACAGTTTGCAGAAATCGTTTAATTTAACAAACTGCTGTGATGTGACGTTAAAGGTATTTCATCACTCTGTAAATTTGTTTTCTTGTTGTTTTCAGTCGAAAAGCTGGTTTGCTTGGACAAGACGTGGCACAAAGCTTGTTTCCGATGCCAAGCTTGTGAACTGAAGCTCACTGTCAAGACTTACAAGGGGGTAAGTTCAATTAAAAGTTTGTTTGGCTGTAGCTAAAATACACCACAACTGTAATAAACAAATGTAATGTTTAACCTACATATTGCTTACCTGATAATCTTGTTGGTACTACATTGAATTCATTAAACCTACAAACAGATATACAGTAAATCTCGGTTAAAACAGGCCCATTTAGACCAACAAAATTTTCTGGATCAACCGATGTCGACTAATTTAAGTCTTACCAGTTTACAAACTATTTGTACCTCCAGTTTTGTCCGAATTAAGCGAATATCGTGTTTAACCGAGGTTTGCTATATATGAAAAACATGCTCCGAATCATTTTCTATTTGAATAAGAAACTAATAATATTAGGTGTCAATACGAAATGAAGATTAATTGTTTTGTGTACCGATGTAAGATACCGAGTCACATTTACCCTGTTTCTATTGATACAAGATGTCAATAATACTCTTTGACAAGTTCTAACAACATTTTCATTCTGAAGCTAAAACGTATGGTGACACATAAACGTGGACTTCACAGTAACATATGCATAAGGTTATCTAACGTTTCAAAAACCTTGGCAAGTAAAATTTAATGTAGAACACTTAACAATGCGTGGCGATGTTGATACAATATATCGTTTTTTATTGCTGTGAAAGCCCCATGTTTTGGGAGTTCGTTGTGAGCTATATTGGTATGAAGCTACTCGCCTGTAAGTGGCCCATAAGAGTACCCGACTATAAGTAGAAATATAGGTGAAGAGCTCTTGTCCTTGTTAATATGGGCCACGACTGAATGGGTTTGCACTAATTCGTCTGTTTGGAAGTTAAGTTTATGCTTTAAGCCACAGCTGCCACCTTGACAAGTCGACTTCTATTATTTTAACCAACCAACAACATACACTTTTATTGTGTTGCCAAAAATGATAATACACAGTAAGAAAAGCTATAGTCAGTGGATTTAGATCATTTTTGATATTGTACCTTGCATTTTGTTATTCCTAACCCGTTTTTTTACATTTCAGTACAACAAGCTTCCCTACTGCGTTGTTCATTACCCAAGTAAGTACACTTTATAGTGATAACGTTACCTGTGGTCACATGTGGTTCAGTAGGTTAATCATCCGTAACGTTTAGGCCTTATTTGTGTTGGAATGTAACCCTTATTTTCCTCACTTGCTGCACACTTGCAATATATCTTTCTTGTACTTTTAAACTTATTCGGCAAAGAAATTTAGTTCAAGTTAAAGGGGACACAAATTGTCGTGGTCTGTTTCTTTTTCTTTTTTTTTCTGCCTGGCGCTGGTTTCTTTCACCGATTTTGTCAAGAAGGAGTATTTAAACCTTTGTAAATTTTCAAAAAATGGTAGCAAATACAAACTAAATATGTCAAGTAGGCGAAATTGATATACTCTATGCAAATTTTTTGACTGATTCTGTTACTTTAATATATTTTCCTTTCTCAGTTATGGTAGTTGGTTGTCTGTAGTTGATTCTCCTAAAAATTGTTCTTGGATGCCCTAATATTTTACCAACAATCCCCTGAATATGAAATGTAAAAAAACGAATCCACTTACCTATTTGTTAATACATTATGACTGAATGCTAAATAATGCTGATGTTTGTAATTTTAGCTACGAAGTATACTCAAGTTGCCGACACACCGGAAGCCAAACGCCTGGTAAGTATTTTATGTACAGCGATAAAACATTGTTTGCTTTTTATTTTTAACTGACTCCAACCCATATTTAAAGAAATTTTTAAAATTTCAAACAGCCTTCATAGTTGGTTTTTCTACACATTTTCGTATGTAAAACTATTTTGGCTTGTTTACTTTATTGTTTGTGCTTGTAATACAAAACTGATGCAAGTGCGTCGATATATAATCTACTCTTAAAATACTTTATATTAAAAAAACTGCTGGACTCCTGCGTACCATTAGAAAAAGACTAAGATTATTTTTGACTGAGAATAATCGGACTTAATCTGTTTCCCGCCAAAATATCAGATTACGTATCTACGACGTTACGCTTTAACGATTCCCGTGACGTACGCAGTGGGCAACGCCTTGACCTGCGTCATAGCTCACTAGCATCATCAAGTGGCGGTTTTCATACAGATTTTTACTTTCAAACGCCAAATAAGCGTTCATGCACCCACGCTAAAAACCTCTATGTGAACGTTTTTTCATTGTTCAGGCACAACAACAAAAGAACCAGTCCGAAGCAGTATACAGAAAAGTAAGTTACTTTTTGTAGCAAATAAGGTTTTTTTAAACTAAACTGACAAGATTTTTTGACGTTTATGTTTGTTTTACAGGACAAGGAAAAGGCGTTGTCGGTGAGATTACATTTTTGCACGCAGAAGTTGACTTAAAAAGACGTATTTTGCTTCCCCCAAAATCAGGGGTTGGCAACCTTTTTTGCACTGCGGACCGTTTTGGAAATTGAAATTTTTTTGTGGACCGGACTTACTACAAATATTTAGTGATAAAAACGCGTAAATTAGTTTATCATCCTCGGGATAAATGGCAAAATGTTTTAAAGCATTTAAAATGAAAACTATACAGCCCGATGACGAACTTCTCGCGGGCCGGTACCGGGCCCGGCGGTTGTGGTCGGCCCAGCGGTTGCCGACCACTGTCCTAAATCATAAACGTAAACTTGTATTAAGGAAACAAATAATAACGTGCAAATCTGTTGACACGAAATGGCAAAGTAACAAAACATGTTTTTCTTCCAGGGATTTACTCCGGTAGCAGACAGTGTTTCAGTACGACAAGGTAAGTCCAATACAATATAATTAAAACTTTAAATATATTTATTATGTTAAGCTGCATGGTACAATAAACAATTTATTATTTGTTTCAGCTGCCAATGCGTACAAGCTTTCTTCTACTGTAGGATACCAGGTAAGCAAACTGCAAAATTTTGATCCGTTTTACCAGAAAACTTCAAGTCTAAACTTTATTTGCTATTTAATCTCGCACTAACTTATTCGGTATCTGTTTTGTTTCAAATCGGTTTAGTCTTGTTCAATTAAAACTGTATTGCTTGAAAAAACCTCATATTTCTTCGGTCTTTCTTTTGCTCAAAGCTAAATCTTTGTGCTGAAAATCTACAATTTGTTGCTTTACGTAAAATGTTGATCGACTTTGATCAAAATCTTTTTCACAGACTGCTCCCCATGAAGTCGGGCATGAAGGGCGCCCTCTACCGGAGAATATCGTGAACCGCCAACAGGTAGAGTATAGCAATAGGTTATAGGCATGGGTGGGATTCAACCGGTTCGCACCGGTTCTACAGAACCATCTCAAGAAATTTTATGAGATCAGCGAACCGGTTAGCATTACTGGTTACTGTCAATGAACTTTTTGTAACAGAACCGGCTGAAAAGTATGACTTTTGTGATAGGACCGGCTGAGAAAAAATTTGAATCCCACCACTGGTTATAGGCATTTGACTTCACTTTCGAAGACATCTGTCTTTAAGTATTGGTTGTTCACAACAAACATTTTTTTGTGCAGCCACAAACCCAGCAACAGGTCCATCAGCCGCCACCACAATCATATCAGCCCCCTCCACAGACTCACCAGCCCCCAGCACAGACCTATCAGCCCCCAACCCCGACATACCAACCACCGCCCCAGCCACAAGCGCCACCACCCCAGCAGCAGCAGCCATCCAAACCGGTAAGTTTACAAACAAAAACAGGCTTGTCAATGCTTTTCTACTTCTGACGCTAAAAGCAAGGTTTCAAGTATGATGAAACCAGTTACAAAAACAATTCAAGCTTTTCACAAACTGCTTTATTTACCCAAAGCAAAGTAAAAAAGTCATTTTTTGGCCTGGTAGACTGTAGAAACACAAACAAGATGGTCAATACTTTGCAGCTTAAGTAAGCTACGTCTGCTACAATTATTCATATAACTTTGTATATTTTGCCACGTTTATTTTCCTACCTGATTTATAGCCCCATTCTTTAATAGCAGTTCAAGGTGTTCTTGAGGCTTCCAGCTTGTCATAAAAGCAAGTTACGAAGACTCTTTTACAAATTGCTTCATTTACCTAAAGCAAAATAAATACGAAAGCATTTTTTGTAGGTGTACAGAGCTTTGTTTGAATACACGGCTGCTGATGACGATGAGATCTCATTTTCGGAAGGCGACAAGATAGGAGACGTTAATATAATAGACGAAGGCTGGATGGAAGGCCGGAATCTCCGCACCGGACAGTTTGGCATGTTGCCAAGCAATTACGTGGAGAGGGCGTGAATTGGGCGTGGTCGAGCTTAGCAACCCGCCAAATACGCATAACACATCAGGGAAACTATACCTGGTGTTCATGCCCATTTGTCTAATGTCGGCCCTTGTATAAAAACTATATCAACATGTATATTCGAAGGCAACTGGCAAAATTGCAAGACTGTAAATTCCGATTTTAGGAATTCATATCATTCTGAATCTACTTATTTTTGTTTCCTGATGCCTGGTTCGATTGTGAAAACCCTTTTTAAAGCTCCACACTCATATCATGTGTACTTGCAGTCACTTCTACCCACCTTGTAAATTGGGTGTATGTTGCAAAACCGGTGAACAATAAGTTGTAGCGCCCAAACTAACAAAACCGATTTCGTTTATTGTGTATGTGGTCTCCTAACACCAGTGTTTTATTTCTGTGTTATGAAAAGTGTTTTACCATCAGTCCCCATTCGATGCATGACAACGCCGTTCTGAGTAGTTTACTGAAAAGTCTTAAACCGTTTGCCAGAAAAAGGATTCCCTTAGAACTTGGAGTCTTAAATCTGTGCAATGTGTTCAGCGGTATGGGCTGTGTGAATGATAATCATTTTAGGCCCTATTAATTGCTACTTCCAATAGACGAAGTGGGAATAGCATATCAAATTTTTTTGCTTCTTTGGCCAAAAGCATAACTTAACAGGCTTGTACAATGTTAACTGGTACCTACATGTGTATTATATAATCAGCCTATTAACAACACTTGCTTCGTTCTAACTAACGTGTATATTTTCGCCTAACTACCCTTGTGTAGGTCTGTCTGCAAATTTGCTGCACATTTATACTCTTGTAAATATGTTCTCGTGTCCGTACATTATTGTATAAAAAGCTGCAGTGAAAAACGTTTGCGTCGTTGCATCCATTCCCATTAATCGCAATGTGTTTAGCATTTTCGTGCAAACGCAATATGAACATGTATTGCTTATGGCCAGTTAAATTTGAATAGTAGAAACTACAGTTCATATTATCTCGTAAGTTATATTTTGTCCCACGCCACTGGCGGATTGAAGGATGTGCTTACTGGACTACAGCACACCATTAAGGGTACACCGGTCCATTAGTTGTTTTTGCGATAGTTTTTGAAATATACATATATATGATGGGGTACCTTTCAAAGTTTCAGCCAGGGGTCCTACACATCTCTATTCGGTTCCTACCAAACCAGAATCAAGTTTAGTGTTTTTTGCCTTTTCCTGCTCATCCAATAGCATGAGTATTATGTGTTGAACATAAGAGTCAATTGTAGCTGGATTAACCACAACAAGAAAGCTAGTCACAAAAATATTTTACTCTTTTCTTTTCAAGAAGATATTTACCCCTTAACGGATTTGTGATGACTAATTGGCCACATGCTTAACTGGCCTATTTTGTAAGCTTTCTGTAGTAATTGACCATACAGTTTTAGACGAGCTAGTTGCTTCCATGAAAGGTACGTGCAAAGGGAAAGGTGTAATGTAAAAATCCAATCGTGTGTTCTGATAATAATTAATTATAATTTAAAATCATGCGGTACTGATAGAACCGGGTAACATTAAATACTTTATATTTTAAACAATTTGTATCATATTTTAATCATAAACATGATGATTAAACTACTTTTCAAGTCCGTGCATAGTGTTCCTTGTATCATATTATTACTATAAAACAGATATTCTCCGTTACAACTTTAAAAAATGTTTAACAAAGCACTATACTTTGCCAAATTCATAATAATATTCCCCGAAATGCACGAAACGGTGTGAATGCAAGTGTTTTTTGTTTTCCCGCCTTTGTTTACTCAAGTTTAGTGACGTATGTCGTCGTTGGCACGGTACTCATGCTCCCCAAATGCAAAAACTCAAAGCTAGGTTATGAACGATCTTCGTTTAGGCAACCGAGACCAAAATGTACAAATTGTGATTTTTATTTTGACAAAAGTGTCTTTGGGACTTACGTAACTATGCTATGTAACAAGACTTTGTTGTAAAACAGTGCTTGAGTTTGTTACATGTGTTTCCATTCTCACATGTGTGCCGTGTTATTTTATTGCCACAAAAGGATACTGGGATACGGCTGTAATGACTAATTTTAACAGAGTTTTGTTGTTATTTTATGTAGATTAGCTATTTAGGCATGGTTTGCTGAGTAGCATTGTTGCATTGTTATTTACCTCATTTGGTAACCACAGAGATTTGTGAAACAACTGCAAAACGTTTTCCAGTGGAAATCTTTCTCTGTCTTCACTCAAGATTGCAACTACCTAATGCCTAATGTTACAAAGGTATATCAAAGTTCTTTTTCAAAACATTTGCATTTACTCTTAAAAGTTTGTGATTTAAACATTACAAATAAAAGCACATGTAATATATATACACATATAATATTCTTTACATAGGTGACAACAAATATGAAAGTTACAACCAGGAAATGGTGATATGATACCAACACGACAGAGAGTATTATGTCAAAATTGTGATGGTTTCAATTCATGTTATGATTGTACATACTGACAGGTAATTAGCAGTAAAACGGTTATATGTATATATCATGTATGATATATGTGTATGTATATACATATATTATTCTTTACATAGGTGACAACAAAGGAAAAAGTTAAAACCAGAAAAAGGTGATATGATACCAACATGACATTGAATCTTATGTCAAAAATGTGATGTCCAAGCACTTTCAATTCAACTCATGAATGTACTTACTGACAGGTAATTCACAGCTGTTAATCTTTTGTTTCATGGTAACATATCTATTTAAACCTAGGTATGCTACAAAGCTATTGCTTGGCTTAAGGTTATCCAACTCGGAGCAAAGAGTTACTCTGTTAAATATGAGAAACATTATAAAACACCTTATGTATTTATTTAATTTGCAGAGTGGTGTTAAGTCAAACCTTGTTGTTATAACTCAACTCTATTTACCATATCAAATAAATGGATAGATTTTATTTCTTTTTACGATTGTGTGGACCATTGGTCGTGGTTCTATGGTTCAAGAGCTGTATTCACCAAACAAGCAAACCAAAAGCTAACATGCCTGTGTAGCTGGGTCGAGTTGTTATATAGGGTCTTGCCACAAAGTGTTATATTTCTTGAGCAAGATTATATTTTTCTTTTGTTTGGTTGTAACATTTTTTCTTTGAATGTTTAAATTGATTTCAACCTTTTTTCACAAATATTCAAATTGTGCCCAATGTATGAATTGAAAACCCATGGTCTTTCTATCCAAAATATTTGTTAGGTGGCGATATGCAGTCATTGTTGGCTCATGTGAGTCATTTTTGCTCAGGGGGAGTGTGCTAAATGGTTGTGTGTGGGTTTTTAGCTTGCTTGGAAATTCTCTTGCAAATTCAAAGGTTTTCTAATCTTGATTTTAGACATGTGGTTCCTCTTTAAAAAACAATGTTGATCAATACAGTTATATGACGTAGGTTTTGTATGATAACTTTCCAAAATATATGATAACAGAAACTTGTACACAGTGGCTTGCCTTAGACTTACTTAATAGTATAAAAGCACTTTTCTTTGCTTTAAAATTGACATACGTTTAATAATTCAAGCTGTTTTTTATCATCAAGGCACATGTAATTTTTCAACTGTGTTTTATCTTTGGATCTTTAAGACTAACACATGTTGTATAATAATTATGAGTGTTTTATTATCAACGTAAACCGGTGGTAACAGATGTTGGCCTTGTGTCTCTGCTTGTAGTTAATGATGATTGATACAGTGGCGGGTATGGCACTGGACAGCATAATTACAGTGCTCGGCAGACGCGAATTCGCTGTAATTGTCCTCACATAATTATGGTAACAATGGCCAACGGCTCCTGGCCGACGCCTTGCTCACAAATGTTTGTAAATAAGGGATTTTATGGCGTCAGGTGCCTTTGTAGATGCGAACGTTTCGTTTGTCAACACTTACACGCGCCACAACATGATAAATGCATTTTAACCTGACGTATTTATTTTGTGTACACGCTGCAATGACATCAGAGTTGATATATGATGTCTTGCCCTTCAAACTGACTCAACATAGACAGCACTTGTGGCATTTAAAAAAACCTGAACTTGAACGTTGTTCATATTTAGTCAATATTAGCGTCAATTGTCATTACTGACAGAGCCAAACTTTTTTTAGCGTAATCTTGTTTTACAAAAATAGCTCTTGCCGCAATTTTAAAGACTCTGTTGTGCGAAATAAACTAAACTTAAACGCTGTGTAAATACGCGCCAATATACTTCACAGTGGAAGATTTTGACATTGACTTTCATCCAGTATTACAAAACATTATCTCCTTGTAAGATATAAAGGGCTTGCATACTTGTGACGAAGGTCACATAAACTCGGTGTTTTGTGTAAAGCAACCGCATGGCTTTAAACGGTTTTAAAGTGCAAATTAAATTAGAGAGATTGCGCAACTGTTGTGGGCAAATTATTCAAGCCAGCTTACAAAAGCGGTTCCAACTATTTACATAAGCCGTTGGTCTAGACCGCTAAATTGCGGCATTTAACGCGTTTTATTTATGTGCAAGTGCTATAAAAACGATCTTAATCTGCACATAGGGTTGTTTTGAACCTTTTACCGACCGAGCGGTGAAAACGTCCCGGCTTAAAAATGGGGCAAACTACTGTTTTTGACCAAAACAAATCCGCCTAAATCATCAGCACTTTGCAACAAATCGAAGCACGCTAGGATTTGGGCTTTGGATTTCAGTTTTGAGAACGTTCGGTGGTGTAAAGTATCGACTAATTTTCTCACCCAGCGCCCTCGTGGTGCAATATAATAAGCCCACACACACTTTGATCCATTGTTGTTTTTCGTTTTCCATTCATTTTGCAGCAAAGCGTTGTCTGTCTGTATATTTTTCTGTTGGTAAATAGCGTTTAAATTTCGGCAAAATGTTTTGCATACTCTATGGGCGCCAAATAATTAATGAATTACACATTACTCTTGTTGTATTTAGATAAATTGTAATTGAAATGTTCAAATTTGTTAATGACATTATTGTTTACAGTAACGTCCAACATATGCCGCAGATCTGCACTAAAAAACTAAATTTCTGGGGTGAAGGTATTAATCTCCCATCCTAAAACAAAAATCATGAACTAAACAAACAACATTTTCTTTCTATTTTAATGCATCTAATGCTTACTTTGTGTTTTGTTGGTAAAATTCTTTAATCTTGCAACATATTTGCACACACCTATGACGCCTTTTGAACATTATGAAAAACGACTCATACACATTGTGAGTTGGAACCACGTAGGTGAACACCACAACAGTTTACCGTCATTGCGACTATTGGTTCAGAGTTAACGAGCCTGAAAATGAGTTTGTGCATCTTCTATTTACCATCGGCGCCCGGTAATACTCTTTTCATGGTTGACAACAACGCGCTGAGCTAATTTTTGACGGTTTTCCACCACATTCAATTTGACTGTTGTGGGGTTGTAGGTTTTCGTGTTTGTTCTAAATACTGTTTTACTTTTTAATCAATTTGTCTTTAAAGTGGATTTGCTAAGAGGTTTAAGAACGGTTGTGGGGTAGTTTGCTAAATTAAACTATTTCTAGCAAAGCAAAACCTATCATTCGTGAATCCCTTTTTCTTATTTTTTTTTCTACTTGTACCACCACGGTGGAGTGAGTTAAAAATTGATATTAGACCTCATTTTTGCCACGTTAGTGCTGTAACACAAGATTCGGTAAACTTTTTTGCACAGTGGAAACAACAAATGTTCAACAATGAATTTTGTTTACAAGTTCTTACAATCTCGGTTCTTGAACCTTAAGGACCGGTGGTTGCCGACCACTGCTGTCAAACAATGCTTTAGTTATATTAGTTGCTGCAGTAATAAATTAAAGTATTAACCATGTGAAGCATGTAAGTTTAAGCTTCAGTTTGCTATACATGCAATGAGAGCGATGTGCTCGATTTTTTTCTCTTTCTGGATAAACTGTCAAATGTGCGTCAAGGTACGATACGTTGTCTGTTAATTTGTCGCTCTGCTGTAACTTTAGCGCCCGATATCGGCTTTGAAAACACTCCAAGGTGCCACAAGCTGATAGGCATCGTTTTCCGGCGGCATTAGCAGGCCGTCGAGTGTAATAGCTCCATAATATTATGTCATACGATTCTGTGCAAGTCATATCCACCGTCATGACGCCCTTTATCGCTTGTAAGCGAATACGGTAATATCAGCGAATGGGCGAGGGCAAATTGGTTAGGGTCTGGCCCGGGGCAGCTGCCCATACAATAACCTATCTCAGCTTTCGAGTTCTTCCCTAAAGTGCTTCTTTAGATCTTCGGCTTCACGTATTGTCGTCCACTGCTTTGCTCCCAGCGATGCAGCTTGGTAAGGCTAAATTTTTTGGCCCGCTTTTTAACGATTGTAACGTGATCCTAGGAAATAAGACAACGAGGGTGTAATGGTGCCATTGGCCATGATAAGAGGTGATCGCCGGTGTAAAGTCGATCTAACTTACTGATTGTATCGCAGAGAAATTGCTTGTAAGTCGTTTCTTTGAAGTTATACTGTCGTTTAAATCCTATTCGCTTTGTTATGGCGAGGAAGCTTTATGTTGCCTCGCTAGTAAAGAGCATTATGAAATTTAATACCGTGCACGTTTTAATGCAGCAAGCCGCCGCCATCGAAGGTATCTTGTTGGGGTAGTTTGTTTCATTCGTTTCTGTTGGAACAGTGACCCCAACCTTTTGGTAGAACATTTTTTTGTATTTGTAGGTCAAGGTTGCGGATCCCTGCGTTAATTTGTTTCTGAAGTCTTGTTCAGAAACTCGATTTGAATATTTACTATCACGGAAGCCCTGTAACCATATTACGGGTCTCTATCGATTACACAAAACTGGAATTTCTTCTGTCAAGTATGTAGCCAATTTATACATATATACTACGTCCTATTTAGTGATAAACCATCTATGTTGCCATACTTACCACAGTGTAAATGGGTCACCTAATTTCAATTGGGTTCCAATATTTGCCTGGCATTTACAAATACGCGAAAAACAAGCAACCGCCACCACATACCACTTCTCTGGTCGAAGCATTTTACATTAGGCCAACTTTAGTCCATGTTAGGTATCGGTCACTTTGCATAACAACACTATTGTATTACATTAAACCAGTGGTTCTCAAACATTTTTGATCGCGACCCAAATCTGAGTTTTATGAATATCTCACGACCCAAGCCTCAAACATCAAAAAATTTAAATATTATTATTAACGAGACGAACTGCAATTTCGAGGCCACGTCGTCGCCGCATAGGAGTCTGCCCATGTCTAAATGGCTGCGGCTTAACGAGGTCGATTCGTTTGACAACACTGCATTACAAAACACACATTGTGGCTTTGCAGCACCATAATCATTGATAGAAGTGAATCCCAAATCTAAGAAGTTTCCTTGTATGAATACTTATTAATTCTTAAACGCTAACTGTTACATCTCCACGTCTAGTTTCGCAAGATTACCTTGTCCTATTATTCCCCGTGCTATGACGTTACAATCGTTATGTGCGTAACAGTAAAATTGGAAGGCTATTGTCGGTATGTTGTAATGATTGGTTCATTTACTGTACAACGTGTCGAGTGAGGTGACTTTACTACTACATTAAGAAATTTCGTTTGTGTTTACTTGATACAGTAATAGTTCGTTTGGGCAGAATTGAATCACTACAGCGCGACCCATTTTTTGACCCTGCGCGACCCATGTTTGGGTCGCGACCCATACTTTGAGAACCACTGCATTAAACAAACTGTTGCATATTTCCCAGACCGTTTCTGTGTTATGCCCCAGCTTATACAGTTACCTCGAAGCTAATGGTAAACATTTGTGCTTAGCTTGACACAACAGCACGATTGTGTTGCCTTAAACAGGCGTTTGCATATTTTTCCGGTCTCATGTTGTTCCCAAACTTCTATATCTACCTCCAAGCCTAAGTTATACTGACATGATACAACAGTTATTGTATGTTACGCAAACATAACGCTCTTATGTTTTTCAGCCTTTGCTCTGTTGACATGGCTTTGCAATTTGCAACGGGGCTTCCTTTTGTTGTTATGCTGTCGCTGATAATCTTTGCGGAACAAATCGGTCGACGCAGAGTTACGAGAGGGCGATGTGTATTAAATAAACAGTAGAAAATATGAAGTGCAGCCAAAAGCGCGTCAATGCTTAACAAGTTGGAAGTGATTTCACGAACACAAATGTTCGAACGTAAAAAAATGCGAGAAGCAAAATCAAAGCAGTCTTTTTCTGCATTAGTTGACGTTGCGAAGAAAATACAAAACGATGCACAATAAAAGAACTAAGAGTAATTATAAAGCATTGGAAATGTAACCTTGAAATGAAAGATTAACGGACTAGTTTAACTCAAGCAACAATCAATTTTGAGGACTTCTTTTTTATCTTGTTGGCTCCTTCCTACAACTTCTGCTACTAACATGAAAAGTAATGTGAACTTTGACCTCGTTTATCTGCGTAATGATTGTGGCGAAAGGGGTACAGTTGGGGGGACAACCAATTGCCCGATAGTGGGCGCTCCATTCAGATGGGGGAGCGGACGAACGGACGAAAGATTAGCTTGAAGCCCGTAAGCTCGCAGCAAGGCCCCATTGGCCATTAAGTTTGGAAGAAAGCCGCTTGAAGACGCAGTCAGCGCTCCTGTAGTGTTAAACGCTCCATGCCGAAGGATCTGACCGGACTGTATAGGGTTGAATAGGCCTTCGGGGAATTTTTCACATCCCAGCCCGTTGTTCCAGGTTATTTTCTCGTCCACACTCGACCTGTGGGCAGATTGAGCTGCAGGGCTAGATGACGCGGTGCGTGGGGAACCACCTACAGTCGGGGAGGTGTTTAGGCTTCGTTCGCTTGACGACGGACTGTCACTTGTCTGACGCATCGGCGGTGAAGTGTTGGCGTCGCGCGGCGTCAGATGGGGCCGCCCGCCCGGCGTCGACATGTAGTACGGAACGCCGGGAAGGGCGCCGCCTTGAAACGGCGACGTAAAATTCGGAATCGGAGCCAGCAGTCGCGGAATCCCGATCTGTCCTTGGGGCGGTTGTTTCATAAACTCATCTTTTGTGCTGACCTCAGCATTTCCGAACTGCCCGCTTCTCATAAGCATCGAACCCACGCCAGGGTAGAAGCCCGGTTTCGAAAACGGGTTTCCGGCGACTTGGCTTGGGGCTGCGAACGCAGAAGGCCTCTCGCTCGGTAAACTACCTCCCGGTGCCGATACAAACGGTGCGCTCATCGGATTGGAGTGTGCTGCGAGCGCATTTGCTGCTGCAGTAGCCCCGTACAGCCCGTGCATTGCGTAGTAGTTCTGATGCATCCAAACCTCCCATTCGCTCAGATATTCCCGCTTCCATTTGGTGCGACGATTTTGGAACCAGATTTTGATCTGTGATAGACAAGAGAGTATAAATCACTTTGTTATTTTTGCTTTAATTTTGTCTGGATAAAAATACTTTTTGTGTGATGTCGCATAGCACTAGATTCTCTATTCAATGTATGTCAGTTTGTTCAATATTTCGTTAAACAGATCCACAATTATGGACTGCTGTCATGAGCCTAAATGTTTAAGTGCGTTTTTAGACTTCTAAAGAATGCTTGTACTTCACTATATGCCACGCCCTTTACCAGCCCGTCTTGCGACAAACATAAAAACTATTTGCTTATAACTAAAAATGGGTTTGGACAACACAATATAGAACATAGTATGGATGAAAAGAAAAAAATAAGACACAATTAAAGAGAACAAAATTGTTTCTGAGTAAATCAATACGTTCGATGTTATTTTGAGAACCAATCTTGCGGCTAACACTTGCGCGTTTTACCGCAACAAACTAGAGTCAAACTAGAAACTTGAGGTAAAGGTGCGGCCGCGGTCTAATTGTATGAAATTCATTTGTCCTGTCAGTCAGAAATGTTTCACACATCTGGCCTATAGCGCTGTGATAGTAACTGCAACCCTTACCTGGGTCTCTGTAAGCTTTAGGGCTTTGGACAATTCCATTCTTTTTCCCACTGACAGATATTTGTTGCGATGAAACTCAGATTCGAGTCGTTTTATTTGGTCGGGAGTAAATGCGGTGCGCGGACGTTTCTTTACTTCCCCGGGCGGGGAGTACGCGTTCATTGTGTCTAAAAATAAAAAAAGGTCAATTTAGATTCAATACATTGGGAAATTGCATTGAATATATGTATAAGTACATTTGTTTTCGTGCACGTCTTTTTCCACATGTAATTTTTAACTTAAAAACTCTTCGAGTTGTGTTTAACTCAATGCAGAGATAGTAAAGAATATTCAAAGAGCTCTTTTTGTATTTTCTGTATTTTCAAACGACGATTGTGAAGTTGTTGTGCAGACTTACTACAAACTAGGATGTTTCAGGCACACGCCAGACCAACATCACAAGTACTGTTTTAGCTGCTGTTAAAATGGCCGCTGATTGCAGCAAAATCCCCGCTCAAAAATTAACACTAATCCCTCGTTCGATCTTTTCCAGCGCTGCCTCATACCTTTCTCTGACACCTTTGTGATGTCACTGGACACTGACGACACGCTCGAGTGCGTACGAGGCTTGGGTATATCTTCTGTGACGTCAACGTTGCTTTCCGCGTGCTCTTCGTCTCCGCCCAGTGGCCAAATCGGAGCAGATTCGTCCGAAATTGAAGTTTTCATCGACGTGGGTTCATCTGTTAAAAGGTAACAGTTAACCATTTGTCGTGTGGTAAATCAGAAAAAAAAACAAGAGGTTTGACCAATAGGCACTTTGCTAAGAAGCTTTGCGTGTAGCGTATATATGTACCTCCGATGAAAAAGCTACACGTTTGGCTTTATGAAAGGTTATGACCAAATAACCGTTATAGGATGAGCAAATAGAGGTTAAGTTGGGCAGACCAAGAATTTCCCCAACTGGGCGCCCCATTAGAGCAAAGAACCCAGTTTCGTTGCATCTCGCTGTCTGAGATTTCTTGTCGGCTCAGAAAAATGTTTGTTTTTCACGCCCTCTATTTGTTCTGCAATTTCAGCCGCTTTTTAAGTTCGACGCGCCCGCTCTCACATATTTAGTGATACATTAGTTGGTTTGTTGCGTCGACATACTGGAGTAAGTTGACAGAGCCTATTAAACGGACTAATGGCCCATTTCCAACCAATCATTGCGGCGTTCTCGACCGAATACCACCAGTTTATGTTGTCAGACCGATAGTTCTTCTATCACTCTCTGATGTTGAAGAAATGGTCGTTACTTTATCACTTTCTTATGCCGAAGAAATGATAGTTACTCTAACACTTTCTTAGGTTCATTGGTATTTGACCATCAATTACATTGGATTGAGTCTGCCACTAAACTGTAAAGTCTCTTATACGTCGTAGTTTGAACATTTAAAATGTCTATTGTCAATTCAACAACTCCATTTCTTTAACATTGGCTGACATTTGTACAAAGTTAGAAATATTTGAAAGAAAGTGTTTAAGTTCTAAAAAGTTTTCAATGGAAACAGACAAACCACGTTTTAAATGACAAGTGTCGAAGCGTCATTATGTTTACTTAAAAAGATTGGTTGTCTGACAAACGTATTTTTTATACTTTATACTTGACAATGTGTGATTATTCCAACACAACACATCTGATTTGAGCACTGTACAAAAATTATAAACAAAAAAGCAATCAATGCCTTCGAAGCGTTGCTTTTATGCGATTACAAAACGCAAGTACATGTGCTAAGTTTAAACATGAAAATATTGTAACTAACACAAAGTTTTTCCTTGCGAAGACGAACTTCATTGGTGAAGGCAAATTGGCGATGCAATCAATGTCGCTTACTTTTGAGCTTAAGCGAACAAATTGATCGATCGGATTTCAACGCATGGCCAGACAATGTCAGACAACATATTGGCCAAGTGCAGGTCACCAGTACTCAGTGTATGACAGCCGACCTAGAGGCGCCGCGCAAGATCGCCAGGGCCGCTAAAGCGATGGCCATTTTGTTGCTACTCACAACACGCCAATGATGGCTAGGCGGGGTAAGGCAGTGGACCCCAAAACAAGACCACCTGTGGGGCTCGCTTTAAGCCCCTTATGTGGGTATCGTTTCCAAAGGTTAAACAAACGTTTATGTGATGAGGCTCGCCAGCCCGCGAAACGGTTCAGAGTTCACGTTTGTGGTTTATCGACTGTCCAAGCTAAGATGGCCGCCTGTGCAATTGAAGCACTTGACCAGCTACTGTTTGTGGCCAATCATAGGCACTTGTTCAGGCTTGCAAGTGTTATTTTATGACTTAGCCCGGCTGCTGTATAAAGATGACAGCAGTTCGGTTAATGTGCGTCTAAAAATGGCCAATAGCATCAAAATATTGAAAGCATAGCTAAATTGACAAGACAAAAACGACGTTTTCGATATAAAATAAAATCGATGATCCAGCTTACTTAAAATGAGTGGCTGATCCATTTTTATGACATAATTAAAACACTTCAGAAACACCCCTTTGTGTTTACAGTTTTTTTTAGTTTCAAATGGTTTGGAATATGGTTCAATTTTGTTTGATCTGCTATTTTGTGATTTGAAGCGTTTTCCACATTCATTTACTTTAGAAAATATTTTTTTAGAAAAAGTGTGAAATTATTTTTGTAACTTGAATTGGTTGCCTATAGGGCATTGCTATAGTGAGTTTTTATAATGCAGTGTTACACAACTATCCTGTATTGCAGTTTACCACGGGATGTAGTTCAAATGCAAACCGCGTATTGTGGCTTCACGCGAATACAAATTCTATGGGACTTCTCGTTAATTTGAGGCAGAAACGACCACCAGATCGGCTATCATTGATTGTTGTTTATTGACGCTCGCTGGAAAGTACTCCGTTTCAATCGCCGACTCTCATATGTGTTTATTTACGGCTAATAAAGCAGCCAGTCGAGGCGCATAGCTCTAAAACCAGCTGCTGAGCAAATTAAGTCTCGCTGTGATGTCGTATAGGCGAGGTATTGTTGAGTATTAGTAACTCGAACTGTGGGTGGCATTGACTTTCTCGCACCTGCGCCAAAGCGGGTAAATTTCACGCCGTACGCCTGCCAGTATTAAGACCCTGATTTATGAGCATTACTGATCTGTTTATCGTTATGTTGGAGCAAGTGAGTGCTAAGATACAGTGGTGTCCAGGTGTAGACATCTAGTGATGGTGATGGTGAATTTCTCGCTAAATTTGGATGCTTGTTAACTCGCGATTGACTTCCCTTAACGACGACCCTGTTTCTAGCTCAGCCTAAATTTTCCATGTTTTAAACCGTCACCGTATAAAATATAACCTTTAGTCATAAAAATAGTAATCTTTGTTCGTATACATTTAAAGTGAGTAATATTAACAAACGTAAATGGCAACTCGGTTTGTTTTGGCTGATGTAATCAACTAAGTTTGTGATTGTTTTTATTGTTCAATAGATACAGGGCGTGCATTTGCCCCTCTTCCCTGCACATTTAAATAAATATGATGTATTTTTCTAGTATAGCCTGTTAGTGTGGTTTTTACTTGTTATCTTGCACTGGACATTCAATTTTAATTTTGTGAAACTTTAAACTTACATGAAATTTGAAAATTTTAGCTTAATTATTTTTTTATTTGGCATATCATCACGCGGCCACCAAGAACTTGCCTGTCGCCAATTTTCACGCGGCGCTGGCTTTCATAATCGGATAGGTCGGCTCAGGCAATGTTACGGTTTAAGAACACCTGGTTAGGCCGGCGGTATGATACTGTTTTAATCGATGATATGCCGTATTAATGGTGTTCGGTTTACACCAATTGAGCGACATCAATCAGTAATCTCACTGGAGATAAACAGAGGCAACGACCTCCGTTACAGACGCTCTTTAATACGTTGACCCAAGTCTTACCACGCATAAGGTGATGGTATTTTTGATTTATGTACAGTAATTATCGTTGTTTACGCCGGTTATTTGTGCTCGAATCCCAGCCCATATCAGTCTCGAAGTCCCGTTGCGTTCTTAGAAGCCAAAATATCATAAATGTCCGTTAAACGTTTCATTAAAACTTGGCTGATAATCTCATTCCGTGCCAAACCCGAGGTTGCCACCCAAGACGTAAGGCCGCTGTGTCGTTATTTTCAATTTTAAGTTTATGTCACTAATTAACCTACACCACCTCGTAAAGTCTGAACTTGCAACTAACACTTTTGGCATTGAATAAAATCATTTTGATTGCCTCTTGAATCAAGTCTTTTTCTATCACGGTTAAAGCGTATCATTGGTGTAAGCAATTCGGTTTGAAAAAATATTCCGGAACCCAACCTAAAATGTTTGTGGCTACACAAATGTCAATTCCAACAAGCCGAAATGTAAAATTGCGTTGCAAACTGCTTAATCATTTCAACCAAACTGCTATCTACGTTTACAAACTTAAAATTGTCATAAATGTTTGTGTGTGTGGGAAAACATTTGACAGATGGCGAATATGTAGGAGCGAGGCACCGACGCCATTTTGTCACACCCCTGATCAAATGTTGCTAGCCTTGAAAAAATAAAGCAGTAACAGAACTGTTTAGGTGTTTAAATCATTGATTAAAACAACATAATTCATTCGGACCAATAAGAGTATAATTTTATTTATTCAAATATATATTTTATCAAGGAATGTTTTCTGAATCAAAAGTAATACACAATTGACTTTAGACGTTCAAAACAAGCTTCCCAAAATAGACACAAGCCGCTACATTAGTATATTCGGAACCCATAATCACGTTCGAGTCAGAATTAAACCACAAAAATTTGTTTATGAGAAGCTCTATTGATCTACACAATGTGAACTTGTCCTCGTATAAACGACTGTCGTCCACACCGCGAAATTGCTACTTCACTCAGGCCACAAATGCCTTAGTTTGACTGTGTTCGTGTTTTAATTTCGTGCACTATACTTAGAACATTTCATGCCGTAGAAAATTTGTCAATGTGATAATGTTTGTTAGTTTTCTCTCCACCCTATATTACACAACGTAACTAAATATGCATTAGGACAACTAAAACTATGATAAAATGATATTTAGTAAGCGCTTTAGAATGCCAAAGCCTGGAAACACTATATACATTTACATTTCGATTATAACGCAAACTGTAGAATTAAATTACCATAAACAGGATTATTTTTGCAATTGCAATGCTTTTCTTTTTTACCTTGGCAATACTTTTAAGTAGAAGGAAACAAAACATGGTACAATCACTACCTCATATTTGCTTTGGATAGAAACCGAAGACTTTTTTTGGATAGAAACCGAAGACTTAACACAATTGCGTCTAATCGAATTTTCTCCCTTCCCAGCGAGCGCTCAACATATCCAACGCATATTTTCTTATGATTCATTCGCTCCTTTATATATTAGGCACCATATCAAAAATGACGAAACCAATAGGGGATCAATTTTACTTTACCGGGACCTTCAAAGTAGCAACGATTGCGGCATTATTACCGTGTATTAAATAGCGACCGAGGATCTGATACAAGTTGTTACAGGCGCTCAAGCTTTTATCTCTTGATCCTAGCTAATCTGCTAAAGGCTTGTTGGTGAATCAGCCAGTTCTGGTTACAGTTATCGTAAGTTCACAGTACGCCAGACCTATATTGAAGGTGTTATGCCCAAACACCGACCTTTCCATATGATGGCAACGCGTAGGCTGGAAAATTCTTATCGTAAGTTCGACACAATTTTAACCCACTTGTACTCAAGGTGCTATAGATTCTTCTTTATGAATTTGATGGCTCTCAAATGATATTGCCGACCTATCGCATAGCTTAAGACAGTGTTTTTGAACCTGGGGGTCCCGGACACCAAATCGGTCGCCAAGCACTTTTGAGGGGGTCGCGAAGAGGTAAACCTGCTCAGGATAATTTTATTTATCATTACAACTTCCCGCGTGACTTCTGTAGTTTAAATGTTTATGGTGACATGAGCCATAACCACAATTTTAAGGGGTTTTCTATACGACGGTTGTTAGTAAATGTATGAACACATTCTGGTGGGGGTCGCGTTGTCTCATACCACCTTTTAAGGAGGTTGCAGATTAAAAAATGTTGGGAAACAGTGGCAAGATATTTAGATTAGGTTTTGTAATGCTACTGTGCTACAAAGATTTACGTTAAGTGTTCGTTTCCGATTTGGTCCTATTGTTTCACCGTTTATTTTCAATTGCAAACCAAATTCGATATAGCTCGTAACAAAGTTTTCTCGAACAAATTATGTTTGTCTGTTTTCAGATTCCAAATTATTCTCAAGACAACTAAAATTGAACAACCGCCATTGGGAACATTATTACAACAAATTTGCCACCGAAACCGTTGTTTTCCACAACTGATGTTACTTTTTCAAAGAAGTTTATTTTCAAATCCAACGATTCGTTTAATTTCAAACCCAACAATTTAAGTCACAACTCGTAACCTGATTCGCTGCAATATCCACGTGATTGCAACAGTCAAAGCTTATTGGTTGAAACTGAAACTTGTCGATTGCGCAACTTGAGAGGCGGTAGAATCGACTCGCAGCCGTCCTTGAGACGCCGATAATTTCGCGAACGCAATTTTCGCATTTTGTTACACTATTTTCGATCATAGACTTCCAAGTGCCGATATTTTAAACCCCGTTTGTCAGAAGTCGTTTTTGTTTTATATAAAGCAACTATTTTGAATTTTAGGATCCAGGACTGCATGGCAACTTGAAAAAAAAAACGCTAGAGAATTTGCGCATATATTTTATTACAAACGTTTTTTTGCTCGGCCGCAATCAATTTGCTAAAAACAGAAAGCTCTTTAGCAGATTATTGTAGAGTTTGCCTAGTCTTACTAGGACCATAAAAAATTTCCGGGGTCAAATAACACTTTGGGATTACTGGCAATTGCATTTGGATGTAGAAATTTGCCAAACCGTTTCTGTACAAGTGCAAAGTACCACTACAATTAACAATTGCTACAATTACTTTTTGCGAGCTCTACATATGATTGCGGTTTTTGTGTTGCATATACCCTTAATATGTCATGTAGGATTTACCCACATCAGCAAGTAAATTGCAAAAAGTATTTTCAAACAATTTCTTTGTTTTATTTAAATTGAAAAATATATTTGGTTCACTAGTTTGCACAAAGTGGTTTCTAACAAAAACGCAATGAAATTTCACTTTTTTAAGTAACTATCTTGACGTTCCTTTCTTGGCAACAGCCGACTCAGAATGTTTTTAAAATTGTAAATCAACTTACTTTGATTTTGCACGTGATTTTCTTGATGTTTCCTTGCGTTTTGTTCGATGTCGGTCTTTCCCTTCAATTGCTGCGCGTCCACCATTTTATTTTCCGGCTGTTGGGCGCCAACGCTTGCCAGTCTCTCTGTCTGGCTCGGTCCAACCCTTGGCAAGGCGCGATCACTATCACTCGGCATACATCCTCTTTCCGACTCCGCCTTTTCAGCAGAGTTGTGGTGGTTAAATCTTCCCGGGGCGGGCTCAGTCTCGGGGTGGAACGGGCCGGATATAATACTTGACGGGAAATAAGGCATCAAATGACGGAAGGACTCTTTGCTCTGTCTCCGTTCCCTTGCGTAAGGATGAAAATTCCTATCATTCCTTGTCTTATCTCGGCTTTCGTTTTCCTTTAGAATTTCTCTCGCTGGCGAAAAGAGCTTTTCCTTCCAATGTTCGTTTGCCCAAGTATTGTCCCTTGCTTCATTGTTGTTATCCATTCTTGCGCTTTCCCCTTGCAGTTGCATTTGACGCGATTTGGAAGATTTTCACCGTCTCAAGGTAGCAGGCAATTACTAGGCCGACAAAAAACTTACCTGGCTCGCGAGAGAATCGATGTCCAGACACCGACGGCGTTGCCTTTTTCTTGTGCTTCTCTCGCTCATTAACTTTCCCAGAGCACTCGACGTAACAATGCCGGGGGTATGATCGAACAATGATTGTGTTGGATTGTTTATCTTCGGCGAGGATCAAACGAAAGACAAGTGACTACATTTCGAGTGATCCTACCCTTCACGTGTCGCCTATTTTAAATCACAAAGTAAAGAAGAAACGTATGCAAATCCTTAAATAGTTTGGAAACACACGTATTTCTTATATTCTATTTGAATAAGGTACCAACGCTACCATTTAGATGTGAATTTCTTTTTATTTTAACTGAGGTTATAGCAGTAGCACCCGATTTTACTGCTTTAAAGTTTAAATGGAAAACAAACAATGATCGTTAGCTCAAGCCCCTATTGTTTTAGACTTGCTTTACGGAAAATATTGATTTATCATTACGTTTTTTAAACCGGGTTTATAACATTTTGCTATATATGATAGGTTTTCTAAACAAACGTGATCATTAGCTCAAACACTTTTTGCTATAATTTGGGATCCCCTACAGCAGTGGTTCTCAAACTTTTTTTTTGTTGCGACGCCTCTGGACAAGTTTTCTGGACTTGCGACGCACCATCAAATAAAAGTTAATGAAGAAACTTTTAATTAAAATTGTGTTTATATTGATACAACAACAAAAAGCCACGAAACGAATATTCTGCGACGCCCTTGGAAAATTCAAACGACGCACCAGGGCTTCGCGACGCACAGTTTGAGAACTACTGCCCTACAGAAAATATTATTTATTCTTAAATTTTCTACACCCGAATTTTAATACTTTACTCATAGGATTTTAAACCATTCAGTTTTTTGTTTGTTTCCGTTTGTATTCCTTTAGTGTGAAAAGTATTTGGCAAAGTCTGACTGCGCATAATCACAAGTTTCGTGGTTTCAGTAAATGGAAGCATAATTGGGATAATTTTCTGTATTTAGTAGATCATAAAAAGCAAAAACCAACACCAGCTAATTATAAAGCCATAAACATAAAAAACCCTCCGCCCGATTTTAAAGCAGTAATAGACACATTTATGGCGCTATGATGAGCCACTAATCCGCCCTTTGCAACACTGACATATTTGTGACGCAACAGTCGCACTATTTTGTCGTCACGGTGATGTCACAATGCAGCAGATGAGACGCGCCGGCGTTTCGCTTATCTTGTCATCAGTGCTGCCCTTTTCCAGCCAGCAATTAACCACCAACGACAAGGAAACGTAAGGACACGGTGATTTTGGACTCCATAAGGTCTCCCACGGTCCCGTCGCCTCCCAAATGTCCCTTCGCTTTTGTCCGCGGTGCCGTTGTTTACCTCTATTGTCCGTCACTTATGACTGTCGATTATTGTTGCGATTGAAACCGCCGCTGTACATGTGTTACTATGATCACGTGGTCAAAATTGTTTCCGGCCAGTCAGGCGAGGTGGTTATTTGGCATCAGGTCAAAGGGTTCCTAAAAGTATTGAGTATGAATGAAACTTTAAAGTTCAATGCTTTTTGTGGGTGTTTGGCAAAATACGTATGTTTACCTATTGGAAATTCGTATACTAAATAGACCAATTCAAATTGCACTTGATTTGTTTTAGGACTTCTTACGTTCCAAAATCTCGAAAAACCCGTTATATTTTGCCTTCAATTTGGCCCATTTGTTAACTTTTCACGTGCGTTTGAAGTAGATCCTTACACTTTGTTCTGGTACCATGTATACCTCAAAAATATTTAAAAAAAATCTTTTTGTTTTCTCCTTTGGGGGCGGTTCTTTCCTTTAAACTGTCAGTTCATGTTAAAGTTCATGTTCAGATATTTGCTTGTGAAATCTGAAGCCTATAATACCAGTGTTCCAGCGGTTAATCCTTTTAAGTTTTGTGTCTATTTTTCGGCGGCGGAAATACACAACCGGAAAAGAGTTCGCTGGGGCGTCTTGTTGTCTTTCCCACAATCGCATCTCAAGCACCTTGTTCGTATTTCGAGTTTTGTGTTGTACAAAGTACCTGCGACTTTAGGGGTCTGAGGTAACCGTCCATTTGTTTTAGTAAACATTACACGAAGCAAATAATGACTCCACTTAAAAGCAGACCAGACGTGCGCCAAGAAACGCCTGTTTTAATTAAGTCACCTCTTGCAGTGCGCCGTGCTGTCGCTTGAACATATCGTATGTAGCACTAAGTGTGGGTAAAATGAATTCATCAATGTTATGTCACCAGAAAATTATTGGTTTTATGAGTGTGTTGAAAATGGGCGGGTCGTTTGTTTGTTTTATGGCGGCACTGGTGGCATTTGTACGAGTAGCAAATTTGCTATGATGTAAACTGTAAAATATTGTTCTCTTTCCGAACTTCGAAGTTTATGTGGAGGAAATCTATCAACGCCCAAGGGTTTTTTGGCTTTAATGTGGCAGACTTGCAAGTCGGGTGGGTTTATTGCTTTAAGTTCTAGCTTGAGTTTGGGCTTGATTTCACGCTCGGCATCATTTGTGACGCAATCTTACCAACGTTCAAACCTAATTTTGATTTTCTCTCTAATAGGTTAAGGTTATCGTGTTTTCTTTAATTGAACCAAAATACTAAAGGCGATTGATAACCCCAAGTTTGTCCAACAAAACGTTGATAATTGGATTTTTATGCAGTTTTATCACTGCTAAATTATAATTCTGGACGCAAATGTGGCACAGAAGTTTAACAATGTATTTCGTTGTTCCAAAAAACTGTGGTAAAATAAATTTGTTTTCCAACGTAGCAAAGAGTTGTTTCTTAACTTAGAATCAACGTTTATGTCCAGAAAAATCGGAGTAAAGAACGCAAAAAATCACATATTTAGTTAATGGTAAAAATTTGTTCTAATTTTTCCAATTTGTTTGTTTGTGGTTCGCACACACAAAGCAAAACGAAAGAGTAACCTAAAAATAACTTCTTGTCACAAAACAACTGAAGGTTAAGGGCAAGATATTGATCCATTTGAAACGGAAAACAGGAAAGAATGTGGTTTTCTCGTAAAGATTTACTCGTGTTATATTACGCGCGGCATTAAAGTCTCCCGAAACCGTAGCCTGGACCTTCGGTAGTGGCGATTTAAATTGAATCACAACTGAGCTCCTTATTACATGGTCGTCACGATCAAAGCCCTGCTTATAGTGACTGGTTGCTTTAAACTCAGCAAACTGAGATATCATCTGACATCCCAAGCGGTAACAAAATCTTTGTGTTATTCGCGTTTGATAGTTCGTTTAAAGATGGTTAAGGCCGAAACGGGAGCTTCTATTAAATTCAATTGAAAGCAAACGCCAAACTGGAATTAGATTTACGTTATTGGTCGGCGTTATGCGGCAACGTTATATTCCGAAATGAGCTGGGCTTTGTAAAAAGGTTTTGTCGAGTTTAACGTACTTCTACGGGAGGCCGTAATGCTTTTCAAACTTTCAAGAAAGGTTTAAAGTAACTTAATCTGTTCTTGGGGCGGATGTCTCTATTTCGAACAAGCATTTTTTTGGATTTTTTCTTGATTCGTTATTGTTGTCGGTTTACCTGCATACAACTATAAATATTGGACAATAACTAAGTATGTACAACAGGTGAAAGTAATTTTGGTTAAAAAGTTCCGATTTTAAATTGTAACTGATTTTATACATTGAGTTTCATGATATTTTCTTGACTTTCAGGGGCATTAAAAAATGACAGTTTTAGCTTACCAAACAAAATCGTTCCATTTACATCACAACAGATTATGTATCAAATTAATTTTTCAGGCAGATAACGAAAGTAAGAATCGAGAAAGAACACAACAAATGTAAAATATCCCTATTTTTTGATAATTGATGGTTTTTGTGTATTAATATCTTTAGCATCATTAATTTTGCAAACAAACCGTTTCGAACAATGCAAAAATTTGCATATTCAAAAACAATAAACACAAAAAATAAATGTATTTTAATTTTCCTTCAAATCGTTGATGGTTTGTATAGAATAATTATGTTTGGCATTGTCAAATACAACTTTTGTATATCTCTTCAGTGCCAAATGTCACCGCAAATTTACATAAAGAGATAAAGTGTTTAGAGTAAAGACACGTACAGCGAACTTTCCCATTCAAACAATATCGGGGTCAAACAGTTTTTATCCTTACATTACACGACTCCTAACACAAACTTACACGAGTCTTGCTGTCGAGGACCGTCTTAACCTTGATTTTTTCCCAGTTAATTGCATACAAGGCGCTTATTAATAATGCAATAATTTACACAACCCATATCAAATAGCCCTGGCGCTTTGCCGCGCAATAAACAGGGGCCTTATGAGCACAGGAGCCCCCTATTAGCGTCCCGAAGAGGCCGACACCTTGTCTGATAACACTTGTCTAAATTGGGCTTTACTCGGCTGCAATATTAATGCGCTTCTAGCTTCTTGTGATCGTAATTGAAAATATTACACGCTGTCGCGGCAGGACAAAACGCTCTCTTCCTCCATTTACATTAATCATGTATTAAATAAAATACTTGCCTATTGAACGCAACGTAAATATATTTTATTACTGTTTTGCCCCATGCTTTACAGTGGATGCCAATAGGCGAAATGTATAATCCTTAGTTTTTATCGACTGAATTTTGTTCTTTGTAAACCTGTTTCCATGTTTAGTGATACATTTGTTTCCGTATTTAGCAACAAAGTAGTGATGGTCAATTAGTATGTCAGAGGGTGAAATACGGCTAAATAGGTTGTTTCCACGTACATATAAGTGTAACTTTGGTCTTTTACGCCATATTTGTTGTAGTTTCTTTTCGAATATACGTACATATCAAACTACAATTGGCTTTATTTGAATGAGGAAGTTAAGTAGAATAAAGAAAAAAGATAATCCACATGTATTAAATAAAATACTCTCCAATATTGAACGCTACGTAATAAATTTAACATTATGGAACCTACGTTAATATGAAAAAAATCGTCACCTTTGTTTTAAACTTTTTTATGAGTTTGTATTTATTTCATATTTACACCAGGATCTTTCATTTACTTTTTACTGGTATAGAATGCGGCTTTGGTTAAATAGTAAGAGTAACCAGGGATTAAATAGAAATTTAAATATCTAAATAAATCGAGTATATATACTGGGACTTTAGTTGAGATATATATCAGGACAAACCAGTTTTAAATCTATATCTTTTGCAGTGTTTTTTTTAAGGTGTTTTGGGGAACCGAAACGGAAAAATTTCTTTTTTGGGGGGACCAAAACGGAAAAATTTCTCCAGCGGTTTCCCAAAATTGCCAGTAGCCTAATAAATAATTCGTTTAAGCAAATAGGGCTATTTTTTGGTATTTAAATGAAACACTTGCGGTCTCTTAAAACTACTTAGCGGTCACCCAAACCAAACCTTAAAAAACCTGATCTTTTGCATTAAATTTTCCATTCTGATGCATTTTGGGATTAGGATATGACAAATTAATATAGGTAACATCCAAGCGCCAAAAACGATCTTCTTGTCGTGGTATCACTTTCATCAGACGCGTGAAGTGCATCATAAGCGACCTTTCAAATCGCCACAAGATAACTTTTACGCCTGCTATGTTTCATATTTAAGGCAAGCCCTTACAAAGGCTCTGAACCGAGATACACATCAGATGGTTGCTTCATTACTTTTTTATGACATAATAATTAGTCGATTTTAGAAGCCACGCGTCACAATAGAGGACCTTTATTGTTTTATGACGTCGTCGTCGGCTAAATGACGTTGTTAACGCCACATTATCGATGCGGAAATATACCACCCTCGCTGCGTTGTGACGCAATAATGGGAGGGCGTATGCCTGATTGTTTTGTCACAGTCGCAACCGCGATGCTGTTTAAATCAAAGGACGACGCCTCTACCCCGTTTAGTGAACGTTTTTTACGATTCTAGCTCATTTGCTCTGCATACATTAAAGGAGCTTTCAGCGACAGTTACGAAAACCACATACAATGAAGAAGCTTTCGACAGTTCACTTTTTATCGATTTTATTTCGGGGGTGTTAACAGTAGTGAATACTTTGGGGTTAGGGTTAAAGTCAACTGGGGTAGGGAAGACCATATGTAAAGTTATTTTTGGAGGCGAATGGAAAAATGGAAATTTTGGGCCGAATGGAAACGATCTAATTTATTCACAAAATTAGGACTTTGCTTTGTGAACTGATCAAAAGGTTAATCTAACCTAAAAATTACAAATATGCTTTCAAACCACACAACAGGTGTTGGGAAATCTTTTCTCACATTTAGCCGCGTCTCAATCCGTGCTGTGCGGCTTCAAAGGCATATTAGGTTCAGTAGCTTTTGCATCTTGTTTGTTTTTGATCATAAATCACATTAAACAGGATTGAATGGCGGTTGACACTTGCCAATGGTGAGAGGCAGACCTACGTGAGTGCTCAGCATATGGCCATGGTCGACTAAAAGTCATCTTTGCATACAAGTTTCCACGTATAATAAATAGAGGTTTATTAAAACGTTTTTCTCAAGGCTTTGGTGTTTTGTAAAAAAATCGTGTAGCTCATATACAAATTTATAGATTCTCTCTTTAGAAACTGACAATGCACATCATTTTGGTAAAATATAAACAGTTGGTATAATAACCAAAGTTTCATTGAAGCCCTTTTAGGGCTTTGGTGCTAGTTTTGTTTTACAAAACGCTTAGCTAATGTTTCGCACACTTATATAGGTTCTATTTGAATAAGAAGAAACTGAGAATGTCAAACATTTTGGTAAATAATGCACAGTTTTGTAATTCTGTTTAAATTATGTTGAGCTTTTCCAGGTCTTTTAGAGTATCGTAGGCCTGGAATGAAAAGGATGTTATGTTCCTATTCCAAGCGATCAAACTTCGGTTAAAAACAATTCTAAATTTCATTCTCGTTTTTACCACGTGTCGGTCAAGTATAAATCAAGCACGTGTTTTTGCTGCTTGTCATTAAACTTGAAGTCAGATTAAACTCGAGTAAATAGTCGCAATGGGCCACCATGTGCGCGCGGTGGACACAGTTGCCATATGAGGCAATGACCGCCGCATTACTGAATAACAACTCGCTCGCGTACACATAGCCGACACGTTATGTAAACACTTAGATCGGTTTGATATTACGCGCCCGGCCGGCTTTCGAGCAGGTGTAGCCCGCCGGCGTTGCCGCTTAATCCTGGCATATGTTGTGGCTTGTGCTAAGATTCGCTTTGAAGGTTAGGTTTATTAATCCGGTATATGCTCGACGGTAATGGATCAATTTGGTCTTCCTTGCTTGTCTGTTTGCTTCACGCGCGTGGGGTCAAACAGACAACACCCATTGTAGCAAATCACCTGTTTGTCAAACAATACTCGGGCCTGTTGGAAACTCATCGAAAAATTTCTCAGAAAAAGTGGGACAAAAAATATTGTTGTTCTACAAATAAGAACAACTCTCACAAGAAAACGTTTTCACTAAGAAACACAAAACACGGACTTGAAAAGTAATTAATGGTTAGGTTGTGTTAAGCCATGGTTAACTTTCATTATTCTTTATTTTTAGAAACCTGATTACTTTAATTTAATCAAAATCACAACTGCCAGAGTCATGGTGTACATAGATTACATAATGCAGACGTTTTAACAATTGCTGTTGCCATCATCAGTGCAGGTTAAAACGTTTGCATAATGTGTTCAATATACACAAGTTATCTGGCAGTTATGTTTCAAATTAAAATCTTTTTATTTCACAAACTGCAGACAAAAAACGGCAATTTTTTTATTTCAACATATTTTGTGCTGACTTTTGTGTGACGCATTTAGTAGGTTTTCGAGAAATTTTTACCAGCTTGTTTGACCTAGTCAGCGCCGTTAGATGTCGCCACTGCACACTTAAATGATCTTTGGTTTTCATTTAAACAAACATCAGACCTTTTTATTCAATTTACACAAAACAACTACATTTGCTGTTTTTCGTTTAGTATTGCCTAATTACGAAATTGTACATTTCCAGCGTGTTAAGTCCAAACAGAAGGTGTTGAGAAGACAGCCAAACAAATAACTAAAATGTCAAGCATTCCACGTTAATACTTTGCAAATATTACGTTACCGTACCACATCAACCTAATACCCAGTTTACCCCCAATGTGTAGAAACTTACCACATACATACAAGTATCACCACACACACGTGTTCAACTTAAACCTGTTTTGCTAGCTACGAAATTTGACCGATGAACTCTTCACAATGTGTTTGTTTAGTGGACCATCAGTGATATGCAAACCGCCTATCTAGTTCGCCGGGGCCGGGCTGTGATTAATCGTTAGCCGGGAAAGCAATGGTGATTAACCGGCAAATTCAATCGCGTTTGCCGAGGTCGGATTAAACCGAAATTCAACGGAATGCTGAAAGATGACTGGGATGTACTCGTGCGAAATCATGATCGAGTTAGACAAACGGTCTTCAACGTGGCTTCAAGCTTGAGGTGTTCAGACGCCCTGCGATAATGCTAATCGTCTGTAAAAACAACAACACCCTGCAACTGTCCTATGTCGGGGTCGAACTAGCGGACCAAAGGATTTAGATTAGGTGAAAAGCAACGGACATTTCTTAGAGGGGGAAACACAAGTCATTAAATTAGCATTAGCGAACGGATCACTGATTTGTATTATCTGACCTTAACATGATTTAAAAACTAGTTCGTTAGTTGAAAATGTTGGATTAGTTGAAATGCAACGGACATTCAGGGGAACCACGAGTCATTAAATTAGCATTAGCGAAGGCTCACTGCCTTGTATTATCTGACCTTAACATAATTAATAATTATCTGCTAAGATCTGGGATGGGCAGGTATTTTGTTAAAGACGACAACCTAACAATTGATTGTCCCCGCAGACCCTATTTTTTGTATCATTTTATCACAAGTCTATCTTTGACTTGTTATAATGTAGATTTACATTCAGTTACGTTAAAGGCTGTAGGTTTCACATTCTCTTATTTAGACCAGTGGTCGGCAGTCCGCGAGGAGTTCGTTACCGGGCCGTATAATTTTTCAGGTTAAATGCTATGAACATTTTGCCCATGTATTTCGGGGATGATAAACTAATTTAAGCGTTTTTATTGCTAAATATTTGTAGTTTTTTTATGACCGGTCCGCGATAAAATTTTCATTTCAAAAGCGGTCCGCAGTGCAAAAAAGGTTGCCGACCCCTGATTTAGACTATGAAAACCGACACAAACAAGTTTGGCGGGTCACATAAATTTGAACATACCTGTTTAAAGCACACCACCTTTAAATATTTCATGGTCTGTAATGAGTCTTTTAAAAAATGTTACTGACTTTTATTTAGCAAAATGCGTATCATCAAGCTCTCATACAGTTATGAGAAGTTGTTTTGCGGGATTTTAAACATCTATAAATGTTTTTCTTTAAGAGGCTTTCCAGGTGCATTATCCCCCAGAGGTATGTTGTCTTATCAGTGCAACAATGCAAATTAGTTTTTAGTCCGAGTTCTGGCTCTGTTCCACCCCTAACGCCCCTCCACAATGCCCCATCTGTTCGCCTTCCTCGCCTCAAAAGCGCTGCGTGTGTTCATAAGCTTAACTTGTAAAGCTTTTGGAAAGGTATCGCGCTTTGTTGCCGTTTCCTCTTTGCAGGGAAACAAACCATTACTTCGTTGAATCTTCTCCGGTAAAACTTTCATTTCCGATATTTGTTTTCCGACCAGAGTGTAAGTAGGTGCCCGATACCGACGTTTTGGTAAAATAAAGCTTGAAATAGGCTAAAAAGTTGGCTTTACGAAGATGAATTTGCGACAAAATGTGGGTGAGTGTGAAGTCAGGCCTGAATCAAGTCCGTTTTATTCAAACTAAATCCCGATCTCGAACTGAAAAACCCGGCCTGACTTTTAGCCGCCTGTTGGCGCTCTGATGCGGTATTTGTTATCGCCGGTTTGCCTGTTGCTGCTGTTAAACGGAAAAAATGATCATTTGGCAACAAAGCAACTTGTATTACCAAGCGGTTCATAACATTTTATCTTTTACTTCATGGTGACGGCGGTGAACTAGTTTTACGCTTGCAACAACGGAACCAAATGTTAAAAATGATCCATACAAACGTGCTTCTTGACTTACTCTGGTTGTACGATATTTATTAATTGAATTAGCCTTGTAATAGTCGCTGTATGTTGGGATTACTATTTAGTTTTCTCGACTAATCTCTGTTTTCATTAATCTTTCAACTGTTTGCAATCTACGTAGTTCGATCTTCCTCTAGTTATGGAAAGCACATGTAGTATTTCGACATATTTTAACGCTTCACTATGTTGAGATAGGTTTCTGTCAACAAAACATACGGAAAGGCTTTAGGAAATACAAATACTCTACAGATGAGTATTTTCAAAACTCTTGGGATTTTGTCAAGAGTTATTTAATCTAAGAAACACTACATACGTATACGGTCAACATTTTAATGATAATAATCAGACTGGCCAAAAACATTTTTTGTTGTTGTTTTGATGGACATACTAAAATTTTGCGGATTTGATGTTCAGACCAATCTCTGATAAATTAATAACAAAAACGCAGAAATGAAAACAATTTAAAGAGTGACAAACTGTTCATGGTATTCATTCAATGTCAAAATGTTCATCAAGAAAATAATGATATCGTGCTATATAAAGCATTGCAACAAACGGTCGCGAAGCTGTTGGGTTTTTCCTAAAGAGAAAAAGATTTCCACAATGTGATTGCATTGTCTTTTTAGACCGACAGTGAAGTAATCGAAGGGCAAAGCCTTCCCTTCTATCGATTGCGATGTTTTACATGCAAACAGATTAACGATTTCGGCCCCGGGAAACATGTCTTTCGCGTCACAACCCGTACCGCATGGGAAGAACAGGCCGAAGCAGTGTTTTGTGTTGTTAGACATCGCCTTAAAAGGTTTTTCAGGTCAATAAAGAGGTAGATAGAAGTCAGAAACTGACAGAAATCAAAATAGTAAATAACTGGTATTTGAACATGAAGTATAGATGCGTTTGTGTTTTGTAAAGCACACTTATTTACACATGGTTTGATATATGGTCGTGCGTTTAATCGTTACGAAATGAACCTGTATTTCAAAATACAGCTAAAGCTGGTCGGTGTCGTGTACATGGAAATTTATGAAGTTGGTCAGTGTTTGTGTATATGGAATTCAACTTGGTACAACTAATAAGATTTCAGCAATAGGTAAAGCAGTTGAGGTGTTGGATTCAGGCAACATCAGGTTATGCGTGAAGACTTAGTGCAAAGAAACAAGCTAAAGTACAGAAACTGTTAAGTTGTTTTAAGCTACTTTTATCTGCGCTTGTGAGATAACAATTTGGATAATATTTTTCTTGGCTACTACAAGACACCTTTGGCATGCCCCAAGTTTAGAAAGTCCGCTAACAAATGACACCACATTAAAAATTCATATTCGCTCCTGCTATAGTTACGAGAGTATACTTTCAACTTATTGCTCCGTGCAATATTGATATGCATTGTGTGATAACTTAGGGAAGGATTTTAAAAGGGTTGATTCGTGCCCAAGCACCCGTTTTGTTCTTAACTATGCTCGGTTGAAACGTTTTCGAATAAGTTCGATGTATTCAGGTGCATTGAAAATGGACAGGCTCGAAAATGATGATATTGAAACGTGAACGCTTCAGTGATGATCCCAGTTATGATTTTACGTTCATCTTAACCGATATTGAATCAGTTCTTTTTGTAACAGTGTGTTAAAAGTTCACCGAAGAAATATTCACGTTATTATAAAAGATTTAGAATATACAACTTACACTATGGTGCCTATACAAGCTTAGTCAGAATTCTACTTCGAGCGAGCGAATATGTCCGTATAATCTTTGTAGTTACGCCCGCTACGTTTCCACACAGCTTATCGCTTGTCTTCAGCCATCGTCGCTTGTCTTTTCATTGCACTAATGAATTTTTACAAGAGCGATTAGAGAAGGAATAATCTCTGTGGGGCACTAGACAAGACAGGGGGAGATATTTCAAGCACGAGAAGAATGAAGGGCGTGCAAAAATGTTCTCAGATGGCTATATCTTAACTCTAAATAACCAAGGGGCATCAACGAATGCTGTCGAAGTAGCCTTTCTAATTTTTTAGCTAGGGGTTAAAAACTGTTTACAGAATTAGTTGACATAAAAATTGAAAGAAATATTTAGGCATTGTCCTTATCGACATGGAACGTATGTTGTGTTTTGTTTTATTCCGAAGTGCACAGATAGCAAGTTAAAAAAAATAAAGTGGAAGATTATACAGTTGCATAACAGCTTGTTTTAGGCGTTTAAAGAAGAATCTAATTGTTGCTATTTATTAAACGTGTAAAATGATAAAAGAAATGCATGACAGCGACCTAATCAAAAGCGTTTCGTTTGCCTTTGCTTAGTGTTTATTACCACTAAACAATATTAGGCTCAACTTCTGCCATTAATATTACATTATAGCATATATTTATAGGTCCTTTCTCAATATTGTTTTGCCTATAGGGGTCAATTATTTCAGCAGACCGTAAAATTTTGTAATGACGAAAAAGCACATTTTGAAAAGTAACTAATATAATGTTCACACACTTTCTTGTAATAAAAAAATAACTCGTTTATTAAGAATTTACAATATCACATTAAGTGCGAGTGTAGCATAGTTCTTGCTTTTCACCTCACGTGCATAAGCAGTCGGAAAACAACGTCATGCGGTCGATATCTCTGACCTTTGAATTATTAATGAACTTTGACCCAGTTCGGGGAAGAATCTTACGGCTATTACGAGATGCATGTAACTGAAATGACAGGGTCGAAACCTTGAAATAATAACTTCGCTCGGTACTTTAACGTAAGGGGAGAAAGCCTGTTGGTATCAGTTGTGTAGCTGCTTTATTTAGAGAGTTCCGACTTGAGAATAAGGAAGTTTTCAGACCCTACATGAGCAGTTTGTTGTTCTGCGTTTAACGTCGTAGGTTCTAGGACTTGAGTTAGGATTGTATCTTACAGTGATGAAATCAAAGCAATAGAAAATCATTTATACCAAAGTAAAGAATCGTACAGACTAAAAGATTGAAGTGTTCTGTTCTTAAGACAATATAAAATCACTGAAAAAGAAGTAAATCAGGTTGTAATACTTACTACAAAACTGAAACTGTCAGTACACTTAAATAAGCCTGTGTTTTTCATTGAGCAGTGTTACCGTAGTCAGGTTTTTTTTAAGGTTTGGTTTGGGTGACCGCTAAGTAGTTTTAAGAAACCGCAAGTGTTCATTTAAATACCAAAAAATAGCCATATTTGCTTAAACGAAATATTTATTAGGCTACTGGCAAATTTTGGGAAACCGCTGGAGAAATTTGGGGGACCGTTTTGGTCCCGCAAAACACTGACCGTTGTAATATCGATTACGCTGTTATGATATTATAGAGTCATCGGTTCTAAACAATAAAACAGCTATAAGTTCATTATAGGTTCCTGTATAAAAAGGACAGACTGATTCAATTGTATTGAAAGCTTACATTTTGTGTGATCGTCTGCAACTAACACTGTCTGTTTGAACATGAAATCTTAGCTTAAAATCATCAACTATTTACCTTTAAAGCTTTGTGATTTCAGAAAAGCAGTAGTTTTTCTATGTGTACTTTCTTTTTCTGCAACTGATTGGGATGATCAGATTTTATGAAATGAAAAATGCAAAGCAATCTTGTTGCTGTAAGGTGAGTCCTTACTATCTCGAGGAACTAATTAATCAACCTCTTGCGTCGTTGCATTAAAACTCAGATCAGTTTATGAGATTTAAACCCCTTTTCATGTATTGTTTTTGTTCCTTCTTAAAAGTATGTGTTCTGAAAGATTTTCACAATTCATAAAAAGCGACTTTATCCAAAGCAAAAGAAGGCTTCGGTTAACATTGCTTCATTGAAAGAGAGAAAGGAATGATTAGTGTTATTGTATTCCAGCAGTCTAAAGGATTAAATCTACGACATTTTATTTGCAACTCGAGTAACCATATAAGTTATGTTGTTTTCTTTTTTAGTGAACTGACGGAAAAGAAGCACATCAGAAAGTCGAGAAAAAACAAGTAGGCGAAGTGTGGAAACTGATTTAAATTAAAGTTTGCAGTTTCATTTATTTTTAGTAAAGTAAAAGGATGCGATAAGTTAATACGCTGTAAAAATCTTTCTTCGAATGAATGAATGTATTGGTCTTAGAGTGGTGGGATTCAAATTTTTTGTCAGTCGGTTATATCACAAAAGTCATATTTGTCGGTGCTGTTACAAAAAGTCTATTTAAAGTAACCAGTAATGCTAACCGGTTCGCTGATCTTATAAAATCTCGGTTCTATAGAACCGGTTGAATCCCACCACTGCTTATAACCAACATAAAAATGACGTTTTGTCTACGTAATTGCGACGCAAAACAATCGAAAAAAACAGATTGGAAACTTAAATAGACACAATACAACGATGCGTAAAGCCTAAGTTTTTCTTCTTGTCCCCTTAAGCCACCGAACTCATCAGTCGACGCTTCTTCAAAAGAAGAAGAAGACCGAGTGTAACAGAGTTCCTGACGAAACAAAAAACCTGGAGGACACAGTGTGTAAACTCGATACCGACTATCTGCTCGTGTTCCTAGGTTTCTTTAAGGTAAATGTGTGTTCTGCAGGTGAAGTAACGAAGACGGCCAGTGGTTTGTGGGATTCAATTTTTTTGTCAGCCGCTTTTTTTACAAATATTATATTTTTCAGCCAGTTCTGTTACAAAAAGTCTATTTAAAGTAACCAGTAATGCTAACCGGTTCGCTGATCTCACAAAATTTCGTGAGACGGTTCCATAGAACCGGTGCGAACCGGCTGAATCCAACCACTGAATACGGTGCATTGGACCTACCAATGTTCCTTTCATTTAATCAACTTTCGATCAATACATTTTGTTTTTAGTGTGCTCTAATACAGACCGTTTTTGAAACTGAAATTTTATCGCGGACCGGCCTTTAAAAAGCTACAAATATTTAGCAATAAAAACGCATTGATTAGTTTATAATCTCCGGGAAGAACGGGCAAAATGTCTCAAAGCATCTGGCCTGAAAACGTATACGGCCCGGTAACAAACTTTTCGAGGACTGGTACCGGGCCGCGGACCAGCTGTTGCCGACCACTGCTCTTTGTTCCTTGTATAACTTCCGAAATATATCGCCAGCTTATGATTAATGGGTGAGTTAGGTCAGGGTTTGAATGACAAAATCACACAGGTTTGAATGCACCAACAAATTTTGCAACCTAAAAGTAAACGTATTTTTTGCTTTGTGTCAAACATTTAACCCTCCTACAATTACGTGATTGTAAGTTGTGGCTTAGAGAACCTCAATTGCACTCGCACACGAAATTAATCACATGGCAAAAATACAATTGTATATTAAAATTGTGTCATTAAAAAAATATTTTTTTGCCAAAACAAATGATGTTCAGTTTGCGCCCAGAGTTTGTAAATGAAAAATTTTTGTTTACAATTTTGACACAAAAATAAATCCACTATAGAGGCCAAGCCTCAAGTGTTATCAGTTTCGTGGGAATTACATATATAATCGTTTTCTAATATTCCTGATTGTCCGACAATTACCGGTTCTTGGGTAAAGAGCTGCTTCAAAAGACAGTTCTGACAGGAAATAAAAACTGAAGTGCCCTTTTCCAAAAATCCAATTCTTCTTGATAACCTTTTGGATATCGAGTTATTGATTGAAACCTCATTACAGAGGTGTGTAGGTGTTGTTATCAGCTCATTTCTCGATTTAAAGAGTGCTTGAGTTGACGTGTTAATTTCATCGCAGCGGTGCCGTAAGTGGGATATTTCGACATAAGAAGCAATATGATGTAAATCAGGAAATGAAAAATCCTTCAAATGCTTTATTATGCATAAAAGATTTTTGTTTAAAAAGTTTTTTGGAACTGTACTCCATAATGGTCAGAAACAAAAACTTAATTGCCAAAAAGCGTTATAAATGCACAACGCAATCACCAATCCTTTACGACAGTGGTCGGCAACCGCCGGTCCGCGGCCCGGTACCGGTCCGCGAGGAGTTCGTTACCGGGCCGTATAATTTTTCCGGTTAAATGCTTCGAAACATTTTGCCTATTTATCCCGAGGACGATAAGCTAATTTATGTGTTTTTATTGCTAAATATTTGTAGTTTTCTAAAGACCGGTCCGCGATAAAATTTCACTTTAAAAAACGGTCCGCAGTGCAAAAAAGGTTGCCGACCCCTGCTTTACGACATGGCCTAAAGAAACACACAGACTAATTTAGGTGTAGTGAAAATCTCAGTTTCGTAATCATCAGCACTGTACCTGTTCTACTACCTTTCTATAACGCGTACAAAATACTTGTTTGAAAGGGGAAATGGACTCCATAGTGATTTGGCACTTATAGAATACAATAGCCAGTTGTACCTAGTCGCGGCGTTGAGGTAAAACGCGACTAGGTTGTTAGTTTGTTTAGGTTTTAAGACTGAACTTGGGTTAACACAATTACCAATTCTGAATTTCATTGACCTTGTTATATTTTACCCATCAGTTGAGTTGAGTTGAGTTTATTTTGCTCGGTTAAAACAATTTACAGTGACACAATTTGTTGCTGATGGTCGATGTTTGCAGTTTGGTTTTGGTTAAAAAACACACAATTACTAATCCTTTATTACATTGCCCAAAGAATTGCTTCTTTGATGCATAGCCCAAAACACTGATTCAACTGTTGTGAAAGCTTGTCAGTTTTGTGATCACCAAGCCTGATTTGTTTCTTCCAACAGTCGTTGTAGGTAAAACAAACAAACTAAAGACATAACTCAAACACCAATCCTCTATTTCATTACCGAAGGAACTTGTTTTTTACTGCATAAGCTCAAAAAATTGATTCAACTGTACTGAATGTTTGTCAGTTTTGTGATCACCAGCCTGTTTTAATTTTTCTAACAGTTGTTGCTGGTGGTTCCGCTCCTGATACTTGGTGTGATCCTCATCAGTGTTCGGAGTGCAGCCGTCGCCCCCCTCGGCGCTGCCCCGACCGTTCTCCCCGATGTGCCTTTACTTGTTGACGTCACAATGGTAAACAAGGGGGCCTTCGGGGAAACCCCACAAAGCGCGCGGTAGGTTGCTGAACGCTGAGTTCTAGTTTATTGTTATTATTATTGTGGGCAGCAAATTTAAATAGAGAAATTCTTTTACGATTTAGCCTAAAATCCGACTGTGATAGTAGTTTGTGTAAAAAGTTTATTTCGTTCAAACAAATTTTGATAAGGAAGCAAAAATCTTTGTCTTGTCAACTTAGCTATTCGAAAACACTTTACTATCGTCTTCTTTTGAAGGCTAAATAATTCCATTTTGTGGGTAACCTTCTCACCAGCACCGCCGATTTAATAATTCATTTTGCGGTGTTTGAAAAGGTTACAAAAGTCTTGAACGGTCTAACACAATTCCCTGTTTTGCAGAAATGATCCAACTGAAACCACTTACGAAATCCAATCGATTGGAAATGAAAGTCTGGCGCCGGTTTGGACAGCCATCATGGTACGAGTTTGTGTTTACAATAACTTTGTAATGTGACAAGGCTTGTTGCTTGCAAGCTTGTTTAAATAACTAAGTAAAGTGCTTTTTATATTTATTTAAGGTTTGATGTTCATATTGTTTTAGGGAATGTGTAAAAGTTTGGCAAAACACGATATTCACTTCAATTCACTTCATAAAATTAGCCTATTTAAACTTGCAATGCTTAACAAACTGTTGACTTCGAAAGAATTTACTCAAGAGTGGCTAAGTTTGCTGCCAAAGCTAAATTAACATTAAACTTTTTTCAGCTTGCAACGTCGGCAGCAAGTGATTTTATTGCAGTGAGAAAACGCCGGGGATCCACGGTAAGTAGAAAAAGGAGTTTGTATTTCATATACACAATGCTAACATTTAATATTGGTATTAGTTTAACCTAATTATTCTCCAAATCACTGGTTAAATTTTGACCCATCAAAATTTCGTAATTTCGAGAGTAATCATTCGAACCCGTTTTTCACTCTATTAGAGGCTATTAGCATTCATAAAGCTCTACAGCTTGTTCCTTCGATAAAGTATTTATTTCGATGGCATTATAGGGTTCTTTATTTTGTTAGCAGGGGTTACTCTTTCGTAATTTTTAGGGTAATTTCGTAACCTCTTTTATAGGCCGGGAACAGTCATAAAATTTTCAAAATTTTCTCTTCGCTCCTTTATTTTCACAACTAATTTTGTGTTTGCTTTTGCACAGATCGTGGTGTACATGTTAGTTTCAACCGTTGCGTTCGTGGCTTGCATTCTCTGCATTGAGTACGACAGACTGGAGATACTGAGAATCAACGAAAGTCCGTTCAGAGATAAACTACAACTTCATTTCCGCCTGTAAGTTTAATGGCAGACAACCCAGACCAAAGTTTGTACCTTTACATGTAAATCAAAAATCGCCCAAGTTAGGTCTTAATAATTGCGATGACCAAGTGTGGATGCTTAAATCTCTGAACATCAAGTCAACACGCCTTGAAAACAGGACATACACTGCAACCCTTGTGGACATCATAAGTGTCACTGCAAAGCATGCACGTTATCAAGATTTTCTAACAACCGTCAGTTTGACCAGATTTGATCTTTGGCGCACGTGTTAAAAACCTGAACGTTACTAATTCATGATAATCGACCTCTTGTTAAATATTACATGAAACCTGCTTCCCTGTATCCGTTTAAACGTTACACTCTCGCGTACGATGTGGTTGAGATAAGAAGCAAAAGTTTTTGTGGTTCCAAAGCTATCTTTTAAAGAGGTGGTGGTTTCGATGGAAATGTAGAGTGTAACCCATGGTGGGATTCAAATTTTTTGTCAGCCTTTTCTATCACAAAAGTCGTATTTTTTAGCCGGTTCTGTTACAAAAAGTCAATTGACAGTAACCAGTAATGCTAACCGGTTCGCTGCTCTCATAAAATTTCGTATGACAGTTCTATGGAACCGGTGCGAACCGGCTGAATCCCACCGCTGTATGTAGCTTTACTGACAATCAAAATGCCAATAAAGTCACAAAAAAGTTTTGTTTAATTCGTTTTTCCACCCAGGTATTTGTCTTGCGACCTAAATGTTGATCTTAAGGTTTAATTTGAGAAGCAATGATCTTAACGTCTAATTTAATACTGAAATGCGTTAATTAATTACAAAACTGATCAATTATTTACTGTTTTTTTCACGCAGATATCTTTCCTGTGTGATAATCGCATCAACAGGTGTCGCTACAGGGGGTTTGACCATTTACGTTGGGACGCGAATGGCTGCTTTGGAACAGCACAGGTTGTATATGGAAAGGGAAGGGCTGGAGCCAATACTGAAGAAGAAAGACAACATGGTAAGTATAGTGAAAAATTATGTGTTCATGAGTTTAGAGTTTCAACTTCTTCGCTACACGCTTAATTTCTACCATTTGAGCTGTCTTTTCGTGCTCTTAGATTTTTTAATTTTTCTCTCTCGATTGCAAAGGCCGTGTTTACCGCCACTTATTATAAGAACCGCCACTTATTATAAGTATATTTAAAAATTTTTATTATAACTTACTTCTATTTTTGCCAAAAGCATATCAAACATTAGCCTTAAATTTACTTCTATTATGTCCCGGTTTAATTTTTAAATTTACTCTGTATGGAACTCTGGTCTAAATAACGTGTCATAGCTATTTGCTGTTCAGTGAATATCTTTTTCTTTTTTCTTTTTTTATTTATTATTATTATTATTATTATTTATTTATTATTTTTTTTTTTTTGACGGGGTTCGAACCCAGGACACTCCCGGGGACGAATCCCGATCAAAGTTTTTCTTTATGTCTGTATATGGGTCAGGCACGCCAGACCATTCGGCCAAGTTCCTGCCCCTTCAGTGAATATCTTAGAGCAGCAGTTCTCAAACTGTGCGTCGCGACGCCCTGGTGCGACGTTTCAATTTTCCAAGAGCGTCGCAGAATATTTCCGTTTCGTGGCTTTTTGTTGTTGTGTCAATAAACACAACTTTAATAATAAGTTTCCTCATTAACTTTTATTTGCTGGTGCGTCGAAAGTCCAGAAAACTTTTCCAGAGGCGTCGCAACAAAAAAAGTTTGAGTACCACTGTCTTAGAGTAATTAGCTCAACTCAAATAATAAGTTGTTCAAAATATCTGGCAATCACATTCGTTTTGTTTGTTTTTTAGTTTCCTCTCACGCTTATAAACCTGGCAAGAAGGTTCAACTGCATTGGAGATATTGATTCCCTCGTCTCTTACGATTACGAAGGTGAATCCACGGTTCATAACGAGTCGGCAGAGAACAAGACTCCACCAAGTACAGTAAGTAGATCTTAATAGTGGCCTGATCATCATTAAGATAGGCAGTGATGGGATTCATTTTTTTTGTCAGCCGGTTCTATCACGAAAGTCATATTTTTCAGCCGGTTCTGTTAAACAAAAAGTCCATTGATAGTAACTAGTAATGCTAATCGGTTCGCTGATCTCATAAAATTTCGTGATACAGTTTCATAGAGCTGGTGCGAACCGGCTGAATCCCACCACTGAAGATAGGCAATTTAAAAATAGACTTGAATATTAAGAATGTTGGTGGTGGTGCAAGAAGTGCTGAAGCAAAAGGTTTTGATATTTAACTATCTTAATTTACAAAAGCACATTGGGTAAAAGTGATTGAATCTTTGAAATTTGAGATCAACTGTCTGAATCGCAGACATACATAGATGATATAATTTAGAAAAACAAATAAAATTATGACTCTACAGACAAAATGTAGCCTATATATAGGAAATCATAACATGCTAAGTCAAGTACAGCAGTTAATCATAATGTGATTAGCTTGTGGTCGTAAAGTTGGACAATTGTTGTACTGTATTGATAACATATACGAATATTATTCACTTTGATTTTGTGAGCCTGCTTACAATGTAATTTTTGTTTAACTATTTACAGACAAGTGAATCAGGTCGAAAGGTTCCAGGTTCGTCAGATGTAAGACCAGCGTCGAACAATCAAGTGTCCAATGTTTAATGTCACCAAGTGTTGTGTTTGTATTGAAATAAACGCTAAACAGGCGAACGATCGACTGGCTTTCGATTAAAGCAGTGCTTCTTGTAATGTCTTGTGTTCCTCAAAAAGTCCGACGTTTTCCTCTCATTTTTGCTACATCTCGTAGGTCTAAACCAGGGGTGGGCAACCTACGGCCCGCGGGCCGCATCCGGCCCGCGAGCAACTTTTGTGCGGCCCGCGACACGTGTTTTATTTTGATCGATCGGGAGGAACGTATGTGTTAAATCCCATTTTTGTACCAAGAGTTGTTACATTAAACGTTGATAGTTGTTAGTTTATTACTAAGATAGGCATTGTTATGTACAGAGACAAAATTATTGTGTATTTGAATTTGCCTAGCACTGCTATGTTATTGCATGACCATCAATGCGGCCCGCCTCCACAATATATCACAACTTTTTGGCCCGCGTATGCGAAAAGGTTGCCCACCTTTGGTCTAAACTAAAAAAGTTTGTTTTGTAATTGGTTCTGTGGTATATCTCCCCATAAAGTATGAGTTTTTTCCTTAAATTTCAAACAAAAAAAGGACTTCCAACAGCTCATAATCAAGAACCGACTGTAGGAAGAGGCAGACAACTCACGCTTTGGTATTACGTAGAGAGTATAGCAAAGGAGTTCCTGGTTGCTGGAACTATGACACTGACTCTAAATAGATCACTGTGCTGAGATCAGTGCCGGATTAAGGGTCTGCTGGCCTGTAGGCACATTTTGTAAGTGGCCCGAAAATCAGGGTTGCCAACTAAAAAATTAGAATTATCAGTGTTGCCAAATCATTGTCACAAAGATCGTTGTTGCAACTGTAACTCAGGGTAGGTGCAAAAACTTGGTCATATGCCTAACTAAATTACAACGTTGCGCGTTTTTGCGATTGAAAACGCGTTAACTAGTTTTCGGGGGTCAATCTTACGGAGTAGATCGCTTTCAATACACAAAACAATTATTTTGAAAACATGACTAAATTTCTAATAATTTTAAAGTGGCCTGGATTTTTGACTGGCCTGTAGGCACGTGCCTACTTTGCCTAATGGTTAATCCAGCACTGGCTGCGATAAGAAGTAGCCTACGTTTGCCGGTGCAAAGCTTAGTTGTTCGTTTAAATATTAGATTACAAAAATCATTGAACTACCTTGACCTACATAAGAACAATTTATGAAAAAGGTTGACGCATTGCTTGTACAACATTGTTACGTTTACTTAAAGAATTAAAACCCTTCTGAACGTTGGTAGGGGAGGGCAAAAACTTAGACTTGAACTCCTCTGCTTGCAATAGAAATCGTTGGTAAGATACAGATTTTATTTACCTACAAAAGTTACTGGCATTGCTCCGAACAACAAATTAAGCAATGGAACCCCTTAAAAACGTGTATGAATAAACTTTGGAGATCAAATGTCACGTTGGAAGTGGTAGCACGTGACTAATCGTCCACCAATGACTCATCATCACAGCGATTGTGACGTCATAAAGTTTGCTCGTGCAATTTGACCACATGACCAAATGATGTCAGCCGTGTCCAAAATAGTTTTTGTCTCTGGTTGTGTCGGAACTCGGAAGGAAGACTTCCAAATGATTTATTGTATTGTTTCAGTAGAAAGGGACTCTTTTAAGGTGTTTAGACAGTGCTACAATTTAGACTGCATAGTATTTGTAAGAGATATGGTTTTTGTGATTACTACATTTCGTACAATGGTTTCCGAAAACGCTGTAATTTTAACATTTTTTTTTCGCGAAAATTGGGGCATAAAAGAATTCTAGAATAGCTTCAACTAGACTAAAACAGAAAAGTAACTTTGTACTTTTGGTTATAACTATTAGAGTATGTGTGTTTGTGTGTTTAACTTTTTTAATCAAAAACCAATGAAATTGTGTTTTTGTGCAGTAATAGATTAAAGTCACACCCAAGTGTGTGCATTTTTACGTAAAAATACAGAGAGACTAAAACGTTATTCATACAAACATGGCATATGAAGTGGAAATTGGCCGATATTTCACTGTACCACTGAAGCGAACACAAGATGTGGAACTCACTAAACCAGTGGAAACTTTTGTTAAAAACACATTTGACAAGGTGAGATGAATACAATAATTAAAATATTGCAACATATTCAATGCCTGTTTGTTTGTGCTTGATACGGTAGCTTGTACTAAAACCTTTGCTTGTATTAAATTCCCATTAAAATTATCGACATCAGTTCAGTTGTGTTAAATATTGTAATAGCATTAAGTTGAATAAATAAACAATATTTTACCTTTTTTTAAATATTTAGACGGATGATGATTTGATGAAACATATCAGAGAATTCCACAATATGAGAAAAAATGCAACCAAGACGCTCGACAAATCAGTTACATCTCTTAATGTGCTTTTCAAGTAAGATAATACATTTTCTAAAAATATTATTCCTAGTTATGTAACATGTTTATTGACTTGTAACAAATACAGATAAATTAGAAAAATATGACAGATTGTGTGGGACTGAAAAGACAATAAATCTTTTATTTGTTGCCACAAAAATGTTGTTTTAGCTGGTGTTTTTATATATATGTGAGGGTTTTGAACATGGGACCTTATCATTTAGCTATCATGACCAACTAGTCGCTGCCGCGAGAAAAATCCCATTCAAAGAAGGAACTGGAGTTCATGTCACATTTGTGTGGAAAGATTCCTTGCAAAAAGGGAAATTTTTGAGTGGAACACCCAAACTCAGTAAGATGACTCTTTTATTACATTTTGGACCAGTAATTTCAAGCTATTTTAGGCTACTTACTAGTTTTGTCATCTATTTGTCAGACCTAAATGCAATGGGCTAAGAAGCAGCGCTCGTGATTACTTGAAAATGAGTCAAATTTTCTGTTCTTATTTCAACTAATTGTGATTTCTAAGGTATTGCTGATGGAGAGTTTGAACGACTATGCATTCTTTACAACATCGGTGCACTAATGAGTCAAATAGGAAATGAAGCAAATTTACAAACTGATGATGGATTGAAAACTGCTGCCAAATATTTTCAGGTGTGCTATGTATTTCTTTTTTGTGTGTGTATCTTATTTTGGTTAGATTTAGATGTTTTTTATGGCCTAAACTCTAAAGTTACAGATTTGCAATCGGAAAAGCACAATATTAGGATGTTTACTCATACCACATTTATGAATATGTAACAGCAGTGAAAGCTTTTTGTCATACAAATTGAATAAGGGAGGTACATGTACTTCCAAAACAAAAATATGCCTTCCAAGTTAACATGCGTTTTTAGACAACAACCCACCACAATAGCTATTTCTGATGTCATTTTTAAAGTTTGTGTATATTTGTAGGAGTCTGCTGGCATTTTTGCTTACATTAGGGAAAGGATAATGTCAGTTGCTGGAGATCACAACATTACAACTGACCTGACTCCAGAAGTATTGAATGCTTTCAAAACGTGCATGGTTGCCCAGGCACAAGAATGTTTCTATGATAAAGCCAGCAGTGACCCAGCATGTAAGTAACACATTTGCTTGAATATTTCTTGTAAGGGTGTATGTGGACCTTTAGAAGCAGATTAATAGGGGATTAATAGGGAATCACTGGGCTATAGCCAGGGCCCCAACCATTAAGGGAACCCCAAATCCAAGGTTTTTTTAAAGATATGCAAGGAAATAGCACCTTTTAAAGGTTTAGGCTTGGGTCTCACACAACCTTTATCTGCATCAGTGAACCCTGAACTGAAAATCAAAAAGAGCACTTTGCCTTTTGGTTGTTTCAAGTTGATATTTTTGCCTTTTTGTGTTATAAACCAACATTAGATTGTAAGAAGTATATTTTTTACAATGTTTGGACTGACAAATTAGATCATACATCTTTCCACCAACAAACAGTTTCATCCATAGAGATGTTTTATAACAGTATCTTAGTTTTACATGTCTAGAATGAGGTGGATATGCTGAAAAGTAATTTACAAAAACCTAACACTTGTCTTTGTGGCTTTATGCAGTGAACAAAAAACCTGAGATGATTGCCAAAATCGCCAACCAGGCTGCCTACCTTTACGCTGAAACAGTAAAAGCATTTTACGAAGGGGAAAACAATGCTGTGCTAAGCAGTGTTGTCAGTCTATGCAGTGCAAAGAAGGATTTGTTTGAGGTAAACATCACTCGGGTTGCTCTTTTAATGGAAACAAATTGATTTAGATTTGAGTCTTTGTAATTTTATGCCATGCTGGATTGTTGTGATTTCAAATAGAAACAATTTACTGGCTAATACTTTTTGATGGTGCATTAACCTTTCAAAAACCTTTAGTATATTAAGCATAACCTTATATATTTATATATGTTCTATGCCCTGTATTTCCATGCTACCTAAATTATAAGCCTTTACGATTGTATTTATATGTTGTGTGAAGTGAATAAGACTATCAGTGTTATGTAAAACAGTGTTTTGTAGATTGGTATGTTACACTTAGCAATCGTTGCACTTATATTACAATGCCCAATACTGCGATCATGTTAACCTATGTTGTGTAACTAATACTGTGGCTTGATGTTGTTGCAGTGTCGGGCCCAGTTATATCAAGCACGATCAGCCAATGAACGAAAGCAGTTTGGAGAATCCATTGCCAGATACAGGGTGAGCGGTTTACGTTTCTCTGAGTAACCATTGGTTTTCATGTGTAATTGGAACTATTTACAGGACGGTGTATTATGTAGCTATACCAGTTCCGTGGGCTGTGTGCGACTGTTTGCACCACAATGACACTGCTATGATTGATGTATTTGTTGTGATATTTCCAGTGTACAATTAAATATAAACCTAAGCAGGACCTGTAATGCATTCAAAATTGTCTTATTTCAATCTAATAATTCAGATTATATTAGTTTTTTACAAGGAAGTAATTAATGATGTTTGAAATACTGTAAAACAGCTGTATGCATTGTACTTTGAATGTTACTGCAGTGTCCTTTTTCCTGACGCTAATAACGTTATAGCAACATGACTGGCATTTTGAAAACCCCTGTAATGTAGTTATGTTTTGCTTGAGTTGATGTGAAATGCTTCGCTGGGTGAAGGTGCACATAAAATCGACCCACAAAAACCCCAATGTCTCAATTGTTCACAAGAAATGACCTCATTTAAATGTAAAGGATGTGCTTCCAGTATTTGCATTGGTTCATAGGGAAATGCCAAACCAAATTTATTTGAATAAATAATCGTCATTAACATACAAAATAATTCTTTCAGAGGTGTAGCGACATAAGAACTTGTATCTAGTAATTACATTACCTTAGTGTTTTAACAAAAAAGTAGTTTTTGTCAGGGACAAAGATAGTACCTCATATATGTTTACAGATAAGCCCAAATGTCTATTAAATGAAGGACTGTTTGTACATTAGATTTATTTACCCACTTGACATCTATAAGTACTTTCACATTTAGTTGTCATAAAAATATCAATAAAACAGGGTTCCCGCGGGTATGGAAAACCTGGAAAGGTTATGGAATTAAAATTTGTATTTTTAAGGCCTGGAAAAGTTTTGAAAAAAGCCAACTTTTGCAAAAGTCCTTTAAAAAAGTGTGGAATTTGGCGCCTGAAAATGCCAGATAGAGATAGGAATTTTAAATTACGTAAAGTTTGTATATTCGTGGCAAGTATGGAAAACTGGCTACATATACCAAAGACCCTCACTAGTTTTAATATGGGAATTGCTCGATTTTTTGCGATTAAGGTTATGGAAATTCGTTTTTTTTTTTTTTTGGAAAAGTCATGGAATTTATAAACAAAAATTGCGCGGGGATTCTGATAAAATTTTGTGGAATTGGTTAGTACTGTCTGATACATTAACATCATCAGTTTTAACCAACTATGAATGTTTAACATCACATGCTTCATATTGTACATTGTGCTATCATTGAATGCTTCATTTCAGCTGGTTGAACCAACCCTTAAAGGATTAGTGAAGTCATCAGGTGACCTGCTAGCAGAATTCAACATTAAACAACTATATGCTGTTCTATGTGCTGAAAAAGAGGTACTGTCAAATGTTTTGCTGCTTTTAACAGCATTTTAAAAATAATATAATGCAGAAATTTTGTTAAATTATTCAAATTGTTTTCATGGAAAAAGGGAAAATATGTGTAATATACACACAAGAATAAATTTTGCCTTTGCTATTTCAATTCTTTTGCAGTATTATACTTTAAGGGTTCTTCTGTTTTGTGTGTTTGCAGTACAAAGATTTACATATCTTGCCACATTTGTATTTGTTTGTGCGGAGTTTGTCTGTTATATGCTTGCAATTCATTTACAGTCTGTAGAAAAAGACAACAACTTTATTTACAACGATGTGATTCCAAAAACTTCATCGCTGTCACCTGTTGGAAAAGCTCAGATTGCAAAAGCCAAAGCCTTCAACCCAGATGAAAAACTTAACCCCAAATTTACAGGTTGGTGCAGAAAATGCTTTAAAAATGTCGATATTGACGATATTGTTGATAGCTTTACTTGAAAATGCTGCAATTTGAATTTAACTTTGTCCATTAAAATGGGCAGTCCATTAAATAAATGATTGAAATCAGGATATTGATTTAGCTAGGGACGTTATAAATAAGCTATTGCTGCCAGGCATAATATAAAGTTTGTAGAGCTCTTCTGGCAAATTTTGGACTTTATGTTTATGATCTTAGTCAAAGCAATCAAATAGTTTTAATTGTTTTCTGTCAGACTTGTTTATGTCTCTGGTTCCTCTGAGTGTCCACAATGCCCTTGAATCATACGAAGGTCGTCGCAAAGAGCTCGTCGACCGACAAGTGGAAAGATTGAGGGAACAAAACACACTCATCAATGGGTAAGTTAATATACTTAAAACAAAGACATGATTAGTGCCAGTCAAATCTGATTAGTTGTGGCGTTTGGCTAACACAGAAACAACAATGTCATGTAGATTGGACAAAAGACAATGCCAGTGTTATTGGCTTTTATACCTTCAATTTGAGAATGCTTTCTCCTTAACCAAATTAGCAATTGTGAATTGTAATAAATTTACATGTACTTGCATTTTTTTTCAAGATTGTTTGCTAAATAAAATGACTTTCTCGATTTTAGCACTAAGCTAGCCCTTGAATAAACACAAGATATTAATCGAGATTTTATTGTTTACTTGTTTGTTTTATGTTTATATGTGTGGGTGGGCAAGGCCTAATGCATTATGCTCACAATGAGACTGCCTTCGAGCTGCCTGTTTTATTGTAAGTCGGTTCTTTCATTTTTTGTTGGGAGGCAGTTGGTGACTCTAATTTATTTCAACCCACCGGGAAAATGCCACTCAAGTTTCTTGCTTAGTGCAGTACCACTCCAAACACATGTGGTCGAGATAGGATTAGAACTCATAACCTTGTGAACATAAGGTGCTTGCACTAACCACTCACCGTAAAACCTGATGCATATTTTACAGTGTGATGTCGTCTCTGAACCTTCCTGCTGCTCTCGAGGATGTATCTGGTAGCGACGTTCCAGCTTCAATCCTTGAAAAGTCAAGAACTTTGATTGCAAAGGGTGGAACTGCTCCGATCGACCAACTGTTACAAGAATTACCAGACTCATTGGCCAGAAACCAAGAAATTCTATCAGAGGTTAGTAGTGATAACTGAAGAACAATTTTTTGCCTGAACGATACAGACATGGCCTCTTCGTTTATGTCTATTTTCCACTGCTCAACAAAGCTTAATATGTGCTTACCAAAAAATGTTATCACAGATTTTTTACCTGTCAATTATGATGATATATTTATCAGGTTGAACCAAACTTATGAAAAGTTTGCTTTTTCATAATTTTATTACAGGTTTTTTTATGTTTGTGTTTTCATGAATACAAGTCTACAACCCCAATGTTTTTTAAACTCACAAAAGTTTTGCTTTTGCATGTTTCAGTGTGTTCGCATTTTGAATGAAGAACAAGCTACTGATGCTGAATTGAGAGAAAAGTTCGGAGCTCGGTGGACTCGTAAGCCTTCTGCTGAATTGACTGCACCTTTGCGACAAGGTAGGAACCAGTTTAATGTAACTTTACTTAAGTTAGTTAGCAGGCTTTATTGTCGAGTTGACAGACTGATATTCCAACATACTGATTATAAGATGGGCTTCAAACCATCATTTAAGCTCTTTTTTATACTCTTGTAAAGTCATGTTTGCTTTTACTGAGAGTTGTTTAAAACTTATGAATTGCTTTTTAGGTCAAAAATTGTTTACAGTTTATTTTACAGTTATATTCAATAATTTGTGTCCATATTTTAACATGTTCTGGTGTTTTTGTGCTTTAAACTGTTTGTAAACAACTTATTGTAGCTTTTTCAAACTTGAGGTTTTAAAATTGGCTTTGACCCTTTAAAAATGTACTGTAGGTAACATACATATTGGCTCAGCCAGTTTGGTAATTGTCTGGCTTTAGGTGCTTGCTGTTCCATCTTATAAATTATTAATGTTAAACCTAAATGTAGAGTGCAGGTAGTTGGTATGTTGCTACACCACAATGTGTACATTTTCATTTCCTTAAGCCTTTCACATCTCTATACAAAGGTTATGTTCTTGTTAAAACAGTGTTTGCATAATTTGAGACACTTAATATGCCTTTAGTGTGCAAATTTTATGAGGTTTTTCTGCATGATTTGGGTTATGCTCATTCATATAAATCTACTCAGCCATTAAATTCCCTGTAAGCTGCATCTTCCTTTAGTTTACTTGTCAAAAAAAAGGAATAAACAAAATTGGATCCGTGTACTAATGCTTATTTACTCAAAAATGCTTTCATAGAAAATGTTTTCATATCAATGTAAATTGTTATCTGAAGTCTTTGTATATTTAGTTACATATAATGACTATGTCAATTTTTTTAAACTCGGAATAACTTACAAATGGCTTGTGGATAGAATGAACGTAATTGTAAAGTTGTAGCTTGTGAATCCAATAAATGCATCCTTGTCATTTTCTTTTTTAACAGAGGCCAACAAATATCAAACTATCATTGAAAATGCTCAAAGAGCGGATGGCATCATTCGTGGCAAGTACGAAGAAAACAGAGAAGGAATTCGTCTTCTTTCATTGCCCGAAAATGAACTGAAAAAGTCTGTGCCATCCGCCAGTCCTATTGCAGCCCTGAAAAACCATGAAGTAAGCTTAAATCTGGTGTTTCAGGTCTTCAGTTTAATCCCCAAAAATCCCAAAAAAGACTAAATAGTTTCCAAGATTAGAGTTTAACACGTTGACTGCCAAGGGATATTCCTATGTTCTGCCCAAATTTGCCAAACATGTTTTAGTGGCGTTCTGAAATCAGGTCGAAATATTTTGTGTGCCATGCTACGAGTTAACTCGTAGGTAACATGCTGGTGTAGGGTGTCCCGGTGTTGCCACAACGCATCGACGATGTTAGTTCAAGACGCCAGCTCGTTTTAAGCACGCTACAATCGAATAAGTCTACTACGAGTATACTTGTATCTGGCAAGCCTAGCCCGATCTGCAACTACGAGATAACTTTTGATTGATCTGCAGTAAATTGTAGTCCTGTAGATTGCTGGAATTACTAATTATCATGTGTATATATACCTGCATGCAATAGTGTTGTACTAGTTAAAGTCAATCAATCATGCATTCAAAAGTGTTCTTATAACACAGATAATCTTGGTTAATATATTAAATCCAATTTGCGAAATATTTGCTGTTGAAGAAGTATGCAAGTCTAAACTTACGATAGGCCACGCCTTTGCTTTCAGCTTGCAATAAAACAGGAAAAAATAACTCTATTTACGTATGTAGCTAATTTGATTGTTTCATATTGTGTTTTACAGGTGGTTAAGGAGCTTAAGCAATTATGCGAACAGGTGGAAACTATGAAAGCAGAAAGAGAAGTCATTGAAAATGAGCTCAAGACGGCTACATGTGACATGACTAGCAAGTTCACACAGGTAAATCAAATTTGTGCCCGACTGTCTGCTCTGTTGTCAGTTTCCATGTTGTGTTGGGTCTGTTGTAGGATATCCTGTTGTTTAATGTTAAAAGACACAATCTGCCACTGTGCCGTCATAAAATCAGTTTCAGTTTTGAGTTATTTACCCGATGTGTTTCCCCAGTAAAATTGCACTGTTGTATGAAGTAAAGCACACTTAACCCATTGTAAAGTACCAGACCAATATACTTTTTTTGTTTAGAATTTACAAGCAGTACTGACCTGTTAACCTAGCACATACATTCTGTATAATAAGTCATAGTACGCCAGGCCTATTAAAGGCACCTTAAATAGGCTTGGCGTACTATGATTTATCAATAAGTATGATCGCTGGTCTGCATCACTTCAGGGCTGAGCCCAGTATGAATATATTCATCTGTATAATAAATACCGCATGTGGAATTTTCAAGCAAAGAGTTTGGTTTATAACAAACAAAAGGCTTTGGTTTGATCTTTTGTCTGCTTGTATCAAAAAATTGGTTGTTAACCAGGATCTCTGAGTGATTTTTATACCCTGTACATACTGATAGCTACATACATACAGTAATAAAATAAAGTTATGTTGCTTTAATATATTGGAATTGGAACAGCAAATATACAATCATACATTATGTGTGGCAGGTTTTAGCTGAAGAGGGAGTTTTAAATGAAGAAAACATTTCACCTGGTGAACTGGACAGAATCTACCAACCGCTTATCGCACAAGTCACTGAGTCTGTTGGAAAGCAAGAGTCAATTCAAGCCAACTTACAGGTAAATTACTCAACATACAATATGTTGGTGGACCAGCAAATTTTTGATGCCTGGTAGTTACTTAATATGCAAGTTTTTCTAGTGAGTAGTGACACACAGTCTTAGTCTTTGGTCAATGTGCAGTTGTGTTTTTGTTTGTGTGGGTTCTTAATTTGATAGAAAACCAGTACAAGCAGAAATTTTTTTTTGGTGTTTGTGGATGTTGTATGATAGAACTTAGTAATGTTAATAAAATTGATAAAAAAATATTAGTTTTGACATAGCAATGCATGTTTTGTCAGTAGATTATGGTAATTCTTGTGAAAAACATGTGAAGTATTTTAAAGTCTTTAAAAACTACCTTTTAACCTAAGCGATAGTTTGATGTGCTTGAATTAAAAATTTGCTTTGTGAGCCTATCAAAGTCATAAACATGGTATGTTTGGCTTCAAGTACTTCAGCTATGAGCCTGATTACACATTTACAGTGCTGACTGTATGTGTGTGTGATGTCACAATACAAACATTGGTGTAACATGGCCTTTTCCGTCATGTGCCTTAACATCAGTTGATTTCTAGGAAAAGGTTCCTTAATAAAGCTTTTGGAGCCATGTTTCTTATGTGTGATGCATGACAGATTTTTTTACAGAAATGTCTACTGGCTTTGCAACCTGGCAATGCAGTGTTTTTCAATCCTGTTTGTTGGTTACCAAATAAAATATCAAACAATGTAGTGGACATAGGATTGAAAAATAGCTTGATCAAAACCATACTAGCAAATACATTTGTTGTAAGATTTTTCTTGTGCCCATTTTATTTGTGCACTGAACAACTAAAAAACAACTCATGCTTTCTTGTTTTGTAGAAAGTGAAATGGTAACAAAGTAAAAGCTAAACCAAATTTCCAATTTTTTCACCCAAAATTTGTGTCATACAAGGCACTGTGGCTGCCAGGTTTGTCCCTTTTGGGTATTTTAGTTCCATGTAATTTGTAAAACAAGCAGTTCGAGTGCAAATATTGTTATGTATCCAGCATTTGAAGTCCCATTCGCAATGTTTTTATCTGAGGACTGGCGCTGTATACAACCAATATAGAAAAAAAATCGACTGATTATAAACGAAAAAACAAACAAAAAAAATCAAGTTTAAAATTGATGTGGCCCCTCAAACGTTTGAACAATAATGCATGTCGCTTTTGACATTTATTTTGGCCTTTATATTAGTCATTAAACCACAAAATATAATTTACTTTTCTAAATTGTACAGAGAGCCAGTGAGCAGTTCTCAGTGTTGAAACAACAAGGAGGAGGAACCAATACAAGAGAAGATGTTTTGAAAAAGATGGCAGCAGCGTTCGATCGTTACCAGGAACTATCAGCACATTTGCAGGTATGCTGTCTTGCTCTTTGTAGAAAACATTTGTTTGCTTCAACATATTGTAAATTGTGTGGTTTAAAGTTTAAACTAAAGGTAACACTATTTTAAGTTGGAAAAAAAGTATCTTTGCAATGGGTGCCTTTCCTGGCGTGAAAACATTCATAGCCATAGCCTAAGAAAGAAGTTTTACAAAATAATGAATGGTATAGCTAACAAAATTTACAAGGCGCAATAGTTTCAAGTAGTAGAAGTTAATACAATGTAGGAGCAAACGGTTGTCTGTATGACTTGATTATTAAACAAACTGTTGCAAAATGGCATTTAACATGCTTAGTTATATAACAACCCATTAAAATCATGTTTGTCGCTCTTCTTAGATGCTGCACTTTTTGGAAGTTTTAATTCATTACTATTGTGATTATTTTTGTAGGAAGGAAACAAGTTTTATGGTGATCTGACTGATCTGCTTTTAAAATTACAAGGAAAGTGTGGAGATCTTGTATTTGCACGAAAGACAGAGAAAGAAGAGCTGTTGAAGTTAGTAGATTCCCTGTTTTGTGATTTTCTAGAGCTGTATTAAGACATTTTCTCACATAATGAAACACTTCAATTTGTGCATTTTGGTTGTTGCAAAAATACGCTGAAAGAGGCCTTCTAAAATAGCCATACAAGCATTTAGGATTTACCATGCTTGAATTTGTGTGAAGTAACACAGGCGCAAAACTTGTTATTTTTGAAGGATTTCTCTTGATGACCAAATTTGCCACTTAAAATTAGTCACAGTCTTTCTGTCCAGGTGTAAAATACAGCAAACTTTAGTTAATCTGGACCTATCTGGACCAAAAAGTTTGTTCGGATTAGACGAACATCTGGATTAACTGATGTCAATTAATTAAAGCCTTACCACATTACAAATCGTTTGTACCTCAAGTTTTGTCCAAGTTTGTCAAAGATCTGGATTAGCCGGTTTAACCAAGGTTTACTGTAACAGATAACTCGTCCCATCAAGCATATGAATGTGCACTCCTAAAAAATGTAACCTGGTAAGATTCCTAATGTATAACAACTTTTGCAGGGATCTTCAGCAAAACATTGTGTCATCACAACCCAGTGCCCCAGCACAAGTTCCAAGCTACCATCAGCAACAGCAACAACAGGATGTGTATGCAACAGTGCAGAAAAAGCAAGCCCCTTCACGGCCCCCACCCCCTACTGCTGCAACTGCTGCCCCAGCACAAGCTGCTCCTACAAGTGCCCCAGCTGAAGCACCCAAACCAGCTCCAAGGTACTTTACCTCGACTAAGTAACATATTGTGTAGAGTTTTCTTAAATTCATATGTCGGGGCGGGAACTTGGCCGAATGGCCTGGCGCACCTGACCCATGTACAAAACCTGATGGGGATTCGTCCCCGGGAGTATCCTGGGTTTGAACCCCATGAACGACAAAGGGCAATTTTTAGTCTTCTGACTGTCGCCTGATTGTCGAAAAATACAATACAATATGTCTGTTGTTATTGTCATGATCTTAACTATAATGCATTGCACAAAAGTGGAAATGTTGAATTAGATATACCCAATTAGCCTCAAGGTTATTTACCTAGACTAAGTAACATATTCTGTAGTTCTATGCTTGGCTAATATGATAGTTTCATGTTTTCCGAAATTTATTTGTTGAGTTGAATTGAGTTTGTTTCAAGGGCAAAATCGTAGCAGCACAATTGCGCTAAAATATTCACCAAGTCTGAAAGAGGTGCCAACGTTGTTATAGACATTATAAAACGCGACAAAGTTGGGGGCACAATTGGTGGATAGATGGTAGACGCTCTGCAGCTACACCATTAAAACTGATATTGGAGAAATGCAGTTTTATGCTTCTCCAAGATGATAGTGTTGTGTTTTCCTAAATTATATGCCTGTTGCTATTGTCATGATCTTCAACTATAATGCATTGTACTAAAGTGGAAATGTTGAATGTAACGCCCAAACTGCAGCCTGCATTATGTAAGGTAACATTACCTGGCTTGATACCATTTTTAGAAAGAGCCGAAACACAAAAATGTGGAGCACAAAAGTATTGATTGCATTTTGTGTTTGATTGTTAGAAAATCTCAAGCACCCTCTGCTCCAACCCCCGGTTCCGCACCCCCACCTGGGGCTCCACCGGCAGGAGGTCAAGCTCCCCCACCACAAGGTTATGGCGCTCACCAACAACCCCCATATTCGTAAGTAATTGTGCTGGGAAAATGGTTGTTCTAAAAAATCACAAACTAACCCATGTTAAATCGTTTGTGGTAGGTTGGCAGTGTTCAGAACTTGATATTTAATGTAAAACCACTAGAATTATCTGGAAGAACATTTGTCTAGAAAAATGTTCTTCCAGATAATTTATAACCATTAACAAACCATTCTTAAATAGTTTGTAGTAGGTTGGCAGGGTTTGGAACTTTGTAAGTACTTTTTGTTGATCTAACTAAGGCTTTCTATTTAGTAATAAAACTGCTTTAAACCAGTGGTCTCAAACTTTTTTAGTGTCAGGTACAATTGGTAGTTTTTTAAGTGTGTAAGGAGCCACAAAAAAAAGAGACCTTGGAAAATCACTAATATTTATTACCTTGAAAGCTAAAATAGCAATCTTTGGTGGGTTTTCTGAGGTCTGGTGCGAGCCGCATGCGGCCCTGAGACCCGCATTTGAGAACCACTGCTTTAAACACTTCTTTCAATAATAATAATATTCCCACTTCTTTTCAGATACCCCCATGGAACCCCAGCAGCACCTGGGTACGCCCCTTATCCCCAATATGGAGCCCCACCACCCGGCGCATATCCACAACAGCAGCAGGCTCCTTACCCAGGCTACCCACCCCAAGCTCAGGGTGGGTACGCTCCCCAAGGGTACGGTGCTTACCCTAATCAGCCCCAACAGCAACAACCTTACCCTGGGTTCCCTAATCAGCCCCAAAACCCCCAGGGATACCAGGCATATGGTCAGCAACCCCCTTATTATTACCCACCCCAATGAAATCATTCTTGTCCAATATCATTTTCAAGTGGCATAGATGCCTGGCTTTGTTTTTAATTCTGCTTTTTGCCTTCAGAGCCCCCGTGCATTGTCCAGGCATGCACTTACATGTACATAGCATCTGTTACTTCTAATTACTCTTCTTTGACTTTCGTTTCCGATCTTGTACAAGCTTATGTTCGAACACACACAAAATCACATGTAACTAGTGAATGTGTTTTCTTGTTTGATGTTTATGTGTTGGAATAGCAGCACTGCAATCTTCTGACTTCTGATTTGAACACATTAGGTTACAATACAGCTCCAAAGCTGTACAACATCCTGACAGACTTCTCTTTGAGATAAAATAGAAACAACTTAACACATAAGGATGAATCTTGGTCCTGGCTTGGATGGAATTTCTGACGTTTCAAGATCTTTTTTGTGTTTGTGTAATATCTTGTACAACCTTTAAAACCACCAAAATAGTGCTTCTGCTCCTGGCCACTATTGAGATTTGAGGACTAAGTGCAACTGGTATATTGAACATCGATGACTGTTTTCCACCATAAGAAGCGTGTTTATATTATCTGACAAACCAATGTCACTGCACTGTGTACATAGGAAAGAGTGTACTACGGTAATTTTGACGGGTAGAAGCCACCCTACCAAACATAACCCGTATATCTCAATACACCAGTAGAAGGGCTGTACACATATGGTCCATTTAATCTGTACATAATGTAGAGGGATGGTGGTTCGTGGTTACTTCTTTATTACTTCATCTTCGTTGTTTAAGATGCAATTGTTTGTAGAGGTTGGCTAACGGAGTTTTCCATGTCTAAAGCGACTTGCTTTGTGCCCCACCAGACAAGTCGCTTTGGTTTGTATTTAGATGCTAATTTGATTTGCTTGTTGATACGATTCCACTTATTAAACCTATCAAAATGTTATTAACCATACTCTTCAGTTTCAGTGTGTGTTTTGAATAACGAGAAGAAGTACCATCCTTTTTGATTTATGTGTGCCCTTGCAAGATGCACGTTAGCGTAATGCAGACCGTTTTTTGGGCAAATGGATTGGATATTGGGATGCACAAATGCTATTGAAAGTATTTTCGTTCGCCACGTAATGTTTTTGTTGTTCAAATTATTTTCCATGAAACCCTGAGTAGGACCAAACAGCCGCAGAAGCCGAAGAAATGCAGAGATATATTGTTGATTGTAACATTGTTGTTATTATCTCGTAGTGTCAACTGCCGCATTGTGGTGCGGTCTGCTTTTCAGCAATTAGCGCTGTTTATTTTGCCGCGTGAAAAAATATACTTCACATGTTTCTACATCGCCGTCTCCTAATATTTAATCTTTGTTGTTCGTGAATCCGAAACCCGGCCTTTATTCGAATTTTCGTGTAACAAGGTTTGAACGAATCGCACTTGTTTCGGCCTTAATTAACGCTCTGTTTGTGCCACAATTTTACTAATTTTTGGCCCTAATTCCATCTAAAAGTTGGTGAAATTGCGACACAAATGTGCCCGACTGTTAAGTACGGCCCGAATCGAGCGTGTTATATTTAAGCTTTAACTCAAACCGGCCTAAACGGAATAGAGTTATACAAACTATGACTCTGTACGCCAGAGTCAAACGGTCTTTTGTGGTAAATCTCTAGGACTTTTCCACCAAGTACGCTGCTATAAACACAATACATGGTCAAAATCCTAAAACATTCCGGTTAATCGAATTTGTCATTAAAATGCATTTTTTGCTTGTCGTTTGTTGAGAAAAAAATCTTTGTAACTATTGTAGTATAATGGATCATGCTTATTGCGTAATGAGAATGCCATTACCAGGGTAGTCTGCATAGCCTACTCGTCCTAACAACATGTCACAATACGTACCCTACCCTGGGTTAAGCAGCCTTACGAAGTATGCATCTGGTGTAAGTTACCGGGTGAAAACAACTTGATTAATTTATAGACTAATTAAGAACCAAATAATGCTTTCAATTGTAGAGACTCGAAATTTGTCCTCATTCTTTACTATCTAGGTCTAGGCTATAGGCCCCAGTGTGTCTAAGCTGTTTGGGATGTACCCTAACGAACCGGGATTACCATTCAAACACTTTAAAAGGCTACGTCTCCTTTCCCACTAGAAAATTTAAGTTTATTATTAGCGCCGTAGCTCTGGTGTAAAATCGATACGCAAGTTATTGCAATAATCAAAAAATATGAGAAAATATGTTGGACCAAGCTGTCATGGATGGTCGCTAGGTGCCAGTATTGTGCAATCGTTCCATTGTAGATTATTAAAAATCACAGAATGTAAACGTAAACAGGTACAATATGTCTTCTTCGCCTTGAGGACAAATACAGACAATAAAATGTGGCAAAAGAGAAAAACAGTGAGACTGAATTTAGGTAGGCAAACTAGTTCAAGATGAAATTGTTTATAATAATTGAATGCAACAGAGCCAATGTGAAATGCAACTGAAACTCGTCAAAAATCAAACATCGTGGAAGAAAAACCCAGATCGGACCCCAACTACGTCAAAACGACCAAATGGCGTATCATTCGACGTGAAAAAAAAACGGCGAAAAAAAGAGTAATGTTATGTAGCCTATCTGTATTGCAGTTATCACATCTGTAATTATTTGAAAACTGTGGCAAAATAATCCTATTGATCTATTTGATATAAAGCCCCAAAAAGTTTGTCACAAGTGCTACTATGCTACGTAGTTTGGTGACGTAAATTCATCCAACCGTAACGTCACGTGGTTCTTCTTCGGCCCGGCGACAGTTCATATATCCTCCAAAGTCTCGTTGAGAATGTCTTGAATCCGCTTCGTATCTTGAATTATGTTCCACAAGCCGCTGTGCAGTGCCACGTAATATTCGTCAGTCATAGTGGCCAGGCTCTCTCCTCCCGGCCCGCTTCTTCTCCCCAGTGACGTCAGAGTTACGTCATTTTTTGTGTCACCAGAGCCGTAGTCGACCGACCTTAGTTTGCTGCTGTGGCCGTTTGTCTCTTCGAGCTGACTTTGGCTTTGCTGAAGAAAATTAACAAGAATCGGTTAAGAAGGGAAGCAACACAGATACAAGTGGGATAAAGACAGTGGTAGGATCCAATTTGTCAGCCGGTTCTATCACATAAGTCATATTTTTTCAGTCGGTTTTATTACAAAATCCATTGGTAGTAACCAGTTATGCTAACCGGTTTGCTGATCTCATAAAATTTCATAAAGCGGTTCTATAGAACCGGTGCGAACCGGCTGAATCCTACCACTGAATTAAGATCCATTAGTGTCCTGGTTTTTAGAACAAGCAATACTGCTATTTCTTAACCAGTGCCCGATGCCTTTTTCTCAAAAAAATCAAAATTGCTCTTGTAGGGTGTCGTATAGCGACTCTGAACCAACCGATATACAATCACCAATGTCAAAATGAATGAGTGCTATATGTAGGAATTGAGGCTTAAATCGGTTATAGTTTAAACCTATATTAGCTCCCCTACATTATGTATTGCATACGAACGTTTTCAAGTCCCCACGAACACATGGTCTCATGCAAAACGCCTTGACGAAACAGAAGCCAAAAGTAAATAAACAGCCATGCAACGTTACGCTTAAACCATAAGGCGTTCACCCCGCGTTAAAGCCTTAAAACAACAACCACAACAGAAAGGACAACAACGCTAATTCAAATCTCACACCTGGGCGCTTGCTCGGGTACTGATTGGCTAAAATCTGATCGAGCTTGTCCAATAGGAAAACGTGGTACATGTCGTCCTCGGCTAGACATTCAAAATCTTCCTCAGAAGACGAACTTGAGATCGACGCGCGACGGACACGTGGCGAAAGCTTATTGGTCGGCTGCGGGCGCATCGACGCTTCAGCGCTTCTAGCGGAACCGTGAAATTTCTGCGTACAAAACATACAGGCGAGTCAGATTTATTTTTAGGTTATATCAAGAGTAATTGGTCTTTTTTATGCAGAAATCTCACGGTACTGCCGATTGTCACATATACTTCTGCTCGCGAGGAATTTGTTACGCAAGTTTGTTTGCTAAACGGAGGATTACAAGATTCTACAGCAAGGGTTAAAGACTCCTACACAACAAAGACCTTAAGTGTTGGGTAAGTTATTAGCGGTAAATACAAAAGAGTTCATGGTTTAATGATTCAATTAGCCACGTTGTTGTACAAACGTTGAGTTTTACCACCGCTCTTTTCGTTTTACATTTCTCCTTTTCCGCCAGACAACCATAGAGAACATATGCTCGCGACGGGTAGACTTGAAATCATGTAATTCCAGTGTGAACACGACACAGAAATACGACTTTTCACGTTTTTATCAATTCATAATCATTTGCCACCGAGTTTTTAAACACAACACTTTAACAGTTTAATCATAAACATTACTGCCAAGGTAGTGGTGTATATAGAATACATCGTTCAGACGTTTCGACAATCTCTGTTGTCATCATCAGTGCATGTTGACGACAGAGATTGTCGAAACGTCTTAACGATGTATTCTTTAAACACCACTACCTTGGCAGTAATGTTTATGATTAAACTACTTTTCAAGTCCGTGTATAGTGTTCCTAAACACTTTACCAGTTGTTTGAATTTCAATTCAAAAGATAACACATCATTCGACAAGCTAAAATTGCGTTGACTAAAAACGTGTGAAAGTTAAAACAGTTTCTATGCTGAAACTGTTCACATACCATATAGAGCAGAGGTCGGCAACCGCCGAAAGAGTTTGTTACCGGGCCGTATACGTTGTCAGGTCAAATGCTTTGAAACATTTTGCCCATGCTTCCCGGATATTATAAACTAATTGATGCCTTTCATTTCTGAATATTTGTAGTTTTTTGAAGGCCGGTCCACGATAAAATTTCAGTTTCAAAAACGGTCCGCAGTCTAAAAAAGTTGCCGACCCCTGATATAGAGTAAATTCACAAACATTAACGGTTTGCCATATTGCGTCAGTTCCATAAAATCAACTTTCATCGAGCTTTCTGCACAAACGCTTTTCGTAATCAAACGCAACCAGTTATCTGCCTCCAATATCATTTTGTTCGAATTCAAGCGATCAACAAACGACCATGCTTGCTCGCGTATAGTCACGTGACAAATCTAGCGCTCAACTGACATCCGACTCACCGATGTTTTGATTGGCGGGCTCGACCAGGCGTGGCGACGCGACACGTAATGCTTGACGAGCTCATCGTCCGTTGCTAGGATACCATCTACCCGCATCTCTTCCATTATGATGTCCGCGCTCATAACTTCAAGGTTGACGCCTTCCCTGAAGAGATTCCGAAGACCTAAGGAAAATAGAACGTGATTGAACTTAGCAAACTTGACATTTTTGCGGGATCCTTCTACAAATAAACCCTATACAGCTACATGAAACCATAACCAGACAATCACTGCTTTATGGACTGTAACGTATTGCAAGATTGTCTTCTGAAACAGGAGCTGTAGACAGTGCACACTGCTTCGACCTGAAGGGTCTCAACAGTGCAGCTGATGACAAAAGATAGGCCGTATTGGCAAGTGTAACCATCCAACGGCACTCTAGTTTGTTGGGAGTAACCGGGCTAAAAAGTCATTCCTTACCAACTCTGTTTGTGCCACAACTGGGCAATATTGAGAATGTTTAACTTTAACTGGGCACACCTGTGCTAAACAGTTGCTCAGTAATAATCTAAAAGATTTCAAAGACATACAACAAGTCGCGGTTTCGAACAATCACTAGTACAACACAACGTAAATGGTTTTGAGTTTTTCTAGTAATGTAAACGCGTTGTTTCGATTACAAGTAAAAGGTTGCAGTAAACATTGCTTTTGTAATAATTGATTTTTTCTCACCAGCGTGAACGCGTTCCCTTATTGCATCATCTTTCACATCCCATCCATAACTGTGCGCAAATCGGATTACCACGTTCAGCTGTCCGTCGAAGTTTCGATGTTTTAGGTAAGTCTTCTCCAGCTGTATCAGGTTGAGTAGAGTTTCAGAGCAGAAGTGGATTGGAGACGAACTCATCACTATGTCAACATTCAACTCAATCGCCTGAGACTTTGGGATTTTCTCCTCCCAGTTCGCTTTCATCAAGTCAAAGACGAAAAGTTGTGCGACTCCTTCGCTTTTGCCGCCTGTGATTAAAAAAAGATATTCTAAAAAAAAGCTTTTGGAAAGCTTTCGGCCGTGATCGAAGACGATTTGTGTTGGATACATGTAGTGGTGGGATTCAAACCTTTGTCAGCCGGTTCTGTTAAAAAAGTTATATCTATCAGCCGGTTCTGTTACAAAAAGTCCATTGACAGTAACCAGTAATGCTAACCGGTTCGCTAATCTCATAAAATTTCGTGAGACGGTTCGATAGAACCTGAATCCCACCTCTGCATGGCGTTGAGCTGAGAAACGTGTATATAATAATCAGTGGGAAATTCAAACATTGTCGTATCCCGGTTTACAAACGCCTGGATTTATTTGCGGACATTGCACACTGTTTCAACCTACAAGGGCTCATCAGTGGAGCTGGTGACAAGACGTTGGCTGTACAAGCTATAGTGTAGACCAGTGGTTCCCAACCTTTTTGACTTTGCGGCACCCTATCAAAGAGATAAATAGTTTGCGGACCCTGGCAAAACTGGATCAATTTTAATAGGTTTCTGTATTTCAAATAAATGTATAAAACAACACAGAATGAGTTGTACAGTATAGCGCGCGTAAATAAATGTATTTATTTAAAAGTCAGTGTGAAATTAGGGCTTGGCTTCTTGCACAAAGTCCATTAATATGTGAAGGCATATTCGATAAAGCCACCAGCATTTCTTCCTCGACTATAAGTAGTCGTTCTCGTTTTCAAGTTTTTATGTTCGTTAATACGGAAAATCCACTCCCACATAGGTATGACGAGGAAAACTGCAACAAAAGCACAGTAGCTTTCTTTCCAACGCAAGGATATCCATTTCACATTTTTATCCAGAACGCGTCGAGGGGCATCTGCTTGTGCATAAGCTTAAAATTTCCATCGTTATGCTATTCAAACTTTTTTATGGAAAGAAACGCAACGAGTCGAAATCTCTTTCACTCTGTTTTTTTTCCTGGGCGAGAATCCTAAGTCTTACTGCGGAGTATCTACTTACCGCCAGCGACTCTCCAGAATGGAGCCAGGAATAACTGCGAGACGCGAAACTTAACTCACACTGAAACTCGGTTAGAAATAAATAAATTCCGCACTTATGGGGTTAAAGTTAAAATAAAGAATCGGTCCCAGTATTGCAATATCAATATCTCGCGGCACCCCTGAGCATTGCAATTGGCACCCCAGGGTGCCGCGGCACCCCGGTTGGGAACCACTGGTGTAGACATCTAAAGGCACTTCAGTTTGTAAAAAGTAACAGACTGAAGAGCTATACCTCGCCACTTCTGGTTGCCAAAACTGGACATAAATCACAGGGAAACTGGACTTCAACTGACTGTCACAAATCTATTTACATTGTGTGTGTGCGTTTTTGCGCAAATTGATAGTGCGTGGTTACGGCAAAAGTGACTGATGGCAACATGCCTGTGACTGTCCGCGTCTTCCCTGAGGCGCACGTTTGGTTTTGTGCCTTGCAGTTTTTTGACTTGTTTTTGTGGCGCCAGTCATTCTATTTTGGAAACTGTACTGTGTGGTTAAAAAAGAGGATCTTGCTTAAAAAAAAGAAAATATTGGCTTTGAAACTGACTGACAGCTTCTGGATATCAGCCGAATAGCTCAAAAGGTTATTTTTAACCTAGACCGTAGGCCCTATTATAAACGCGACAATGACCAAGAAGTTGCATTATGTTGTAATTTGATGTGGGAATAAAACATTTGTAAACCACCGAAGAACTTTTAAGGCAAAGCGTCTTTAGCCATTTTTAGTCGGCGTTTTTTGCTCTTATGTATAGTTTTTTTTATTAACGACTGTAAAGTCCCAAATTGGCACAGAAGTTAACTATAGAACTAAAGGATGTGTAAAGCTGCAGACATAAGGCCCCTTAATCATAAAATATAACATATTTTGTGGCAGAATGCCTGTTTGAAACAACACAAAACTGAGTTTGGAAGCTTTGGAAAGACCCAAAGGGAAATAGTATTTATGTTTGTGTCACTATTTCTTGCATGGAAGTTTCTTTTAATACAGGGTTTCCTATTGGTGATTGTTGCTTCCAATAAATGCCTCTATGCTACATGTAGAAACTGATCTTAAGGTAGCCTAACTTTGGTCACAAATCCTGAACTCTGAAGTGTTTGCTTACCAATGAATCTGCTTTTGTAGAGTGAGTGCTCCTCATCAGTGAAAACGTCAACATACGTGATTTCACACTTGAGCACCATGAGAGTAGCGTTCCTTCCCTCTGTGTCCATGAACAACTTGTAATAAACATGATCGGACCAAGGACGACAGTTGCCTGTCACTTCAGACTGTGAAACTTTCTTCCGGTTTTGCAGCAGATCCTGAAAAAGAAAAAACCGTAAGTTCACATGCATTCATTGTCGCTTTTAGTGGATCTTCAATTATTTGACCTTTCACCTTTTCTGAACATTTTAAGTTGTCTTCTCAACGTTTTGTGCAATATGTTTCAGGAGGCCTTTTTGTTATCTCAAAAGTAAAGTTTCCAACATTGGTTTGATTGTTTTACCAACGTTCGTCATATTCCATTCACAAATTCCAAACAGACTTAAGTGACTTGAGTATGATGATAGATTTAGTGTTATTTGCCCCTTTTCTCAACAATGAACCAAAGCGCATAGCCTGTTTTAAATAAAAGCATCTACATTTCTTACAAGGGTCCTACAATCCAAACCCTCCTGCCCATTTTTCTTCATTTCTACAGCAAACCTCGGTTAATGTGGATCTTCGTTTTATTCAGACGAATTTTTTGGTTCAAGCAGATCCGGATTAACCGAAGTTTAAAGTTTTGTTTTCAGCAAACGCTTTACGCCTTCCGTAAAGACGCACAAAAACATTTCTCAACTTACGTTAGGTTCTTCGCTCATGATATTTCGTGGCACCGTACGGTCCGGTCCCTTCGACTGACCGCCTCCCATTCCGTTGCCCTGGCGACGCAGCGACGATGACGTAGACGATTGTGACGTCACAGACTCACGGTCGTTCGAGCGATGGAGTTCGGCCAGAGTGATGTGACGCTGAACCTGATGGAATTAATGGATTCGGATGCATTTAAAAATGTACGTATGACGAACTAATGTAAACAGATTACTTAGATTAGAAGCAGTGTTAAAGACACGGATACCTGTACACCCTGATGGAAGAGCTAATTCTGTCGAAACTCTTGAAACTTCTTCAAACTTTAAACTAGTTGTCACCAAAACCTAATTGTGTCGATATTCTTTCCTAAAAATTTAACTTTGAAAAAGTTGTTAAAACTTAACAACCGCTAGGCAACTTCTAAAAGAAAAACAATAGGGTGCAGTTACTGTATCTAAGCTACAACTGTTGATAACTCTAATAGAAAAGGCAACATTACAAAATCAAAACGTAGCTACAGAAATCATATTAATCTTCAAAACTAAGATCTTTATGTCGTCCTTTCTTTACTATTCTTACCAGCTTTCAGAGCGGCGGTTCTTAACGTTATAGTTGTCGCGCACCACCTGAGAATTATTTCTATCGCTGCGTACCACCTAAACCCTGTTTGAAGTGATAGAACTATTCTTCTTGATTAGGCTAGCCTATTTTTGAAACCAGCAAGTTCAACCCACGAGTATCGTCGAAAACAGGAACTCAGTTGGGTCAACTAAGTATCAATCCTTCATCTGAATTTAATCAAGTATAGCAGAAAGCTCCTCACGTACAACCTGAAACTCCTAGTGGTACGCGTACCACCGGTTGAAAACCACTGCATTAAAGTTATTGCATTTCCTGCTAATAATCCAATCAGCAACTTTCCAAACCAAACTCTCGCCTACAGCATCCTACTGGTGGCAACGACTCGACGTCAACTCGTTTTAACTCGAATTGCGCGTTTCCATCGAACTCTGTTTACCTGAGTAAGATCCGTTGGTTTGTTGTCGTCACTGGGCAAACCGGTGACGGAATCTGATTGTTGAATTCGAGCTGATAAGTCGGTTCTGTGTTACAACATAAAACATGTACACGTTACATAAGGGGTTAAAAATCTACTGCCCAACTAAAATAAACTGTTATGCCAGAAAATAGATACTATTCCTACAAAAACACAACCAGAAACATACAGATTAACTTTTCTTATAAAATATGAACAAGTTGCTAGAGGTGTTTAAATGAACTGCTAGATATTATTATCAACTGCCCAAATAAAGTGAACTGTTTGTTATTATTCCTAGAATACACAACCGGAAGCACATACTTTTCAGACCAACTTTTACAGAATAACACATACAAACAAGTTGCGAAAAGTGTTTAAATTAAGCCTGTACACACTTAATAGATCGTTTTTACTTTTACCGCTTTAGCAAATTTACAACGAAAGCTTATGAAAAAATGAAAAAATGAACAATCTAAAAAAAAAAGTTGAACACAAAATTGAACACAAGTTGCAACAAGTGTTAACATTACCTACACTTTAAATCTTGTACAAACAAATAAACTGTTAGGTATCATTCTTTTAACGCATTTGAAAATTGATTAAAAAAATACAACCTTAAAGTTTAAAAAATATCACAAACTTTTGTCGTCCTGTGCTTTTAGATTAACTTTTACATTACCGTCTTCTTTTTCGGATTTTTTGCTTTCAATGCTCTTTGTAAATCTAAGCCCTTAAGTGTCCTATGAAACTGATGGGCGAAGACATGTAATGTGAAACAATTTTCGATTGTATACTAAAGGCATGAGTGTTTGTCATGTGTTGAAGTGAAAACGTCACATGATTTTCAAGATCATGAATTCGTGATATTACCTGTCCCGTGATTGCTCATGAAATCGTATCATGTGTCATCACTTTTTAAAACGTAATGCTGTCAACGTTTTCTTGTCGGAAGTTGCGATTTTCGGATATGACGAAAATAGATAGCCTCAATAATGTTCCAGGAATCACTCGAACAATTTATTCTATCTTATGTGCAATTAAAATCTGCATTGTTTTTGTCGTTTTGGGCAGTGGTGTTATTCAAAAACCCAATGAATTTTGTTTCATATGTTTTGGGAATGACTCGACTTAGACGTTTTAGGCAAGTTTTCCTCAAGTGGCTTGTAACACCTGGTCAAAAAGCGCTTAAGAAGTTGCGATTCTGTACGAATATAACGAAAATATAAAGTGTCAGTTGTGTTTCAGAAAAGACCTAAACAATTGATTTTATCATTACTAAATTATGCAATATATTTATTCCAGCAACCGTTGTTGTCTTTTAAGGTAGTATTTGTTTGTTCATAAACTGAGGAACAGATTTGCTTTGTTTTATGTTTTGCGAAAGACTTGATTTAGGCGTTTAAGTTTTTGGCCAAGTAGTTTCTAACCTAGTTGGAGTTTGGATGTCAAAGCTCTTTAGCAGACTCTCATACCTTGACACGGAAAACGCGTCCCGAATTTCTTCGCTTGAGTTATTGATATCTTCCGGTTGCCTTTCTCCCTCCTTCAGTGACTGTACAAAGATTTTGGTGAAATTTGGTTAAAACCTTATATACATTCCGGTATATTTATAAATACAGAAATTAACGCTTGTAAACTGTAGACTTAAACTGTATAGTACGTGTCATTTTATGGCGTAGGCTATACATAAAGGCTCATTCACAAAATGATAACTTTAAAAAGTATGAACCCCTTTTTTTGGATTTAAATTTAAGATAGAGAAATAACATAAAGTGATTAAACAGTTTAAATTTGATTTGGATCCTTATTGTATACATTCCGGTGTTCTTAAGTACCATGTAGTATTAAACGGCTCACTGCTTATGTCTTTTAATAGATTAAAAAACAACCCGAAAAAGTAAGAACCCATTACTTTAAATTGGAAAACAACATTAGGTTGGGAACCTAGTAAACGGATCTAAGTATAAGTTTAATGGCGAATAAGATATAACAGCACAAATAGGCGCAAAAGGGTACTCAAACGTTTTGGCAATATTAGGTTTATTCTCTTCGATCATTTCGACGAAATTTAATGTTCAAAAACTTAAGAGGCGATCGCTTCAACTTTTTATTGGTTAACTTTTGGTCTTATACAAAGACAAAAAAGGGACATTCTATATTATTCAAACGTTTTGGAAACGTTAGGTTGATTTGTTTCCATCATTTTGTCGAATTGTATTGTACAAAATCTTAGGGTCCATATTGTTTTAATTTTTGTTGTTTGTTTTTTGGTCTTATTCGGGGCAAAACTTTAACTGTAAGTTAGTTACTCTTGTTGCATTCTACAGAAAGCATGAACCCTTTAACTTTTAATTTGAAACATCAACATAAATCTAATTTGCTTCCATCATTTCGACGAGCCCAAAAAACATCAAGGGTGACTGTTTCAACTTTTTATCGGCTAATGTTTGGTCTTATCTGTGGCAAAACCTAATACATTTTAACAAGAATGCAACAAAATGTGGTTCTAATATACCTGTTGCTCCAAAAGTTCCTCCTCTGTGATGTCGTGAACTTTGGTAGTTTCCTTTTCTGGTGTAGTCTTCCCGTTTTTCGGATCTGGAGTTGAAAATTCAGTGGGTAGCGGTTGTTTCGTAAAACTTTCGTCGGAAATAAATATCCGCCTTTCGTCTCCGTCAACTGCCGTTGAATTGAGACTTTCCGAATCGTCTTCAATGTCTTCAAAACCGGTCGACGCTTTTTGTGTTGTTTCGTTGCTTTCCCCCTTAAGAGGTTCTAAACTCATATTCACAACGACTTAAACAGACCCTCACCTGTCGGGTCCAAGAATAAACCATTCTGGAAAGGTTTAGTTGTTTTCTATGCACAAAATTGAGCTCATGACAAATACACGCAATGCATGCATGATAGAAAAAAATATCAAACCCGAACTTTTACGCAATCCAAAGCAGAAAACTGTGGCGTTTATGTAGATTTAACCTCTTTCAAATGTATTTTTGTTGCGTAGGTCCGTTAGCCGAGATCTCATGTTATTTTAAACAGTGAGGCTTTCTTTCAACCGTTCTACAACTTTTAGCAGATATGGTTACACTATTGCTGCGAGGCGCAATCTTAACTTGAATACTTCCTGCAAACTTGTTTTACGTGCCCAATTTCTGGGTTCTAGATATCAAGTTATTAATTACTAAAGCATTACTTCAACCTCAAGGTTTGCTACCTTAATCTCTTCTTGTGAATGTAGTTTACGTACGCATCAGGTGCGTTATAGCCGGGGTCTCACGTTATTAAAGTACTAGGATGTTACCTTTAGGTTTATAACGTCTTTACCTCAAAAATTATTTTCTTTCCACATACGATTACTATAAAGGTTTTCGTCTTTTTCTTCTTATATATACATTCAATAGTTTATCAAGGTAAATGAGAAAAAGCTTTGTGTACTACATTTCAAATATATGTTTTCAACAACCAATTGGCTTGGATGTGCTTTTATGTGTTTTCATTTTTGCTGTGCTTTCGTTGGGCAAAAGAGACAAAATCCTGACTTTCATCCGACGTTTTTAAAGCACACTGTCAAAATTTAAGCCGCCATCGCAACAAAAACTGAAATAGAGCTTGCTCTAACATATTGTGGTGCATGAGTTGACCACCAGAGTTTCCTCTCAGCTTTTAATACTGCAACTGCCAGCAATCTCGTTTCCCCGGGCTTAAAGCGCTCACACGCTGCGGCGTCTGTTTTCGGGATATCCTGTGCAGAATAAGAATTGTCCCCAATCACCACTGATAGCCGAACTCCATGTGAACGCTGCGTACAAAGCACTTTCCGTGTATTCTAGCATAGTTAGCGGGATATACTAACTGAAAACATGCCCGTCCGCCCAATTTAAACGAAACGCTATGTACCATCAGTTGTTATTTTTTTGGTATCGCATTCAAGTTGTGCTGTTTGTGTGTAGAGGTTCATTACATGTTCTGCTGATCACATGACTTTTATTTTGTTGCTCTATTTTCACACAAATCACACTGAAATTTTTTTCCCAAAATGCTGAGAATTATTTTGCTTAAATCAGCACACAACTTGAATGTCTACTAAACACACTAAACTCTACGGCCAAGGTTTTCAATCTAACGTACGTAACTAATTTGCATAACAAACCCCGCAGCCACGCTTTTCCTGACACTTTTCTTATTTTCGACCTGGACAAATAGACACCATATTAAACCAGTCTTTTTCTTTCTTTCCTAACGCCCCAAAACTGCCTCTAATGCAAAGTAATGCCAAACAACCAAATAGTTTCAACTGTACGTAACTATTTTGCACAGCTATCGCACAGCAAAGCCTTTTCTGTAAATAGAGACCATCAACCATGCATTCACTCTAAAGTGTTTTCGAACACTGGTACTTTTCTTTCCGACCCGAACTAATGTACACCATCTAACTGATATTCTTGTTTCTTTCATCCTAATCCTAAAATACATGAAACAGCGTCTAATGTCAACTTATGCCAAAACGCCCAAGTACAGTTAACTGAAGTACGTAACTAATTTGCACAGCTACCAACAGCAAATCCTGTATTCTTTTTTTTTTCAATACCACAGATTTACTTTTTAATATATTGCGTAAAAACTTCTTCTAATGCCTCTAATCGATTTGCAAACAGTTGTCAACGCCTTACACCGACCCATCACGCCCAACGTGGCATAATCGCGTCGCTTTTCTTTGACATTTCACTAAATCAAACGCAGCACACTGTTCATGACGTCATATCCCCTATTTCCCGCCTGCACAGCGCAACTGTGAGCTCAACTATTCTTTCCAGGGCAAAAACAGAAGGCGCCCGGCCCTACTGTTGTTGTTGCTGCTGTGACTAAAGCGATTGTTTCGTTCCCTCTGCTGTTGTTTTCTACAAACTCTAAATGCACATGCGGTATTAAGAGTAAATTTTAGCCTCAGAACAGCTCACTTGCTTGAGATACATCATAATAATGTGCTTGAAAACTTTACATTCAAGTTTGCAAGTGGCTTAACAAGTAGTTAACAAATCTTGCTTTCTGCTCACTTAAAACATGTTTAAAGTTGCATTACGAACAAATTTTGTCCTTAGAACAGCTCATTGCTAAAGAAACACCATAATACTGCGCTTGAAAAGTTTACATGCAAAGTTACAAGTGAATCAGCTAAAGAGTTATATTTTACAATATTTTAACAATATTTTACTCTATACTTACTCTACTTTAAAACATAATTAATGCTACATTACGAGCAAGTTTTGTCTTTAGTAAATAAGATACACCATAACACTGGGCTTGGCCGTTTATATGCAAGTGGCTGAACAAATAGTCTTAAAAATACTCTACTTTCTCTAAGAACATATTCAATGTTTAATTCTGCTTATTTTACAATATCGTGCTTCCTGGTTTCTCTTCCAACACAAAGCAATGTTGTATTTTAACCGAATGTAGATTTAAAAGTGGTAAAATACATGACATAACTTGTCACCTAATCTAAGTTTGTTATTTTGATCAATTAAATATTATCAATAATTTTCAGGTAAACACTGACAAACAAACTAATAGCTTGATAATCTTAAACATGCAGAAATCATATTTTTGAACCTCTATTTATTCGTCGTTGAACCACAGTAAGATAACTTTAATCATTTGAAAGACTGTTGCCGTGCCTATAGGCATATATGTCTAGCTTATGTTGTGTATTCTGAAGAGCATTACAGTTTTGTATGATTTTCTCTTTTACTGAAATCTAACTCTTTGTTGACACCTCGTGGATGTCATTGAGGTCTACTACTCCGAAAATATGCTTGTTTGATTATTTTTTTATGTTCGATGGACAAGATAACGCCTGAATGCGTTATTCTTAAGATGAGTTGCTTGTTGTATTGCGAGTAAATTGAATCTTTTTCCCATTTGATTTTGCTGTCCAATAAATCAAAACTTACAACAAAACAATTTTTCATTTCAAACTCAATTCGCTTTCAATTTTTCGTTAAACTTTACATAAGGTGAACATACGCACATAACTGGGATCGGCCTTGAAGAGTTCACACAGACCAGCGATCACTACACACTTATTTATAAATCATAGTACGTCAGGCCTATTAAAGGCGTTATACCGAATCAAACCGGTCGCCCAAGCAAGCAAGAATGCTTGGCGTACTATGGCCGTTTTAAACCTACTTTTTACTTTTAGTTTCGGCCTCTCTCTCTTTTACATACAACACAGTAATGGCTTTGTCAACTTATAAACGCCCAACACTACGTTTATGCAGTGGAACAGTTTTAGTAAAATACAAACTTAGGCAAACTTGTTCCGGTGAGGTTTAACATTGCCACCTAAAACGTCTATGTGCAATTTACCGCAGATGCAAAACTATTTGTAAAACATTTCAACTTAGCAAATGAGCCAAGTCACCCGAACACATAATTATCGATTACATTGAAAAGCTACATGTTTGTGCAAAGAATAGTTTACTTTCAACAAAAAGTAGTTAGTCGTCAAGTAAAAAAAATCAAGTGCCACGCATAAGTATAGTAAAAAAAATGTCATGCTTAAGTTTCGTCACAGTATGTTGCTGCTACAATGTCATTCCATCATGCATGAATAAAACAGTCTTCAACACCCAGGATTCCTTGCACAAATCACTTTGCGTCTGTTTTCATAACATGGGGAATCGACTCAATGCTCTTAAGATCCTTTTTAGAATCAAAACGCCGGTAACCGAGCAGATCCAGTGGTTCCGAGCATATCTTCTGCACCGCCTGTACCTCATCCCAGGACATCTTGCTTCTCCAGGCAGAGATAACTTTGGCCGCGTTTCGTTTAGTGCCTTGTGATTGCTTTACAGAAAGGTTTGCATCATTTTGTTGCGAAGTCGCCTCTTTGAGCCATTTCTTGATGGTGGGATTCATGTTGATTCCAACGAAATCATATATATATTGTGTGATTTCTATGGGATTCAGGGCAAAGTCCTCATGTCTGACTCGGATGTATTGCTTGCTGAGCTCGCCTTGTTGTATGACGTTTTTCGCAAACAGAGTGTTTTCTGCCAACCTTTTGCATATAGCGTTGGCTTCAGCTCTACGAGAGTAACAAAGACATGTTAAATACACTAATACCTAAAAGAGTTTATGGCATGTTGTATAAGTTTAACATGAGCTGGGCAAATTTTAAAAACAAACAAAAACTAAAACAATTAACTTTTTAGAACACTTCTTTGGCAACTATATTTTATACCGACATTTCGACGTCCTTTACACATCGCCTTCGTCAGGATAAATAACTCTGAATGCGCGTAGTACAGTGAACGATAAACAAAGGAAAACAGAATTCAACGCAAACATGTCAAAACACTGTGTAATAACGATTGATTAAACCTTTAATTAAAATAACTGTTGAATTATGTGAAATTGAACGGCCCGTTTCCACAAATAACACCCACCCGATAGGGTTTGGACTATCAACCATCCTTGAGTTCACAGTTGCTCTTGGATCACGTACAAGGTGCACAACTTTGACGTTCAGCGACTGGTTTGTCAACAAAGGCACCAGCCCCTCAAGCTTGCACAGATATATCACCTACAGGTAACAACGGAAAGTAAAAGCTTATGTCAGTGGTTCTCAACTCGTTTCGGGCCATGGACCACCGGCCCAGTGAAAATAATATCGTGGACCATTTCTTTTTGAAGCAAGAATGAAGTTCGCATACGAAACAACCATTTCGGCTTGAAACATAATTCTTTTAAAGCGATTTTAAGAAGTGATATACTATTATTAACCGCTAACATTTTGATACTCTTTCTATATATAATATGCAATCATCTCTCGTTTATCAACAAATTTCGTGGACATCCTGTGGACCACCCAAAAAGTCACCATGGACCACCAGTTGAGAACCACTGGGTTATGTGGTTGTCTTTTCTGATCGGCTTGGAAATGTTTTTCTGCTTTCAAAGGCAAAATACAGTGGTATGTTTCTACGTTCAAAAGCAAAAAAAAAACAATTAAGGTTGTACGGGTCCATGCCTGAAAGTATGCATCAACAATTTAAACGAGAGGTTACTTCATAAAACAGCCAAAACTTTTTAATGTTGTTAATTGCTACAAAATGATTCAACTTTACTGTAGCCCAGCAATCAGCAGCCTCCCTATAATCTTCTACTTGGAACACCCCAATTTACACCAGCTGCTATTTTCAGGTGTATGCAACCGTCGTGTCTGTATCCAAACATCGTAACGTGAATTTGGACTTGCCTTTGTTGCTCGTAAAAGGCTTGTTTGCAGTGTTTTGACAAAGCCGTCAAGTTGATGGGCTCGGAGCACTTTTGACCACCATTTCGTGCTTCACAAATGTCCGAATCCCTCACCAGATAACGACTCATTTTCGCGTCTTCAGTGAAACAGATCTTTTTCGTCATACAACTGCGGAAAACAAACAAAACGAAGCTGCCTCGTAACCGGTATGTATAAAAATGTCAGTTCCCTATTCAGGCCTTTGGACGAAACAAGAGCCCTTGGACTTCTCAAAAAGCGAATACCGTGCAACAAACTGGTTTGCAAAGCACACCAAAAATGCGGCATACCGCAATCGGCCTGCTGTAACGTTGTTTTCGGTGGCTTAAGTCGAAACTAAGGATTCGGTCATACACACTGTACCAGAAGTCAAATATGTCATTTTCTAACAAAACACACTTTTTTGCTAGTTTTTGAAAGTTTATAACGGTCCAAAAAGACATAAAAAGCATTTGCCGAAACGTTTAATTGATGAAAAATATCGCTTTTTAAGTGTATTTGGACCAAAGTTGTTAGTCGGGCCGGGTTCAGGTTTAGGTTTCTTTAAACAAACGGGCTTGATTCGGGCCTGACTTGACATTCTGTGTCAGTATTTGTGTTGGAATAAATTTAAGTACCCCGTTGTTGGACCTGATCTACTGTTAAACAAATCCAGTACCAATTGTCTATTGGGTTTGTTGCCTTGGTCTTTCCTGGGGCTTCAATATATAAACATGTCAATCAAACTTTCGGGCCTAAACGGACTTTTCAAAAACGATTCGCGTTCGGGCCGGGTTTCCAGCTGCAATTCCAGGCATGTTTACAATTCTGATTTGGGCCGTTATTTATGTCATTAAACTTATGAACAGGTCCATAAATGGTGTTGTAAAGTTCGATAAATAAGTTGTGTTTCATTACCCCCAGAGGAGCTACTTACTTTCCATTGATTTTTTTGGTTTTACTTGCTTCATATCCGCGTGCGTAATGCTCTTGCAAGTCGAATTGGCAGCTTAAAATCTTCCTCAAAACCTTGTGTCGATCTTCCAGTAAATCTTCGCAACCAATTTTAGAAAAGGGTATGAGGGGTTCGTAGAAATACGTAACGTCCGTCCGTTGGTTAAAAATCTCTCCAAGCACGCTGGATTCAGATCGCATTTGTGTCAAAAGTATTACGGCATCTGTACGCCCTTTCCGCGCCGGCAACTGCTCTTGTTCGTGCGACCTTGTCGGCTCTTGTTTTACTACCATATTGAGAAGCTTTGTGAAAGGTAGGAACGAATAGAGGAAAATGGTAATCACCAAAATGACCAATAAGATTACAGCACTTTTGCCAGCGTTTCTCATATTCAAACAGTATAGGAATTTGTTTTTCAATTTAAAATGTAAAAGGCTGCATAAAATACACCAAAACTTGATGTCAAATATCAAGACTAATACAATACATAAACGATATTCGGCTTTTAGACAAAAAACTTTTCACAGATTAAACTGTTCTGTATTTTATACCAGTTTGGACGAAAAAGTCAATACGGAACCGGATGGGCGAAACCTTTGTTCAGTAAACTTTCGCCCTGGTTAGAACTTTTCTGAGCTAAACCCTCGTATGACCAGACCAATTACTCTTAAGTTCGAACTTGCCTTTGCACTACAGCTATACAAAAGGTCAGATTTGTCCAAAACATTTAGCATACATGCTTTGTCTGGTTGTTATTTTTTTGCTTTTCCTGAAACAATTAAATCGATATAAGCCGACCCCGAATTTTTACTGGTTGAAACCATAAACAAACATATAAAAAGCCCTTCCAAGCGCTTCTCAGTCAAGTCCTTGTTTAAAGCAAACAGACAATAACAAAAAGGTAATCATTAACTTGGTGGAGACAGCGCTACAAAAAAACACGTTGGTTTAATTACGTTTTTGACGGTTACTTTCTTATTTGTCGACATTGTTTGAAGTTCACACTGGATAATAGGTTAACTATTGGGAAACTACGTTTGTCGATGTACTTTCAAGTATATGGGTTTTTAGAAACAAGTCTATGTGAGCGTTGGTTGAGAAATGTATTGTTGTAAATCCTGGAACGTATTAATGAAGCTGTTAACACGGAATTTATACATAAGCTGTCGCTTCCAGGCGTAATATTAAATTTATTGCCAGAAGAACTCTATAAATTTGTCGAGATCTTAAAATCGTAAAAACGAATGACTTTTTCAGTGAGCTTAAACCTTTGTTTAACTCTTTTATGAACTTAAACCTTTCTTTGGTCGTTGTATCTTTTTTCCGATACTGTTAACTCACAACATTAGATTGTTTTTAATGTAATCAAACAGCAACAAAAAAACGAAAACATAAAAAGAAGTTTTAATTATAGCTTTTTTATTGAAAAATTGCTAAAACTTTTTTTAAGGCAACGTAAAAGTCCTTGACAATTAAATAACTTATTGGGTCTAAAAACTACATGCAAAAATTGTTGTAATTACCAACACGGCCAAAAACGATAAAAACGGAACAAGTGTAATATCTAATAAGCAAGAAGCACTAAAATGTTGGAACATCATCTCGCATAACCATTTTTAATCACACACCGGGAAGGAGGGTAGAAATCGTCGCCAGCAGGTCACGAATATCTCGGTCTCGTATAAAGTTGTCTGCGGCGTGGCCAGCCAGAAAGCAAGTGCACGCCTTTTCGAACAAGATCCCTTCAAACACCTTCGAGATATCAGGCTCCGGCAGGGGAAAACCTAATATCTGATTCAGATTAATTGCTTCCCAAAGACACAACTGCCATTCAGAAGACCAGTGTAGGGCTTGTGGGTCAGTACACCAATCTCCAGAGTCACGCTCATTCAAACGTTGACGCATGTCACGTACAATTCCGTGCGGTTGTCGCGTGCCTCTGAGATTCTGACAAACCGCAATTTGGTAAGCGAGAGCCTTGACTGCTGCTGCATCCGGTCGTGACTTTGAAATCCAATGCAAGGTGGCTGCCATGGTTAGCTGCAGGTCGTCATTTAACTGGGGAAGAATGTTATCAAATCTGGCCCTGGTTGCAGCGTTTTCAGGCGACACTAAAGTATTGATGAGATACGCTTTCCGCGCATCCATTGTTGCGTCATCATCCACACGCTCAAAGGCGCGACCTTGTGGCCCTAAATTGTCTTCACAACGGACGATTAGTTGTCGTGAAGTTTCCTTGTAATCTTGCTCCACGCGGTCAAATTCGCAAAACTCGTTGTTGTTGCTGTCATTATGGACCAAAGCTCTGTAAGCTTGAAGGCGGATTTCTGCTGCTGCAATGTGCGGGGACGGATACTGTGATGGGTCAGTTAGCGCCAATGGTAAGTAATTCACCATCGGGGCACCTGTAGCGTTAGCCATCAACATTCGAAGAGCCCACGATGGGAAACTAAGTGTAGAAGCGTGGTCTAGTAACTCTCCGAAGTTGTTTTCCACGACAATTGGATCGTTTACCTCGCGACGTTCCAAGTCCTCATTGTCGATCCTTTCCCCAAACTCGCTATCTTCGATTTGACCTCTAACAACCTCAAGGACTTTTGCCTGGCCACGTGGATGTCTGGAAGCACCCAGAAAGGTTGTTACGTTTTCCATAAAGTTATCTCTTTCTGATTCTTCAACCGAGCTTGCGATGTTAGCGATGAAACCTTTTTCATTCTCTTCACCTGTGTAATTTTCCGAGAGCCACACAATGCACTTTTCCAGCAATCTGACTCCTTGTGACTTGCTGCTTCCTTGTGTCACACTTGCAGGCATATCTAAACCCTACATAAAGGGGTTATGTTACATTTTTTGGCAAGGATGAGTGGAAATTGACCAATCGGTTACTCTGGAAAGCTATGTACGGATCTATTCACAAGTTTAATGATGTAAATAACGCATTTTACTTCTTTTGGAAGCGTTATATTCTTCATTAAATTTGTTACTCCTATTCTTATGGCTGTTTCCCAATCGACCAAGAAAGTTTAACTATCCAAATCAATTTAAAAGCGTATAATTTAGTATGGGTACAATAATCACGCTTTTGATATATGTGATTTTGATATTTAGTTACTTTGGATCTTGTTACAAAGGCTGTTCTCTGAAAAATTTCAACAAAAAACTTTTTTCACCTCAAAGTTGTCGCGACGGAATGCTTCTGTCGTTTTCGATTTAAACATTCCAACATTGGGACAAAACACAAGAAGATACGGGATTGCATTTTCATCCATGTTGAAGTAATCTGCAAATTGTCTCTGAAGAAACTTGCTGCCTCTCATGAAAGGTTCGCCATTGCTTCCCTGTTGCGGCTGTGTATATAGATGAGATAAGGAAACTTTACATAAGGAACTGAGGATTTTATCGGTATTTTTATTACGCAATTGGTACGTTACACATGTTCTATGGCGCCCCCAGTATTTTTGTTGCGCACCGAAATAAAGACGTGTAACATGTAAGCACCAACTTTGAGCGTAGAAGGCTGCGCGTTTGTACTGTTTGGCTCGGTTTGGGCCCTAATTTCAGGCCTGTTGACAACTTCTGTTCAAAATGTGGATTTATTTTGATATTTGCAAAGCAAACGGAACAAGACATACAACAGTAAATATTTTGTTGTTAAATTTTGCCTTACCTTTTTCCATTGCAAGGTGTGTAATGGAATCATTCCGTTCTCGAGACGAAAAGTGCAAAATATCGTATCACTGGCCACTACTGAAGCATGGAGTAGGTTTGCAATCAGTGCAGTGCTTTCGTCCATATCTCCCACGCCTGTTACGGATATGACTTCGAGATCGCCAAGAACTTTTTGAAACGCCAGTTCTGCGTACAAGTGAAACGATTTTGTTCGCACGACTTTACGTGTTTTTGTAAACCTTAAGTTTGCAGATACCCCTGACACGGTTCCAGTGTTCCTGGGATCCCAAAACATTACTTTGTTTTCAAAGTGTTAAAAAGTTTTGAGATACTTTTGGAAAATACAACTTTAGTTGCAAATCGGTGTATCGTGCATTTGAAACAAAATTGGAAGCTGTTTATTCTTAACTTCTTGTTTTTTAAGAAGAGGATGACTTAGTTTGTCAAAATGGGCCAAAACGTTCGCAAGGGTATGTCTACTTCAAGTTGTAAACAAATCCGTTAGCACAACAAAAAAGTTTTGGTGCCATTGCTTATGCTGACAGCCATATGACTTTGACTTGAGCAAAAAGCGTTTTCTTTTTTGATGCTAAAGTAGTTAAGAGTGCATCAATCTTTGTAGTTAAACGTTTTAGTGACTATATAACTTAGGTGTCATGGTTAACTTGGTTAACGTTTAGATCAGTGGTTCTCAAACTTTTTTATTGTCGGGGCCAAATGGTATTTTTTTAAGTGTGTAGGGAGCCGCAAAAAACAAAACCTTGAGAAAATCACTGAAGATTATTACTTTGAAAGCTAAAATAGCAATGTTTGGTGGTTTTCTGAGGTCTGGTGCGAGCCGCAGAATAAGTACAGTTGGGAGCCGCATGCGGCCCAATGAACCGAGTTTGAGAACCACTGGTTTAGAGGCTTACTTCACATTTTTCTTTGCACAATGCGTCAGGCTAACAAACTCTCAGAAGGAAGTGGGAATAATGTGACTTACCACTGAAACATGGTTTGACTTTTGAAGCGTGGTTTTGTCTACCTTTGAACAACTTGATCATGTTTTGGATTTTGTCTTTTCTTCTTTTCAAGTACCTGTCTTCGTATTCTCCCAGTTTAAATCTATTAAGGGAAAGTTTAAATTTTTACTTGGAAGTTCTCTTTAGACTTTGTGCTGTATCTGTTAAATTGTCTAGATTTATATTTAATTGTGTTAACGTCTCATGACCTCACAAATTGCAAAGACTTTTTACAATCTTTTAGTTTGTTTTTTTAACCACGTACATACAGAAACGGTTAAAGGTTGCAAGTTGGGTTGACTTAAACTCTGTCGAGACAAGCCTCTTATCAAACACTCACCCATCGAACACAACCACAGGAGTAATATTGCAAGATTTCAGGTTGTTGAAAAATTGCTCGATCACCGATTTAAAACTGACGTAGTTTCCTCTGAAAAACACCGGTTTAAATATTGTGGAGTTTAACATTGCAAGTTTAGTTGGTGTTACTTGACACATTTAATTTATCGGAATTTCACCTTAAACAATGTTTTACCTCAGTGGTTCCCAACCGGGGAGGAATTCTCCCCTAGGGAGGAATCTTATGATTTCAGGGGAGGAATTTAAAACTGTTAAAAAAATTACATTGAAAATATTACAGAATATTTGTAAAGGATTCTAAATTGGACATTCTAATTATAAGGTATATTTTAAATTGCTATAATTTTTTATGTTATAATTGTTTTTTGTCTTATGGGGAGGAATAAATAGTTCGAAAATGGACAACGGGAGGAATGTGATAAAAAAGGTTGGGAACCACTGTTTTACCTGAAACTATAAAACATTAATTCTAAAATATTTCCGTCTCATGCAGTTACTAAGTTATGCGTAAGATGATGTCGAATTTTCGTGCTTTTTTATTTCAAAACCCACCGTCCGTTTTTGTCACATTCAAAGTACAGCATGTACAGGACTTCACTGCCATCCAGGACCACATACTGGTCGTGTAAATCGACAGATTGAAGGAGTCGTTCGCGGTACAATTTTAGAAAACTCTCAAACGAGCTTATACCCATTGTCTACGCTTCCTCCTTAACTGACGGCTATAAGTACCCAACATAAACATTGACATCAAAAAGCAGTTGCCGAGTTTCAATTCGAATGAACATAACACAAGGCGTTACCACGCGAGTGCGGTCCTCATGTAAGGTTTAGCAGCAATTTAATGTTAAGTGAATAATACAGAAAAAACGGGAATCATGAAACAACTTGTACTATTGGTTTCTGTTGCCTCAAAGTGCTGCCAAATCCAGACATGGGACAAAGGTAAAATTGTAAGTTGTTTGCAGGTTTGCTATTTGATCTCTCGCCAAATTTGTATTTACATTTCAATTATGGTTGAAAACGTTAAAAAACGCTTTTGTGTCCTTGTCTGCCTATTGAAGGCTTGGTTTGGCTAGTATCAAATAAGAGGCGTGCTTGTATGTTATCACATATCAAGAAAGCGTTTTTAACAGCACACTAAACTGATCTGCAGCTTTTATCGCCACAGTTGGCAAGAGTAAGTAAAAACTATTAGGTAATAATAATAAAAAATAATGACGCTTGTGACTTTATGGGCCAGAATTTTAGTTATAAGACTTTTTTTGGAATATAGGTACATTTCCAATTAATAACCAGGTTTTTCGTTAAACCTGGTCAAGCACTTTTAAACTAACATTCAAATTGCATGTAATAAGCCTTTACACACGCCCGAGCTCCTTGCGTACACTGAGAACCACCGTGAACAGCATTAGATGTGCTCGTTGTGGCCGAACCCCAGCGCAGTGTCAATTTTTCTAGTTCGCAGCGGCTTGCCGAACAGTGCGCAGTTTTGAAGTTTAGCCTACAGAGGACAAACAAGAAACCGCAATATAATCAGACACTACAAACGATTGCCCAAATGCTTAACTGCAATGTTCATGATACAAATTTGTTGTTGACTGCTGCGCGAAGTTAATTCTACTAGTTCCCTCTTACTGACGTGGCGCCACGCAACCAAGCTCAGCCCATAGAAACGTTTTGTTTAGGCTTCTATGCTCAAACAAAAGGGTAAAATGGAACAACAGATAATTCCCCACCGGCGTAAGTTTCGTCTCGCCGGAAAATCTGCTAACGCTATAACTTACGTCAGATGCAAATCTAGCTAATTTTCGATAGGTGACGCAATGAGCACGAACACAAATTTGAAACGTTTGTTTTCACATATGCCGACAGTTAGGGTTGTTTGAGTTTGGGTTAGATATTACCAATAAAAATTCAAAAGAAAATAGTTCCTAATCTAATTTTTTTTTAAATACTTCCCAACCCTATCCCTCTTTAACTGCTCAATAAATAATTCAGCTCCTTTGCCAACTATCGAAAATCAGCTAAATGTGTAGCTGACGTGAGTCATGGTCGCCAACCCGACTGCGTCACCGTCACGTGGGTCTGGTTACGCCCGCTGGTATAGCCAACATGGGCGCCGGCAAGTGCCCCCTCTTGCCCCTACGTGGCGGCGCCCATGATAGCCAATCTTTGCTTTAGCAATCAAATACTCAAATACTGTATTGTGTCGCCTTATATTTACTAAATGAAAAAATACGTAAAAACAAAATTTTAATTTCATTTTTCTGACTTACTTCGTCAAAATAAGCCAAAACGTCCGCAACGGTTCGTAACACTTCGTATACGTTTACATTTTTTGTTCCACGTGTTGCCACGTGCACAACTGAAGCTATACGATTACCGTGACTTGCACCTAAATGTTAAAGACTATTTGAAGCGCAATCTAAGTTTGTAATTTTGAATAAGTTACACATTTCACGTTAAAATTGCCAGACAAACCAAGTGCAGCCTAAAAATCCAAATCAACAGAAAACATAATCTTCAGTAAGTATTTAGTTCGTCGTCTGAATCAAGATAACCTTTTCCACAAATACATCAATCATTGGACACACTGTTACTGTGCGCTCCCAGCCTTATAGAGTGGCAGTTTTGTCTGATTTTTTGCCCCAATTTTACGCTTTGCTGACATGTCGTGGATGTCATGAAGATTACTATTTTCTTGAACTCAACACATGAGTCAAACAACAAAACGAAAACGCAAAAAAAAAATTAACCAAGCTTTTTAACTAAAACAAGTGCTTTTCAAATAAAAACGAAACAATTGATAGTCCATGACAATTAAGTAACTTAGACCTGAAAACATGCAAAAAAAGTTGTAATTACCGACACAGCCATCACGGTAAAAATGGAACAAGTGTAATAATCAACAGGAACTTGCACTAAAATATAGGAACTGTACATCATCTGGCATATAACCAGTAGTGGGATTTTTTCAGTATTCAGTCGGTTCGCACCAGTTCTATAGAACCGTCTAACAAAATGTTATGAGATCAGCAAAACGGTTAGCATTACTGGTTACTGTCCACGGACTTTTGCAACAGAACCGGCTGAAAAATATGACTTTTGTGATAACAACGGCTGACAAAAAATTGAATCCCACCACTGCATATAACCATATGTATCACACACCGCAAAGCAGGGTAGAAATTGTAGCCAGCAGGTCACGAATATCTCGGCCTCGTATAAAGGTTTCTGCGGTGTGGCCAGCCAGAAAGCAAGTGCACGCCTTTTCAAATAAGATCCCTTCAAACACCTTCGAGATATCAGGCTCCGGTAGAGGAAAGCCTAAGATCTGATTCAAATTAATTGCTTCCCAAAAACACAGCTGCCATTCAGAGGACCAGTGAATGGCTTGTGGGTCAGTACACCATTCCGTTGAATCACGCTCATCCAAACGTCGACGCATGTCATGTAGAATTCCGTGCAGTTGCCGCATACCTCTGAGATTCTGACAAACCGCAATTTGGTAAGCGAGAGCCTCAACTGCTGCTGCATCAGGTCTTGACTTTGAAATCCAATGCAAGGTGGCCGCTAAGGTTAGTTGCAGGTCATCGCTTAACTCGGGAAGTATGTCGTCAAATCTGGCCCTGGCATCTGCGTTTTCAGGTGACACTAATGTATTGATGAGATACTCCTTCCGCGCATCCATTATTGCGTCATCATCTACACGCTCAAAGGCGCGACCTTGTGGCCCTAAATTCTTTTCACAACGGACGATCAGTTGTCGTGAAGTTTCCTTGTAATCTTGCTCTTCGCGGTCAAATTCGCGAAACTCGTTTTCACTGTCGTTGTGGACCAAAGCTCTGTAAGCTTGAAGGCGGATTTCTGCTGCTGCAATGTGTGGAGACGGATACTGTGACGGGTCAGTTAGCGCCAATGGTAAGTAATTCACCATCGGGGCACCTGTAGCGTTAGCCATCAACATTCGAAGAGCCCAAGATGGAAAACTAAGAGTAGAAGCGTGGTCTAGTAACTCTTCGAAGTTGTTTTCCACCACAATTGGATCGTTTTCCTCGCGACGTTCTAAGTCCTCATTGTCGATCCTTTCTCCAAACTCGCTATCTTCGATTTGACCTCTAACAACTTCAAGGACTTTTGCCTGGCCACGTGGTTGTCTAGAAGCACTTAAAAAGGTTGTTACGTTTTCCATAAAGTTATCTCGTTGTGATTCTTCAACCGAACTTGCGATGTTAGCGATGAAACCTTCTTCATTCTCTTCACCTGTGTAATTTTCCGAGAGCCAAACAATGCACTTTTCCAGCAATCTGACTCCTTGCGACTTTTCCCATCCTTGTATCACACTTGCAGGCATATCTAAACCCTACATGTACATAAATTGGTTGTGTTGCATTTTTGGGAAGGAAGAGTGGAAATTGACAAAGCTTTTATATTTTATATGTTGAAAATAATTTGTTACTCTAGAACAGTGGTTCTTAACCTTTTTTTCCTTGCTGCACCCCTTTCCAATCAGCAACCAATTTTCGCGACCCTTTCCAATCACCAACCAATTTTCGCACCTCGCTGGGTTTTTGTATTTATACAGAATAGACCTAACCAACCTTAATGATTCAGACTCCCCGCACCCCCTAGGAACAGTTCTCGCACCCCTGGTTAAGAACCCCTGCTCTAGAACACCATGTACGGATCTATTTATACGTTTCAGAAAATGCGTCTTTAGGGGCCGTTCTATTCATCATTAGGTTTGTTACTCCTTCTATCCTTATCGCTGTTTCCCAATCGACCAAGAAAGTTTAACTATCCCAACCAATTCAAAGGCGTATAATTTAGTATGGGCGCAATAATCACGCTTTTGATAAATGTGATTTTAATATTTAGTTATTTTGGATCTTGTTACAAAGGCTGTTCTCTGTCTTAAAATCCCAGCGGTAAAAGGTGCAACCAAAAAACTTTTTTTTTTACCTCAAAGTTGCTGTCGCGGAATGATCTTGTCATTATTGAATCAAACATTCCAACATTGGGACAAAACACAAGAAGATACGGAATGGCAGTTTCATCCATGTTGAAGTAATCTGCAAATTGCCTCTGTAGAAACTTGCTGCCTCTCATGAAAGGTTCGCCATTACTTCCCTGTCGCGTCTGTGTATATATAACGATTCTGTTTGAATAAGGAGCGGGTGATGCTATCGGTATTTATGCATCTTTTGTTTATTGTTAAAATATGTACCCAAGGCAGAATTGTAGGGGGGCTTTTTAGGTCGGATTCGGGTCTGGCTTTTTGGCTTGGATTCGGGCTTAAACGGGCTTGGTTTGGGTCTGACTTTACACTCCCAATTTCCGGGCCTAGTTCAATACTTTTTTTGCTAATAATTCGAATAAAGGGTCAGATTTTGGACTTTGTTCTTTCGGGTTCAGCTCGGTTTGTGCTCAAATTTTAGCCTCCAACTCTTATCCAATGTCGGTTTCTCCTGATAAAGCATACGGAATAAATAAGACATGCAATAGTACATATTTTGTTAAGTTATATCACCCACATCCCCTACCCTTTTCCATTGCAAGGTGTGAAGCGGAATCATTCCGTTCTCGAGGCGGAAAGTGCAAAATATCGTGTCACTCGCCACCACTGGAGCATGGAGAAGATTTGCAATCAGTGCTATGCTCTCGTCCATATCTCCCACGCCTGTTACAGATATTACCTCGAGATCGCCAAGTACTTGTGCGAAGACCAGATCTGCGAAGAAGTAAATCAGGTTTTGTTCACGCCTAACTATAGTTACCTATGTTTGTTTGTTTGTGTTTTGTCCGGCAGTTTGCATTTACCCCTACGAATGTTCAAGGGGGCCTTGGAATCGTAAACAGTTAGGTATATTGACGTGTTTTATCTGACAACTGGAACATAATTTATTCAGATATTTCCTGCAATCTTTTATGTCAAAGAAATAGACGACACAGTTATATAAAAAGCTATAAAAAGTGTTGCGGAATCTACTCGAAGTTGAGCGTAAAAAAGCGTTGCCTTTCTGGATTGTAAAGCAGTAAAGAGTTCGTTGAAAAATGTCATTGACTATATAACTTATTATTGCGACTAATCCTTTACAGGCTACCTTTATTTTGCACAAGTTGACAGAAAAATCTGACTTACCGCTTAAACATGGTTTGACTCTTGAATAGCGGTTTTGTCTTCCCTCGAACAAATTCATCATGTTTTGGATTTTTTGATTTCTTCTTTCCACGTACCTGTCTTCGTATTCACCCAGCTTAAATCTGTCAAGGCAAAGTTTCTTTTTGACTTCGATGTTTGCTTTGTCATAGCTAAGTTTTGTGTTATTTTAGCAAAATTACCAGAATTTTGGAGAAATTGTATTTTGGTAAGATCGATATACAGTTTGGTTCGCCGAAATGTGAACAAATTTTTATTTTAAGTTTTACGTGAAAAATACCAGATTTAAATTTAATTGCGTTAACGTCTCACAACTTCCACAAATTGCAAAAAAACTCGGCAAAACTGTTAAACTATTTCAGCTCGTTACCTTCACTTCAAAATTGTGCACTACGCTTTGAAACGTATTATTTTTTGTTATTTGTTGATAGAGAAAAGGTTTGTAGGGCTGTGGTAACTTCCATCTACAGTTGATTTGGCTTAACTTTTTCTAATCCAGCATCTAAACAAACACTTACCCATCGAACACAACCACTGGAGTAATACTGCACGATTTCAGGTTGTTAAAAAATTGCTCGATCACCGATTTAAAACTGACGTAGTTTCCTCTAAAAAATACCTGTTTAAATACTGTGGAGTTGAACGCTAAGTTTAGTTGGTGTTGATTAGCATTTTTATTGTGTTAAAGTTTTCTCCCAACAAGGTTTTTTCTGTAGGTGACAGACATAACTTAGAATCAGGTGAAACTTTAAAACGTATTACTTTTAAAACTTAGGAGTTTTTGATTAGCATTTTTGATGCGTTTGGGTTTTAATTTGGTGGTTTATACTTAAATTTTACCCTAACGAGTTTTTTTTCTGTAGTTGACACGCATTACTTAGAATTAGGTGAAACTTTAAAACATATTACTTTTAAAACTCAAAATCTCACTAACGATTTTTGTGCTTGTTTATTTCAAAACCCACCGTCCGTTTTTGTCACTTTCAAAGTAGAGCATGTACAATACTTCACTGCCATCCAACACTACGTACTGGTCGTGTAAATCGACAGATTGAAGGAGTCGTTCGCGGTACAATTTCAGAAAACTCTCAAACGAACTTATACCCATTATTTACGTTTCCTCCTTAACTGTCAATGATAAATAAAAAAATACGACTTGATAACTGAAACCAATTGCCGGTTTTCAACGCAAATAAAAATAACACACGGCTTTACCACGCTACAAGTACGTGCGTTTCTTTCAAATATGTGGTCCTAAAGCAGGATTTAGCAGGCATTTATTGTTAAGTGAATGAAATAGAAAACTCAGAAGCCCGGTAAAACTTCGTATTCTTAGTATACAAGTGCGCAAAGTCCTATCAGATTCAAAGGTAATATTGTAGGTTGTTTGGTTTGCCGTCAATGAATAACCGCTTGTCAGCAGGGTTGCTATTTGATCTCTCGCCAAACCCGTATTTGTATTTACATTTCAATCATGACTGCAAACTTAAAATACTGCCTAGGTAATCCTCTGCGTTTTCCAAGCTTTAAAGCTCAAGTTTTTGGTTGGTTTGGTCCTACCTAATTGGCCAGGGGTGTTAACGTGCCAAAAAGCGTTTAATATCGATCTGATTGGATATTTAAATAACTGTATATACTAATTATGATATAAGCAAATATATTGATGTACGATTAAATTTATGGATTTAATGACTACTTACAGGCTTAAAACTTTGGTTTTGACTTGGTTTGGCCCATACCTAGATAGGCAGAGGTGTTTGTGGGTCAAAACAGCGTTTTCGAAATGATTTCAGTATTTAAACAACTGAATATACGAACTGATAAATATGATCACCGATGATGACATGAGTAAATACATTGATGCACGTTTGAACGGGTTTATGTGGACCAGACTATTAATTGTAAGACAGCAGTTTTATAACGAAGATATATCCGATTTTGCATTTGCAGAGTGTTCACTTAACTGTAGTAAAATTAAACAAACCTTTTACTTTAGGGCAAAAACAAGTTTTCAGTCTCACTCCTGTGCAATACACAGCCAAACGCTACCTCAAAACTGGCTAAGCAGTTTAAAAAATGCCTATAGTGTGCTTTTAGATACACAAGCCATCTAATTACATTTTAACACCACTGTGAACAGCATTAAAAATGCACGTTGTGGCCTAACCATGATCTTTGCGCAGTATGGATTTTTAGGCGTGCAAAGGCTTTAAGAACAGTGCGCAATTTCAAAGATTAGAGTACACATTAGGTTCGAGCTAACAGCAAATAAAAAGCAATATAATAACCTGGCACAAACGATAAACAATCGCCTGACTGCGACTAAACAACTGCTGCGCAAACGTCGAACCTACTAGTTCCCCTTGCTGACTTTGCTCCACACAACAAAGCTCAGACAAAAGGTTTAAATGGAACCTAGAGGGAATTCCCCACCGCCGAAAGTTGTGTCTCGCCAGCTCGATTGTGTCGTCACCGTCACGTGAGTCTGGTTACTTCTGCGTGTTGACATTTTAGGTTCCAAGTTTTGTGACGTGTACAACTGAAGCTTTACGATAAATGTAACCTGTACCTATTTGTTAAATGAATGTATTTAATGGGATTGCTGTTTAGCATGCGCCTTACTTGTATGCTGCAATATGACGCTCGAGCGTTAACTGATTGGTTGTTTTTCGCTGCTATAATCGGTCACATCAGTTGAATTGAGTTCACTTAAGTTCACTTACTTTTTGTAAACAATAACACTACTGTTGTTTTCAATACGTTTAGGACGATTAATTGCGATGTTTCGACTCTTGAAGTTGAAGACTAAAATCGTTTTGGTTAGCAACTATAACGGCTGACCAGAGGAATAAACATTTTACATTACCGTTTAAATCTTGCACATTGTACACAGACACTTTTATTCACCGTCGGTTGTATATATCACTTACTATACATTTATACAAAACAAACACAATCAGTTTGTCGATTAATTACCCGTTTAATTACCATAAATATAAGTTGTCATTTATTTATCCTTCTATATGTGCAATTATTTGTTTCTGATTTTCAACTCCATCGTTTTCAATGAGTAGTAATATCCACGAAAAGGAAGCCAACACACACCATCGGCATATGAGTCATGCGGACCACCATAGTAATACCCGTTGGGATTTCCACTATGACAATCTGTAAACCACCAACCACTTTTGTAAGACTGAGCACAACTTTCTCCTGATAGCTTATCTTGATCTCTGTCCTTAGTGGAGAATCTTGTACCGGTGGGTCGCAATCCATTACCTGTAATCACAAACAAAAAGACAATACAAATAGTTTACAAATAACGTTGTATAAACAGCAAAGTACTTTTACAAAAAAAATCAAGCAGTGTCAAATTTCTCCAGCGGTGTCCCAAAATTTGGACTTTGGATATTTTAGTATTTAAATGAAACACTTGCGGTCTCTTAAAACTACATAGCGGTCACCCAAACCAAACCTTAAAAAAAAACCGAAATCAAGCATTAACAAACTTGTTTTTCTTTTTTTCCAGTGGTGCACGTTTTCATACAATTTTAAGATAAAACGAGAGATTACCTGCTGGTCCGGAAAATCTGCCCTGTGTTAGGGTATAGTCGTTTCCTGGGCCGACAGAAAATATTCTAAAATAGTTACGCAAGGTTTAGTCTAAAACACCATTCTTGTTGTAAAACGGAATCCTATACATACCCGTAAAATGCATAAGATTTGTTTCCTTCAAAATCCTCCATGTCAACTCTCAGTTCATAATCTCCAGTGTAGTTTTTCAAGACCTAACAGCAATATGAGATTTGCAGTAAACTGCTTAAAATGAAACGTAGAGTTCATTTTCCGTTTCTAATCTGGGTTTTCGCTACAGGGCAAAGATGTGCTTATTAAGTCAATAAATGAAACCAAAAATACCAAGACGGTTTACACTTTGCAACATGTCGCTTAGTGAAATCATTAAAAACTGAACATTTAAAGTATACCGCCATAACAGAGTATCAGCGAAATCAATATCATTAATATCATTAAACTTCAACAGGTGCAAATTTGCACACGAATATATATTATTTTACATTAGGTCGGTTGCACGCGCAATTTGACAATGGAAAAATCTCCCTCAAGCAACGTCGTCAACTTACCCAACCAGAATTCGCCATCTAGTTTTCCAAACCCGTTGACGTAATCGACCCATCCTCGATTAAAGTTTTCTGAACCGTCTTTCCTCTTCTGGAATACCTGTTGATATACGTTTTATTACTGTGTTTAATAATATTAAGTTCTTCCGTCCTACCAGCCACCCGCCACCGTCTGTCACCAAATCGCAAAACACTTTGACTCCTTGGCGTCCTCCAGTGAGTGGGTAAATCGTATAAACGCCGCCGGTGTCGTTTTCATAGCGAGGTGCTACATCCCGACAAGACGTTGGATTAATAGCAGCTGAACATGGGGCAGGAACTTGGCCGAATGGTCCGGCGCGCCTGACCCATATACAGACATAAAAAACCCTGATCGGGATTCGTCCCCGGGAGAGTCCTGGGTTCGAAACCCGTGAAAAAAAAAAAAAAAAAAAAAAAAAAATAGCAGCTGAACATAAACAAAGAAAATAGTTACTGGATAATGCAGCTGCCATTTGCCAAAGTTAGTTCAAACAACATTCAAACATTTAGTACAAGAACTTCCTGATTTGTGAATAAATTTTCAACCACCTTCAGCCCTTGCAAGTCTCTCTTTAAGTTGCTGCATCGCGTTTCTAAGTTCGTATTCAGCCTCACATTCACATTGTCCCGCCGCGTCGCCTTTATCGGCTTTGGGACCGGAAAATCCTGTCAAACAGTGCATAATTCTATTCCATTAGCTTAAATTCTTTTTATTAAAGACGAATACTTACCTTTTGTCTGATTCAATCTTTTCTGTAATTCCGTCGCTAGTTGTTCTAATTCTCTTTCACCTAAATCTTTGCAGATATATTAAACTCTACGCTATATTATTGTTGTCATCAACATATTTATGTTTATGATTCAAATAAGATTAAAGTACAGAATTTGTAAATACAGAAAATTTCTTAAACTTACCGAGATTGCTATTTGACTTCGCGGTTAACACCTGGGTCAACATGAATTTTGAAATTGTATTTTTCTATTTATAATTACAAACTATAAAAGTATTCTTACCAAAACGTAGCTGCCAACTATTGACCCGACTACAACGCACAAGACAACAGCAATCATAACGCCGAACTTGATTGACTTGAATGGGCTTGACACACTTGGAATAAAACCTCTTTGAATCTCTGTTGCTGGCTGACTCTTTTCACCTATAGTTAAAAATATTATCACCTCATTTTATTGTCTAATCTTTTTGTACGTTTTTTGGAATTATGCACATTATTATTTATAAATTTGACATTTTTTACGAATTTTACGCCTCGGATATTCATGTCGTTATACCCAAAAAGAAAATTCGTTCTGATTTTAAAGCGCTCATACAAAACACAAAACAACTTTATACCATTCGGACCCGTCGTTTCGTAAATATTCATCATGTTGTAGCAAATGATAATTGTTTGCCTTCCAATAGTCCCAGACCTAATAGTTGTTTATTGGTCGAAGCAAGAATATAAGAACAACCTCCCAACAGCATTGGTATATATTGCTAACACCTACTATGTTACTTAATACACCTACACTATTCTATAATTGTAGCACACTGGTAACACCACGCTTCAGTCCGTGTGTTTTTAAATAGAAGTTGAAACAGAATACCCGTAAAAGGCAAAATATTTGTTTACCTCAAAATCCTTTCTTAGTTGACCGTAGGACCACTATGAGCCGCATTAGAAATGCACGTTGTGGCCTTACCATAGTCTTTGTGCAGTATGGATTTTTAGGCGCGCAAAGGCTTTGCAAACAGTTTGCAATTTTAAAGTGTAGTATTCAGCTAGTAACGAATGAAAAGCAGTAATATCATCAGGCACAAACTATACACACTTGCCTGCTAAACAACTGCAACTGACCGCTACACAAAAGTCAAACCTATCAGTTTCCTCTTGCTGACGCTGCACCAGTGCCGGATTAACCATTAGGCAAGGCAGGAACTTGGCTGAATGGCCTGGCGCGCCTGACCCACATACAGAAATAAAAAACCTGGATCGGGATTCGTCCCCGGGAGTGTCCTGGGTTCGAACCCCGTGAAAAAAAAAAGTAGGCACGTGCCTACAGCCTAGTCAAAAATCCAGGCCACTTTAAAATGAGTAGAACACTGATAATTCTAATTTGTTTTTATATGCTCGATGGTATCAATGGTATTTTAAGTTTTAAATTGTTGTAATCTTTGCAATAAGCTTGACATAATTGAAGTTTGAACACCGTATTTAAAAATGATATTTATGAAAAAAAGTTTAATCGTATGAGGGAAGTGTTTGTTTGAAGTGGATGAGGTGACGGTGCAGACAACAACGTTGATGTTTTTGTGTTTGCAAGAAAACAACGTTTAAGATTGTTTGATTTTTTTTAATAAACAGATGCAAGTAGTAACTGGATTAATTATTCTCTTGTAATGTGTAAACAAGTGTAGGTTTTCGAATTTGTTTAGCATCGGTGATTTTGACGAAGGCTTAGTTTCTGTTGAATAATTTGTTTACGATTATAATCGTATAACTATAGTGCGATTTCAACTTAAAATAACTGAATTTATATATATATATATATAATGCATTCTACGTTAAGTATAAGTTACATGTAAGGAGATGTTAGGTCAAATATCGTTCGTGCAACGCTATTAACGTTAGGGTCCATGATAGGTCAAGTTTGGACTTAATTACGTAGCAAGTGTACACTTATGCCTCAAATCCATTGTAAGATACACTTGATAAACTGTATGTTTTCGTCAGCTAAGTGTTACCATGGTGGGGTTTCATTTTGCTGTTGTTCTCATGTTTGCAGAAATTTTAGAAATCTGAATGGAAAGAAAACTCCCATATTCTCCCTGGTCATCAAACGTGGAAGAGAAGTCTAACAAGTGTGTTCATTTTCTTATAAAAATGAGTCTATTTCTCATGTTAAAAAAAACAAACAATTCAATTAAACTAAAACAATTACCAAGCTAAAATTGCTGCCTAACTTTGTTGAAATATTTGTCAATTTAAAATATGCTGTATGTTTTAAAAAACAGGCGATTGTACAAGTAAATTCAATTAAACTAAAATAGTCACAAAACTGTAAATAGCTGCCAACTTTTTAAATCATTTGTCAGCATAAAATCAGCTGTACGTTTTTAAAAACAGGCCATTGTAGAAGTATAAAAATTATTGCAAAAAATTAGTTTCAGTGTAATTTTTGGGCTAAGAATGCAAAGATTTTTAAGTAAAGTTTTACACAATTTACTAATTTCCAGAAATGATGGCGCACTTCATGATTTGGTGGCCAGCATTTTGCGAGACTCTGGGGAGACTGAATGCAGGTAAAAAATACTTCAACATTAAACTTACTGCAGAGACTAAGTAGTTGTCATGTTGATTTGCTCTTCTACTGTTCATTTTACCACTTATTGTATTGTTTAGTGTAAATACAAAACCAACAACAGCCTTGGAAAATGAAGAAATTCCAAAACCTAACTTCTGCACTCCATCTCCCAGTAAAAAGGTGAGCATTAAAAGCAACAAAGGCGGAGATATGATGTATTTAGGAATGGTGTTGTAGCATAGCTTTAAAGAAAGCTTGATTGTATAAAAATCATTGGATATAACTCTGTTTTATACTGGTCATGTTAGCTAACTAAAATATAGCAAATACTTATGTAAGATATCCGGTTTATGTGGCCAGCGATGTGTAAAATACTGATAAAATTTTGGTATTTTGGATTCCAATAAACTGATCTGTTTATAAGTACCCATAATGTAATGGGTAAATGTTGAGAATAAAGGAGATTGAGTTTTGGGTCTGATTTCATATAACGTTCTTTATTACTTAGTATTTATTGTTAAGTACTTATTTAGATTCCGGTACCAACCATAGAAAAGCGGTCTAATCTTCATCGTTACCTCACTACTGTGGGTAATACAGGTTATGAATCGGTTTTCACCAATATCAGGACAGGTGCCGAAGGAGACAGGGTTTGCAATGTTGGAGACAGTTTTTTTCCTGGTACCAAAAATGCTGTTGGAAAAACCGCCTTGCCACATGCACCTATATATGAATGCAAGTTGATTCATTTTTTGTTTTTTTCAAATCCCATTAAGGTTTGTTTCTATTATTAAAGAGGTCAGATTGATATGTTGGTCGTGTTTGCAAAAGATGTACACTTTTTTCTTGTAATGAAACATAAAATCTTTTTAAATTTATTGAAGAGAAAGCTTTAAAATTTACAAAAATAATTGCTATGTGTGGTGATGCAAAAAGAAGCCGAAGTTTTGGCAAAGTTGGAAATAATAGCTCAGTGTATTTTTGCCAGTTGTGCAAAAAGGTTAATCATTGAAACATATTGATATATTATTTGTGCCCTAACAGCTGTTGTTGTTTAGCAATTAAGGAGCAAAGCAATGGCAGCTTCTTATCAGGTAGCGGAGATTATCTTTCTTCACCAAGTTTTAATGGAAGTTTAGATTATTCGGAGAACAAGCTGGATATGTTTGAAGATTCAAGGTTTAAGTCAGATTAGTAGTAGCAATAAAATCTTGTAGTATTTCAGCTTTAATGTAGATAGGAGCCCACAATTTATACATGTTTTATACATAAATATCTGTTTAAGAAAGGCGCAATGACTGCTAAGACTTAACAAAGGCATTATTTATTATATGATACTGCAGTCAGCAAACTAAAACTTAAAAGTTACATTAAAAACAGAGAGTATATTATAAACAGGGCCATGGATACCGATTACCAAGGAAAGAATATTTTCAAATTTTTATTATTAACCCAGTTTTCCAATCTTTTTTAAAGATTTTTATTAAAGAAAAAGATTTTTACTAAAGAACACAATACATAGGTAAAGATGCTTTTGTTACCAAACTTGTCTTGTTTCATGTAGGAATTCTAACTGCCACCCTCAAGGAGTTGGGTCTTCAAAGTTCAGCATGTCCTCATGGTGCGACTTCGCCCCAAGAATGTTTGGTGATATTGGACAACCCATCAATAACGGCAATGGTAATTAGTCTCTGATAATAAGTTGTCAGTTGCATGATGGTGTAGTTTGTTTTGTCACTGGGCAAGCAATGCCTGAATGTGTTGTATGATCACTTTTGATACGAAAAAAAAGTTTAAATTTTGCAAGTAGTGTGGCTAACACATTTGAGTTTGCTTTAGTATCACAAGGGAAACAGCTTAATCTATTAAAGGATCACACATCTGCAGAATTGAAAGATACCGGCAAGATGTTTTTAGGTTGTAATGTATACCATTCTACAAAGTACAAAGTTAACAGGGGTTAAATACTAAAAAACACCTTTATTTTTTACTGCATTCAGTAAAAACGCAATATTTAGGTGTGGATTTAAACAATGTATATTAAATTTACAGCTGTTGGTGATATGGGTAGTTTGCCATCACAAACAAACCAACAACAAACTTCAGATATTTATTTGCATTCAACACCACAACAAGTTCAACCAGTAAGAAATGATGTCAGCAATCTGTCTCCAAGGTAATGATTTGAAATACATTGTAACGACATGAGGTCAGTTTATCTAGTTTTATGGTAAATGTTATTTTTTGTAAAACAAATTGTGGATGACTTAATTTTTTGTAAAACAAATTGTGGATGACTTAATTTTTTGTAAAACAAGTTGTGGATGGCAAAATTGTGGTTTTCAAGTTGTTTGGTTGGCTATGTTATCAAATATTTTCCCATCATGCTAAATCTGTAGGTAGTTGGATAAATCCTAATAAAGACAGTATAAATTTACCTGTATACTTTATTTACTAGTCACAAACATTCAATTTGCATATATTATAAAATTGCTCACCAAGTAAAACACTAAATATTGCGAAGAGGCTACAATTGACTAACATACTTTATTAAAGTTGAGGTCAATTTATTATAATGTACCAATTTCTTAATACAGATGCTTATGTATATTTTATGTGATTAGAAGAATCCGGTTAATCGCATACTGGTTAATTGCATAGAGATAGAAAATGCCAACCATGACCATTTGTCCACAAAATCAACCACACTAATGCATATTCTGTTTAATTGATCAAATCAAATTTTTCATTTGATTAATTGGATCCACCTGTGTATCTGTAATATATATATTATCAACAGTTTAAATGACAGTTTTGGTATGTTTACAGGTCTGGAGATTTACAAGAGCGGTTAATTCAGCAGAAGTTTCGAGAATTGGGCTTGGGAAATGGAACCCCTCCGTTAGCTAGCAACCAGATACAAAATGGTAAATTATTTTTAATCTTATAACACCACACTTTAATTGTCAATTGTAGCATATAAAGGTTTAAAATGAACATAAATTCATAACTGGGATCAGCCCTGAAACGTACATGTAGCCCAGCGATGGTAACACCACACTTTAATTGTCAAGAGTAGCGTATTGCAAAGGTTTAGGATGAACAGAATTATCAGCTCTTAAGAGTTCATGTAGGCCAGCGGTCACAGTGCTCATATATAAATCATAGTATACCAGGCCTATTGATGGCATTATGGTGACCGGCTGATTTGGTATGATGCCTTTAATAGGCCTGTCACGTTCCGATTGTAAAGTATTGTTGTAATCAATAAGCAACAAATTGTTTAGGTTACGGTGCTAATGATGTTCCATCTCTGCCTCTTCGTGCTTTGGACCCTATGAAGCAACAAACAACGCCACAGAAAATTCACAATACTGGTAAGTCAACTAAACATATTTCACTGTGCTATGTCGTAAATTGAAATAGTTATAAGTAGTTAAACCTCACTTCATTGCCATTTTGCTGTGAGTCAGTAAAAGGGATGCTCCTTACTAGAGCAAAATCTACCAAATGTTTTGAGTATAGATAAGCAATGTTCCAAAAATTCAGGCTTTAAACATACGATCATTTATTGCTTTGATTCTGTAATTAATCACGTTAACAGCACTTGATCATAACCACTGGAACATTATGCTTTTCAGGTTGTGGTTCTAGTGAGTTTCCTTCTCCAATTGAACCACCTGGTAGTAGAGATACTTGTGGGCAAAACAGATACGACTCTCCTGCTTTTCAATCTATAGGAAACTCTAATTTACGAGAGGTACACAGTGGACAAAATAATACACACAAAGATTTATTTATTAGTCCGAGAACTTTTAATCAACTCGGTAATCATTAAGATGCCAAACATGATTGGTTGATGGTAAATGTATAATAGTTTGTTGTCTATCATTATTGTTTCAACCAATTTGTGGCACTTTTGAAATACTTCTGGAGACACTCTGCTTGCTTCTGATTGGCTTGTTTTACGAATAAACTGTTGCTGCCAGGCATAATGTATCAAACAAATTTGTAACTCTTCCAGCAGTTTTTTTTAATGTCAGCATATTCTAATTAAATAAAAAACTGCTAGAGCTAAAAAAATTGTTGATGTATTTTTTTAAAGTTTGAAGTTTGTTTATAAGGTCCATTCTCCTTGGCAAAATGGTGTTCCCGAGTTGTATTTGGGTGGAGGCGACTCAACATCTACACTAAACCCCATTTCCACCGAATACAACCCATTTGTAAGAAACACAGGTGGGATAAATGATATGTACATTATATTGTGTACAAATTATTCAAGAAGACTGAACTGATGGTGCCTGATAAATAGGCGAATTACAATGAAGGCAAATCCTGTAACACAGGTTAATTCCTGTACTCTGTTATAACCAGGGTTGCCATCAACATGGAACTTGAAATAAGGACACACGAACAATTGGACTTTCATGTCAAACGAAACAAACGTTTTTTTAACAAATCTTTGCATTTATATGAGCCTTGACATATCACATGTGATATTTCTTTTTGACAGGACCAATTCCAACTCCTTGTTTGTGGAAAACACGTAGTGCATCTCACGACAGCTCCGGTCTAGGTTTTTACTTTTAGCAGGGATTTGACTTGTAATTGTTGAAAATAAGACAACATAAGGACTCAAGTCAAAAACAAGGACAGTTCTTAGAAATAAGGACAAAAACTTTTTGTAAGACATTGCCATTCAAAATAAGGACAAATCTTAGAAATAAGGACGGTATGGCAACCCTGGTTATAACGTTGCACTTCCAAAATATTGCCTTTGTTATTAGGACAAACTATATTAATAAACTGAAGAGTCACCACTTTTAAATTAAGTTTAAACATGGGGTCTGAAATTTTGGCTTACTACAACATTATGTTACTCCGCTGCACCTTTTTTATCACAATCTAGGGGCTATTTGGTTAATTTGTATGTTCTTAGGTTCTTCACAGCATCGTGAAACAGGATTCGAAAACGGTTTTGGGGATGGAAACCCACAAAGAGAAGTGAGAATTTGTTGTTTGCAGAATTAGTGACTTTTTACAAACATTTTCTATTTTAGGTTAAAACAAACCATCCCTCAGTGACATCATTTAACAGTTCTCTAAAACCTGACCCAGATATGAGAGGAAGTCCCTTGCCCCATCAGGCATTTGGGCTTCAAGGCTACCAAGCTCTCATGAATAAACCAATGCCCCAAATGGGACCCCAGACCCAAAACCCCATGATGCCGGCATACATGCCTCATCCATTTATGCCTCATTTTGTTTACCCCACCGTGTACCCCTCTTTGACCCCCCTGGATCGGGCAAAACTTCAAGTGGTTGGTGCTGAGATGCCAAACCCCTTTATGTACAACCCCATGGCCCCAGGATTTCCCTGCAACCCCACCCAGCTTGCCCAACAAACCAGGGGTTACCCACCCATGGTGACTCCATATTTGGACGGCAAAACTTGGCCTTTTCTGCCCATGGGTGCTAATGGTGGCATGATACCATTCACTGGAGCTATGGGTAAGTTGTTCCTGTCTAACCTATTAGATGTATTGACGATCTATAAGTTCAGTTGTGCGGATGAACTATAAGATCAGATAGGCCATCACTGCGACTGATTTAAACTTTAGAGAAGGGTTGTAAAATCGTTAAATTTGTTCCCTTATCGTATACTTATCAATAAATAGGAATCATTATTGATTTTGATCTTTATAGTGCATTCGTTTCTGCTACAAAACTCGTCAGTGTTTGGTTATTTTTGCCTCAATTCCCTGCTAAGACTTGAAATTAACCTTAATTTTATTGCTTCGTGCAAAGTCGTTTTGTAGGATTTTGATTCAAAGTTTGACAGAAAACAAAATAACAGCTAGAAATAACTCGCACTTTGTTACAGGCGCGTTACCAGGCAACGGCATGTACGGTTTCCCGCCAATGGTTTGCAAACCGTCACGCACGTGGACGCAGAACAAGCTCTACATCGCTCTGGAGGAATGTAACGACCAGTACAGAAGCCTGGAAAAGGAACGGAAAATGGTAATGCCTCCTTATTAAGTCGGTTGAACGCCAGATAATGTGTGAAAGGAAGCATGATGTACTTGTTATGCATATATAAGGTGTGGCTGCCTGGTATAAGTACCGACGTTTCGACGTTCTATACAGTCCGCATCAGGGTAAATAACACAAAAGGCGACCTGTAAAGGACGTTAACCAGTCGGTACAAAAATACAATTGCCAGAAGAGCTCTATGCAGTTGGTACTTGTTAATGCATTCCTTGGGCTTCGTTTAATGAGACCGGTTTGTGATAAATGTGACTATATTGGCATATTCCATTTCCTTACTAATGTTTTCGTACATTGTCAAACAACATCATTTTTTACTTGTTTATTGTGACTTTTAACAGCTATTTTTTCAACACACCGTTCATTTCGTTATAAATTGCAGCAAAATAGACAGTTCCGTTTTTTTTACCAACTTTGGTTTCTCTCTAAAAAATGACAACAGATCAAATATAAGAGCAGGTCCCTCTTCTTCTTTTGGTACATCAAAGATTTTTTGCGATTCACCGAAAAGGTGCTGACATTTTACTTCATTAGACCGAAACTGAGCTTGGTCGACATTTTCCCGGGAGAAGAGTAACTGGATCCAACAACACGCCCCTTCCACGCCCACCTGCCAACCCAACAAAAGCTGACAAACTTATATCGGATCAGCACAGAGAACACAGCAGGGTGAGTCACCATCAGTGCTTTTATTCTTATAAGTTTATCACTTTCCACTGCAAATCGCCACCTTAAAACAACCTATGCAATTCGTAATACAGGCAATGTGGCCGAAGGCCGAGTTGGTTTAAAGACACTCAAATGTTTTAAGCTAGTTCACCAACCAGTATTGCGCAATAAACTGCCGAACTCGCCCAGTGCTTTGCGCAGCCTCGTTGTGCTCGCTAGCTTCATGGTTCGAATCCTGGCTCTCTTTTTTTGGAGTTTTGCACACTCCTACACTCAAAGTGTTTCGCATTTTATTTTGTAAACTGAGACATTGTTTAAAAGTTATTGGATTCAAGCATTGTCCACGTACAGAGGACATAAATGAAACTAGCAAACAAATAGTCAGAAGGCTGGTGTAGTTTCGCCTTTCAATATTCAGTAAGTCCCTGTTATAAGCCCCATACTTTACAGGTGATGGCGTTGATCGATCGCATGGAGCATTTGCTTGAAGGACCGATCCACCAGAATGTTGCCAATGCGATGGAGGTTCAATACAAATACATACGGGAGGTGGAAGCTAAGAGAAGAGATGAGATGAATTTGAGGCAGAGCACGAACAATTTACCTTCAGCTGTTCCTGATGAAGCAGAGTCTGGTACGGGAAGTTTTCCGTTTGTTTGTTTAATTTTGGTCGGTAATTAGTTGTACGTAGGAATCGGGCTTGAAACTTTTAACAAACGAACTTGATTCGGGCTTTACATTCCTAGTCAGTATATTTTTAAAATACAAATTACCTAGCTAAGTAGCTGTTTATGGACATAACCTGCCCAACAGCCCTAGAAAGTCTTGTTTAGGCAATTGTCCATTATGTATGGCTTTTTATTATGATCCTGTCAATCAAACTTGCGGGCCTAAACGGGCTTTTTAAAAACGATTCAAGTTCGGGTCGAGATTCGGGCTTGTACTTTCCGGTTCGAGACCGCTTATGCAGTGATAGGATGTATATGACTCCTCGACTGATCCAACCAGCGTTCCCCCAGCCGTATTTACCCACAAGGAGGTGCTGTAGCGCGTCGAGCCACGAATCAAAATCCACCAATTGTTTGTTTTTTCTCTATAATGCGCCCATAACGTTTCGACGTAGCTCAGCTATCTCCGGCTTGATGACTGTTTTGCACTTTAGTCCCTATGCTCTGCCCCAAGTCCCCAAAGCACTACACTAACAATGCAATATAATCGTGCATGGCACTGGACCCATGCAGTAAAGTCAACTTGTGTTATGTAAAGATGCGGAGTTATTTTTCAACATTTGTGCTCGCAGACGTTCTTACTTTGGCGCTCTCTGAAAGCCTGGAAGCACTTACGAAGGCCACTCGAAAGGCGCGCACAGCATTGTGGGTAGCCTTCCAGATAACTCTCGAGTGTAAGCCGTCGCCGGATGAGCCGAACAAATCCGATGAGGCTAGGGAACCGGCCGAGGAAAGTTCAACCGACCTTCTTCCTGCCATTGAAGGTATGTAAAAATATTTTTGGAAACATGGAAACTTTTTTTTTGGAAAAACCAAAATTTACTCATGCATAACTATAAAGAAAAGGTCAATTTTCAGTTTGTGTGTTGTAAAAATTATCAGTTTTGCACATTAAATTGTTAACTTAAAATTTTGGCAGTAAAAGTCATGCCAATAAGACCAAAGTATAGTTAAATTTTCAGCGTTCTTATTTATTTCTGCAATACAACTTAGGTTTGTTGCAATTGTCGCTTTATAAGAAATTGGTCTTGCAAGATATGCCAGTATTTTAATGAAGGCGTCCTGTATGGGACGTTGAAACGTCGATTATTTATAATAAAACTGCTGGAAGAGCTATACTCGTTTATTCAACTTCGCTGTCTTAAAAGCTTTGGAGGATTAATCGTAGCAGTTCGTCTGTCTTCAACTGATCATCGAATTCTACTTTCCATCGACTTCCAGGTTCCCAAACCCCATTTTTTCTATCGTTGTCGTTCTTTATTTCGTTGCTAGTTTAAGAGATTTTATTCCTGTTCTTGCTGAATTTTCTGTTTCAAATTGTTTTCCCTTTCTGCCATCAATTCGCACAAAAAGTTATTTTTAGCCACCCATTCAAGTTCAAATTTTAGCATGAAGTCGTTTATTCTTAGTGTTTTTTTTATATCAAGCATTCAACCCCATAAGTTTTGTGTTAGTTTGTTACGTTATACACATTTCTATGAGCAGTTTTTACAGTAATGAAGTTTCAAATGAATTTATTTCGGGCCATTTACCTTAATACCTTGCTATAACGATTTGACTTTGAAATGAGTTTACTTTCTGTTAAAATGAAAAGGCTGTCTCGTGAAATAAAAGGTAGTGTTTTTAGGAAACAATATTGTCATATTATCATGACACCTAACCGTTGTTATTTTTACTGAACGTTGGTTTTGTTGTCAAATTAGGCAATTATCTATACTTGCGTTGGTTAAGTTTTTGCAATAAAGATTGATTTGAAGTTCATTGTTTGTTAGCTTAACTGATTTTGATCACCTCCTCATACGAAGCAAGATCTTTGTTAGGAACACTATACACGGACTTAAAAAGTAATTTAATCAATGTTTATGATTAAGGTCTTTGCTGTTTGAAATTATATCTTCTGAGACCCTAGATGCAGACTTATAGGCAGGGTTGCCATACCGTCCTTATTTCTAAGATTTGTCCTTATTTTGAACGGTAGTGTCTTAGAAAAGTTCAATGTCCTTATTTCTGAGAAATGTCCTTATTTTTGACTTGAGTCCTTCTTTTGTCTTATTTTCAACAATTACAAGTCAAAACCATGCTACTAGTAAACGTAAAACGAGACGTTAGCGATCGTGAGATGCGCAAGGTATTTACTACTAGTGATAGTGATGTACCGAATCGGCGAAATTTCGATTCGGCCGAAACCGAATATTCGGCGGTTTTGCCGAATCAACCGAATCATTTATGACGTCACGCGAAGTCGTACGCTACGCGTTTGACATGAAAAAAATGTTTATCTACCAGGCAATTAGTGCAGAATAGTTGTGTTTCGTCCTCATTTCAGTTCTGTAGGGTTTAAAATTGCCTCAAGCATGATTGGCAACCTGTCAATGAGTTGCTAATTTTTTTGACAACAGTGGGAAACCGATAATGTGTTGAAATGTGTTGAAAAAGATAAAAATTGACGCGATTTTCGTTATGTTTGGGCTTTTAAAAGATTTGCGTGGTACCTTAAGCAGAAAAGACACGTTTAACGCTTTACATTTATGTTCGTAAAAGATTCGGTTTCGGCCGAATCGCAACAAATTATTCGGCCGAAACCGAATCTTTGCAAAAATGACCGATTCGGCCGAATAAATCCGGCAAACCGAATATTCGGTACATCTCTATTTACTACGAGCAAGGAGTTGCTGAAACAGATTGTTTCTGGCCAAAATATTGCATATTATATGTCAGGGGACGTATAAATGCAAAGATTTGTTAAAAAAACGTTGGTTTCGTTTCGTTTTAAAATTTAATTTTTCGGTTGTCCTTATTTTTGGATTCAAGTCGATGGCAACCCTGCTTATAGGGTTGAAAATAACATGGCTTATGACAAAGTGGTTGCTTTAGCCCAAGAGCCAAATCTGGTAGCCGCTTTACACAAAGCGTATGTAAGTGTGAATGTAAAAATAGTAAAATAATCCAGCTAACAGTTCTTTAAGTTCCAGAACCAAAGGAAATCTGTGAATGTAGAATTACAAGCATGGTCTTCTAAGACCTTATAAATGTTAGATGTGGTCCACGGCGTACAAAAGTTTGATGATTTATTATCCCCACGAGTTGATGTACCACAAATATACCCGAACAAATCTTGTCCTCTAGCACCGTGGTTTGCGCAGGTGGTTGGATGTAATTTGCAATACAATGATTTTCGGAGTTTTTTAGATTTTCAAAGGGGAGAATTGACAAAATCGAAACTACTAGTTCGTAGATTTAGCTTTGCGCTCATGAAGCTGTTACGATTTCTATGCGGAGGCGGGACTTTTATTTTTTTAAGTTGGTAGTCAGATTTTGTTTACTTTTTCTGTTTTGTTTTAATTTTGCATTAAACGTGCTTGTTTTACAGATTTAGGTTGTAATACTTCAATTTTGACTGAATTGTTAGTGAAGTATTCATTGACAGTGCTTAAGTTTTGACGAAACAGCTTGAAACCAGCCGACAGTGGAATGAGAATTTGGATTTTTCAAGAATCGGCGGACATTCCTTGAAAACTGGACACAGTAAAGTTTGATCGTATTTTCGTGTGTTGTGTGCATGATTCTGTTTAAACAGTAGTTGTTAAGACGACAAAAATGTTGTAATTTTAGTCACTTAGCCTGTTTTACCAGATCTAGTTTAGGTTGTGTTTGGCAAAGAAATTTCAGACCAGCTAAATGAATTAGAAACATATTACTAGTTTTGCACTATTGCGGGCAAGCTAACTTTCAATTTCTCCGGACATTTAATTAAAAGATCGGACTATCATTAAAACTTAAATTATGTGCATTTTTCTATACATCCATCTGTTCATCAGTATTTGATATATAAAGGTCAAGATAGAAGTAAACAGCAAAATGTTTACTGTAACACATTTTCCAAATCCTCATGCTATATTCCTTTTAAAATTAACACCATTGTATTGTCTACTGTTACTAACTCAATAGTTCATATACTGTGTTGGCTAAGAAAGAAAGCAGATAGTCGATGAGCATTAGTTTTAATTGGTTTGTGCATATAATCAGGTTTGCTGAGACAGTAACTTGAAGATAAGTACATACCATAAAGGATAGATGTTTTGAGTATACTGTGATCAAGTACTCAAAACATCCAGAATGTGCACCAAAGTGATAATAATAGTAGGGTTGGGCATTTGACCGGTCAAATAAAATCTGGTCAATTGACCGGTCAAATACTTGTCAAATAGGTCAAATATCGGTCAAATACTATTCACATTATTAAATTGCACTTTTAGTTTAAAGTTGAAGTTAAATCTTCTTCTAAACCATAAGTAGTGGAGATGGAGGTTTCAACTCATATAAATTTGTTTGTGAAATGGGAAATATTCAGTTTATATTATATTACAGACTACTCCGACTGCATTGCGTGCTTCATTTCATCAATGGCCCCACCTGTGTGCCTGTAATTTTCATTCAGTAATCACATTTGTGAACTGAATTCTCATTATATTCTATATACATCATATTAAAGTCTAATTTTGACTGAGATTTAACTGTAAAACTCGCTTATCCTGCTTAAAGTCGTAATTTATGCTGTTACGCTGTTGTCACATCTCTATTCATGACAAAAAAAGAATATACAAAAGCTTAAAATGTACATACTTTATCCCAATCAGTACTGACCTGGAACTTATCCAAAAAAATCTATTCAGGGCAATTATAAGCTAATAGCTACAAACAATTTTTGGATCAACTATAGAAAAAAGGACTGTAGACCTACAAGTTTACACAGATGCTATAAATAGCTTAGATTTTTTTATCTGTCAATAAACATGTGCAACATTTACAAAAATGTCCAAGTAAATACTAATGAACTAACTTTCCCCCATGGACATATCACACTCGATTTTTATTAAAATAAAACGTTTTTTATTAAATAAACTAGAAGTGATCCATGTTTTTTAATTGCATTGTAAACCTTGCAAAGTTTGCCATGACGTAAATCAGATCATAATTTCAAATCAAAAGTATCTCCTAATTGTTTTGTTATTTATTTTAAATGAACAGAACACATCTATATTGGCTTTAAAAGCACTTATTAATACAAAAGTATACCCTAAACTGTTCTATCTGAGGGTTATTAGAAATAATTTACCCTTTCCAACAACCAAAAGCAAGTACAAAAAAATTTAACACATTTGATTTTTAAAATTAAAAATAGTATTTGACCGGTTAAATAAAGTGCTGTCAATTGACTGGTCAATTGACCGTATTTGACCGGTCAATTGACCGGCTTGACAACCCTAAATAATACACACAGAAAATGTGCACAAAAGTGATGCAATCAGAAGTGAGAGATGAAATATGTTTAATAGTGGTTGGTGTTTATTACAGGTTAAACACCAAGTACATATAACATACAAGTTTATCATGTCAGTGAAACAAATGTTTAACACAAAATCGTTGCTTCAATTTGTGTTTAACTTTTTTAACGTTCATATTTCATGAGTGGTTGTGCATGATATGGTCACACGGATTCGGACAATAGTATTGTTCAATATGATCAAAATGATGTGGCTGAAGCGTTTCTCCATAATCTTGATCAAAAATCCAGATCTTGCTTTCATCTCCAGTTATTTGAAGAAACTTTTCTCGGTCAAATTTAAAATCTCCATCCAACTCAAAGCCAAGCACGTACAACTAAAATACCAGAGTGTATTTTAGTTGAATAACTTTATGCCTATCCTTGGTTGATAAGATGACATTTGTGCTAAAGAATCAAATCAAAGCAAGTTCAATCTTCTCAGAGTTGTTTAAAAATAAGTTTTGTGATCATTCATTTAGGTGTATGTAGTTTAGATGAGTAGTTACCAATAGGTCCTATCAATCCTTGTGTGTTTACATAAATTTCGAAGCTATTGAGACATCAGCCCAAACAATCAATGTGCTAACACAAATGAAGGTTTGTTTCTAAATTCATTTAGCTGTTTCTGTAAAAGTAAAGCACTGAAAGTTAAAACATTGTGTTACCATGTAACCCCTCCTTCTTGCTTCTTCTGATGGCGCTTTGACATCATCATCAGGATTTTCATTTGTCAAAATTCCAATTGCTTTCGGCACTTTCTCATATCTCATTCCACTTTCTGTTGTTAACAGATGATCCAGTGTATACTGAATAGCAGCTCCCATGTTTACAGGACCTAAAGTTTGTAGAAAAAAATATATTTATACATGCAGCTGAACTTTGTTTAACGATATACAACACTACAAGGCAAGGCAATTTGGTCACTTTTTTGGCACAGTTTTGAGTTTGTTTTTGCTTTTGTTTGTAGTTTACACTTTGTAACTTTGCTTAACCTTGTAGTTGAGTACATCACAGTCACAAGTTTTGTACTCTTTGCGTTAATTAACACCAGTACAAAATAACCATGCTTTTGTTTCCCACACAAGAACGCTTATAGCAATTTTGTTACCTGTATTGTTAATGATAATTCTTTCCCTAACCAGTTTCATATATTCGTCAGCAGTGTTATAATCGTTGAAACGGACAACACTTGATTCAATCGGTTCTTGGTTAAAGTACATCGCAGAATTTTTCATGGCGTCGTCGGCTATATCTCCACTATAAACAATCGTTCTTGTTTAATGTTCAAAGCAACAGTTGTTTAAATTACGACAGAGTTTCAATTTTAATTCACTTACTACACGAAAACGTTAAACAGATCATTCAAGCGCTTCTGTGCGTTTTCTCGCCGAAAATGTAGAAGTTTTACATCGTCGTAAAGATAAAACGGCGGGCAAGGACCTAAGTGAAATAGTAAACCGTGATTTGTGCATGCTATTATATGATTGGTTTGATCTGACTCACGTGAACAACATGGATTATCATGAGCCCAGGTTCCATTATCGCGACATACATTCGTGTAACGACCCGGTGGCCAAACGTCGTAACCTTCTTGTGTGCATTTGTATTCACAAACTTTTCCATCGTTGTAACATTCCATTTCCCCATGGGGAAACTCTGATATAGTAATCGGACAATCCATTGCTGCATAATAACACAATTCGTTTTACGGTGTTCTTGTTTACTGTTACTAATGTTTAAAACAATTTTTTAGTTTAGACTCAACAGTACTCTGTTTCACACCACCTCTTTACCTTTTCACTGTTTAAATTTTGGCAATCACTTGTCGTATTTCTTGTAGTATTAGTGGCGTATAGGCATTTAAAAATTTTGGGAGGGTCAAATACTTTGTCCAATACCATAAAGTTAAGCGTTAGCCTCACTGAAACCACACTGAATGGAAGTTTCCCAATATACATCTTCAAAAATTTGTTAGACCCATGACCTTTTTGGCCCCTTTTTGTGTAGGCTACGCCAATGCGTAGTATTGGATATTGTAACAGAAGCACATTGTGCCGATTTAATGATAAGTTAGTTGTCAAAAGGGGCAAACTGTTTTGACCTATATAGTTGATTTTGTTTTACTTTGTTGCTTTGCCTGATAATACGCAGAATAAGTTGTTACTCAACCTTGTTTAGCTGCCTGATAATGTGGAACGCAAGTTGGCGATCCAGCGTTGCACAAATCCTTGCCATCGCAGCAACATGAACAAAATGAATTGGTTTGATCAGAATTACATTGTCTCGATTTTCCAGACCTTGCTGAATTCTGTATCAAAAAGTCTTTGTGTATATACCGTAAGGTTGTCATATATTCTTCTGGTAAATTTGTATCTCACTTGTTTTTGGTTGTTACTGCAAGCGTTGGCGCCTTTGCAGCTTTTTGTGATCCATAGATGATCAAGGTACCGTCTTACGACCGTCTCACAAGTATTCTGATAAAGTGCACTGTGGGTTAAACTGTAGTTTTTGATTTGTTTTCGCTGTTACAACGAAAGGTACCTGGTTTGATTGACATTCTTGGATGTGACCATTAACGTCGCATTCCTCAAAACTTCGTGAAGCATAACAGTTCATACATTTCAACGCTGCAACAAATGTTTGTGTTGGAAAATCAGTATAACTATTTGCTTTACAATGACTTACCTTCGCTAGCCTCAAGAATTGCAAGAAGAACAAAAACAATTCGGATACTTTTCTCTTCAGACATCTCAAAACACTTTAAACTAAATTCTCAGCAGATTTTTGGACAAATGTTTCATGTAGCCCAAGCGCACTTAGCCCCAAGGTAAAACTGACCTGAAACATTCTGTTTACGGAACTTTACTTCATTGCTTTCTTTAGAAACACGTTAATGAGCACTTAAAGCATCCTTTCGTTGATTGTTTTAATAGCAAGTTTAAAATTGTCCCAAAAGCTTTTTAGGATTGCGGTTATTAAGCTTTAAAGCCATATTTTTGTGTAGGTAATAAATTGATGAACTCGATATGCTAAGCGCTTTATTTAACGGTGAAATCTACTGTCGTCTTGCGCTTCATTTATACGTTGTCCATTTTACAGATTTACAAAGCCAACAGAGTGTTTTGTTTTACAGTGCCGAAAACTTCAAAAACTAATTGTTAGCTTAATCATACTTGTGTATATAGAATACATCATGCAGGCGTTTCAACAATCACTGTTGTCATCATCAGTGTGGGTTGTCAATCGAGCTTATGATTAAATTACTTTCAAGTACGTGTATAGTGTTTCTAAGTAATTGTAAACCTAAATCGACTTACAAATAGTATAGATTTGCGTTTACGTTAAAACTTGCACACGACATAAACAACAACTGTTGTTTTTAGTTTTATTCGTGATTGTGTATGTGATCACATGGATTGGGGCAATAATATTTATCCACAAAGTCGAAGTGGTGGTGTTCGAACGTTGGTCCGTAGTCGTAATCAAAAATCCAAAGTCCGTCTTCGTGCCCGGTTATTTGCAGTAACTTTTCTTGGTCGAATTTGAAATCTCCGTCCAGCTCAATGCCAATCACATACAACTGAAAAATATATATTGTGAAAGTGGTATTTTTCATTTCATTTTGTTGTTATCTTGGTGTTTTGTAAAGATGGTCTAAAAATGAAAATTAAACTGTAAAATAGGATGTACCCCTGAAGCCTTTATTTATGCAGACCAGCGAGCGGCACACTCATACATAAACCAGCCAATATAACTCAGGTCGTAGAGCGCCAGCCCCGAAATAGCTCTTATCGTGGGTTCGAGTCCCACCGCATACTAGATTTTTGTCGTTGATGACTTTCCATGTGGGGATGCTTGAAAGACGTGGTTGTTTGGGTGAAGCTTTAACAGGCGTGGCTAACTATAAAGAGGTTTTATCATATGGCGAAAAAATATAATCTAATTTAGATGTTCTATATATACATTTTCTATACATTATTAGATTTGTAGCAGCTTTTGTTGTGACATATCTTACCAAGATGCCCCGCCTTCTTGCCTCCTCTGCCGGACCTTTAACATCATCGTCAGGATTCGCGTTTGTTAAAATTCCAATCGTCTTTGGGACTTTCTCATATCTCATCCCGTTTTCGGGGGTCAACAGATGGTCGAGCGCGTATTGGATTGCAGCACCTGTATTCACTCGACCTAAGATGCAACTGATTTTGATTTCTTTGGGATTTTGTATTGTATTAAAATAGGAAAACATATGGTAGGTAACTAAGGATGGAAAACATTTTCATAATAACGGAAATAGTGGATGAATATCCTGGAATATATATTCGCATCTTCAGTTCCTTATTCGAATAGAAATCACATAAACGGTGATCATCGATAACCATGCTACCTGTTGGGAGCCTGATACTGTTCAGTTTGAACACTCTTAACTTAGAATAAGCTTTGGCATTTGGACTCAGTGAAGCAGTCGCTGACTTATCTGGTTATTCTAAGGCGACGTAGCAAAAATAAATGCCCATTTCGTCGAAAACTAACTTCTTGTGAAGTACATCAAGTGCTAAGGAATAAACAAACCACGTTTTCAGCAATACAACCTGTATTGTTTATGACAACCCTTTCCCGAACCATTTCCATATATTTCGTTGCGTTTGCATCGTATTCGTTAAACTTGATGATACTAGATTGAACCGGTTCCTCGTTAAAATACATCACCGAGTGTTTCATGGCGTCTTCTGAAATTTCCCCACTACAAATTCATCAACGTTACAAAACAATCATCAGTTGGTCATCTGAAGTAACATTTGTTAAGATAAAAATAACGTTCTTACTACACGAAAACGTTGAAGATGTCGTTAAGGCGCTTCTCTGCTTTATCTCTCTCAAAATGTAAGAGTTTAACATCATCGTAGAGGTAGTATGGTGGGCAGGGTACTAGAAGATGAAACGTTATTTTAGTTGTGTTGAGTTTATTGCGTTTGGTAAAAAAGAAAGGCATTGCGACACAACTAAACTTAAACAATCACCAAGCTGGAAATTACCGCGCAAAGTTGAAACGTTTTGAAGCGCAAAACAAAGCAGGTCACAATTGATGAAACAGGGCTAGACGCATTGCTGTTTGTTTTCGTGTTTTGTTTTAATACTTCTTTACAGTTTATTGACGTCAAAGTTATGACTGAATTTAAAACACACCAATCACACATACAGCGGTATGGGAAAGACTACTTTATCTTATATTTTAAACCTTACAATAACAATTCTGGTATTGTAAGCTTATTCTCATACTCTACATAGCAGAAAGCATTAAAACTGGATTTGGCTTCTTGCAAGTCTCTTCCAAACCTGCTTTTAAAATTTGCTGGTTGTGTGTATGCGACTTTTTGTTTAATTAAACAGTTCGATTAATCGAGAACGTTGAATTGCATAACAGTGTTTTACTGAATAGTTGTCAACTTGGGGACTATATGCCCACAACAGTACGACACAAATTACTTGTTTCAATCGAACAACTTACAAGCACAACAAGGAGTTTCATGTGCCCAAGTTCCATTACCACGACAGACATTCGTGTAACGACCTGGTGGCCAAATACCGTAATCTTTTTCTGTACATTTGTATTCGCAAACTTTTCCATCGTTATAGCATTCCATATTTCCATGGGGAAACTTCGTTGTGGTAAGCGGACAATCTTTTCCTGTTGAAACCAACTTAGTCTCAAATGTCTTCTGGTTTGGTTTACATATGGATTTAGAATGCAATGTTGGTTTGGTTAGTCTAACCTTGTTTTAATGGTTGATAATATTGCACACAAGTTGGCGACCCGGTGTTGCACAAATGCGTATCACCGCAGCAGCACGAACAAAATGAATTTGTTTGGTCTGAATTACATTGGGTTGATTTGCCCCCTCTTCTTATATTCTAATAAAACAAAAAATACGTTGCCAAATAACAGAGTCCCTTGCTTGCAAATCTTGTCCAATCTTTTACCGCTTTCTGTTTGGGAGGTTAGGTTTGCCTACCTGTTGTTGATTGTTTCTGCAAGCGTTCGTGTCTTTGCACCCTTTCGTGATCCATAAATAATCACGATATCGTCTCACGACCGTTTCACATGATTTCTGTGAACATTTTGAATTGATTTTTATGCGTTAAAGCTTTAATATGTAAAACCACAAGTTTAAATAGCAAAAATTTAGGGCACGTTTACAAATTTTGCTACTTAATGTAAGAGTTGTTGTCGTGCAATCAAACCTGATTTGCTTGGCATTCTTCTATATGACCATTGATGTCACATTCCTCAAAGCTTCCAGACGCATAACAGTTCATGCATTTTAACGCTGTAAAATAGACCTGGCAATTACACGTTATTATGTATCAGTTTCAATCCCTCGGTCAAACATGGCAAGGCTAAAAAAGATATTCTATTATCATGATAAGACGTTTTCTATGGGACTTTGAAATGTCGATTATTTTTATCAAGACTGCTGGCGCTTATATGTCAATACTGACTCGGATAAATTAGATAAATTAGACTATCATTAGAATATCGAATTAGAAATATATTAAATTATGAATATTTTCATGATCCAAACCCTGTTACTTCTTTAAGTTACCCGCCTTGACTGGTTTGCTCGGTAGTTAAAATATCGGTTTGCTCTCAGTCAAACATGTTAATATTAGCTCTTGCAAGACATATCTTAGGCAATCCCAGCTCTGTTACTGCATCATTACTGCAACACTTGTTAATAAAGCAGTGCGCACAAAGTTACCCACCTTGGCTTGTTGCTGGAAATACAAGAAAGAACAAAATATACAACCTTCTCATAGTTTCTCCTTTGATAAATATCACGACAAAACACCCGTGCGTTATCTCTTGAATCCATCAACTACAGACTACGAAAAACACGCATAGCCCCGGGTATCGTTTCCTGCCTTTATATTTCATTAAACTTAACTGTGTGAAGGAATGTTGTTGATAAACCCATGCCGTTGTTTATTGTGTAAGCATGCTAAGCCTTTTGCTTGAAGTTTGCCGATCACGTTGTTGAAAACATCATGCCAAAAACTTTGGTGTGTTGTTACGTGTTAAATCATAGCGAATTTTTTCAGGACACCATAAAAATTGTATAAAGCTGTTGCTGCCACGCATAATATCAACTTTATAGAGCTCTTCTGATAGTTGTATTTTTGCACTGTAAACATTAACCTGATCCTAGTTAGTGTGCGAAAGTTGTAGTCAACGTTCTTTGTTTGTGAACCTTTTCGGCAATTATTCATGCCAACAGAACCAGAGTTGCAACCAGCCGGAATTCAAATTACAAGCCTGAATCTTGCCCGGAATTCAAATTACAAGCCTGAATCTTGCCCGAACGCGATTAAAAACTAGTGGTACAAAGCCCAAAGTGGTGAAATAGCGGCACCAATAATACAGTCTGTGGTGTCAATTCCGAATCAAGAACCTTTTTAAAAAAACTTGGCGTGACTTACACCTCTGGCCGAAATAAATATTAAATCACGTTTTAAGCCCAATATGCCTTATTTCTCATAATGGAAGTAAAATACTAACGTTTAAAATTTCGAACTTGAGCACGTAACTTCACTAGACCGTTAGTTTTATTGAAACTTAAGCCCAAACTTTGTTCAAAACAGAACGGAAATTTCATTAATAAGAAAATATTTACTACATTATGGTCAGAACATTTATTCAATTCCGTTTTAAGTGCCACGTAACCAGTAGAATTATTGCAATTCAGGTTAAATACTAACGGCTAAAATTGCGAACTTGAGCACGCTTCACTAGACGTTAGGTTTTGTTCCAACTTAAGCCCAAAGTCTGGTCATAAAATTCATTAAATCACGTATTGAGTACCATGTAGCCGGTATATGTTGTCGCCATAAGCTTTGCCAGGAATGAGTTGAAATTTTATTGATGATCGTGCATGATATGGTCACACGGATTGGGGCAGTAATACTCGTCCATATTGTCGTAGTCACTGTGTTCTCCAAATTCTCGATCAAAAATCCAGATTCTTCTTTCGTCGCCGGTGATTTCAAGTAACTTTTTTCGGTCGAATTTGAAACCTTCGTCCAACTGTGTACCGATCACGTACATCTAAAATGTTTTGAATATTATTAGAGCTGGAGTATGTAAAAATGGTCTTTGTTTCACCCTTATATGTGACTTAGTTTGTTAATGCTTCTTGTCTACGTATCAACATAGCGGCAACTTTTGTTATAATATTCATGTAAAAGCACCAAGCGAATCAAATGACAAACATATTTCGGTTTTCTTGTATACAGCACTTTGATTTGATTCTGTTTAGTTGACTAAAGTTTGCAACTTGGAACCTATCTGTTGTTAAGTGTTGTTTTAAGAGTACTGAGTTTATCTGGCCTTACTGCCCAAGCGCTACTTTGGCACACTAGATGGCAGCAAAGACAAACAAACTCTTTTTACCAAGATCCCCCTTCTTCTAGCTTCTTCGGACGGTCCTTTGACATCATCATCAGGATTTGCGTTTGTCATAATTCCGATCGCTTTTGGGACTTTTTCGTATCTCATTCCCTTTTCAGTTGTCAGAATATTGTCGAGTGCATATTGGATTGCGGCTCCCAGATTCACACGGCCTGAAACTGAAGGCAAATTTTATTTGCATTGCCACTATATCTCATTTTCAATGTTAACAGGTTACATAAATCAGCAAGGGCACCAAAATTCGTGGGTTATCGTGGAGACAGTTAATGTAGGTAAAATGTTATGCAAATTAGGAGAACGAGACACGGTTATTCTAATTATTTTTAGCCAAAGATATTAGTCAACAACCAATTCAATCTTAACCTGTTATGTCTTAAACGAAAATGCAAATTGAACTATGGCCCAATTTATAACACAGTAAAACCTGTTTTTGTTGAACTCTGTCGAGTGGATAACGCTTAGGGTAATAATTTTATGTACTAACACCTGTATTGTCGATCTTAATTCTCTCTCGAACTAGTTCCATGTATTTTGTAGCATTCTCTCCGTAGTCGTTGAAATTGACCACACTTGATTCAACCGGTTCCTCGTTAAAGTAGAAAAGTGCGTGTTTCATCGCATCTTCCGCTATTACGCCACTGGGAACAAAAAATGCGTGAATTATTATTAATGAAATTTTATAGGTTATTTTCATTTATACTTTCGTTTATTTGGATGGCAAAATTTACCTACAAGTTCAGTGAACATGCCGAAAACATTCTTAAATATCCTATTTTTCCACACCTAACACAATTTCCTCACTTTTCACCCTATTAGCTCGTCAAATCTATTTCCTTGGGGAAATCTACCCCTGCTTGGAAACCACTATTTCAGGGCAGTAACAACCGTTTAAAGCAGAACATAATACAAGCAAACTGAAAGGTATACAACAAACAGTTGCTGTACTTTTGAAGTGATTGACATTTTTAATATCAAACTTTGGTTATAGTCGTAAGTTAAACCGCAGTGAATTGATTCTGGGAAGCATTCTCTATTCTATTACCATTATTGTAACGATTTCCACTTTTCATAATATATATCACAAGTTTTAAAACGTTTGTTTTAAAGCTGAAATCAGTTGGCTTTAGTATAAAGAACAAATATATTTCGCTTATGCAAGCATCTTTAGTGTCTTATTCTACTCATTTTCACATCACAAACACATCTCCTTTGTTTGTATTTAGATAGCAGTTTCATTATACATGTTTTTTTTATTACAAAGTAGGAAACTATAAACCAAATGACAGACAAATACTTACTAAACAAATGTACGGAGGAAGCTGTCCCATCGTTTCTGTGCGTTTTCGCGTCGAAAATGGATAATTTTTACGTCGTCGATGAGATAGTAGGGAGGGCAGGGTCCTGTCATAACAAATAAATGAAGAATTTGCCAAACTGCTGCATTGGACGATATTAAACCTGCGTAACGAGGTTATAATCTGCTTCAGGGCGGAACAGACGGACAGATATATACAAATCTTATGCGACATGGGAGGGTTTCTTAACCAAGTATGAAACGCCATGTAGCTAGCCGCTATAAATTTTAGTTATAGAGTGGTATGGAGTTATTTTTTACCAGAAAATGTAAAGTTTGTCGATGGAAAAAAAGTTGGGAAGTTCTTTCTTCTGATCGAAACGTTTACATGATTATTGCATTCTTAAACTGTTCAACCCAAACATAGTCTTCGTTACAAGTCCACACCTCTTCCTTAACAGTTTGATGACTAATTATGTGGTAGTAGATTTGTTGGGTATCATTTGCACCTCTACGCTATGAATTTCAAATAACTTGACTCTCATTTGCCCCTCTACGCTATGTGAATTTCCATTTACTTGTGATTTTTTCCATTGAGTACACAAAGTAATTTCATTGCCAAACTAACGTGGACAACAAAGACTTTTATGCAGAAGTAAATCGTGATTTGTGCAGTTTATGATTAATATGATCTGACTCACGTGAACAACATGGAGTCTCATGAGCCCATGTTCCATTATCACGACATACATTCGTGTAACGACCTTTTGGCCAAACGTCGTAACCTTCTTGTGTGCATTTGTATTCACAGACGTTTCCATCGTTGTAGCATTCCATTTCTCCGTGGGGAAACTTTGATCTTAAAGACGGACATTCTGCGCAAAAATACATTTGCTCTACTTGGTTAAGGTTTTCATTTTGCTTTAATTGTTTGGGGGTATATGTTTTGACATGGTTGTGTTGTATTTTCCTAATGCAACGCATTGTTGATCTCAATGACTTCCTGGTCGATCTTCTATCTAGTCGCATTTGTCCTCATTATCTTCTTTGCTGTAAGCAGTCTTCTTACGTTTTAACTAGTTTAAAATGGTTGTATCTAGAAATCCCACAAATCGAGTCGTTGTGAGTGATTTAAAGTGCACAAAAATATAATTTATATTTCGGTTTGCTTGTATGCAACACTTTGATATGATTCTGTTTAGTTGACTAAAGTTTGTAACTTGGAACCTATGTGTTGTTTAGTGTGGTTTTAAGAGTACTGGGTTTATCTGGCCTTATTGCTTTTTATAAATAAGCTATTTCTGCCAGGCACAATATCAAGTTTATAAAATTCTTCTGACAATTAAATTTTTTGTACCGACGTTTTGACGTCTTATACAGTTTGCCTTCATCAGGGATCAGGGTAAATGACACTGAATGCGCGTAGTACAGTGCACGATAAACAAAGAAGAAAAGAATTAAATGCAACGAAAAACACAGCGCGATCACGAATTATTGGACCTATGCGCATTCACCCTAATGAAGGGGCCTGTATAGGACGTCGAAATGTTGGAATAGAAATACATTTGCCAGAAGAGCTCTATCAACTTGTTAGTGCTTTTTGTGTTAGTTACTCAACCTTGTTTAGCCGCTTGATAATGTGGAACGCAAGTTGGTGATCCAGCGTTACACAAATCCTTGTCATCGCAGCAACACGAGCAAAACGAATTGGTTTGATCAGAATTACATTGTCTCGATTTTCCAGACCTTGCTGCGTTCTGTTGAAAAATTTTCGTCGATGTCATTAGTTCATAACACAGCTACGATAGCTGCGGTTATCTTAGTAATAAATCAGTGGTTACCAACGTGCAGCCTGCGGGTGAAATAAGACCCAACAAGGTCTTTAATCCAGCCCACCGAGCTACAGATTACAATTGCCTCATTTCAATGTTTACTTGTTTTTGGAATCACTATTTTTAACCCTTAATTTTGCCAGAAAAATTTTATGTTTTTTTAGTGTTTTTTTATTTACTTTAAAACAAAAGTTATTAAGTATGTACTGAAGTATTTAAATTTCTTTGGCCTCCAGAGTTTGAACGTTTAAATAGAAGTTTTACATGTTTTAAAAAGTTTGTTGTGAGACAGTGAGACAAAACTTTGTGTGAAATAAAACTTTATTAAATATCCTTCTTTTGGAATCTTCAGAGCTTCAAATTAAATATTTAGAATCCCATTTCGTGTATTTGCTTCAACTAGGTCATAGTAAACCTGTAGTTGGTTATTGTGGCAAGCATTCTTGTCTTTGCATCCTTTCTTAATCCACAAGTAATCACGGTATCGTCTCACGACCGTTTCGCATGATTCCTGCACATGATAAATTAGTTTTTCAACTTAGCACTGTTATTATTATTATTATTATAGTTTCCCGCGCTCTTGGGCGCATTGGGCAGCAAGATTGTTCCACTTTTTTTAAAGTAGTAACTCTTCTTGCTGTTTCTGTAGCGGTAACTTGTTTTACGGGGTCGGGTTGCTGGCCCGACGCCCAACCCTCCTTCTCTTTCAGCCGGGCTTGGGACCGTCCTTGGCGAAGTTAACTTAGCACTGTACCTGATTAAATAACCATTCACCTGGTTTGGCTGGCATTCCTGTATGTAGCCTTTGATGTCACAATTTTCAAAACTTCCGGAGGCATAACAGTGCATGCATTTTAACGCTGTGTAAAGCAAATGCAATCGAACTGTTGTTTAATTTTACAAACCGACAAGCTTAGTAAAACACAACAACAAAACAATAGTGAAACTTACCTTTACAACTTGATGATAAAAACGTTGCAATTAACAGTGCCAAAACTACCTTTTCCATTCTTGCTGCGTTATCAGGTGCCCACCCAAGTAAGACCAGGATTGCTAAATTATTGCAACTCATTAGTCTTGTAGCGTTACTTTTAGCAGATAGCCGCAGGTCAGAGTCGCTCAATCTTTTCGTTCGGAGAAGCTTTGATATTCTTGACCGCCAATTTTGACTTTAAATGACCCTAATTTCGTTGCAGTTTAACCAGATAAACGTGTTACCTTTGCAAGACAAGTAAATTTTCTTGGACAAATTGAGCAACACATGTATGATTCTTGTGGTTTACAATCGTCTGCATCTACATTATAAACAGGAAAATGTATTTAGGGAACCGTTTTCTATTCATGTTTCTTTTTAAGTGCTGTGCGTTTAATACTTCTGGGTGTTGTTTGTTTCTAAATTTTGTGTTTTGACTTTCTTTCGTGATCCATAAATAATCACGATATCGCTTCACGACCGTTTCTCATGATTTCTGCCAGGTTTGCGACAACGTGAACGTCGTTTTCAATAATTAGTGATTTATTTTTCCACGAACCAAGCATAATGGCTAGTCTAATTGCAATGTTGTTCTAATATCTGCCAAAATTATGTCGACATCTAAAATTATTACATGTGTTTAACGTCTTTAAATCTCGTAGCCAGTTTTGCATGAATAACGACGACTTTATTCTCCACATAAGAAAACACACAGTAACATATAAATATCGTATAAAAATCATCAGAAATATAAATAGGAGTGGCACACAGTTTTTGCTTTAAAAAAATGTGTTACATACATAGAAAAACGATAAATTTGCGATTTGATTTCAATCAACACATACGTATGTTTTTAACATATAAATATAGGACCGAAGTATAGAAATACATACAAATAAATAATGCTTTAAAAAATATGACGTGATTAAAAATTTGTTTGCAATAAATAGCAGCGTCAAGCAAGATTGCACGTGTCAGCATTTTTTCTTTAATAGTTTGCCTCCTTTCCTTCTTCAACAAGTCTACTGAGCAGGTTGTTGATTTGAGTTTCGCCTGAACCGTTATTGCCGCCCTCTTTGTCTTTCTCGGAAGATGGTTGACAATGAGCAAAGTCTAAGCCTGCTTCGGGATCTGTAGATTAATAACAAAGTTTACATTTTGCTACAACACAACCATAATTTAATTTATAACTTGGACTTGGTCTTGAGGCAAGTTGCAATGCAACAATTAATTTGAATTTTTAGCTTGTGGTTTGTAAATAGACACTTAAGCTCTGGGAATATAACCAGTGGAGTCGATAAAAGACCCGATTTTAGCATCTACTTTGCAGTATATGGAGAAATGTAAATAAATACCAGCATGTTACATTATTGTCCAATAGCACCTTAGTTGTTTAAGTGGTAAATCGTACTGTTGAGACTAATTTAACAGCAGAGGTTACTTTGCTTGGTGTAGCATAATTATATTGTTTTTTAGTTACTAATGCTTGTTTGTATGACCTTAAAAAGACACGTTTTTGTTGATGGGTTGTTTATGTTACTTTAACGTATGCGCTGTACTTACTCAAGCAGGCAGCGTGGGAAACCACTTCCGCAATGAAAGTCTGTTCATGAACTCCAGTAATAAGATGAGACATTGGTCCACTGGCGTAAACGATCATGTCTTCGGCGCTGTGGGTTTCGCCAGCACGTTTAACTGCTGTCAAAGGCTGATAGGCTGCGCTTTCTGTAAAATAAACAGGTTGTTAGCATGTTGCATTTACGGTTTCAGGACTTCTCGTTTGTTTTGAAGCTGGCATTGACAAGGTATTTTTTAACCAAAGAACACTGCACAGAGCTCATTCTTTGTAAATTTGTTACCTAATATCACTAGCAAAGCCATTTTGCAGGGCTTGCCATCCTTTTTAAATTCATCGTCTAACTTTGCATTTTTTGTTGAAAAATAGCCTGTGTCTCTAAGTATAAGTTCACCCTCTTTCGGTCCAATCTAAGCAGGGAGTGTTTAGTAGCTATACCTGCGTGTCTTTTCGCCTTGCTCCATGAGTTCCATGTTCTGTTTGCGTTGTAGTTTGGTCCGTTGCCATATGCAGTGTTGGTGTAGTATCTTCCCAAAGTGTTGTACGGGATCTGGTTGTTCACCATTATTTCTGCAACGTTGAAATAAGACTTGAGTGCTACAGTTTACTTCAAGAAATTCAATACACAGGGTGTTCTGCAGTGAAGTTTAACATATTCCCTATTTAATAAAAGAGATTTCTTTCAAGTTTGTTATATTATAGTTTACTTTAGGGTGTTATTTAACTTTTAATATGATCTTGATACAATCTGCAGCCAAATTCAACAGAGTTCCATTTCAAAATTCAAGTGTTGTTCTCAAGTTTGTTTTTCCTACTTGAAAACGGTGTTCCTCTGCCTCCAGTGTTTCCGAAAGTAAAAACGTGACCGTGATCGGCCGTTGCTATGATCAACGTGTCGTCATCACTTGTGAGTTGCTTGGCAACCTGGGGAACAGTAAACATCTTGTTAGTGATGAAACAAAGACAACGTGATTTGATATGTTCTGTACACTTTCAATTTTTGTCTCCTTTTTAACATTCTTAGTACGTGGAAATCACATAGATTTGTTATACCATTTGTTACCTGTACGGCTTTGTCGAATTCAGAGAATTCCTCCAAAGCATATTTGACAAGCGTTTTGTGATGAGCTTTGTCGATCATACCTCCTTCCACAAGCAAGAAGAATCCTTCGTCATTTTTCCTCAACACTCTGATAGCCTGAAAATCAATGATACTTTAGTTTGCTAACTAAGTGTTGGTGATAGGTTTGCCACAATCGCTATTCTATGATACGGTTTACAACCGCAGCATAAAATTGGAACTGTGCAAAGAAAGATGAACAAGTGAAGTTGCCAAATTGATGTGGCGTGGGTTCGAATCTCAGTTCGGTCGCCATGTTACTTAAATAAGTTTTTCTCACCTTTTCTACCATTTCTGGAAGTCTTGGCTGAAATTGCGATCTCATTGAGTTGCTGAGTCTAAATTCCATTTCGGTTGGTGCGAAAAGCCCCAGCAAATAATCAGTCGATTCAGGATCAACTTGGTCCAATTCTTGTCTGTTTTTCACGTACCTAAACGATATAAAAATACTGTCACAAATACAGCTACAAAAGCTACGTGTCATTTTACAATTGGCCCTTTAAGTTACTTTGTTGTTGATCAAATCTCAAAAACAGTTTGTTGTCGTTTTGGTAACTTACAAGTTAGTGACGTTGCTGCCAAATGAGTCCTTCCATCTTTGGATAAGGTTGGTTCCGAAGCCTCGTCTCAGTCCAGTCTCACGAATGCCAACCTCATCAAGAATATCTCTGTCTGTCACACCGTGCATGTGAACTCGTCCTCCTCCGAGCAAAACCTGGAAATCAAAATTCATTGGATGTAAATAATTTATTTTGCACAACAGTTCAATTGTTTTCTGGCACACGAGACTAGCAGTGGTCCATTTGCAGGTAATGGTACTCATCTAAAAGCCCAATTATTGGCACTACCGTGATATTTTTGGGCTTTCGCACCAGTGGTTCTTAAACTTTTTGCCCATGTTACAATTTACAGGTGATGATTTATAATTAAGTCTTAATTCTCAGTATCTGGCTTGGTTGAGCTTCCAAAGAGCCATTCTCGTCCATGAGAATCAGAACGAATATTAAACAAAGCACATTTAAACTTTTTAGGCAGGGCAGTACTTTTGCCAAATTTGCCCCCAGTTGAGTAACACAGAATTAGATAGCATATGTGTTTTGCTGTTACACTGGCATATGTTCTTACCTGGATGTCGTGCCGTTTGTCGAAAAGTTGTTGCGCAATATCTTTGCACCCGCTTCCATAACCGACGTGTGAATACCAACTCCTAATGTGAAAAAACACACACCATTTAGTTTCACAGCAATAAGTGGAAAAATGGGTGTTAGTTTGTTGTTCAAATAAGCACTGTGATATCATACAGCAGTAATCTACAAGAGCACAATAGCAGATAGTACAAGCTGTAACTAACATCATTGGAATATGAGCAAAATGGCTACATGGAACATCTAGTGTAAACTTTAACTTACCGTTGTGGAATATGAGCATATGCTGATGCCGGTGTTGCGTGTTGAATTCGAGTTGTAGTGACGACTCCAGTTGATTTGCCTGTTAAACATAACAATCTTGTAAAACCGCAATACGATCATGAAACGCTAATCTGTGTTTTTATCTAACTGGAAACAATAACCGATTCTTAACCAAAATAACCAAAAGCTATAAAGCACCCCCTCTCTAAAGAACAAGATTTTTGGACGCTAGATTCGTTTGGTTTACATGAAAATACTTTCGGCGAAAGTACTTTTTACCCTGATGAAGACGACCTGTATAGGACATCGAAACGTCGGTGTAAAAATGCAATTGCCAGAAGAGATCTACAAAGTTGACTTCAGGCGAATGTTCGGTGGTTTGTTAGACAAAGTTTAAGGGACAGCTTTTGTAGTTGTTTTCTACTCACCGAGTTTGACGGCTTTTTCCAGTGCAGTTTCTACATCTTTGTTAGTGGTGCATTTTCCCTGATGAGCTGACGTTAACCCGAGCACCCCGTTCGCTGTTTTGACTCCGGTAAGGATCGCTGTAGCTGTCGCCGCGCTGTCCGGGGTTTGTGAATTCACTGTGAAAGACATCCAACAGTAAATATATGGTTTTAAAGTAGAACTTTACACAAACAGAAATATTCTGCAAGCAAACCGAGATCTTTGTGTAGTCACAAAAAGGCACAAATCACTGATTTAAAATGTAGATTTAGCTTCTTGGGTTCGAATTCCACTAAAGGAGCAGTTTCCAACTCACCGCTGTACGTCTTTGCTGTCCCAACGTGTGGGAATTGATCGAGGGTCGTAGTGTGTTCCTCTCCATTTTTACCCATTTTTTGTCCCATGTACACTCTTCCCGCTGTTGTGGTTCCAATGCTCATTCCGTCCCCGATAAAAATTATCACATTCTTCGCTTTATTGGTGTTCAACTGCGAAAATTTGTTGATTGATTCGAGCAGATCATTTTCTCGCTGTGATTTCCAGTAACTTTCAGTCCTCTCGTGTGGGTAGACGACTGCAAAATGAAAACAAATCTCAGTGTCAGTTAAATTGCAGCAAATTAAACACATTTTATCACAGTTATGGATTTTCATCGATATAAAGCGACGAACCACCTCTGAAATCGCAGCTATGGTAATTAGGATACAATATACTTAAAATTATTTGCGTGAAGTCCTTACCTGCTAGTGTGGTACCGAGCAGTAGAAAAACTGCGATAGATTGTATTAAAAACTTCATCTCTTGGTGCTGCTTGCTTGTGGCTTTTATGATACAGAAAACGCTTTTGTAAGTTATATTTTGTCGCACGGTATTTAATCTGCAAAAATAGTAAGGATTAACAATATGTCAGCTTTGCAGCGTTTTGAAATCTTTTCAGAAGTTACAAACAATCAATTTAGCCGAACATTTGCTTCAGTTGCAACATTGTTTCACAGTAGCATCTGCGAATGCGCCTTTCTCCTTACTCTAGTAGACGCTTTCTAATCCAAAGCTGTCTGTGTGGTAAACCTTGCCACCGCTCCGTGTTTTATACCCAATTTTTGACAAATTGTTACGTCACGGCAGCCGTTCTTCTCCAACAAACAACTTCCTCATCGTATCCGGTTCATGTCCGGCATTGGACGTAATTTTTAGTTGCTCACATCACGGATAAGGTAGGCTAACTCTGATGATCTTTATTTGATGACACGTTTACATATCTCCTGCTATGTTGAGGCGTTAATATAAGCGGACGGGTTTTTTAGTGACTATTACACTGTGGATTAACGTGATATTGACGGCCAGGTTACTGGAAATTTATTGAAAAAAACATGTCGCCTTTTTTGGAGAATGTGTCTTCAGCTTATAGTACATAGCTTAGCTACGTGCGTTTTTAACCCCACGCCGATAAAAATCTTTTCTCGGAAATCTCTATATTCCCATATTTTAATATTCTGACGTACAAAAGGGACCAAGATTGTATCACAAAACACGCGATTCTGTTAACTCATAACATGGTGTTACCGCGAAATTGTCAAAAACACTCGGTGTGTAACTCAATCTCGATGTAAAACTAAAGAGAATGGCACGACATGAACTGGAATCAACCCATTTGGTGACCTGTTGTAACCTTTGATTGTGCATGCAGGTTTGCTACATGTTGTTAACTGCAACCAATGTGTCAATGAAGCGAGCTATTACGCCAGAATAGGATGCTAAATAGGGTTTGTGACCTGTCAGTTTTTGTGTGTCTTCGTGTTGCTAATGATCTGAGTCAGATCTGCTACCAAGAACTGCTTTTTGGGGAATTGAACCTATATTACATATGATCGTGTGTTGTAAATGCCTTAAACCCGACCGATTCGACTTCAGTAGTGGTTATTTTTGCCTCCGAAACCGTGTAATCCAAAGGTAAATATACGACTACAGGCAATGTTTGTGCCTATATGTGAGACGCCTAAAAATACACGCGGTTTTGGTCGAAAATTGTATGCTTTCGTGGGATTGGTGTAACCGCCAAACAAACGTAGCAAATTATGTGGTAACACTTGCATTTTGAACTTATCCGCTATTGAAGAACAAGCTACGTTGTATTGAGAAATTGACTTTTTGTTAGAGTTAGTTTTCGGTGTTTTTTGCGCCAAAAGTGGAACTAATTAAAACAAACTGTGCTGCATTCTGAGATAATGCAGGTTCATGACCGAAAAAAAACTAATTTAGAATAAGCGCCTTTGGCCCGTGAACAATTTAGATCGGTAAAATTATAACTATTAATTTGTGTCGTCTATTTGCATCAAAAAGTTTCCAACAAATTTCTTTAAACATTGCAATTTCAGAAATTCTGTACCGTGGTCTAGTGCATTGTTGTATTTGACATAAGTTAATCAAAAAATATTGCTTAATGCCCAAATCAGCAAAACAGTGATTATTCAAACTGATTTATCTTTTTCTTACTTAACTATGATTTATTTAAAAAACAGATAGTCATGATGATTCTATTGGTTTGTGTGTTTCTTTGGAAAACTGAATAAAACGATATGAGTAATATCAAGCCTACGTTCAAAGTTTGACGTCAATTCGCAACATGATTTGGGTTCAATCTGAATATAGAGCGAGAATTAGCAACATGTGAGTCTTAAAAATCCATGACGTGGTGCAATCGAACGTGTTTTTCACCCAAATCCATTAACTATTCCGTAAAGAAACTAAGAAAATGCGCAAATCGGTTAGTAATATTGGTTATATGAGTACAGAAGAGGTTAACTAGAGTTGCACGTGCGTAGTAAGCGTCCTTATCCTAATTGTTCGGTTGCAATTTTATGCCAAATTTACGTCATTCTTTGAGCTTATGGTGACATGACGTCATCCCCTTGTATGACGTAACAAAGCCAGTAGCGGTGATCTGCAAAACGCAAACAACCTAATAAAGTTTTTCATCGAATTCCTAATTGAAGTGGTTTACGGGTCCAGCAATGTCCCAACTTCCATGGAAATCTATTTTTAATTGACATTTGCGATTTCTCGAGTAAAAATAGCACCGCGCGAGAAAGTACTTCGTTATGACACGACAATACAAGTCCGATTGATACATCGTGATGTTTCTGAATGCAAATGGTATTGTGCTTTGTCGAAACGTGCCAGGAAACAGACGTGCAAGTGGTAGACTTGGTGTTTAGCTTGTTATAATTTGGAGCTAATCTATTTTTTATTTCCTGTTTCCATATCCCATACGTAAAGTAGAACCGGGCAATTTCCTCCGTGTAACTTTAAACATCCGGTTTTTAAATTAAAAAGGCTTTAAATATAAAAATATTTTGGCACTTTTTTAGCCTTCTTTGCATTTTTAAGATGAGCTAACGTCTTCTTTTCAGCAAAACACTCAAATCACGTATTAAAACTGAAACATAGGTAACTTTCTGCGACTTGATCCTGTCTGTCTATAGAACTACTTCTAATTCATTTGCGCCAGATCTACTAGTAAACGTTTAACTGTTGCCGTTGCTTTGATTAAATCATCATGGCTGACAACTAATGCATCGTAAGTGCGCGTAATGCTATTTGCATACGTGGATACATGAATGGGCTTATATAGTGGCCCATGTGAATGCATGCAGGTATGAAACATGTGTGGCAATGCGCTTTACCTAATACCAGCAACGTATATATCCTGTACTACTAACCAAAGGAACTAAATCACCTACCAACACGTTAATACTGCGTACAAACGCTTGTAAATACAATCGGTTGGTCATATTACTTCCGTTTGTAACATACTGAATTGGGTTTCTCGCCTGTTAAGGGTTTATGGGTCTGTTGTAACACCGTTTTTTTTGTCCAAATGTTCAAGCATTTGAATTGTGTGTTGATATTTTTATTTTCATAAAGCATGTTGATTTGTATTGGGCTGTGACTTAAAAGCAGATTTTCAGAGGTAAATGTATTTAAGAAAAAGAATTATAATTGATGTGATCAATTACAAATTCTTTTCTGGCGACCAAAAATGGAGTTGTTAATTTGTTGCAGTTTAAAAGGTTGTAAAACACTTCTCCAGTCCAAATCATTAGTGCTTGATTGCATTGACAAGTTTATTGCCCATACGTACGGAACCAAATAAATAGATTTAATGAAGCAAATATGGTGGAAAATTGCTTGCAAATAGTAGCGTCATCAAAGTTTGCACACGTCAGCATATTTTGGTTAGCTCTGATTAGTAAATACAGTTTGAAGCAGAACTTTCGGATTTTCGTCTTTATGCAGATACCCGACAGTGTTCAAGATCGTCTGCATTGTTGCCTGCAAAAGTTTACATTTGTTTTATTGCTGTTGTTTGTTAGCTTGTAGATTCCAGTACATTTGTTTCTTAACGGAACTTTCTGGCAGGTTCCGTTAGCACAGGACAGGGCTTGTCAAAACACATCCACCAAGTTGTCTGCTGTCTGGTTGTGATTTACAAACAGCGTAGTGATGTTTTACTACACATGCTTACGTCTTCACAGGCAGGATCACACTTGCCTTTGTTTGTGACCTATATGTTATTTAACAGATCCGTTGTACTTACCCAAACAGGCAGCGTGAGAAACCACTTCCGCAATGTAGGTCTGTTCGTGAACTCCAGTAATAAGATGAGACATTGGTCCACTGGCGTAAACAATAACATCCTCTGCACTGTGGGTTTCTCCAGCACGCTTTATTGCCGTTAAAGGCTGATACTCGTTGCTTTCTGCGAATTCCATTTATATGCATTAAAATTGAAAGAAGGTATGTTGGTACGACAAATGAGGCCAGGGCCGAATCACCCAAATTAGGCCCGAAAGGGTGAAGTCATGCCTGAATTAAGTCCTCTTCGTTTGTACTTAAGCCAGGACCCGTCCCGCAAAGTCCGGCCCGACTAGGTTTTATATATTTGTGATGGTTGTTTTTGTTGCTTTTCAGTTGATATCTTTAACGATACTTTGGTTAATGTAAAGCAAGTAACAGGCAAATATATGTGATACTATTATTCTGTGGGAATTTATATGGGGATTTTGAAACCTTTTCATTTGCTTAAGGTCATCCGAAACGGATAAATAAGCCCAAAACGATAATTTTATTAATTGATCAAAACCATCAACACATCTTAAATTTAAACTGACTATCGCTGTGTGCCTTTTTAAACTATAAAACAATAAAACCAATGGACGATAAAACCCTGGTAAAACAGAATCAGTCAGTTCATATAAAGGAATATATATTTCGCTATTGGCATCAGCAGTTCAAAATTGGCCATTTTGTTTTGTTTTCCCTCTCAAACGTTTGTTTTAATTGGGCTCCCCAAAGGATTCGTATTTACAAGGCTTTGTAACTTAACAGCCATATTTACTATCCCTAAGTTATAACGTTTGTAACTGTTTCAAGAAAAGTAATGGGTAAGTACAATCAGGAAGAAAGTCCAAAATGCCAAATGTTTCACCTGCTTGTCGTTTTGCGCCGGCCATTATTTTCCATGCCGGTGGATTAAAATTCGGCCCGTTACCGTAAGCGGTGTTTGAGAAGTATCTTCCAATAGTATTCCACCGTTGATTTTGGTTTGTCATGACATCTGCAACGTAAATTGATATATTTTAGCCAAGTGAAGGCTCGTATGACAGCCAAATAGTTGCTGTCTAATATAATCTAGGTTACCGGTTTGCTAACTCTAATAAAATTTGCCAGTAAAATATGCATGTTATTCTGCGAGGTACAGCGGTTAAAGAGTTAAATTTGTAAATCAAAATACACTTGGGTCATGTGTCCTCTGTTTAAAACTGTTCTCATCAATCTGTCATCCGGCAAATGTTTTCTGTATATATTGTCAGTACATCAACGGATTGAATTCAATTCACCAAATGTGTAGTGTATTTTTTTGTCCCCTAAGTGCATATTTCTAGACCCTGAGTGTATATCTGTATGTCCTATGTCCCTGAAAGCAGTAACAGTTTCAAAATGTGTATAAAAACGTCGCTTTTTTACTTGAAAATGATCTTCCCCTTGGTCCATCGTTTCCAAAAGTAAAAACGTGACCATGATCGGCCGTTGCTATGATCAACGTGTCGTCATCACTCGTGAGTTGCTTAGCAACCTGATAAAACAAAAATGCAAAAATAAACTGTACATAGGCTACAATGTGGGAAACTTGTTTTAGGTAATAAAGATTTGACGCTTAGCCAAACGGCCAGTCCTTTAAGCATTTTCTTACAGTTAAACAGTCGATTGGCGTTCTTGTATAGATTACAATACTCATTCAAATTGAGTTTTGTTTAAATTCTTTTTACTTGGACGGCTTTGTCGAATTCAGAGAACTCCTCCAAAGCATATTTAACAAGCGTCTTGTGATGAGCTTTGTCAATCATTCCTCCTTCCACAAGCAAGAAGAATCCCTTTTCGTTTTTCCTCAAAATCTTGACGGCCTGATTAAAAATCATATACTCGAACGTTTTCGGTAAAAGTTAATATCAATGAAATTTTATTAGTTAAGATGAACATAAATTCATAACTGGGACCAGCCCTGAAGCGTTGGTGCAGACAAGCGATCATGGCATACTCATATATATAAATTACAGTAAGCCAGGTCTATTGAAGGCGTTCGATATGGGAGTGTTTGCGCTTGATTCGTTATAACGACTTCAATGGGCTTGGCGTATTATGATGCTATAAGAGTATTCTTGTTGTTTTTTTCATATAACTTGCCAAAAGTGAAAAAACAGGTCATATACAACATTTTGTTACATTTCTGTATATACATCTGGGTTGGTACAAACAAGAAACCAGCAGAAGAAACATTTGATGGTCATATACAACATTCTACCTTTTCCACCATTTCTGGCAGAGTCGGCTGTACTTGCGACCTGGGTGTGTTACTTAATCTATATTCCATTTCCTTTCCAGCAAAAAGTCCCAGCAGATAGTCGGTTGTTTCAGGAGCAACTGAGTTTAATTCCTCCTTGTTGTTTACGTATCTGCAAGTGTAAACATATTTTTTAAGTCTTCTAAACGTTTATTAACCTGCATAGTGTTGGTACAAGTCTGTTTATAATGTTTTTACCCTTACAAATGCTCTGAGAATGATGGTTTTGGATGGTGTGGCATTGCCCTAACAAAGAAGCGGTTATTGGAACGTTGAAATGAAGGATAAATTGTGTTAAATGTACCGAAAAACTAACGATTTTGTGTTTAAATGTTCTTATACGTTATCTCTTAGCATTAGTGCCTAGCCGGAATAAAGTCTTTGTGTGATTCTGATAATTTACAAGTTTGTGACGTTGTCTCCAAAAGCATCTTTCCATCTCTGAATAAGATTTTGGTCTGATCCTATTCTATCTCCCGATACATTGTTGCCAAATTCATCAAGAACATCTGTATCTGTTGCACCGTGCATATGAACTCGGCCACCTCCTAACAAAACCTTAAAAACAAAACCATAGGGTCAGGTATGTTTTGGCCAGAGTAATTTTTGACGATTTGGAAGTTTTTTAAAATGGTTGCTTGAAGGTAGTACATGTTTTTCTTTCCTACTGAAGAAAACTGGTGTTTAAGTTTTTTAAAAGTTTTTTTTTTTAGCTTTTTTACTCCCATGAGTGGATTCATAAGTTAGGAAAAATCTGTATGCGTCTATCGCTCTTCTAAACAACAATATTCAACCTAAAGTTTTACAAATAGTATCAAATTAAAGTATACTCCCCTAATTTTAGACTCGTCGCTAGTACTTGTGGCTTCGAATGAAAAGCTTTGCCTGTGTGGTGTTTAGACTGAGTTTAAATAGGGTTTAAATAGCGTTGCCAAGGTCAGTATTTGTCTCATTTAGCAATATTCCACGAAAAAAATGTACCGACAGATACAGTCGGCAGCATAAAAGTTGCGGTCAAACAATAGAGGATCAATAATTTCAGAAATATAAGAGAACTCTGGCTTATGTATTCACCTGAATGTCGTTTCGTTTGTCAAAAAGTTGTTGCGCAATGTCTTTGCATCCACTTCGGGCACCTACTTGTGAAAACCACCTCCTGCATTTTAAGAACAGTAACTTTTATGAGGCTTGTAACATTTATGTTTCTTGAGCAAGAAAACCAGGCAGCCCTGCTTCAACCCAGTGGAAACCGATGGTTTGAAGTAAATAAAGTCACCAATTTCGATAAATTTGAATAAAATATGAATCAACAGACCTGCTATTCAAACGGGAAGCTTAGCGGTGAACCTACTGTGGGTATGGCGCATTGAAGACGTTGACCGATAAATAAGTAACAAACAAACACATAAAAGGGACCGAACACGCTTTCCGACAAAACGTGCTTACATGGAACACCTAGATAACTATCGCAGGCGTTATATCGAATCAATCCGGGCTCCCAAGCATTCACATAAGGCATTGCATAGGATAAAAAAACTAGACTGCGGTGGGATTTGAATCCACTTATAAGTTAACTTACCGTTGTGGGATATGAGCATAAGCTGATGCCGGGGTTGCGTGTTGAATTCGAGTTGTTGTGACGACTCCAGTTGATTTGCCTGTTAAACACAAATACTATAAAAATACTACCTAGGACTTTCATTATCTAATCATAAACATTACTGCCAAGGTGCTGTAGTATATAGAATACATCGTTCAGACGTTTCAACAATCTCTGTTGTCATCATCAGTGTAGGTTGTCCTTGGCAGTAATGTTTATGATTAAATTACTTTTCAAGTCCGTGTATAGTGTTCCTAAGTACTTTCATTATCTGTTTTCAAGTGTTGATTTAGTAACATATAAACGTTTGCCATTCTTAGTTTGGTTTATTAAGTAATTTTTTTCAAGCTTATGTAATTTCAGGGCCAGACCCAATAATACAGTTTTGTAAAACTGACCCAGGTTAACCCACAAAGTCAGGGGGCCATCTAAAGTTTATTTAAATTTAGCATACTTCCCTTTGGTTGCATAAATATAAAAATTCTGAACTATTCTGAACTACTTGATTTGTAAGACTCTTGCTCATACGCCCTAATGCGAGTACAATATGATAACTTCATACAAGCACAGTTTGGTTTCAATCAAGCCACTTTCCCATCCGTGACTAGTGTTTACACTTGTCACAACGTCCCGGCATCAGCCAAGCCTATTTTAACCATACCAAGCTTGGCGGCTTTTTCCAGTACAGTCTCCACATCCTGGTTATTAGTGCAATTTGTAGCTGGCGTCATTCCAATCACTTCGTTCGCTGTTTTGACCCCGGTAAGGATCGCTGTAGCTGTCGCCGCACTGTCCGGGGTTTGCTTATTCACTGTGAAACCACAAAGGTTTAGGTCAAAATGCAGCGAAGTATAAGCATAATTCAGTTACGAATAAAGTTAAATGCGATCGTAGCTTAACTTAAAGGGCTTGGTGCCCCTTTGGGGAAACTTTTTTAATGCAGACAACAAATAAAAGCATAATAAAGCATGTCGCTTTATACGTCTATTTGGGCCGTTATTTTCACCATTAAACTTATGAACAGATCCGTATATATTGTTCCAAATAAAAGCACTTGGCAAAACAATTAATTTTTTTTAGTTTTGTTTTTTTACATTGGCAAATAGGTAACTGCAATCTCATGCAAACGTTATGCGTTCTATGTCTCGTGGAACATTTACCAACTCACAAAGACAGAAACACAGATGTTGTTAAAACATGATCTCTACATTTGAGCAAACTTTCGGGTCAGGAGAAAGATTTACGGCCATGGGTTTGAATCCCACCATCAACTCACCGCTGTAGGTCTTTGCTGTCCCAACGTGTGGGAATTGATCGAGAGTTGTAGTGTGTTCCTCTCCATTTTTACCCAATTTTTGTCCCATGTAAACCCTTCCAGCTGTTGTGGTTCCAATGCTCATTCCGTCCCCGATGAAAATGATTACGTTCTTCGCTTTATTTGTGTTCAACTGCGAGAATTTGGTAATGGATTCGACCAGATCATTTTGTCGTTGGAGTTGCCAGTAACTTTCAGTCTTCTCGTGAGAATATTTATCTGTCAAAGAAAACATTTTTTGCCATTTGTACATGAAATGCTAATGCTGCAAAGAGGCTATTTTTAAGGCTGTTTAAACTGATGTTTCGACTTAGTTTTGTTAAAGCCAGCACTTTGAGGTTATGTTTGTTTCTGCGCATTCGACTAAATGCCAGTATTGAGAAGTTGTGGTGTTTGTTTGCCTGATCTAAATGCAACTTTTGCATAGAAACGTGTTTGATATGGTTTATTGAGAGCGTAATAATTACCTAAAACGGATTGCAGTAATTGCTATTTTTTGCATTATAATGCTAATATCAATACATTTAACCTTATAGTTCAAATTTGTCTTTACGAAAAAAACTCTTTACGAAAAATTCTTACCAGCTGCTAATGTAGACCCGAGCAGCAGAAAAACAGCTAAAACTTGTAGAAAGAACTTCATTTTCCACTATATGTTTGTAATGCTAAAATGTTTTTGCACACTCGGTGCCAAACTTTACGTAAAAAGAATTAAATGTTTTGTTTTTGTGAGCTGCGATATTTGCAAGACTTATTAACCAATTAAACCTTACGGTTTAAAGCAGTACCTGAGTACCACATAACCTTTTATCTGTTTCTTTTTCTTGCCTCACAAAATTTAATTTAATTTTTCTCGTTAAGTGCTGCCAGGCATAATATTTGTTTAAGTTAAGATGAACATACATTCATACTTGAATCAGCTTCAATAGACCTGGTGTACTATGATTTAATGTATACGTTGTACTAAACTCAATAACTACATAATTGGGTTAATACCTACATGTGTGCGGGTTTAAATAGTGTCATGTGTATGCATATAGGTATGGAACTGGGGTAGCAATAACCATATTGCATGGTACTAACTTCCGTATCCTGCATAAGCAACCAGTAAGAATCAAATATCAGGCGAACATGTTAATTTTGTGCACAGAAGTTAAATCCCACCCTTGTATACACAAATGTGTGTTCATATTATACCCCGTTTAGGTTCCTGTTATTTTGAACAAAGCCTATAAAAGTGTCAGTAGAGTGCTACGATCATTGGTATTCTGTGGGGTGACAAACGGTTGTGGTCCCCAAATTTCAATTTATGCATGTGTTTCAGACCAATAAAGAACCATAAATGTTTCCTGTCTAAAACCTTTTGAATAAGGTATTGGAATGCTTTTAATTTGATTGAGTTAAGCCACAATAACACAATAAGAAATTTTCTGAGCTCTTGTCTGATTTAAAAAAAATTACAGCCGTTTATCAATGAAACTTTTATTGTAACAATCGTCAAACTGAAACTCAACGCCTTGGTTGAAGAAATGACGTCACTGATTACGTCATGCTTCCACCGGTTTTGGCGAATTTCTTTGTCGCCTTTCGTTGTTGTCGTAGAAACCTACAAACACAATAAGTTATTATTACGTTATCATGTCTAAGGTATGTGACGTCACAATAGATCATTATTGCGTCATCGTGTCTAAGGTATGTGACGTCACTTCGTATTTACCTTGCGTCGTAGGAAACGTTCTCGATTTTGGGCTTTATTGACGTCACAATTAGATTCACTTGATCTGGATCGCTGCTGACGTAGCGGATGTGGCGTAACGACGGTGAACCGAGTTTGAGGAAAGCGATTAATGCTTGATACATCACTTCCGTTGCGACGTGGAAAGGATAACTTTCAACTGCAGCGTAAAAAAAGTTTAAGATAAGAAATATGCATTGCATATTTTGCATGACTGTCCAACACATAGTTTAATTTACATCGTATAATTTACACATAGTTAAATTTACATCGGTTTCCCAAAATTATTTTTCCCCAAAAACAAAATATTTTTTGGTATTTAAATGAAACACTTGCGGTCTCTTAAAACTACTTAGCGGTCACCCAAACCAAACCTTAAAAAAAACCTGCGCGTGAATAATATCATATTTCTTTGCAATTGATTTACTAATACATGCCCAGGAACATGTTTAAAAGAGACATTGTTTAAATCTATTGGTTTTGTGAACACATGCACAAGTTGAAAAATGACCAGAATCAGTCAACATAAAACTTAAGAATGCACAGTCAAAGATTTCTTGTTCAATTTATTGCTCTGTTTTGAGAGGGCCTGAAACTGGGCCAAAACCCTAAATAGTTTGAAAGCAAAGTCTGTTTTTACCCGAAAGTTTGTGAAATAAAATGCGTTAATGATGCCTAGTGTAAATTCAAGCCTGTTCTGCCAAACGTAAGCCGGAACCCGACCTGAAAAGCTTGGCCCGACTTACAATTATAACTTTGCTTGATTACTTAAATAACAGCGCTTGTGAAACTTCATTTCTTGTCTTTCTAAGAGCACAGATATCGCTGCATGTAAACTTTCTCTTACTTGTTTTTGTTGAACTTGAAATCCCTACTACAGGAAGTGCGATGCTCCTTGCTTGAAGGTCAACATTCGCGGTGTTGAAGATATTTTTGTAAGTGTTGTACAACTGCTTCCGGCATTTCTTGGTGTCGTTTGCGTGCCACTTTGGCGTCACCGCGTGGATGATGTGTCCGCTCGGCAAACCAACACTAGGTGTCACTATCACCTGTTAAAAGAAGTAAACAAACAGTTCTAAATACTCCAAGCAAGATGTCAAAAATCGTCCATTTTTTAAGCTCTAAATCAATTTTTCTGCAAATTAAAATCTGTTCACAATTCACCGTTTTAAAGATTCTAATAAGAAACAAACAAGCCAATATAATTTACTTGCTTCTTGTTTTTTGCATTCATTTGATTTGAGAATGACAAAAGTTACTATCGAAATATCATGTTCTATACAAGGAAAATCGCTTGTTTGTTTCTCGCCCAGTTCTGTTCATTGTTTAAAAAATGAATTGGAACACTGGTGTGAAGCAGTAAATACTAAATGGGGAACACTGATAAGAACCAGTAAAAACTGAATGGGAAACACTGTACTCGCCTTGCATTCGGGAACCGGTCCATGCATTGAAACGTGAAGTTTCGTCAACTTGGGAATTTCGAAAGCTCCGTGTTTCGCAACAGCCCACGCCAGTTCGCCTGTGACGTGTAACTGACTGTTTGTTTCGTTGACTATGACGTCACATTCCGTGTCCGTGACGTCACCCTCGTGAATTTCAATTTCGATCCCGGTGGGCGTGGTGGTCTGTAAATTTGATTTGGTGGTTGAAGCAAAAACATAGCTATAGAAAATGATTTGCAGTCAATATGTATTCCATGGCAAACTTGTTTTAAGAAAGGAATCTGTATGCGAAAGCTTATTTCAGTGGTTCTCAACCTTTATCGACAAATTCCTCACTTAATATTTAAAGACATTTTTTTCCTGCCCAATATACTACATAGTATATGCTACTAAACCATTCAAAGATCATGCAAAATTTAGTGTTTTATCAACTTTACAGGTCATATAACCAGAGATTAAATGTATATTTAAAATCCACTTGTACATATTTAAGTAAATTCCTCCCCTGAAGTTTTACAATTCATTTATTTGGGAGAAATTCCGCTTAGTTGGAACCCATGGTTAATTTTTTACTATAGTATTTGTCTTTTAGCGTCCTTGCAGATAGTTGTGTTACCATGGAAAACAAAGCTTTAAGGGGTAAATACTTAAGAGGAGTGGAAATGTTGTGACTATGTACGAGTTGGTTTAAAAGAGCGTGTTATGCGACCAAACATGTGCATTTGTTTGGGAGCGGAGATTCCTTGCTTCACCATAACATGCGTACGGTAAGAATACTGAATCATAGTTCGCCATCCCTGACCAAGGCTTCTGTCGAGGGTTCGAGTCCCACTGCAGGTTATTTTTAGGGGGAGACCACGTCATATTACACGGCTAATTCAAAAATCGCGTGATTTTCACTCTTTGCGACTGTACTGTATTATGATTATGCCATTCGTGACAGAGTTGTAAGACGGGCCTTTTCAGACAGATTTTGGCTTTTAGTTACGACTTTGTACAAGTTGGTTTAAAACAGCGTGTTGCGAGATCAAACATGTACATTTGTTTCTTATTGTTTCCAAACATGTCCTTATTTGTGAGAGAGTTGCTCGGTGTGCCTCAATTTTATTAACTTTGGACCTAATTCGGGCTTTTGTTTTTGCTTTTCAAATAGCTTAGGGCCAGGTTTCCGACGTACTTGTGCTCGGTTACATTTACAACTTTGATCTGTGAAAGCACTCTTTTTGCTTACCTCAAAGTAGACTTTGTGCATTTGTTTAAACTGGAAAGGACTTTTAAGTTTCGGGATCACTGAAGGTTTGGTTAGTTGGGTATAGGAACTTCCTCTGTGATTGGGAGACCGCCTGTACGTATCTTCCAGTGGAAGCTGTAAGATAAAGTAGGAAAAAGCTAGGACTGTATGAACTTTTCATAATAAAATCATCCGACGTTTCAATGTCTCATATCGGGGCTGCTTAATCAGTATATAATGTCACCTACCCAACGCAGCCGTTCATATAACATCAAAAGGGTATAAAATATGCCTGGCAATTAACAACACCATATTCTAGGACTGAAGTTTTACCAAGTACAGAACTGTATGAGTTGCTTACCTCGGGTGAATTGTTTGTAATTGCCTGTTAAGCAAAAAGGAAAGCTTAAAAAACAAAATTGTCGTTTACAGAAACCTCCAAAATTTCGTTTTTTGGCATAATTGTACATTTTTTTGATTAACCAGTTGGATAAAAGTTTCTACAAACTTACCCTGCGTCTATAAATAATTCATACGATTCTTTTTGTTGGGAAAACTTTAGCCTACAGTCCTAGAATAAAGTGTTGTTGCCAGACATATCTCATACTCTTTTGGTGTTATATAAACGACCCCACTCTGGTCATCTTCAAGTAGTCCATTGTACGGTAATTCCCTTAAGTTATTTTTCACCCTAGAAACTTACCCTCAGTGGTCCCGTGTTTGGTCGCATCGGCGGCGATTCCACTTTTAACCGCGCGACGTCATCACCTATGACGAAACGCGGTCGCGCTTCCATTGTTGCGTAACTATTGTCGTTTCTGTAGATCGAGTGCGGGGTCCTGCGTTGCATGTAAGGTGAACCCCCAGTACTTGTGACTTCATATTTTGATTCGAAAAGCGGGTTAGGGGACCTCAACGTGGGAGTGCGGCGCAGGGTATGCCTCTGACCCGGCTGGGTGTACATGAGGGGGTCGAGATGGGCCGTAGGGGGAAGTACCGGGGGTCGTTTCGAGAAATGCGGCTCCTTGTGGTAATCTGTACACAAGAAGTTGCAAGTTACAAAATTGGTCACGAATTTTGGAAAATAAGAAAAAAATTCTTTCTAAAACAAGATGTCTGATACACAAGACACGGACTTGAATAGTAACTTTAATTATATTTTCACTGATGATGACAATTGTTTTTGTCGAAACGTATGCTTAATAATTGAATACGTTTTATTCTACATCGCTGGCAATTTGATTTTTGTTAAAGGATGTCTGGTGTTTGGTGGTGACCAAAATATAGGCCTACAAATAGTTTACATTTAAAATCATATCTGACAGAAACAGCAAAGAAGATGGTAAAGTTGTTTTATGTTATTACTGTTTTCCTTTTTTCAAATGGCGAAGTTATCAGTTTTTGAACGAAAGTGGTCTCATTTAACTTTGCGTAAATGTTCACGCCAACCTTCCCTATTATCTACGCTGCTGCAAATATTTGTAGCAAAGCTTCAACCCGTGGCACAGGTGGCTTACGACTTAATTACTACTCATATTTAATTGATGGCGAGGCCAAGATGGGACGCTTAACCCTTGACCTTATGGCAAAGCAGCTGCTCTGTATTGTTTTTCTTACTTGTGGCGTAATGCTTCCTCGGATTGACGTCATAAGACCGGAAGTATGCTTGTGACGTATCAATGGCACTTCCGTAACCGGATGAACTGTTCGTCGACACTGTTTCGTCAGCTGATTCTCGTCTTGGGGACGGCAACCTGTTAAACGATTGGTTTAACTACTTAATTTTTTCTGATTAGGTCGTTTTAAGACAAAGATTAATTTATCATTCTCTCCATGATGATAACGCAAGTTAATGGCAGTGCAACAATATTATTGTAGTTTTCTACTGCCTACAAACTGTGATTACTAAACGAAAGGCAATTAATGTAATTTAAGTATGGTGTGAAACCGTCGTGTTTAATTTCTTGCAGCATTTGTTTCTTTTGACCTAATTACGACAACTTATTTTTAAGATATGACACATGGTTACTGTTTCAAATGCACACTCGGGAAAGCTAGTGCTGCTTTCAGAACGAGATATTGTTTAGTCAATTAATATCACCATAAAAACATCCTTCTCGCACCTTGAATGTCCATAGATCCCTGATGTGTCATAATCCTTAGTTCTTGTGTCATAATGTCTATTGTCATGAGGTATTGGTGCGTCACTATAGTGTTTGTAGTTGAGTCTTGGCGTGAAGCTTCTTGAACTCTGTGAAACATCCGGCCAACTGTCCTCCGAATAAAACGGATTTCCGCGATTGCTCGGTAAAGTTCCGTAAGCGAGTTCGGACATTTTCGGATTTCTTCGAGCGATTGTTTCCGATCTTCGGGATGCTGTTGATTTTTCTTTTGTTCTTCTCCTTTCTAAAGTTCCACTAGGTGTCACGTCAGTGCACAAAGCGCTTAGAAATGTTCTTTTCGAATCGTCGATCTCGTCAACAGAACAGTAAATCACCAATTTCCGATCTTTTCCGACCTCTGAAAGAAGGAATCAAAATTAAAAACTGCAGCGAATTAAAGTAAATGTTGGGATTCATTTCGAAATTGTACCAATTGTTCATTTACATGCAATTTAGGTTTAGGTATAAATTTCACCATTTATAGGTGAAATTTATAGCCTGTATCAGCAATTTAGGTACACTACTCACGGTTTTAAATAATCTGAAAAATCAGAGCTAGTATATTTGTGTAAAACATAACGACGTTTCGACAAGTGCTATTGTCATCATCAAGTCATAATAATTAAAAGCGACAGAACGCAATGCAACTAGGTGACCGCAAAAAGGTAAAAAAGGGCGACACGAAGTAAAAGATAAAAGCAATTCAACGGTGATGAAATAAAACACTTATTTTATTTTCTGCCTTCCTCCTTACCTTTGACCATGACTTTGGGATGGAACTTTTTGACCTCGTACGTGGCCCGATGGAACTGGTGAAGCGTAACGTTGGTCACGTGTTTACTCAGCGGAACCGCCACCAACGTGGATATGACGTCATAATAGAAATCTAGAAAACGTTGAGCCGCGTGCGTCAGCAGCTCCCGATCTGATCGCGAGGTGGCGCAAAAGATAACGGAATTGTCAATTCCCGACCATGAGATCGTGACGTGATACGTCTGATAAAAAAATTAAGGAAAGTTTAAGTAAAAATTCGCCACATAAAAAGTACACAGATACTGAACGTTTTGTCCACGAGGTTGCATAATAAACCAGGTAACCGGTGTGCACACCATGGCGAGCGCCATGACGCTTAGCAAAATACTCTTTTTTTTAAAGAATATGTAATTATGCTGACGTTTTGTCCACCAGGTTGCATATTTAATAAAGTTATCGTTCAGCTGGGGTGAGGCTAAATAAAATACTGTTTTTTTAAGGAACTTTTAATTTCGATAGGGCATCAATAAAGTGAGGAAAACTCGTTGTGGACGCAGAAACTATGGGACTGATTTTTTGCTTCTTCGAAGTCATACTTTCGTCTCGCTTTGTTACAGATGTATCTATTTCCTTTTTCAGAGCATCGCCTGCTCAACCCTATTACTAATTCATTTCTCCAACGCGCGGGTTTGTTTACGTTTTGTGGCGTTTGTTTGTGGTTCCAACACATTTGACACTTCCAGCTAATTGGCATTGCAGCAATTTTCGCAACAACGCTGACGAATTTGTTTACACGCACGGAAATTTGTTATGACAGGTGGCACTAGTCACTTGAATATACTGGACACATGCAGAGGTGTTGGTGCTATTAAATATATTTCTATATATATCATTTCCACATTTCTTTCCAGTTTGGTTCCAAATTGAAGGGTCCAATTTCAAACTGGCTACATCCCCCTCTCATGGGGCCTGTGTCCAGTGGTGGGATTCAGCCGGTTCGCAACGGTTGTATAGAACCGTCTCACGAAATTTTATGAGATTAGCGAACCGGTTAGCATTACTGGTTACTGTCAATGGACTTTTTGTAACAGAACCGGCTGAAAAGTATGACTTTTGTGATAGAACCGGCTGACAAAAAATGTAAATCCCATCACTGCATGTGTCTGAATATAGAAGTATCTTTCCAACAATGAATCTTAACTGATGTGAACATTTGTTTCGCCAAAATGGCATTGCAGCTTTCCTTTTTCAAATAAATGACTTCCCGCAAGTTCTGTCTCGTTTCAAAAGCATTCTCTCTCTATCTCTTGTATACATTCTTACCTGTTGAATTTCGGCGAATTCCTCGTAATGACAATACAGGATATAAGCCATGACGTCACTTTCCACTTTGATACGTAACAATCCGTCTCGGGCCGACTCTATGACAACCACTGATGGGGCATTCCCCCGCTTGATAGGGGGTAGTGGAGGTGGTGGTGGAGGAAAAGGGGGGCTGCTGGTGTCACTTCGATTCGAATCTGTCAATCAACGTTAAACTCAAGTCAAAATATCATTACAGTATACAGCTGTGGTTCTCTAGCCGTGGTACGCAGTCGTGGGTCTCATTTTTTTTGTCAGTCGGTTCTATCACAGAAGTCATATTTTTCAGCCGGTTCTGTTACAGTAAATCCGTTGACAGTAACCGGTAATGCTAACCGGTTCTCTGATCTCATAAAATTTCGTGAGACGGTTCTATACAACCGTTGCGAACCGGCTGAATCCCACCGCTGATGGTACGCGCATCACTCAGGTTTTTGTTTCTAAAGTGACATTTCGGTTTTTAGTTCAATTGGAAAGGTTGAAATTGCATAAACTTACAATTCATGTTGTTGCACTCAGCTTAACGTTGGTTGGAATGTTTTGTTGTGAAGTTTGTAGACATTTCCTTCCAGCAGATCTTTTTACAGTCATTTTATTTTACGCTGTAAAATGTAACAACATCAATTTGTAGATTTACAAATATTTGAAGAAAAAAGTTTTACTCGATTTCATAGCTGTCAGAAAGTATAGGTAATGTGTCTAATGAATATATTTTGCTACAAACGCTTTAACAATCGCTCATATTGTCAACTATACACAAGTTATAGGCAGGCGATTTTAAGCAACTTTTCAAGTTGTATATTTTAATGCCTTTTCTAATTTTAATCCCTTTTATTGCTCTCTAGTCACTGAAGATGCTTTCTAGCGAAATTAATTTGTTTTTACAACACTGTCAACACAGATTTCAGCCTGGAAATAAACATTTCCCGAACTTGTGTATATTGTATTATATTTTTTCTTGTCTACATTGACTCAGTTTAACTGCAAACTTTAAATCAATGTCGTATGTCATTAGGTGATGAATGACATTCATAAGTTTAAACCTTGCTAATTTTTAAGTCCATGTTTTCCTCGGTCTATCTGCACTTGTTCTATTTGGATAACACCGAAATCATCACACAACGCAAAAGACTACAACAGTTGTTTCAGGTTGATACAAAACAAAAGAGTAAATGCAGTGAGCGGTATCTATCCTTCTGACAGGCAATTCACTCTGAGACCGCCGCTGTTTTGTCAAAATTAAACGCTGAATATGGAAAACGTGTCATATAAAATATAGGTGAAAACTCAAATCAGCTGTTGTAATAAACTGGCTATTTAATATGGTGAGAGATAATCTCTGCTCATGCGATATAATTACGACCTTTAGAGTGACGTTACTGGTTTCTATGCTCTGGGCTTGCAGATTTGCTCGCCGTTAATTATTCAGTGTTTTGTCCTATCCGTCAAAATGAGCAAGACACAACCATGACGCCATTTAACAAACACATGCCCAACTGTCCCGCTGTCTGTTTTGTTTCAATCAGCTTTATTCGACATTGTTGAAATTAGTACTAAAAATCTATCACTCTCGGAATAACACACTGTAGAAATTGCGCGAAAACCAATAACAAAACTATGTGCACTGAAACTAAGGCTTTTCCATCTTTTTTGCCCCGCTGTGTTGTACAATACATATTTTTGTGCTTTAAACAAAGACGCTAATTGTTCACTAACCTAATTTGATCTAAAAATGTGTAAAAATGTGGCATGAATAATTTGTCTACCGCCCCCTAATTTTACAAACGCTCTCAAACGGGCGCTGAGGTTCTGGTACAGAAACCCTGACGATAGTTACCCAAAACCTGATGTATCTAACCAACGTCGTATATAACAAACTCATGATCTGAACAGACACATACATATATATTTCTATGTATATAACAACATAAAATATAATAACATACATAAAAATGTTGCATGAATAATATGCCTGCAGCCTCCTAATTTTACCACCCAATTGTTGCTAAGGTTCTGGTATAGAAACCCTGACGATAGTTACCTACAGCCTGTTATATCTAAACAAATTTGTAAATATCAAACTTTTTACTCATGTAGCTCGTATTTGGGACACCAACATTGCTGCATGTTCCACAAAAATATCTTTTCAAGCTCAGCTTTTCCCGATTGTGCTTCCTCTAAGCCTTTTTCTGCTTTATCTTTTAATCTTGACTTAAAATCCACTTAAAAATCATTGAAAGATTTTATCTACCAGCGCTCGACCGAACCAGCTTCGTTACTTTGTATTACAGAGAGGTGTGAAGAACACTGATGCCTGCACTGATAACCTGTTGGCGTTTGAAAAAAACGTTAAATAATTAAATATTTTCTGTTTCGTTCCTGTGTCTGTTTGTTTCGCTACCAAACCGGTAACTGATAGTTTCCAACGCTTGCTGCTGGCATGAACATTTCACTTCTGCCATGTTTTATTTATTCTTACTACAACTAACTTTCTAACTTTTCAACATGCAGCATTGTTTGAAAGCCATAGTCCATTTAAAATAAGAGTCCGTCTTGAAGTTCTGGCCCTAATTCACTTGGATAACATTCAAAGACATCCAATCAAAACTTACCAAACATTTGCTGAAAACTTGTCTCAAGATATGGTAACCATAGCAACCCACGAATACATATGGGGTATCTTTTTTACCACTTTCCAAGTGAAAGCACCAATTTCACTTCGACGTTATTTGTCATACAAATTCAATTTATTGGAACGTACAAGTCCAAAAATAGTCAACCTTACTATCGTGTGGAAAAACACAACACATATCTTGGGCTAACGAAAGTGCAAATAATCGCATAGTGAAACACACTCTTATCGCGCAACAAAGCGTGGGTAATATGACGTCCGCAATACTTCTATTGTTCGGTCATAAATAAACAGAGGTTTGTTAACCGCGACTGGTGACAGAGCTATTATTACGCCACAATTGAATCGCATACATCGGAATGGCGACTCTTGAGTAACTCCTAACCCAAACGTCAACAAGAGAATATTGTGCTGTATCAGATAAATGAAATCTGGCTTATTGCGGCCTGCTGTGTGATTGTAAATTAAACTTATCATAACATTGAGTTCATTCACCTGTCCATTGTGCTATGTTGACTTTGGTCAGCATGCGTCACGATATTTTTCTCAGCTTTAAGTTTCAATATGTTTTCTGATATGTCTTGAATTAACACATACAGTTTTTCTACAGCACTTTTATGAAATCCTCAGTTGAAGCACTATTTTATCACTGTGCCAGTAAATATATCGTTTTTATGCCAAGTATTCATAAACGTATCCATTCTTTTAATTTTTATGATATCACTTACAGTTGTGCGTGAATTTTATTATGGGTGTATTTTTACGGAACTCGATAGACGAGACACAAAATTTTCGTATAACACACAACGAAACTTATAGAGCAGTGATCGGCAACCGCCGGTACCGGTCCGCGAGCAGTTTGTTACCGGGCCGTATAATTTTTCAGGTTAAATGCTATGAAACATTTTGCCTATGTATCCCGGGGATGATAAACTAGTTTAAGGGTTTTTATTGCTAAATATTTGTAGTCTTTTAAAGACCGGTCCGCGATAAAGTTTTCCTTTCAAAAACGGTCCGCAGTGCAAAAAAGGTTGCCGACCCCTGTTATAGACCATCCGTTGCAAAGGATGACGGGTTGTTTAATTTGACAAGTTTTAGTAAAACTACTTTAATTTTTACTCGACTATGATTACAAAAGTGCGAAGGGCGCTTTCGGTCTCCCAATACGTACTACGGGCGCCGGTAGAAAATTTGGCTGTTTTGGCTATGGGGTTTTGAGGCAGAATTTTAACACATACTTACATAGATGGTATACATAGGCATAAATTATATACAGCACAATTGCCCAAAAGCGTAAAAAGGTTAAGAACCACTGTTTCAGAGAGTTGTTCTTACTCTTGGTGCAAGATATTTTCGTGTCAAATTAAACGTTTGGTTTAAAAACTCCTGGCCCAAACAAGACGCAACAGTTTAAGAATGAAACTCTCACTGCACATGCACGCTACTTTGCGATAAGTTAAAGTTATCCCAGTGCGCCGCTAGGTTGCGCGGTTGTTAACAGTGGGAAAGCATTACCTCACTGCAAACATGTAAATCCATTGTAACTTATTAATTAAGTCATTCGGTGCTAAACCTGTTGGTAGGAGTACAAAGGTTCATCTTTTAAAGTGTGTGCTTTCGCAGTTACTTCTATTGACTTAGCAGTTTAAGTTTTACGTAATTTAGAGTTTGCAAACCGATCTATACAACGACCTGCAGGCTCTCATCAAATACGGATTTTCGATGTCTGGGAGACTACAAGTAATTATAAAGCAGATTATCATGTGTTTAATTTCGCTTTTCTGTTTGGAAACGCTACTGTGATAATCAAGACTGACCCATATTGACTAGACAGTAATCAGATTAAAAAGAAAATCCGTATTTAAAATGCTACAAAAGGAACACATAGACATACAAGTTAAGCATTTATGCAGCTGCGTGATGGAAGCATGTACTATAAACATTTATGTTTCTCTGGACTTATTAGAAGCTTACTAATTTATTTGAATGTTATTAGTGGTCACATGGCTCACAAAATGTAAAAAAAGGACTTTAGCTCACTTAGTAAAAGAAGCATACATAATTATATTAAGACAATTATTAATGCGGAAATAGCTGCGCAATGTTAGAGCAGAAAAAGCGCTTTAAATATGAAGGAAGCAATCAAGTTGGTTTGGTGCTGCAGCTTTACATTGTCATTACAAATTTGCGCCATTGTGGTAGGATTTTGCAATCCTTCAAACTAGACTTTGCCTTATTGGGTTTAGTTTCGTGGTGTAAGCTATCAATGAATAAATTAGCTGTTCCGTCGTAACCTTTGGAACCTATCGTGCGACTGTATCAGTGAAGGATGGAACTTATAATTTCTCAGTGCAAAGCAGCTTAAAGTTTGAGTTTCAAATGACAAGTGAATCTTGCTCAGAAGTGGAAACGGTGACTGTGTCGCTTAGATTTCACTTTCAGTTCGTTACTCAGTCAGTGTAGTGTTACAATTGGCGCTAAGGGAGCTATACGGCAGGAAACGGCGGATAAGCATTAAAACAAACTATGCGGAGAGAAAATATAGCTTTAGGTAGTTCAGAGCAAAGAGATTTTTAACCCTTTTTGTCGTCTAAATGTAAGCATTTTTTAAGCAAAATTTTGATTGGGTATAAGTATCAACTAATTTTTAGCTCTTCCAGTAGTTTTATTGTAATATTCCGACGTTTCGATGCCCATATGGGTAAAAGTACCTTCGTGAACGAATGATAGGGCGTTTATTGTCACTATCACCAAGTAGCTATACGCACAGCGCCTTTTCCCGCGTTAAACGGTTACAACTTTTTGTTTATGTTGCTTGCTTTCGACAACACGCTCTACTTACTATGTTTGAGACTTTCAGGCCAGCGTGTTAGGCTCTGTAGTATGTAGCCCGTGGTGACGATTTTCTGCTTGAATTGACGCAAATACTGGGACCGGCAGTGGAAGAGCTGACAATACTTGATAGTACTATCACGCCGAGTCACAGGAAGCAGGTTCCTCAATTAGCAACCAAACAACGTTGACGTTAGGATGGCGAGTTATTGAAGTTAGCGGAAAACCTGTTTTATGTGATGTAGGGAAATAAATACCTAAATAATATCAATGTTACACTACTACAATATCAAAATTTATGCTGTTGGTGTCAGGAGGAAATGTGTTTGTAAGTTACGTGTGATTTATATTAATCCGATGCCTTGTCTGAAATTAAAATAGGTAGTAACGATTTGTCCTAATTGAAACTTTTATATTTGGTTCGTACTTGCTAGAAGAAGATAGCGGCCTACTTTGACTTTAATGTCGCAGCTGGCAAGCAATTTTAATGTTCATTCACACTGCCAGAATCAGAACTCCGGCCTTGAACGTCTATTTGCACAAACTCCGTCTGTAAATAAGAAACAATTTAGGCCTTTGTAGGCTAGGCTACTCTGGAGTGGACCGAGAGCTATAAGGTGTAATTAATAAGACGGTAACGAAACACTACAAAACGCCGTTGTGTTTAAGGGACTGTGTGCATATCTAGCATTCATGTTAAGTATTTGCACTTATAAAAACTCTCCTAATGCTCTATCGTTATTGACATGCCCGTGTTTAATTTGTACCCTATTAGTCACGTGTTCAAATCGTCAGACGAAATCGTCTAAGTATTTGCACTTATAAAAGCTCTCCTTTTACGCTATCATTATTGACATATCCGTGTTTAAGGGGCGAAACACAACAAAACGCTGTGTTTAAGGGGCTGTCAGCATATCTAGCATTCATGTTAAGTATTTGCACTTATAAAAACTCTCCTAATGCCCTATCGTTATTGACATGTCCGTGTTTAATTTGTACCCTATTAGTCACGTGTTCAAATCGTCAGACGCATTACGTAACCCGAGATCTTGAAGCGAGAAGAAATGCAAACAAATGACTTCATGCCCGGAGACACAGCGCCAGCAGCGATATATGAGCACGAAGTTCTTACTCAGCAAAATTTGGCTAAACTGCATTGCAAGCTGTAGCTGTTTACTGTCATTTGACCTGTGGTTAGCAGGACTTTGAACTTTTTTTTGTTTGATTTTGATGATTTTGTTTACGAGTTTTTTAAAACGTGAATAGCCAGTGGTGAAAGTTGCAGGTTGTTTGCATATAAACCGGTGTGGGATTTCCCTAATTCCCTAGGTCAGATTTAGTGAAATTTTGTTTACTCTTTTCTTAGCTTGGTTTTCGGCAGAATGCATTGTTTCATGGATTTCACCAACTGAGCACAGTTATTTTGTCTTTATGTATCAATTTTTTAATTACAAAAACTTGGTTGGTTTCACAAGTCAGTTTTTTTTATTGTTTTTTTTTTCTCATTTGGCAGTGAACAGAACTTATATATTTAGTTTACCTTTAGCGTCAGTAGCAAAGTCGAATAACAGATGCTTACACTTTTAGGCCTGTGGCACATTATCAAGCCCTGTACTTAAATCGACATATTCACAAGATAAAATGACTAGAAGTTAGTTAAAGTAGCTAGTTTTTTAGTGAGACTGCCACAAATTAGGATCAAAATCAGGTTATAGCATTGTCATGCAAATTTGAGTTGTCCTCTACACCAAGCATTGAGTGGTGCTTTTTAATTGCAGCTACACCTACATCAGACTCTACTGGATTATTTTGTGCCTGCTACATGTTTATTAATCTTTATGTGTTTCAGGGGTTAAATAAACTGTGTTAAACCATGGCTGGTACAGGATTTTCCCAGTGGTTCTGGAATGAGCGTTTTTGGTTGCCTCACAACACAACATGGGCTGATTTGCGAAACACTGATGAAGCCTCCTTTCCTCAAGCATCCGATTTGGTTATGATTTTTCCTTATTCGATTGTGCTGTACATCATACGAATATTCATCGAAAGGTATGAATTTTTTGTGTATAAAAAATTATGTTTGTATAATCTTTATAAAATGTATTGATGTAGATTTGTGTGATAGGATTCTAAAATGTGATGTGTATTAGAGCTTAACGTAAATTGTTAATGGAAAAAAATGTTTAATATTATGTATGCTAAATATTTAATGGTATATATTTGACAATGTATAAAACTGTGTGGGTTTTATCTTTGTATATTATACATGTGTAGATTTTTCTTGTGTTTTTTTCTTGTGTTTTTGCATGGAAATGTATAAAATGTGTTCGGTATTTTGGCTTGTATGATCAGTGCAAAATTTAGTGAAACATGTTTAAAATTAGTAATGCTATGAATTTAATGGTATGAATTTGGTTATCGGAAAAACTATGTGTGTAATATCTTTATTAAACAAACACATGTAGATTTGTGTAGGTTTTTGCACCGAAATTTAGAATTTGTGTTCGCAATTTAGGCTTGTATAAATAAATCTGTGTGAATTTTTAGTTGAAAATCATAAACTATAGGTTTGCTATAAACCTTAATCTAAAATGTGATTGTTACCAGGTTGTTTGCAAGGCCGTTAGGAAGAAAACTGAATATTTCAGATGTGCCAAATCGACCACCATCATCTAACGTCGTTTTAGAAAAGGTTTTTAAAACAATTACGAAAAACCCACAAGGAGAAAGGCTTCAAGGTAAATGTTCTGTTTTGAATTATTTACTTTAAACTCAAGTTGTTTGCAAAGTAAAACAGTTCACATTTTGCATAGAGAATTTATTTCAAAATAAAATAGATATTTACATCCAAATTTAAACACAATACTGCATTTCAGAAAAGTTATAAAGTAGCAATACAACTAGTCTACCAAGTATTTCATAAAGCAAAGTGTAGCCTTTCATTACAATCGTAATGTTGGTAGCAAACCTACAGACACTTAATATGATATAATTTTTTTGTTGAAACTAGCCTACCAAGTATTTCTTTCAATAAGGTATAGGTAAACTAAATATTTGCTTTCATTTTTATGCCAATATTTTGTGCAGTAAAAAATTTGACATTAAACCTTCATAAAACTTTAAGTAAATATTACCTAGGTCTGTGTAAACAACTTGACTGGAGTGAAAGGCAAGTTCAAAGATGGTTTAGAAGAAAAAGAGACATTGACAGACCATCGAAACTAGTCAAGTTTTCAGAGACTGTGTAAGTATTGTTACTTAATCCTGAGTAGCAAGAAGTCTTGAATGTGTCAATTAGATTGTAGAGATATTGCATATCTTTTAATCTGGCCTTTTTATTATCCATTTGTTAAGTAGGGCAATCCTATTATAGTGTAATTGATTTTCTACTATCTCCTTACAATGTGACTGGTTTATTGTCTCACTTGGACAATGGGTTGTAATTAGATCCGATCTATTATTAGATTGTTCTACTGGGTCCACTTTTACATGTGGTCGTATATTTTTTATGTAATGTAGCACATGGCATATACAATACTGGGTACTAATTTACACTTTAGCTGTGCAAAAAATTGTTTACTTGGTATTTCCAGTGAACTAAACCCTGTTTTTCCATATTTATGGACATTTTTTTCGAGTCCATCCTTTTTATTGTTAATTTATTCACAATTAAAGCAAATTTGATCTTGAATTCTTTTTTTCAGATGGCGTTTTATTTTTTATGTCGGAGTTTTCCTCTGTGGCGTTGCCCTGTTTTATGGAACTAATTGTCCATGGAAGACTGAGATCTGTTGGCAAGGTTACCCTGAAAAACAGATGTTGACCCCACTCAAGTACTGGTACTATCATATGGAGCTGGCCTTCTACACCTCCTGTATCGTTTCACAGTTTTTTGATGTTAAACGGAAGGTAGGTTGGCTGGTTTGTTATATTTCTGTCTTGTCTGAAGGGGATATGCATTTCCTTGTCTGTGAACCATACTATACAGCACCTGTTATTTGTTTCCTTCTTTCGGTCTTGATGTGATTATAAATCTGATGCATTTTAAACAAAGGGCCAAAAACTAGAACAGTACTACTTGCCCTCAACTATTATAGCATGATTTTTAAACACTGCAAACTGTACAATAGTCTTGTATTAATCAGGCTATACTTATTTTCAGAAAATTTTTTTGATGTAAACATTGTGCAATACTTTGTGACATTTTTGTTGTAAACATTTTGCAATACTTTGTGCAATTTGATTCAGCCTTATCGTTACTTACGAGGCGGTTTAGGTAGGTTTAGCACATACTTCTTATACATCAGTTGTGTACTTCAAAAATCCCAGATTATATTCATCTTGCATTAATTATTTATTAATGATCATTAGATTCCATCAAATGTTTTTGTACTGCTATAAAACCTTTACCCATAGTCTACAACGGTACTTTTCAGTTCATTTTAAATGCTGTAAATGAATGAAGAAAAAATGTAGTGATATTAGTGATTTTCACAGGTCATTGCTAAGCAACAGCATTCTGTGATTGGTTGAAAAATGAACTTGCAAGATGTCCACAGAAACCTGTTGATTTTAAAACTGAGGATTTATTTTTGTTTTCAGGATTTTTGGCCGATGTGTCTTCACCACTTTGCAACTATTTGCCTGATAGCGTTTTCCTACTGTATAAATATGTTAAACGTTGGCGGTCTTATCATGGCGCTGCACGACCTTTCAGACATCTTCTTAGAGGTAAGCTTGACTTAAAAAGTAGATACATCAACAACAAAACTGTCAGTGTGAAAGTATTATCAATTTTGTCATTATAAGCGTAAGGTTTGCAATGTAAACTCTTCCTTGTACACAAGCAGTTCCATTGACTCTTCCTTGTACACAAGCAGTTTTGTTTTCCATTGACTCAATTGTCAGACTCATTATTACTACACACATTGCATTCTGTAAAGCTTAAAATATAATACCAATTGAGAGCATCATTTGGAAATTGGCACTTAGAAACTGATTAGTTTTTAAAACTCAACTGGCATTGTTTTGTTTAAATAAGCTTCAAAATGTTCACATAACTAGATTTTAAAATATGTATGCAATCCAACCTGATTCAGTATTAGAAGTCTGAAGTTAGAATCATAACAAAAAATGTATAGCTTATAACAATCATTTTCAATCTAAAATTGAAGCCTGTTTGTGTCCTTATTAAACAGTTTGTTATTTGCAGGGTTCGAAACTGATGAAGTATAGCAAATATGAGTCTCTCGGCACATTAGGCCTTGTACTCTTCGGGGTGAGCTTTTCTTTGGTTCGACTGGTCTATTTTCCATTTTGGTAAGTGAATAGTTTTGATGGTGCTGTATAAAGGATGGATTTCCAACTACTGTTCCTTTAAAGTTAACCTACAAGATCATTTAGACTTAGGGGTGTCCAAAGTGCAGCCCGCAGCGGCATTTTTCCTGGCCCCTGGCTGTTTTTCAAATTGTGTTGGGTAAATTTGGATTAAGTTTTTGGGTTTTGGCGACTTGCCACTTCACGCAAGGGCTTCCCATGGAATTTTATGTGCCGGTAAAACCGATAAAATTATAAGGTGGTGACGCAACGAAATCCGACAGGTTCCTTAAATCCTGTAAATTTGTGTTCTTATTCTTAAAAAATGTTGTCCGGCAGGTGTCTCGTCTGGTAAACGTTGGCCCCCATTAGAAATTTTGGACACCCCTGCCTTAGCATATTTGTCATGTATGGGAATGTGCAACCTTTGTCACTGTGGGGCTGAATACAATTTATTGTCAGGTTGCAAATATTCATTGTCAGGGTGCAAAAAATAGCACAGGGTGCATTGATCTGCTCAAAAATATATAATGATTGGACTCATTCGCCAGTACTTTTAAAATCCAAGCGTCTCTGCAGGCCACACAACCTTCATTCAATGTGCTGCAGGCCACAGGTTGCACACCCCTGACCTATAGCATAAGTAATAATAATTTTAACTTATCATTTAAAATGGATACATACATATTAGTTAAATTGCATAATGAGTAATCCATTTATATGCATAGGGGTTGTAAATCCCATAAATGTGTGGGCAATAATACCAACCATTTTATGAGGCAAAAAAAATTATATCAAACTGAACAAATTTTTTTTGTAGGGTTTTGTATTCGGTCTATTTCGACGCCTGGAGGATAGTCGGTGCCTTTCCATCCTGGTATTTCTTCTGCATGTGTCTCTCTGTGCTTCAAATACTTCATATTTACTGGTTCAGTTTCATCGTGAAAGGAGTAATGACACTTTGGAGATCTGGTGGCAAGGTCAGTTGTGTTTTGTATTTTTCTTTGTCTCATAAAGTATGCTAAACCTAAAAGCACAGGGAATCATAACTGATTTACTTCACCTAAATCATGAAGTTTGTATATTTGCAAATCTATGCCACAATTGTTAAGCAAATCATTGTGCCCAGCAGATAGTATGCGTAAAGTCTACATGCCAAAAATTTTAAACTCTACATGAGTCAAGATACAGGGGAAGAAATAATATTTGCATGACATTGTAAAATTGTAAACATATGCTTCAAAAATTGATGCAAAGAACTGTAAAGCTGTGACCTACAATAATATAAAAAAGTATTGCGTTTAACCACACTTAAATTTAGAGGTTTCGGTTTCTGAAATAACTAAATTAAACACTCTTATTTAAGGATGTACGTATAATGTTGTGATTGAAACAGTTTTGTTATTAAACGAATCTCCCGCAGACAATAAAATGTATAAAAAACGAAAGCTTCTGATCAGGATAATATTGGACTGTTTCATAAAAACAGATAAAAAGCATTAATCGTTTCTTCTAATAACAGAAATATATATTTCACCTTAATAAATAGGCATCGTCAGTTTCTGCAAAAAAGCAAACATGTAGTCGGCTGTCAATAAAACACGTAGTAGGTTTTTTTATTTATTTTTTTTATTATTTTTCACTACTTTTTATTGACAGCCTACTACATGTTTGCTTTTTTGCAGAAACTGACGACCAATATTATTATTAATGTTGTGATTACCATTGAACTGTATTGTTTTTTCCCAGGTTGACGATGAACGTAGCGAAAGCGAGTGCTCAGCCTCAGATGAAGAAACCACTGTACTGCAGCATAAGATTGAAGGCCACGGGGATGCTTCCAGTAGTAACGGCATGACATTACGAAAGCACAAGCAGACATGAGAAGCAATTCGTCTCCCAAAACCCACCACTGTTAAACGTCGTTGAACAGTCTAACGTGTATTTTACAACAGTAGTTGTTTTGAGCTGATGGTGCTCTGATGTTTTCGTTTGAATGGAACAAACTTCTGTAAGCTGTGTGTGACAAGAGTTTTTTGTTTGTATGCTTGCTCCTATTTAAGCTAGGACGCAGCTTTTAATTTGTGGGTTTGTTTTGAGTTTTTTCAACTAATTTGAACCACAAGTTTTTGTAAATCTGCACGAAACTAACTGTCACTTTTTGAATGTGTTTTGAAAACTGATGTCCATTTCAATGTCTCAATAACGAATCAAATTGGTTTTTGACAAGACACTTAAATTAAACATAACTGTTGTTGATATTACATTTCAAAGGTGGTGCTTATGTTTCTAATCTTCTAAGTATCCCCAATCCATTGTGTATCTCCCAAATTTTGAATGAAAACCCCTGTTGAAACCAATGGTTTTCAATCTAGGCTTCATTAAAACTGTTTATATTCAACAAAAGGTTTATAAATTTTGTGTAAAAAGCGAGACTTTAATATAAGGTTTGACAGCAACTTGTTTTAAACCATATGGACCACTGTTTAAATAGTGTCGTTTCAGCAAATTGTCTGTTTATTTGCTTAACGCAGATCTTCCAAAACAGTAATATACATCCATGCTTGTTGCTTGTTGCAATATTCAAATTAAATGAATGTGCCTTAGGATTCAATTCAATAGCACAAAGCGATATGTTTGTTGTGTGCGTACGCCTGCATTTGAATTTTTGCTTGTACCACCTGAAGTGTTATGTAATATGTTTTGGTATATTCTGCTCAGTGCTGCATTCCATTACCCACGGAGTTTCATGTCACAACTATGTCACATTTCAACATTCACCAGCCAACTATTGCATTTGTACCTATTTGTAATGTCATGTTATGCCATTTGTCATCAATATCTTCTTGTGTAGAAACCTTTAGTAGCACCAACTGCTGTAATCAGAAGTGGGATTCAGCCGGTTCGCACCGGTTCTATAGAACTGTCTCACAAAATTTTATGAGATCATTGAACCGGTTAGCATTACTGGTTACTGTCAATGGACTTTTTGTGACAGAACTGGCTGAAAAATATGACTTTTGTGATAGAACCGACTGGAAAAAAAAATTAATCCCACCACTGGCTGTAATAGTTCGTCACCGAAAATGAGAGTTGGTACAGAAGTGATAACATCTTAGGCAATTTGCCAATTTGGATTTGCTAAGGGGCTTTACAATTGTTTCAGGTAGTTGTTGTATTGTTTAATTCAGTGGTTCCCAACCTTTTTTGTTACATTCCTCCCTTTGCCCATTTTCGAAGTATTCATTCCTCCCCATCAGAAGAAAAACAAATATAACATAAAAAAACTATAGCAACTTGAAATAGACCTTATAATTAGGGATTCCATTTCAGAATCCATTACAACTGGTTCCAAATGTGAACCGGGTCCAAATTATAATGGATATAATAATGTAAAAACAAAAATATTCTGTAACATTTCCAATGTAAATTTTTTACAGTTTTTATGAAATTCCTCCCCTGAACTCATAAAATTCCTCCCTTGTTGGGAACCACTGGTTTAATTGGAAGATAATTTGGATGACAAATTTACACTTTTTCTGTCAATTACACTTGTGCTTTTCATGTGGGTTTTTCTGTTTTAGTGTGAACACTTCACTTATATGATCTTAAGCTAATTTTGCTGCTCATAAATTTGTTTTTGACATGACATGATTTCGATTCACTAATTGTTTACCATTCACTGCCGGCAATCACAATAATCATTCACAACAACTGGCAAAACTTAACCAATATGCCAGTTCAGTAAACCTGGGTTAATCCGGATCTTTGTATTATTCGGACAAAACGTGAGCTGATTTGTAATATGGTAAGACTTAAACTAATCTAAATTGGTTAATTGGGATCTTCGCTTAATCCTGACAAAACTCGAGGTATAAATGATTTGTAATGTGATAAGACTTCAACTTATCGACATCAGTTAATTCGGCTCCGGATTTGCAGAGGTTTGCTGTATGTGAAAAAACGTTTTACGGTGGAGAGCATGTATGTAGGGAATATATATTGTTGCAGGCATTTCAATAACCTTGCTGAAACTTTGAATTGATAATAGCAACTGCAATTGTTTATCTCCAATAAAATGGATTCACTACATATGTATTCTTGTTTATCAACATTCTAGATGTCTTCTGGCAAATGTATTTTCGTTTTGACGTTCTATACAGGTCGCCTTCATCAGGGTAAATAACACTGAATGCGCGTAGTACAGTGTTATTTACACTGATGGAGGCGACCTGTATAGGAATGTTCAGTACAAAACACAATTGCAAGAAGAGCTCTATACGGTCAATATTATGCTTTGCAATTACATATTCTTGTTTATGTTTGACTTGAGAGTAGTTGCTTAGCTTTCAACTAGAGGTACACATCACACCTTGCTTTTAGACGATGCTTGAATATAGTAGCCACAAAATTGAATGTTTAGGTACTTATGTGTGTATTGTCATGCATGTACATTGAACACAAACTGTTTGACACTTGTATGTTTCAACCATAATTTATTGACTGACCTGTTTTGATTTGCAAACACCATAACAAAGTTGGTGCACCATTTAACCCCTGTAACACTAATGTTATTGTACAATTGAAAACAGATTTGGAATGAGACTATTTGCCGAGTTTTGTTGTGATTTTTCGTGTGCTATAGTAACTGCCAATTTCATGCGAATCTTTCAACTCTAATTGTTATTTGATGGATATCTTGGTGTTTCGTTACTGCATGTATATATGTGTAGCGTTTTATAATTGTTTTATATTACTGTTGAGCTATTACTGATATTAAACATAGTTGACGAAAATTTGATCTTGTGGAGTCTTTAATGATAAAAAGGCTAAATTGCTTAAAAAGGGCCAGGAAATAACAATATATGGCGACCAGAGGATACTGTACTAAACTGATTAACAGTTTCAAATTTATTTTGAGATAATAATATTTTGGATGGTATTGTGATTCCCATGTCAGATATGCATGGGGACCATGGAATATTAAAAAATGATAATGTCAGTTTATTTCTGCAATAGTTTTAGTGGAACTACCTTGTCACGAAGAAATTGGGACCATTTTTGATTTTTGGAAATACAAAAATTTAGAAAACTGAATTTGGAGACAAAAATAGATTTCTGAAGTAAATTGGAATTGTTTTGTGTTTTATGATTGCAATGTTAATAAAAAAACAATAAAACAAAGCCTGTTTGGGCTCGAGAGATGTCTAAAGTTGGATGATACTTCCTAAATGAACTAAATATAGCGTTAAAAAACTTTATTTCCACAAATTTGTTTACTTAATAGTATCAAAAGTGCAAAATAAAGCACAAATACAAACAAACAATGCTTTAGCACCATTATTTTTTGTAAAATAAACTTGATTACATCAAGAAAAACCAACATCAAATATTTTTTCCAACTTCCAATTTAAGGTATAATCATGCAATTAAAAATATATATTTTATAGAAAAAAATATTTGTAGCAAAATTGCCTAAAAAATATCAATTAGCACCAATAACAATCGCAAACAAACACTTTTTAGTAAAGTTACCAGTAAAAATTAGTTTGCTATCATCCAATTTAAGCAATTTGACATGTGAAAAACCACAAATTTGACACCGGTCAGTAGAATGTAACACAGAAAATTTTATACTTACAGTATAGTAAGCAAACTTAGAAAATAACAGAAAAATAGCACACAAGTAACATGATTGTCAATAGCTTATATAAGGAGCATATATAAATGGCAAATACAGGAAAGAATCTTAACTTCTTGTTATGCTGGTTAGATATGTGCATGAACTGTGCATAGAAAGTCACAATTTATCGCAGTTTATATGAAACAGAGTTAGGTAATATATGACATTGAGAGTACAGACACTTTAATATGAACAAAAATGTTTGCAAATATGAATTTAATGAGCAACTTTGGAAACAAAGTGCAAACTTCGTTAAACAAATTGTAAATATTTGCATACAATGGGATTATTTTTGTTCAAGTAACATGTTAAGATTATCGTTGGTAGGTAAATATGCTTAAATAACAGTTTGCAATATAAAGACAATGAGAACTTTGCAATATTGTATGCAACGGAACAATATAGACAGTATGGTAGCACTTTAAATAACAACATACAAATGGCTTAAACGGTACAAAACAATTGTGTTTCTAGGACATTAATTTGCTAACAAAGTAAGAAAATCATTACAGCTTAATAACATTATAAGTTTTCAGAAAAAAAACTTTTAATACTAACAATATCACAAATGTAATGCAACTATGAACGGCATGTGTAAGCATACTAGGTAATAGTAGGCTTGGCTTTTATACTGGGTACAAAGATTACAAAACCTGGTTGTTGAAACAAGCCCCTGAGCTTGTTATTCTGCATTGGAAATATGGATGTATCTGCTACAAGTTGGATGAATACTGAGGAAGGTAACATGTCTGTTCGGGAACTGTAGTAATATTCGAACAACTTAACGACTGCTGAAGTTGCATGTAGCTGGAACCCAAGTAAGTCTGCAATGTAAATGATGTGTTAACAAATACAAGTGTGTTTCCGAAATTGTGTAAGCAAAAATGCTGCTGTATGTTTTTGTTGTGTAATATGCTGTTATATAGAGATGTGGTAATAACATCAGAAATACAGAACATTGTAGTAACAAAATTGAATGCTATACACATGCTTTGTACATATCGACATTGGTAGCAGTCAATAGTCCTAATTTTGGCAACCTGTGTATCTTAAGTGTAACTTGTATTGTATGAACAAAACTGGCCGTTTTTGCATTTTAAATGTTGGATTGAAAAGTTAAAAGTAATGTTACTACCTTGGTTGTGCAGTTGAAAATGTTCATTGGTGCAAGTTTTTGAGTTGAATCTTTGAAAAGTAGATCAGTGTGGTCGTGGCTCCGAAACATGTTGAATGATCTTGTCGAGTGGGAGCCAAAATATAACTGAAAATAAAGTATTAAGTTGGTTGTTACGAAAATAGTTCTGGAAAGAAGTACATGTCTTTCATGGTTAGATTACTATGTTAAGATGTTGCTGCCAGGCATAGTATCAAGTCACCTGCGCCCACAATATGGTCGCATGAACGCCGTTGTGTTGTCAAAAAATATGCCGCAAGTATAGGGAAAAACACCCAAATTGTCTAATGTTTACAGAGAGCTTTAATGCGAGTTTGTTCAGACAAATTGAACGAAATTTTGGGTTCTAGGCCTCTAGCATCTAAGCATAGCAATGTGTTTTATATAGACTTTGGTCACATGTTATTGGGCATCTTGGTCTGGAGCAAGTCAGCATATTGTTACATATTTGGGGTTGTTAAGGTAATTAAAAAGCCGTCTGGGTTCAAATTTTGCTACAACAAACAAGAATTACCCAATTTACTATCTTACAGTCTCAGCACAATGAAGCTTAAAGGCCTGTGACTCAGTGTTTTTTAAGGTGTTTTCAAATTTCTCCAGTGGTTTCCCAAAATTTGGACTTGCAACTACAGTAGAAAAGTAATGGTTGTTTCTCGCTATGTCTTGGTCTCTTAAAACTACTTAGCGGTCACCCAAAGCAAACCTTAAAAAAAACCTGCCTGTGATTATCAAATACTGGAGGTCTGTGGGTAAACCGCTGGATTAATAGGGTTCAAAATTCAAAGGAACCAACTTTAGGCACCTATCTATAATGTGTGTACATTTGAGTTCATGTTTGTTAAGGACTTTTAGATAAGAAAGAGTTGTTGAAACAAACATGCTTGGATAGAAAAAAAAAGAAATCCATAATTTATAAAAAATGAAGCTCTAATGTTAAAAGATGGCAAAGTGGGAACCAATTGAACTGTACTTTATTTAATATGATAGTCTGGCAAATGGGTTTTGTGTGAAATACATTTTCTGTAAAAGCTCAAGTTTCGAAATCTTTTGTGTGTACAAAATAAAAAGACACAGATGTGAAACTGATACCTGTGCAACATGTAGTAGTTCAATGAGTTCAAACGGAATGTCAACATCACTGCCGGAACGAATTTTACTCGATACAACCACCGCTCTGGTTGGCATTAACCCGAGGTTGCAAGTGTCGTAATTGTCCAAACTCGCTCTTGTTCCATCCGAACATAGAAGAACCAAATCCTAAAAAACAAATGCAAAATTTGGGTTCTTTCTGAAATATAAATTTTTTTTTACAAACATCTAATCTGCATGTAACAAATCATGTCCTTGCAGTTTCAGAGAGCTTTCTACATATCTGCTATATTTTTGTTGATCGTTTATGTTTTACACATAAAAGTTACAGTTTTTCTGCAATAATAAGCAGAGTCCTTAAGACAGTGGTTCATGATCTGGGTTCGATCGTCCCCCAGGGTTTTGGCAACACTGATTTAGGGGTTCAACGAAGGCATTTTGAAGTACAAATACTCGGCAAACGTTTTAATCAAACTTTAGGGGTATATAGTCGCTAAAAAAGCAATTTGTATTTGCTAGATGGCAAAACATTGGAAGGTTGTAACTTGGTTGTATTTGACGTAACAAAGAACACTGTGCGCATTGTTTATAAGCACCAAAACAACGATTTTTGTTAGCAGCAAAATGTATGCTCAATAGCACAAAATGAGTTAGAAACCTAGGATGTTACTTGCTGGGGTTCGACCAAAGTCTGAAGAAAATCATAGAGGTTTGACAGTGATAAAAAGGTTAAGGACCACCGACTTAAGGGATACTTACATCTTTGGTTATGTTACCGAATGCAGATGCATTGTTTTCGAGCAGATTGAAAACCGCTTTGTTTGTTGTAAATGCAATAGCATTGAATGTTGAGTCCAACATGCATCTGTATATAATCACATTTTATATAAATCAAATAAAGTCCTTTGAAAATAAGATGGGCCAAATTTACAATGTACTTATGTTAGGCCCAGCTCTAAGCATCAAGCTTCATTTTGTCTGTTTGGCCCTGTAATTGATAAACGGCTGACAATAGTTTTATGTTTGCTTTTCTAATTGACATAAAAATGTTCCTTCACAAAAGTTGAATATTTGTTGAAAACTCCTAATTATAAAAAAGGTATACTTTGTGGTGATTTGGACACAGACCTATGTTAATTATGAGGTTCAGCACCTATTCTGGAAACATAACCTTTTTTCTTGTAGCAAAATTACAATTGCATAACCATCAACAGGGGTCAAATTTCATAAATTTTTAGTGGTTTACCTGACACCAAATACATAAATCAAACCTTATGGCGCCTTCAAATCCTTTGTACTGCTCAAATTCGCAAGCAGCTTTTGAAATAACATCTCTGCACCCATGGCAAAGACTAGGGTTGCTTTTGTCAACAGAACATGATGCTTTAAACAGTTTTGTTGCATCTCTAATGCTATTGCACTGTTTGGAATGGTATACCCTTCCTAGAAAAACAACAAAGTTTTTCAGTGAAGCAATACATTTTTTTGATAAGACAACTTGTACAACTGATTGCATACTGAGTCTAAATTTTTATTATCACAGAGATCAGTGGTTCTTAACCCATAAGAACAGAATAAAATTATTACTCCACATTTGAAACAAACTAAAATTGTCAACTATGTTGTCACAGAAGGATGAGGTCACTATAAACTAAGACCCCCTAAAAATTCTAGCATTTACACCAGTCAAACGAAAGAATTTATCAAATAAAATCATACACTCAACTCCGCTACTAACAGAGCTACTAACACAAGAACTCACACTACAAAAAGTTGACGTAAAGAGTGCAGTTATTTAAATTAACAGTGAGACTGGGATAGGGTTAAGAGACTAAATTTAGCATAAAGAACTAGATTTTTAGGTTGATTTTGTTGTTACCAACCCTAACACAACTAGAATGGTGGCTTTCTGATATACTTCCATTTTATATATTCTATACGATATTTACCAATTTACTATACACATCATTTGATCTGCATATATGATTGTTTTTGTAAACAAAAACTAATGGGTCCCCACACGCCTGTTTGTGCGGATTTTGTGCGAAAAAACGCTACATTATGACGATACAAAGTTCCGAACTGTGTTAGTAATACCTACTAATTGACCTTAAGTAACCCGTGGTCATGCAGCGGCCAACCTGACAACGAGCATTTAAAAAAACTTTGTCTTGCAAAAAAGTCAAGTTTATTTTTTCATATTTAGTTTGATTAACAAAGTTTTGCTTGACAAATACGAAACCGAAGCAGGCTTATTAGGTTTAAATCGCGTCATATGTGTGAAACCTTTGCCAAAACTGAAAATGTGAGTGATAACTTATTAAAACGACATAGCATTGCTGTGCAAAACAGCTGATTTCTAATCACCGAAACGACGTGTCGTAAAACGGCTGTCCGACGTCAAGCTGAGTCCTCCCGCTCTGCCCTATTATTCGTAAACGTACTCTCTTGGAACTTCTGCCTACAGTGTCTTTCTTGACCAAATGAGCGTTAGACACATTTACGTTTCGAGAGCCTGCGGGTGTGTCTCTGGGTCATTCGGGGTCAAACTTCTGGAGGATCAAGTTCAGATTAATAACTAACATATATCCAAATTTGAATCAATTTGAAGCACTCTTTCTTTACCAAACGAGCGCTACAAACGAGCGTTTAAAAATTTTACGTTTTGGGGGTCTGTGGGTGAACCGCTGGGTCATTCGGGGTCAAATTTCACGGGGACCAAACTTGGACTTATAACTAACATCTGTCCAAATTTGAATAAATTTGAAGCACGCTTTCTCGACCAAACGAGCGTTACAAACCAGCGTTAGACAGAAAAAAGAAAAAAGAAAAAAGAAAAAAAGAAAAAAAAAATACGGACAAAAACAATATGTGTCCCCTTCAGGGAAGGGGACCCATAATTATAACCTAGTATAAGTTTTATTTGAACTTACCACTCATGTTAGCAAGCAATCCTCCAACCAGGGGCCAACTTCCAATGCAAGCCCTTCTATCTTGAAAACTTGTGACACTCATATTGGCACCAATATCTGATTTCTTTGCCACAGCAACAGAATATACACTAAGCTCATCTAAAAAAACATGGTGGTGTGTTTTTTTTGGAAGTATCGTTCTGTAAGTTACACGATCAACATATTTTATGTTTTGAAATGATATTGTTAATAAGCATTTTATATTTAATAAACATTATGGATGGGGAATACTGTAAAACATTTTGGCAGTAAATGCTTAAATTGATAATGACATTACAGTATTGATTTGCTGACCAATATTGTTTACCCAACTTTAGCAATGTTCAAACACACATATAAGTTTTTTAAAGCTTCCCCTTTAAAGTAGGCAATTGCGCAATAAATAATGACAAGTGTTTTTTATACGATCTAACATTGACTTGTAAGTTGTAACAATATTACTCATAGCAATGTTAGTAAAGTACTCAATAACATGGGTTTGTATAATGCATGCTAGTGTTAATTAATTGGTAAACTGGTACATAAAGCAATACAATTGCATCAACGCTACCTACTCATTTTTTGGAGTTAGAGGCATTGCTTTGTTTTAGCCCAAAAAAGAAAACCTTAAATTAGAAATATATATGTATGTTTAGTGCAGTTTATTAGTGATGGGACGAAACCAGGTTTTGAAGCGAGTACCGAGTACCGAGTACGATTACCGAGTACTTAAGTCTAGTGTTGTACTTAGTTGTATATCACTGGCTAATTTTTCTGCCATGGTCGGGGTACAGGCGTGCACAGACACATGCCGAAAAATGTAATCTACACGTGATAGCGAAAAACATATACGTAAACTGGCGGAACTTTTTTCCACTTTTGTGCTGTCTGAAGCAAATATTGGCATAAAGTTGCCCGCATTCTTATGCGTCGGTACTCACACATTGGTGTCGAAAACTGAGACAAAATATTTCAATACCGAGTACGAGTATCGATACCAAGTACCGGGTACTCATCCCATCACTACAGTTTATGTTTGCAAACCAGGTTTTTGTATTTACCTCTATTTGCCACTTTGTATTCTTCAGCCATCATCGGAAATAGAATGTCTCTGTTTTTGTGCAGTAATGGAATGTCAATTGTAAAAGCATCTGCCTTGTCCTGATCAATTAACTTCACACAAGCTTCTGGTGATGCCGACACTATGCATTCCATTTTCGGCCTTAGACCATTCAGTCCAAAATGTTTTGACATATTCACACACTTGGCCTTTTCATATTCGCCAACACAACACCACTTCAGATCTGTAAAAAAGCAGAAAGCACAATCATTAATGGCATGACTTAAAAATTATTCTGCAATAACCACCAAGTGATTTTTTACCAAATCAAGTTACACCTATTTTTTGGTTTTGGAGAATACATTAGTTTTTTAGTTTTGTAATTGCAAGAGACTTGTAACAGATGTGAGATTTTTGTACATATTAAGTTAAATGGATTCCGATTGGCGAAAGAAATCATGGCGACACAATAGAACTAAGCCGAAAATATTATAATTATTATAAATACAACTAAATTACCATGGTATTTATTATAGTTGCCTACTATAATTAAAAAGCAGCAGTTTAACTGTGCTTAGTTGTTAACAAAGACATAATTTTGGATAATGTAAGACCTAGCTTATTGACACCATCCTTCTGTGGCAGAGCATAATGTATTATTAATAACTTCCAAGCATATCCCCACACCTATCACATGTTTTTCAATTTCAATTTTTAATTCATGTTGAAATACCATTTATGGACATGGCCCCCTTGGAGTATCAAAACTGTAGATAGTGAACTTGTAATAATTAAAGTCATAGGCTTTGTCACAAAGCACGGAGTCTCATTTAAAATGAAAGTGCCCAAGAAAGTTATTTTAACAACAATTTAAATGTGTTCAAGTTCAGACATGTTTTCTGCTGTTGCCTATAGATTGGTGCAACTATGGTCAGCACATACACTTGTGGCCCCCTGAAAAGTACCTTGTGGCCCACTTACAGGGCCATGGACCCACATTAAGAAAAGCTGGTCTATGGTATTAACCATACATTAATTTTGTTAGAATCTATCACAAGCAAATATAAATAAGCCTAACCTACATTCAAGCTAACTTACATCTTGGTTTAGGATGAGCAAGAATGGCAATGGTAATGACAGATAACAGTAGAATAGTTGAAAGGACAGCCCAGCCTAGATAACAGCTGGTCCTCCGTTGTGATTTGTAGATAACTTGTGGTGATGGTGTTGAAACTTCACTCATTTCAATGTCGGTTGATGTGCTCGGTTCATTCTGAAAGTATAGTTACAACAGCTTAAGTCGTCACATAGCCGATGTGGTTTTATGAGAGAATTTAAATGAATTAAAAACTTGTAAATTAGTGTATTAGGTTGCTTTTTACAGCAAGTCATGTGATTTTAGACGATATATTTATAGAACTAAGCTGCAATATTACACTGTTTGCTTTTTGTGTGTCAGGATTATATAGTACCAAGCATAGGCGCCCACTTGCTAAAATAGGCGGGGAGGCGGCTCGGTAAAGACGGAAATATTTTCAGCCCGGACGTCACCTAACGTCGCAAGTTACAGCCTTTACAGTGTTTCTGTACTGGTATACATTAGAAGCTGATGCCGACCCAACTATACAGTAAACATTTTTTCTTTCCCCGGAACAATTATTACAAAGCATGTTTTATTTTTACGCAACAAGGCGCACATGCGTCTAAAAAGCCATTATAATAATCGTTTCTAGGTCGTTTGGTTGGTTTCAACCATGTTTTCTATTTACACAGCAAATTGCATGTAACGCATTTAAGTTTAGTTTATTTTAAATCAGCAATTACCAAAGTAAAGCCCGCGAAGGTTTTTGTTCTAAATATATATCTTGGAAAATAACGAGTTAACCGTTGAAGTTAATTTGCCACGAAAGTGTTCCCACAACAACATGTGGTCTTAAGTTTACCTAGTTCTGCACTTCACAGGACGCATAAAAATGATCCAAAACCAGTTTGTTACATCACAGACAAGACTTAAAGTACCCATGCGTTCGTTACTGTGCGTTTACAGTTGCCTTTCTTTGTTAATTGTGATGACATAAGTGAGAAGTTCGTAATTTATGCCAGATAATTTTATTGTTCGACAGTAGCGCTATCTCTTAATAATATTGTAGCTCCTGCTGGTCCCACAAAAGCGCTTTGTAGACCACAATTGCGGAACGGGCGCTGCGTTTTCGCTCGTAAGCTATGTGGCCGTCAATGTCATTTTCATGCTATGCGGCTCACCCTGAAAAAAATTGGCTACCCCTTTTCTAAACGATGTCAATTTGTGTCGATGTTACTGACCGAGTTTTCGCAAACACTCCTTGCATGTTTTTATCCAATGGCTCATTGCATATAACCAGGGTTGCCATCGACATGGAACTCGAAATAAGGACACACGAACAATTCGACTTTCATGTCAAACGAAACAAACGTTTTTGAACAAATCTTTGCATGAGCCTTGACATATCACATGTCATATTTCTTTTTGCCAGGAACATTCTGTTCCAACTCCTTGTTCGTAGAAAACACTTAGTGCATCTCACGACAGCCCAGGTCTAGGTTTAGCGGGGATTTGACTTGTAATTGTTAAAAATAAGACAAAATAAGAACTAAAGTCAAAAACAAGGACAGTTGTTGGAAATAAGGACAAAAACTTTTTCTAAGACATTGCCCTTCAAAATAAGGACGGTATGGCAACCCTACATATAACACTTCAAGTATACGTTTGTGACGTAACAATATGCATTGTTTGATTTTTCAGAAAGGTTTGTCTGTTCAAACTACCGTAAGCAGTCGTTGACTGTGCAGTAGTACAGAGTTACTACAAAACTGTATGTGCATAAATTAACGCAAAACTTGTTTATGACGCAGTCAGCGACGCAAATACCCGGAGAGGCGGCGCCTCCCCGCCTCCCCATAAGTGGGCGCCAGTGGTACCAAGCCAACAAACTACAAAAACGAATGCGGCTGCTTTTTTATTACAATTTAAATTAATTTAGACAAACCACTATCACAAATAAAAATGGTGGCACAATAAGTCATTGGCATATTAGTTATCAGAACCAAAGTATATACAAAACACAAGTAGTCCAACCCATTGTCACGCGATAAAGCCTCATGGCCATTTTGTGTCCAAATTAATACGGTGGGTATAGGGAAAAACACATAAATTGTCTGATTTTTACAAACTGGTGGGCTTTAACACGAATTTGATAGGCTAAATCGAACAAAACTTCTGACATTTTACACAGTAAAATAAAGTAGGAAATTATAACAAACCATATCCTTCATTTCCATGACTTCGTCAGTTACTTCATTCATGGGCAGTGGTTTCTCGTCCTCATGTTCGTTTTTAGTTCTTTTGTAACGAATTTTAGACATTTTGTACGTATTCAACACCACTGGTTACTGCTTAAACACCTTCAAACCTCAGAATTTAGCTTTGTCTAAACTAGTACCTGTAACTTGAATAAGAGAAACATAAACGAAAATTTAGAACATACTCCTCCATATTTTCTGTGTAATCCCGACTAAAAAAATGCGTTCAAACAAAGACGCGGTTACATATTAGTTCCGCATTTGTAACTAAACTGGCTTGTAATAAATACTAGTTGTGATTTAGGAGAAAATACCTGAGTAAAACGTAATTTCAGGACATTTATGAAAGAGCTTGCTACGTTGTTATTGTCAACCCTCGCTTCTCTCGTTCAATTACCTCCATTTTTCTTGTAAATTTATCCAGGTCAGTACTGACAAAAGTTATTATTCAGTCACATAAAATGTACCACAGTTGCGTTTTTGTTCTTATTTTGTACACCTTTACATTAAAACACTCACAAAGTTGCGTTTTTTGTACATTTTTTCCATTTTGTCTGCATAAATAATCAATTTAGATTTGGTAACTGCTCTGGAGCAAACGTTTTGCATCACAAGGCACGAGATCATTCATGCGTAAAGAGTTCGCTGCGCATGATTACGTAGTAAACAAAACTTCGAGATATTTTGAGTATTCAACACTTGTGCAATTAATTGTAGTTTTCCGGTACGTTTTTGCGAACATTGAACTGTAAACAAACTCAGTAGAAAGCAAGACATCAGTTCTGTTGCGGAAAAGCATGTGTTTTTAGTCGCAAACACACAGTCATTTAACTAAAACGATGCAATGTGTCAGGTTAATTTGTTAGCTTAAGGTTCTTCACAAGCGATTAAATCAACAATAACTGACAATGATCGTTCATGATCTGAAAACATGCAATTTTGGGGCACTTTGCTGACAAAATTTGATCTAATTATGACAGAAAACTCTCCCTTTTAATCGTATATGTGTTACTGTCTATTTTCTACACCTTGTTATATAGAGCCACATTTTCTAACCATTAGAGTTGTGTCTGGTGGACTGTGAAGCGTTCTAATTATTGTAATACAGACAGTCTGTTGCAAATGCCAGTGGTTTTATGAACACGCCTTGAATTTTGTCGCTGTCTCTCACTAAAGTTTCTCAATGTAAAATAAACATCCAAGTCACAAGACAAAGCTTTGTTAGAAAAGAAATAATCCTAACTGAATGTGTACAAGTCTGAGCGGTTAAAGATACGGAAGCACTGATGTAAGAAGTTGGGATTTAGTTTAATGTTTTGTACCTTAATGTTGGCCTGTCTCAATGTAGCTTGGCATTTTCTATGTTATCTGTAAAAAAACAAGCTGAAGTGTGATTTTGTTGGGGATATTTTTATTTCTAAAATGGAAGAATAAAGTATGTGCAAAGATAAACAATTCTCAATGTACAGAAAGTTTCATAACTATCAGTATGACAAAAATGTTTGATTTTAGTTGGTATGTTGCAAAGAAGTAAGGGTGCATGTGTTGTTGTAAAATAGATCGCAAGGTAAAAGCTTCAAGCCAGTAAATGATCAGCTGCAGACAGTACACACTGTTTTGCCACCAGCTACCTTATAGGCTGAAACAGTGATGTGATAAAATAACAACACTACATGGTAAGGTGAAAGTTTCTCATTGTCACATCACACACATGTACAGTTAAACATCAGATTTAAAAATAATTAAAAACTGCTAATACAGTACAGAAGTTTTAACAATACATTTGCAGGTTGCTTGTCTTAAATAAAGGTTTTAAGGTTTAAATTTGGATCCCTACTTGCATTTTAGATAGTGCTTGGACTTGTTGTTTAATATTTATTTATGTTCAGGAAATGCAATTGAAAAAAAAAACAATATTGAAATAGTGTTTGAATATGACATGTTGTGTAATTTTAATTAGTGGCAGGCAAGAAATGAATAAAAAAATCAACGAGTTACATAACATTCAAAGAAAACAAAATCTTCACCAGTGAAGTTCTATTTTTATCTTGTTAAGCAGTTTAACAATACATTTGCATGTCGCTTGTGTTAAATAAAGGTTTTAGGGTTTAATTATGGTCAAATTTGCATTTTAGATAGCGCCTGGACTTTTAAAGTTTAACATTGAAAAACCTTCCTGTGCTCTGGCATTAACAATAGTTGAATTATTGACTTGGTAACAATATGCTTTTGGTTTGGCAATAGGTTTGCATTTGCATAACCCTTTCACCCATGCAATCCATAAGTTTCGTACAGATTCTTGAAGTACACAGTTCCCAATGAACACAAAGAATCCCTGCAAAACAATTGACATTATCTCTTGTTATTGGAAAAATAAAAGTTTAAAAAAAGCCAAGCCCCATTTTGAAGCCATTTTTATTTGACAGCATTATTTAACATTTTGTACAAAGTGTTGTATTCTTTTACTGTTAAAAGGTATATTATAGTTAAAGAAACAAAAAAAAACTTATGGTTTGAACAATATAGTACATCACTTTTACATCTTTTTGGGCTGTTATACTTTTGGGCAGATACATGTTTAGTGTTTCAAAATAGCCTCTATTCAAACAGCATGTATGCTTCATAATACAGCCCTTTTTGTTTATTATTATTATTAGCTTTCATAATTGAATTCATTTATGATGTGTAATTTTATCAAGTCACTTTTGAAGGCTAGATATCAAAAACTACAAAGGCGTTACGATTTTAAAGCACTTTTTACTTGTGATGAAGCTAGAATCGAAAATATCCATGCAATCACAATTCCGTATGTTTCATCTTCAGATAAAAGCATCAGAAATCCAAAAAACCAAGACATCCCAGTCATTGTAATTAACATCATTGCAATTTTAAAATCATGAAACATCGATCGTTTTTGGTTACTGATTGTCATCTGAGTCACGAAACAAATAATGAAATTATGCAATAAAGCCGCTCGTTAAAGCACAGAATATATGTTAGTTTAGTTAAGTTGATTAATAGTTAATTTAATTCTTTATTGGTTTATATCGCGCCCGATCGGACTGAAATAACGGAAAAGTCCGATCGGACCAACGGCCATGGAAACGGGATATTTGTGGGTGAATTAAAGTCATTAGTATCGTCTTGGTAACAAAATATATATTTAATTGCATACATGTTACTTGCAAAAGAGAAAAAAAATACTGAATTAAAGTTGTTAATGCTGTAATCAGAATCCTTTTCATACCAGCAAGTTTAATTTTGTACATTCAAAGTGGGTTATGTTTTTCAAGAAAGGACAGACTAATATTCAAGTGCCATTTATCCAAACAAAAAACAAAGCCTTTTTTACTTACTGCAAAGTTTAATTTAAAAAAAAATCATGTAGATTATGTTTTTTAAGGAAGGGCAGACTAATCTCCAAGTGCCATTTATCCAAATAATACCTTGTTGAAAATCTATTGCATAACTTAATACAGTAGCAGAAATTACCAAATTCCTACGGCAAGTTAGCTCCTGAATAACCACAAGGAAAGTATAGCAGTTAATAATGTAGAGAACGGCTACAGGAAGTAGAAAACCGATATGCAGTGAAGTTTTGTGAAGCCAACACATGTGAGAAGCTTTGTAGATCGATTTGAAGCAATTATCTAAACACAATTTATGAACAGATTAGGAATTTTCATGAAGAAATGGTAAACTGTTGGCGCACATGATACAGACCGATAAAGCAGATGAACTAAGGAAAAAAATTAAGTTTGTCGTAACAAAAAATGGACCTTACTGCTGCACACCCTTTTTATCTATCGTTTTTATGCGACGCTTGTTTCACACCTTTTTTATCATTCTTTTATGTGACTCAAGTGGATATAAATGGGTGTAACTGATGTGGCCCTTCATATCACTGATGATGGCATGAGCAATTGCCAAAATTTTTAAAAAATAAAGCATGACGCTTTTTGCATCTATTTGGGCCGTTATTTTAATCATTAAAATGAATCTTTTTGTGCAACTTTATTGCTAATTTTGTTCTTACTGAAAGATTGCTCATAAATGAATGATAATAAAATTCCTTACTGTACAACAAAAACCTAATTGCCATAACTTTAATATATTCAGTTTACATCATGAGTACCGGCATCTTATTCGAGAAGTATTGAGTAAAATGCATTGAAACTTTCATGCAAAATATACAGTTTTGGATTGTAGAAGTAGAATGTATATTCACCTGCATCCTGGTTATTTAGATCATGAAATACAGCAGCGGTTACATTGATTGTGACTATAAGTAATGGAAAAGTGTAAGCAACAATTGCCGATTTTCTCCAAACAGTTTTGGATGGTATCATGATCTGGAAAACATTACAGTTTTTTTTAGGGTTGGGCATTTGACCGGTCAAATAAAATCTGGTCAATTGACCGGTCAAATACTTGTCAAATAGGTCAAATATCGGTCAAATACTAAACACATTATTAAATCGCAATTTTAGTTAAAAGTTAGAAGTTAAATCTTCTTCTAAACCATAAGTTATGGAAATGAAGGTTTCAACTCATGTAAATTTGTTTGTGAAATAGGAAATGTGCAGTTTATATTATATTACAGAATTTTCCGACTGCATTGCATGCTTCATTTTATCAATGGCCCCACCTGTGTGTCTCTAATTTTCATTCAGTAATCACATTTGTGAACTGGATTCTCATAGTATTCTATATACATCAGATTTAAGTCTAATTTTGACTGAGATTTAACTGCAAAACTCGCTTATCCTGCTTAAAGTCGTAATTTATGCTGTTACCCTGTTGTCACATCTCCATTCATGACAAAAAAGGAATATACAAAGGCTCGATATGTACGTACTTTATCTTAATAAGTACTGACCTGTAACTTATCCACACAAATCTATTCAGGGCAATTATAAGCTAAATATATGGCTACAAACAATTTTTGGGTCAACTATAGAAAAAAGGACTGTAGACCTACAAGTTTACACAGCTGCTTTAAATTACTTAGATTTTTTATCTGCCAATAAAAATGTGCAACATTTGCAAAAATGCCCAGATAAATACTAATGAACTAACTTCCTCTCATGGACACATCACACTAGATTTTTATTAAGATAAAACGGTGCTAGAAGTGATCCATGTTTTTTATTTGCATTGTAAACCTTGCAAAGTTTACCACGACGTAAATCAGATCTTAATTTCGAATTAAAAGTATCTCCTAATTGTTTTGGCATTAATTTCAAATGAACAAAACACATCTATATTGGCTTTAAAAGCACTTATTAATACAAGAATTTGCCATAAACTGTTCTACCTGAGGGTTATTAGAAATAATTTATCCTTTCCTGACAACCAAAAAGCAAGTTCAAGAAAATTTACCACATTTGATTTTTAAAATTAAAAATAGTATTTGACCGGTTAAATAAAGTGCTGTCAATTGACCGGTCAATTGACCGTATTTGACCGGTCAATTGACCGGCTTGCCAACCCTAGTTTTTTTACTGCATTTAAGTGTTTAAAAGTATTTTTACTCATGGAAAGTAAAAAGAATGTTAGGGTGTTGAAAAAAATATTTGTATGTTTTGAGTCATAGCATGACAGGCCAATTGAAGGCGTTATCCTGAATGAGCCGATCACCAAGCATTTACCATATGGCAAGGCGTAGGCTAGAAAAAAGTGGCCTCTGGTTGGATTCAAACCCACAACAGGAGTCTTTCCGGGACTCTCGCTTTACCAACTGAGCTGCACTGGCCCAGTGGGGAGCCCCCTGAAAGTTAAATCACAACACCGCTGTCTGTCTTATATGCTGCACATGTCAGCTTTATACATAGTAGGGGATCGGCCAGTAATCAGTTAAGACTTAGATAAATAATGGGATAATTCAATGGGAACAGAACAGCTGGCCTGCAATGACGTTTCAGGGCAGATCTCAGCTATTCAAGGGCCATGATTTTTAAGATAGCCATAATTTGTTGGCCCAGCTGGTCTGCATCGATGCTTCAATGCTGATCTATTCATCTATGTCTTTATGTTATAAGTTGGTGGTTCACTCAAAAACTTCTTGAGTTCTCAGATAAGTCAGTCGCTGCTGTAGTTTATAATTGTGTTAACGCTTTTATTTACCTTGACAAATGCCTGGTACATGTTATAGGCATTCGCACTCATCCAAAACCAGCATGCTAAGAGCAAGTAGTGCAGTACAGCCGTGACAATGTAGCAAAGAATAGGGTCATCCACTCGGGTTATTCCAGTCAGAAAAACTACATTGATCAACAGCAAACAGATACAAATGTTGATGAGGAAATTTGTCGGTTGTCTGATCCTAAGTTCCCTGCAAAAATGAATGACTTTAACAGATATACAAATTACTCCAGAAGAGTTGCATACGATCAGAATCAGTTAAGATGAACATAAATTCATAATGGGGATCAGCCCTGAAGCGTCTATGAAGACCAGCGATAACGGCATACTCATTTTTACATCACAGTTCGCCAGGCCCATTGAAAGTGCCATACTAAATCAGCTGGTCACCAAGCTGTTTGTTTACGTAACAAGAAATATTAAGTTCCCTATTTAGATGGCATTACCAGTCGGTGTCATCTGATTCCTGTAGTCTGTTATGACATTACTCTTACTTTTTAGTAGTTTTGCCCCAGTTAATGGTTTAGTTGTACATTGAAAATAATGTTGTCTCTTATTGAACCAGTAAGTAGTTGTCAGTCAGAAAATAATGTTTAACTAAATGAAAGAAATGAAATCATGTCATTAGTTGTTTTAGACACAACGAGTTATGTAGCAGTTGCAATAATTCGTGCAAAATCTGCAATAGCTTTTAAGAAGTTAGTTGGTTTTGAATAAAAAAAGAAATCAAAGAGTCCAATGGTTTGGTTTAACTAGAACTTGTCAAATAATGTTTAAACTTTATAATATTTCCTGTCACAGTTAATTAGACTTATAAGCAAACAAAACATAAACATATTTTAATCGTTTTCACTTAAGTTACATAAAACTTAGTACCAGTTTTAGGCAGTAAAAATTTTTGCAAACCTGAAAAATGAATAAACAAATAGTGTAGCTGCAGTTCCCAAAATTGACATCATACAACCGATTGTGGATGCCCAACCCAAAGCTTCGCTTAATGGAAAATATTCTGTTCTCTGCATTTAAATGGTAAAATCTTGTTGTGTTTAAAGAAACTAAATGTTAATTTGATGTTAAATTTTTATGTTAAAATTAATTTGTGAACACTATAAAAAATTCAGTACCATTGTATACACCATGTGAATAAAAATTAGTTTGTCATCAAACTATTAAATTTCAATGAATTTTCTAACAAAGCAACAAAAATAAATCGTAGAAGAGTTTCGTAACCTACCAGCAAAATATAATACCCAGGGCCCAAAAATTTGAATTTGCAATGACATGTTACTTTAGATTCTTCTTCTTCAGCTATACAAATTTCTGAATTTGGATCATTGGAAAGAGAATTAGATGTAATGCAAGTTGTCTTCTTTTTCTGTATAACAGGTGCAAAATAGAAGTGTAAATGACAATAAGAAAAGTTTTAGCACCGCATTGAGTGATTTTCTAATGCATAATTACGCTTTATTGTCAGGTAAAAGTTATAACTTAGCACAGTGTTTCTTAACAAAGTAATTGTCGAACTCGTGCAGGATTTACAATCAGTGTATCTGTGTCATGAAAACTTTATCTATCCTTTTTTTTTTAACAATAAGATCTTATTAGACAATTTTTGATTTGGAATTTTCGATGAGAGAATCTTTGTGAAAGTGATTTCATTTCGTGGCATTAAAAGAAACATCAAAGTATAAAACTTAAATTAACAAACTTATAACTTATATAAGATTAACAAACGGATTGGCAAGCTCTTGCAGGATTCACAATAAGTGTATCTTTGTCATGAAAACTTTAACCCTCACAGGTAGTAACATACAGGTTTCGCTACATAAGGATTGTTAACAAAGGCTTAAACACAAAAAACTTTATTAACTGTATGCTGAATTCCAAACTGTACCAGACTTTCAAGAAAGTAAAAATTTTGGTTAATCAAGAAAAAACTAGATGAGTTGCTATGAACTAAAATGATTTGTTTTTTTATTTATTGCTCCAACATCACCATTGCACATGTTAATAATGCAATTGTTTAAATCTTAAAGCATAAATAAATAAAATAAAATAATGAATTGAATATTGGTCACCTGGCAATTATGATCAGAGGCATTACTCTGTGGATTTTCTGAATTATAATTTAGGTTCACATCTGTATGAGTGGAAACATTTTTACGGCCTTGGGTTGAAGCTTTAACATAAAGAACCTGAAAAAAATATTCAGGTTTTAAAAATATTAAACACCTGCTTTAAAAAGTAAATTAAAAATTACCGAAGAAAAATTCTGAAAAACTCTGTTTTCATTCAGGAAAATGAAAAGTATAGAAACATTCCTTCTTAATTGTTTCGATTTATCATCAAATACTGCTTCAACTTGCACTGAAGCATTTTCTGGTGTAAAATATACTTTTTCATTGACATAATCTTTCTTGATGTTAGCAACCTGAAATAAAAACTTAATTTTTAACTGAAAGCTTTCCCAAAAAGTTAATGTACATCAAATTGGCAACTGGTTAATCGAAAATTGTCTTTCAAAAAACAGCCACAAAAAACTTTGTTTGCAACTTTTTGGCCAAATTGTTTTCTTTACCATTATGTATTAGGAGAATATTTATTTTAAAGAGGAGTGGCCCCAGTTAGTTGCATTACACTAACATAATTTATTTAATATATTATTTACCTGTACATAAATAAACTTGTTGAAAATTGTAAGGTTCTTGTCTTTAGCGACTGATATTATTTTGTCTTGCAGTGTATTTCTGAAAAATACAATAGGTTTCTTAACCTCAATTAAAACAAAAAATCCATATGTGACCTACATTTTGTCCCCAATATTTTCTATTGTAAGACTTTCTGTTTCCAATTCTATTTCCAAAGTGTTTGTGGCATCGCAAATAGTCTTGGTCTAAAGAAGTCATTTTTGTCAATTGCAACTCAAACAGTAAATCTTAGTTAATTTAGATCTTCGTCTAATTCTGACCAAAACTTAAGGTACAAATGATTTGTAATATGGTAAGGCTTTAACTTATTGATTTTGGTTAATCCAGGTCTTCATCTAATTCCGATGAAACTTGAGGTACAAATGATTTATAATGTGGTAAGAACTAAACTAATCGACACTGGTTAATCTTGATCTTCGATCCAGACATTTTTTGGTTCAAAGTTAACATTCCAGATTCCAACAATGAAACAAGAGTAGAACAACCAAAATCTATTGTTACTTACAATGCTGTCTTTTTCTTGTAGTTCATTTTTATCACAAGTGCTCAAATTTACTGATGTGTTGGCTGCAAGTTTTTGATCTGTGTTGAAAAGAATGTTTTTGCACTGTTTATTTAAACTTTTAATGGCAGTTTGCCAAAAAATATTTTATTATATTTAATTTGTCACTAAGATCACTAAGCAGTTAGTGCAACTGCCTAGTGTTCACAAGGTTGTTGGTTCTAATCCTGTCTTGGCTACTTGTGTTTCCCCTAAGCAAGAAACTTGAGCGGCATTGCTTCAACCCTAATCTAATGGTTTAAACCAGTGGTTCTCAAACTTTTTTTTGTTGCGACGCCTCTGGAAAAGTTTTGTGGACTTGCGATGCAACAGCAAATAAAAGTTTATTAAGAAACTTATTATTAAAGTTGTGTTTATTGACACAACAACAAAAAGTTACAAAACGGAAATATTCTGCGACGCCCTTGGAAAATTGAAACGACGCACCAGGGCATCGCAACGCACAGTTTGAGAACTACTGGGTTAAAGTAAATGAATCCGTCAATAAAACAAATTAAAAAACTTATTCAAAAGGAACAATAAAACATGCAACTCGACGACAGTCTCATTGTGTACATAACGCATTTAAATTTTTCCACTGAGGATAAAAATCAAACAAAGTTATATATTTTGCCCTACCTGTGGGTTTTTGTGAATTTCTGCAACTGCTTGCATTGTTGAAGTTTAACGAAAGAAGGAAAACACAAATGTTAAAAAACAATTGCATTCTCTTTGAGCAATTAGGAATTTTTAGACTTCTATAGCAATTGGACTTGAAAAATAACTTAATCGGAAAATCTGTCAACAAATTGCAGTGGTTATGGAACGCCTGCAATAAAATATATTTCATTATTGGAACTATTTTTGTATTTTCACTAATATTTTTCACAAAAATGAACACTATACAGCTACATTAAAAATATCCACCGAATTTTAAAATGCTCGTACTTGCAGCACATTCTTCTGCCAAATGAGGTTTTCCACAAGGAATCAGTGGAGATATATGTTATTTTGAACTCCATAGAGTTAGTGAGCTGAACAATTTGCATATTTTGATTGTTGAATGCAGTTCAGGTAGAGGCTGAACCTTAGTTGACATTGGTGGACTTTTTTTAACTTGCAAATCTTTTAAGTTACATGTTTTTCAGCACGTCCATGCCTTGCATATTATTTGGCAACTTATGAAACTATCAACATGCTTATTTGTATGTTTCAAATAAGCACATGAAAACAAGGGCCGAATATGGATTTTAAAACAACATTTTCAATTTAATAGTGAAAATAACGGCCCAAGGAGACATAAAAAGCGTACATGTTTTATATTTAAACATTTCGGCAAATGCTCATGCCATCACTGATGATATGAAGGCCATATCAGTTATACCTGTTTAAATACACTTGAGTCACATGAAACAATAATAAAAAGGTGCAAAACAAGCGTCGCATAAAACTGACAGATAAAAAGGTGGGCAGAAGTGAGGTGTAAGCCATTTTTTAAATTTTATTTATGGATATGGATTATAATTGACTTTTACTGAATGCAATTATGAGTTTTTCGTCTTGGTGTTGTGTGAATTTTTGCTGCAATTTCATACAAAAATATTGTCTGCTATTAGTGTTATTAGATATTAAACTACCACATGTCAATTGGAAACTTTTTTCCTTCGGGCAAAGGTTTGTTTGCACAGGGTAAACACATTGTTCAGCGACTTGCTATTGCAAACATTGCTGCAAGCATTGTTGTAATGCAGCTTATATTGTTCAATCATTTGCAGTTATGCTAAAAACTGCACTTAAGCTCAGGGAGTGTTCTAGGTTTTGTAATGCATTTCTTTACACCACTGTGAATTCAACTGTATAGCAAGGAGTTTTGCCACAAGGCTTTGCGAATATGTCCAAAGGAACATTTGGTTATGAAGACTCCCTGCCTGACCTGAAAGTTCCCCAGTTGCAAAACACAATTGAAAAGTATTTGGACTCTGTAAGAGCTCGTAAGTCATATTATGTTTGTTACAAGGTTGATTTTTACAATTGACGTTTTTGTTTCTAGTCAGTGTATGTTGGGGTAATTTATTTTTCATAAACAAGCAAACTTTGTGTTTTCGCCGTAAAAGTTAAACTGAAGCAAACATAGTTATTTATATTTTCTTAGGATGATTTTAGGTTTTTAGGGCAGTGATTCTCAAACTGTGTGCTGCGAAATATTTCATGTTTTAAAGTGCAAACATTCCCTTGTGTTTTAGGATTTTATGACGAAATACCGGTGTGCATGACAATGTTTTAAAGCTCATATTATTATGGGTCCCCTTCCCTGAAGGGGACACATATTGTTTTTGTCTATATTTTTTTCTTTCTAACGCAGATTTGTTCCCACGTTTTGGTCAAGAAAGAATGGTTCAAACTTTTTCAAATTTACACATATTACAGATATTGGTCTAAAGATGGTCCATGTGAATTTTGACCCCGTTTGATCCCTCGGTTCACCCACAGCCCCCCAAAACGTGAAATTTTTAGCGCGGATTTGTTCCCACGTTTTGGTCAAGAAAGAATGGTTCAAACTTTTTCAAATGGACACACATAATAGGTATTGGTCTAAAGATGGTCCATGTGAATTTTGACCCCGTTTGATCCCTCGGTTCACCCACAGCACCCCAAAACGTGAAATTTTTAGCGCGGCTATTGTTCCCACGTTTTGGTCAAGAAAGAATGGTTCAAACTTTTTCAATTTTACACACATTACAGATATTGGTCTAAAGATGGTCCATGTGAATTTTGACCCCGTATGACCCAGAGATTCACCCACAGGCCCCCGAAACGTAAATGTGTCTAACGCTCGTTTGGTCAAGAAAGACACTGTAGGCAGAAGTACCAAGAGAGTAACTCACTGGTTTACGATAGCGGGAGGGCTCAGCTTGACGTCGGACAGACGTTTTACAAGACATCGTTTCAGTGATTAGAAATCAGCTGTTTTGCACAGCAATGCTATGTCGTTTTATTAAGTTGTCACTCACATTTTTAGTTTTGGCGAAGGTTTTACACCTATGACGTGATTTAAGCCTAATAACCGTGCTTCTGTTTTGTATATGTCAAGAAAAACTTTGTTAATAAAAGTTAAGATGAAAAAATTAACTTGACTTTTTTGCCAAATAAATGTTTTTTTAAATGCTCGCTGTCAGGTTGGCCGCTGCATGATCACGGGTTACTTAAGGTCAACTAGTCGGTATTACAAACACAGCTCAGAACTTTCTTCATAACGTAGCGTTTTTTTAACAATCAATTTAGGAGTCAATACTCAAGGCATGTATAAATTAGGCTTAACAGTATTGTTGAACACGAATGACGGCGTGCTATTGAAAACGGTGTCAAAAGGTCAAACAGTCGTTTGGCGTGTGCACCCTGAGAGGTTACTACAGGTCAATGGTACTCATTTTGCGAAACAAAGTTAAATGAAAAACAATTTGTTATGTATACACTTGTAGCAAATTGCTTTTTAATTTAAAGTGTCTGTAACATAACTGTTACAGCTTTCTAAAAAAAATTGCCCGACCTTGGAGGACTATATCTGGGTTAAAGCAAGAGATTAGATTTAAGTCTTTGTTACGTTTTTTTAATGTTTTTGTAATTACATGACAATAATAGTGCAAAAAGAATACGAACAATTTTTTTTATTGTTGGGTTAATGCTTTCTAAAAATTTGTCCTTAAGAATGTAAAAATCACCGCAACATTTGTTTACCGTAAATCCGCACAAACATGCGTGTGGGGACCCATTAGTTTTTGTTTACAAAAACAATCATATGTGTAGATCAAATGATGTGTATAGTAAATTGGTAAATATCGTATAGAATATATAAAATGGAAGTATATCAGAAAGCCACTCTTCTAGTTGTTATTGGTAATGAAAGGCATCCTTACCCACTATAATAATGTTAAAATTAAAATTGACATTCTTCAGGTTCTCTTTTATGTTTACCTGTGAAGTGTGCCGTGAAAGAAAATTTTCGTTCTTTAATGCGCAACATGCTTAAAGTTTGAGAACCACTGTTTTAGGAAACAACATGCTTTATTGTTAAGGCATCTTTAAAGTGTTTTTTCTTATTAGACTTACGAAGAAAAGTGTGTGTTAATGTTCTATTTTATTTATTTTTTCAGTTGCAAGTGAATCTGAGTATGAAAACACCAAACAAGTGTGTCGAAAGTTTTTGGAACAAGATGCTTTGAAACTTCAGGAATATTTGAAAAACAGAGAGAAAGGTGAGTTTGTTTGTTTTGTTTTTTCTAAAAGCATTATAACATGTTAAACAGCTGTTGTTAATGATACAGATGCATGGAGCATTGAATGAATAAACTGTTTTTCATAAGCAGTAAATGTGGATATGTTGATTTAACAGTACACAATGGCAGTGCAATGGAAGCATAAAGGATCTGCTATAGTAACATGTGACATTTATATTTCATTACAAATCACAACATGTAGTTTATGAATATAACATATACTGCTTGCAAACTGACAATCAGGTAAATATGGCACTGTGGTTCTGTGCAATTAAAATTGCTAATATGCTCTTTTAAAAGTTATCCAAATTATATTATGCAAAGCAAACAAGATTTCAACAATTTTGAAATACCCGTTCATTGAATTAGATCATAGAAATTGGGTGGAGAAATTATGGCTGGACAAAGGATACCTGGAATTACGGATGCCACTTCCATATATGAATTTTACTGGGACTCCTTCATATGTAGAACAGTTCTGGCCACCACAGGATGGAACGCAGGTTGGCATTGAAGTTTACTGCTTCGTTTTTGTCCATGGAAACTCCAAACTAAAATGACAATCTGTGGGTTGGCAAAACAACCTACTAGTGATTTACTGTAAAGAAACCAGGTCGGTTAATCTGGTTCATTGAGTGGGTTACCTTTCCTTGGTTTAAAACAGTGGTTCTCAACCTTTGGTGGACCGTGGCCCCCTATAAGTAACTTTTTGGCCTCATGGCCCCCTTCAAGGAACCCTGTAGGACCTGTGGCCCCCTTAAAAATGCAAATGGCAATCTCGTGTTGAAATTTGGTACTAATTTAGGCTTTAAACAGGGCTAATAGAATAAACAAGAATCCGTAATCGTAAAAACCTCAATATAGACAAATATGATGTGAAATATTCCAATAAATTAGGGAATAAAGTTAAACAGGAAATGGATTTTAGTGGGTGTTTCTGGTGAATCCACACCTGTGACCCCCCATAACATAGTTTGGGCTCCCCCTGGGGGGGGTCATGGGCCCTGGTTGAGAACCACTGGTTTAAAAGGACACAATATACAGTGAGCCAAACCTGATTCAGTTACTCCAGATCTTCACCTAATGTGGGCAACTCAAAATACAAACATGGTAGATGTGCATCCCACTTTGTTTGTCCGGATAACCCTAGTATCTACCCCGCTAGCCCCCTAAAAGGGGTGAGTTTGTAAACAATGTCAGAATTGGCTAAAATTTGGATAGCTTGTAAAGTATGCCAATTATCGTTATTGTGCCATTGCAGTTCGGGTGTTGTTAACAGCCCTTTGACGTCAGAAACATTAACAGTTGTTGCTCAAAACACCTCTAGTGGTTGAAATTTTAAACGTTGGCAGATTGGACTGAAATTTTGCAGTACTATTGATTGAGTCATTGTGGTTTCCTACTTTTAAGTTTGTGTGTGTTGAACCTCAATTAGTTATCCTACTAGCCCCCTAAAATGAGTTTTTTAATTTAAATAGTTTTTACTCCATATAGCATATTTAGATGTGCACAGTACCAATCACTGTGTTTGTCTTCACAATACCAAACTTACTCATTGTTATCTATTGAATTGCATTATTTTCAACTTTGCATGTGTGGGGACCCATGAGTTTTTGCCTGCAGAAACAACCAAGGTTATAAAAGACGATGGCTAATATGGGACCCAATACAAAATAAGCATAGGAAATATATTTATGTTTTAAAATAGATCATAGTGTATGTGCAAGGGCAATATGTGCTAAGCCACCCTTCTAGTTGTAAATGTTAAAACTTTTCACAGTCCATAAGTAAAACTGATTTTGAATCAGAGTTTCCATTTGCTTCTTTATTATCACTTAGTGGTTAATGTATGTTTTTGTTGATTTTTTTAATGTTGCATTGCAGATAGAGAGGATGGCATTTAGCATACATATTCTTTCTCTCTTTTACCGAGGTTTGCAAGCTGAACGACTGGAAGTTCACAGAGGAAGTGGAGGGACAGTGTTTTCTATGGATCAATGCAGGTAGGCTCTACTCAATCTTGGATTTGTTGATTTATTGTAAGGATTAGGGAGTTGTCTCAGCTTGACCCATTTATTGTAGATTTCCAAGTTTATAATAGTTTTCAAAGTGGTCGCCAGCACGATAGTGAATTTTGGGGAATAAATATAAGATAGGCCGGGGAATTCATATGGGCCGAACATAATACAAATACACAGGAAATTTGGCCATATAACCCTTTGTTTGTACAAAGTAAATCAATTTGGTAAAATGTTTTCATAATACTGAGTAATTTAACTTGAAAGCCATGCTTGATAAATTGGTGTCACTGAATAAAACTAAACTTTCACCAAGTTTTTTCTTCTCATATGGGAAGTATGTAGATATCAATAAGCTGTTAAGGGGAGCAGTACAGAAAAATGTTTGAGAAAGACTGGTTTATACTATCATTCTCATCTCTTATTTTACAGGACAGCATTTAACACATGTCAGACTCCACACCGAGGAAAAGATGAGTTGAATTGCTACTTCAAAACCGTCAGTGAAGGACAATCACCTACCCATGTTATTGTCATATATAAAGGATATCTTTTCAAGATGGATTTGTACAGCAAGAAAACTGGTACATTTGTTTATTTAGCAAAAAAAGACAAGCAAACCATGTGCATCTATGCGATAAATGGATGATTGATTATGGATTTTGATACTTATTTTATGATTTAATATTCTTCTTTAAACCCTAATGCTGAGTAATAGCTTGGACAAATCTGGGTAATCACATATTCCGTTTAATTGCATAGGGATCAAAATTTGGCCATGTTTTGAGAAAATTTAACTGGTAAATCATGGTAGAGCTACTAACACTGAGCATAGGCTTTGGGCCGGTCTGAGAATTTCTGGTAGGTGGCGCAACTGAGCATAGGCGTTTATGGCGCTGTTACAGCAATTTGGGTTTATGGCAAGAATAATTGCCGAGCCAGCACCATAAACACCTATGCTCTGTTGCGCCACCTACCAGAAGTTCTCAGACCGGCCCAAAGCCTATGCTCAGTGTTAGTAGCTCTACCGTAAATCATCCTGTTATTTAGAATCCTGTTATTTGCATGAAAAAGCTAGGCAAATATGTTGGGCAATTACCCATATTTGTCTGTATTACCAATCATCAGCAGTTTAATTTTAATGCAATTGTTTGATATGTTTTCTTTAATTAAACCACAGTATCATAACTGCCCATACCAATTAAGTTATCTTCCCTTCTTTTGTCAGGAAAAGGGTACACTCCTCCGCAGTTTGAAAAATCCATAGAGCAGATTGTTGAAATTTGCAACAATAAGAAAACAGAAGCCCCAGGAATGGCTGCATTAACTTCACTTAATCGCGACAAATGGGCTGATGTCCGAGAACATTTGATTTCTCTCAGTCCTGTCAATAAACAGAATCTATCAGATATTGACACAGCGGTTGGTGTGTTCACTATGGATGACCACAGAGCAGATGTAAGTTACTGTTTTAAAGTATCAATGTTATGTAAACTGTAAACCCTGTCATAAACATGTGCATGTGTATACTGGAAAGCATGACTTTGGGTCTCATTGTCTTTGCCTTACTTGGTTAGTGAGGGTCTTGCACACTTTTTATCAAACTTGTTTATAATAGGGGCAGTGTTTATTATTACCTGTTGTGTATATTTGTTTGTTTCATTAATGTTTAGTAATTTATGATGTCTCACTTTGCAAAAATAGTTGCATGGCATTGTCACTGGTTATTAAAATACAGTGAATTCCGACCCATTGCATATGTACTGTTTGGTTGCATGATATGTTTGATTGCATAAAAATCATAAAACTTTGGCCTATTACTGGTCAAGAAACTTTTAAGCCTACTCAGATTGTCTGAGTAAACGTTTAAAAATACTTGACAAGTTGGCTATTTATGGGTATCGCCATGTAATTACCAATTCAGTTGTTGCACCGATTTTTGAGTTATCAAAGATACTCAACAAACAATTCTATTGAAGATTAATACACCAACCGCTTTACCATTAAGTGTTTCACAGAATATCCTTTTCTTTTTATAAGCGGTTTTTATAGCACATAAATCAAAATGAGGGTTTGATACATTAATGTTACTTGAAATGTCAGTTTAAATGCTGTCTTAAATCCAGAGTCCTCTATACTTTGGCATTGTTTTATTGCAGGTGACAACTGAGATAATGTACAATGTGCTCTGTGGGAACCCAATCAACCGCTGGAGAGATAAATCACATAATGAAGTTTGGTCAAGAAATGGAACAGTGGCCACTTCATGTGCACATTCTGCTATAGATGGGATGGTAATGGTCATGTATATGGAATTCTCTACAGCTGTTCTTAAAAAGTGCAATGGAAAATGGACTGGATCATTTAATACTGGTAGGACTGGATAAATATTTTGTGGACTGTTTATTAATGTTTGTTGCAGACAAATGGGGTTTATCGCATAATCAATTCACCAGCTTTTTGCAAATAACTAGGTTATGCAATTAAGCAGAAAAAAATCTTAGTAAGATTAAAGGCTACATTTTTCCTGTATGCCAGTAGTTCACAAACTGTGCGTCACGACGCCCTGGTGCGTTGTTTCAATTTTCCTAGGGCGTCGCAGAATAGTTCTGTTTCGTGGCTTTTTGTTGTTGTATTAACAAACACAACTTTAACAATAAGTTTCCTCATTAACTTTTATTTGCTGGTGCGTCGCAAGTCCAGAAAACTTTTCCAGAGGCATGGCAATAAAAAAAGTTTGAGAACCACTGCCGTATGCAATTAAGCAGATAATACTAGTCTTACTGTAATATGGTTTTATGATGTCAATCCCAATGCAATTAAACAGAAAGTCTGATCATCCGGTTTACAATTAACTGAAATGACATGTGTTAAAGTTACAGATAATAACCTTTTTGTACAAAATAAAATGTACTGTATTATCATTAATGATTATGTTCTGTTTAACTGTATAAAAACTTGGGAAAATGGTTAAGTGGTTAAATAGAATCAATAACTTGTTGATGGAATATATTTAAAGTTTGCCCACTAAGACTGATCCTTTTTACTATGAACAATTTACGTTGTCTAAAAAATGTGATTTTAACATGTATGCTATCAGCACCGTGTTAATACAATTGAATAACGTATGTATAGCTTGTCACAAAACATAAACTTAGCACGAAGAACACTTTTGACAGCTGAAAAAGCCAGCGCTTTTACATCTAAATATTTAAACAGATGATGTTAGCCCAGTAGAAGAACTGAAGTTTGAATTAAGTGATGTTGTATCTTCTGCCATTGAAGAGGGAAAGAAAATTGCATACAAGTTTAACGATGACCTCTGGTTGAAAAATATTGTCTACACCCACTTTGGAAAGAACAAGCTAAAACAACTAAAGGTGGCAAACTTTTAACCACCTGCATTTGAAATGTGTGAATGCGTTTTCACATTGGCATAATAAATAAATTAAATAATGCTCTATTAGCAAATTTATTGTTTTATATGACGTTTTAACATCCTATTTATGTACAACCCCTAATGTACAAATTAATGTACATCTAACCATTAAAATATAATTGGACTATAGACATACATAAATGAGTACATGAATGATTCTTCCATCATGTTTCAAAGTTTCTGAGCGTTGTGCAAAGTGTATAACCCAAATAAACTTTTAAATAATAACCAAAGATATTATTTAAGCATTTGCATGTCATACAATAACTGTTTAGCTTTTAAAAACAATTCAAACTTAAAATAGTATCAACTAGCATGTTGCTTGGTAAACAAAGACTATAAAAAACGTTTGTCCATAGAATTGATGCTGTACATGGAAATGTAGATATCTCACAATTTTACTGCGATTGAGGTGTTTTTCATAAAGCATATTTCTCATTTTAATGTAGATATACCCTGATGCAATTGTGCAAACAAGTATTCAACTGGCATATATGAGATTACATGGAGCACCTGCTTCAACATATGAAACTGCAACCACTAGACAGTGAGTACTTTGCCACACAACTAAAGTGTAAAGTGTAACTTGGGTATAAAAAGTTTTTCATTGCTACTTTGATATTACCATGCCAACCATCAAATCAACAGGGCATGAAAAATGATTACATTTCTGTAAACAATATCCATGGGCTAGATAACCCTGGAGCATATAACACTGCTTAAAAAATAATTAGATATAGGAAGTGCTGTTTAAATTAAATCGATGCAATAGCTTATATATGATGTAGCACACTTCTGTTGTAATGTTTGTAGCATGTTCCGCGATTTAGATACGTAAAGTACAATTGTGTTCCAGAAATCTGAAAAGTATCAAAAATGTAAGCACATCTGGAACACTATATACGGATCTGTTCATAAGTTTAATGGTGAAAATAACGGCCCAAATAGACGTAAAAAGCGACATGCTTTGCCTTCATATCGCCGATGATGGCATGAGCATTTGCCGAAACGTTTGAACAATAAAGCATGACGCTTTTTACGTCTATTTGGGTCGTTATTTTCACCATTAAGCACATCTGTGTTTTGGATAATTGTTTTTTATCATTTTTTTACATGTAAAAGAATTTGTTTTGCTGTTATTGTTGTTCTTGTTTAAACAAAAACTGTGCTTTTAAACTAGTTTGCTAAGAATATTCATCAGAAACACATTTTTTTACAGATTTTATCACGGACGTACTGAGACATGCCGTACGTGTACACCAGAACTTGTAGCGTTCTGCATGGCGGCGATAAAGAGCAAGAACAATAGAGATCAACATGTTTGGTCGTTGTTGCGAGTTGCACATGCAAAATTTGTGCATTTAATGCAAGAGTGCAAGAATAATCGAGGCTGTGACCGTCATCTGTTTGGTCTTGCTGTTGCTGCTGGGGTAAGTTTGATCAGCAGTTTTTGCTTTGTAGTATTACCTTTTTGGGGAGTGTTTTTTGTAATGTTTTTCGCGAGTACACTTATATATGTACATAACACAGATTTAGACACATTTTAAGTTTGTTTGGCAACAAAATGGCTTCCTAATTTTTTCTAAGCATTGTGTAAAAATGGGCAGGGTAAAAAGACTATGGTCAGTCTTTTAAATGTATTATTAAAATGATAATATTTGACAAGGTCTTGCCAATAAAGGTTCTGTATTCAGTCAATAAAAATACACAAACACATTTTTACAGTATTTTACAGTTATAGTGTTATATCCTTAAATACATAAGACACAGAATTGTCTACCATGTTTTGCTAGATTATCATGATCTTTGTCATCTTCACAGTTATTAGGGGTCCCCTTCCCTGGGGACACATATTGTTTTTGTCCGTATTTTTTTTATTTTTTCTGTCTAACGCTGGTTTGTGAGACGCGTTTGGTCAAGAAAGAGTGCTTTAAATTTATTCAAATTTACAGAGATGTTAGCTAATAATCCAAATTTGATCCTCCTGAAGTTTAACCCCGATTGACCCAGCGGTTCACCCACAGGCCCCCAAAACGTAAAATTTTTAAAACGGCTGTACTGACTAAAGTACAGCGTCTTGGAGTTTCTTGCTTTGTTGTTTGGTGCAATGTAAGGTTTTTTAAAGAATTTTGTATCTTTTTTTCGGATTCACCCATTAAACTCCAAAATAATCGGTTTTAGTAACGCTGGCTTGTGAGACGCGCTTGGTCAAGAAAGAGTGCTTTAAATTTATTCAAATTTACAGAGATGTTAGTTAATAATCCAAATTTGATCCTCCTGAAGTTTAACCCTGATTGACCCAGCGGTTCACCCACAGGCCCCCAAAACGTAAAAATTTTAAAACCGTTGTACTGACTAAAGTACAGCGTCTTGGAGTTTCATGCTTTGCTGTTTGGTGCAATGTAAGGTTTTTTAAAGAATTTTGTCTATTTTTTTCGGATTCACCCATTTTTCACCCTTTGAACCCCGAAATAAACGGTTTTAGTTTTAGGGCAGAAATACAAGCCCTATGGTGCAGAAATATTTTTAAAAAATAACAATTGTTTAAGCAGGGTATTCGTTTAGTATTTAAAATTTTGCCAGTTACCTTTACAACCCATAATATGTATACGCTATGAGTCAGATATAAGTCCCAAGGGAGGAATTCACTGGTTTACAATTAAGGCGGCAGAGCGGGAGTGCTCAGCTTGACGTCCGGACAGACGTTTTACGAGACAGTTGTTTGGGTGATTAGAAATCAGCTGTTTTTTGTGCAGCAATGCTGTGTCGTTTTATTGAGTTATCATGCGCATTTTCAGTTTTGGCAAAGTTTTTACACCTAAGAGGTAATTTAAACTCGATAAACGTACCTCGTGTTCGTTTATGTCAGGCAAAACGCCGTTGATCAACATAAATATGAAAAAATAAACTAACTTTTTCAAACGCCGCGATAAATGGTCTTTAAATTCTCGTTGTCAGCTTGGCCGTCGCATAACCACGGGTCACTAAAGGTCAACTTTTAGGCATTACAACACAGTTAAGAATTTTTCGTCATAACGTATCTTCTTTATTTTTGACAAATCAATTCAAGAATCAGTACTTAAGTGATGTATAAATTAGGCTGAACGGTATTGTTAAACACTAAGGACTGCATGCTGTTATAAACAGTGTCAAAAGGTCATTAAACAGTCGTTTTTGCGAAACAAAGTTAAGTGAAAAACAAGTTGTTATGTATATCTTTGTAGCAAACGACTTTTCTCCGCTCTGCTGCCTTAATCGACAGTTGAGATAACAGTTGAGGCTTTCTAAGAAAATATGTGTTTAAAAACTGAACGTAAACAACAATATCAAGGTCAAAGCAAGAGATTAAATTGAAAGTATTTTCCCCGTTCTTTTTTCACCGATTTTTTGTAATTATATGACAATAATGATGCAAAAAGAATATGGACAAAAACTTTTAAAGTTAATGCTTTGTGAAAAATTTGTCCTAAGAATCTAAAAATAACCGCAACATAGGTTTACCGTAAATCTGCACAAACACGCGTGTGGGGACCCATTTGTTTTTGCTTGCAAAAACAATCATACATGTAGACACGATAGTGTGTAGTATAGTAAATTAGTAAATATCACATAGAATATATAAAATTGAAGTATATCAGAAAGCCACTTTTCTAGTTAACTTTCTATTTTTCTATTGGGTGTTTTTTTCCACTGTTATTCAGAAGGAAATTTGCATTTTATTGATTTGATTTTATCTTGTCGCAATGCATGACATGGCTGTGAAATAACAATGGATTTTTTTACAGGAACTTGGACTTCCTATGCCTGACTTGTTTACAGATCCGATGTACACGAAAACTGGAGGCGGAGGAAACTTCACTCTCTCAACCAGTTTTGTTGGATTTTTTAATGTAAGATTTTACATTGGTTTTATGTTAAGTCAAACATTGGGCTGAATTTCTGGGTTTAAACCAGAGTTGTTTTTTAATTCATCTACAAGTTTTTGATATTGTGTCTGCATCATGATTAAGAAAAAATCAGTTATTCGCATAGGGGTTGAAAATTCAACCATTGTTATGTATTTAAAAATCCATACAGTCACATAATCTGGTAAATTGCATAATGTGTGTAATTGCTTAGCGATCAAAATCAAAATTTTAATGTTTTTATGGGTCCCCTTCCCTGAAGGGGACACATATTGTTTTTGTCCGTATTTTTTTTTTCTTTTTTCTGTCTAACGCTGGTTTGTAACGTCCGTTTGGTCAAGAAAGCGTGCTTCAAATTTATTCAAATTTGGACAGATGTTAGTTACTAATCCGAGTTTGGTCCCCGTGAAGTTTGACTTCGAATGACCCAGCGGTTCAACCACAGACCCCCAAAACGTAAAATTTTTAAACGCTTGTTTGTAACGCTCGTTTGTTCAAGAAGCGTGCTTCAAATTTATTGAAATTTGGACAGATGTTAGTTATTAATCTGAGTTTGGTCCCCGTGAAATTTGACCCTGAATGACCCAACGGTTCACCCACAGACCCCCAAAACGTAAAATTTTAAACGCTCGTTTGTTATGCTCGTTTGGTCAAGAAAGAGTGCTTCAAATTGATTCAAATTTGGACATATGTTAGTTATTAATCTGAACTTGATCCTCCAGAAGTTTGACCCCAAATGACCCAGCGGTACACCCACAGGCTCCCGAAACGTAAATGTGTCTAACGCTCGTTTGGTCAAGAAAGACACTGTAGGCAGAAGTCCCAAGAGAGTAAGTTACGAATAATAGGGCAGAGCGGGAGGGCTCAGCTTGACGTCGGACAGACGTTTCACGAGACGTCGTTTCGGTGAATAGAAATCAGCTGTTTTGCACAGCAATGCTATGTCCTTTTATTAAGTTATCACTCACATTTTCAGTTTTGGCAAAGGTTTCACACATATGACATGATTTAAACCTAAAAGGCGTGCTTCGGTTTTGTATATGTCAAGCAAAACTTTGTTAATCCAACTAAATATGAAAAAATAAACTTGACTTTTTTGCAATATAAATGCTTTTCTAAATGCTCATTGTCAGGTTGGTCGCTGCATGACCACGGGTTATTTAAGGTCAATTAGTAGGTATTACTAACACAGTTCAGAACTTTCTTTCGTCATAACGTAGCGTTTTTTTTAATCAAATACTCAAGGCATGTATATATTAGGTCAAACGGTGTTGTTGAACACTAAGGACGGCGTGCTATTGAAAACGGTGTCAAAAGGTCAAACAGTCACTTGGCGTGTGCACCCTAAAGGTTACTACAGGTCAATGGTATACTCGTTTTGCGAAACAAAGTTAAATGAAAAACAATTTGTTATGTATACACTTGCAGCAAATCGCTTTTTAATTTAAAGTGTCTGTAACACAACTGCTACAGCTTTCTAAAACAAATTGTGTTTGAAACCCGACCTTGGATGACAATATCTGGGTCAAAGCAAGAGATTAAATTCAAAGTATTTGTTTCGTTCTTTTTTAATGTTTTTGTAATTATACGACAATAATAGAGCAAAAAAAATACAAACAAAATTTTTTATTGTTGGGTTAATGCTTTCTAAAAATTTGTTCTTAAGAATTAAAAAAAATGTTTACTGTAAATCCGCACAAACACGCGTGTGGGGACCCATTAGTTTTTGTTTACAAAAACAATCATATGTGTAGATCAAATGATGTGTATAGTAAATTGGTAAATGTTGTATAGAATATATAAAATGGAAGTATATCAGAAAGCCACCATTCTAGTTTAAAAAATGTTTTAATCATCCAGTTTGTTAAAAAGCTTGACAGACTAATTTCACGATTAATTGAATTTTTCTGTACCATTTACAATCTCCTTTTTTATCAGACAAAACATTTACAGTATGTGAAAGTAATGTTAAATGAACTTTACCCTAAATTTACTATAATATATCTTCATCAATTTGTGTTCTACCTTTGTTTGCAGTCAAGTGGTGTTGTGGCTCCTATGCTGGATGATGGTTACGGTTGCTTTTATCGCATTATAGATGACTCTGTTGTGTGTACTATGACATCATGGAGGTATTCCATGCAAACCAACTTGACACGTTTCTCAGCTTATCTTGAACAAGCTCTACAGGATGTTTATGAGATGTTTGTAAACATGAATGATTCAAAACTATAAAAACATTTAATTAGCAAATGCAGTGTTGTAATTTATTTCGTACTAACATTTAATTTTTTCCGGTGGTACTAAATTATGTGGTATGTTACCGCAAAGCACTGACAGGTGGGGCTAAGCGGCATTGGTGAGGTTTTGTAATTGAAATAGTACTAGAATCATTTACCCTTGTTAGGGATTGTATTCTCACGTTTCACACACCATGCAGTATTCTAAGTGGTATATAATGCGGTAACATGCATTATGTAGAAGCACCCCATTTTTTCCAGTTATTGTCATTCAGGAATTTATTTTTTGTTATGTTTCCAAAGTTCAACAAACTAAGACTAACCAACAAAGAAAGACTTTATGCTATGATGACAGTCAATAAGTTTTCTTTTTTAAATCGTTGTGCTGCTAATTTTTGTTTTTGTAGTTATATGGCATATTTGCAACATACTCTCTGCAATATATTTGCAATGTACTATCTTGCTAAACCACGCCTTTATATTTCCAATAAGAAAAACATTTTCCAATCAGGTATAAAAACAAACTGACAGTCAAAAATGACACCAAATCAACTGTAAGATAAAAATTTATTAATGATAGATACTGAACCAATTATTTTTTATTTTTTAGAGGTTTTTAACCAATGCTAAATTTTCTACCCTATTTTTTATTTAACAAACCAAACTTGGTCTTACTAATCTTTATTTGTTGTCAGATAAAAACTGAAGCCTTGATATTACAATTTTGTTACGATTTACTATCTCTATTGGTCTAGATCAGTGGTGTTCAACCTTTTTCACTGTGGGGCCATTTACAATAACCATGATTAGATCGCTGGTTGCACCTTTGTATAACACAAATTGAATTTACTTTGTTGCATATACCAAATAGGGCTCTATTACATTCTCATGAACAAGTTACATTCTCATTTGATTATAGCCACATATTGTCAGGTCACAGAAATATATATTTATAATAATTGGACTGGTTTGTCAGTACATTCGATATCCAAGGATCCTTGCAGGCCACAGAACCTTTAATTATTGGGCCGCATTTGGTCAGAGGGACAAAGGTTGGCACCCCTGGTTTAGACATTAATTCTGTGCATTAAAAATGGGGTGACACTAAAACGCTGAATGGGCGGGACGAGCGGAAGATGGGTGGCGGGACATCGCGGAAATCGCTAAATATTGGGTAAATTGCTGACGGTTAGTGCTATTAGGGTTGGGTTGAGGTTTTATAATAGTATGTGAATCAAAAAATGTTCCTGCCTAAAACTTATTTAGCTGTTTCCTGACATTCAGAAAAAATGCTTGGGCGGGAAGTCTCCCTCGGCCGCTGAATGTTTCCCTCGGTCGCGTAATGTATCCAGGGGAATTATTTTTAAGGATTTTCCATTATAAAACCTTATCCCAACCCTAATAGCACTAACCGTCAGCAATTTAACCCGATATTCAGCGGTTTCCGCGACGCCCCGCCATCTCCCGCCCATTCAGCGTTTTAGTGTCACCCTTAAAAATGTGATTTTATTTTACTTACTTATTAAGTCATGACAGGAAGAATTGTGTGGTATTGTAAATTTCATTTTCTACCTCATAGATTTTGCATTTTAGAAATTTACTCAAATTTCAGGTGTTGCAATTTATAAATGAACATGTCGTCGATGCAATATTAACAGAGTGGCTGCAATTTATTATGTAGCATTTTCTCCTAATACTTAAAATAAAAAAGTAAGTAATACGTACGTGTTATGTGGAATTCACATGTTATTTCAGGTTATGTCGTCTTAATTTGCGACAGCGCCGATTTTTTTTTTGTCTTCTTGAAAAATATGTTTTTTCGCAATTGTACTGTTACGACTTCTTTCAAAGAACGAAATAAATACGTCAGAATTGCAAGCATAGAATTGTGTACAAGTTTAAAATTGCTTTTTTGCAAACTTAAACAAAAATTATCAAACAATTTGAGTCTAACGAAAGAGTATATGTTTGTTTGTGCAATAAAAAAAATGACAAAGCAGAAATTTGATTTCTGAATTTATTTGATATAGTTTATGCGTACTTACGTATGGGAAGTCCCAAACCAAAGAGAACTAGGCAACAGTATATACTTGTGCAACAATGCCTTCAAAAACCATTTAGGTGAGGGTTGCCATTCGTCCGGATTTTCCCTGACATGTCAGGGAATTTAGTGTTTAAATCTGCGTCAGGGAGAAATGTTAAAATGTACCTAAAAGTCCGGAATTCAAGAAAAATTATTTGTATATATTATAAAATTAATGTACCAACGGAGAAAGTTTCTAGTAGATAGCTACAACCGCGACTATACCATGAAACGATAAGAGGTAAACTGGCGGCGCGCAGGTACCTGTTACTGTTTGATGTGTGTGCGCGCGTAACAATACCTGTTTGTTACTAGATGTTTAACAATATGCGTTAAATACACAAATAAAAATCCGCGTCTCAAGAAAACACAGCATTCGAAGCTACATGAGAACGTGGGAACTTTCATTTAACTGTGTACCTATTATGCAGGGAACTAACTCACAACTAAAAGTCGAATGCGTGAGACATCAGAACATTTTTACAGTGGCATTTTTCTTCAAATTTATAAAGGTCCTTGTGACTCCCATCGTTTAATTTTTTTGGTTAAAAAAAAACTTAACTAAACAGAAGCGTGCGCAGAAAGTTAATTGACAAGGATATCAGAGTATCGTATGTAACGTTTTCTCGTGTCGCTGTCCGTGCGACTTCCCATTCTAATTTATTCCGGAATAGAAGTGTTTGGATCGCAAAAATGGTCAACGCAGCGGTTCTCAGACTGGGGTCCGCGGTCCTTTAGGGCATTTTGCGGGGACCTCGAAAAGGTGGAAGTAATTCTATATCCTTATTTTATCCAGTTTGTGCAACTGGATAAGCTGAAATCAAAGTTCAAGTGAGAATCGACCGTCTCTATTGTTAAACAATAGGCTTTATTGCATGACAACTAACAAAAATGCAATTGTTCGCGCACAATTGTAATGTTTTTGTCCTGTCTGTGATGTCAGATTTGGATCGTTGTTATGCGTAATTTTGCATAACTAGCTAAAATCCTGCAATCAACTTTCGTTTTTCTGAAATACACACTCAGACTTACGTCAACACATTTAGACTTAAAGTTTGAGAAAAACTGGGTTCACGCAACCGAGATAAATTTAGTCAGGGATTGTGTTTCATAAAATATGGCAACCCTAATTTAGGTAAAAAAGGCTACTGCGTGCTCTGCGCATGGCTTTTGGCAAAAAGCGTAAAGAGCAAAACGAGGGCAAGGATAGCATTGTAGTTTGAAGATTAGGTTTTTGGTAACTGTACAGGAGTGTTACTAGTTTTCAAATTGACCCAAAATTTAATGTGTTTTTCATTTTAGCGACAATGAAGGCGTTTCTGGAAATGTAACTGCTTCACCTATGTAATGAAACTTTTAAATCTTCTTCAATTTTGTCTTGCTTTTAAGTTGTTACGTTGCCAAACGCCTCTCGTTGCTAAACTGTTTACTAACGGAGCATTGCAAGAGCAGGGAATTATGAGCTAAACCACGGCAAAGCTAACATCGTATATGAAGACAGTAGCTTTATACTTAAGTTCTGGGACTCTCAAGTCTATAGTTCTGCTTCATAGATAATCTGTGGAGAGGCTGGGAATATGGAATAAGAGCGGCCTATTGCAAGTTTCCAACATTCGGAGGCAGGTAAGATATGGTTATATTTTGTCTGTATTAACATTTTTAACGCCTTTTGAAAAGTGTGATTTGGAATAAGTTTGTTTCTGTTGATACGTAATAGTTTTTCAAAAAATTTACCTAAAAATTGGCGTTAAAAAGGCTTATTTGTGTCCATACTTTTTTGTTTCAAATACCTTCGTCAAATTACAGATAGCCATTCTGGTGCTTCCGGCAAGCACTGATGATGCTTTGCAAGCACCAATCAAGTCACGCCACATCACGTCAATTGGACTGCAGAAAATGTTAAGGTTTTTGCCTCTCGCAATAATTTTATTATCTCAAAGTGAAATTCACTAATTGCTACAGTAAAGCCTGCAATTGGACGGCTGAAGAACGCCCATCTGACGTTTTAGAAGCAAGCGTCCTGATTGGTCAACAGAAAAAGAAAAAAATTGATGCAACTTGTTCCTTGTGCGTTCGATCTGTCATTCCTTTGAGCAACTTGTGGTGATGGTAGCTGTGTGACTGTGTCGATGGGAGACTGACAAAAAGACTTTGCAGCAGTGAATAAACAGGTAATTTGCGAGTTGCAATTGAACTTGATCGGTATCTTTGTAAAAGTAAACTCGGGTGCACACTGGTTCACTTTGCATTGATACTGTGGTAATATTTTTGGGTAATTTTGCAATTTAATTGTAATTGATAATTATCAAATACTCGATACCGTTGCTGTATATTTTTTTTCAGGTCGTCGGATGGCTTCAATCGCTTTGGAGGTGCAGAAAACAGGCGAGTAATGACTTTTTTCTGTTTAAGTATGTTGTTGGTAATAAATTAAATTAGTTTAAAAGTCTAACATGAGTGGGCAGTATAAAGTGCACTATGCTGTTTTCGCATGTTGACATAGTTAGATAAATATAACTTAAAATTTAACATTATGCCTTAAATCCCAAATATTGCATCTGCTTTGTTTTTGCAGGAGGAAGAGAATTGTCGGAAATTGGAAAGATTTATTAAGTTAAGTTTTATTATTTCTTTGCTTACAACGTTGCGTAGTTTACGGTTATCAGTGCGTACAGAAAGGTGTAGTTTAGTCAGAATAGGCAGTGTCAGCAAATGCGTCAAACCAGCTCATTTTTACTAATGAGTTCATTTCTGTACGATAAGCCCTTTATCCAATCCATTCTGTTAACAGGTTTTTCCACCACGGTCCGGAAACATATGACCAAATAAATCGCCGTAGCAAGAATCCAACTACCTAAGGTAATTAAACACAAACGTAAACCTATGTAATTCAGTCGGCGATTGGCAATAAACAGTACCTTTGTGATAGCTTTGGTTTAAAAATACGGGTAATTGCGTTTGGGCCATAGTGGGTATTTTTAACACATTTCTGCCGTTGATACAACGAATAGCAACCCCGTTGTTTTGTTCATATGTTGCTTGGGCATGTTGCATTCTCTTACTTTGCATTTTAGGTGTGTTTGTGGGTTGCTATTCAGTTGCCAGCATCGGTAGAAGTGTCGGAATTAAATAATAAAGCGAAATAAAATAATCGTGTGTCAGTAGCGCCGCGTACAACTTTAATAAAATGAAATTATTTTGACAAACTTAGGCTTTCAAATGGAGCTTGAATACTGTTGTTAGTTTTGTCACAGACGTTTAAAGCAGCAGACAAGCATCCGAAAACAAATGGGGTGGGAAAGATTATGGAGGAATCCAGTTCGTACCAACAGTATTAGAAGCACAACATCCCAAATGTAAGTGTACATGTTTTATTTACAAACGGCGCTCTTTGAAGATTGTTTTACTTTTGACAGTAACAAGTCACCAACAGAGGAACCAGGATAGGAAGCAACTTTGGTGGGAAACCTAGTGAAGATGCGATTTTTATATCAACGGGATTAGAAGCGCAACATCTCAGATGTAAGTGTACATGTTGACTGAATTTGTTGTTTGTTTATTTTTTGGTTTTTTTAACTCTGGTGACATAGAATACTCGGCAAAAACGGCCATCTTTAAACATCTTTTATTTTTGACAGCCAACGTCAAGTCATCAACAGAGCAACCATCGCTACCTGGAATGAGGAATGTAAACAATTCAAATAATTGGTGAGTGCAATAGAATTTTCTCAATTGACCAAAGCTTAAATAAATCGCGCTTTAATTTTAAACTTAACAACTTGCGCATTAAATGTGTGGTAAAAATAATCGTTGAAGGCTTACAGGAGTGCACCCTGTTTAGCTTTTTGCGGTCATTTTTGCGATACCTAAATTAATAGGTAGTGTAATCATAAATAAATATTATTGCACTGTTTTGTCTCTTGATGTTTCTGTTTCAGAAGTTTCTGGATTGAACACGCGTGGAAAACTGTCATGACACCATAATGAGTGATGACGTATCGTGAACTTCCAGGGATGAAGCAATCTTCGAATGATGACGTCATGATGGACTTTGGGATGACGTCACGATGGATGTTGTGTTCTCTAATATTTTGTCGCATCGCAAACAATAAACTAAAACGTTGTGTTGACACTGCATGTATGTGTCTAACTATTTAAAACATTTTTTTGTATGTTTTAAATAATAAGACAATTTCCACACAGACATATCGACAAATAAAATTCCACGCATCACAAATTCCAAACGCTACTCTTACTTCACTTTCCATTCTTGCTAGACTTCTCTTGCTGTTTTGTTTTAATTATATTTTGATAAAACCAAATTTACTTTGTTCATGAGCTATTTTCTTGTTATCGTTTATATTCGTTCCTTCATTAACTTCAACACTTTTTAGGCGACTTGCCTCTTTGCATTCTTTATTAGTGGTCACGTGATCTCGTTTTCGTTTCCTTTACCCTCGTAGTGTTGTGGCTGTGTAATGCGAACTTCGTACAATACTGAAATATACCACGTTTGCTCACCGAGTTATAAAAAAAATCTCGAATCCCATCTAGTGATGTTGACGAAACAAACTGCACATGACTGTGTGTCCAGCAGGTCCTAAGTCGTTGGTAGAGTTTGATCCAGCGACTTCGCATTTCGGGACTTCCATCTTACCCAATACATTAACCAGCTGCTTACAAGCTCTCATACATAAGTCCAGGACCCTCCGGACTGTTTTCAAGTACTTTCCAGGTTATCATTTGATTGTTATAGCACTTGTTTTCTGTTTCAAATCACAAAGAGAAGGGATTGGAACGTAAAACTTTGGATTCCGGGTTGTCTTTAGGACTTTCTATTTTTACCACTACACCAAGGAGCTGCTTACAGGTGCTCATCGTACTCTTATACATAAGTCTAGGTGCTCCATGTTTCAAAACCTTGTCAAAAATGAGAGATCGGACTTACACATTAGGCGAGGACCTCTTTAACGACTTGTACACCTTACAATACCTGCTGATTGCTTCTCTGGCGACATGACTTAGAGCGATGCAAGCAAGATTTGAACCGAACAACTGCCGCGTAACTACCTAACTAACCTAGCTAACCACTACACTACCGACCTGCTTGAGGAACCATCGCCAAAACTCACGTATCTGTTTAGTGTTTATTGATGGAAATTGAAACTTATAGGGATCGTTTGAATCTTGGATTGCTGTCACCAGTCGTGGTGTAGAGGTTAGTTCCTTGCTTCTCAAACCTCTCACCGCAGTTCGAACCCCGGTAAAGATAAACTCTCCCCCGGTAAACGATATTCGGGTTCGAACGTTGCCCCTCTGATAAAACTCTCTGGTGACCCTCGTTGATTGAGGTCTCTCCCCGCTGTAACAATCTCATCTCTCGTTTCCCGGGCTCTAAGCCACAGCCAATGGCCATAAGTCGTCAGCGAGCTAAAGTTTTCCCCCTTCATCTATGTGTGTCACTCCACTCTCAAACCAAGATCGTAGACCTATCTAAATGAGATCACAATTGAAGGGCGTTTTGCACTTTTTTGGAAAACCGCCCAATATAATACAACAAAAATAGGTCGGGAATGTTGTATAGAAGTATTTTAAGACACTTTTGGGGGGCTGAGGAGGTGGAGGGCCCTTCGGGCCCTGCTTGCGCCTTCGGCGCAAGCCCTTTCCAGGAGGGGGAGGGGGGGGCGCTTTTTGGGGGCTTGGGAGGTGGGGGGCCCTTCGGGCCCTGCTTGCGCCTTCGGCACAAGCCCTTTCGGAGGGTTGGACCGATGACTTGGATTCGAACCACCCATTTGAACTGACGCTTCTTTGCATTTACCCACTACACCGCGCAAGCGCCCTTCGGTCTAAGGGCTAAACTGACTTATGACTTGTTCTTTTCGTCGATTCGTATGTCAATAAACAAAATATTTCTGCGTTTGAACGATCAGCGTGAGGTTCGTTCGCTTATGGGAGGCATCGAAGCCAGTTAGACACATTGGGGGGACCTTGGAAATGGGTTAGGCCCATGGGTGACTTAGAGTTAGAGGACCGATTGATGAGATCAGAGCGGGAAGAGACCTCAATCAACGAGGGTCACCAGTGAGTTTTATCAGGGGGGGCAACGTTCGAACCCGAAGTGTGTTATCGGTTACCGGGGCAGAGTTTAACTTTACCGGGGTTCGAACGGTGGTGAGAGGATTAAGAAGCAAGGATCTAACCTCTACACCACGGTTGGTGACGGCATTCCCAGCTTCAAGTGGTCCTTATATGTTTTCGGCTGTAGGGTTCAGCCAAAAAGAAAGCAGAGATGTAGCTTTTGGAATTCGAACTCAAATCTCCAGCATCTGAGGACAGGATCTTAACCGCTACACCAAGAGAGGTGACGGCAAACCCACCAAAAACTGACACAGTTGTGAAGTTGGCGACTCCTTCCAGAAAAAAAAGACTAATTCTGGGACAGGGTTAGAACTACAAACCATTAGATCTATCGACCAAGCAGCTTACCATTAGACCACAATGGACACGAAATCGCAAGACGGGTTTCCTTAATGATATCGATTTCTTTTCTCACCTATTATTGTCTTAGTTTTTGGACACACTGACCATACATGTAGACGCTTTTTTGGTGGGAGGGCAAGCAACTCGTTAGTGTAGTGGTTAGGCAGGTAGGTAGTTAGTCTTCAATTCATTGGTTCGAACCTCTGAAAGGTCGAACGACTGGATAGAAGTTCAGAAAGTCTCACAGAAAGGCTGCCTCGTCGCTTGGAGGAGGTGGTTGTAGTGATGTAGGAAGGCTGCAAACCGATGTTTTTTGCCAAGCAAACTTGAAGTGCTTGTAAAAATTTTGTTTTTTGGCCAAGTATTTTGGGAATCCCACGCCGGAAGTCTCAAAATCTGCTGTAAGTTGTTGTGCAAAAGCCCAAGTATATGCGTTGTGTGTTGACCGCTCGTTACGGCTAACTTTGGATCTACACTGAAGCCTATGCAAGTCCAGACGAATAAATATGGTATAACAGCATCAAGCCAATTAAGGATAAAAATGTCTAAAAAAAGGTAACCTGAAATTGAATATATTCATACCGGGATCAGCCCAGACCAGCGATTACGTTAATAATTCATTCGTAGAGCGCGAGTCCCGGAAAGACTCCTGTCGTGGAACCGCAGGCTAGCGGTTAGCGGTTAGCGGTTTTCGGGTAACGCCAATAAGTTATATATATATATACCTTGCCATATGATATAATGCCTGGCGTACTGTTACTAACCTAAAATAGTGTAGCATGTAGTATAGTATAAAGAAGCATATCCTAAAAACATACAATAATGAAAGATGAAAAGTACAAACAAAGATTTTCACAATTAGTCTTTAAATATGTAATGTAGCCTAATATAGAATATAGTACAGAATAAAGATAAACACATAAAATAAATACACACAAATTAACGGCAAAACAGCGTTTTAAGAAAACAAATTAAATAATAAACAAGAGTCAAACGCACACAAAAATAAGCAACGTTTAAATAAACATTCAACAATGTCTGTACACATGACAAAAAAAATTGGTTATAATTCAGAAAGATAAGAAATGCATCACAAAGTTAACGATAATTTACAAGAAACGACAAAAATATAATTACGATACAAATGTAGCTTTAACTTCGATACACAAAGTTGGTTTTATTTGCGAACACAGAAAATGCGAAAACAAAACACAAGTTCGAAGTTCATGGGAAAGTTTCTATGTGGTTGACAACAACTTGTGGCCAACATCGTCCATAGAATGAATCGTCCATCTGAGCTCCTGAAACAAAAACATAAAGACAAAAGAATGCAATTTCATACTTTCATGTAGATGACATAATATAATCGCAAAACATAATCTGAAAGCTAAACAGTGTAAAACGGATATTTAACTACCCTATACGCATTAACTATTACGAACTGTTTTATAAAGATACGTATATTGATGCGAATGGTTTAACCGATGCTGGCAACTGGATAGCAGTTATAACACACAAGTGGCATGCAAAACAATAAATGTAACATGCACAAACATCACGCAAAACAACAACGGGATTGCTATTCGTTGCAGCAACGGCTAAAGAGTCACAACTAAATAGTATTAATCCCCTCTAATTAATTCATTGGTTGATTTGTAAACTTTTTATTATAGAAACTACCGAACTGGTACTTATGCAGCAAAACGTATATCTGAAAGAATATAATTTATGTAGCTTTTCCTTAACACGTAGGCTACCTGTGTATACAGTTCCAAATCATCCAATGGTCAGTTCAAGCGCAAATCCGACTCCATTCCTCAATGCCTTCTCCACAAACGGGAGATCTGCAGCGATAACAAAAGTATTAATGTTTCATGAATTTTAGTGTATATAACTCAAGGCTATTTTATTAATCACTTCTAACTCTACTCCTGCCTCACAACTCGTTAGCTAAACTCTATATTACACTGTCTATATATTTAACATCAATCTGTTTACTTAACTTATTTCGTCCTTCCGATATAGTTCCCATTCATCCAGTGATCAGTCCAATGCCGATTTCATTCCCCAACGGGAGATCTAAAATAAACATGTAAATATTAAAGATTGTTGGTTTTTAACATTGTTTTCTGCAAGTGTGTTGCGTGCCAATTTAACTAGCTTATACGCATTAATTATTTTAGAACTGTCCTATAAAGATACCTATATTAATGCGAATGATTTAACCGATGTTGACAACTGAATAGCAGCTCTAACACACAAGTGACATGCAAAACAATAAATGTAACATGCACAAGCATCATGCAAAAACAACACCAAGCTGCTATTCGTTGCAGCAACGGCTAAAGCGTCACAACCGAATAGTGGTACTTATGCAGCAAAACGTATCTTCTTAGATTACACTATCTATATATTTAACATCAATCTGTTCACTTAACTTATTTCGTCTTTCCGATATAGTTCCCATTCATCCAGTGATCAGTCCAATGCCGATTTCATTCCCCAGTACTTTCACCTTAAACGAGAGATCTGAAATAAACACATTAAAAAAATTAATGTTCCATGATTGTTGGTTTTAGAAGTTAGAATGTAAACACTAGTGCGTATTTGACGCTCCATTTATTAACACTTCTAATCTCTTTCTGCCTTACAGCTCTTTAGCTAAACTCAGTAAAGGAACGTCAAATAAACAACATTACATTTAACTTTCGGTTGCTTAACTTTAATTCATTGCGATGTTTCCATCATTATTGATCACTCCGCTTCCAGTAATTTCCTGCAAAACAAAATGTAAGCAGTACCAGGAATTTGACAACATAGTATTTATTACAATAGGCTTAATTATACCAACATGTGAAGACAGGATAAGTGCACGTTTATACTATTTCCCCATGTTGGCCCCTACATCTAATACTACGTGCTACCAGATAATATAGATAACGTAGATAAATACTTTTACTCGCCTGTTTTCTGGAAATGTGTTGCGTGCCAAGGAAGCCCTTAAGAACGATGTTTCATTTCCCAGCCAATCAACTCCGAAGTCATCCGACGACCTGAAACAAAAATGATCCAGCAGCAGTATCGTGTATTGGAAAATTGAATTAAACATAAACGTGTAACTTATAACTAGGTATCAGTGCGAAACCAGTGTGCACCCGAATTTACTTATGCAAAGACACCTAAGAAGTTGATTTACAACTCGCAAATTACCTGTTTATTCTCCGCTGCAAAGTCTTTTTGTCAGTCTCCCATCGACACAGTTACCATCACCACGTTGCTCAAAGGAATGACAGATCGAACGCACAAGGACACAAGTGGCCTCATTTTTTTCTTTTTTTTCAACCAATCAGAACGCTTGCTTCCCAAACGTCACATGGGCGCTTTTGAACCACCCAATGGCAGTTTTTTTTGCATCAATCAGTGAATTCCACTTCGAGCCGATTGATGATTGCGGGAGGCAAAAACCTTGAAATACTTGGCGGCTGAACCGTTGTGACGTGGCGTTACTTGATTGGCTCATGTGACACAAGTGCTTGCCGGTTGCATCCGAATTTCGTTAGGGCTTTATGTGATTAAAACAACACAAAAATTCGACCGCAATTATACTATAGTTTTAAATATTTTCCACCTTTAGTTCGTGTAATGCCAATAAGTTATTTTTGTCTCTTTTTTTCGTACTGTATTGAAGTAGGACAGCATATTTTCTGCCTGGTGACAACAATTTTTTAGATTACGTCATGAATAAGTTGATAATGGTCTCAGTAGCGTAAACGGCAATAGTTATGCAGAAAAAACACCTTGTAGCTTAAACGGCAATAATTACGTAGGCTAGCAATTTTGAAAGTCTATGTACCCTGATCGATTTGCTAACACTTCATCACTTACTTATCATTCTTGATGACTTCTGATGGCAACGTGTTGTGGATTTGTGCAGATATCTTTTCATGGCGTCAAGCCTTCGGTCAAACCAGTAACCAGAGACTACTAAGCTTAGTAGTCTGGTCAAACTTACTATGTTGGCGTTTCAATGCGATGAAAAGTTTCTGACGAATATCGTATGGTATCCGGTACCTCAGTTAATACCCAACTTTATTTATCGTTTAATATAATATTACAACTTATAGCGTTCTGTCCCGTTTTTAACTGCAACATTATGTGCAGAATTACGTACCTTACCTAAGACTATTTTTCGATGATTTATTAACGAAATAAAGAGAATCAAGCAATAAGCACAGTGCAGTCAGTCAAAAACAAAGCAAAATCGAAAACATAAGCAGCAAAACAAATAGAAGCAAAAACCAAAAAAAGATAACAAAGTATACAACGTCAAAAACAAACTATCTATTAAATGTATAACGGCTTAGGCTATAGGAAGGATTTTTTACGATTAATGGTCAGGTTATAGCAATCAGGTTAAAAAAGAAAGCATTTTCACCGAAAGATATAAAAGTCAATTCGTTTTTGTTTAGTCAAGAAAACGTGTAACTTTTTTGGAAACAATACAGTATTCGTCATTGGTACGTCAACGTAAAACGTATTAGGGCTGTAAAAGTGTAAACATTACCAAAACCAACGTATCTTTTCATCAATCTTAATAACAAATGGTCTCAATTGGTCTATTTCTAAAACTAGTTAACCACGTCCGTTTAGAAAATGCATTAAGCTTGAACGTTAACCTACAACAAAAGTAAAATTGATAACATGGTAAGGATGAACGCACGAAGCTTGTTCATAAACAATACTTGTGGCGTGTTCAAGGTTTATAACCAGAATGATATTTGCAAACACAATGCTAAAAAACAAACTTGCCAAAAAAATAGTGGACATAGTGAAAAAACAAAGTTGTAAGCAGTAACTATGTAATCAATAGCACAAACAACTTGAAAATATCAGTTTCAAACAATTGTATGCATTTAAAACTTCTAAAATCGTACTAAATTCCCACAGTAATGTTGAAACATTGGATATATTCATTTTTGTGGTATTGCACACAATATAGTGTTAGGTCCACACATTTCGCTATTAACTGTGCTAACATCAGTGGTGGGATTCAGCCAGTTCGCACTGGTTCTATAGAACCGTCTCACAAATTTTATTAGATCAGCGAACCGGTTAGAATTACTGGTCACTGTCAGTGGACTTTTTGTAACAGAACCGACTGAAAAATATGACTTTTGCGATAGAACCGGCTGACAAAAACTGGCTAACATTAATGTGTGTTCTCATAATAATGATAATGGCACAGTCTTATAAGGCCAAAAAAAGGCCTGCAAGTGAATATAACAAGTAAACCATTGGTGCAACTAATGTTTAAAGTGCACTTATGTATTCACTTGCAACAATAAACTACTGTATGGCATAATACTGGAGATATTTCTCCTACAATAAGCAGCTGCATTTACACTTAACCATACAGCATATATCCCAATAATAAAATAAAGTAGCTAGTTTGTCAGTGAAATTCAAACAGGTTTTGTATAGTAGCAAGGGAAGCTCTATCATTTGTGTTCATTTAACTGAAGAACCGTGCCCGGTTTGACACCATCTCAAGCAAACCATCACTCCATGCCTTTTATATGAACCAGCACAGTTCCAGCTCTGCCTGTTATTAAAGGGGAAACTGTTTTCCATTCATTTGATTGGGGATCATAAGTTTCACAAGTTGACAGGTAAGATTGACCTACAAAAAAACAAGTCAAAGTCAGAGTAAATTTAAAGCAGTTGTAACCTATTGAGTCAATGTTACGCCCAGTAAGTTACCATTACATAAAAGACATACTAGGACACAAATCAACCTAAGCCAGGGGTTCCCAAACTTTTTTGGTCTGTGGCCCAAATGTCTATTTAATAGCGATTCGTGGCCCACCACGTTGTAAATTTGGGCACAAAAAAATAACACAAAAACAGGTGAAATGGTTTCTAGCAATTTATTTTTAATGAGATACATGCTCCTGAAATTTGGCTACAAGATTCAGAATTCTTTGCAAATATTATATTTTCAAAACAAAGTGCATAATATCTACAGTATAACAAAACAGTAGAATCTGTTCAAATAGCTCTGTGGCCCATTGAAAATGTCTTGGTGGCCTAGTACTGGGCCATGGCCCACAGTTTGGGAACCACTAACCTAAGCCAATAATGCTCAATAGACAGTTACATATATTCAGTAATACCACTGAAACTTCAGTAAGCCCATGTATATGTTAAAAGCATCAATAGGTTGAATATGTTACACTACTTACTGAAATAAGACTCAATTTTGTTGGTACAGTAGTTACAGTATGAAGATATTTTAAAACATCCATTCTGATAGCAAAACTATACATTTTTCAAGGTCTTCTCATCTTCAATCATCACTATTTGTAGGATTATTTTAGATTCTATAACTATAACTCAATATATATCTCTTAAACTAATTTAAGTGGCAATCAATGACTAAAAAATACTTTAAAAAATACAAAATCAGTTTCTCAGCAACATTCAGTTATTATTCTCACCATCATAACCTCCACAAGCATAGAGTTGTGTCCCCAACACACAAACTCCTACTGCATCTCGGGGGACGCTCATCGATGCAACCGTCATCCACTGGTCGATCTTCGGATCATATCTGGAAAAGAGAATAATATTATGTAAATGCTATGTGAGCTGTATCAGTTTAAGCTCTTCAAGCAAAAAAAAAAGAAAATTGGTGTTTCTTATTCCGTTTTAACTGGTCTGGGGGTTCGATATGAGGCAGAAACCAACTAACAGTAGTTTGAAACAGGACTAGTTTTACAAAATTCCGCTAAAATGGATTTTTCCCAAATGTTTTTGAGCCTCCAAAACCAAAAAACTATAAAAAGGCTAGAGCTGAGGTATTGCATTTGTTCAAAATTTTATGTTTTTGATTCCATGCTTAACCAGTTTGCAACTGGAATATTTCCATGAAAACCTAACAAACACCTGCTTTGCTTCAAAAGCAAAAAACAGTATTACACACCTTTCAACTGTTTCAGAAAGTTTAGACATCTGGTTGCTTGCTGGGGCGTCATGACCTCCGATGGCGTACAAGTGTCCCTTGCAGACCCCAACTCCAACCCCACCCCTTCGTTTGGACATGGGGGCACAGTTTGTCCATTTGTTTGTGTGGGGATCGAAACACTCAACAGAACGAAGGCAGGAACTCCCATCTCTACCACCAACTGCATAAAGTCTAGAAAAAAGGTTTTCTATTAAACACTATTATAATTTGTGTCAATAGCTTTATAGATGGACACTGCACTGCATGAATTTCAACCAGGAGCAAGGAATTGATTCAAATTCATTAAAACATCAAGTTATTTATCTTTATGAATTTAAGACATATATATTTTGTCTTTATTGTATCATCGGTATTGTTCAAATAGAATCAATAGAAAAAAAATCTGATAGCATACTTGAGTACAGAATCAATTTGTATTAAAATTTTGCAGAAATAAAGTTCATAAGGCAGCATGTTAGTTTCAAACTAAAACCTATAGTGATGCTGTTACACTGTGTATGTGTATAACCTTATAATATCCACAATATGCTGAGCTAAGCATTAAGGATTAACAGAAAATGCATAGAAATAGGCCAGTGGTTCACCAACTGTGGCTTGTGGCTGCACAGTGTAAAATATAGTCCATGAAGGTAAAACCTAGAATGCAAGACATACAGTGATGTTGCTGCACCATATATATAAAGCCCAAAACGTCGGGCTCAAGAGAAATTCAACACTTGGTCAGTTGTTCACAAACTATGACTTGTGACCAGACAGCTATAAATATTTGGCAGAATTTATCGTCACAAAACCAAAACGATTTTAATACACAATTGGGGTCAGGGAATAACAAGTTTTTGAAACACTATAACATCAAACAAAACCTTTGGTGACTTGTATCATCAAAATACAGATGAATCCTGTTTACTGCAGATTGATGAATCATATAATCTGGAGTTCTAATACTATTATTTTCTTATGAAAATCATGTAATTTAACTAGATACGCCATGAACAGATTTACCAGGACAGCAGTAATAAGAACAGACATGTTACTAACTTGTCCATGAGAACAGCGACTCCAACTGTGCTTCGAGATACAGACATGGGAGCAACATAGTTCCACGCTCGTGCTTGGGGATCCCATCGTTCCACTGTGTTGAGGTAACTCCATCCATCGTGTCCACCAACTGCATACATCGGTCCTTTCAACACTGCTACAGCTGGTAGAAAAGAAAGATGCTTGAATTTAGTTTCGAAGGATTCAAATCTATGTCTGTACGACATATAGAACATTTTCCATTTTCTTTCATCACACAGGTATACAATAAACACTTTGCCTTGTATTTTGTCAGAATATATGCATTTGTTTGTTAAAAAAGGACCCATAGTTATACACACATAATTGTACCTTTCATATTTCAAAACTATTGTAACGCAAATCTATGGTCCACAGAACATATAGAACATTCTGTTATTTAGGGAAGGAGACACATAGTTACAAGGACAGTTTGGGCACTATGAGCTATATACATAATAGTTAGTTATTTGTTATTACCATCACTTACATTTAAAAAGCCATTTAAACATACATATGTACTTCCAAACTGAAAATATACATCACTAAAAAGCTAGTAAGTTTTTAACCCACCCAACCCATGTCTATGAGTTCCAACAGGAGGCATCACACTCCAAGTTTTAGTGCGGGAATTAAAACATTCGACTGTGTTGACGGTCTTTAATCCATCTCTTCCTCCAACCACATAAAGTTTGTCATCAAGAACGGCAACACCGAACTGCAGTCGTCGACCGGTCATGTGGGCAATTTGGTTCCAACGGTTGGTCCGAGCGTTGTAACGTTCGATACTTGTTGCACCTACATTATGAAGTCATAAAGATTAGAATAAATTTGGTAATACACTAAAATAAATTTACAAATCAGATAGCATGTTTAGTGTTATGTTTTTTGTGAAATATTTTGAATATAATACTTTATGAAGGAATGTTATTTTTTTTTTTTTATCGGTGAAATATAAGACTTGGTTTAGGAACAAAATTATACTCAGTAAATAACTAAGTACACAGACATGGACACATGATTTACAATGTTTAAGAATAAACACAACATGCCAAAACTTCATGCTTAAAAAATTATTCACAGAAATCAACTGAACTATAGATTTAGTTTAGTTTTCACATCTTCACAACATTTCACAACTGGAAGTACAGAAGTAACTTATTCCAGCTTGTGACTTAAACAATATGTAACATGTGGCCCATACTTCATGCAAACAAATTACTGTAAAGTTGGAAATTGATTTGGTGTCTTTTTTTCATGCTACCTTGCTGTCCGGGCCATTTGTGTTGCTTAAGAGTAACAATTAACACTTTTTTTTATTACTGCAGTACAGTACTTTTCTTTTCACCAAGAAAATAAATAAACCAACGGAATAACAACAAATTCAGGGTTGATATTTATACATGGTTGTACACCCTAACTTTCTAATCTAAGTTTTTCACCAAAAATGTTTTCACCCATTACTCCTGGACAACTAAAAGGTAAAAAAAAACTTTTCATTGTATGTTTACGAAGACAAAATCTGACCAAAACAGTTTGGTTTGGTCAAAAACAGAATCACCAATCTGGCTTTCAAGCTAATCATTTGAAGTTTGTGGGATGTTTACAATATCAAAAGCAGGCAAACAAAGGTGCACATCGATTTGAATCTGATCTTGGTGTCAAGATATGCAGTGGATATTGTACTCACATGTGAAGCCAACTGAAGGAATGACATAAAGAAGAAGGAAAGAAGAGAAAAGAATATCGTTATACTGGTTGAGCTGATTAAAATGTAACTAGCGGAAGTAAACAATGCCATTGTATGACTAAGTATTGCTCATCCAGCAGTTTTTTTGTAAACAATCGACGTTTCGACGTCCTATACAAGACGCCTTCATCAGGATAATGACATAACTTGCAGGACAAATTTGTCTCCTGATGAAGGCGTCTTGTATAGGACGTCGAAACGTCGATTGTTTACAATAAAACTGCTGGATGAGCAATACTTAGTCATACATTATGCCTGGCAGCAATAGCTTATTTAATGCCATTGTATGTTTATCATATCAGAGCAAGCATCCTTAAGAGCAGATTTGTATAAAAAGCAAACAGTTCGTTGCCCATTAACAAGCTTATTATCATACCACACACAAAGGATTTTTAGGCAGACCATATTTGGCAAGTTGTTATGAATAAAATTCCATTGATTTTTTTTATTATTTAGTAATTCATTATTCAATCGCTACAGCAAATTAAGCAAGGTTAATATAACATACATTTCTACAAAAATTGTTAGTTTAGGTTCTAGTTACCAGACTCTAAACACCAACATATAAAACATCAAACTTTCCACATACCTTTTGAAGTATCCATTCCACCTATTGCATACAAATGACCGGTAGTTGATTTTCGTGGCTGTTGCACACAGGGTCGTCGCTCTGGTAACATGTGGTGAATGAGAGCTTGGATAACTTGATGTTCACAAGCCAAGTTGTCGCAAATTAATGGGTTGTTTTGAACCACGTCTGCTACATACTGTGAACCAATCAAAGATGGATATAACCCTGTCATTGTTAAAGAGCACTGCACCAAAGCTATGAGATACTGTGTCAATATTATAGTCAAATGGAACAATTTGTTTAAAAGAAAAGATTAAGTTATGGTTAAGCATGTTCCTTGCATAACACTTTTGACAACTGTGCCACTAAATATGTAAACAGGCTATCAATTTTACTGCTTAAAGCAGAAGACCACTACTTTAGTAGAAGCAAAGTTTAAAAATCCATGCACCATACAGATTAGGACATAGCGCTTGGGTGAATTACAAATTTTATCCGCTGTTAAACTGGATTTTTGGCATGTTTTTCCTTTCTTAATGGTAACAGTTCCATTTAAAGATAGCACTCAGGAAAATAGAGATAGAAAACATTTGCCTGTTTCAAAACAAGGTCTAATAACTTAGTGACATACAAATTGCAGCACAGCAATACTAAGCTTGCATGGATTGATTTTCCAGGTATCAAAGAGCACTAATTGCATACAGTCACTTTCTAAGCTCTCCCGGTCATTAATATTAATAGGACTTCCTTAAAGCAGAGGAAACTAACTGATCGATGAAACTCATTCATTATGTATTGCACAAAAGAATGCAAATAGTGGTTGAAAGTTGCAATGCTTTTAACTGCAAGCAAATACCAGTTCTACCATGCATTAGCCCATGAGTGGGCAACCTTTGTTGCTGTGGGGCCAAATACAATTGTCAAAATTAGATCGCGGGCCGCACCTGTGCATAACACAAGGTAATTTTTCTTTGTTGCTTACCAAACATGCGTATCTACAAGTAAAATTCGCATTTGATTACAGCCACAAATTGCCAGGTCGCAGGATAATAGCATCGGGCGCATTAATCTGCTCAAAAATATACAAATCACCAAGGGTTTCACAGTACACCAGGCCCATTGAAGGCGGTATGGAGCTTGGCACAATTAATAACTCTAAATATTTACGATTACCTTTGCCTTATGTTAAGTATCATTTTTTGTGCTGTACAGTATATGACTGGCCTATCATTTATATTAGGGATGCGCCGAGCCGAGCCAGAACCCGAGTACTCGGTGTTCATAGACACCCTTTCGAACACTATTTACCTATGTTAGCAGGGCATGAATATGCAAATTTAATGCTCTGCTCGGCTGAGCACCGAGCATCAAAAATAGCGATGCTCGGTGCTCAGCCGAGCAGAGCATTAAATTTGCATATTCATGCCCTGCTAACATAGGTAAATAGTGTTCGAAAGGGTGTCTATGAACAAAAACAAATGATTTTTCAATGTATTAGATTGTGGAAAAACGTGTACTTCTGAGGCCTGTACAGCTTAATACACCGCTTGTGACGTAAGAGGCCTTGTAGAGCTAAAACGTAGAAAGGGGTTTTTTTGTGACGTCATAATGCACCGACCGTGCTCGGCCGAGCACCGAGCATTAACGTGAGATGCTCGGTGCTCGACCAAACAGAACATTTGCAGTTTTGGCACATCCCTAATTTATATACAGTCCTTTAAATTTGTAGAGTTTAATGCAATGGCCAACCATACATAAAAGTTAACAAACAAATTAAATTTGCTTCAAAAAATACATTCTTGTAATGCATATTAACCTCTTTATCCATGTAGGTTAGTCTGATATGTGATAAGAGCTGGGGCATGTAGATTCTTCGCTCCCCCTCGCAGTTCTTTACCCAACGTAGAAGGGCTTCAAACATGTTAATTTCAGTGGGAATGTTGACATCATCGCTAGACAGTAAGTCACACACCTAAAGAAAATAGGATTTAAAGACCTATTTATATTTTAGCCTTTGACAATTAGACCGATGTTTTTTTTTATTATATTTTTCGACAATCAGGCGGCAGTCCGAGAACTGAAAATTGCCCTTTGTCGTTCACGGGGTTCGAACCCAGCATACTCCCGGGGACGAATCCCGATCAGTTTTTGTATATGGGTCAGGCGCGCCAGGCCATTCGGCCAAGTGCAATTAGACCGATGTTTAGGATTGTAGTTTTCAATTGTGACATTAATACCTGATTGATAGGCAGCAAAAGAAACTCTTTGTTGTGAGTGACTTCAGTAAAATGATCCTGTACGAAAAAAAGAGTGTTTAATTTCTATAAGGCAAACAGTGATCGTCAGTTTAAGACATGTTGTTGATGGTTTCGATCTATTACTAATGTTGTCATTTCAATTTCTATTTACTGATATAGAAACACAATTGATGCTATGTCTGGTAGCAAACCCAATGGCGGACTTTCCTTCACCGTACATTAAACCACACAAAACTTTAGGGTTAATAATGTGAGGTATTGAATATTTCTCTGCAAAATATCGTCTACTATTTACATAGGGAAATGGTAATTTAGTTAATTTTTGAAAGGACTTTAACATACAGCTTTTTTAGCTTTATGTTGAGAAGGTAATACTTCAATACTGAAAAAAGCAGTTAATGGATTTTAGTCCAAATACATAAATTTTAAAATATCGCTAAATAACACAATTTTAAACAAACTTAAAATTCTCAACCACTAAACTACAGACATACCATGGTATACTCATGGGCAGCATTAAGAAGTTTGTGGCAGCTTTGAGTATCAGCAAATGCTCGAATTCCGAGGCAGTTTGAAGGGTGAAGTTGTTTCATAAGAAACGAGCATCCAGCGTCAACCACATCTTCCAATCGTAACATGTTTGCCGTGGCAACCATCCGTTCTACGTTGTCCTCGCAAATCTCCAGCTTGCCTGTGTTGACAATTTGAAATTTTAACAACATTTTATAGTGATGACATACAAAACAAACCACCAATGCTGGCAGAAAAAAAAATGTAAAACTGTTTTGGCATAAAAAATGTTTTACTGCAGTAAAGTAACTAAATATTAAATCTTAATAAAGATTGAGAAAGTTTTTGCTAGCTATGACTGTGCTAGGCACTTGGGCACAAAAATCAGCAAATTATTACGGAAGTGTAGCGTGAAATCGTTCAAAACCAGATTTCAAAACGAAAACTGTTACAAAGGCTAAACAGACATGTACCTGTGTACATATATTTCAGCAAATCAGCAAAAGCTTCTTCGTCTATGTCTGTCAAAGTTATTTCATCTTGATTTGCTTCCAAGACATTGCTGTTGAACATAGCTCGAAAATATTCCGATACCGATGACAGGACAAGGCGGTGAGCTGGCAAGCGCTTGTTTCCAACTGAATATTTAGTGTTAAAGGTAGCAAATAATATTAGGACACATAATTATACATAAACTTTGTATCTTCTTGACTATTATGGATGTACTTTCAGTGGAAAAGGGCCTGTTTTTCCTCTAAAACATCACATTACCAAAGCAGTACCAGTTATAATACAGATACCCAAGATTAGCATGTAGGCTATGTTTGGCCAATTTTAAGTTTTATGGTGACTCTAAGCCAGTGCTCTTCGACCTTTTTTGGTGTGGTGATCCCTTAAAGTTGTTGTGACAAACTCATGCTCCCTGTTTACTTAAAAGGTAAACTGAGAAAATAGCGATATGAAAAATCGTTATGCATATCATCTTGTCAATTAACTGAAACCTACATATTTTCTCTAATACCTTGAAAGTCAAGTATTAATGGTTCATCAAAAGTTTGTGATGCACCCTTGTATACCCTTTCGTACTGGTGCACCCCATGCATATTTTGGTGCACCCTAGGGTGCACCGTGCACACCGGTTGAAGAGCACTCGCTAAGCTACAGGAGTGAAACCAGCCAACAATCGCAATTACTCTTACAATACTTGAATTTAAAGACAATATTCTACGCTTTTAAAGCTTTTTAAGGCACAAACTTTTGAATATGAGTATTTTGAATAGCTTGCAAATTTTAAATTGAAAAGTTTATCCAATTTAACAATACATCTAACTTTTCAATGCCTACATAAAGCATCTGTTGCAGTAAATAATATTGAAATAAATTTACAAACTTACCAATAATAGCGACATCGCACAGTTGCAAGTTATGCAAGTGATCTTGAATTTTTTTCATTGTGCTCGTCGCATGATCAATGCAAATAAAAGCGTCGGAAACGTCCATGCCGAACTACGTGAGCATGCCCAACTGAAATTTTACTAAGACAACCCAAGAAAACCAATTCAAGTTGCTAATAGAAAGTCTAAAACCTGTTTTTAAGAAGTTTAACATCAACAAAGCAATCGCAATCAGCTGTTTTCGCTGCCAATCAAAATTTCTGTGTACTTTAACGTCTCCATTTAGAGCCATTGTTTTTGATTTGTTTTTGTTTTTTTGTAAAATATGTGTTTGTACTTTTATCAGTATTTTATGAATAGAATGTAACAAGTTGTAACATATGTTTTGGCAGAAATTTATAAATTACCACCTGTACAATAATATTGCACTCGTTTCAACCTTATGCTCACTGATCTATGACCAAACGCTCATACGCACGTTTTACATGGAAGTTGTATCTGAAAGCAATGATTAGTGATTACTAAGAGTTTAATGCACTTTTAGTTGCCCATATTGTTGCCAGTTCTCCTTTCCGATGTTTTAATAACTACAAAACCACCCTTCTGGTAAACACCTTTTTAAAACGTTTTTTTCTCGTTACATCGTTTATTGGATGACGGTAAAATACCACATTTCTTTTTATTTGTAGGTAATAAATAAATATCATATTCCAGTCAAAACACACACACATTAAAACAATTTTGTTCAGTGTGTACACAGGAGGTACACGTTGCTACAAGTTTCGAAACAGGGGAAGCATAGAAGATTAAGGGCTCATCGACAAACATGTAACAAGGGTCCATCAGTACACAATCGTTGGGATCCACAGATGTAGATGTTTGTTTATTATAAAGCAACAGTTTTTTACGCATCACTTAACAATTGTGGCCTGTTAAGATGTAGCCTCATATCACTGATGAGTGCATGAGCATTTTCTGGAACGTTTGAATAATAAAGCATGTCGCTTTTTACGTCTATTTGGGCCGTTATATTCGTTATTTAACTTATCAGTATAAATGGCAATACGGTATCACTTCAAGCAAAAGATTAAGCAAACAAATACAGGTGTTAAGAACCAAATCACGATTTTTCGGTTTTGCTTTCTTTCCATTTCATCCAAGACAAACCAGTGACACATATTAGAATGCAACTGGCACCAATCAGCTCCAGCGGCTGCGGCACAAGATGTAGTATCGTATGTTCCAGTATAATGCTCACCACGAGATCAGCGTTTTGAGACATCGAAACTAATGCTGGGTGGACAAGCTGTACAGCACTGGAATAAAAGCAGAGCGGTTACCCATTTAACCAACACTCAAACCTTTCTGGCTAACATGGAGCTTAACCTAGAGCAGTGGTTCTCAACTGGTGATCCATGAACCACTAGTGGTCCACAGGGCGTTCACTAAATTTGGTGATAAACTGGAAATGGTTGCATGTTACATGTTGAAAGAGCATCAAAATGTTAGCTGGCAATAATTTTATCTCACTTCTTGAAAATCGGTTTTAAAGAATTGTGTTTCAAGCCCAAATGGCTGTTTCCTATGCTTACTTCAATCTTGCCCAAAAATTAAATGGTCCACGATATCAGTTTTACTGGGCCACTGGCCTAGAGGTTTGTAATAATGTTGTAGATGCAGTTCGTTCAACATCTAAGTTTAAAATCATAATCGTTCCTGGTTTTGAGTAAGGTGGACATTAGTTCAGTACTTGGATCAGTTCTGAATCACGCAGACTAGCGATCGCGGTATACTTATGTACAGATCATAGTACGCCAGGCCTATTGAAGACGTTATTTCCCAAATCAAGCAACGCCGGTATATTATGACTTTAAAATACGTGTGTCGTTTCTGATTTCCAATTAGAATAATATTTGTCTAATATTTAAGCTGTAACCCCCCAAAGCATTGACGCATACCATCGATCAAGGCATACTTATTAGTGATGGGACGATTCCAGGTTTTAAAGCGAGTACCGATACCGAGTGCGAGTACTACACGTGCCGAGTACGATTACCGAGTACTTAAGTGCAGTGTTGTACTTAGTTCAGCGGTTCTCAACCGGTGGGCCATGGCCCACTGGTGGGCCATGGAAGCATTTTAATTGGGCCACAGACCAATCTAATAGAAAGCTTCAAAAAAAATACTTTCATTTGTGTCAGTACACTCAATTTTACAAGAATAACGGCTTGGGGAGGAATTGAGAAGGAATGTAATTTATTCGAATTAGTCTATTTACGGTACAAAGATACTTTGCGTTTCTACGACACCTTATGTTTATGATGTAATAAACTACTTTGTGATTACAATAAAGCCAGATAATAGCAGCATGTCAATTGTCCAATTACTCTGGTCATAACCAAAGTATTTTATATACAGTTTGTTCATAACTGAAAGTGCTTGATTAAAAGAAGGAAAAGTGCTGTTTTATGATTTTTTTTTGCATTTTTTGTTCTGAACCTTTTATAGTTGTTGCTTTTCTTTCATATAAATTTACTGGGCCACAGAATTTTGTTGAATGAAAATGGGCCACGAACGAAAAAAGGTTGAGAACCACTGACTTAGTTGTATATCACTGACTAATTTATCTGCCATGGTCGGGGTACAGGCGTGCACAGACACATGCCGAAAAATGTAATCTCCACGTGATAGCGAAAAAGATATACGTAACCTGGCGAAACTTTTTCCCGATTTTGTGCTGTCCAAATATTGGGATAAAGTTGCCCGTATTCTTATGGTGTAAATCGGCCTTTGGTACTCGAACGTTGGTATCGAAAACTGAGGCAAAATATTTCGATACCGAGTACGAGTATCGATACCATCAATACCGAGTACCGGGTACTCGTCCCATCACTAATACTTATAAAGCATTGTGTGCCAGGCCTACTGAAGACATTGTATCGAATCAAGCCAGTCACCCAAGTGTTCTTATAAGCAACAAGACATGCTCGAGAGACCGACTTGATCCGATACGACGTCTTTGATTGACCTGACGTGCGACGACAAACGCAACAGATAATTTGCTTTAAACGTTGGTTAAATGCCGCATAATGAACCTTTTTTGAACTTGCTTATGATTGGGACCACTGTCTGATCGTAGGTTTGTGGGTTCAAATCCCGTCTTATAGTTTCTATTCGTGTGAGTAAAACCTCAAGACGCTTTGCTTCAACCATATAGAATTGATAAATTGCCCAAAACATATTTTAGTGTTAATTGTTTTTGAAAACATAACTTACTAATTTGACGACCAGGTTGCTATTGACGACGTGACGCACACAGCAAGAGTGTAGCAAATCCCAGCAGCGGACGGTGGCCAGGGGGAAGATCGGATGAGCAGAAAGATTATAGCGGAGACGAAAGTGAGGCCAGAGTGATAGAAAACAACAGTGAAAGAATGAAGCTCGTCTGGAATTAAAACAAAACGGAATTAGAGAGTAAAAATATGTTTTATATTTTATGAGTTGTCACATGTTTCTCCGAAGTCTGGTTTGGGTATATTATACGTTCCCTATTTTAGCCAAACAAGTTTTTACTAAAATGCAAAGTTCTTTAACAAATTTGTCGTTCAACTGGTGTAATGCTAAAACAAAATACTAATTGTTTTTGTCAAAAACGTGTATTTTTGCTAACGTTTCGCCCACCAGATCGGTAGGGCTTCATCAGAGCAATGAATTGTGTATTACGAGCAACAAGCGAAAAAGCGCAAGAACAGCGGGATACAAAGTTCTTGTAAAATGTAACAATCTTACATGAGTTTTAAATCTTACAAGTGTTAAGTAATGTGCGGATTTTACCTTCGTAATAAAGTAAACCTCGGTTAAGCCAGGTTTTGTTAATTCGAATCATCGCCTTACCCGGGCAATTTGTTTGGTCCAAACGGGTCTGGGTTTACCGAGGTTTAATATATGTTCCGGGTTTTATCTGATTGCTCAAATACAGTAACAAATATTTGCATAAAAAGTAAAATATTGCAGCAATTTATCAATCGGTTTACCCACCTTTGACCCTTCTTACTCCTACCATCCCAAGACTTCTAGTGAGCCCAGCAAGAACAATCAGAACATAGCCGTAAACATTAACTACCACTTTGTTGTCTTTCATTCCTGCCGGAACAACGTAGCTCCTCTCATTGGATGTAAGGCTCGAACCTGCGAAAAATGTAATAGGAGTTTGTAAAATAGTAAACCACAGTTGCACGTTTTAGTGTCTGGGCTTTTAGTGTCGGGTTCGGGCTTAAAATTCAATAAAACGGGACCGACTTTGAACTTGACATTTTTGGTACCGCAATTTTACCGATTTGGAATTTGTTTTAACAAATTTGGGGTTCGGGTCGTTTTTTTATAAACATTGATGACAATCAGGCGACAGTTTGAAAACTAAAAATTGCCCTTTATCGTGTCATCATGCACCAAACTGAACTTATTAATGGGAAACAGAATGGTAATCAAAGCAAAATAGTGGCAAAAAGCAAATAAATGAGGGATGTACAGGTCAAAATCGTTTGCAAGCAGACAGATAAACTTGAACGGCCATTAAAAAACATCAAAATAAGGTTTTCGTGTCGGGTTTGGGGCAAATATCTTCGGATATAAGCTTTAGTTTCGTGCCTATTTGCAACCCTTATTAAAAACAGTTAGTTGCACCATAATACACATTTTCCAGCTCACCAATAATCATTGAAATTCCTCCAACACAAACAACCACAGCCGCCAAATCCCGGGTGAATATTTTCTCACGACTGATCAGGAACGCCAACAAAACTGCAAACACTGTTCTTGATGCGCCTCTGGTGGCGATCGCGCTGCCCGGAGGAATAACACTGAGCAGAAACAAAGATCATACATTTTTAGCTTAAGATGATTAGATCTGTGTTATGATTTCTATTGCCTACAGTGTTGCAACTATTTCATCGTTTGAAGCTTTTAAGTAAGTTTTATGGTTGACTAAGGAAAATAAATCAACTTTACTATACGTTATAGCACCAGTAAACAGCGAGATGAACATAAATTTATTACTGGGATTAGCCCTGAAGCGTCGATGCAGACCAGCGATCAAGGCATACTTATCGATAAGTCATAGTACACGAGGCCTATTAAAGGCGTTGTACTGAATCAGCCGGTCTCCCGAGCATCAGCTTTAGATCTAAATCGCGAATTGAGCTTTTTTAAGCGAATCACAAAGGCGGAATTTCGCGTTTTTGTGGTTGTTGTTGTTGCTAAGCAATGTTTTGCGCATTCACTGATTGGTTATACCGCGTTGGCAAAATAGATACAGTTTAGAAATATACCTCAGCAAAAGATCAAGGCTAAAAACACAAATGGCCTTTAAACACGTCTTCAATAGGCCTGGGTACTGTGATTTATATATGAGTGTGCATGCTGTGATCACTGGTCGCTCCAGGACTGATCCCAGTTAAGAATTATGTTTATTTTGCTGTTTAGTGGCGCTTTTCTAAAATTACTATATTGTTAGTTAAACAACGCTAAAACTTACTTGAAAGCTTCAAACGATGAAATAGTTGCGACGCTGTACGCAATAGAAATCATAACACAGATCTTTGTCCTGCCCTCTGGTGGAAAGAATGAGATTTTCTTGTATGCTGCTAGTGATCCGAATATGATACTCTGTAAATTAACAGTTAGATGTTGAACATAAAACAATGCTAGGGCTTTCATATGGTCTAACACAGTGGTTCTCAACCTTTCGTGGATCGTGGCCCCCTTTAAGTAACCCTGTAGGACCTGTGGCCCCCTTAAAAAATGTAGAAATGGCAATCTCGTGTTGGAATTCGCTACTAATTTCGGCTTTAAACAGGTCGAATAGAATAAACAAGAATCCGTAATCGTGAAAAACCTCAATATAGACAAATAGTATGTGAAATAGTCGATTAAATTAGGGAATAAAGTTAAAAAGGAAATGGATTTTAGTGGGCGTTTCTGGTGAATCTACGCCCGTGGCCCCCCGGAACACAGCTCGTGGCCCCCTGGGGGGCCATGGGCCCTGGTTGAGAACCACTGGTCTAACACTTGTTGTTATTTTTCATTAAACTATGTTTTTTTACTTAAACTGTAACCCCACGTTTTTAGTTAATAATACCCATTATAGAGGCAGGGGTTCCCAACCGTTTTACGATCTCGTAGCACTTGGACGCTCTGTACTACCACGCGAACCACTTCTTGCAGAACAACTAATTTGCTCGAATCATATTTTATTCAGAAGAAGAATATTGGCCTAAGCTACTCGCGTATCATCTGAAAAACCTTCGCGTGCGCTGGTTGGGAACCCCTGCATTAGAATATTCAAGGTCAAACTTGTAATTCCAAGGACAAAGAGTCAGGAAAATTTGTAGCCGCTACTCGGAATCAAAACGACTCTTACATGACTCGATAGAACCCGAGTTCTTGACTCGATTAGAGTCATTTTGTAACATTTACTGGCAAAGAAAACGAATCTTATGCCCACCTTGTTGCGACGCAATTTTTTGACTCGAGTGGTACAACAAAGTCCAATACAAAAAACATTTTACTTATTTTACATTTTTGAACCGCAAATCATTTTTGCAATCTACTAAGTGCTTGTAAGTTTTTTTGCAGAAAATGATAGTGACTGATTTCTGATAGTCATCAACGGAAAATATAAATTTCTGTTAACTTTAGACACATAAATCGCATATCTTATTACCTGCACAGCACTTCGAACGAATAAAGTCTCCGCTGAACCGACGTTGTTCTGCCCCGCCAGTCGCACGAAGACACCAGTCAGCCCATACATTACTCCAGCACCGAATAATGCAAGAAGAATTCCCTTTGTTACGTCACGTATCGATTTAGGGGATTCCTCCTTTTCCGTCCCCTGTTCGGGATTGGCGGCAACGAGGCCTAAAACATCTTTTTTAAAATAAAACGATTTTGCAGGTGACAACTTTCTACCAGACTTATTTGTTTTGGGATAAATGTTAGGAAAAATCTAGAAAAGTGTTGTAAAATATTGGAGGTCAAATTTATCTTCGTAAGCTGCCCCGACGTCCCATACGAGACAACTGCCGGCTTGTTATGTTAAAAACTGCAGAAAGAGCTACATATTTGTTAATACATTATGCCTGGCAGCAACGGCTTTACGTAACTGCTATATTCGCTCGTATTTTTGCTGTTGTGCAGATCGTACCCATGTAAATAAAATGTTTAACAGATATCCAAGCTATTTAGTTACTTTTCCATTCAGGAAAAGTTGACCTTGGTTTAGTCCAGTGGTTCCCAGCCGGGGACGAGGGATTTACTAAAATGTGTACGTGTGGTATGTAAATATACTTGTATACCTGTAAAGTTGATAAAAGATCCAATTAGAAATCATCTTTGTATGGTTTAGCGTCTACTATGTAGTCTATTGGGGAGGAAAGCAAATGTTTCGCCTTGTTAACTGACAAATTCGTCGATAAACGTTAGGAATCACTGGTTTACCAAAACTACTACATCTTTTTGTATTTGTATTTATAAATATTTAATATAAATTTACCTATAAACCATAGCGGAACCATTAATTACCGTTTTCTTCATGCGGAGATTCGATTGAGAACGAATTTTCGAAAGAGTTAGTAACAGTTGACGTTCCTTGCTTCTTGAGCAATCCCCGGTGAAGCGTGACGAAGCTCCGCCCATCCGAAGTTGTGATTGGTTCAGGCGGTTGGTGACGTCGTTTCTTATGGGTTTGGTTGTTCTGCGTCAATTTTGCTGCGAAATTAAAAAAGTTTAAAGGCTTCAGAAAATCGACAAACGATTCCTAACCACCGCTTTTGTTGTTATATGAACAATATATGCCAGGGTTTTACAGGCCTTTTTCATTCCATCGCCAATTTTTTCATTTAGTTAAACAGTTTTTATTTCAATAACAGAAACCAATGTACGGTGTTTGACTATTATACATTTAAAGCAGATGATTTAGACATGAAATTGTTGAAGTGTTGAAGAGTATTTATTTCGAAGACAGAGATTGCGAACAGTTTAGTTATTAAAGTGCCCCAGAGTATATAAATGGGCAACCCTTGATCTAGTTCTAGACCAGTGGTTCTCAAACTCGGTTTTCGGGGCCGCATGCGGCTCCCAACTACTTATTTTGCGGCGCGCACCAGACCTCAGAAAACCACCAAACATTGCTATTTTAGCTTTCAAAGTCATAATGTTTAGTGATTTTCTCAAGGTTTCGTTTTTTTGCGGCTCCCTACACACTTAAAAAACTACCATTTGGCCCCAACAATAAAAAAGTTTGAGAACCACTGTTCTAGACCGTATGATAGACGCAAGTTGGTTAATCTTATAATGTAATTTATCATTCATTTATAACCGCGAAGCCAATGCAGAGTTGTAGGCGGGCCTGAAACTGAGATCCTAATTCGATCCAAATATGAAAGTAGAAGCCCTAAACCCTTCCCAAAAGTTAAAGAAAATGTGGTAAAAATCAGTGTTTCATACCGGAACGGAACGGAACGTTATACCGGAACGAAATAAATAATTTTTGGCTCAAATACCGGAACGAAATACCGAAATAAAAATAATTCAAAATACCGGAACGGAACGAAATACCGGTATTTTTTATTCCGGTATTTCGTTCTGCACATTTGACATGTAACAATTGCTAACAATTTCGCGCCGTTAAGCTATGATAAAAAATTAGCCCTGCAATTTACATCCGTTTGACCATCATTGACAAATGTTATGTGACGTAACAACAACCGACAATAATTCTTGTGTGTTGCAACTTTTTTTCTTTTTTCACTTAATAGTTGTAAAGACCACAAAGAAATGTTCGTTTGTTAAGACCGAAATACCGAAAAATACCGTTATAATTTATTTCGGTCAGACCGGAACGAAATGAAAATATCGGTCCAGAACGTAATAACGAAATAAATAATTTGCTCAGAACCAATAACGTTATTTGGTTTCGTTCCGTTCCGGTATGAAACACTGGTAAAAATGATACCGAGTGTAAAAAGGTCAGTCCCGAATCAAATTTATTGAAACTCAAACCCAGTCCGGCCGATGCCAATGCAGATTTGTTAGTGGGCTGAGAGTAAGCCCTAAACCCAGCCCAAAAGTTAGAGAAAATGCGACAAAAATGATGGCGAGTGTAAATAGGTCGGTTTATTAAAACTCAAGCCCAAACACGACCCGACCTGCAGCTCTGTGTCAATAGGAAACAGTACCTGTATCTTCTTCAGTACGACTAACAGGGTTTTCGTATACTTGGATTGACTCATCGACACTAAATTCACGAACTTCGTTGCCGATAAGTGGGCTCCTCTCATTGGATTGAACAAATTTTTGTCTGCAAACAACAACCGTCGCTTTATTTCAACAATATATTTATCTACCAAAATAAAACTGTTATTCATATTTATTGAAATGATAAACTATGTCCAAAATGTTAAAATAATTAGCTATTTGGTCGTCTTTTATGCAGTGGAGTGCACAGATCTTGATTTAATGTGCAACCTACATTAGCACATACATAATTAATGAGTTTGAACGAATGCATCCAATGTACCAATTATTGATATTTATTCGTTTATATAAGTTTTGTCCACACCAAGTGACAACCGTCGTTTTTACAACTTAAAACGGCCTACCATACTCTCAAACATGTGGAAATAGCTTTGGTCGTATGTTACTAACAGAAGCAATTCGATTCGAGGTAAAATTAATCGTTGTCTATAAGTAACCAAATTGTCTAAAGTGAAAATAAACAGCAGTTCAGCAAAAGTATATGTAACAAACACAGAGTTCCCGCGTAATTTTCGTTTGTAAATTCCATGACTTTTCCAAAACTTTTCAAGAAAAAAACCCAAATTTCCATAACCTTATTCGAAAAAAATAGAGCAATTCTCATCTTTGGTATATGTAGCCAATTTACCATACTTGCAACGAATATACAAACGTTAGGCAATTTGAAGTTCTAACTGGCATTTTCAGGGTAAAACAGGCGCCGAATTCCATACTTTTTCAAGGACTTTTGCAAAAGTTGGCTTTTTTCAAAACTTTTCCAGGCCCTAAAAATACAAATTTAAATTCCAAAACCTTTCCAGGTTTACCATACCCGCGGGAACGCTGCAAACAACCAAAGAATCAGCAGAAATTATGAACACAAAACGACAACGTCTCCGAATTCTGCAGGCATACTCAATGTCAGCATATAGTTACTGCACAAGAAATCATTTTTTTCCTATTTATGCATTTGTAATGGGGAACAAGACATTTTAACTTCAAAATACGTGGCAATGGCTGGGAAATCAAAGCGGAGATATAATTTAGGGTTTTACCTGAATAAGTTACTTCGTGTTTTCGGAGTGGGTTTCTCTTCGCCTCTTTCGTCCATTTTGACAAACTTGCTTCTCTAAAGCTTTTGAAACCTAAAACTCCTCGTAACAATCCTGTAATTGGGCAATATATGTTACACCTGTCGGCTGAGTTGACATCTAGGCTACATTATTCTTGTTTTAATACTAACCGTTTTAATCAAGAAAACTTAACGAAATAGTTACAGTGCGACTGCTATATGTTATGACATCAAAAATCGAAGTTTAAAATACACTTTTAGAAACGCTACTGTCTGATTATATTTAAGTAAGAATATTTTACAAGCTATCTGAAATCACGCAAATTATTACAATGACAAAAATTCAAATGAAAGATTTTTTAGCGAAAATTTAAGATATTTTAGAAGTAACAAAACGGTATCTGGCTCTGCTTTAAAATTTCTGCTTTTCCTGTATCGAACTATTTCTAACAACGCAACAGTTTTTAACGGCGACACAGACCTTTGTTTTATGACGAGTAGAAGAAGAGATATAGCAGCTCAACAAAGCCGGCTTGTGGTGACGATGATGGAGAGTGCTGCGTTCCCTGGCGAATTCAAATCGCCCCAAAATCGATTTTGATGTCAGGCTGGCATAGGAACATGACGTGTGACAAGTGTGACGTGTTAGATGCGTCACCGGAATATTCTACCAACAACAATAGTTTGTTAAAAAAATATGGTTGAACAAAAAGTAAAAAACTACATACCTTGTCCGTACCATAGATGCCAAGAAGTTTATATATATGCGAGAATTTGTCTGTTTTTGTTGCATTCTGTCAGCGAAAATTTCTTGGACAGGCAGATATAATTGATTAGGGTCTTAATTAGTTGTTGGACGAGGTTCAAAAAGCGTGAAAGACAAACTTAATTGACCATAATGTACTTGTTCATTATACCATATGTCATAACAAACTAATTGCAGCTCTTTTATGCCTACTGTAAACGGGCAACTTTTCCCACATTAATTGAAAATAAAATACAAGGGTTTTGTGGCGTTATGTCAACTTTTCAAAATAATGCTTGGGACATAACTAAAACTCTACAAAACACAGAAGTAATTAAATCCAATAAACTTACGAGGTCAAGATAACGGGTTTATTCAAAACACAGCCTTCTACATCACAAAAACAAATTTCCTTGCCAAAAAAGTTACAAGCATAATTAAATGCAAGGGGCTTTTTCTACGACGTTTGTAGTTTGAAAACGGACACTATTCATGGACATACAAAATATTTCAATTAAAAAGCATAACTGGCAGATACAGCTTTAGTGTTTTTTTGAACAGTGCCGACGTTCCAATAATCACTGGTTCTTTAGGTATTTTATCAAGTTCAAATCGAAAGAAAGATGCTATAGTTGCAATTTACACACACAAAAATCTGTTGATGCATAAATAATGTATAGGTTTTGATGATTGACCTCAATGTTAACGGTTGTACAATCCGATGCTGATAATTTATTCACGAGACGGGCAGAAAGATAAATGGCAAGTCTTAATCCCTGGTGAAATTCACATTTACGTGTCTCTGATTGTAATGGTTACAAACATTGGAATGCGAATCAATAGAAATTTATGCCACGAGCAGCGACAAAGGGGTTTGGTTTATAGGTGCAACAATGAATTTTGCAATTTTGTTTTTAGTCGTTCATCAACACAAGCGTTACATTTTAGGGCAGGGATGGGCAACCTGCGGCCCTTCATTAAAGCTTGTGCGGCCCGCAGAGACGCTTGGATTTCAAAGGTACTGGCAAACGAGTCCAATTATTACATATTTTTGAGCTGATTAATGCGCCTGATGCTAGTTTTCTGCGATCTGGCAAAATGTGGCTAGAATCAAATACGAATTATACTTGTAGTTAAGCATTCTTGATAAGCAACAAATCAAAATCGCTTTGTGTCGTACACATGTGCGGCCCACGACCCAATTTTGACATTTATAATTGGCCCTACAGTAACAAAGGTTGCCCACCCCTGTTTTAGGGTGTTAGTTTTGCTTTGGAACGATAGGTAACGGGGAAACACATAACCCTAAATTTTATTAAGCCTATTAGCTACTTGCAATGAAGTAATGAAAACTATATTGTGGTACTAAAAATATGTTTGTATATCGTGAGACGATCGCAAATTTAAACGAGCTTGTGGACTAGTGACTGAAAAAAACGCTGTTCTAAACACTGCCTCCATATTATCTTTTCTATTTTCGCCTTAGCGCCACTGGTAACTAATACTTATGCTTGCAAATAGTAATTCTAAGACAAATTAGTGTAGGTATATTTATGGCATTGCTATACAGTGCGAACATAATGGTGTCGGGCCAAAACAGCTTTAAAATCTGGTCAAAGCTTAATGGATTAACTACATAATAAAACTAAAACCAGCACTGCACACTTAGTGATTGTATTGCAATGTTAGGGAAAAACACTTAAATAGCCAAACGATATTGCAAGCCAATAGGAAGACCATGCAGTAAACGGTTTAGTAGGTGGACGGAATTATAACAAACTCTACACAATAATGAGGAAATTGGAGGCAGTGATTGTCAGTGTTTTCACTTGTAATGCTTTAAAGTGCAAAATGAATTCGTAAATGCAGTGGCTTCATAATAATGTAAAAGACAAGACTAAAACTGCAACGAATGTAAAAAATTTCTGGTAGTAAAATTCGGTAGTGATAGAAATGTTAAAATTGTATGAAGCAGGAAAACTAATTCATTTCAAAGCAGAGTTTCCCAAGCATTTTTGCCAACATTCTACTCCAAAAATTTTTGCGTCTTATGTGACATCAATGAAAGAGGAAAACGAAAAGATAAATGTGTGTAAGCAAGACATGATGGCCCCATGTTGGGAAACACTGCTATTTGCATGTTATTATTATTAGTTTAGCCACCAACTCTGAGCAGTCCCGGGATCACATATACTTGTCTGTAATAACAGTAGTACACTAGTAGGTGGAAGATGTTGTAGAGTCCCTGCTGAGACTTAATAAGTTGCCCACTGTTAACACCTCCACTGACTTGGGCTTTTCTCCTGTGGTGAAATCTGGATCGACTAAATTAGAAAAGAGAAATGTTACACATACACTAGGAAGTTTGTTTGGAGTACTCTATAATTTCCAATGTACACAAAATGCTCATATACTATGTACTACATGTACAGCCTATGTAGTACTGCCTAATAGCACTTGATCACTGGGAATATTTACATCCCAATGTGCAGCATTCCATTTATACATATGTTTGTAAAATTTACCAAATACAACCACATACAGTGCACGCTATTTCGAACTATAGGGTCTCATCAGTGCATCTTGTGACAAGACATTGGCTGTGAGACCCTATAACAGGGTTTTGGTAACCCCTGACCTGCGTGTCAAGGTTGGCACGCGAGGTGGTTTTTCATGGCACGCTAACAGATTTGCGTGTTTATATTTTAACCTGTTACACTGCTTGTTTAGTTTTTATCATGGTATTGTCTTAAAATACAGCCTTACATTCACAAAACACTCTGCTTTCTCTTTATTATTGATATCTGCTGGCACGAACCGCAATTATTTAAAAAAAGATTGGCACGCGAGGTCATTAATACATGGAAGTAACAAGTAAATTGGCATGCGTCGCCAGAAAGGTTACCGGTCCCTGCCCTGTAAGTTGAAATAGTTTACACTGTCTGTAGCTGATGATTAGTTAATGCTTTCATACCTGAAACTTCCGTCGTAATGCTTTAGTGAAAGCTGGAGTCAATCCTTCTCCCGTTGTTTGTTCTTGACTTCGGGGAACCATCGGCGTTCCACCCGGACTTCGCACAATATTGGTTTTCCTCAACGACTGTTAAAGCATTGTATAAAAAACAGTGTTATTCAAATAATATCAAACAAAGAGGCTAACAAAGATGGTGCAACAACAATGTTGTACACCACAACAGATAATATACTTGGTTTCATTTAGAAAGTATTAAATATGGTTAAAAAAGTTTTTACTACTTAAAGCAAACACAAGGTCGTATGCTGGTAAAATATCTTACTGTTTCAACTTAACTATTGTCTCCTTCAAGTGAATATATCTTTGGATCAGTTATAAAATGTAATAAGTTTTTACCCTTATATATACCTTCACTTTAGTAGTTGCTTTGGGTGATTGAAAGCTTTTTTTCTTTACATCAGGTTCAGTAGTGCGTCTTTTCAACTTAACATTTTGCAAATCTTTTAAAGTGACCAGTTGCAGCTTCGATGAAGATTTCTAAAAAACATCGACAAATGATTTTTCAGCTCAAACATTTTCGATGTGGAAGGACAAGAAGGTTTAGATCAGGGGTGTCCAACCTTTTTGGCCAAAGGGCCACATGCGGTTTACGAATGATTGCGCGGGCCACTATAGTGTTACTGCTAATTTGGAATCTCAGAAATAGCTGTCTTGTAATTTCTAATTTAAATCCTCACATCGAATTCTAATCTTAGAAATGTGTATTATCCTCGTTTACAGTTATCAGAACAATAAATACACCAAGATATAGTTAAGTCAACAAAGCTTTTCCCACACGTCGACATTTCAATGTGAAGTTTGGCACTGTTCTTTCTCTAACAAGTTTGGCAATATTCGGTGAGATGGACGATGTAGCAATGCAAAGCGATTTTTCCATATGGTTGTCAAAAATTACTGATCTTACAGGGAATTTAAAGTCACATGTCAACCTTTCTTGGAAAATTCTGTTAGCGTTACTTGCTTTTTGTTTCGTGTTTGGCATAATCTATATCACCGCAGAGTGCGGAAGATATTTTACTGCTAAATGCGTTTTATGCGAGTCTCTGATACCACATGTATCTCAATGAACCAATAAACATCACTGACTGACTCTTGAAGCACGAGTCAGATTGTGACGTAACAATGCGCATTGTGACGCAATAAATGTAACTTGAACAGTTTTGTATTACTACTCTATTAACAAAGGAATAAAGCAAACAATAAATGCCAATTTTTCGGAATGAAAGTTCGCCATAAATTACGTAGGCGATTAAGTTGCCAATATGAGTCATTTCAAAAAATACCACGCGGGCCACGCAAAACCTTCCTGCGGGCCACATGTGGCCCGCGGGCCACGGGTTAGACACCCCTGGTTTAGATACATTCAATCAATTGATTCTAACAAGTTTATAGAGCTGTTTTGGCAATTGTATTTTTATTCCCCATTTCGACTTCCTATACAGGCCGCCTTTATCAGGCTAAATAACACTGAATGCTTATAGGACACTGCACGATAAACAAAGGAAAAGGGAATTAAACGCAAGCATGTAAAAACGTAACAAAAACACTGCACAATAATGATTGATTCTAAGTTTAGAAAGACAAGAAATAATAAATGCAACAACTTACAGCTTCTGAGCTAGTTTCTGAAGATTGCCTTTTCTTCAATTTGACATTTTGTAGATCCAGCAAAGATATTCCCTGTTTTTTAATCTACAAAATGTGAAAACTATTATATTTTTCACTGTTAATGGTACAATAACCTGCCGAAAAGTTTGTTAAGTATACCATTTTTAATGATGACATAACCTATGTATCCCTGATGATGGCATGGGCATTTGCCGAAGTGCTTAAATAGTAAAGCATGTAATTAGTTACTTTTTACGATGTCTTAACACATTGTGCCAGACAATAAAACATGGTTTAAACACAACAGAAGCGTTCAAAGTCCTTTACCTTTGCTTTAACAGTTGTAGATGATACTTGGTTGGATTGGATGGGTTTAAAAGCAGGAGGGGGTGGTGCAGGGATACCAATGGGTGGCGGAGGAGGTGGAATTGAACTTGTAGTGGCGATGTTATGTTGGTTTCCACGGCTGACTTGTCTTTGTAGCTTATTAACTTGCTTCGTTAACTTCAAGATTGATGCTTCTAGTGTTTCCAAACGATCTCCTAATTGCTTTAAGTCTTTGCTATGGTCTGTATGTGACCGGCGAAATGTAAATAATGCAGCAATCCAAGAAAAAAGCCATGCAAATATGGATTGTTTCTGGGATTCTGTAGTGTCCACAAAAAGTTGCTTTCTCTTTGAATGCATGGAACTTCTGCAACAAACATGATTGTCAGTAAAGTAGCTTAGAAACCCAGTCTGCAAAACATGGCAGTTCCCGACGAGATCTCGTGGGTGCAAGAACTACATGTCCAGTGTGCGCGCATGCATGGCCCGTAAGAGCAATTTCAGCAGGCGCAAAGCAAGTAAAAGAGGTCAAGACAGCCCAATTAAATGCCTTTGGTGCAAAATTTTCGCGTGCAAAAAATGTTTTTTTTTTAATCGTGCATGCAGCTGCCACACTCTGCAGACTGGCTAGCAACCACGACTAACTTGTATGACCATTTGTTTAACATTTAACTTGCCACAAAACAGCAACAAACATGACGTTTATTTTAGCAAAATAAAGGTTAAGCCAGAAAAAAGTTCAATTACAATTTTAAAAGCAGCATTTAATATTATTGTTTCGAGCTCAATTGAGAGCCAAAAAATAACTCGTGTTGAGCAAGAATTATGCATGACAATCAACCTGTTTTTACAAGAAACTGTTACACGAATAAACTACTCAATTTTTGTAAGAACAGGGTCATAAAGGTATACATAATCAATTTAGTGTCACTTTATACAGTATAAGGACTCAACAAAGCAATAAGCTGGCTAAAATCGGCAGGGTTTACCCCATAAACAAGATATACAACACATTTAAAATCTAAGACTGAAATATGCAAATTATCTCTTAAATATTGACACTCCTTTAAATGTGGAAGTATTTTGCTAACGTGTGAACTAAACTACGTTAAAATTTAAAACAATACGGTAATTAACTTTGTATATATTGTACCTTCTTACCTTGATTTTGCTTTGTTATTGTCAAATAACTTTCCCTGGAGACGTCGCTTTTTCATATTTCAAGATATATTGCAATATTATAGATATTTTATAAAGATAAATAGAAGTTTTTGTCCTATAATAAACGATCACAATACTGCAGTAAAGCTTTATAGTTGAGCAAGTATTTAAATTTGCCGCTGTTCTTCGGTGACGCGTGAGTTCAAAGGTCAGCTGCGAAACCTTTCAACCAACAACAATAACAGGCCACAAGGAAGAACAATACGGTTGGCACCTCGAACAATGGCAAAGCCCGAAAACAAAAGAATGGCGAACTTTAACTTTCAACACAATTACCTTGCTCTCGAGCTAACTGATAGTATTCCAATTTGAAACTTGCAAAACCCAAAATATCTTAACAAACTTATGTCTATGCCATGAAGTTAACCAACTTAGGACGTAATATTTTTTTAACAGCGCTTGATTACTTGTTTTTGATAAAATCAGTGTCTTGTTTATATAGTTACAGAGCTGTCGTTTTTTTTTCTACTATAACTATTAACTTGTGAACCTTATGATATAGGCTAGGCTTACACAGTCTTTATATTTGGTGTTCGGACTATTTTTTGTTACAAACCGACGTAAAATTGAATTGACTATACACTTTTCAAACCTGCATTGCGTTGTGTAAATAAATGCAAGTAATACGCTATAAAAGCTTTCCGATGTTGGCATCCAAGCAGTTCTGTTGCCTTAAAACACTTCAAAAATACAAAAAAACAAAAATAAATCATCGTATGATAATTGTCACAGTATATTTGATTCTGCGCGAATAAAACGGATGAAATAAATTACTCAACGAACATCCTGAATGCAAAACTGTCCACAATTTTTCTGAAACAAAACAAGCAGATTTAAATAATGACTTCAGCAACTCTAGATGCCGTTCCTTGTTGGTGGGAGCAAATGAGGATGAGCACGCAAACTGTGTAATTCCGTTCTGCATTTTTCACAAAATCATGGTTGAATCTACATGTAGTGGTAGTGGTTGATAAAACACAGTTGCTTCACACAAGAATTATTGCAACGGTTTTTAATCTTTATTATAATAGTTACCCTGAGAAGAACCAAATAAATTTGATGTTATATTTTTAAACAGACAATATCACCTAATATATGAAGCAACAGAATCAAAAAAATCGATAAAGCACTACTTCATAAAATCTGTTAATTTTTTTCCTTTGACAGTAATTACCCTCAGGTTAAGAACCACTGAATAACTGTTGCCTGACAAGTATTATATACTTACAACTTGGTTTCTGTGATGTAATAACAAGCTTTATACGTCGTGAAACCATGACAACCCAATCTTGTGAAAGCAGAATATCCCCCAACATCTGACGTAAAACAAAAGCCATTCTTATACTGAATGTTACGTCACAGTTACATATGTCACCTTTCCACGTGATCCAATCGCCTACGTCAACTTCGGGCATCTGTAATGACTTCACAATGACGTCAGAGGCACCCTGGTTGGCCTAAGAACTTGTGTTACGTCAAATGACTCAATGTGTAAAGTGGTACACGCTTGATTTTCGAAAACACTAAATTGTAGTGATGAGACGATACCAGGTTTTGAAGCGAGTACCGATACCGAGTACTTGTACCACGTGTATATACCTTCGATACCGAGTACCGAGTACGATTACCGAGTACTTAAGTACAGTGTTGTACTTAGTTGTATATCACTGGCTAATTTATCTGCCATGGTCGGGATACAGGCGTGCACACGCACATGCCGAAAAATGTAATCACCACGTGATAGCGAAAAAGTGTTTTCCACTTTCGTGCTGACCGAACCGAGTAACGGGTACTCGTCCCATCACTACTAGATTGATTTATAAACCAATATACGTAATCATTATCGCTGAATTCAAAGTTATTGTCGACATCAGTATGTTTGGGGGTAAGATTCTTCACAATTTACCCTTAGTTATGGTAAAATAAAAGGATGTTCGTCCCCATATACAGCAGGACTCACTTCTAACAGCTGTGGATGAAAATGAAAGCCTTCCATTAGAACAGGAGTAAGACTGTTGTACACACTTTCACCAACGCCGTAGCAAACTCGATCTGCAAAAATAAAATAAAACATGGTTGTCTACAAAACGGACAAAAAACAAATAGGCAATAACCGAAAAATCTTCTTTAAAAACAATTAAGGCCATATCCTTAAGTTGTGAACTCCTAAAAGGCCTATTGTTTTTGTATCTTTAAAAAAAGGTTAAAATAAAACAATGTTTTCGTGGATGAAAATCAGGGCTGCCAATGAGAATTTCAACAAAACCCAAGACTCACAGCAAAATAACCCAAGAATTTAAATGAAAACCCAAGGATGCAAAATATGGTTAGAAATGCAATTAATTAGGAAATTTACTCGTTTCATTGACAAATATTTGACAATTTACAGTCCGGAAATGCAACTTTACAAACTTTTGGTAGGAAATGGTCAATGCGAGCAAAGGGAATATTATGTTCAATAAAATATGCAGCAATCGCCAGTTCACTCTTGGCTGTTTGATGATCATCATCTGTTTTCTTTTTCATAAAATTAGTAATGTCTACAGTATATTTAAAAGCTTTAAAACTTCTTTGATGGTTCGCAGTTTTTATGTTTAACGAACATTGATCTATTTGCATTTTTAAGAGTAACGATTGCTTTCACTGTATACTTATCTAGAAAGAATTAAGGTCTAGAATAGAGAAAAAATAAAAGAGATGATAAAAGGGCCCAAACAGTGCAGCTACCCGAAAAACTTTTCTCGTTAAAATAGTTCTTACATATATCTATTTCATCAATAAGACTCAAAACCCAAGAATTGCTATAGTTTTCAAAATAAAACCCAAGAACCCAAGACGTCAAGTAAAAACCCAAGATCTTGGGGCAAAACCCAAGCTTTGGCAGCCCTGCTGATAACATGAACCATGAAAAGGCATTGCAAAACACTAATCTCAAACGGTATTCGATCACGAACAGGACCTCACCTTTCGTGGTCGTTTTGGCAAAAATGTTTGTAACAAGTTCAATCGCAGGTCCGGGTAAGTACCTTCCGGGTTCCGCAATTATTCTTACACCGCTTCCGGCGGGAAAATGTTCGTCCAATGCCTTTCTGATCACTGATGTCGGTTTAAGACGATGTCGTGATGTCATGCTGTACAGGTCTAGTATTTCAGACAAGGGTAGGGTCGCGAAAAACAAGTCGGGAACTAATTTCAACTGCTAATTTACTTGAAACCTAACTTTAGCTAATGTAGTGATGTCTTAAACCAGGGGTCGACAACCTTTTACAAAAACAGGAGCCCTAATGAAGAACAAAATATCTCACTGCCCTGTTCTAATTTTTCGATTTGGTTTCATTTATTGTTTATAACATTGTTGAAACGAGAAATTGAAAGTTGGAACTGCAAAATACATTTATGCGACCTTTTAGAAAAAGTTTTGACAAACAAATACAGCTTTGTGCCAAGCCAATAAGTACAGTTCTCTAAGTAGGTAATTCGTAAAAGTGCCAAACTGTGTTTAAATTTGTCTGGCGGTGATTATCGAACCAATGGCCTAAGTCTAAACTATAGGAGTAACAAAACTATGGGCCATTTATGCAGCCACACGCCGATTTTGGCTGCTTTTTAGGAATACATGTATTAAACAAGTGTTTAAACCACAGACACAAACCGATAATCTAATATGTTTGGCACGTTTGCCTTCTTAATGTCTGTGTTCTATAAAGACCACGAATTTTTACGCTTTATCCAATAATAACTTTAAAGTCCACAGTTATTTTTACTTCTTAATAATTATAACCACCTTCTCGAATGGACTGATCGTTTCGTGTTCCTCGGTACCGGGGAATCCCCCACCGATATCGAGTAGCGAGAATCGAAAACCGACGTCGCGAGCGAAATCGAACAATGTTTTGGAGTCTTCGATCGCTTTACGAAACGAATTGACGCTTGGACACCCGCTTCCCACGTGGAAACTGCAATAGAAATCGTATACGTTGCAATAGAAATCAAATAATCTCGAGGTCATATGATATGCCTGAATTTACAATCATAGATGTGATATAAATTATTGTTAGTAAAGCAGTGGTTCTCGAACTGTGGTACGCGTATCACTAATGGTAAGCCAAAACGTTTCAGGTGGTACAAGAGTAGTTTTCTGTCATACCTAAGTTAAGTCGGATCTAACATTGCAAATCAACCGACGCAACTGATCAGCCCTGGTGTGGATGAAACCCGTGTTTTGGAGATTCTTATGAAATTACTAAATATGCTAACCAGGTCGAGAAAATGCTTTGTCTTGCTCTATCCATTCAAACAGGGTTGATGATTTTAAGTGGTATGCAGCGATAAAAAAAAGTTGTCAGGTGGTACGCGATTCGTATGAGATTTAGAACCAATTAAGTCAGTGGTTCTCAACTAGTGGTCCATGATAACTTTTTGGGTGGTCCACAGGACGTCCACTAAGTGTGGTGGTAAACTAGAGATGATTGCATATTACATGTTAAAAGAGTTTCAAAATGTTAGCTGTTAATAATTGTATCTCACTTCTTGAAAATCTGTTTTAAAATATGATGACCCCAAGTGGTTGTTGTGTATGTTTACTTTAATGTTGCTCAAACATGAAATGGTCCATGATATTAGTTTTACTGGGCCAGTGGTCCAAGGCCTGAAACGAGTCGAGAACCACTGACTTAAGTAAAGTGGTACGGCATAGCTCTTTGGGTACCGTACCTTATTCCAATAATTTCCATGTTCTCGAATTTCGCCAATTCGATCAGCTTTTTTCCTTCTGATACGGAAGCCCCAAACTTCCCCTTGAAGTGAGTTCTGGCTTCAGAGTCGTCAGTTTCGATGCGAAGAACCAACCTATGCAATGGATGCATGAGATTAAACAGAAAGCTGGAATGCAGAGGTCTACATAGGCCAATCTGTCAAACAATTTTAATAGTATATTTCAGTACACCTAGTAATTGGGGTTAAACACTGGGCCCACATGCAACTTTGTCGTTGGATGTGCAGAAGCTATTAAGCGGGTCAAACACACGACAGTCGAACAAACTACCAGCTTTATATGGTGCATCTAGCATTCGGGCCTAAGTCGGGTTTGAATACTGGGTCTGCCTACAAATCTCCGGTTAAAAGCGTAGAAGTTGTAAGGCGGTGGCCAAAATAGGACTGAGCAAATGCCGAAACGTTTAAAGTTAAATTTGCTCCTTTCCTATTTATCCGAAAATCATTGTGTGATGTTCAGTGAGCCTTGAACCTTAAAAACATAACAAAATATATTTTTCACCGCAGGAAATAACTTTTTCACGGTAAACTAGTGTTTCCCAACCTTTTTGTGGTCACGGACCCCTTTCATAAATTTTGTTGGTCCGCGGACCCCAGGTTGGGAACCACTGCTTTAAACTAAACAGTTTTATTTGGTGCACCTAGCATTTGGACCAATAAGTCAGGTTTTAATACACCCTGCAAATCTCCGGTTAAAAGCGTAGAAGTAGAAAAGCTAGGGAAGACATTGTGAGCTAATGCCGAAACTTTTGTTTCAACTTAGAATTAAAATGTGTCGCTTTCGCATTTTTATTCTAATGTTTGTGTCAGGTGTGCAGTGACCTTCGAATCTTGAATAACTCTAAATATATTTCTCACCTTGCCTCAGGAAATAACTTCTTCACTTTCTTCAGTTCCTCCTCGTTGTCAAACGTCATCATTCTGACGTCATTGTTTCGTGCATACGTAATATGTGACGCAAACTTACAGGGGTGGGCGTATATGATGTCATCAGGGCTGACTCCGCATTTAAGAACAAGTGAGATTTCGTTCTGAATTAAAATGAAACCACATTTACGTGAAGATTATGTGAAAATGCAAATTCGTTATAACTATAGTTTACCAAACTGGGGCCGCTTGAGGCGTTTTTGCGAAGAGGTTATCAGTCAAAATTAATTGTACGTGCTTGGCGGTAAACATACGTAAAAAAGAATTTTTTTAATGCACGGGATTCGTGTGATTTAGAAAAAAAATATCTGCTCAAGGATAAACAACAAAAAGAGGTAGGGCACCCTTTTTTTAGGGGTCGCAGGCACTATTAATTTTTCTGCTCTCTTGCGATTTATTAAAATGTCTATAGCGCATCGCGCGAATGACGCCAACACCTTGTTCTGATTAAAAACCAAAAATCTATTAATACAAACCTAAATGCTGTTAAAAACTGACGGTTCAGCATCTTCATACAGGTTGTCTAGCATTTTACAAACTTTGAAACACAACAGTCCGTTTTTTGGTCTGAACTGTTTTAGGCAAGACACGAGACCTACAAAAGTAACCATCAGGAAATATTTTATGTATGTTGTACCTTGCTCGCACTGTCATATCCACATCCCAAAGCGGCTAAAGTACTGATAATCGGGTGCAACGCGTTTGCCTTCACTGCGTAGAAGGGGTGAACGCGAGGAAGTTCCCTTTGCCATCTCTTAAATTGCTCCAACAAAATTCCAATGTCGGCAAGTAGGAAAGTTTCATCCCAATCCTAAAAATTGGCCTGTGACGACTGATGGTAAATGAGTTCGTTTCGTTTGGAGAAAGAACATAACATAGGGTCGCAATGGCACTAAAACAATCACCAAGTTGGGAATAGCTGCCCAACGTTAAAACCTTATGATGCACAAAAGGCACAATTGGTGGACAATGGGTGAACGCGCAACAGCTAAAGCGCTTTGTGACTGGATCTCACAAAACAGTGAGTGTGATGTACTGTGAGAGGTTTAAAGACTAAAAAGCAGCCGGGAAGAGATCATGAAGAGAAGTTTCAAGTTGCTATTAGATTTCGACAACTTTGGTAACGAGAAAACCCTAAAACCGCAGCACAACATTGCGAAGAAAATACCAAAACAAAAAGAACGCTACTTTAAACCCTTTACTAATATCTAAGTCGGAGTCAGCGCCAGGCAAACCACCTTTTCACCAACTATTTACGCCAAGTTCTTAGCATTAGGTATCTTGACATGATCTCTTAAGGAAACTAAACTTGCCTCTTTATTTCGATTCCGGTCAATAATTTTCTTTGCCACTTGATGTGTGTCATGTCATCGGGAACAATCGAAACTTCCTGGTGAAGGGGTGCATGTATCGATTGGGAAATAAAGTTATTGTCGTCATTGGTAGGCATGGCAACAGGTCAGTGTAGTTTTTCAACGGTTTACCAGGAGTTCTGTTTCAAACCAATAAAAACCAGCAAGTAAAAAACGAATTTTGGTCAGAGTTAGTACACTTCAAACACTCTGAATTGAGTAATATTGCACTATCTTTCACAAATGTCGTTTTGCATTCGTTTGACCAATGGTACTGTTGTATAGCATTATTGGTTTGACAGTGACACCAAGCCAGTCTTTTACCAAGTTAGTGAGCAGGTCTAGACTGTCATTAATTAAATTACCACGACAATTCCACCTTGCTTTCAACTCTACAATGAACGCTTACTCTGTTAAACGATTCAGGATCAAAATACATTCTAACTGTAGTAAGTCATTCTTATTAAAACACGGAAAAAACATTGATCGGTAACTAATGTCATTTCAATGTATGAGGCACGTTTTTAACATGTAATACCAAAAAGTTGTAGCGAATTTAGGTTACTGATTTTAGGCACATGACGTTTAGACTAATAAACCGAACTGCAACCACATAGCTACTGCTTAAGCACACAATTGACCTGGTCAAACTGGTAACGCGACGAGGTTGGTCATAAGCTAATATTTGCTAACAACAGAACAGAACATGCGCCAGTTAACGCATTATTGCATCCGGGGTAATTTACCTTCAAATAAAAGTTTCGCATCTAAAGTAAAAAAGCGTAGGATTATGTTGTTGCGTTCAGTTATTGTGTTAAATATTTACGAAAAATTATTTAAATGTTCTTCTAAAAATTCTGGACGGAACATATTTAAATAAAACAATCTAGAACTTTAAATAAAGTAAGTGTACCTACCTGTTTTGAAATTCGACATTTTTTCTGCACACAATTATACTTTAAACTTTAAAGGGAACAAAAATGGGGTGACACTAAAACGCTGAATGGGCGGGACGTCGCGGAAACCGTTAAATATCGGGTAAATTGTTGACGGTTAGTGCTATTAGGGTTGGGTTGAGGTTTTGTAAAAGTATGTGAATCAAAAAATGTCCCTGCCTAAAACTTATTCAGCTGTTTCCTGACATTCAGCAAAAATGCTTGGGCGGGAAGTCTCCCTCGGCCGCTGAATGTTTCGCTCGGTCGCGGAAGGTATCCGGGGGGATTATTTTTAATGATTTTCTATCATAAAACCTTATCCCAACCTTAATAGCACTAACCGTCAGCAATTTAACCCGATATTCAGCGATTTTCACGACGTCCCGCCATCTCGCGCCCGTCCCGCCCATTCAGCGTTTTAGTGTCACCCCAAAAATGCCAGCGTCTTCAAAGTGCCTAGCTCTTCATGTTTCTGGGTCTTCGTTGCACTGGGCATGTTGTTCAAAAAGCAGAAAAATCGGCTTAATTTGCAATATAAAATAGATTACTACCAAAATTCTTTAAAATTTACAGAGAAAAACCCAACAATTTAATAAAAGTGTACACAAACGGGACTTACATTTTCAATAATGCGACACAACATTTTTTCCGCCAAAATTTTAAGGTACAATACCAAACTACATAGAATTAACAATTATTATTTTTAAATAATGGGTGCAAAACTATTTTCAAAAGAAAAGATTTAATTCGATCCGATTATTAAAATTTACCATGTCGGTCTGTGAATTTCTGTAATTTAATCTTAGGAAAACATGTAATTAGGAATTACATGCATTGAATTTCCCACGAACAAGCCGAAAGCTTGGAATAAGCGAATCGAATTAGCTATTTAACAATATAGAACACCTTGCGTCTGAAGGCAGGGCGGTAATTATCCCGCTTCATTGTTTTTATTACAACTCTTTGAATCTTCTTTCAACAGAAGTCCTTTGTTTTCTTTTTGTGACCGGCGGCACTTTATAAGCAGGAGGACTCCGCCAAGAATTTCACATTACATCTTTATACAGACGAACATCACAGCTTGGAAAAATGGAAGTTTTAGTAATGATGTGTGTGATAATTTCAGGTACGTTTGTGCTAAAGATTGCAAAAAGGCGTAGAGAACCTAACAAATAGGTCAAAATATGAAATAAAGTGTTATAGAAAATAAGCAATTTAAGACTAAGCTTGTTGATATGGCTATCAAATTGTAGTTAAATAACGTGTTAAAAGAGATTATGTCAAGTTATTTAACTGAAAACTCTGACAAGGCAATGTATGTGGCAGTTGCTGTTAGAAGTTTGCGTAGTATTAACGCTTGTATTTTACCAGTGGGTGCATTGTCCCCCAGTTTAGCGAAATGGCTTAAATGGGATAGACACAGTGGTGGGATTCAGCCGGTTTGCACCGGTTCTATGGAACCGTCTCACGAAATTTAATGAGATCAGCGAACCGGTTGGCATTACTGGTTACTGTCAATGGACTTTTTGTAACAGAACCAACTGAAAAATATGACATTTGGGATAGAACCCACCACTGGATAGAGCACTGTACATTTTTTATGCTAATCTACTTCATTCATATCAGGAACTCACCTTACTCTTGGCGAAGTGATACTTCTCGACGCAGGCCGATGGACGGACTGGTCTTCGTGGGACGCGTGTACACGGTCGTGTGGAACGGGTGTGCAATACAAGTGAGTTTTTTTGTACTTGTGTATTGTGCTTCTCTCGCAACGAATTTATCCGGATCTGTGCGTCCACAGAATGAGAGAATGCGTGAACGGAACTGTAGGAACCGGAGGCTGTGCTGGTTCGTATTGGGAAGCGAGGAGATGTAATACAGAAGAATGTGACGAAGGTAAGCTTGTTTGGAAAAATAGAATGGCTAAAACTGTCAAACTTTTAAAGTCTGGTAATTCAGTCGCATTTTAAACGCCATTATAAGGTGGCAGCGTTGGGACACAGACGTATTATCCGCCATTACTTAAGATGGCTTCTTGTAACTATTAGTAACAGTTGTTTTTAATGCTTTTTATTGTGATAACTTCTCAAGCCAGTCGCGTCGAACGCAACGATATCGTTTTTCTGCTTTCTTGACGTGAATTTGCGAATTTAATTCCCTTGTTGCTTTTTCCATAAATTTCTGGTAACTAGGAGTGAAAAATCCTAAAACATTTACCGACTAAAATGGTACTTGTTACAAACACAATACAAAATGCTAAACTGTTCGTTAGATTCCCAATCGAACGTAACAAGCGACGTCACTGAAGCAGAAACGACGTCACCGATCGATGACGTCACTGTGGAATGTTACGAGCAAGGTCACGCGGGAGAGTACAGGGGAACGGCGAATCGATCCAGACTAGGATACGATTGTCAGAGTTGGACGAGTCGGACGCCGCATTTTCACACATTGTAAGTTTGATTGGCTGATTAGGCGTTGTTATGGCAGCGTGAAAAGCTTTAAACAACTACGATTCTTTATTAGTATTTTCGGCATCTGTAATGCTATATAATACGGAAAAATGAACAAGCTATTTGGTAAAACAGCCTTGTACGTGTAGTGTCGTGTCAAAGACGCGTGTAATGTAATACGTATGCATCTGCTTATAGCGGGTGTTTTTTACAATCTCTCTCGTTCTCTCTCTTTAGCACCCCCTTCCGGTTTCCCGAGGGCGGTTTAGGAAGCCACAATCTTTGTCGAAGTCCGGATAAAGATCACACACCATGGTGTTTCACCACTAACCCATACAAACGATGGGATTATTGCTCTGTGCCAAAATGTGAAGGTCAGTGTCCAACTATACATGTACTTGTTTATTGTATAAAGATCAGTTCAGTTTATTTTTGCCTCATATTCATCGTTTTGGAGCAATTATCTCGTAAATATGCACACCCAAATTTTTTATTTTTATTGCATTTTCTACCCTAATAAAACGTTAATGGCCAATTTTGTGCATTTGGATTTACCATCAGGGCATCACCAAATTGTACAATAACATGAAAGAAATCGTTACAGAAACAACAACAACTGTAGCTACAACAACAACAGTACCAACAACTACAACTGAACAACAGACAACAACAACAGCAGTACAACCACCACTTCCACCTGTCATTGGATGTTTCGATCCAGCTGATGTCACTGGTTACCGTGGAAAGCAGAATTTTACCCATGCAGGGACAAAATGTCAAATTTGGGATTCGTTTACTCCCCATGCTCATATTTAGTAAGTTAAGCAAGAGTTTTTCATTTTTGTTTTATCCGGGGCTATTACTTCAGCTGGGGGGTTACTAATGGGTTAACCATGGTCAAAATGCTCAGATAGAACCATGCAATTATCTGGATTTGGATGTAGTGCAGTTAGAATAATATGCTAGATGTGTTGTAAGAACAATATGCGACAATGGGTGTACAGTATAAAGGAAGTGAACCAAAGCATGACAAGCTGCAAACTGAAATGCAGCAGAGCAGCCAATACATTGCTTCATATTTATAGGGCTAATATCTTTTCAACGGCTGCCCTGATGAGACCTTATGGGTCAAAACGGTGTGCACTGTCTGTAGAATATATAATATGTGATATAAACCCACAAATATTATTGTCATATTAAACTTAATGGCAACATTTATACAGTACATCATCTCGCTTCCCTGGCAAAGGATTAGGCAACCACAATTTCTGTCGCAATCCTGATGGGGACGTACAGCCATGGTGTTTCACAACGGACCCAAGCATCAACTGGGCTTACTGTGATGTGCCAACTTGCTCTAGTAAGCCCATTTTTAAAACAAATCTGACTGTAACCATAGAAACAGAACTTTTGAGTACTGTAAGAGATAAAGGAACCAAAATTAAACTACAGATAGCAGAACATTTAAAGTAACCAATCAAGACCATGAATAAGCCATCCACTATATCTAAATACAACAAGCTTGGTGATTGAACAATCTTAAACATTACATCAGATATAATTGACGATTCTAGGACTTCAATTATATACAACCAAGATGCAAACATACAAAAAACTATTATTTTCAGGTACAACAACCAAACAACCAGCGGTTACATCCACGTCAACATTAACTGCCACATGTGGGCAGACTTTTCAATCACTTTCATTGGATCTGCCATATCGAATTGTTGGGGGTAAGTTCTACTTTTATTCGAATAGTTTTGATGAATGAGATTAAGTTATACAAGCTATTGTATAGGCATAGTATGACAAATGCCAGAAGAGCTCTATAAACTTGAGATTAAGTTATAATGCTTGTGTGATTTTAAACCAGGAGTGGAAGCAACACCAGGCAGCCTTCCATGGCAGGTATCACTTCGAAACGCAAGAAACAACGGACATTTTTGTGGTGCTTCCATCATACACAAGCGATGGGTTTTAACTGCAGCACATTGTATAACAAGGTGAACAAAAACAACCCAGTCATAAGCAATATAAACCTCACCCATTACACCAGGGGTGGGAAACCTATTTCAATGTGGGGCCAAATACAATTTGCGATAATAAAATCGTGGACCGCACCTTTACATAACACAAGGTGATTTTAGCCACAATATTGCCATAGCGCAGAAAAATAGCATCGGGTGCACTAATCTGCTCAAAAATATAATAATTGGACTTGTTTGCCAGTAGATTTAAAATCCAAGTGTCTATGCCGCCCGCACAACTTTAATCAATGAGCCGCCTGTGGCCTGTGGGCCTGCAGATTGCCCACCCCTGCACTACACATTAGCTTATCCAATTAGTTAATGTAAGCATGTAATTTACTAATCTACTGCCAATGGTTTGCTTTGTATTTCTTTACTAAGCCAAATAAAATCAATAACTAAGGTTGTAATTTTGTACAATCAGATACAGATACAATAGCATAACATGAATTTGGCGAACTCAGTTAATCATATGACCAGTTTTCTAAGCTTTTCTATTTGTTTATCCTGAGAACTTTCTCAATAAATTCATGCAGTTGGGATTTTTTAACCCTATGCTATTAAATGGATATGCGAATAACCGGATTTGTCTGTACTGGCTTTGTATTCTTGCTAAGAATTTGTATATATTTGCCAAAAAATCAGCTAGAAATAGAACTAACAAACAATTCAAATATTTTGCAGCAATGAGCCCAGCAGATATTATGGATATGTTGGAAAACATCAAAAATATCAACGTGATCCAACACAGTTAAGAATCAACTTCCAATCAATTTACAAACACCAACTGTTCAACAGAATCACTCTTCAAAATGACATTACTTTGTTAAAGGTGGGTCAAAACCTCTTAATTGTTATAAGCCTGAGCAATAAGCATTACATGAAGTCCAATAAACTAGTTTAAGTGTTAGTTCAAGTCAAATGTTTTTGCTTTCAACACTTAATAATGATGCTTTTATAGAAGTCAGCATCCAGTGTTATTCAAATCATAATTTGTTGGTGAAAAACAAGTTTTTTTATGACAACAATATGATGCTATGGAACAATACATACGGATTTGTTCATAAGTTTAATGGTGAAAATAACAGCCCAAATAGACATGAAAACGACATGCTTTATTTTTCAAACGTTTTGGCAAATGCTCATGCCATTATCAGTGATATGAAGGCCACATCAGTTACACCCGTTTTATAATATGATGCTGATCAGTAATGAGATTTTTTGTGTACAGCTTACAGATGATCTGACATTCACAGACAACATACAGCCAATATGTCTTCCTACATCCAACGCAGACCTTGAGCCAGGAAGAATGACACTAGTGTCTGGATGGGGAACCACCCTAGGTGAGAACAACTGTTTGACACATTTCGCATAAAACAGAAAAGGAATATATGCATATATATGGTCACCTATAAGTTGCTTTACTGTAAATATTATCAAACACCGCCAGAAAAGATTGGATACTTTCCAGCTAAGTAATTTTGTAAAGGAAGTGTATTTTGATTGGGAAATCACCTAAAGGGGACAACCCCTTGTTTCATTCAAGAGGCAATTGGAATATTTTTCGTGAAAGAAGTGAGATCTCAAAATCTTTTACTCCTGTTTCACCTAGGTAAAGTATTGCAACAAATTAATCATTTTGAAATGGTTTTGCAGGCACGGGATCATCCAGTGTATTACGACAAGCCACCGTTCCTCTCATAGACACAGAGGAGTGCAGAGAAATGATCAACGGAGTTTTTCAAGGCATGATATGTGCTGGATATAAGGATGGTGGAAGAGACTCATGTCAGGTAAAATGAATAATTATGTAATTATTGATCTAACACAGTACATGCAAATACAAGTGATTCTGTCAGATGCTGACTATACAAAGTTATTGTACTTTGCTGTTATTAGCATGAGATTAAGGTTTTATTCTTAATGGCAGATGACAATGTAGTTCAGGAGTGTCCAAAGTGCGGCCTGCGGGCCAAATGCGGCCCCAGGCGGCTTTTCGCGTGGTCCGCACTATTTTTTTCAAATTGTGTTGCATATGGCCTCCATAGTTTGGATTAAGTTTTTGGGTTTTGGCGACTTGTGACTTCATGCAAAAGCTTTCCATGGAACTTAAGAAAGCGTACATGATGCTGACGCAACAAAATCCAACAATTTCCCACATATTTGGGTTCTAATTCTAAAAAACGTTGGCCCGCGGGCGTCTTAACCTGGTAAAAATTGGTCCCCATTAAAAAAAGTTTGGACACCTCTGATGTAGTTTGTTCACATAAAACACGTTTATGACCAAGTACTTCTTGTGTAAATGGATTTACTTTGACCCTTGAACAAACATAGTAAATTTAGCTACAAATGATTCTGTTTGCAATGCTAAGGTGCTTTGGTGTAATTGTTGCTTATAAACTGAATTTGTCTTTCATTGCATATTTCAATGTAAAAATATAAATGTAAAAGTCTAAGAACAAGAACTTTCTTTTTTGGCATAATTTGTGTTTTTTTTGAACTAATTAATTTAAACATTATAACCACTACATATAGTACATTTGTATTCAAGTTACATATTGTGTATTGTGTACAGGGAGATAGTGGTGGACCGCTGGCTGGAATAACAGATGAAAATCGATATGAACTGATCGGCGTGGTTTCATGGGGTTATGGATGCGCGTTACCCAATAACCCAGGGGTTTACGCACAGGTATGTTTGTTTAACACATGTTCACTTGATCCAAGAGTCCGAAGGTTGGGTATTAAGGCTTGTTATGATTTCAAAGCAGTAGAATAGTTTTGCAATGGAGCAAACAGATTGACAACAAAATGAAATTGACAAACATTCTGACAGTGTTTTTCTTTTTTTGTTAACAGGTTTCATATTTCGTGCCGTGGATCAACAATATTCTGGCAAACAACTGATGGTTTTAATGTCTTTTGTGTTGTTGTATTGTTGATTTTTTTGCGAAAATGTTTGTTGTTTTTTACATTTCTCTTCTCTGTTACTTCGGATGTAATACAATTTGCTTGAAGTCTTATATGCTGATATACAGAAATGCCTACCTCAAAACTTTGCATACATTATAAACAGCTTAACTTTGCAAATGAAACAGCTCAACTTTGTGACTTTTACAGGATAAAATGTTACTAAAGCATGCTAAAACTTCAAGTGTAAAGCAAAGATTAAAATGTCATTAATATTATTTATTTTAGTTTCTGTGGAAATATCCACGGTTGAGGGTTAGTATGTAAAGGGCAGCAAAAAACACCATAAGATAAGTAGATAACAAATAAATAATGGTCAATGAAATGATTCTTATATACAATACAGAGGATGGGAAACCTTCTGCATTTGGGTCAACAAGCTGACATTTGTAGCCTGAAGTTATGTTTGGTTATTTTTTTCACCCCAAATGTCTAAGTGTAAGAAAAACATGCGAAAATAAGTGGTTTCTATAAGCAATAAACTGTCAAGTGGCTTACTCAAACAAAAAGATAGCCCCACCCCTGTATTATACCAAGTTTATGGGCACAACTAAGATGAAAAGATACAAACAACAACTAAACTATTTGCCTACAACTGCCAACTATGTACCTACACTAAAACAACACAATTAAAATCAACAAAAACCAAGAATTACAAAAACTTAACATGCTTGTTCCACATTTGACCTACAAGTATAATAAACATGTGCCACAAAAAATTGACGTTTCTATTTAACTTTAACACTCAGGCCATAAAATTGCCAACCCAAACACACATTATAATAATGTTACAACCATAGGTAATTTACATCAAATAATTTGCTGTTCAAAAATAACAGTTTCCAATATATATGTCTTCATACAATTTACAACTATGGCATAATGTTGACCAAGCACCAACTTTCTGACCTGGGCATAACCATAATCTTTCTCTCATCTATTGTTTTTCGCGAGAAGTGATGCTTTCTTATGTTTAGAGAAGGCTCAAGTCATGGCCTTCTCAAGATATTAAGCACTTTTTTTCTTCTGGTGCATTTCCATCTTGTTTCTCAACTTCTGTGATTATTCCCTTGAATATCGATTGGACGTCCTACAAAATAAAACATATTTTTAAAACAAAAAATGTACAATTTGAACATTTGGTATTATATATTTTGAGGGAAGCAACATTTGCATCAAAGGCACAGAATCACGCGACAGTTACAAAAACCTTATAGTTGAAAATAATAAATTAAATTAAAACAAACATTTATTTTTCACACTATTAGTAAAGATACAAGTTCAAATTATTAACAAAAAGTTTCATACATCATTTAACAAAGCACTGAATAAAATTCTATCATTGAAAAGTTTCGTAACTTCTGTAATACTTTACATTACATGAAATAAATCTCACCAGATTATGTTTTGCTGATGTTTCGTAAAAAGTAGCTTCCCAATTCTTGGCAAGATTTCTTCCCATTTCCGTTGTTACTTTCCTTTCCATGTGAAGATCTGTTTTGTTTCCGACCAAAACCAGCGGAATTCTACAAAATAACACTGCTTCTTTTCATCCACAGAAATACTAGGCAAACTTATTTGTATCATGCAAAGAAACCTTCAAAATAAAAACAAGGATCACACTAAAATGTTTTCAAGTTTTAGTTTTTGACAGTGATAAATTTAGAGCATATTTATATGAAACACTTACTTTATCCTTCCAATCATGTCCAATAACTTTTCGTGTATCACTTTGACTACTTCAAAACTGAAATACAATTTATCTTTTTACATAAACAAGTTGTTCATACAAACCAAAACAAAAACTTAAAAGCTTTAATAAAATCAAAATGTTGCATAAAGCAAAGGTATAATAAATTGTATGCGATGATGATAAACTAAATTCAGTGGTGGGATTCAAATTTTTGCCAGCCGCTTCCATCACAAAAGTCGTATTTTTCAGCCGGTTCTGTTACAAAAAGTCCATTGACAGTAAAGTAATGCTAACCGGTTCGCTGATCTCATAAAATTTCGTGACGCGGTTCTATAGAATCGGTGCGAACCGGCTGAATCCCACCGCTGACTAAATTCTCACAACATCCAAATAATAAAACATTTACAATATATGCTTTAATAGCAATTTTGTTGTTAAAGCAAAACTAGTTCTTTTGTTATTGCACCTTTTTGTTGAGGTTACAGAATAAACAAGAATGTATCCGTGAATATCCAATGCATAGGAATCAGGAAAAAGGGAATATTCATCCTACAAATATTGTTTGCTTTATTCTTCGTTTCATTGTATGATAAAAACACATTATTCACAACTCACCTGTCCAGCAGTGTCAACTATGTGTAGAACATAATCCTGATTTCCCAAACGGATTTGACGGGTGAAAGCTAAATACAAGAAAACCTATCAGATATAGTTTAGGAATGAAAATTTTATACTACAGAACACAACATGTAAACCAGTGGTTATCAACTCGTTTCGGGCCATGGACCACCGGCCCAGTAAAAGTAATATCGTGGACCATTTAATTTTTGAGCAAGATTGAAGTTCGCATACAAAACAACCATTTGGGCTTGAAACATAATTCTTAAAACCGATTTTCAAGAAGTGAGATACAATTATTACCAGCCAACATTTTGATACTCTTTCAACATGTAATATGCAATCATCTCTAGTTTATCACCAAATTTAGTGAATGTCTTGTGGACCACCCAAAAAGTCATCATGGACCACTAATTGTCCATGGACCACCACTTGAGAACCACTGATGTAAACGTACTACAAATATGTAAATAAAAATTCAAAAAGCTTACTATTTTCAATCGTTGGATCGTAAGATTCTACGAACTGATTTTCAACGAACTGGAGTGTAATTGAAGACTTTCCTATTTAAATTTGAAAATGCAAAAACTATTAGAACTAATGCAAAAAAACACTGGAGCAAGTTTGCACAAGTACAACACAAGATAACTTTGCTGTGGAACTTACCAACTGAGCGATAACCCACAATTGCGAGTTTTCTTTCACGAGGAGGTGCCATTACTGTATACTGTTGCTTTTTGAACGTTACAACTGTTTCTGCAGGAAATATTACGCACAAAACCACACTAATAACAGATTTAAATGCCTAAAACAAGTTCAAAAACTATAAAACCTCGAAACATTTGTTTTCATGCGTCGCTTCACGCGATGTCGCGTGTCGCTTAAGGCGTCATGTTTTGATGTTTTTTCGTTTGATAAGGTTTAATGAATTTTTTTTCATTCCACTCAACATTAAATGATGACAATAGGTAAAAAATATTGTGCATTTGAATATTTATTTGGCGAACGTAACATCGCAGAATTTTAACAAAAGCAAACAGAACCTGCCCAATGTGCCCACAATGACCACAGAAACAAAGTTCTGAAACTGATACCAGTGTTGGCTCACATGCTTTTACATTGATACCAGTGTGTTTTCACCATATCACAATCATGCAAGAAATTGTCCTTCTGTTGTCCAGTGAAAAGTTCTAGAGGCCTAGAATTTGGCTCATAAGACACAATTGATAAATAGCTCAAGATTTTGTTTCGCTTTCTGTAATTTTAAGTCGAAAAACAATTGCATTTGGGGTTGTCACATCGGCTACTATTAGTTCTTGTCCATCTGTTAAACCAAGATCTGTAAAAAAAACACAATCGTCTATTCTCACAGCCTTAAAATGAAGAATATAAAATACAAAGTATGTACAAGAGAGTTGTTTTACCTGCAAGGGATTTTGACAGATTTGGTCTGGTTGCTTCTTCAATAGATGGAATAGATTTCATGTATAATGTATGATTCTTGCCATTTATAGTCGTCGTAATTCCTGGACGTTTCATTTGCCTGCACAAAATCCACATGAGTCAACAAAGGCACATCATAAGCTTGTCAAGGGTTCCACAAATCCAATATAATGCATAAACAACAAATATAAACCACGAATTTACACTTACAAGGTGCTGTCCTCACACAAATGATCAATCAGTTCACGGAGTAATGTTTTAGGTGCAAAGGTTAAATTTCTTGGTTTTTGGCTGCAAGCGATGCAAGTATCATTTTTCTCTGCCTCGAATGTGTAAGTGTAAACTCCATCAACATCATTAAATACCATGTAATTGTTGAGAGGCAAAGCACAGCTGTAATAAAAGTTTTATGATAAGCGATTTACTGCGAAGCTGCTCTGCTCACAATTTAGTTTTCTTTTAAGTTAAAACTTTAAATTTTCTCTATTTCTCTTACAAAAATACCAAAAATACTCAGAGTTAGTGCTGATATGATATTACACTTTTAGTGACAACCATTTTGTTAAAATATCAACAGATCACCTTGTGGCAAGTTTAAATATTTCAGTTGAACATGCTGCAGCAATCACCGCATTTGTTGAAGCAACAGCAGGGATAATTCTTTTGATAACACCTTGTGTCAATCGATATGTTACTCCCTTTATAATAGAAAAATAATAGCTTTGAAACTACAAGATTGGAAAACAACAAAACAAACACAACTTAAATATGTTAAGATGAACATAAGTTCATAACTTGGATCAGTCCTGAAGCGTTTATGCAAACCAGTGATCACGGCATACTCATGGGTAGCTAAGTTGGTACATTGCAAGTAGTGGAAAAACTTCTGTTGAGGGTTCAAATCCCACCGCAAACTAGACTTTTTCTAGCCTACTTCCTGACAGATGGGAAATGCTTGGTAACCAGCTGATTCATTTTTATGCCTTATTGGGGCCTGGCATGCTTCAACTTACATAGGCTGATGAATTTCAAATCAGTTAAACAATTGTAATAGGATAAATTGGTTACCACTCCCATTTGCAATATAGCCTAACTTATTTTCATACCTGAATTCCATACTCATCAGCTCTTTTGCAAGCAGCATGGCAAATCCATGTAATATGTTCAGGGTTGTCACCGTCAATTGGAATATCTGTACCAATAATATTTTTTACACCTAACTTTCCCATAATAAAAAAGGGACAGGAGAAAAGTTCTCAACATAAAAAATATTCACCTCCAAATGGTTTTTCTTTTTCCCATCCAAACATTCTCACATATTCAATGCAATGTTCTGGTTGTCTTGGAGTATGGGCAACAGTGCACATTGGAAATGTTACCTAAACACGATTGAAGCAAAGTTTTTAAAAGATAGCTGTCAGTCTTTTTTTTTAAATGAGAGATTCCATACGGCTAAGTGGTTGACTCAATAGCTCAACACAGGATGTGACCAGTGTTTCTTCAGTAAAAAAACTAATATCGCTTTTATATAGTGGGACGCTAAGGGCTGAACTAAACTAGAGCAAAATATTCCAAGCCACAAACAAAAAATTAAATTTATCTCATAGAAGCTTTTTAATAGGCAGACCCATAACATGCCAAATATGTTTACAATTGTACACACCTGAGGGGGATACAGGTCCAAAGTGCAATCAATGCAAGCTGTCATTCCAGGAAGAATCACTCGAGCATTGCCTTTAAAACCTTCTGTGCCTCCGTCCACTAGAGGGATTATGGAGCTCTGATCTAAATTTCCATCATCGTCGTATTCAAGTAAGCTGATCTGCAATACCCAATGTCTTTATGATTCTACTTAGCCATATAGATGATTATAATACAGTGGTTCTTAATCTTTTTCCTTTCTGCAACCCTTTCAAATCACCAACCAATTTTTACACCCCCTTCTGTTATTGCTGAAATAACAAAACCATTGGAACACTATATACGGATCTGTTCATAAGTTTAATGGTGAAAATAATGGCTCATATAAAGTGTATATAAATGGGTGTAACTGATGTGGCCTACATATCACTGATGATGGCATGAGCATTTGCAGAAACGTTTGAAAAAAAAGCATGTCGCTTTTTACATCTATGTAAAATATAAACTTACCAACATGCCATTGATCCACCTTCGTGCAATGATGGAGTCAAGCCCACACACCACAATATGAAATTCTACAAATTTAAAGTTTCAGTTTAAACTTTTTTAACATTGCTGTGTAATGCCAAGTACTTACGCTTGTAAAACGCTGAGTCATAGTCCTGAATTTTGCAAAAATGCCTGCAAATAATTCAGTTAGGGAATATTAACATTGCATTATCAGATCCATATATATATATGGATTTAAAAAAATAGAATTGTATGTAAAATACAACACTGTCTGAGGCCATGTATTATATTATGCCGGAGCTGTTTTAACAAAACTAGCTATTTACTGAATTCATTACACTGCAGCTGTTTTAACAATTTTCAGGGCAAATAAGGTTTTATTGCATATTATAAAACATGCATATATGTATTACAGTTAGAGTAAAGTGACAAAGTTGTTGTATTGTTAAAAATGTAAAAGGATACGGTACAACTTGGGCTCCTTTCACTCTCTTGTTTATAAATTCGGCCGCAACATTCGCTTTTGGTTTGTTAATGTCACTTTGTCTGAAAACAACAAAAAACAAAGTTTAAAGACTGCCAGGTTGAACACCCTTGTTGCAAAAGATCTGGCCAAAAACTTGACTAACCTTGAGAATCAATGTCTATTAAACATTATATTATGTCACTAAATAGTGGTTCAAAAAGTACCTTACAAGTCAAGAATTAGATGTTGCCACTGAACGATGCTTTTGGAGTTAATTTACCTGAACAGGAACTGCCTGTTGAGATTCGACAAATCAATAATGTCCATGTCAATAACATGAATATGTCGAAACCCATTCAAAGTTAAATCTTTTAGCAGCTCACAGCCAAGACCACCAGCCCCAATAACCAGCAGTTTACAGTTTTCTTGCATGAATTCTAAGATCTGTTGGATTTAAAAGTAAATTTTTAGTTGAATTGTATTGTGAACTTGTCAAGCCAGTTTGCAATGTCTTGCATTTACTTTACATTTTCACTAAACAGAAGCACAGCATTTATAGAACTTTGACAGAAAGGACAGATGTTTTCAATGAGTTGTAGACACACACAACAAACTTTTTGATGAAAAACACAGACCTAGTAGTGAGGTGCAGCAGATAATTCAAGTTCTTGGGACTTTTTAAAGCCAAAAAGTCAAGAAAAACAAAACAAACTTACAAAAAACACAAAACACTTTTCCTCAATAAACAAAAATTATACAGACAAACATCGAATTTCCAGATTATATTTAGATATTAAAAAATCACCTCAGAACTAGCTTCAAAATCTGGATGTGCGAAGGGACTTGGTCTTTCCAGGACTTTTTTAATGTGATTCCACCTTCCCGACCATTTACTTGCATCGCTCTGTTCGTTTGGTTGATCGACTTCCATTTCAATCCACAGCTTCACTGGAGCAGATAAAATCAACTAAAGCTTTAGTGTGAAACTACAAGAAGGTCGCGAGCCACACATTTACCTGTTTTTTATTGAAAGTAAATGTTATTGTTACAAGGCAAATATATTGATGTTACCTGTTTGTGTTTCTCATTTGCATGCGGTGCTTTCCCTAACTTGAGACTAAAATAGAATAAATGATTTTTATGTTTTTTTGCATTTATTTTAGATTTTGTTTTCACACATGTCATTTTTTAGTTAACTATGTTGTGTGAGACTTAAAAATATTAGTAATGCTTGATTAATCTAGTTTTCACACATATAAGCTCTCTCTCTCTCACACACACACCATGAGCCAAGTGCAAAAAACATTTCGTTCATACTTGCGTTGACCTTTTTTAAACCTCGCTTATATATACACGAGCCCAACAAAACGCAAGCAGCAGTTGGCTTGCAAGTAGACCATCCACTCTATGCTTTGTTCAATAGAACTAAGTACCATGTCTGCATTGTTTTTGCTGCTGATTGGTTTCCAGTTCACTTTTTGCAAGGGATGTTTTCACATTAATATCCACAGGTAAGTGTTTAAAATCAGTTGTGGGATTCAGCCGGTTCGCACCGGTGCTATAGAACCGTCTCATGAAATTTCAAGAGATCAGCGAACCGGTTAGCATTACTGGTTACTGTCGATGAAGTTTTTGTAACAGAACCGGCTGAAAAATATGACTTTTGTTATAGAACCAGCTGACAAAAAAAATTTAATCCCACCACTTTTTAAAGCCTACGTAGCTATTTACATACGCCTTGTGCACAATAATTTAGTGCGTTTTGTAATACCCTTTTTTTAAGGCAACAGAAGACGCCATTTCAAAGCTACGTTGAAGAATGCGACCCGTTGATGCAAAACATCACAAGGTGATGTTGTTGTAACGTTTTTTTTACCAATTTGAAAGCTGAATTAACCCCGTTTCCAACAGTTTGGACAAATGGTGGGACTGCATTGTCAAATACAAACAGGATAAAAAAGGTGTCGTGGAGTCAAATACGTCGCGTCTCCAGGTCAGTATAAAAGATTAAATATGTGTACTGAGAGTATTTGAACTGAACAGTATCTAACCCTTCAACGGGTGTGTTTTTACTTTTCTTTTACTTTTATTGATGTATTATCTTGTGGTTTTTATAGGAACTGATGATGCCATTAGGCGAAATATATATAAGTTATTCCATTGAATTCATTGACAGATTTCGTAACTTGGAAAATGCTTTCCATTCTCAGTTAAATATGTGTAGGTAGACTTGAACTTGGTTTAGTTGTCAATTGTAGGAATGTCAGAGTTATAAGCAGACCTAAAATTTGGACCCGAACCGAAATTAGGCCCGACGGTTGGTAAAATGATGCCCAGATTAAAATCGGGCGGGAACCTTCACCCAACCCGAAAATACCTACAACTGGGTTAATTTTTTTACTAGTTAATAAAGGTAAATAAATACACAAAACCTCGTGTTTTTACCAATAGTGTTTTTTAGATGGTAACTGCAGAAGCTGACAATGGAACTTTCAACGATGTTGAGATTGAAGGTTTATCAGTTAAAACAACTTTTTCGACTCAACTTCTTAGTAGTTTGGGCTCAAACATTTTGCAGTTAACCGTCCTTGTAACACAAAATCTTTCCTTGTTTCACCAAGTTCCCCAAGGAACAAAAGCAGTAAGTAAACCCTAATAATTTACACGCTTTGGAAAACATTAGGTAACATAAAAAAGCATGGAACCATTGTATGATAAGTAACTCAGACAGTGCACAATATTTCGACCTACATAATAGTCACATACGGGCAATTTCTTGTCCACAGCTGCACTGATGAGACCTTACAGGCCGAAACAGCGTGAAAAATATACAATTAGTAATTATTTCCTTTATGTTTAGATCATTTCTCCGCATATCCGTGAATTCAAGGGCACAACTTTGCCATATTCCTATCAAATACAATACAACGATAAGCAGATAAACGCAGAAAACCAAAACCAAGTATGCAGATTTATTCCCTCGGCGAACAAGGTCTGCAAAATGGATCAATGTTTTTTCATTTTGCAGTACATAGATGTGAGCTACAAAATGTACGACAAGATAAGCGAGACTTGGTGGAACAACGGAACTAGACAAGTTTGCAAGACATTGGTGGAAACAAATACGTTATCTCCATTTGCCGTCATCGTGGTAAAAACCTATTTATGCCGTGACTTTAACGTACAATAAACCTCGGTTAATCCGGACCCGTTTGAAAATTCGTTCTGATTAGGCGAAGATCCGTATTAACCGATGTCGGTTAGTTGAAGCCTTGCCACATTACAAATCATTTGCAACTCGATTTTACCGAATTAGGCAAAGATCTGAATTGTCCCAATCCGGTTTAACCGAGTGTGTTTCTTTAGTGGCGAGCAAAAAGTTAAAGCCATAATAAATATTAAATTTACAATAGTTTGTGAACAAATATAGCCGTAGGTCATCATAAAAATATTCTTAAAATAAAAAAGGAAAAGTTTTAAATACGTTATGAGTTTATCAATTGACTTTACCTTTTAATTCAAAGGTCATTCATTGTAGTATGACAGAGCCGATCTATTTCTATCAACAATTTGCATAAGTTCGTCACTGACATGCAAAACGGTTATCTATTTACAGATGAAAACTCCAAAGATGACCTCGAAACAACTTGGGCTCTTCAGTGCCATCGGGTGTTCAGTGTCGAGTTTTGGTCTCGCTCTGACGATTATCATTTATCTTGGAATAAGGTGGGAGATTTATTTAAAATTTGTCAATTTGTTTTTGTCTTCAAAACATTTGTTTCCTATTGTGAAAAAAGGTCTTATTAGTCGTTAAATCAGAATCCATTAAGCAAATGAGTATTTTTTTAAACTAACTTTACAAATCAATGTCGGCAGGTAAGAAAAATAGTTATTAGACTCTTACAAAACTATTCCATAAGTGATAAAGTTGGCCTATTAATTGCAAAACATTTGACCACCTTGCCAAATATTGTCCCTGCGCTTATGATAGATCACAAAAACCGTATAGCTCTATAGCGTGTTGGCAAAATTTAACAAGTTAATACCTCCTAAAACAAGTTAATATAACCCCACCATAGCAGCTGCTTGGCCATTGTGAGCCAGTTTCCTCTGTGGTTTATGCCCAGGTGTGGCGTCGCATTGAATAGGTGAAATATGGCTTTTAGCCTGTTGCTCCCAACAAACTGGAGTACCGTTGGATGACTACATTAGCCGATACCTCCTAAATACTTAATTAATTAAGCGGGCTTTCAACCAGGAGTCTCCAAAAATAATATTTAAATATTAAAGCATCAAACCAATAGATGAGCTGCAGACAGTGTGCACTAGCCGATACGGCTTATCTCTCGACACCAGCTCTCGTCAGACCGGGATTTCGGGTCGGGTTTGGGCTTAGGTTTCTTTAAAAAAAACGGGCCTGAAAGTACACTCTGTCTTACACTCAGTATTTCTTAAAATAAATTTAACTAGCTAAGTAGCCAGTTGCTGGACCTGACCTAGTGCTAGACAGCGTTAAAACGCTTTGTTTAAGACCAATTGTCCATTGTGTTTGTTGTCTTGGTCTTTCCTGGTGCTTCAATGTAGGCCTGTCAATCAAACGTCCGGGCCTAGACGGGCTCCAATTTCAGGCCCGTTATTACTCTGGTGTGCAGTGTATGTAGCTTACGACAATTGTTTCCTTCTTTATGCAGTGAACTGCGATCCAGGCAGCCAACAATATTCCTCGTCAACATTTGCTTCTGTCTGTTGGCCGCCAACCTCACTTTCCTCTTCGGGATCGACAGGACTCGTGACGTCACCGCTTGTTACGTCATCGCGGCATTGTTACACTTCTTCCTGTTGGCGAGCTGGTGTTGGATGAGCGCTAACGCCTACAACATGTATTACTTGATTATGACGGTAACCACAGTGATGCTAAAGCTTTTGAGGCATTTCTTTGTGTCTCTGTGTGTTCTTAGTAAATTAACTTAAAACTAAAGAAGATGGGTAAAGGGTGAAAGTTTTCGCTCGGTGAAAGAAATTGTAGCGATATAATTACCCAAGCCGCGGATGTAGCTGTGTGTTGGCTACAATCCCAAATATGAATATTGTAAGTTTTAAGGTGTAGCTGCTGCGCGCTCGGTTATTATCCACTAATTGTGCCCTTCACTGTTTTGCGCTTTTTAACGTTTCAACGTTGCGCAGCTATTTCTGACTTTCCCGTGATTGTTTTAGTGCTATTGTGTCGGTATGTATGCTTTCTTTCACTGAGCAATTATCCCAACTCAACTTAACTCAAGTCATGCCTGGCTTTTCGGGTCAGAAGCAGTGGTGGGTTTCACATTTTTTGTCAACCGGTTCTATCACAAAAGCCATATTTTTCAGCCGGTTTTGTTACAAAAAGTCCATTGACAGTAACCAGTAATGCTAACCGGTTCACTGATCTCATAAAATTTAGTGAGACGGTTGTATAGAACCGGTGCGAACCGGCTGAATCGCACCACTGGGCTTAAGTTTAACCACAAGAGACCACTTTTGTAAACGCTCATAACTGAGATTCACATAAGTTTGCGTATTTCAGGTCTTTCAAAACCCTTCAGTCTTGATGCGGAGACTGACTACAGCATTATGTTACCTCGTTCCACTCGCAATAACTGCTACAACGCTTGGTGTTGGATATTTTCACTTGGATGCTTCAAAAACTTGTTTGGGTGAGTATAATTTGCTAAACCAATAACCATCGTATAATGAAAATATGTTTTATTACCTAAGCTAGAAAGGGTGAAGTGTAGATGAATGAAACAAAGGCGTTAAGTTACGTTAAATTTGTTGAATAAAGTAAAACATAAAAAACTTTTTTTTCTTAACCTCTATAGGCTATGTGTAATTTAATTTAAAACCTTCAAAAACTTTTAGAAAAAAAGGTTACGATTCTAATCGCCTATTTTAAGCTCAAAACGACGGTTTCGGGGTTTAATAAATTTATAGGCGGTATCCAACAGAGTTTTAAAAAAATTCACATGTTTATAATTGTTGCAGATGAAACATCAAATTATCGATCTCCGGATTATTGTTGGATCACAAACGATTCGCTCAAGTTCGGGTTTCTCGTTCCTGTCTCCCTGATATACGTGGCGACTTTCTATTGGTTCGCAACCGTGCTGAGGCACATTACTTGTCATAAAGAACAGGTGAAATAAATTACAAAAGTCCACTAAAAAAAATCTTTACGGATCAAAAAAGAACTAAAGTCCCGGAAAGACTCCTGTCGTGGGTTCGAATCCCACCGCAGGCGCCGTAGATTTTTCTAGCCTATACGCCTTGCCATATGGTGGTGAATGATTATTGGTGACCGGCTGATTCGGTATGGCGCCTTCAATGGGCCTGGGCTGGCGTACTGGGAAAAAGATGTAAGCTTTGAAAACAGCTAAAAATGCCGCGAATTGGTTCCAGGCTGTTGTTACTGACGCTTTTGGTGATTTTGCGATTTGTTGACAATACCCGCAAAGCAATTGCTCGATATCTGGTTGGTCGAGTACAATTCGAAACACAAAGTTTAATACTCAACTGAGGATCAATCTAGTAGCTTATAAGTAAAACTTTCCCTAACAACTTTTGCCATGAACACAAATCAACTACACCTGCCTTGTAAAATTGTTTCCATATTTGCTGAACCTGCTAACATAGAACGATTTCTCTAATAGTGCAGTCATAACGCAAATGCGACGTATTAATTACAAGGTTTACTGGATTCAGTGGCGTAGCAGCCACTTGGCGGTTCTGGCTCTGAGCCAGGGGCGGCAGGCTGCAAGGGGGCAGCAAAATGAGTTAATGGGACACTTCTGGATAAAAGTCAATATTTTTCAAAAACCGTTTTGTTCTAATAAAAAAGGAAATTTTATCAGGATTTTTGCCTAATACATTTGTTCTCCATTTTTTGTCTTTTATTTTTGGCCTTAACGCTGAGACAATGAGGCTTCTTTCTCGAGCAATATAGAACTTCTGAGACGCGGCACATTATTTGTAATTATTTTTATTGAACAGATTGCTTGAACATGAAACTATTTCAAAATTTGCTGCAGTCTACTTAGGGCGACATTTTCAACGAAAGCCAGGGGCGGCAGCATATGCTCCTACTCCACTGACTGGATTTACATCCAATGATATATCACAGAACTGCATGAGTTTACGTTGCCTGAAAACGGCGTTTAACAAATAATTCAGCTTACACAAATGTCATCAACTACTGTAATGTGTCAGGTTGCATCGACACAACAAAAAAGAAGCGCAACACAAAACTTTATGATTGCCTTCTCTCTTATTATGATGACTGGAATGACCTGGATATTTGGGTTTCTCTCTCTCATATCGCACGACATCACATATCAGACGATATTGAGTTGGCTTTTTACAATCGCAAATTGCAGTCAGGTAAATTCGTTTGTATTGCATCTAAATTATAAAAGCACGAAGCTAATAAATGATAAGCTACAGACAGTGCCGGATTAAGGGTCTGCTGGCCTGCAGGCACATTTTATAAGTGGCCCGAAAATCAGGGTTGCCAACTAAAAAATTAGAATTATCAGTGTTGCTAAATCATTGTCACAAAGATAAAGCGGCCTGGATTTTTGACTGGCCTGTAGGCACGTGTCTGCTTTGCCTAATGGTTAATCCAGCACTGGCCACAGACAGTGCGCACTGTTTCGATCTATTATGTCTCATCAGTGCAGCTGCTGACAAGAGATAGGCCGTATTGGCTAGTGAAGCCCCCCAATTTGTTGGAAGTAACAAGTTAAAAAGCCATTCCTCACCTATTCTGTTCAACGCAAGGTGCAATAAATTTGTTTGCACCTTTAAGTATTTCCCAAAATATCTAGTAGCTTTGTAATTGAATATTTACTTGTGACAAGGCGTGGAGAAATTTATGCTGCTCTTGCGCCACATTGGTGAATATTATTGCAGAAACTTGCTCTGCGCATAGAATTTATACAATAAAACACCGAAAAACATAATATGTTTTCGTCAAATGCTTTGTAGGTGATTTTTAACTGTTAAACACCACAAAAACATTACAAATCTGCTTTTGAGGGACAATTTATTCGAAAATAGAATGTAGCTTTATAATTGAGTATTCGCTTATTTCAGGGCATCGTGATATTTGTGCTAAACTGTCTCCGTAAGAAATCAATACGTCAACTTTGGCTTCACACCAAGCACTTTACGTCACAACCGATACGTCGCTACCACGTAGACACCAGCACGATGGAAAGGAACATACGTCAGAGGAGAGGAATGAGCCTAGCAACGGGAACAATGAGATCCACAACAACCACTATGTGACGTCACAAAGACTGATATAGTCTACGTATTTATTCATCGGCTTCGAAGAGGATTTAAACAAAAAACGCCGTAAAAGTTATTACCTAATGTCATAACCTACGGAAGTGTTTCCAATACTATTTCGACGAATTCCTCTCTTGACAATTCAAAACAATTTTATTCCTTCCCAATACACTACATAGTAGATGCTAAACCATACAAAGATCATTTCAAATTGGGAATTTTATCAACTTCACATGTTATATTCCCAGAGGTAGAGTGTCTATTTACAAACCACGTGTAAAAATGAAAGTAAATTCTTCCCCTCAAGTTCAAATTTCCTTCTTTGGGAGGAATTCCCTTTCGGTTGGGAACCACTGGTTTAACCGATAAAGTCACATTCAACAAATCTTTTGTCGCTTACCACCAACATTTGTCCCGACTACCCCATTAGTTATTCAATATCCAACTGTTTTGTCTGCCGCATAGGCTACCATATAGTGTTGCGTTTTCATAAGATTCTTGAATTGTTTTGAACAACAATGTGTATTTTATTGTCGTTGTCCGCTAGCGTATAAAGTGTGATCCGTTAGTAGCATTTTCGCCACGATGTAATTTTACCATGTTTATTTGTAATAAAAGAAACATGTAGGAGTCGACAATTTTACTTGCTGGGGAAGTTGAGATGTTTGGCTCCACCAGTTTTACAGAAAAACTTCTTCAACAGAATTTGCACAAAACGAAAATCCACGTTTCAACGCCTATACGACGTATCAAGTCGGCGGAGAAAAGAGTGACGAAATAAACGACTTGCTATGACGTAACACCGACGGAAAAGAAAAGTAAAAAATATATTTAATGCAAAAGAGAAAAAAGCAAAATAGTGACGTCATTTACATTGCTAGCTTGGTAACTTTGTCGAAAAGGAGCCTGTATTTTAAGTTTACGGCACGAATCTGTTATTTTAAGCTATAAAGCCGCGAAAATAACTGTTTCGGATTTTAATAATTTTATACGCTGTGTTCAACACTGGCAAGCACCTCTGTCTCTATGACGTCACAATGTTATCGACCTCGTCACAATCGGGGGGCGGGAAACAACCCGGTCCCGAGGTTTGAAACGACATGAATTTTTGGCAAGTGGTCGCGTCGCTGTTGTCATGGCGACGGAGAGGGCGGTGCTGTGCCGATGACGTCAACGTCCATGTTGCTCGTCTCCGAGTTTTGGCGGGAAATACTTCGGGCTTGGCGCGGCGGTTTTAAAGATGATGACGGTGTCGTGGTGGTTGTTGATGGACTTTTAATGTTTCTGTTGGATCAATGTTACGTTATAACGTGTGAGATAGCTATACGGCGTACTAGGGTAACTTATGCCAATGAAATCATCACAGGCCGTATTATCCTGGTATTATGCATGCGTATTTCATGTTACATGTAGACACGTTCGTGTGTTCTAAGTCAGTGGTTCTCAACCAGGGCCCATGGCTCCACAGGGGCGCCACGAGCTGTGTTCCGGGGGCCACGGGTGTATAGATTTACCAGAAATACCCACTAAAATCCATTTCCTTTTTAACTTTATTCCCTAATTTAATCGACTATTTCACATACTATTCGTCTATATTGAATTTTTTTACGATTACGGATTCTTGTTGATTCTATTCGACCCGTTTAAAGTCGAAATTAGTACCGAATTTCAACACGAGATTGCCATTTACATTTTTTAAGGGGGGCACAGGTCCTACAGGGTTACTTGAAGGGGGCCACGAGGTACAAAAGTTGCTTTAGGGGGCCACGGTCCACGAAAGGTTGAGAACCACTGTTCTAAGTCTTTTACAGTGTCATGTGGGGCATTGTGGTCATATTTGTTACACATAGCAGTCACGCCCATTTCGTTCAAGTGGCAAATTATCTTACATGTTTTAGTCCTTGCGCAACATTTGTGACTGTACCACAAGCTTAAAAAGTTTAGGGTCACTGTTTACAACACTATAGAGCAGGGGTGCACAACCTACGGCCTCTGCACTGGCGCATAACCATATCTTTGACTAGATTTGTCAAAGAACCATTGGAATAGATGAGAATTTGTGTCAATAAAAACAACATGGAGTTGTAAAAAACTTCTTACATGTCGTGAAATAGCCATGGTCCTTTTTTCGCGAACTCATTTACGGACTCCGACTTATAAAATACCTATGACATGTTCATAACTAATGAGAATGAGAGCAAAACTCACTTGCAGGCTTCGCAAACATAATCGCAATCTCTAGCTTCGAGCGCAGTGATCTGCACACAGACACAGTGGAACCATTCCTCACATCCTCCGTCACATTGAACCCAGTTGACCTCTTCACCGAGCGGCTGTAAGCACCTCTGGCGCCCTCCAGTGCCTGTCTCAACCGAACAGATCGCGTATTCGTCGTCTTCACCAGCCATTGCAGCAGCAACTATTGCCTGAAATCCGAAAAGCAACAAACTTTCTTATACACATTTATGTATGCTTAGAATGACCAAAAATGGCCAAAACGTCTGAACAATAAAGCATGTCGCTTTTTCGTCTATTTGGGTCGTTATGTTAGTCATTAAACTTATCAACAGATCCATGTATAGGGTCCAATACATGTTTATGCGTGTTAGGATCTTAATCAGCAAATACAAACCTTTCTGTAAATCTTAGTAAGCCGGGCCTAGGCCAATTGAAGGCATTAGCCTCCCCATAGGGGAGACATAGTAAGTAAGTATTTAGACTGGAAAACTCTAAATGCAGTTAGATTCGAACTCACGACAGGAGTTTTGCGGGGATGGCGCTCTGCCAATTGAATAAGGGCCAAAAGTGACTCGTTTTAAAAAAACCGCACATAATAAAAACATGGTAAAATTTGTAAGTATAGAGCCATCCCCCAATTTTTTAAAGATATATGTAAGTCTTCTTTGAATAGAAAATGTGAATGCTGTACATAATGAAAAATGCAAAAAGGTCTTTGTGAAACGGGCAGAGTCACCATCAGAAAGATGTATTCACAAGTATTTCACATTTATATGAAGCAACGACTGGGCTCGTAAAATTATATCAACCTTGTATTTCCCGCACAAGTTTTTATCCCTACCTGTTTATTCTCTTTCTTCCTTCTTCTCTTTTCGGTTTTGTCTTTTTTCTCTTTCTCTTCCGTCTAAAAAACGAGAGAAGTGATAAAAAATTGCATACGACAGAACATTTTTTACCGAACGGGGGAATTTACCGAACGCTGCTTTTTTCGCTTTTTATCCAAAGCGCCAGAATCTTCCCTCTTTCTTCGCTTCTTCTCTCCTTCTTCGTCCTGTGATGGATTGAAATACTTTTGCTCTTCTTTTTCCAGGAGATCAATAAAGCTGCAAACAAAATACATTTCAGCATTTATTATTTACTGGAGTCAGCCCTGAGGAGTTCATGCAGACCAGCGATCACGGCACAGTCATATGTAAATCACAGTACGCCAGGTCTAATGAAGGCGTTGTACCGAATCAGTCGGTCTCCTAAGCATTGCCATGAGGCGATGTCAAGACTAGAAAATAGCCTGCGATGGGATTTAAACCCACGACAGGGGTCTTTCATTATTCTATTTCAGGGGTTTCCAACCTGTGGTACGCGAAGGTCTTTCAGGTGGTATGTGGGTAGGTTCAGTTTTTTTCACAAAAATGACTTTCGATGCGCTGTTAGCAAATTTACACCGCGGATCGACCAATTGGTGGACAGTAAACAAACAAAAAAATCTCATTAAATTTAGTTGTGGTGCTTTAGTGTTATTTTAGTAGGCCAATATTATTCTTCATAAATATATTTCGATCAAATTAGTTGTTGTACAAGAAGTGGTACGCGTGGTAGTACAGAGCGTCCAAGTGGTACGAGATCGTAAAAAGGTTGGGAATCCCTGCTCTATTTGAATAGGGCAATTATATTATTTGACAAAAACCATCATATGTGGCCGTAAGGTAGAAAAATAAAGTTTATCGAGTAAGAATTTTTCTAAATTTTGTCTGCACAAAAACGTGATGTCCTGCGTTTTTCGTGGATTTTTTACAGCCGAGTTAGGAAACTTACTTTTCGTCTTTTATCGGTTGGGAAGCTTGCAAAATTTTCCAAATAGTTTGTGTTTCAGCCAGCGTAACTTCCAGCAAATCCCCTTCAAGCATCAAACCTTCAAGAAGCCGCTTCGTGTCATCAGACAAAACAACTGGACCAGTTTGCTGAAAATATTATATTTACTAAATTTATTATATTTATTATATCCAAGATATTTACGATTTAAATATTGGCTTTTTCGCTTAAAACAGAGGTGTGCGACATTTATCACTGAGGGGTGAAAGTTCATTAACATGATTAGACAGCGGACACCGCACCTTTATGTAACACAAGTTGACTTAATACTTTGTTGTATGCCATGTTATTGAGTTTATAGCTACCAGTAAAATATTGAGTCAGTTTTGATGAGTAAACAGCAACAGTTAAAATGTACAAACGTTGAATTTATACCTTGTTGCGTACTGTATTATTCAGTTAACAACTGCAAGTAAAATACACAAGCCAATTTAACAGCATTGTAAGGTTATTTGCACTGAAATTGTTTTGCAGGCCTGCATTTTAAATTCAGTCTCCACCATTATTCAATGGGCTGCAGGATACACACCCATGACTTAAAGAGAGAACATAAAACACCAACCTGTGTGTCGCAAACACCGCCTCCATCTCGCGGACTTTCCGTGGTTGCGGTGTCTAAAATACATCACATTGTTAAGTAAAGCTAGTTAAAATGTGAAGCTTCTATATAACAAGCAGTTACTGACCGTTTTGAGCCGGTTTATTTGGTGTAAAATGTTCCGTCATTTGCTCTCTGCAGACGAGATCGGGGGTGTTCGGTCGCATACGTTGCGAATCCACAGAACTTCCATCATTTTTAATGTTCTCCAACGAGTGCGCGGTTTTGTTCAACCTGCCACTAGAGAACGCAACAAGCTTTGCAGCATTTGCTGGGCGGTTTTGGTCGCTGGGCAACCGGTTGTCAAGCTGTTGGCTGTCTTGTTGTTGAGGTGGTTTCGGTTTGCTAGGATAGCCTGCGATCATGGCAAGGGCTTCAGCTGCTTCCATTACGTCTTCGGTCGATCTCTCGCTCGCCTCTGATTGGCTGCTGAAACGCCGTTCCGCTTGACTGGCCGCAGATAGAAGTTGGTTGACTCCCTCAGACATCGGGTTTTCCTGAGGTGCAGCGCGATCTTTTGAGTTTTGAATGACCGCTTCGATTGCTTCATCGATGGAATCGCGTGCTTCTGAACGACCTGAAGACAGAAACACTGGTGATGATTATTACACATAAGGGGTTAATTAAACCTTTTTTATTAACAATTTGGAAAAAAAATTAGGTTTGGACTTCTAGTGAGTTGAACAAATATATATAATGCTTTTTAAGCAAAATTGTAATTGTATCTCATTCTTAGTCAGACTTTTACGTAATTTTTCAACGTACATCCTTTTATCAAGCTACAAACCAGGCAGCATAATTTTTAGTTTTCAACAGACTGCTATTATGCTTTGATTTAGTCTTGCTTGTGGTTATATGCAAACAATTTAGCTTAAATCCAACAACGATGTATCAACCATTTTGTATCAAATCTCGTTGTAATCAAACACGCTTTGTCACAAAATATTATCGCTGCAACTTACCTTGGACGCTTCCAGCATCTAATCTTCGTTTTCTGTCACTTTCGATTTTACAAACCACATTTTCTTCACCACCTCCCCTTCCACTTTCACTGGATCGCTTTTTACGCGGTTTTCGGGAGGTTTTTGATTCTTCAGTTTCCGACTCACTGAAAGAAATGAGATTTGTGTTGCTTAGATGGCTGTTTAAGTTAAAATTTAAAGTTTATGGGGATCTGTGGGTCATTAGGGGCTAAATTTAGGAGGATTAACTTCAAAAACTATCTATCACGTGTATTTAACAAAGTTTACCGCACCTTTTACAATATTGCAATATTATTAATTTCAATATTATTAATCAAATGCAATATTATTAATTTCTGAAATAGGCTATTGCTGCCAGGCATAATGTATAACCAAGTATTGCTCATCCAGCAGTTTTATTTTAAACAATCGACGTTTCGACGTCCTATACCAGACGCCATCATCAGGATAATGACAAATCTTGCAGGACAAAATTCTTATAAAGCGACAAAATGCAAAACACACACAAAAAAACACTTCATAAGAATTTTGTCGTGCAAGATATGCCAGTATCCTGATGAAGGCGTCGTGTATAGGACGTCGAAACGTCGATTGTTTACAATAAAACTGCTGGATGAGCAATACTTGGTTATTAATTTATATTCAGCTATTAACCTCCGTTAAACCAGATTGAGGTAATCGGGATCTTTGCCTTATTTAGACAAAACTTGAAGTAGAAATGATTTGTAATGTGGCAGGCTGTAACTAATCCACATCGGTTAATCCGTATCTTCGCCTAATCCAGACAATTTTTTGGCCCACACGGGTCCGGATTAACCGATGTTTCTTGTATTTCATAAGTTGACTTGCTTACTTCAACTCAGTCGTTAAATTCTGCACCAGCTTACCCAGTGAGTTTAATGGCTTGCTCAAGAGCATTCTGGCACTCGGGGGACGACAAAACTTTTCTAGCTCTGTCCTGCCACGCCATCGCACGCTCGGTGGCGCACTGGAGCGCTTCCCCTTCCCGTATTCGGACTGGAAGTTTCTGTAGCTGAAGTAGCAGAGTAAGGATTGTTGTAAGGTGGGGGCGACGCGACCGGTGACATAACGGACACAAGAACTTCAGCTCATACAGTTGTTGCACCTGGGAATGGTTAAGAAAAACATGTAATTTTTAGTAGTGGTGGGGTTCACTTTTTTCAGCCGGTTCTGTTACAAAAAGTCATACATCTATTGACAGTAGCCAGTAATGCTAACCAGTTCGCTGATCTCATAAAATTTCGTGAGACAGTTCTATAGAACCGTTGCGAACCGGCTGAATCCCACCACTGGTTATTTACACTGTTTCAACCAATAAGGTCTCATCAGGGCGGATGGTGAACTGACATAGACGATATTAGGTAGTGTAGCTATCCAGCGGCACTTGTTGGGAGTAACAGGCTAAAAAGACATGCCTCGCCTATTCTGTTCAGTGCCACAACTAGGCATAAACCCGAGTCTTAATTTGAGCAAATAAGTTACCTTGCTTTTGTTATTGCTGAGTTTAGGTAGAGGAACACAAGTAGAATGGAACCAATCGTGGCAAACTTCGCACTGAAGCATGAAACCTACAAAAACATGAAAAAAATCATTTACATTGTAATATACTTATACTTTTTGTGACAACAAAAAACAGAAGTATTTATCAAATCTATGCCAGTTTTATCGAATGATTATACATAGCAATTTACTGTCAGAACTACCTTCTGTTTGTTGACATAAACACTGACAAAGTAATAGAAAACGCAATATTACTGGGTCGTGCACTTTGACATTTTATTATTTTTTAGTTTATACAGTTTAAACATAAAAGTCTACATACCACTGGAAGGTTTTTTACAAACACAGTAAAGAACTTTATCTGATGCTGATTGATCATCTTCTCCTGCTGGGGAGGCTGGTTGAGACTAAAAAGAAAAAAAATGCAATAATTAAACAAATGTCACACACATATATAAAACATGGTAGTTAGGACCAACAAAGGTCTTTCCGAACAATGTCAATGTATTGTCCAGTTGCGTTAAACTTCAATAATCAGGTTGAAACAAAGTTTGCTCAAAAACAAAACAGAGTTTTCTGTGTCATGTAATCCAATTCCATACGAACATGCTGTCTAAATCTATTCCGCAAATATATGTCCAACCAATGCCTAAATCTATTCCCAAATATATGTCATTAAGGTATAAAGAAAAACAACAGTTAATAATGTCAGATTTTTGTTCCGTTAAAATTAAACCAGGTCCATATTGTCCAGGTACACTAAATTTTTCATTAGTTTCAGGGATAGGTCAACCAATATCTTGTACAAAATTATGTCAAAAATCAAAACGGCGTTTGTATGCCATGCAATGTAGTTCCATAGCATCATGTTAGCAAAAAAAATGGTTATAACAGTTCCAGTGAGACATGTTTTTATCCTAAGAGCTTGAAAATAGCAGAGCCTTCTGACGGGTTATTGCAAAACTCTTTCATCAACTTACATGGAATATATGTGTTCTTAAGCTAGTTTTTTAAGCTTTTAAATGAAACAAAGCCTTTTTACAGTGAATGATGTCAGGTTGTACAGTACAACTCTATTGCATCATGTTAATCAACTTACATTGCACTTGACATGATTGACGGGTGAAGAATTGATGTCGATTGGAAGATTGGAAACTTTCGCTTGATTTTCTTGTCGTATTTGAAGGATCAGTTCCACTTCCTTCATTTCGGCAGATTTAAAGTTGGAAACAACTTTGTTTGGATCTGGTGGATCGTTCCAGTTTATGTTGTCTAGCCTGCAACAAAAGATTTATTATTTTACAACCGACAAACATAAACATGTCGGAGTAAAAAACAAAAAAAAACAGAGTAAAACAAATTATGCAGTAAACCTCAGTTAATCTGAACGCTTTAGGACCAAAAAATTCATGTGGATTAAGTAAAGAGTCGGTTTATTTAATGTCGCTTAGTTGAAGTCTTACCACATTACAAATCATTTGTGCCTAAGTTTTATCCGAATTAGGCGAAAATGTACATTTAATCATCTGAAAAGTAGGCATTTTTTATTGGCTCCTACCTTGCTAAAATAGGGCATAGTTTTGGTGTGAGTGTACACACTTTTGGATTGTAAGTAGTCAGTTTGTTATTAGTCCACAGTCCACACATAACAAGACAAATTAGATAGATAACATACTTTGCATTTTTCTCCAAAGCATGCTGTTCTTCAGCCGAAGAGTTTTTCAACTTTTTTCGCCTCCACTTTAAACTTGCTGATGATTGTGGTTCAGTTCGTGGCAGTAAAACCTGAAAAAAACAAAGAAATTAAAAAACTTTAACTCAATCCAGCATATAACCAACTGTATGGTAAATTCTAATGCATGCTAGAGATGGGCCAAGCTGAGCCAGAACCTGAGTACTCGGTACCGAGCATTGCCATTTTTTATGCTCGGTGCACGGCCGAGCAGTTGCACAAACTGACCCGAGCATTAAATTTACATCTTCGTTCCTATTTATACGAAACTTGTGTTTGAAAGGGTATCCAAGAACAAAAGTGACTGTTTTATTAAATGCGTCAGATGTTGGAATAACACATATTTCTGGAGTCTGAACAGCTTAACACACCGCTGGTGGACGTAAGATACCTAGGAAAGCTACAAAACTAGCGTGGAATTGGAATGTGTGTGATGACACAATGCACCGAGCATGCTTGGCCGAGCACCGATCTTTGACGTGAGATGCTCGGTGCTCGACCAAACAGAACATTTGCAGTTTTGGCACATCCCTAATGCATGCCATATACAGATGAAATGTATAGGTATATTTTCACAGGTCACCTTTCAAACATTTGATTTTACATTTAATTGTGTATCTAATAACAATTCATTATTTTAAGTAGGAGTTTAACAAGGGGTTATGCTTTTTTTCATTTTACATGCGACAAGTAACATGGTTATAGATTGTTAAAGCATTCCTGAGAACAACAACAGGGCTTGATAAAAAATAAGAAATACTTGCACACCTAATAGCAGTTTATTATTATCAGTAGGAGTTTACCAGGGTTAAGCTTTTTCCTTTAGTAGCGACAAGAATCATGGTTTCAGATTGTTAAGGCATTCATAATGACAACAAGGCTTGTTAAAAAAACAGAAAATGTTTTCATTGGTAGTCGACTTGCAAATACTAAGTGAAAAATTTCAAATATTATTTTGACTTACTTGAAGCAAAGTGTAAATAGTGTTCTTTTTGAGAAAAGTTTTCGTGGTTCTTTCCTTCCAGGCTTTGGCGCTGTTAATTTGACTCTCTAGGGCAGAAACTTGTTCTAGTTGGATGCACATGGGTCGCGCTTGCATCGTTAACATTTCTAACACTTCTAGGTAAGGATAATAATCCTGATTCTGTACCTTTTTCACCTACAAAGAGACAAACAGATAAAGCTACGCCTACAGGTAGCACTTATTTTACAAACCAACTAAGAACTAACCAAAAACATAACTGTGCACTGATGATGACAACAGTGATTGTTGAGACATGTAAATGATGTGTTCTATATACACAAGTACCCTAGGAGTTGTTGTTTTTTTCAGATGTTTTCGATCAAATTTTAAATATGTTTTCAAAATTTCAAGTCTGTGCATAGTTTTCCTAACTAAGATCTGATAAATGTACTCAACTATACAAAATAGTTTTTTAGATATTAAAATCAGTGAAAAGAAATTGGCTGTATTCGTTCAAACCAAAGGTCAACCAGTTCAATAATTATACATATTCTTACATTGTACAGCATGTACCACTTAAAAAAGCACTTTTAAAGTGGTAAAATTTAATTAAAAACTGGAATACATCTTAATGCAGACATGATTTTACGAAGCAAAATTTGAGATGCAAAGTTTTGTATTTTACCTTTTCAACCCAGGCTTGAGCTTTTTTGACGACATCACCAAGTTTCAAACACTGTGGGAGAGCGACTGGAATTTGTTCAGCTTTCTCCGTAACAAGCATGGCAGTGTTAAGTGACACTGGTTGTCTGAAAAATAAAGATTGTAAATCAGTTACAGCAGGGGTTTACTTCAGTATTTTCTAATGTTATTTCAAATATTTACATATTTTCTAAAAACAACACACAACATTTTTGATGTATTGTGCTGTTGATCTCGGCATAAAATGATGAGACAATGATAACTGTATTTTAGTGCTTTATTTCAAATAGTTTTGCATTCAAAAGTATAAATGTGTTTAACCATTTTCTGCAATAATTTTAAACAACAGCAATTGCAAAAATGGTTTTGTTTGATTTTTCTAATATACATTCAGTTTTTATGAGCTCCAATAAGTATATTTGACCAATAATTTCAAACACAAGCAATTGCTGATGACCAGGTTGCCTAACGTGACTTCTTTAAAATGCCAAGTAGTTTTATTTTCCTACAGTTTCACTGAATAGGTTATTTAAAGTTTTGCGGAAACAGCAACGGAATATTTCCCATGTATATTATTTACTTGTGAAGTAAGCACATCTTTGCTTTTTCCTCCCAACCCTCGGCAAGTGTGAGTAGTTCCTGCAACTCAGCCATTGCACGCTCCACCGATCGCCGAGGAGCAACAGACACGCCGGAATCTATCAGCTTGCGAAGTTGCTCAAGCGTGACAGGACATTTTGGTGTGTCATCATCGTCGTCGAGCAACAAACGCTGACGAACATTTTCCAACCATTTTGCTTGTTGTAAGGCCTAGAATAATTTTAATTGCCATGTTATTGTGTTGTGTGGAAATAAAAATCTAATATTGCAATGTAAAGAAGTCAAGATGTAAATGTTAGCTAGTTATAAAGTTTAAACAGAAAACTTTTGCAACATTTTTTAAGCACAAACTTAACAATATGATGCTACAGGAATACAAGGTGTATACAATTGCCATGTTATTATGTTGTATTAGTTTTAAAGCCTGGTAATACAATGTAAAGAAGTCAAAAATTAAATGGTACCTACTAGCTAGTTATTAAAGTTTTAACACGAATCTTTTACAACATTTTTAAGCACAAATTTAACAATATTAGGCTATTAGAATACAGTACTATTAAGTCAAATTGCTACAAAATTTTTTGCTTGTGTATTTTTTGATCACAAATTTAAGAATGTAAGGCTTTTAGAATACAAGCAGTATTAAGTCAAATTGTTACGAAATTTTTTGCTTGTGTATTTTTTGATCACAAATTTAAGAATGCAAGGCTTTTAGAATACAGTAGTATTAAGTCAAATTGCTACGAAATTTTTTGCTTGCGTATTTTTTGAGCACAAATTTAAGAATGTAAGGCTTTTAGAATATAGTAGTATTAAGTCAAATTGCTACGAAATTTTTTGCTTGTGTATTTTTTGAGCACAAATTTAAGAATGTAAGGCTTTTAGAAGACAGTAGTATTAAGTCAAATTGCTACGAAATTTTTTGCTTGTGTATTTTTTGAGCACAAATTTAAGAATGTAAGGCTTTTAGAATACAGTAGTATTAAGTCAAATTGCTACAAATTTTTTTGCTTGTGTATTTTTTGAGCACAAATTTAAGAATGTAAGGCTTTTAGAATACAGTAGTATTAAGTCAAATTGCTACAAATTTTTTTGCTTGTGTATTTTTTGAGCACAAATTTAAGAATGTAAGGCTTTTAGAATACAGTAGTATTAAGTCAAATTGCTACAAATTTTTTTGCTTGTGTATTTTTTGAGCACAAATTTAAGAATGTAAGGCTTTTAGAATACAGTAGTATTAAGTCAAATTGCTACGAAATTTTTTGCTTGTGTATTTTTTGATCACAAATTTAAGAATGTAAGGCTTTTAGAATACAAGCAGTATTAAGTCAAATTGTTACGAAATTTTTTGCTTGTGTATTTTTTCAGCACAAATTTAACAATATTAGGCTATTAGAATACAGTAGTATTAAGTCAAATTGCTACAAAATTTTTTGCTTGTGTATTTTTTGAGCACAAATTTAAGAATGTAAGGCTTTTAGAATACAAGTAGTATTAAGTCAAATTACTACGAAATTTTTTGCTTGTGTATATTGAGCACAAATTTAAACATAAGGCTATGAGACAAAGCAGATTGTCATGTTTGTTACCTGATGCAGAAGTGGGATTTGGGGCAGATCAAGATCAAACTCTGTAGAATCCTCAAGTAGTTTTGTGATTTCTTCACTCGATGGTTCTTCCTTCTTTAATCCGACTTCAACCTCCTTGATGAACTCCTCAATTCTCACAATATATTCTGACACCTGAAAGTTTAAATTTATATGTAAGATTAGGTGCTAGAGTGTCAATGCTTGGCAGTTACAACATCAACAGACATACGGATGAATGTATAAGCTCTTGCTGCCAGGCATAATATCAAGTTAATTGAGCTCTTCTGGCAAGTATTTTTTCCTTTGTTTATGAAACACTATACTACGCGCATACAGTGTTATTTACCCTGATGAAGGTGACCTGTATAGGACGTCAAAACGTCGGAATGCTCAGACAAATTTTTGCTCATTTAAAATATGCAAAATCCCCAAGTGTCATAGTTTCGGAGTTGTTGTGCAAAATAACAAAATGATTCTACTCTTTTATATTATGCATGATTATTTGTTGTTTGCCGAAAGGTTTTAAAACTGAAACTTGAGAGCTTTTATAAGTAGTTCTCTAAATTATGTTCGTTTAATACAAAGTACAAATGGAATAGGTAGAAATGATACTGACCTGTTTAAGATGTTCTACAGCGCACGGCAGACACTGAAGTTGTTTATGGAAAGCTTGAATCTCATCAAGAGTAAGTGTTCCTTTGTAAGTCAGAGTTGCACTTGTTGGGTCTTTCAATCTACAGATGTAGCACCACAACAAGTTTAAGAAAGTTTAGAGATTATACTCAACAGAAACAAAAATGTATAAGATCTGTTAATAAAACACAAGTCTAAGCAATGACAAAACCATTGTTAGTATTTAGTGGCACATGGTGTTCTTTTTACAATGTATACCAGTGGTTCTTAAACTCGGTTTTCGCGGCCGCATGTGGCTCCCAACTACGTATTTTGCGGCTCGCACCAAACTTCAGAAAACCAAAAAAATGGTTATTTTGGCTTTATGAAGGTGATAATCTTTAGTGATTTTCCAAAGTCTCTTTTTTTGCGGCTCTTTACACACCTAAAAAATTACCATTTGGCCCCGACAATAAAAAATTTTGAGAACCACTGATATATACAGTTCAATAAACATTTTTGGCTTTTGTGTTGACAATTTGTTCTAGCCAAAATTTGTTATTTCTTAATCATTTTTTATTCTCGATTTGTAATAATAAAAGTTAGTTTGTGTACCTTGTTCGATGCTTGCGAGTCTTCACAAGCTGCTGTGCGACCCTCGAACACATGTCAGCTTCATGCACCACTGACTTTACCCGGTGAAGCAAATCATTTTCAGGGAATTTTCCCTTTTCAGATTCACTGAGCAGGATCTGAAACAAAACAAGCATTTATGGACAGGAGAATTGACAATGAGCAGACTCTAAGTACACTGAGGAGGAGGACCACTGTGAAAAGTGCACACTGTGGCCACACACCAGTTCATGCACAACATATATTTCATGTGTGTGGGCATATATACAACTGCCCAGAGTACACTGAAGACCACTGTGAACAACATTAGATGTGCACACTGTGGCCACACACCAGTTTATGTTTAGCATAGATTTCATGTGTAAAGCATGCACACAAGCTCCCTGAGTACACTGAGGACCACTGTGAACAACATTAGATGTGCACGCTGTGTCCACACACATGTTTATACACAGCATAGATAAAAAACATTGGGTGGCACATTGATAACAATTAATGGGAAGCTTGCTGGTAAACTAAAAAAACAGAACCCTCAGTTTTTATTGCCTACCTTTAGTTCTGCCAATGACATCTTTTCTTCAGTTTTTGAAAATGCTACATTTACTCGTTCACACCAGTTGTCAAATGCTTCAGCACGCTGCTTGAGTTTGTATAAGATTGGTGGCAGTTCATCAAGACTGTATCGGTATCTGAAATTGCAACACATGCCTATCAAATTCAATAATCAAGTAAATCTAACCACTGTACTATTATTTAATAGAAGGCTCAAGTAAATAGATGGTAAACTCTTAGTTAAAAGTGGCTATATTCCAATATATTTGCCAGAATACAAACTTGGTTGCATTTAAAGTAACTTGATAACAAAGCAGCTATACAAAAAATTTGAATGCATTATTTTACACATATTTCATTCATTACATACATTAGCCTATATGGTCACAAACCCTTTTTGTAAACTTTAGAACATAGTTTCACAAGATGTTTCCGTTTATCGCAGTAGTGGGATATGTATTTTTAAAATCCACTTGTCATAATTGTAAAATTTACCTTAGCACAAACTCTGGCGGCTGACACTTGGCGCAAAGTTCAGTGACATGATGTAGGCATGTCAGTTTGTCAGGTGAGCATGGACAGGTGACAGCTGACAAGAAACAGGTTGTGGAACAATGTGTGCATTGCCTCTCGTCATCCGGCACCAGCTCAAAAGCTTCACGCTCTGATTTCGAAACACCCTACAACACAAAGGCTTTGTTACGTTGTTACACATCACCAGTGAAAGGGTTTGTTATTATTAATAGTGGGTGTGATTAGTCATAACGAAATCAAATCGTAAACAAAATGCTACTGTTGTGTTAACAGCTGTGTAAAAAAAGTGCAAAACAAGTTTTTCTTTCAATTTAATTTGGCATTTAAATTTTAATCTGTCATTAAAGAACAGTGTCATTTGAAACACCCAAATTTTTGTATAAAGCCTACAGTCTGTTACACCACTCTTTAGTTGTAGTAGTATGTATTAGTTGTAAGTGTACTATCACTTTTACATGTAATTCCATTTAAGATAACATGCAATACTGTACCACTTAAATGTACATTATTATCCCGATATAATTCTCAAATCAACAATATTATTTTAATTGGGCTGGTCAATGGCCTGAACTGAACAAAAAGCTGCTGATGTAAGGCAACCAAATAAAAAGTTTTTTACCAAGTCCATGAGTTTCTTTCTTAAATCCTTTTCATTTTGGAGCATTGCAAGCATATCTCGGTATATAACCGCTGCTACTTGTACATCCAGGTTCTCAGGGTGATGTGCAACCTAAAGAAAGCACAAGTTGATAAAAATAGATTCTAACACTTTAAATTGTCTTCAAGCATGTAAATAAACTGTAAAAATGGAAACAAATGCGGCATTGTAAACATGTGACATTTCTGCACAGTGGCATAGTTCATGGGCTATTAAAAAATGTTTACATTGTAATAAAAGCTGTGGATAATGTTTATGGACCAGTCTGGTACACATCGGAGTAGTTCAATACATTTGGTGCACTATAAACTGGATTTAGACATGTAAACAAATGTTAACACAGAAAAATACAATGTACTTCATGGCTGTTTACACTGCAGACACATCATTATATACATATATATCTAAACTCTAAACAGTGGCATGGTTTATAGCATTTAAAATATGTTTACATGGTAATAAAATGGTGGCTTGGATTATGGTTATGGATTTAGGATGTTAACCTCTACGGCTTGACACGTTTGCTGAAGGTCAAACAGGTGCACTTACTTTACAAACGATTTCCTCATGTGAAAAAACACAACACTTCCTCATTTTGCGATAATGTTCAATGCACATTCTACCCACTGGAACCTAAAGAAGCAAGTAAAATGCACATTTAACCTCGGTTAAACCGGATTCAGTTAATCCGGATCTTCGCCTAATTCCAATAAAACTTGAGGTACAAATGATTTGTAATGAGGTAAGGCTTCAACTAATCGACATCGGTTAATCCGGATCTTCGCCTAATTCAGACAAAACTTGAGGTACAAATGATTTGTAATGTGGTAAGGCTTTAACTAATCGACATCGGTTAATCCGGATCTTCGCCTAATTCAGACAAAACTTGAGGTACAAATGATTTGTAATGTGGTAAGGCTTTAACTAATTGACATCGGTTAACCCGGACCCTCACCTAGTCCAGACAACATTTTTGGTCAAAATGGGTCTGGATTAACCAAGGTTTACTGCATATACTGCAGGGATTTAAAAATATTGTCAATCACATGCAAAATTTATAACAACCAATGCCTTTATTATTAAAAGCGTTTTATGCTCTTGTAGACAATTTTTTGATTCATATATTACTTTTTCGCTATGTTGTTACAACATATTTAAACAACTTATTATAAAACAAAAAGCTTTTGGCTTTAACTGTCCCCTCACACATTATAAGGTAAACAAACTAATTTGGTCTTAGAATCGAAAGCATTGGTTTTCAGACAGTGCATATGCACCAGTGCAAAGTAGACAGGTCCGTCAAGAGGTAAAAAAGTTAACAATGACCTATTTACTTTGACAAAAAAATCTTTTGTAAAGAGTGACTAACTTACCCAATCTGCTGGACAGAAATTGACAGCTTCCGCAAAGTTATATCCCTGGTTGAATCCAGCGTGGTAAGCTCTTGGAAAAGTGACCATAAATTCTCCAGCACACTGGTTGGTTCGAACCACTCGCACACCATTTTTCATCAGCGTTGTAGGGTTCATTGTTGTCACTAGGTGGTGTAAGATATCAGGGTAGTTCTTGAATAATTCCGGAGCAGACTCTTCCATCACTTTTTCAAATTTGTCAGCATCCTCGCGAGGAATTCCATACCTGATGGTAGAAAGTAATTAAAATATATTTTTATTCATATATTTCTGTATAGTTTTTGGTTGGGTGATTAAGGGCAGATTTTGTATTACCACAATAAAAAGTGTTGCTTATTCCTTTAACAAAATTTAACTAAACGTTTCACAAAAGTTAAAGAAAGGTCAAAGTTTGCTTATCAATTTGATTAAACAAAGTTTTTCCCAAGTCATTTATGATAATGGTATTTTTACAATAGTGAAATGGAAAACATTTTACCGACATACCAAGTTTTTGGTTCACCCCAGTGCATGTAGTTGATTGAATATGTCCAATGATCTTCAATATGCCAACAAAACGCAGAGAAACACATTCCAACATAAACCCAAGGAATCTGCAAAATTTATATTTTTAGGGATTACTAAATGCCAACACAAATAGACCCTGTCTGGAAGTAAACGTTTGTATTTATGTTTTTTTGTTATCTGCTACAAAATTGTTCATGATATTGTTATTGTTAGGCACATTATTATTTCTGAAGTGTAAATAAAAATTCTCAAACTAATATGAACAAAGAATATTTTATTTATCCTGAATAAATTACCTTCATTCCAGAAATATCACCAGAGACAGATCGCAGAAGAGATTGTTCTTGTACAGGTAAATTGTTTAAATTCCATGGACTCTTGGCATATTCCTAAGTAAAGATACAAAAAAACAACTTCACAAGCTTTGAATCTAGTGTTTTTTTGGTAGGCATATAAGTCGGTACTGTCAAACTTTTAAGATTTTTCTAGCCTACTGTGATTTATGGTCATTCTTTTAACAAATTTTATGAAAATGCTTATGCTTGACATGATTTGTCAGTATAAGCCTCAGCCATGAATACTGTACAGCAATAATACGGTGTTGACAATACATAAAAAAGTTCCAAACTCGTACCTCTTCTTCTGAAGACAGAGATCTGTTACTTGCATCACACATCCTCGGAAAACCACTGCCATGCTCCACAACATGAATATCTGCTCCATACTCCACCGTAAGATCTTCTTCTAAAGATCCAACCAGCCTCCAAAATTCACGCTCAACCACTTCAGTTGGAACCATGTGGACCTTTTAATGCAAATCATACATTAAGTAACACACCAGGTTTTAAGACTTGTGTAATAATCTTATCACAGGTAAAAAAGATTCTGTTTGAATAACACACTGAAGATGCTTTTTAGCGAAATTGATTTGTTCTTTTTAACACTGATTTTACCCTGGAAATAAACATTTCACAACTTGTTATATATTCAGTGGAAATCGTTGCAACAATGGTAATAGAACAGGGAATGATTCCCGGAATCAATTTACCAGGATTTGAAAGTAACAAAGGATTTGTTTCATAAGAAACACAATTTGTTTCATAAGAAGGTGCGTTGTGCATGTTCTAGTGTTGATGCATGCACTATATATATATTTTTTTCATCCAGGAAATGGCATGTACATATACTTAATGTTAACATGTAACCTTTAATATATTATTTCCAGTCCAAAGTTTTAATGGTTTTTTACGCAAAGTGTTCAATTGCTTCTAGTATCAGAATAGAAATCATTTATTCATAAAATATGCATTTTTAGGTCATAGTTAAGGAGAAAGGTATTCGCATTAAGTATTACCACTGGGTCGAAAAATAGATCAATAAAATTACTACAATCAAAACACTATCATTGTAAAGCACATTTAAAATTTATTCAAGTCACAATATCCTGTCCTATGATATGTAAATAAGCAATAAATATAAGTGCCTTGTAATGTGTATGGTGCAAACAACTTAGCAAAAGATTTTATCAGAGCCTACGTACCGGTTTGTTAAAGTACTCAGACTTGAAAGCATCTGCCATCTCCCCAAAACTTTGCAGGGAATATTGTTTCCTTGCTTGTTCAAATCCATATGCTTGAGCTTTCTTGTTGCACTCCTGCAAGTAACATGGTAAAGTAAAAACAAAGCATTAAGTACGGCATTAAATCTCATCGCAAAATAGTTTTTGTTTATACAACCTACTTAATTAGGTGCATACACTTTATCAACAACAAACAGTGTGTACAACTTATACTGATTACATATAATAGCATTATCCAGTTAATCTCATGAAAAGTATGACAAATTGGCTGTTTCATTAATCAAAACTGTCTAAAATTTCGGAATCATGGATAACGCAAATATGCACTGACAAAAGGCTACAGTTAGGGACCAACAATCCCATGTAATGAAACAAAATATGCGATAAACTGGAATTGTGTGTACCTTTGCAATGCATTTTGGGCACCTCCAATCACCAGTTGGTACATTTGGCAATGGAGGAATGAGGCAATAAGTGTGGTAACTATCGTCACATCCATCACACAACAATAACAGCGAGTCATGGTTGTCCTTGCCACAAATCTTGCAATTGTCCATTGTGTCAATCTGCAAAAAATCAACATAACATTTACTCCAAATTACCAAATTACCCACTAATGCTACTTAATATACTCATTCATACTTACAATTGAGTATGGGATTTGGTCACTCCCCTTGTTGCGAGTGCGGATTTTTCTTCTCATCTCAGATTTAACCACTGGCTTTATTTCAGGCTTAGTTTCCATGGCGACCCCTGGTTCCTGCTTCACAGCACCCACTTGAGGGTTTGGTTTGTCTTTGTCTTCAGGTTCAACTTTTACATTACCCTGAAATAGAAAATTTAACAGATTTAAAGGTTGCATAGGAAAGTGTTTAATTTGCAGTTGGGCTTGCAAACAAATCGTTATCAACCACAAAGTTTAACTACAGAAAATTCCATTTTAAATCACACAATGATTTTTGAAGTTACAGCTGTAATAATGTTTAATTTGCATTGCTTTGCCACATCGTAAACATGACCACATTCACTGCAAATTCAACATTTCTGACAAAAAATCCTATATATTTACATTTGGTGCAGCAGGTTTTTCGTCAACTGGTGTTTCTACAGCTGGCGCCTCGTCACCATAATCCTGAAAGTGGTGTTTCCCTTGTGCTGTAAGACCAAGTCCAACCATTTTTGGTCCAGCACCTTTGAATAACATACTGTATTATTCTTCTGAATTTCAATAAATGTTGATAAAGGCCAAATTACAGTATGCCAGGCCCATTGAAGGCGTCATACCGAATCAGCCGGTCACCAAGCATTCACCACCATATGGCAAGGCATAGGCTAGAAAAATCTAGCCTGTGGTGGGATTCGAACCCACGACAGCCGTAATCGCTGGTCTGCATCGACGCTTCAGGGCTTATCCCAGTTATAAATTTATGTTCATTTTAACTGATGTCGATAAAGGATTATTTTTTGATAGCATACAGTGCTTGACACAATTTTTAAAGACAAGTTGCATTATCAGCAAAAATACAAGTTCCTAAAAATAAACTGGTATTTTGTTTAGGTTGAATGACGAATTTGTTAAATATGCAACCTGGTGGACAAAATGCTTGTTCAGTTTTTTTTTAATGTGCTTTGCCTTGTTTTATGTAAACATTAACTGTTGCATACATTTAGGTGGGTACATAACAAAAAAGTGAAACGTACTACCGAATAATTGCAATCTGGCGAGCTCCTTATTTTTTGACACATCTACAACAAGGGGTTCATCAACAGGTCTGCGTTTGTTTCGTTGCTTGGCAAGTAGTTCTGGAGTCGGGTTGGGGACATTAAACAGATCTAGGTTTTCCAATGACACACCAGAACCCTGTGAATAAAATTTATAATTTGAGCCACGCAAAATGCAGATACTGTAGCCATTTGCTAATAAAATCATCCTGCTAATTGCATGAAAGAGCTCAGGGAAATGTTTATTAGATGGACTAGACTTGTTTGTTTTTAAGAGGGAATATTAAGTGCATTGATAATGCTATTTAAAAGGGACGTGTTTTACCTTGTACATGGTTTTCTTTTTGCTTTTCATTTGGGAATAGGTAAGTTGAGATGTAATATCTGCCCTTTTTTCATCAGATTCCAATGCCTAAAAATAGTTTTAAATGGCAATATTAGGAAAAATGTCAACAGTTAAAAAACACATAAATTTTTTGTGTACAATAATATGGTTGTAACAATAATAATATGAACAGTACCAACCTCCAGCAAAACACCAGATTTCATGATATCAAATGGATACAGAATTCTCTCATAATGTTGTCTTAAAACAGTTCCAAAATTTTTCTGAAGACCAAGCTACAAAAAACACAAAACAGTTTACTTTCAAGTCCTTGATTGCAACATTTTGAAAACCATTGCCCTCTAAAATTTGACTTATTTGAAATGTAAGTGGATTTGCTATAAAAATGTTATAAATGATGTGAAAAAATGCACCATATCACATAACTTGTTTATTGTGCTTTACTGAAAAAAGCTGTTTGAAGTAGTAATCAAGAAATTTACATGTCTACAAACTGGTGCCAAATTACCTTCTGACACACATGGTTCCACTGTTTGTTTTTGCTCACTTCGACAAAGCCACCAAGTTTCTTAACAGTGTCATGTAATCCATAAAGATCAAGCGCTTTACCACACACATGAGGCAGTTTAAATGCAGTGCCCTGAAGATCCCAAAACTTTGCAATACTCTCAATAAACTGAAGTCGAATTCTAGTATGTATCTAATAAAAACACATCTTATTGTTATTATTAGACATTTTTTTCCAATACCAATAAATTTGTTATCATAGCTGTACCAATGGATACTACTAAAATGCCAAAAACGAAATCCAACATAAAACAATATATAACACATATAAAATGGTTCAAAATTGTTTTTATAAATGCATTTTTGAAGGTAAAGAAAAAAAAGGCAAAAAAATACATTAAATAAATAACAACACAAGACAGTTAATAAACAAATTAACTGAAAAACTTATTGTTTTTGAAATAAAATATACCGTAATAAACCTATTAACAAAAGCTTACACCGAGTTCATTTATTCGCTGGACCCGAGGGGTAAACTTGAAGTTTTCCACATCAATAGCGAATGGTGGCTGCCAGTGCTAAAATGTAAATTTTTAGTTACATGAATGTGGAAAAAGTCTACTCATAATGTAGATTCCAAAAGAAGCAAAATCTCAAAGAAAAGTTATGTTGGATATTAAACATATATTATTTGTGTAATAGAGATAACTGCACCATGCTGACCATACATACAAATATTTGGACAGTTACACATTTAATGACATTGACATTTGGTCGGTAGGATCAAATTTATTATCATTTTTCATGTGAGTTGTTTTATAGGGTGGTAATTTGTACAGTTGTTCATTGTTTTATGGATATGTCCTTTTATAAGTGCACAAAAATAAATCAAAAGCTTTTGTGTCATGCTAAACCATTTAATATTGATATTAAATATTGTTGTATGTTTCATAAAACTGTGAAGTTTTTTTTATGGACAAAAATATAGTTTATTAATGAAATATACATGATTTTATTTTCAAATTTAATACACCATGTTCAAAAATACATATTTTTGTCAAGTTGAGTTAAATATCTTGTTAATATAAGTTGTTTTCATTTAAATTACAAAATGGGAAAGTTCAACAAAGCCAAGATGGCTGCCGTTTCAAGGCCCTTTAAATCACGTGACACGACTGAAACGCGTTTTCAGGCATCAAGACGAAGCAAAAACTGAAGGTTTTACGCCAAAATTAGAACTGTACCGGCGGTGGACGAATTTTGCAAATTCCTGCCTTTTCCGCTATTGGTCTTATTTTATTGATATATCCAAGCGGGTCGGCGAATTCTTCTTCGGTCGGCTCGAAAACCGGGCATTCAGGCGGCGGATAAAATTCGTCGTCAATCATGGTAAACAACTGACCATTATTAAGTTATCGAATTTGATCCAAGCATCTAAAATTCAAATCGCAGATAATTATCACATCTATCATTATGTTTCCCTTGCAAAATATTCGCCATTACATCTCATCTCAACACACGTAATCGTAACGCGAAGGGCCATTTCGTCTTTCACGAAACGAACAAGTTAGTGTTGTTCCGCTGAATGTTTTTAACTCTCATAAAAGTATTTGACCAATTGATTGACGTTGTTAACAAACTATTACGAAAAGTGCAACCAAAATTGAATACTTTAAACTAAAAATTGCGCCAGGACAAGCGCGAATTTTACTTTACCGATTTCTTTTTTTCTTTTCAGCGGAGCAATACACGCTAACAAAGAGTAAACGTGAAATCGCCATGTTTGCTATGGCGTGAAAGCCTGAAAACGATCGTCGTTCATGGTTGCTTTCAGACGTTCAGTTGGGTGCCATGCCGTTGCGGTAACACACAAGCTATTTTACCTGTTTACCTTTCGTGAAACGTGCCAATTCGCAGGCTCCCAACGCAGTAAACCAGGGTCTTTGACTCTGTAAAATTTAAAATGGGTCCCATTCACACCGTTACCTGTGCAATGCACTAATTAAATACGCAATGTAAATCGGACAAAGTTGTCTAAAGAATGCACGAAATCCTTTACTTCCTTAACAGAATAATGAATACAGATAAGTTGCATTGATACAAGGAAAAATAGAAAGTGGGGTCCAAATCTTTTCAACATTTCGAGGGGTACGAAACAGTTCACTGAGCCTAATCGACATGGTGTCCTGATTTAAAAATCACAAACTAGCATTGATCGACACCCATCTTGGGTTATTTGTGAGAAAAGGTTTTGTTAATGATAAACAAACATGACATACTGCGTTGTTTTTCCCCCTATAAATATGTTGACATATTGCGTTGGTCAAATATAGGCATGACCAAATATTTTGTTGCGCCCTCTGCAGACTTTAATTTTACGTTGTTCTGTTCCGAAAGTGGGGGCTGCAAGTCACTTTGAGTTGGTAGAAATCCCGTTGTGAATTGGCAAACAGTACATGTTAAGCTGAGATTTTTTTATATTATGTGTTTGGACAAGCCATTTTTTCGTAGTATTTGTTGTTACATGTCAACCTTTTAAAAACCCATTGCGTATCGGTATCGTCAGCGAAATACGTACGTTCAGGTACGTAGTATGGTAGCTGTGTTTCATACTGAATTGCTATCGTTAAGAAGTAGTATTTAAAAAGACCAGTGTACAAAAATATCTACAATCATAGAGCACTTCATATGCTGATGTTCCAACATAAACCTATGCGAATTTCATTGGGTCATAGGTTACACAGAAACGGGTGGTTACTGGGGGTCAAAGGTTGACGCCGACATATAATTTTGTGATGTTCATGTAACTTTATAAAGTCGTAAATGCGTTGCTGTTAGCCGGTTAAAGTGTTTGTCAGAGTTTGGAGTTAGATATTTCGTGACACACATTCGTGCTGGTTCTAATTTGTCATATTTTATCAGCATCAGCACCACAGCAGGTTGTCATTTAACCCATTTTGGAGTGGATTTAAAAAAATAGGAAAGTGAGTGTATAGTAAAAAAAGACAAATGGCGATTTTATTGCAAATGCAGACAGGTCCAGAAACTCAAGATGTTTACAGCATTAAAAGCACACTATTTCCCCACTTCTAGTTGTTAATAAATGGGTTATATTTTATTGCAGTTATCTTTTTTTGGCAGATCTTACAGTTTTTTGTATTGCATTTTATAACAAGTCTGCAATTGCAAAGGTCTGCAATTAGAATCATGCCTGGTCTTCATATATCATATTGTGAGAACAACATTTCCTTTACTGTTTGCTTTTGTACAAATATACATTTTATGTTTTGTTTTACAGTTAATGAGTGATAGGAAAAAGAACGCAGCCGGCCAGATGGCAAAGGCGATTGCCAGGCCGGATACTGCTGCTCCTGCAGTACACATTGCTGAAATGGACAGATCGAAGCATTTCATCTGTGGTGGTGGAGCACAGATAGTGAATATTCTAATTACATTTCCTATCAACAAGGTTATGTTTCGGCAGCAACTTTACGGATTCAGGACACACAAAGCATTGCGACAACTTTGGGGTGAAGGACCACTCAATCTTTACAGAGGAATAATACCCCCATTATTTCAAAAATCCACATCAACAGCCTTGATGTTTGGTTTGTTCAATCATTCCAAAGACTTTTTGGTTAAAGATTGTCAAATGAACCCTTTTACTGCGACATTGGTTGCATCAATGGTTGCAGGGTCATGCGAAGCAACTTTGGTTCCATTTGAAAGGATTCAAACACTGCTTTTGGATCCAAAACATCACAACACTTTCAAAAACTCATATCATGCGTTTACTTCATTGCACAGCAACTATGGATTTTCAGAATATTTTAGAGGTGTAACTGCCGTTTTATTGCGGAATGGACCGTCCAATGTTATATTTTTCACATTGCGCCGTCCTTTAAAACAACTTCTACCTGAAGCTGACAAAAACACGTTTCACAATTCTTTTAACGACTTTGTCAGTGGTGCTGTGATTGGAGGTTTATGCAGCACTATATTTTTCCCAGTCAATGTTGTAAAAACGAGAATGCAATCATGCCTAGGTGGTAAATTTTATTCCTTTTCTAGTACTTTTACACTCGTTTTTCAAGAGCGAAACAGACTTTGGCGAAAGATGTATCGTGGAAGTCATGTTAATCTTGCCCGTTCATTTTTGTCATGGGGAATCATAAATGCCTCATATGAGATTCTTATGCAAACATTTTTTGTCAACAGGTGAAAGCTATTTCAAAAGGTCTTTAGTTTTTTAAACGTCGTGATTTGTAAACTACCTGAAATGATCTAAATCTTAACATAAAAATTTGCCACTAAAGAGTTTTGTTTTTCATGTCTGTGTTTAATGGATTTCAATGAACAGGAGTAATAACATAAGATATATCCTTCCATTACATTAACGTGGGAATACTTCATTGTACATGTTAGTCACGCTATGGACTTCATTTCATTCATTTGTTTATTGATCGTGATAATAGTGATTATGTAAGCTTTAATTAAAAAAGCTTTACAATTCCACTGATTGCTTCATAACACTGTTCATTGCTCGTACTTGAACTATTTATCAGTTATTCACTTTTGGCTTTAGACAAATATATATATATGCTTTTCTTACAGTTTGTTTCTTTCTTCAGGTTAAGTTTAGGATTACAAATGTAACCTTCGATTCTCAGTTAATTTCTTACAAGCATCTGCCTATTTCTGGACTAGTTTTATGCCATGAAACTTTATTGTGTATACCTCACACTGTGCTACGTGCATATCCGTCATTTCCATCTCTCTCATATCTCTATTGCAACACATATAAATTGATCTGGTTACAAAAAACTCCCATTTGCAAACCTTAACCATGTTATATCAGTCAGTAGGTGGTTGTTTGGGATTCAGTTTGCAACAAAATGGAACATACAAATACCCAGATTCATGTGTATAAATTTCAAAGTATTGTGTATTAGTTCAATTTTTTTGATCACAAAACACTGTTTCAAATGGACCCTACATTAGCCACTATGTCTTTTATATTGCTCCATGTTTTTTTATGGTAACAGGTCATTTGCTTTGCTATTGTTACCTGACTGCTATAGTTTGCCATATGAAAGGCATAAACCATTGCAAGGTTTCATATTTGGAAATGTTTTAAATGTTTGTTGTCATTGTAGCGTGAACAAATTGTGTGCTATGGTGTTAAGCTATGGTTTGTTTTAACGGTACAGAGATCTTGTTGTTATTGTTTTTTGCTTTACTCTTTATTGCAAGCAAATACAATATTTTGAAATTTGCAGTTTGTTTTGATTGTATGATTTAGATTTACACAAGAATATGTTTTCGGCAATTTAGTTTCTCATTTTTTGCCCTTTATTGACCATCTGAATATTTATCAAAAACTGTATATTCACTGTAGGGATGGGCCAAAATTGCAAATGTTCTGTTTGGTCGAGCACCGAACATCTCATGTTAATGCTTGCTGCTCGGCCGAGCACGCTCGGTGCATTGTGACGTCACAAACATTCTCAATTCCACGCTAGTTTTGTAGCTTTCCAAAGACCAGCAATGTATTAAACTGTACAGGCCCCAGAAGTACGCATTTTTCCACCATCTAACACATTTAAAACCGATCATTTTTGTTCTTCGATACCCTTTCGAACACCAGTTTAGTACGTTAGCATGGTTGAATATGCATATTTAATGCTCGGGTCAGTTTGTGTGACTGCTCGGCCGAGCACCGAGCATCACGTTTTTGGTGCTCGATAGATACCGAGAACTCGGGTTCTGGCTGTACTTGGCCCATCCCTAATATTCATCATACTCCTTTAATCTAATTTCAGGTTACAGTACAAAACATTGACACATTTAGCTTATGAAGCATGAGTTGTTTAGTCACGTACCGTTTAATGCTTTTATCAATCACCCGAGTACCGCGTGTTGACAAGACGGGAGTCAAATCCGTTCAGATTTTTGTGGTCAACTGGATTATGTCTAAACTCAGACGTACAACGAGATAAGCAGCTTTGGGGGCAAATGCAGACGGTGTCATGTCGTCCAAACAAATAAACAAACAAGCAACGTGCTTTATTTATATTCGTGTCTGCACTGCCAATCCTACAGATGTCGTTACGCAATGCCGGCAAATTGCACGTTAGAATAAAACCGAATCCCCTGCTATGCAAAAAAGGTAAACACAGGTCTAATAACAAACCAAATTATTTGAAACCAGAATAAACGAAATACATTTGTTGATAACAGTAAATATGGCTTTAGTAAATAACTAACTTAAAACACGTGTTAAAGTTTGACATACAAGCATGCGCATGTCGTCTTAAGCGGCTCAAATTACAAGATTGTCCAAGAAAGGGGTAATTGACCTCTTCATGTCTTCGCATATTATGCCCCGAGGCTTTCAAAGGAAGCAACTCATGAAGTGCTTCCCTTTCCTACCGGGGATGTGCGCCAAAAAATAAGCATATGGAAAGAGCGTTTAGTCCTTATGTAACGAAATTGTGTCAGTAGTAGCCTTATCAGCATGAGGGCACATTTGAAATATTATCAGCATGAGGGCACATTGAAAGAATGTACTAGTGTGCCGTTTTCTGTGAATAATACGTGTTGTGTTGTTGATATATATAACTGCTAGTTAGAGTTCCTTCTCGAGAAATTCTCGAGAAATCTCGAAAAAATCGAGTCTCGATTCTCGAGAAATAAGTAAAAATTTCTCGAGAAACATTACGTCACGTATCTTAAACAAAAAGTAAATGCGACACCTCTTATTACGTGTGTTTTTCGTTTCAACTCGCCTCTAGAGCGGACTGGACGCATAACTTTCTTATTTTGCTTGCGAAACAGCGATTTTTAGCGTGCGTTGCCGCTAAACTTTCACCTTTCCCAGGCAGTAGTCACGCCTGGTTGCGTAAGATCTTTTACAGTCGCTTCGTTTTTTGCTGGTTTGCTACCGAATCACTACTTGCGATCGCTGCTAGAAGCGAAAAAACAAACAATCGGATTTTTTTTGTTAGAAACTCGGCCTAAATAAAAATTTCGAGACTCTCGAGATTCTCGAGAAATGGATTTTTAATTTCTCGTTTCTCGAGAAACGAAAAAGTCGAGAAATAGAGGAACCCTACTGCTAGTCGATAAGGGGAACTTATTTGAATGCACGTCGTTTTAACTGTAGTCGTGTGAAGTATTAATGAGCTGTGGTACTGTTTGACAAAATGCAATAAATTTCTAAACGTGTAAATAAAAATCAAAAAATCAAAAGTACTATCCTCGTAAGTTCACAAAAAACACCTGAAGGGGATTTTCGTGAGCTGTACACAACTGTAAAATTGGGCTATATTTGTTTTGAATCCGATCCGAACATATGGAGCAACGTGCATCAAATCGTTCTGTACTTCTGTCAATAATTGGTTTTGTTTCCTTTTGGAAGGTTTGTTCGTAAAACGGTTGTTATGTTGCCAGAAAAATGAACTTTGGCGTTTCAACGCCTCAATTTTAATGTAAAACTAATTATATACCTTTTAGTTACATTTGTGTGTTTCGTTTTTAGTGGCTCAGTAGGTGGATAAAATGAATATCCTTGTGTTGGTTTCTGTGTTGTCTGTTGCAATATCATCAGCATGGGGTGAAATGGACCCAACTGATAACACAGACACCCCCAACTTTCACAAATACTGTATAATTGGGGCTGGACCTGGTGGTCTACAGATCGCATACTTCATGCAGCATGCACAAAGAGATTACATTGTGTTTGAAAAAGGTAAAATATACTTTTTTTTGTTAAAGTTTTTAAAATTTTACTGGTAGTTGGTTAGTTGGGCTTACATAAGTAGAACAAGTTGATTGTTCCCCTTTGTTACAAACCACTTCACAAATCAACATCTGGCCTTATACCAACTTCCTGTAATGGAAATTTGCTTCACTCACTCCCACAACACATGGCAAGCCAAGGCAGTTAAATATGTGGGTTTTGGTCATTCAGAGTGCAAAATTGGTGTTTATTCTTAATGGGTATAGTTGTTTTATGATTTCCCAAGTATTACCGTTGACCACTGATTATCTTAGCATGTCATTTACTCAAGCTAACTGGGTGCTGTAAAAACTGTACACCTGCTTATCCCGATAAACCAACTTAGCCCAGACTGAGCAAGCGCTATGCCTGTGCAAGCTTGAGCAGCCTATGGGAGATTAAATTATACTATCATTTTAATCACAAACCTCACCCTATTCCCCCATTTTCAATGTTAAAAAAAGAAGAAAATAATAATTAACACAGCGTGGTCCAACTGCAGGCCCCAATTGGCCCGCGAGATAATTTTGTTGGCCCGTGAAAGTCCCAACATTTTAATGACAACTATAAGTTTTGTCTTCAGTAATTCAATGTTTTTAATATATCAGGATTAACGCACACTAAATACTATAAAATCTCCTATTGTGACGCATGACAAGGCATTGTTATGTAATAAAGGGTTCTGCTTCTCCAAACCGTTCAGGGGCATTTCTGCGCTAGAGTGGAAACTGAATATTTTTGACAGCTTCTACTTGGTAAATAACTATAAAGTATAAAAATAAACTTATCTATAGGTAAAAAAGGTGTATAGTTACCCTAAAGTTGGCCAAGAAAAAGGTTTTCCTGCAAATTTAAACCTTGGCCCGCGTAGTAAGTTAACGATTTTAAATGGCCCGCAACAAAATAAAGTTGGACCACACTGAATTAACACATACTGACTATGCTTCGGCTAAACAGGATTGCAGTTTTAAACAGTACTGAAACCAACTTATCTAAGTAAACATTGCAAAACTATTCATTTTCTACAGGTCATGGGGCTGGAACCTTTTACAACAAGTACCCAATACACCGGCAACTCATCAGTATTAACAAGAGAAATACAGGCAAGACCAACAAAGAGTTCAACATGCGACATGACTGGAACAGTCTTCTTAGCCATGATGAATCTCTTCAAATGACAAAATACTCCAAGGTACTTTATATTACATTTTTTTAAAAGCCTACTTTTTACCTTGCAAAATAAAATAAATGTACAAGTTTACAATGCATATTTTGGTGTAATTGGTTGTAGTATATAGTTAATTGTTTTTATTGAAGCAACAATGTAAGCCTTTAGATTCCCTTCTAACCACACATGCCTAAGTAAAGCATGGTTAAGGCATACTTAACACATTGCACTAAAGATAAACACAGTAATTGGTAAAAGGTACTCTCCTACAAGTCAGACACCAGGGATCTCAATGTGAACCATATGTATTTTAAATTTGGATGAAGCCCTGTTGTTAAAATATTTGATGTGATCTATACTTTACTGCATTTAACAAAGCAACAACAGTGCCTTTTTGAAATAAGGGCTGAATTTTTCAGGTATTTTTTCCACCTGCTGATGTACTTGTGAAATACTTGAACGACTACATGACAAAGTTGAACTTAAATGTGCAAGTCAACACAACTATTTCAAATCTTCTGAAAAGAAAAGACAAGAACTTTGAAATGTACGACCAGCGTGGCACCAAATACACTTGTCAGTATATGGTGATTGCCACAGGAATTGCCAGTCCAAATAAACCTGAATTTTCAGGTAAGTTCAGCTTTGTGAAAACATGCAAATCCGAATCCATTATAGCAATTTTACTTGTAAACTTTGAAAACAGTCAGGACTTATAAAAGCATTGAGCCAATAAATGATAAGTAAGCTGCAGACAGTGCACACTGTTTCAACCTATAAGGTCCCATAAGTGCATAAGGAGATAGGTCAGATTGGCTGGGGTAGCCATTTACTGGCACAGGGCATAAATGTTTACGAAAACTTACCATTTAGCAATTTAAACATGGCTTTCCTGAATTGCATGTTTGTCATAATGTTCATGTTGTGCACTTAACTGATATGCCAAAATCCCCCAAACTAGCTTTCAATGTAACAATACTGAGGTGCTATGACAAACACAAACGTTTACTGGGATCAGCACTGAAGTGATCATGCAGACAGAGATCATTAAAGGCATTGTACCCATAAGGCAATGCACCTGGCAAACTATGATTTAACAATATTGGTTTTCTGCTATCGCCCAAACCTGTACAATATTTTTGAGAAAGTAAACAAATAAAATGTTATTATTCCAAACAGGATGGGAATTGTCAGAGGGATATGAAGACCTTTCAATTGATGTTGATGATTTTGAGAAGCAGAGTGTTCTGATTCTTGGTCGTGGCAATTCTGCATTTGAAACTGCACAACATATCATGGGCTCCACCAATGTCATTCATATGATGGCCAGAAGCAGAGTTAAGTTGTCGTGGGCAACACATTATGTTGGTGACTTGCGCGCTGTCAACAACGGACTGCTTGATACTTATCAACTGAAATCACTCGATGGACTGTTTGAAGGTCAGTTGAAGTTTGTGTAAATTAAATATTAAAATAGGGAAAGTTCAAAGTAAAGTGACAAGGAATAGATTGACATAATGTTGTTTAAATTAAGTATATAACACTAAAATTACTGATTTTTGGACAATCTGGGATATGGTATAGGTATAGGGTTTTGTTGGTTGTAACATATTCATAAACATCACTGCCAAAGAACTTGTGTATATAGAATACATTATGCAGACATTTCAACAATAACTACTGTCATGATTTCTGTGCACAATTATATGTTACTGAAACTACTCAATCCGAGTAATTGTAACTGTCTGTTTCAGGAAGTGTCAGTGACATCCAACTTAAAAAAAGTCAGATTGATGGAAGACTTTATGTTGACAACTTTGGAAATTCCACCATCCCTGGAGGTGAAATTGTTGGTGGTAAGTAAAAATTCTTGGAACTGAATTGTGAACAATGGCACTCCATAGGGACCTTAAATCAACTTATAATGGAAAATATTTTCCAGTTTATGTTTACATGGAATATATATATATATATTGCCTAACTCCGGGTTTCCCAACCTTTTTACGACCTCGTAGCACTTGGACGCTCTGTACTGCCACGCGAACCACTTCTTGCAGAACAACTAATTTGCTCGAATCATATTTTATTAAGAAGAAGAATATTGGCCTCGTAAAATAACACTAAAGCACCACAGTCAAATTTAATGAGATTTTTGTTTACCTCTCCACCAATTGGTCAACAAAACCAGATAAATAAATGATAAAGTTGTGAATCCAGGTTTTTGTGAAAAAAAACGGAAGCTACTGGCGTACCACCTGAAAAACATAGGATTGTTAAAACAGTGTGTAGTCTTCAGCTAACATATGCTGGCATTATGTTGAAACAATGCACAGTCTGCAGCTAACATATCCTTGTATTTCATCAGAGCAGTGTGCTGTCTGCAGCTAACATGTCCTTGTATTAGTTAGAACAATCTGCTGTCTGGTTGCATACACATTCCTGTATCCAGGAATATTAATGTACATTGGTTTAGTTGGGAAAGCTGCTAATATATCCTAGTACTTCATCAGAGCAGTGTGCTGTCTACAGCTAACATATCCTTGTATTATGTTAAAACAGCTGTGGACAATGATGCTTTAAGAGAAGGATATGATCGGGTTATTCGCTGTCTCGGATTCCTGTTCGATCATTCGCTTTTCCATCCCTCAATGAAAGTCAGAAGCGCAGGAGAAGGTGGAGAAAAATACCCACGAATAAACTTCATCTACGAAGCAGTTGATGTGAAGGGAATGTTTTTTGCAGGTAAATCTTACCAGCTTGTGTTTGGGAAACCAAGGTAACTATACGAATTGGGAGTCTTGGTTATCACAAAAAAGTAATCAATTCATATTGATTAAGTCCAATTGGTTGTTTATTGTTTCAATGCCGCCTTTTAGCAATAACAAAATTGGTTACTTTTCTCCAATGAGAATGTTTGTCAAATTTACCCAAATGTTTCCAAATTACATGTGTCTTTTTTCTTTAACTATAACTATGTTCTTTGTAAGCTTTTTAGTACAATACAAAAGCATCATGTCAATAAATAATAAGCTGCAGACAGTGCACAATGAGACCTTATAGGTTGAATTGTTGGCTTTTGTGTCAGTTTCAGAAATCCATTAACTTTAAACATACTTTCACGCAGGAACAAACACCCATTCCTTGGATTTTAAAAGATCAGCGGGTGGTTTTATTCACGGTTATCGTTACACTGCAAAGTCACTTCACAACATCCTTGAGTGGCGACACTTCAGAGTTCCATGGCCATCTGTGTATTTTGAAAACCTTCAAGATCTCATCCCACACATGCATAAGCGAGTTAATGAGGTAAAAGATAATTAATTGTTGGGTACAAGACATTAAGTTGTAGAGTAGCTGAACCAAATTACAAAGTTATTGAAGTGTCTAATTAATAAATGACAACGCTTTCAGCTATACTTGCAATTTTGTTTTAGTTATAATATTTAAATCTGTGAAAATTTACTGTAATATTTTACTGGTAAGTTTTTTTGCCCTTTAAATAGGCATTTTACAACTTTTCTTAATAAAAAATGGATTCTAACATCAGTTTAACATTTACTTTGATCTTTTACAACTTGTTTTGCCTTAATTACACCGTACTGCAACAGTTTTCTAACCCAATATTTTTCTTTACAAAGGGATCAGGGATTTATCAAATGTTCGGTGTTCTTTGTGACGTGGTTATTTACAATGAAGACAAAACAGCAGCTACCTATCTAGAAGCATTCCCTTGTGCTTTGGCTTGCAAACTACCCAAAGTCAGTGGCCACAAAGCGCCAGGGGCAGTCATGTTTATGGTTATGGAATACGGAAAGAACTTCTCTGGCGCAGGAAAAGATACTTTTCATGAAGATCGAGCTCAAGGAAGCCCAAATGAAGCTCACAGATCTAACTTTCTCCATCCTGTGTTTTATCATTATGACAAGCTTTTCAACCAAGAGACCTTCATCGCCAAACCAGAGAAATGGGTTTTGCCTGTCCCCGACCACATACACCACCTTGTGGAGGATTTTACAACCAAGTTCGATGGAATGCAAACACACATCCTTCAAACTAGAAGGTTTATTGAAACCACAACAGGTATGACAAAAGATAACATTTTAGGACATGAATATTCTATATGCCAAATGTTGCTTGTGCTTCTAATCATTAAGATTGTAAACTTGGGCAAATGGAACCCAAGGGGTAAATATCAGAAGGCAAATTTTGTTCGGAATGCAGAAGCAGTATGTTAAGAAACTTGGATTAAATTTTTATTTTAGAAGTTTTCAATGTGATACAGAGGAAAAAGGAAACGCTTTTTTTGGACTAATTTTTCCTGTCACATTGTAATTTTTACTCACCAAATCTTATGAAATCTAACTAATTTGCTACTTGTGCGTGTCAAGACCACTTGTTCACCCCCCACATATTTTAATTATATTTTATCCACTATAACAGGGCAAGATCTAAGACATTTCTATGGACCACAATGTCTTGCTCTTGCACTAACCAGCACTTCACTTCCCTACGGTTGTCAACAAAGAACAGACGATGGTTCAGCAAGTTTCATCGATTTTAGCAATGAAACCAAGGAGAGGTTTTCTGACATGAGTGCACATCTCCTTCCATTTGTTGCAATGTTAAAGTGATGTCATTATTGATGATGTCATGGCACAGCTGACATTTTTGAATTTGTTGATTATATGGATAAAAGTGTTTGAGCCGGGATAACACTCAACTTTAGCAAACCTGATTTAGTTTTCAAGTTTTTTCTGTGCCACCATGTTATATATTTTGTGCCTTGTTTGTGTTTTAATGCAGTTTGCTTGAATGAAGTGATCTATTTCAAATGTGAAAATGTTTTTTTTTTAACTGTGGACTGGTTTCACTGTATTTTATGTTTTTCATGTGCAATCTTTCAAATGTACTTTTATTGTTGTCCTGCCTAGCTTAGCCTTCCAATCAGATTAAAGTGACTTTTAGTAGAAAGTTGTAAAAAACAAATCTGGCAGTAACAATAAACTCGAATTTATATTATTTTTATATTAGCCTTGTACCATGCAACTGCCTATTGTTAATTTTGCGGAATAATTTTATCCCAATATCTGTGTATCACTGTAAAAGAACTACACACAATTTTTATACCTAGCTTTTCTTCCAAATTTCTTTCCAGTTTTCAAACGTTTTTCTGTCCGTCTCTTATTTGTTTTGTGAAGATTTTTGTAAGAAAAGGAGTTTCAAAAGAAATTAAATGTAAAAGAAAGAGCTTTTTTGTGAGAGGTGCACTTCGATGTTTACATTCAAAAGATTCATTAACTTGTTAAGAACACAGCAGACTAAAAAACTCCCATTAATGTAAAGCAGCGGATATCAAAAAAATAACCAAAGTGCGAAAAAACATCATTGTCCGATTACGCCTAATCTATTTTCAGTATTTCTTGTAACTTATTTATATAGCGAAGCCACTATATGTATCCATTCTATCCCCAAAATATCGGCCCTTTATGTACAAATCTGACATAAACAAAATGTACGATAGCAGACAATAGGCCAGGACTTTTTTATTTAGCGACCAAAAACTCCCGTGACGTCAGAATATGACGCGTCAAGGTGATGACGTTGACAACATCGTCTTAAAAGTGACGACAGCTGAGGGTTATCAGACTTTCACCACTTCGCCAAATACTTGACAAACTGTGAAGGCTTTTATACTGAAACAGAAACAGGGAAGCGATTGCTCTGTTTTCGGTTTGATGACCTTATCACATGCTAACTTTAATTCTGAACGAAAAAATCGAAACTATGAAGCGGGATCCATATTTAGCGGGGCGTACATATTCTTTATTTCACAATTCTTTGCCCAGACGTTGTTTGTGACTATTCTGTACACATCAAAGTTGTCTGTGTAGTGTTTGATTCAACTTTATGTTGGTGCAAAACAGGGGTAAACGACAAGCGACAAGCCACTACGTCAAACTACCAAAATTGAGCAAAGTTAAAATAGACACTTGACAATCAGTGCTATCGTAACACAAAAACTAGAAGAGTGGCTTTCTGATATACTTCCATTTTATATATTCTATACGATATTTACCAATTTACTATACACATCATTTGATCTACACATATGATTGTTTTTGTAAACAAAAACAAATGGGTCCCCACACGCGCGTTTGTGCGGATTTACGGTAAACAAATGTTGCGGTGACTTTTAGATTCTTAAGGACAATTTTTTAGAAAGCATTAACCCAACAATAAAAAAAATTGTTCGTATTCTTTTTGCACTATTATTGTCATGTAATTACAAAAACATTAAAAAAACGTAACAAAGACTTAAATCTAATCTCTTGCTTTGACCCAGATATAGTCCTCCAAGGTCGGGCAATTTTTTTTTTAGAAAGCTGTAACAGTTGTGTTACAGACACTTTAAATTAAAAAGTGTATACATAACAAATTGTTTTTCATTTAACTTTGTTTCGCAAAACGAGTACCATTGACCTGTAGTAACCTCTCAGGGTGCACACGCCAAACGACTGTTTGACCTTTTGACACCGTTTTCAATAGCACGCCGTCATTCGTGTTCAACAATACTGTTAAGCCTAATTTATACATGCCTTGAGTATTGACTCCTAAATTGATTGTTAAAAAAACGCTACGTTATGAAGAAAGTTCTGAGCTGTGTTTGTAATACCGACTAGTTGACCTTAAGTAACCCGTGATCATGCGGCGGCCAACCTGACAGCGAGCATTTAAAAAAACATTTATTTGGCAAAAAAGTCAAGTTAATTTTTTCATCTTAACTTTTATTAACAAAGTTTTTCTTGACATATACAAAACCGAAGCACGGTTATTAGGCTTAAATCACGTCATAGGTGTAAAACCTTCGCCAAAACTAAAAATGTGAGTGATAACTTAATAAAACGACATAGCATTGCTGTGCAAAACAGCTGATTTCTAATCACTGAAACGATGTCTCGTAAAACGTCTGTCCGACGTCAAGCTGAGCCCTCCCGCTATCGTAAACCAGTGAGTTACTCTCTTGGTACTTCTGCCTACAGTGTCTTTCTTGACCAAACGAGCGTTAGACACATTTACGTTTCGGGGGCCTGTGGGTGAATCTCTGGGTCATACGGGGTTAAAATTCACATGGACCATCTTTAGACCAATATCTGTAATGTGTGTAAAATTGAAAAAGTTTGAACCATTCTTTCTTGACCAAAACGTGGGAACAATAGCCGCGCTAAAAATTTCACGTTTTGGGGTGCTGTGGGTGAACCGAGGGATCAAACGGGGTCAAAATTCACATGGACCATCTTTAGACCAATACCTATTATGTGTGTAAATTTGAAAAAGTTTGAACCATTCTTTCTTGACCAAAACGTGGGAACAAATCCGCGCTAAAAATTTCACGTTTTGGGGGGCTGTGGGTGAACCGAGGGATCAAACGGGGTCAAAATTCACATGGACCATCTTTAGACCAATATCTGTAATGTGTGTAAATTTGAAAAAGTTTGAACCATTCTTTCTTGACCAAAACGTGGGAACAAATCTGCGTTAGAAAGAAAAAAAATATAGACAAAAACAATATGTGTCCCCTTCAGGGAAGGGGACCCATAATTACCGATTGTTAAGCACCCAAAATTAGCGAACAAAGTTACACCGTCCCGTGCAGCGACGCAATAGACACAAGATCGTGTTTTCTTTGGGGGCTGTGACGCTATAATGGCTTGCTATGACGTCGCTTCCACATATTGTTATGTCGCAGAGCTACAAGCACCAGGCCGTCGTCTCGTTCTTCGGACTATGAGCACGTAACGACAACATACAGCACGTTGTTTTATACTTTTCTATTTTGTTAAAGTATGAGCAATTGCTGCATGTTTAGTGGCTGTTTTGCATGTAGGTTTTTTCACGAATTTTAAAATTGAGAAAACAACCGACACTTAAATAAACAATGTTTCAGTGCAACTATTTATTTATTGCATAGCATACAGTACCCAAACAACATCTGTTATTTTAATCACTGTTGACTGATAAGTTTAATTCACTTTTTTCAATGCATATGAACTCTAATCTAAAATGTCATATTTCATTTTTTTTCTTAAAAATACAATTGAAGAATAAAAACCATAGACACAACATTGCTTCATTTTTTCACACTGCATGCAATTATTCCTAATTGGCTGTACCACATGAATTAAATAGTCTAAAATCGACGAATCAGTTTGTTTTCTTGGGAGAAGGCGGAGGTCCAAGTCCCAAAGCTTTTTTCCTTTGCGCAAACATGTGGAAATACAGTTGAGGAAAAACTGCAAAAAATATATTTTTTTTTAAATTGGCTGCATTGCAAACTTAAACCAGCCACCAAATGTTATTCTATATTCAAATGTTATTCTATAATTACATTGCTTTAAATCAGTGGTTCCCAAACTATGGCGCGAAGGTCTCCAAGGTGGTTCGCGAGCAACTCATTCAGTTCGCACCAAACGATCGCAAATGATCTTCTAGTGATTATCGTAATTATTTTAATTTACATGAGTTACGTAGAGCGTGAAATTTCATACTATATTCCCTACTAAATTCTAATTCCTTGGTATATTGATTGACGCATCGAACTGTAAAGCAGGGTTTCTTTGTTACGAAATAGGTGTATTATGACGTTATGAATCTGTTATTACGACGTAATAAACCCTTAAAGTCAGATTTTGTAATAAGCTACTAGTTGTGTTGACAGTGGCACTGTAGCAAGGGCGGTAAAAGTATGACTAATTTTTGTTTAATATTTACGAGCCTTTGGTTACTAAAGGCTAAAGTTTCTAAGGTAAAGTTAGTTAGTAAAGTTTAGTAACATTTTTATTCATTAAACATTTTGCACATCATTTTTTATTTGTGAATTCTGGAGTTTTCTGAAAATTTTTGTAGGTGGTACGAGAACGCTGCATGAACCCAAAAAATGGTACGCGAGTAGATAAAGTTTGGGAACCACTGCTTTAAATGTTGTCTACTTCCAATAAAACATCCAACTAAATAAATGCAAATGTTAAACAAACTGGAATTCTTTTAAATGGACATAAGAGTATTTACACAGTTAGAAGCAACCCATTACTATTAGTGTTTAAGATGGGTGTTCCAACTAGTGATGGGACAAGTACCTGGTACTTGGTATCGGCACTTGCTTCGAAATCTGGTATCGTCCCATCACTAGTTACAACATACCAATCTTCTTTACAACAAAACTCCATTTTACAGAAGAAAAAAAGCAAAACAATCCTTTATGTTGTACTTACATATAAAATAGAATGGAATTGTGCCGATGAGAACAATGTGATAATCAATAGAGAAGTTCAATTGGTTTGGAAGGAACAGTGAATACATCTGGCTGTCTCGAACTGGTTTCAAACTGTTGTATATGCTCAGTAATTCACCCTAAAAAGAAAATGTGTGTGGTCATATTGTCTATCCAAACAAGACCTAAAAACAATCATAGGTAACTTACAGATACACCAAGGGGATACAAGACTGTAAAGAGAGAGTATCTGTAAAACAACAAACAAATGTTATCAAGTTATAGTCTTTAAGGCCTTTAGGGCGCCTAATATCAAATCAAGCAAGTTTTTAGTTAAGTTGGGTTTATTTTACAAACTATATTTGTGTTTAATGTGGAAAAGATGGAAACATTTTGCTTGCAATGGACAGTTGGACACCCAAAGCATAACAACGGTCTATGCATGACTGGCACTCCACTAATTTAATAACCTAGTTCTTTTTTAATTGAGATAACATAAACAGTTTATTTTTAACCATACAAAACATGTTGGTTTAGTTCTAGTTTGTCTGTGTTACAAATTTTTAGTACTACGTTGCTTTTGTGATTCAGCTACAATTTATTTAATTCTGTCTTATATACTATGTTGTTATTGTAGTAAATAGTTACCTTAGCCATACAACGATGTAAGGTGTTGTTCCCAATAACATAAAGGTGTAATACAGGTATCGGATTATTTCAGTGATTGTCCATGCAACCATAAGCATTGGAATTCCCTCAGTATTGTGGACCTGCATAACGACAAGGTTTTAGGCAGGGAGATGATGAAACACATAAGCTGTTTAATACTTTACCTGTGCCACTGGTTGAATTACTCCCCACACAATTCCCACCCTTGAAAACACTTGCATGGTTGTCAGCATAACATTGGAACGAACGATCCCAGTAGCGGCATGAATGATCTGTAATAAGATGGCAGCTCTAGTCAAGTAAAGTCAAAGTTTTATTTGCATTGTCACTTTATCCAATTGTCATTGATTAACAGTTTCGTAAAAACAGCAAGGACACAGAAAAAACCATTGGTTTTCAAGTCAAGTGTCCCGTTATTTGAATGATGCTTGAAGTATTTTGGGTGTGTGCTGCAATAGGATCGCAACCGGCTGCACGAACCTGGCAGGGTACAGCCGGTTGCATAGAGGTTTATAGTGACAAAAATTTTAACAAAATATCAAAAATTACAGCTAAACAATTAAACATTCCATGTACTTTTTAAAACATGAAGTTTGAATTTTAGGCAAAATCAAACTTACTTCAAAAATGGCTGCAGTTTGAAAAAATAATAGTTGTTTTTCAACTTGTCGGTACAAGCCCTTGTGTGTTCGATGTTTGTAGAAATGGTTTACAATCCCAAGACCGATTACCAGCCAGCTAAAACAATCAAGTAAATCTTTAAATCATCATTAAACATCATCTAAGGCTTGGTTAACTGCATAAATCTAGTAAACTTATTTGCGTAAAACTATAATGAATACAGTTTCAAAAAGTAATAAAATGTTTGAGTCTTGTTTAGATTATAAACTGAAACGTTTAATATCAACTTTTTGCTTACCCTGCGGTCATAGCAACGTTGTACATTATCAGCCATGCTTGCGCTATGGGACTTTGTTTTCTTGTGGTTTGTGGGGCTGTCATGCTATTCTTTTATTACTTACAATCTAATACAGAGCAATCAACACAATAACGATCCATGCGCCAGAGTACACAGTACACACTTAAATTGCCCAACTGAACTGACCTTTGGCACTTAACGCATGACGTAGTGTGGCCTTTTCGGAAATTGTTTATTTCCTTGATACTTATAGCACACGTACTTTTAAAAACAAACTAGACTATCATTTTAAAAATTTATAATTTTTGTTTGTTTTCAATCTAATTTATATTTCTTGCAATGCAACTTGAATACTTCGTAAATATAAGTCTTATTTTTTTGAAAAAAATAGAAAATGTGAGTTTTGCCGCGAATTTTTTTTTGCTCGCATTGGATTTAGTTGAGCGCGGAAAGTTTGGAATTCCCTTTTGGTACTTTTCATTTGTTGTTGCATTGTTCAATGCCAAGTCGTCTGTTTTCGGTCACGTCTAAAACTGCGGGCCCACTTGGATCACTTGACCCGCTTGGCCCAGCACTTGGCTCGCTTCATGGATGCAATTAAAAAACTGCGGGCTCGCTTGGCACGCTTCTCGCAAGTGTGAAAACTGCGGGCACACTATATCTAGTGCTTGGCCCGCCTCTCGCAGGGAAAAACTGCGGGCCCACTATATCCAGTGCTTGTCGCGTCTCTCGCAGGGAAAAACCGCGGGCCCATTATATCCAGTGCTTGTCGCGTCTCTCGCAAGTATAAAAACTGGGGGCCCACTATATCCAGTGCTTGTCGCGTCTCTCGCAGGGAAAACCCGCGGGCCCATTATATCTAGTGCTTGTCGCGGCTCTCGCAAGGAAAAACTGCGGACCCACTATATCCAGTGCTTGTCGCGTCTCTCGCAGGGAAAAACCGCGGGCCCACTATATCCAGTGCTTGTCGCGTCTCTCGCAAGTATAAAAACTGTGGGCCCGCAGTTTTTTCTATTGCATGGGGCGTGCCAAGTGCTGGGCCTAGCGGGCCAAGTGGGCCAAGTGGGCCCGCAGTTTTAGACGTGACCCGAGCGCGGAAAGTTTGGAATTCCCTTTTGGTACTTTTCATTTGTTGTTGCATTGTTCAATGCCAAGTCGTCTGTTTTTGATAAAATTGGTAAAAATTAGGAAGAACAGCAGATGCTACTTGCTGAAACAAAGTCCTATATAGTTCATGTGGAACAGTGGACTCGCCAACAAAAACTTGGTTTTGTCTGTTTTTTACCAAGTAGGAGGTTATCTTTGTGTATTTTTTTGAACTTTAAAAATGTTGTTTTCAAACTAATTGCAATTTTTACCATAAGTTGCGATCTTATTTTCTGAAATGCTATGTTTAAATTTAGTTTTGTAATTAGTGAAATTATACACTTTGATTGAGGAAAATATGGCACCAAAAAGTGTAATTTACTATTAGTTAGGCTTTTGCTATAGTCAAGTAAATGTACACTTTTATGTTTAATACAATATGATTTTTAACAGTCTTCATACACTTGACAATATACCGTATGTTGCAAAAACCCTGATGGTGTTTCTTGGCCTAGTCAGTGTTAAAATTATATAGGCCTAATCGTTTTTTTTGTAAGTTTAAAATTTATTGTGCTGTTGTAATACCCAGTGCCTTTAGTTTTGTTTAAATGTCTACATTTTGCTGTCGCTAGGTAGCAGCGTTGAGCATTTTTGCTTCTCTCGTCTCTGTTTGAAATTGGAAGAGATTTAAATCGTAAAGGTGTACTGCGGTGTATTGTGCGATTTCATTGCGTTAATGAAAACGACTACTGTATGTCCCACCTTTATTAGACTATGAGCAAAATGGACAAACTAGGTCTTTGCAATGAATGCTTGTGCCCGTGACACCCAGATCTGTAAAATTTCATTGAAAATTTAAGTGGCTCATATAAGCGTAAAAAGAAAATTTTCCACCTCTAAATGTGTCGGTATATTTCTCAACACCATAATGTAATTGGATTCCTAACAAATAGAAGTGCATTGTTTCGTGCAATTCTAACCTGTCAACTTGCAATAATGTTCAAGAATAGCAATGTCGTTTTGCAGGAGAACAGGCGAGTAAGTAATTAGGGTGTGGCGAAAAAAATAAACGAACCCCAATCGTCCGCCATTATGACTTGACCATTTTGCGTAGTTGTTTGTTTTTAAAGCAAAATGTCAAAAGTTCATGCTTGACCAAATCAGATGTTTGTTGTTGGCAGTTGCGTTAAATTTAGACACGTTTGAACGACGTGTGGTTGTCGTTTGGTTGGGGCGTACACCCGTTTAAATGTAGATTTCCGAATGTAATAAATTCGCCCTGATTTGGATTTTTAGACAGTTTAGGACTGTTTTCTATTGTATATTTGTTGTTTTGAAATGTACCATTTCTTAAATATTTACGCTCCATTTGGGACACTTTATACGGATCTGTTCATAAGTTTAATGAGAAACATAACGGCCCAATTATAACCAACAATGCGACATGATTTATTGTTCAAACGTTTCGGAAAATGCTTTTGATTCCTGAACAATAAAGCATGTCGCTTTTTGCGTCTATATGGCCGTTATGTTACGTTTCACTTACAAATGCTGGAAGGATTTACAAACTTTTGTTAAATCAACGAAACCTCACATCTCTAAAAGCTTAGAAAGGGTTGCATCAGGAAACTGCAAGACTTAAAAAACACTATGCACTTTTGGTAATATTTTTTAGACAGATCGTGACTGCGTTTAGAGTTATGTTCACTTTTGTTCACTTGCCCCAAGGCGCAGCAAATTGTTCCGTTACAGCGCCTTGCAAATTGCGAAGTAAGTCCACACAAACTCGCCCTTGTTGGTTGGTGGCAGAAAATTTGGGTTATTCTTCTTAACCTTAATGACCAAGCCAAGCTCCTTGGTCAATTTCTTAGATTTCTTCTAACTGCCCAGTTTACTTTGCCAACTAATCAATCAAACTTGTTTTTGTTTTATTTATTTGAGTTCATTGTCTTTAGTATTATTGACTAAAATGTGAAAACATCTTTTTTAGCGCTTGAATTGTGTTTGTCAGCAAAAACAAGATTTTGCAATTTTTTGATCAGATAATCCTCTTCTACGTGGTTAAATTAGTGGTCACGGAAAGTCTAATTAATACTTTGCAGTGATGGTGAGGCTGAATCCTACAACCTCTTCCGTTTCCGTTTGCAAAACTATGTAAGGCATCTCAATCGGTGGAAAAATCGCCGGAGAAAGAAATAGGGGAGGAGAGAGAGTTATTTCTCTATAGGTTTACGACGAAAAAAAAAAAATAGGTTTACGACGAAAAAATGCCGTCCGGTTGTGCTGCGTTAATCCGTACCACTCCCGATCGCCTGAGGGCAGAACCCGCCGCCGTCTCGGACTGGTCACGTGACTCGGTCAGAGCCGCCAGGCGTGTGTGTCTCGAAACATCCTACGTTCGTTCCTGTTGTGTTGAAACAGTCGGTTTGTGTTCTCTGGCAAAATTATTTTCAAACGCGATCGTGGTTTCGTCCTTGGTCAACATCTAAAGCAGTGGCTCTCAACTGGTGGCCCATGATGACTTTTTGTGTGGTCCACAGAACGTCCACTAAGTTTGTTGATAAACTAAGATTATTGCATATTACATATTGAAAGAGTATCAAAATGTTAGCTGTTAATAATTGTATCTCACTTCTTGAAAATAGGTTTTAAAGAATTATGTTTCGACCCAAACAGTAGTTTTGTATGAGTACTTCAATCTTGCTCAAAAATAAAATGGTCCACGATATTATTTTTACTTGCGCTGTGGTCCATGGCCCGAAACGAGTTGAGAACCACTGATCTAAAGTCTGATCGCAATTAGTAACGTAAAATCTCATTTGAAAAGCAACTCGTACCACGGTGTTGTCGCATTTACCTATCAGTAATACTGCGCAATTTTAACCGCGTTAATTGCTGCTAAGAAATCACTTTGAAATCTGTCCAAACCAGGTTAATAACAACTTATTGTTCAAACAGATGTTTTCAAACGTGCATCTGTTGGCCACTTTTCGCTTAGGTGGTGGTCACGGCGTAACCGTTACACGACCATCCGATCCTATCACTAGGCCTCGCCTCGACGTTTATAAATATACATGCCCCGTTTTGAAGATCGTATCGTTTCAATGTTTTTGTGCCCGGAACAATAAAACTTTGCTGGTACCGAATTTTAATTTAGCTTTTAACAAATATTAAAGCGTCAAGTTATATTATCATTTTCACAAAAACTTTTTTCTTGAACGACTTTGCGGCAAGAAATACTCTATGTGAATACCCTGGTCATTGTATGTTGACTTCTTTATTGGGAAAATCTCCCGTGTTTTGGACATTTCCGTGAAAACAAACAACTTTGCGCTGACGTGTTAATTCTCCAAGCTGCTTCACAAAATAATGGGAAATCCCAACCTTTAAAAAGATTCGAAAACAAATATATTTCCGGCAACTTTCGATGTTGTCACTGCTTGGAGTTTGAAGGAGCCGAGTCTTTCGCCCAGAGGCTTTGCACGATATTGTGCTGCTTTGTCCGCCCGATATATTTTGCCCCGGGGTTATGCCAACTTTGTCGAATGAGCAGAGTGCCAGGTCGGCGTTTTTCCTCCGGTTTGCGGTAACATTTAACGTGTTGTGGCAAATACCAAACTCCTTGCCAGTTTTGTTTTAGTTTAAGTGCATTTATTTATATAACATTTATAAGCTATTGCTGCCAAGCATAATATATAAACAAGTATTGCTCTTCTAGCAGTTGTCATCACGAATAATCGACGTTTCGATGTCCCATAAGAGACGTCTTTATCGGGATAATGACATATCTTGCAAGACAAATTTATCTTATTTGCATATTAGTTTATTCTCCATTAATGGCCTTTTGACCCCGTGGATTACCTTACTGTAATTACGAAACAACGTTGCATTACCTTTTAACGATATTACCAAATGGTTAAAGACTTGTATTTGAGGTATACGTTATGCCCAAACATTTCAGAGGCTAAAATGGGATTAAATATTAAAAGAAGACATTGCGTGGTTAAAGTATCGGGCACATACTTTCTTCAGTCGAATGTTCAAAAGACCTCTATTGTCTACTATTTCTTTAGTTAACATGTTGTCTTTACGACCATTGATCGTGTGTTTTAAAAGTTGTTTGAATATTTCGACCCAACGTAGGCTATATATCGAAGGGGCTACATTGGAACATAAATTTGACAAAAACCGTATTCATTCCACTGAAGTTTTTTTCTGCTTTTCACTAAACCTTTGTATTGTGCTGATGTTAACATGGAATAGTCAATACGGTCAATGTCTTATACTGTAATAGACCTTATAGGTCGAAACCCAGTGTGCATTGTCTGTAGCTTTATTGGTACTAATTGGCTTAACGATTTACATTGATATCAAAATTGTTTTTAAAACATTGTTAATGCATTTATTACATTGCTGTAATGAAACAATATGGAGTTGTGAACTTACGTTGGAAACATCGCTCTTTCGCCAAAACCGGTCTTTATCACCAAACTGCGCACTTCATTTTCCCTCACGTTCCCTCCTTTGACCGGCAGTGAGACGAATGACCAATCAAAGGGGAAGAACCTAATTAGAAAGAGTCGGACCTACGTAATTTAGTCCTGACGTCAGAGCGCGCTGACAGTCACAGAGCCATTAAAGGTTTTCCCACGCCCTGCTCGGTTGGTCAAGTTTTAGAAGTTGTAAAACATCCCGGCTGTAACACAAATTATTACGGGAGGCACATGGCGCGACCGAGACTTCGGTTCCAGGAAGAGGCCGGCATCGTCTCGAGTAGCTTGCGACTGTGGTGCTCAGGATTAAATTGATTGCGAGTGATGAGATGAAAGTGCTTCATTTTCACACTAGCAATTAATCGCGACACGGATGGACGCGACAGAGACACGCGACAATTTATTTAATTGCAGGGAAAATAACTTGTCCACGCGCCGTTTTAACACTACTGGACATTTGTAGCAAGTATTTTGATTGCTTACATTCTTCTCCCCCGCACCTAATAACGAATTAAGTCCGTTTCTCGTTGCTTGTTTAGGCACATATTCACATATTTCTTGTGATAAAAAAATTGTCCTTTAATTCCCTAAATTTTGTTTTGCCTTTAGGAACATAAGTCACGAATTTTATTTGTTGCCACTTAAAAATTGTGTCACCATATTAATAAACGACCTATGTTAAATCCAAAATGTTTTAGTCACTTCCACATAACTTACGAATCTTTTGCCGTTTTTAGAATCTATGTTTCAAGACAATATTTCTTTAAAAAACATATTGTTATTTCCCAATTGCTTTATGAAATCACACCATGTTGGATTATGCAACACCAACCTAGAAAAAAAAAACGCTTTTAAACAATCTTGAAATCATATCAGTACTTGACCCAAATATTTTACAACTTGAATTAGAAAACATGTAGTAGGTCCGAGTTGATGGAAATGTCCAGAGGAAATTTGAGCCAATCGGTCACAGTTAAAGTTATAATTACCCTCCAGCCTTCTAATGACAGCTGATTTTCAACACCGAGGTGATGGTCGTGAGTTGAAAGGATCAATTTAAGTTCAAAACGTTACAACATGTTCCTGCCCTACCCCCGGATGCGTAACTCACATTCACCACCTAATGCTATAATATGTCCGAATAACAACGCTCTTATTTGCGTTGTAGAGGCAGAATCAGTTTTACTTTTAATATTTGTTGGCATTTTTTTATCGCGTTTAAACGTGAAACATTACGAGTTCTGTATAACTTTTTTGTATTTACTGTGGTTACGCGCAGGTTTTTTTTAAGGTTTGGTTTGGGTGACCGCTAAGTAGTTTTAAGAGACCGCAAGTGTTTCATTTAAATACCAAAAACTGTAGTTGTAGTTGCAAGTCCAAATTTTGGGAAACCGCTGGAGAAATTTGGTCCCCCAAAACACCTTAAAAAAAACACTGTAAATTATTTTAACAAAACTAAGGCCAAGAGATGACTTTTTAAATGTAGGAAAAGCACTGCTTGTAGCATTTGCTTTTGGTCGCTGTAAAATGTTGCGGAATACTAAAAAAAATTTTTTTTCAACGATAACTTTGTTAAATAAATGTTGTGACTTTGAAAGTGATTTTTCTTGAAGTTGTTGTTGGTATTTCTTACCAAGGCACATTGTGTGTCACAAAAATATTACATTTCCTTATTTTGAGGCGACCGATTACAGTTTTCCTAGCAGGAAACGCCTTTGGTATTTATTTAACACATTATACGTCGGCCGTTGTTATCATTACAGAGCTTTGTTTTGTCGTGGTGATAAACGAGCACTCTAACCAGTTTCAGGAATTACTCCGTACTTATTAACGTGCCTTTATCCAAGCAAAGTTATTTTGTTTATTTAGGATGTGTCGTGGTGTTACCAAGAAAATCACAATAGAAGTGAGTGTTACGGAAAGTAAAGGTGGTGGGGTTGAGAATCTCCTTCGAGCACTGGAGGTGGGAGGCTCGTAAAAGAGAACAATTAGGCGATACAAGAAGAGCCCGGGGCGTTGAAGCTACCGGCGCATGTCAGTACAGGCAGGTGTGAGGTGGCGTCGGAGCTCAGAGGAGATGATTTCGGATGTGAAAAAAAGTTTTCCGATCCTTGAAAGGAGGCTGCATCGGCCGGTAAGAAGTCATTCTGATTTTTGGATCCTCTGCTGGTGATCTAACAACAAGCTAAACGTTTCAGTGTTGCTGCTTTACACAAAGAGGTAGATTGCTTATGATGGTTTATTATCTTTTTTTGTATTTTGCTTTTCTAACTTTGTTGCTTTGAGTTGATGAAATGGGATGTTGGTCATCAAATTTAATTTTTCAAGAGTTTTAAACAAGGCGTTTTACGAACGTGCAGCGTTTGTTGAACCAAAAAGCGTTGGTGTCCGTTCGTTTTTAACCTAATTTTAATGACAAATTATTCATGGGAACACTAGACACGGACTTAAAGAGTATTTTGTTGAGAGCTAGTTATTGTTTGAAACCAGGTTGTCAACCGTTTCAGGCGCTGGTTTCTATTCGTTTTAAACTTACTTTTAACAACAAAGGGTTTCATAGGAACACTAGACGTTGACTTAAAAAGTATCTCGTTCAAGTCCAGGTCTGTCAGAGAGCTTGTATAAAGTGAACACGTTCTATTGCAACCGTTTTAACAATCGCTGTTGTCATCATCAGTGCAAAGTGTTCACTTTATACAAGTTCTCTCTGGTAGTTTTGTTTACAAATAATTTACAAAATCCGTTTACCTGATAGTTCGAAGTTGTAACGTTGCATACAGAGTTACCGAATCGCTTCGATTAGACCACGCCTAGAGCTTGGGGGCGAAAGATTGTAGCGATGAGTTAGAGCCGTACGTCAGGTCAAACCTACCCTGCGGCGATCGTGTGTGTGGACTGGCTTGTTTCGGAACTTACTAGAAAGGGACAACTTTTTGCATACTTTCCTCTACTGCGTCGTCTTTTACGACCCCAATTGTTCTTATTAGGAAACTCCTAATTCTTGCGGGGTATAGAGTAGTTGGTGTAATTATCCTGAAAGACAAGGTGTAGTGATTATACGATATTTATGGCCGGTTAATTGACAGACGTATACATAAGTTATCAGGTTTATCGTTTTCGATCAGTTTTGTAACTTTGTATGCGTCAGAATACGGTATTATTGTATTCCGATATGGAATATTTCGCCCAGTTATGTTACGTAACGATTTCACTGGTTGCTTGTTGTTGTTTTTATCGTCTGGTTAAGATTGTTTATTCTATTTGAATAAGGAAAATAAGTTGCGGCAACCCTGTGGGTTTAACCCTGGTTCAAGGCAAAACATTGTGCTTGAAAAAGAGTGAACTTAAATGTACTTTTAAAATAGGAAAATATAAGTTTTTTAGTTAGTTGCGACCTGAGCAATATTTACAGGCAATATCGTGCATAAACCGGTTAGACGTGCAACACACAAGCGCCTACAGTCAGGTCACTGTTAAAGCAACGTAAATGCAACAGGCCGACACGGAAGTCATTTTCGTAACCGCCCATGCCTGGGGACGATTCCTTTTTTATCGTTCCGCAAGAATTGCAAGCATTTGACCAAAATCTTTTTTTCTTTCCAGAGCAAGAATGAAAATCGCGACGCTGGTGCTCGCCCTAGCGGCGTATGCCTACGCAAGTAAGTTATATGCTTGGCACATTGATTTCTACCCAGCAGCAAATTTTGCATTGAAAGTTATTCATTTCGAAATGAGAATAACTTATCATGTGGTTAAGTACGTTGCATGACAACAATAATGGAACCAAGCACTGAATGGTTTGATGCGTTTAGTCCACATACAGACATAATAAGAGATTACGATATTTGTGATCGCTACGAAAGCTGTAAAGGAAAAACAATAGCAACAATAATTATAGATACTTTAACTTAAATACTCAATACGTTTTAATTTTTTTCAGTGCCTGGTGGCTGGACAGACCTTGAAGGGCCTGGATACGGTAATTTTCCTTTTGTAACGTTACATTTGTATTTTATCACATAGTGAGCTTGATTTTTGGGGTTTGCTTTTCTTTGTTGACTGCAAACTTTAATGGAGTATGAAATCATTTACCAGTTTTTTTATCGTTGTATTTCAACATTATCAGTATCTAAAAACAATCACAAGTACTTGCATTTCTAAACCGAGTAAGATTTTTCACGATTCGTTTGAATAGTTGCATGTTTTTGTGCCCAAAAGCGCTAGAACGTAACGTGTAAAAATACTGTAATTAAAAATCTATTTTAGTGATGTTTTCAAAAAATATTTTACATTCAAATGTTTGATTGTAATTTCTTATCAATGGTCTTTTATCCTGTTCACTGTGTTTGGATTTAAAGTTATACCGTTTTATTTTTACAGATGTTGATAATATAGCTCTTCTGTCATCGGCCATGGTTCTTGTCACAAGAAACGGAGGTAAAATATAAAAAATCTTTTGTATATTGACTTCTCAGCTTGTTGCGTGGGTCTTACTTTATTTCGGATGATGTGTAGGTAATGCTACGGAGGTTCTCAACATCGTCCTTCCCTACGTATTGACCGAGGACTTGAATTTCCCGAAATTAAAACAGATCGAGCTCCTTACAGCCGGAGGACTTACGATCGGTGAGTCAAAATTGACGCACGTCAATGCAGCGTCACACAAATAGAAAACTAGCAATATCAAAAGACGAACCTTAGACTGAAATGAATGCCAGAATATAGAAAGCATACACATAAATACTGGTTCACTCTAATGCAGCGGTGGGATTCAATTTTTTGTCAGCCGGTTCTATCACAAATGTCATATTTTTCAGCTGGTTCTGTTACAAAATGTCCATTGACAGTAACAAGTAACGTGAGACGGTTCAAAAGCACCGGTGCGAACCGGCTGAATCCCACCACTGCTCTAATGTGATGTGCTGTTTATTTTTGATAAGCACTATAATTGCTTATGGGTAAACGTTTCTGTATGGATAGTTAAAGCCATAACATATTAAATAAACCCGAGACAGAGCACCATGTTACCAATAAGACCTTACAAATCGAAATATTGTGCACATTGTCTGCAGCTTAAGATCTCCTGTTTTGAAAATAGATTATCCGTCTCATGTTGTGGACGAAATACTGGTGTATATTGGAAATGAGAACTTACGCAAATACGTTTGTTGCGACTCTTCGGCTTAAAACTGGACGAAAATCAAATTGTGTAACAAGTTAATTGAAAAGTTTTGCAAAATCCTCCCATGTACCGTATTTTACGGACCATAAAGCGATTATAAGGCGCACTGTAAATAAATTGCTTTGATTAGTTTTTTGTTCATACATAAGGCGCACCGAGCTATAGAACGCAACGTATTTTAAGGAGTATCGGTTACCCTATAAAGCATGGTTACCGTATAATAGCATCGGTACTGGTTGGAGTGTAGGCAATAAAGCACTACTTGATCCATACATTAGGCGCACCGGCTTATAAGGCGCGCGATCAATTTATGAGGAAAAAAAAGGATTTAAATTGCGCCTTATGGTCCGTAAAATACGGTACTTTGCAATATTTCTTGTCGCAGTTTAATTTCAAGCTTACCCTGCAGCTCAAAGCCACATATTCCTGATTGGTCGTTTAAAACTTTCTTTTTGTTTGCGCTCAGAACAATCAATGAAGGTTCTAGAGGAGTTGCTTCCCTTCCTCAAGAAAGAAGGCAAAACCACAGAAGAAACAACGATGTCAATTCTCCTCGCTGTGAAACAATTTTGCAGGAAAAATAAGAACGGCGACTCGACCTGTAAGTTTTTTGTGCCTTTGTTTAATTTTCTTTCCCTTGTTTTAAACTATTACGTAACATCGCGTGGCAGTCTTTGGTGCAAAAGGCCGAGATTTTGAACATAATATCTATGCATTAACAATGCATTATTAGTATTTTCATCACAGTGTTGTATTCAATAAAGTGCGTTTTACCTTCAATGCACAATAGTTCTAGTCATAAAAAGACTATCAAGTCATAAAAAATCCCGAAAATTTAGTTTTTAGGTTAATAATTTCGGTAGGCTGTTGCGTGTTTAACGTAGATCTAGTTTACCTGGCGACAAAAATGACCCAAAACGGCATCTGGATTTGCTGGTTACGTTTTTCTTTGAACTCAGCCAAGGAGTCAATAAAAAGACCAAGTTGGAAATCTGTTCCGAAGTTCAATAAACTTCAATGAAACGTAATTGGTAGTTTTAAAACAATGGCCATTATATTGCGTAATAAGGCTACAATAGCATCAGTCACTAATTTGGTCAAGTCACTAAATTGATGTTTTGGCGCGCCTCATATACAGACACATAAAAAAAACTTGATCTGGATTCGTCCCCGGAAACGATCTGGGTGCGAACCCGCGAAAAACCTTTCCATAATTGAATGACGTTAGGTGCTTTCTACCTGTAGCTGACCATGTAAGAAAACTAAGAAACTTTTACTCTGCAGGCCCTGATGACGAGGAGACGGTGCTTCCTCTTATCGCAATGAACTCAGAACGGGGCTGCGGAAAGCTTGAGATCGTTAGCCAACTTGCGGAATTGGACGAAAATGAGACGTGTGTTTGTGACGAACAAACCGACTTGCTTTTTTGGGTTTCTCTCTTCAACCAGATGTCAAGCTCAGGTGAGATGTGATTGGTTGAACCTAACCTGGTTTTGAACCAATCAGACGCCGTTGTCATGATCACGTGTTTATTGTATGTATAAATAACAGGGGCTTTCAAGAATGTCCCATAATCACCCGTAAAGTCCCACACAGTGAAGGTACATTGATAAATAAGCTATTGCTTCCAGGAAAATGTATAAACGAGTACTGCTTGAAGAGCAATACTAGAGGTATATCAATGTAAACATTTCAAAAAAGCAGTTTTATTTCAGCTAAAGAATCAGAAAACGCCAAAATTTTAGTTTTACCAAACTTGAAAAAATCACCTATCAAATTCCCCTTCCTCTAAAGATCAAATTTCCCACTTCTACTCATACTCCTTTTATTGGGTTGGGCAGTTATAGACACACCAGCTTGTCTAAAGATGTAGGTTAACTTTGATGGCCGTACAACCTCCCCAAAAGAACATAGCCATCACGAATCTATTGTTGACTTGTCAGTTAAAATTTCATTTGTCAACAAATCTAACCAACCGGTTTTTGTTTTAGTGAACATGACAATGCCTGATCAACTGCCTTCAATTATCATCATGATGCTTGAGGACGGCACTTGCAAGTGAGTACCAAACAATTGCCCTTAAATGGTTCATCGTTACAGATTTCATCTAACTTACTTCTCAACTTTTTAGTGGAACTTTGAAAATAGCAGGAGGTAGATGTGGATGTACTGGAATCACTACTGGCCACGAAGCCACTATGTTGCAATATCTTATCACTTCGCCCAAGTTGAGAAAACTCCTTACTCGTAAGTTTGTGTTTGCAAGCTTAAAAAGTCGATCTTTGATGCTGGAAACATTAAATATTATGGTTTGTTTGTAATTGAAGTTGTCAATGAAACTGGAATCGTCACTTTGTGATATGTCTTGTTCTAGCTTTAATAGTGAAGATAGTTTTGGCTTGTGTTTCCCGGGTTAACTTTAAATATGATTCGTTCGACCGACAAAAACGTGTGTACTAAAATTTTTAAATGGATTAATAGTATGTAACTAAATGCTGAAATTTATGGCGACTCTGTGCAAAAGCTATTACTGCCAGGCATAATAACAAGTTTATAGAGCTCTTCTGGCAAATGTATTTTTTATTCTGACGTTTCGACGTCCTATACAGGTCACCTTCATCAGGTTAAATAACACTGAATGCGTGTAGTACAGTGCACGACAAACACAGGAAAAAAGAATTAAGTTTTAGGCGTTACCCAATCCTAATAATACAGTAGAACTAGGCAACAAAAGGTTTAAACGTTGGTAAAGAGGTTTTAGGTTGGCTCGGTGATCGCATCGCCGTCTCTCACTGCTTTGAAAGCTCGTGGCCGCAGGGCAGGGCACACGACTAACATCCGTTCACTGGTCGCTCATGGGCACGAGATGTAGCGGTGAGAGGTACAGCTTTACCCTTCCACCTCTGGCGGCTTTTTCTACTGAGTTACACGCCGAGCGCGCCCATCTCCACGAAACTATAAAGCGACGGTGTAGCTCAAGGCAGAGGTCGGCAACCTTTTCAGCGTTGCGGACCAGTTTGAAACTAAAATTTTTATCACGGACTGGCCTTTAAAAACCACAAATGTTCAGCAATTAAATTATTAACAGTTATCACAACTTTGATTCAATGTGAACCTTGAGCAAGTTTAATGCGGCCCGGTAACAAATCCCTCACAGACCGGCACCAAGGAGTTCAAGTCTTTTGTACCTTTTCTCTGACACATAACGTTTAACGTTGCGCAGCAATTTTTGACTTGGTGATTTTTGTTTTGGTGCAAATGTATGATTTGTTTCATCAAGTAAACTACACTCAACTTCATTTTACACGTTTAAACGTAGATTTTACGTTAATTTGACAATTCATGGTTGGCTTTTTTGTCTACTACTAATGGATTTCGGATGATAGATGTCTTTCCCATAAAGCTAAAATAATATCTTTCAAATCAGCACTATTCAAAGTTGCCAAATTTTCAATAATAGCTGTCCAACTTGCTGAAGTAGCAAACCAATGTGGGAAATTTACGCTGTAGGTTAAACCTTATGTGTTCCGCATTTGACTCCTTGTTTGTCCTGCAGCTGAACAGAATAAGGCTTTAAAGGAGGCGGTAGGCACCCCAGCACTCCGACAATCAATGGACTTGCAAGATTACATCTTTTCTTCCCTCGCCGGTTTCACATCACCTCAAATTTTGTCTCTCCTCCAAAACCGAAACGGTGATTCCTCCTCACTCATCAGGCAAATGATTCTCTCCAGCATCGGTAAGCCCGAACAGTGTTTCGAAAACAATTTCTCTCCAGCATCGGTATGTCCAAACAGTGTTTCGAAACAAAATTACAGTGTTTTTACAGTAACTTTTTGTGTACAGTGTATTACAATTTTTTTTCGCGCGCTAAAGAAAAAAAACGGCATTTCACAAAAAAGCTTATGTTGGCCGGTTAAGTAAATAAGTAACTAGATTTCTCTTTTTGATGTAGATATTATATTAAAACTGTCAGTTTTTAAAACTTTTTCTGTATAGCGTTGAACAAAAATGTTCTGTACAATGTTACACAAAAATTTTCTGTACAGTGTTTTACAAAAGCCACATCAGTTACACCCATTTATAACCACTTGAGTAACTTAAAATATTGGTAAAAATGTATTTTGCTTTAGGTCTTGACTCTTCTATGGTCCATATCCTTCTCAACGGAGGATTCAACGACAACAGGATCGCTCTTATTAACTACATGACTAACCTTGGTGGCATCGATGCTTCAATTATTCCTCTGCTTCTTGGAGATGTCGATGGCAGAGATTTCTACTTTTCCAGTCTTTTTAATTCTGTAAGTAACGATCCTTGTGGGTCTTTTTCTTGTTTTGTTAACTATATTCAGACTTTTTTGTCACATTTGCACATTCATTCCCGTTGAGGGTTCGAATCCCACCGCAGTCAGTTTGGGAATGCTTAGGAGCCAGCTGATTCGGTATAACGCCTTCAATGGGCCTGGCGTACTATTCTTCACAAAAAAACGTTTTCTTTCAATGGACCACTCTAGACTTATTGTTCGTTTTGTATCTAACATTTAAGCAAAACAACAGAACAAAGGTTGAGCAAAAAAACAAAAACAGAGCCAAGATATTTGTGTAAAACGTAACAACGTTTCGACAAGTGCATCAGTTCATAAGAATTAAAAGCGACAGAAGACAGAACAAAAAGGTTGCTTACGAAAACGTAATTTTTATCACTTACAGTAAAGTATTAACGCGAAAAATTGCAATTTATGAAGGATAACATACTAAAGATACTCCTTGGCCTCGTTTGATTTCTATGTGGCAAAAATTTAATAATACGATTTCTATGTTCAGGGAAGCATCGATCCTCTGATGGGAATGATTCTTCTAGGGTCCCAGCAGGGAGCCACCAATGAACAACTGCTCCAATACATCACAACAGCGAGTAAGCCCCAATTTATATTAACTGTATAATCTCGTTTTACCATCCAATTATCAAATTGGGGTCAAAATCATAGGTTCGACTTTAGGAAACGCGTACGCTGAAATTCTCTTTAAAAATGTTTGAAAACGATTGTTTATTGCAACAGATGTTCGTTAATCTTGTTGGTTCAACTCCGTTTTTGCCTCTCAAAAATCTTACCAGTACACTCTTATGCCACAAATACAGAAAACCTCGGTTAATCAGGACCTGTTTGATCCAAAATAATTCCGAAATAAGATCTGGTTTATCTGATTGAGATTAGTTCAGACCTTACCACATTAAAAATCATTTGTACCTCGAGTTTTGTCCGAATTGGGCGAAGATCCAGATTAACCGAATACGGTTTGACCGAGGTTTAGTGTACAACCGTTTTCAGGTTCATGATTTTTACGGTTTGCGTTTAATCTACAGTCGCCGGTGCCCAGGAAAACCCCAGGTACTTCGAGAGTTTGGGCAAACCTTACGTCCCCACCCTTCCAACCGGAATCTACCCCGGAAGTCAGTTGTACTTCGCTCACTTCGAGTCCCTCGGAGTCAACACCTGTGCCCTTCACGACTTACGTAACAGGTACGCCTATGACGTCATATAGGCGTCATTGACGTGAAACACTGACGTCATTGGAACAAAGCCTTGCTATAAAGTGTAATGTCGATGTATGTGACGTCACTATCTTTATCTTTTCTTGCTGACGTCATGTATGATATTGTTTTGTCTGACGTCAGTGATTCACGGTGTATGATGTCAGCATCCTTTATGTGATGTCATCTTCAAAATCAAAAATTGTTCTTCTAATTTTTGCTACTGTTATTATTTGTCCGTTTGATGATGTGTTATAGACTAACGTAATAAGAGCAATAATGACGGGATAAAATAACTCTAAGTTCTATGCTGTAATAGTTACGATGTGGGAAAAACGTTTTACATGTTGTTCCTTTGGTTTACAGATTTGACTGTGGTTACATTGGTATCAGTGCCGCTGAGTGTGAAACTGCTCCATACTGCTGTTACAACGTAAGTGTTCACTTATTTGCATCACTGGTATTTAGATAACATGGACAAAAACTTTGTTTCATTGCAGCCTGTTTTCTTGACTGACGTTGAAGTACGTCGTTCTACTGATGACGCAATCACTTCTGCTATTGCTATTCCTTGGTGCTACTACAACGTGTTCTTCGTCTACTACGAATCTTGTAAGTTTTTGGATTAAAATTTCAAGTCACGTAAATGCTACTTGATCAAGAACAAAACCTCGCGGAGCTTGTAAATAGTACATTCATTGTACTGTATTCTCTTTCATTGTACTGTAACAGTCGCTGACTTTTACTGGTGATAACAGTGACTGTTTAAACGCTTTTAAGCAAGTGCATTCAATATGCACAAGCGCTTTAATCAAGTTTTCGACAAAAGTCCTTGTTGTTTTTTGAAGGTTTTTTAATCAAGTTAGTTTTTGAGTTTACTGTTACACAGTTTTTCGTTTTATCCAGTCCTGCTTGGCTGCCTAAACTAAACCAACACTGAACTATGTTTGTTTCCTGCAGATTACATGGAAGTACAGAGGCCAGGAAACTTTGCTTCACCAATCGAATGCTTGCCCTTGTTCAAATACGGTCTTAAACTCGACAAAACTCTCTACCATCTGTTCGACTCCGCCAACCCAACATCAGGAATCGGACGCTTCATCAACGAGGTCAGTAGAGAGCATGCTAAACTATTAATGGCAGTTGGACAAGATGTTGACCTGTTTGCGTGTTTTATTATTACAGTAAACCCTAGTTAAACCGGATTTAGTTAATCCGGATCTTCGCCTAATTTGAACACAACTAAAATATGCAATAAACCGGATTATATTGCAAATGATAAGATCCTAATGCGATTAACCGAAATCCGCCAAAGATGGCCAAGTGGTTAGCGCAACTGCCTTGCGTTCACAAGGTTGCGGGTTCTAATCCCATCTCGGTCGTTTGTGTTTCCCTGAGCAAAAAACACTTGAGCGGCATTGCTCCAACCCAGTGGTTTTCAATGAACTACATTAAAATCACCAAAGTCGAAAAAAAGTGAACAAAAAATATTTCAACGGACTTGCAATGAAACAGTCAGCTCGACGGCGGACACATTGTGAGTACAACACATTTAGGCGTTGCAAGTCCACTGAGGATAAAAATAAAACAAACAAACCGTATGCGTTTAACGGGAATTATTCTCATAAAAATATCAATCTAAACGCGAGTTTAATCTGAGCATCTTAATATTCAAATATAAACATGATAAAAAAACTGTCGCTTTTACGTCTATTTAGGCCGTTATTTTTCCTCGTTGAGCTAATGAACAGACCCGTGTATAGTGTTCTAATCGCAACATCTTAATATTCAAATCTGAATGTTTGAGTAAAAAAGCCTGTCGCTTTTACGTCTATTGGGGACGTTATAATTAAATCGAAATGTTTAAGAGATGCAGGATGTCGTTTTATACGTCTAACTGGGCATTTATTTCCTCTATCACTTAAGAACAGATCCGTGTATAGCGCTCCATCTTAACATCATTTGGTTTCGCAGCGTGGAGAATGTGGCTTTCCTGGCATGACAGAGTTCCATTGTGTGGCTGTCCGCGGATGCTGTTGGGACGCTGACTCTCCTTTCAGAGTACCACAGTGTTACACCAAACAAGGACCAGGAGGCTTCAACTTCGATATCAACAGCATTCCTCTTGCGTACCGACCCAGTAAGTCAGCGTGACATTGGCCAGAATAATGGCTGACAACTTTTTACTTTCCCTAAACACGTATTCGTCAGTTTCATGTTTTATTATTTGGAACACTTCCGTATTCTTTAACAAACTTAACAAATATGTTTGTCAAATGCTATGCTATAAAATACTGGTTGGTTTGGTAATAACTTGAAACTTTGCTGACCATTCGCCCACCAGGACGGCAGGGCTTCTTCGGAGCAATGGAGTGAAATATTTTTGAGCACACAAGCGAAAACGCACAAGACGCAACGCACAATGGTAAATTGCAACTTTGTTCATTTTTTAGAAATCGGAACCTGCAACCACAACCCATACCAGATTCCAACTGTGTACGCTATCCGAACTCCCTGTCATTACACGATTGATTTCTTACCTTTGGGTTACGACTTGCTATCGATCCCCAATGACCTTGACTGCGAAGCAAAACTCGGTAAGTGACAACTGAACCAACAGAAACTGATTTCGTGATATGTGGTATGTGGCAGACATGCCATTTATGCAGTGCCAGATTAACCATTAGGCAAAGTAGTCACGTGCCTACAGGCCAGTCAAAAATCCAGGCCACTTTAAAATCAGTAGAAATTTAGTTATGTTTTCAAAATAATTGTTTTGTGCATTGAAAGCGATTTACTCCGTAAGATTGACCTCCAAAAACTAGTTAACGCGTTTTTTAATCGCAAAAACGCGCTAAGTTGTTATTTAGTTAGGCATATGATCAAGTTTTTTGCACGGTACCCTTTGTATAGTTGCAACAATGATTTGGTAACACTGATAATTCTAATTTTTTAGTTGTCAACCCTGATTTTCGGGCCACTCATAAAATGTGCCTACAGGCCAGCAGAACCTTAATCCGGCACTGCATTTATGTTTTACATGGCAAACGTTATAAATGGGCAAAAACCGCAATTGTCTTGTTCGGTCGATCACCGAGCACTTTAGCGTCAGGTGCTCGGTCAAGCATACTCAGCGTAAACATTCCCATATTACACGGTATTTTTTGCTTTTTTATTTCTCTTTTTTAGCCACCGGGGTCTTAAGGCAATCCAGCGTACTGTGGAACAACGTTTTAGAGTAACAACATCTAATTAAAAACACTTTTAAGTTTTTCCGTTTTCCAAAACATCCACGTTTATTCTTTTGGAGCCCTATTCTCGTATGCACAAAGATCATTCTAATTTGGGTCGTTTATCATCCACACCGGTTATATTGCCAGATCTAAAGTGTCTATTTAGAACCCAAATGTAAAAAAGTACATTTCCCCTCTCAAGTTTTAAAATGCTTTCTCCGGTTGGGAACCAATGGTCCACAGCAGGGGTGGGCAACCTCTGTTACTGTAGGGCCAATTATAAATGTCAAAATTAGATCGCGGGCCGCACATGTGCATCACACAAAGTGATTTTGCTTTGTTTCTTACCAAATATGCTGAACTACAAGTATAATTCGTATTTGATTCAAGCCACTTTTTGCCAGATCGCAGAAAACTAGCATCAGGCGCATTAATCAGCTCAAAAATATGTAATAATTGGACTCGTTTGCCAGTACTTTTGAAATCCAAGCGTCTCTGCGGGCCGCACAAGCTTTAAAGAATTAAGGGCCGCAGGTTGCCCACCCCTGCTCTACAGCTTACTTATTCTTCATTTCGCATTGTAGGATGCTGTTACGAGCGAAACGAAGAAGTGGCAAGATTATATCCTGAACTGGCGAGATGCTACCAACGTCACGGAGGCCAAAACACAATACCATTTGGACTTCCCGGTGCTAACACTCTTATTCAATACAGAGCTGGAGGTAAGCTCATATTCCTTCTCATGTGTTTACAGATAACATAACTCAACATATTTTTAAACCAAGTATCACAGTACGCCAGGCCCATTAAAGGCGTCATACCGAATCAGCCGGTCACCAAGCATTCACCACCATATGACAAGGCGTAGGCTAGAAAAATCTAGCCTGCGGTGGGATTCGAACCCACGACAGGAGTCTTTCCGGGACTCGCGCTCTACCAACTGAGCTACGCAGGCTCAGTGGAGAATCCGCCGAAAGTCGAATCACAAGCACCTTTTACATATGAGTGTGCCGTGATCGCTGGTCTGCATCGACGCTTTAGGGCTGATCCCAGTTATGAATTTATGTTCATCTTAACTTAAACCAATTATAAGCTGAACTTACGCACATACTGGATCAGCCCTGGCGCGTTCATGCAGATCAGCGATCACGGCACGCACACGTATAAATCATAGTACGCTAAACCAATTGAAGGCGTTGTACCGAATTAAGCCGGTCACCAAGCATTGCCATATGTACAACGCCTTCAATGGGCCTGGCATACTATGATTTTTTAAACCACGTTCGAGTGGCAAGCCCCATTGTTTCGGTCTTCGGCGTAACGTTTTTCATTAAACAGAGATCGAGAGGTGTATGCAAGCCTCATTGAGCAGGTTTTTCGTGAGGGCACATGTATCAAAAAGTTTTTGAGGGCGCACCATTGATTGGAATATGGAAAAAATGATGGTTGACTTCAAATATCATGTCATGCAAACTAACTTTTTCGCCATCTGTAAACGACCGAGCGCACAATTTGAGGGAACCACACAACTACAAAAATGATAAATTGACCAAAGAAACAATATTGCAGAGGGGTCGCATAAATATAGGAATAAGATCTCTTTCCCATTGTGATTCCCTTTCAGGGTTTATGCTGGGCTACCTGTAAAAAATGGAATTATGAATTGTGTGCATAAACTATAATATTGTTAAGTAAGCCAGATGTGTTTTTTCACGATTGCGTTTTTTTTTCAGGAAACAATTTCGAAGCAATGGGTTTCCCCCCGGTCGAGAAACCATCTGGCGGCGATAAAAAGTAATTTTCAAAACGGTTCGAAGTGTGCGGAGCCAAATCCTGTCACTCTATTTTACATCATGCTACTATTTTTTTATTCTTCTGCCCCACGATTTAACGTTAAGCTCACGCGTAGGCTACCTTTCGAAAAGCCATTCTATTTTTCTAACATCTGTATCGAAGTGCTATTTTTAAGTTATCCGGTTTTCAAAGTCGTTTGTTTCATCAAAGAGAAGAAAAACCCAAGTACTGTCTGGCCTAGCAACGTAGGATATTTTATTTTTTCAGTTTTCTCTTTTTTGTGTCAAATACTTGCATATTATATCTCATATGTGCCCTCAAACTAACTTGTCGTTTTTCAAATGATGCGAGCAGTTGCAAAATCACAGAACCGTCACCGTCGCCGCTAAGTGCAGTGTCAAAGTACGCCCTTTGAAAGGTGCAATGCCAAACGATTCTTTGTTGTTGTATTGGATATTGTAGCGAAAAGGTATTTTGATAGGCATGGTGCCTTTTAACATGGTGGGTCTTCCTGATGTGATTTCACTGAAGCGAAATTGTATATTGCAACTCTAATGCGTTATTATGTCGTAATAAAATACAGATTAAATACAAGAACGACTCTATTGTTATTAAAAGCAAGAAACTTAAGGGACATTCTTTTAACCTAGCGGTTCCCGATGGGTTGAATTTAATTACTTCACCGACCGTCAACCAAAAAAATATTTTTAATAAAACTGATTTCAGGCGTTGCCCGCCCATCGGGGATAAATATAAAAAACAAACTGGTTGCCATTAGCAATTCTTTAAATTTAAAAGAAGGCAAAAGAAAGATTAAAAAAAGTTATATTTAGATAAAATGTAAGTTTGTTACACACGACACAAATAAGACAATATGAAATCGGCCTCATAAAATTGAATTTAAACTAAATCTATAATTTGCAAACAATGTTCTGACATAATTGATTTGGTTGTTTGTAAGTTTTTGCAACCCACGTAAAAATAAAATCTAGTTTTAATGTATGATTTCTGTAAAGTTGTCTTCCCGCCGATATGCGATAATTTGTGACAGAGGTAAAATCCAAGTTCGCGAGCTGCTTCGCTTTATGATTGTCAGTAAAAATATCCCTGTATTTGCTACAAGAGTCATAAAACGTGTAGTAAACATACAAAAAGTATTGGGCGAACGTGTTTCATACTTAAAACATACTTTAACAGGAAACAAGCAAATGGACAGGTATATACGGTAATCATTGTGCGATCTTGATGTAAGTTTTTTGAGGTATAGTGCTTTTAAACGATTTTTTTACCTCATATTTAGGTACATACTAAAAACATTTAAGGAAAGAATAGTTAAGGTTCACACGGCCGGAAAATGGAAACAAAAATTGACATAATTCAAAGGATTCCATTTTTTACCGGTGTTGAAACCTGCAATCTACGAAACTTGCAAATCTAATCTATGACCATGGTAAGTATTACATAAGTGTGTACACACTTTAAACTTGTTTTTGGTTGATGAAGGTTCAACAACAAGAAAAATGTTATTTGGCTGTTATTCAAACTCAAATAGATGAAAAAGAAAATCATTTTACAGCAAAATGGCTGTTCCAAAAATGGAGCAACAATGTTGGAAAGCCGGGATGTTTGCATAAAAAGCAAAAAGTTTATGACACTATACTGTAGGTATCTTAAAGTTAGTTCTAATATATATTCTACAAAAGGTAAGCATATTTTGTAGTTGCCCAACTGACTGCTGAGGAAAAACTCATTTCATTGAACTTTTTCAGATGATGGTTTTCCAATGTGAAGTATTTATTACCACCGAACAGAAACTTGAAGCTATTTGTTCAATCAATTTGCTTGCTATTGAACGTTTTCGTTTTTTGTACAAATTACAGATATTGTGTTGTTTCGTCGCACAGTCTACCATTCGAAAAGAAAACAATAGTGAAATGTGCTGATAACCATCAACTTTATAGAGTCCTTCCGGTAATTGTATTTTTGCACCGACGTTTCGACGTCCTTGTTTCCTTCATCATGGCGAACTTCATGTTCAAAGAGACGTGTGTAAATAATTGGCGTTGCTAGAGTGTCTCATTTGTCATATCCTTGACGTTCTTGTGTTAGCTGTATGGCAGGGGTGGTCAACCTTTGTTTCTGTGCGGCCAGTTACAATTGCCAAAGTTAGATCGCAGTCCGCACCTGTGTATGACACAAAGTGATTTTGCTTTGTTGCTTACCAAATATGCTAAATTACAAGTATAATTTTTGATTCTGGCCCCGTTGCCAGGTCGCAGAAAACTAGCATCAGGCGCATTAGTCAGCTCAAAAATATGTAATAATTGGACTCGTTTGCTAGTACTTGTAAAATTCAAGCGTCTCTGCGGGCAGCACAACCTTTAAAGAAGGGCCGTAGGTTGCCCACCCCTGCTGCATAGTATCACTTTTAGCTAGTTACTTCCTTCAGCAAGCATGTTTTTTAGAGTTGCGTTAAAACTCATATTGCCAAAAGTTTCTCGAGTATGAAGGCCATGCTGTCGTTCGGTCTACAGCCGTTTTCTGCGGAAATAGTCCGTTAAAGAACATGTTTGATCCTCTAGCGGCTACGTTATAGTATGGAAAACGAATAAGAGAATGGAGCATGAATTGTTGTTTTTACAGATTAAAAACCTGCAATATTGAGTATTGTACGCTATGAACTGAAGAAACTTTCGCCATGCACAAATGTGTAACGGAACAAAGTGAAAACGGTTCATATCAAATAAAAACGTCGCAGTTTTGTTGTTTGTTTTTAAGAATCCCTTCCGGTATAATGAAATTATAATTGATATGTAACACTTGGATATGTGTCACAAAAGAAAAGATAGGTGATTCAATTTGGTGACATCGTTGGCTTGTTGAAAAGAATGTTATATAGCTACGTGTCATATATTTAAACTCATTGATGCAGTAGATTAAGTGGAAAGCTTAGAATTTTGATGTCAAATCTTGAGAGCCTTATTGTTTTTGCAAGATGTCTTCATTTTACGCTCATAACAGATTGGTTTCATTCATGTATTTCATGGTACACATTTAACTCCTTTCTGTCTTTTTTTTCAGTTCTTTTTGGTAGGTTGAAAACAATGGCTGAAATATTGTTTCAACCTACAACAAATGTAACATTGTCTAGTAACAATACAACGACTGCCCAAAACCTGCCAACAACTGTATTTGAAAAGATATTCTCATTTTTATCGTTAGAAGACCTGCAATCGTGTTCACTTGTTTGTAAATCGTGGTTTCATTATTTAAATGACGGCAACAACGACGTATGGAGGTAAGAAAATACTGTTTGTAGTTGGTACCATATTTAAAAATGCTGGTTTATGACCCAGTCTGAAGAGTGTGGCAGCTGCACGCAAGATTTTTTTTTTAATTGCACTCCTTTTTGATGAGTTGCACATGGAAATTTTACACCAAAGGCATTTAATTGTCCTGTTTTGACCTCTTTTACTTGCTTTGCACCTGCTGAAATTGGTCTTGCCTGCGAACTTACAGGTCATATAGTTTGGAGGCATTGGACACCGTTTAGTAACTTATTGGGTTTACAAATCCCTGTGTATAGTTCATCGTAAGCTCTTTTTAGAAACTTGTTTTAATATGTTTACGGTCATTTACCTCTTAAAATCACCCAATAGGGAACTGCCGATGTAGTACCTTAATTTTCTTCAAAAAAGTTAAATATAGTCATTTAATGAGTGTGTGTATAATGTTGGCAGTACTGAACAGTGAATGTGACCGCTTTAAATGCAGTTTGAAAGAACGCAAATACACATTACAAAGCCCAAGTTTTTAGTTTGGGGATCTTTGAAAGTTTGACTATTTTGTCTGGGGTGAGACTTTGTTATTGAATAATAACAAATATTCTGGTCTTTAATATCCTGTTGGAGCTTAAATGCATGATTTTATCCAGAGTCTGAACATGATGATGTAAAATTTGCTTGCAGGTTGCAATGTGTTAGAAAATTAGCAGCTGAGGCTTTGCAATCTGACGTTCTATCCTCATTACCTACCTATAAAGAAAAGCTTCGAGCATTTTACCATTCATGGAATTCTAGTGACTGTTCCGGGAATATTTACATAAAACCTGGTGGATTTACCTTACACAGAAAGTATGTTAGATCTGTTTGTTGGTTGGTTTGTGGCAATCACTTAGTTATTTTGTTGCTTTATAAGAATTTGAGTACTAAGACATGCCATTATTCTCATGAAGCATCTTGTATTGGATGTCAAACTGTCTGTTGTTTAATAAAACTGCTGGAAGAGCAATATTGGTTTATACGTTATGTCTGGCAGCAGCTGCTTATTTATCACATTACTATGGTTGACATTTAGCAAACTGTAACAACAACAACAACATACATTAACAATCTGTTTGCTTTCATATAGTAACATTTACCTGAATAAATTATTTCAGCATGTTTTTAAACCAGGCCTGAAGCCCAGTGCACCGATGCTGCTCGAGGAAAAATTGGATTTGATTCTGGCAGACACAGTTGGGACGTTCGATGGAGGGGTCCACTGGGTACAGTGGCAATGGTCGGGGTTGCCACAAAAGAAGCCCCACTTCGTATGGGGGGATATAAACCTCTCCTCGGATCAACAGACCAAAGCTGGGCTTGGAATTTAGTTGACAATTACTTATTTCACGGTGGATCTCGTAGAGACCCTTACCCTAAATGCAACAACCCACCTAAGTATCAGGTAAAAAGTCAAGACACAATTATATGTACAAGATCTTGTCAACCACTCCTTTACTTTGTTACCAACATTTACACTACAGATGAATCCAGATAATTGATAATTTGTCAAGCTTTTTATATGATTAGGCGGACACTTTTTCTTGACAAGTAAAAGTCTATGGTTTCACAATCTCTAGGTGATTAAACAGGTTATATGATTAACTGGTTTACGATTATATGGTTTCCTCTGCACATAGTTTTTGATGTATTGTATGCATGCTAAGTATTTACTGGCCACTTTGCTTAGACCCCATAAGTAAAGTTAAAAAGGATCTACATTTAGGTCTAGTTTTTTAGTCTCAACTCAGTTAAGTATATTTGACCTTATTTTGTCATGAGAACGAAATGTTGCCTTGTTTTGCAGGTGGGCGAAAAAATCACTGTGGTGTTAGATATGGAAGACAATACTCTGGCTTTTGAAAGAGATTACGAATTTCTAGGCATTGCTTTTCGCGGATTGCCACAAACTAGACTTTACCCATCAATTTCTGCTGTTTATGGAAATACTGAAGTTACAATGGTTTACAAAGGTAACCCAACGGACGGATGATTAGTTGTCACAGACACAGGATATCTACTTTATCGTGTTGTTGCACTAATGTGTGTGTACTTGGGAAGCAAAGTCACGGCCTTGCCACAGTATGGCATTTTGTTTCTTGCTCCTGTCTTGTCCTTCTTTGTGTTGTGGGCTAATTGGTCCTGAATCCAATGCACTAGCCCAACAAATTTCTTACCGCAAAATATGTGTGTATTTTTTGTGTCAGAAATGGAACACATCACAAACTGTACTAGAGATGTGCCTAAACCACTTAACGTTGAATATGAGATGTATGTAAGTTGTCAACTTACATTCATCTCATTTCTGAGATGCTTTGTTTTTCAGTGAAAATCCATTGGTGCAAAATATTTGACAAGTTGCTACTGTTTGCCATTCCACGGAGAAGCAGTTTTCTTGAAACTCTCCTCTGTTTTGTAGGCAATATGTTACTACAAAGTGCATTGTGTGAAGTTCATTTCTTTTTCTTATTTGAAAAACCCACCAAGACGTCTTAGCTTGAGAACTATTTCCTTCAGTTTCTCTCAAATTTCCGGGTGATATATTTCTCATGTTCAGCCTGAATATTGTGATGACATCACTACCATGGGTCTTACTGCATGGTATTTATTGTTCTGTCATTATAAAGAAAACCTTGCATCTATTTGTGGGTCATTATGTGCTTGAAGAATGAAACTATAAACTGCACAATAACACACAGGAAGAATTAATAAAAGTCGTTTTTATTTAATATTCAAAGCATACAAACATTTTAGGCACAGTTTACAAACAAAGTATATATCTGTATAAAGCTTCATTTTAATATGTCATAAAAAGTCATTGGCAAGTTTGTAAAACAGGGAATATGTATTTCCAATGGTTAAATATGTTCAAAGGCTTCATCTTAACATGTCATATTGTATCTCAAGTTTGTAATATGTATCACTTACATACTTTCATTAAAAGAAACCCACAATTTAAGGCAAAAATACGAAAACCGTGTACAAATACAATATTGCACCAATATCGCACAGTGTATACATTTACATGTAATAAGCTCCCGTTAAAATATTACAGATTGTTATAATTGGATGTTAGCTGAACTTAAATCAGATCAGACCACATGTATGTCACCTTTACACCTATTACAACAATTCAAAGTCACATTATCATACACCGTATATGAATGAAACCGGTTGATCTTTGGGTTATCAAGTGCATATCGAGTGACAGAATGGAAGGCTGATTGTGGCAGATTCAGTTGGGGCATTGACTTCTGTTGTTCACTGAGCAGCTAGAAAAGAAGACAGTTTAAATAATAACATGTTCCTTTACAAATTAAATACTAGCTAACACATTAAATAAAGGAATTCTATTTAACTGTTAATTTTATGTTGTATTTAATAACAGTTTGAGGTTGTTAGACAATTGAAATATAATATGCTGCTTGGATAGATTGTTATAATAATTTAAAAGCAGTACTGCACATAGCATTTTCTCAATACATACTAATTTAGGTAATCCTGTCTTATTAGGTACATTTTACTGTGTACCTAAACATAAATCAATGAAAAAATGGCAAGTATGCACTATAATTGCATCAAAGAGATCTGCAAATGCTTGTTTTTGCACTTTAGAAAGCAAATTCAATCAACACAAAATTAATTACAAAGCATCAGTTTAAACCATATTTACCTGAAGAACATATTTCTCTGCAGGTGTCGATGGTGTTGTCTCGCATGCTTTATGCATTTTGCTTATAGAAATCTTAGATTGCTTTCCGAGAAAATGTTGTGAAAGTCTTTGCGCCAGATCATTACAATTCTCAGAACTGTCTTGTGGATTCGGTTTTGGGATTTCCTTTGGTAGCCGAAGAACATCTGTCAGTGATTGAAGGGTTCTGTGACAAAAAACAGTGGTATTTAGACTTGTAACACATTCAGGTTTGAATGAAAGTTCAGTTTTTGGACGTTTTTTTAAAGGTTTAGTTTGAGTTTCAGGTTTGAACTTTAGGGTACAGGTCTGCCTACACCTCTGGGTCTACTTGTGACAAAACAGTGCTGCTTTCAACTCAAAAATGAAATGTTTAACAAGCAGATTTTTATTCCATACTTACCCCTGTAGGCTTTCCAAGTTTTTAGATCTTTGCCAGTGTTCTCTTAGTAACCCTCGAACAGCACTTTCCATTTCTTGCTGACATCTTTCCTGTAAAACAAATGGAAAAAACATATTACTAGTTTATACCACAAAGCCATCATTTGATCCAGCATACTTGATTAGTCAATAACTAATATTTGGTAATACCCCTAAAGCTGTTTTAAAATGTCAGTTAGCAAACTAGTTACCTGATATCTTTTCCACTTTAGCAGTTCTTCGCATTGCATTCGACTTGCTAGAAATTTGCTCCTCCACACATCACATGTTATTTTCAGTGTTTCCAATTCTTCACATTTATCTTCGTACTTTTTCTCTTGTGAATTCAGCTTAAAAGGTAAAAAAGGGTTTAGTTTGTTAGGTACATAATTCACAGGTTTTAAAAACCATAACCAGAGTATAAAACATGACGTTTGGATAGCAAATTGTGTCAAGTTCAAAAAAATGAATTTTTACTGTTTTTTTTACTTGCTTCTTGGTTTTTGCATAAATTTATTTGAGAATGGCACAAGTTGCTGTCCAAACGTCATGTTTTGCATTAATATACTGGATTGTTTGTATCTGGTTAGAATTTAGTTTCTGGTCACACTAAAACTATTTGCCTGGTAGCTCCATTAGACAAATGAGAAGTATGTTTTATCACAAATACTGCTCGATTACCGGTGGGACTAAATACCACATGTGATCACATGTTATTCCGCTTAAAATACTGCATTGTATGTAAAATGTGGAAATACAAGCACAACAAGAGTAAAATAAACCAGATTCTAGTGTAATTTTATTTACAAACCCTCACCCAACCCGAATAGCTCTAACCACCAGCGCTTTCAAAAGTCTGCAAAATTATATTTTCGTAAAAGCACATTCAAGTCCTTTACAACTTCATGTCGTGTGATAACATGCGGTATTTAGTACCACCGAGTTTTTACCTCTAACTGCAGCTGGGCCTTCTCTGTTGCCAATCGTTCATAATGATATCCTAAGTCTTCTCCAACTGATGCAACCAACAGTCTTTTTAACTCTTGGTTGACCTGCAATGAAAATAAAGAAACATTACATATATTTGATTGTGTTTATAAGTCTAATAAAAAAAATAACATCCTAAATCAATGATGGGATTCAAGTTTTTTGTCAGCCGGTTCTATCACAAAAGTCATATTTTTTAGCCGGTTTTGTTACAAAAAGGCCATTGACAGCCACCAGTAATGCCAACAGGTTTGTTGATCTTATAAAATTTCGTGAGATGGCTCTATAGAACCGGTACGAACCGACTGAATCCCACCACTGGCCTAAATAGATTTGAAAAGTGAAATCCTTCAGTGTTCAGACTACTCTACAAATGCTTGGACCATCATTAGTGATATCAACAAAGCATGTTGCATCTTACATCTATTTGTATAATTATATTTCCCTTTAAACATATAGAAGCTTATTGAATACTTTACTTTGAGTTAAGTTTATTTCGCTTGCTAAAAGACAGCAAAGCGACATATTGGCACCAGACAATCACCAAGCTGGAAATAGCTACGAAACTTTATGGAGAACAAAACAATGTACTGCAGCTACACCATATTATAAAGCCGTAAACTTGTTGATATAGTGGCCTGTCTGTTAAATTATGTGCCTAAATTATCAACAATATAGTAATACCTGTAAAAGCATAGAGCCAATAAATGATAAACTGCAGACAGTGCACACTGTTTCGACCTATAAGGTCTCATCAGTGCAGCTGGTGACGAGAGATCGGCTGCATTGGCTAGTATAGTAATACCTGTATTTGAATTTGAAGGTGGTCTTTTAAAGCAGCTTTTTCTTCATTAAGAAATTGAGTAGGGTCCTGTATTAAAGTGGTGGGGTCAGTTTGGATGGCTTTATGATGTCTTTGCACAAAAGATTCGAAAGGTTGATTAAAGAATTTATGAATGGGGCTATGCGGTGAAGTTCTTCTGGTGGGTGAAGGGGAGGATGCACGAGAGTCTAAAAAAAGAATATAAAAGTTACATTTTTACCAAAAAGCTTTCAAAAGTATAGACTACTTTGTTGTTCCACTAAACGTTTTGACAAATTGCTACTGTTTAGCATTCTGCAGCATAGCCATTTTGTGAGATTCATATTTATTGAGTGTGTAGTGGACTCTCTCACTATTGTTATTGTGTGCTTTCATACTACAGAGAACCAAACAGATTGCGTTCTGACTCTCGTCTTATGCTGCGTATTCACACATTTTGTTATTCTATTTGGATATACCTCGAAGTTTATCTTTAGCAGGGTGGCAAAAGACTCTGAGGTCAACTTGTCAGCCACCCTCGATTTCAAAACAGGCAAAATAGTTCAGTTTAGTAAACATTACAGCACCTGTGGCAAACTTTAAACAATAAATAAAAGAAAAACTCTGGTGTTTTCCTAGCAATGTGTACGAAAACAAACTTACACACTGCTGGTGGAAATTCATTTTCTTTCACATCAAATGATGATATTTTATCGGCTTTCTCTGCTTCCATACCATCTCCTACTTCTCGCCGAACACTTGGCCATGTTGGCTCTGCAATAATTTCACACAATTGTACGGCCTGTTTAATTGTAATTTGTAACCATTCTTAAACTAAATTTATCTTTTAAAACGTACAATATTTAGTACTTCATACAAAACAATTGTTATGTAATTAATAACCAGTCCAAAGAACAACACACATAAAATCCTTAGCCATTTTTAAGCTACATGAATTAACGGTATTGCAATTTTTTATTAGTAAATTAATAAGGTAGCTTGTTTTCTTTCATTTTAAAGTTTTCTATGTTACCTTTCCATACCTCTGTTAATCCTTAGTTCCCTTGGGCTTCCAAAAGCTTGCATCATTTTGTCTTTAGAGGTTTATTGTTTACGTTTTCAAAGAAACAACTTCGTTAATTTTCCTCCCTTCTCGTCAGCTGTTACAAACGTAAATAATCGAATCACGTGATCTTTGTTATCGCGCGTCCACTCCATATATGACGATTTTTTTCATGACGTCAGAAAATATTTTTTCTGTGTAGTCTTGTTTGCTCCCAGACATTTTTACACAGATTTATTAATTTTGTTACAAAATCTGCTTCCAATCTAATAAATAACATTGAAAAATAAGCTATTCGCTTTAATTTTATTTCGTTTTCCATTTTTTTGATGAGACATAATTACGGTTTTAATCTTTAAAGATTTTTTCGAATTCGAGCACAAAAGAAAATATACCCAAAGAAATCCAAAAAAGTTGGGAGTTGATCGTTTGTTTTTCGGAGGTAAAATGAAACTTAGTGGACAAAGTAGCCAAAATTAATTTCTTCTGAGAAAGTTTGTTGTTTACTGGTTAGCGGCGAATTCCATTTGTGGGCTTACTTGTTGGAATATGCAGCCGTTTCCAAAACATTTATTAGGCGGGAGCCTTTGCCTGCAACACTGAGCTTTTTACAAAATGACGCGAGACGGAAAAGCGCCGTTGTGTTGTCAGTAATTGGGCGCAGAGCAAAAATCCTGGGGCATGTTGACAAATGCTTTTTGAGCACAGCTATGTTGCTGCTTTATGAAGTAAATTAAGAAACTGTTTTAACCAAATTAAATTGTGCTCCAAGAAACAGCCTTCCTTCTTATCTGAACGAGGAATTAGTATGATATTTTTGCAGTATCATGCAATTTTGACTTGCTGTTTTATGTGTCTACCAGGTTATTTTTGTTTAATATGTTTTTTTTTCTTAAAGTCCAGCAGGAGACAGAATACGGTGTTATTCAAGGTAAACCAGAAAAATATTTTGTCAGATTTATGGGCCCTATAGCATGTTAAGTCTAGATTCTAACATATTTCATTTGTATATATTTCTATTAAAAATAGTTGAACTTTTGTTTCACACGAAGCAATCAACGCTTAAAACACACAACGGCTGTTTTCAGCAGCTTTTCGCTTCTGATTAATGGTTTTGGAAATGATTTTTGCATACAATTAGAAAAGATATGAGCGTATTGAGGCGGGTGTTTATTTTAAGATGGATAGAAAACATATAAACACAAGATTTAAAAAAGGAATCAGTGGGCAAAAAGGCAATAAGCCTGTTTCGACGTAAGATATGAATACACAATAAACAAAACGAGCAATTAATTAGATTTTCTCCAAGAATACTACATGTTTGGTTAAACGTTGTTGGTATGTTGACGAAGGTTGCGATAGAGACCGCTATATGATGTTTTTAAACTGCATTATGTGATGGTATGTATAGTTCGAGGTAGAGTTTTATATATTTTTTTCAGCACTTTTAGATTTTATGCAAACTCTTCAGTTGTTGGTTGTCCGTAGTCGTTCCCAGTTGGTATAGTTACTGTTGACTCGAGAAAACGAGAGTCTTTCAAATTGATTATAAGCAACACAAATGGTAAGTTGGTGATTCCTATACGTACCGTTATTTACTTGATTATAAGCCGCCCTGAATTGTAAGCTAGACAAACTGTAGGGCAAAAAACTTATTAGGCCGCGGCTTACAATCGAATAAATACGGTATATCATAAAATAAACAATTTTTGTTAGTTGCCAAGCAACGATTGGGACTAGTCGTTAGAAAGCAATTATTGTCACTTTTGTGGTAAAATGTTAACCTGATTTGGTGGTGGAGTCTTTGTTTCATTTGACTGCATGACGTTATCGTAGCTAGGTGGTGCAGTCATGGCGCCTGGCTGCTGTGTTGTCGTCCAGTACTTAACTTGTCTTGGATAACCTAAAAATAAAATGTTCACTGCTTCGCACCTTTTTTATCAATCTTTTACATGACTCAAGTTGATATAAACTGTTGTATAGCCCTTTAAACTAGTGATGTACCGAATCGGCGAAATTTCGATTCGGCCGAAACCGAATATTCGGCGGTTTTGCCGAATCAACCGAATCATTTATGACGTCACGCGAAGTCGTACGGTACGCGTTTGACATGAAAACATAAGTTTAGTGCAGAATGGTTGTGTTTCGTCCTTATTTCAGTTCTGTGGGGTTTAACATTGCCTTAAGCATAATTTCCAACCCGGCAGTGAATTACTATTTAGTTGTCTGCAGTGGGGAAAACGATAATGTGGTAAAAAATATAATAACTGACAGGATTTTCGTTGGTACTGAGCAGGAAAGACACGCTTAACGCTTCAAATGTGTGTTCATAAAAGATTCGGTTTCGGCCAAATTGCAACAAATTATTCGGCCGAAACCGAATCTTTGCAAAAGTGGCCGATTCGGCCGAATAAATTCGGCAAACCGAATATTCGGTACATCTCTACTTTGAACCACTGATGTGGCATACGTATTTGCCGCAACGTTTGAACTATAAAGCTTTTTACGTCTATTTGGGCGGTTATTTTCATCATATAAATGTTCATTATTTTGATACTTTACATTCTGGTTATATTTGCATGCGAAAAAAAGTTTTAAGAAACATCGGTCTTACGTTTTCGAAACTATGTCAAATAGTTTTGGACCTTTTTCGTTTTTGGTTAGGTTCTCATGCTGTTATCTGTTTCCGCCACTATAAACCCCAATCCTTATAGTCTTAATTACCGAACGCACCCACCTATCTTAATGTGCGCATTACATGACGTTTATTAAGTTGAGCTGAGTTTATTTCGCCTGGTGACACAAATCGTAGCAGCATAGTTGCACTGCAATATCCACCAAGCCGAAAATAGCTGCGCAACGTTGCGACGTTATAAAGCGCGAAAGCTGGGGTCACAACTGATGGAAAGATCATAAAAGCGCCGCAGGTTTACCGTTACAACGGTCTATAGACAGTTTAGTTTTCAACCTAATCCACCAATTGTTGCCACTAGAACAGTGGTTCCCAAACTTTTTCATATTTTTTTCAAAACGCTCCCTTTGCCATTATTTCGAAGGCTCGCGGCCCTTAAGCTTGAATTTGTATTTCATAAAAACGAAAGTTGATTGCAGGATTTTAGCTAGTTATGCAAAATTGCGCGAACAATTGCATTTTTGATAGTTGTCATTCAATAAAGGCCATTGTTTAGCAATGGAGACAGTCGATTCTCAATTCTACTTTGATTTAAACTTATTTAGTGGCACAAACTGATGCTAAATAAGATTATAGAATTACTTCAACCGCTTCGCGGTCCCCCCAAAATTGCCTCACGACCCCTAAAGGACCGCGGACCCCAGTTTGGGAACCGCTGCACTAGAATAACGTACTAACGCTGAAAGTTGCATATTGTTCCTGTGCAAATGTGCGCTGGTGAACATTATCTTTTTACTGAAACGGAGTCCACTTACAATGGCGCGGGTTTACAACGTAAACTACGCAACTGTTGGCATACCGTCGGTTTGCTGGAAAACAAAGATCGTTTGCATTGCTTTAGTTCAAAGTAAGAAAAACATACTCAAACCTTGGAAGAAATCTTTACAAAACTACGTTTAATTTAACTTCGAAGATAAAGGCATCTTATTCCAAGATTTTAGAGTTTCTTTTTCTTTTTTTTTAAGTTAAGAAACTTACCGACCCCCTGGAACTCTCAAATCAGAGTTGTATATGGAACAGAACCTTTCGTGTTGTGACTCAATGTTTAATCCCTAACTAAGCAAGGTCTCGCATTAAAGGTGCAGACCACTATGCTTTTTAATAGAAAAGCTGGTTTATGAAATTATTGAAGCGAATTGGGCTCAAATTATTGTTCTGTTTTTTCATTTTGGGCCCAAAATGCCATTTCAATCTGAGTTACAAATCAATCCGTCCCAATTTCGCAAGTTTTTCACTCACTTTTAATCCACCGGTACTGGTACTGGACGCGGGAGGTGGAACTGATGACGTAGAATACGTCACAATAGGAGGAGCAGGAGCATAAGGAGAAGAGTGATCTGGTAACTCAGATGACAGAGCGCATCCCATTTTAACACACTTTTATAAAAAAAAAAAAAATGATACAGACTATTTCATGTTGACAACATAACATGTATTAAGTCTTAATACTCTATGTGTATATCATAGCATGCATGGACGCCTCATGGCTTATTCATGGCTTATTCCAGGATGAATGTGATCATCTTAGCTGCATGATCAATGGTCGAACTGGCGATCCCCTGCTGCGAAGCTGACAAGTGCAGCATACGATGCAGGTAACGGTGCTTGTGATTCGACTTTTGACTTTATTTACCATTTGATTTTACAGTTAATTAGGCTATTTGTGTGACACATTACAGCATTTTTTTGTTGGCACTACTAACAGTTTCGTACGAAACACGCCATAACCTTAAGAATACCCGAAACCCGACTCGATGTATTAAATACATTGTATTTTAACAAAGCCGAATTATGCCCAAAAGTTGTATTTACTGCGGTGAAGTTTCGACACAAATGTGGTCTCATGTAAAGTCAACCCGAAATTAAGCTCTTTTTAAATTCGAGCTGACCCGAAAAGGCTATAGGTTGACTTACAACTCTGGTCAACAGAACAAATTTCATCAAAAAATACTTCCCTTTTTTAGCCGCATTGTTGCCAAAGTATTTAATTTCTCCTGCAACAGCTTTCAGCAAAAAACAAACAGCCAGCAACCATTCTAATCAGCCTGTCTGCATATATTTGTTGAGTCATTGACTGTGCATTACTTTAAATCGGAAGCCCAAATGCTTTTGACGTCATCGTCTCACTGTTACTTATAATATTCACCTAAACAATACCTGTTGTCACAACATGCAGTGGTGGACAGGCCAGTTAAAAATCCAGGCCACTTTATAACAACGATCTTTGTGACGATGATTTGGCAACACTGATAATTCTAATTTTTTAGTTGGCAACCCTGATTTTCGGGTCACTTATAAAATGTGCCTACAGGCCAGTAGACCCTTAATCCGGCACTGACAACATGTGATTGTTATGAAAACATTATAACATTCGAAATCATTCTATTAAAATTAAAGGTCTTACTACTTGCTTAAAATTTTCAGCCGTATGCCTATATGTGCCATTAAGAAGTTATGTAGCATATACGGTATCTATAATGTTTACAGCAATGACAAACTTTTCTGTGGGTAGCAGGCTGCTAATGTTATGCTTCCTGCGCCAAAGCCTAATTGAACTTAGCGCATAATTTTGGAAGATGAGACTAATTATACAGTTTAACAGTCGCATGACTACCTTTTTAATGGGATTGTAGAAAGACCATATCTTGGCACACCTAAAAACGCCTTGCGGGCTAAGTTTGGAAAGACGGCGCTAGGGTATGTAAACTATGCGGCCCGCGTGAATTATTATTAGCACTCATCCAGCCCGCAGTGAAAAAAGTTTGGTGACCCCTGCACTAACATATACCTATCACAATAAAGGGATCATTATGTAACGTTTATTAACGACAGTCTATAAATGCTTTTACTAAAACCTTTTTTTTTCGTTAAGTAATGAACCAGGGAAAATCCTTTTTTCAAGTTTTGTTTTAATCTGTGTGCACTGTTTGTCTGCTGTATGTCTGCCAGGTTATTTTTGTTTAACATGGCTTTCTTCTAAGTCGCAGCTTAGAAGAAATCGCAGGAGGCACGATGCGGTGTTATCCAAGTTAAACCAGAAAAACGTTTTTGTTAGATTTAGGTTATTGGCGTCAGAATGTCATATATTGTAGAGAGAAGATTGTATGTGTGCACTTTTTTGAAAAATGAAGGTAGAACATAGTTGAACTTTTGTTTAACACAAAACAATCAACGCATAAAACACAAAACAGGCGTTTAGTTCATGGGAAAGCAGATGTGAAAATAGTTGGGAAATGTTTTTTGCACAAGATTAGAAAAATATATAAGCGTAATAAGGCAGGTGTTCATTTAAGATTGGTAAAATATACACACAAAAAACAAGATACAAATTTTGTCGTCCAACTGGTGTGATGCTAAACAAATACTCATAGTTTTTAAGATTTTGCAACCAGAACGAACGATAGGGATTCTTCAGAGCAATGAAGTAAATTTAATCGATACCACAAAAACAGCGGCATACGAAATATTGATTATACCACATCGCTTAAACGAAAAACTTGTTAAATATGCTACCTGGTGGACGAAACATTTGTACACGCGTTTTGACAAACAAAAAGAAGGTAAAAAGCGATTGGTTCGGTTCGGTTTAAGGGTAGTGTATGTTGGTAAACGTTGCGATAGAGGCCGCTAATGAATTTTTGCATTTGTTGCATTATGTTATGGTATGTGTACAGTGGTGGGAATCAAATTTTTTGTCAGCCGGTTCTATCACAAAAGTCATATTTTTCAGCCGGTTCTGTTACAAAAATCCACTGACAGTAACCAGTAATGCTAACCGGTTGCTGATCTCATAAAATTTCGTGAGACGGTTCTGTAGAACCGGTGCGAACCGGCTGAATCCCACCACTGTTTGTGTATTTTTGAGGTCGCCTGGAGTTGCATTACTGTTAGTAGTTGCATTTACTGAGCTACTAGACTTTCAGTTTTTTAGTTGTTGGTTGTCTTCGGTCGTTGTCAGTTGGCGTAGTTAGTGTTGAATACCCCCTGAAACACACGAAAACGAGAGTTCTTAAAAAATGATTTGGTAACACATAAAAAGGAAACCAGCCCACGTTAGTAAGTTGATGATTGTTACACTTAAATCATAAGAAGCAATTTTCGTTAGTTGCCAAACAACAATTAGGACTAGTCAATTGGAAAGCAATAATTGTCATTTTTGTGGTAAAATTTTAACCTGATTCGGTGGTGCAGTCTTTGTTTCATTTGACTGCATGACGTTATCGTAACTGGGTGGTGCAGCAATGGCGCCTGGTTGTTGTGCTGTCGTCGGGTAGTTTACTTGCACTGATGGGTAACCTGAAAAAGTGAAATCAAATAGTTAATAGTTCGACGCTCCATAATGTGGTAAACCTCAGTTAACCCGGACACCGGACCCGTTTGGACTAAAACATTTGTGCGGATCAACTGATGTCGACTAGTTACAGGTTTACCACATTACAAATCTATTGTACCTCAAGCCTGGTCCGAGTTAGGTAAAGATTCGGATTAACCGAATCCGCTTAACCGAGGTTTACTGTATATGCCATAAATTTAACTGATAAAGAAATTTTAGAAATCGAGTTGAATAGATTTTAAGAATTCTGCGCTTACATTTTTGAACAAATTGAGCCATTTGCAGTCGCAAGTTTACATTAATACTTTCTTGCTAATTCGACTTTTGTGTATGAATGTAAATGGTTGCGAATTACGTTGACTGTATATTACACATATGTTTAGCAGCTTCAGGAGGGCTGTTAATGTAGGCCTAAAACACAGGGCCCGCTTAGGGCTATGTTCCGACACTTTCCGCTTTTCCAAGCTACACCAGAAAAAGTTTTGTCAAATTTATTGAACTTAGCGTATATATGTCATTGTATGTATTTTTATTATTAGTCGGTCCCGCCCATAATCTTAAATACCAACGTACCAACCTTATACCTTTCTCAGTGTGGGACATCACGTAACGTTTATTCACGACAGTTAGCTGTATCGGATTGAACCTAATCTACCAATTGACATAACGTCCAAACGTTTTGGGCAGCAATATGACTGCTTGGTGATTGTTCCAGTGGCGCTTTTTTGTTCTATCACCGATAAAATATTTTTAACTTACTTTGCTGCTGGTTCGAAACGTAAACTTGACCAGGTGGTTGCTGTTGCCCCGCAACTGTTGTCATAACGACGGTTTGCTGGAAGAAAAACAACAAAAATCGTTTGCATTGCTTAGTTTACAGCGAGAAAAGCATACTTATTAAACAAACCTTAAAAGAATGGTTTCAAAATACATTAAGTTCAGCGTCCAAGTTAATTACATTTTAATCCAAGTTTTTTGTAACGCATGTGCAAGGTTTTTTGTGTTTAATGAAACTAAGGAAAAAAGGGATTATTGCCAAGTTAATCATGCATTGCGACCGACGTAATACGAAACTTTTTGGTTGAAAGACAACTAATGTATGCTGTGCGCAAAATACTTATTCATGCTTGTGGCCGTGTGCAACAAAAACGCTAGGAATTTATTGTCCCGAGTTTTGTTGAAAAAGTTTTGAGAACTCGCGACCCCTCAAACTCGTTAACCAGAGTTACATGTGGGACGGGTTAGTTTGAATAAAACTGGCTAAAATCGGGCCTGACTTCACACTCGCTACATTTGTGACATAATTTTTGACGTTTTGGACCTAATTTGGACGTTTTGTTTAAAAACGTTTGGGTCAAGGTTGTGAGCCTTAACTTCTTGGTTCGAATTTTCCCGAAACTTTGCATCTAAACCCAGAACTTTCGGCTTAATTCTTAACAACGTTCCAGTTTCAGTGTAATGTTTCCGCTATTTCGTGTTTCAGGACCCCAATTTCCAAAAACTCTGTCTTAAATAACCCTGTATTCCCCTCAAGACTCTGTCAAACCCTCAGGTTGGCAAGCTTTGATTCCAGGCGGTTGCTTTCGAGCTTCTTTCTAACATTTACACTCCTTGTATTTTGTTCTCTTACGTGCTGTGGTGTTTGTCGGCTAAACCTGAATTGTAGTATGGTGATGAACAGGCCGACCATTGAGAAGATTGCCACTAGTCCGTTGAGTGCGCCGGTTATAATCTGAGAATGTAAAAACAAGTGGTAGCCAGAACACACGAATGGTTGACTGCTTGTTAAATGATTTCTCGTACTATTAACTATATAGAGCTCTTCTTGCAATTATATTTTTGTACCAACGTTTCAACGTTTCGTCGCCTGCTTGCGTTTAAATCATTTTCTTTGTTTGTCGTGCACTACGCGGATTCAGTGTTATTTACCCTGAAGAAGGCGTCCTGTATAACAGTAGTGAAGGGTTTGTTACCGGGTCGCATAAAACTTGCTCAAAGTTCAATTAAATTAAAGTGCTAATAACTGTAATTTAAGTGCTAAACATTTGTGGTTTTGAAGGCCGGTCCGTGATAAAAAATATTTTTTTTTTTTTTTTTCACGGGGTTCGAACCCAGGACTCTCCCGGGGACGAATCCCGATCAGGTTTTTTATGTCTGTATATGGGTCAGGCGCGCCAGACCGTTCGGCCAAGTTCCTGCTTTAGTTTAAAACCGGTCCGCAGTGCTAAAAAGGTTGCCGACCCCTGGTGTATAGGACGTATAAGTGTCGTTACAAAAATATAATTGTCAGAAGAGCTTTATATAGTTAAAATTATGCCTGGCAGCAATAGCTTATTGCATCCCGTGTGTTGTAAACAAGCTTACCAAATTCCCATTTCTTATTGATACTTACTAGTAGTGTGGCGACGAAACTTTCCAGTCTTTGATAAATCAGAAAGGAATAGTAAGCGGTTGCTGCGCTCACACCCAGTGATGCTGCACAAGCTGCCCACGCAAACACAGCAATTGTCATGGAATTGTTGAACTGAAAAATAATAAAAGTATAATGGTAAAAATAACGGCCCAGATAGCCGTAAAAAGCGACATGCTTCATTGTTCAAACGTTTCGGCAAATGCTCATGCCATCATAAGTGATATGAAGGGATCAGTTAAACCCGTTTATATACACTTGAGTCACGTGAAGGAATGACAAAAAGGTGCGAAACAAGCGTTGCATAACAATAAAAGTGTATTTTACTTCTGTGACTTCAAACCTTGTTTTTTAATGAAGAGATTTAAACATTTAAAAAATGACAAAATCACGTAACTTATGCTGTACTTTATCATTCTCTTTTTTGTTTTTGAAGGTTTATAGGTTCTGGTAAAAAAGTTCCCATACGAACATAATTATAACTATGGTTTAGCAAAATGGAAAACACTGTTATGGAAGACAGTTTATGCTCAATCTTTTTGATATCTTCGATCGCTTAACCGCGGATTACAAAAGACCACTAATTAATGTAGAAAACGGTAACGACAATCAGTTCATGCCAATATATAGTTGTAATGTATCGAAATTGTTTTTATTTTATTTTGAAAATTATTTTGTTATTTACCGGTTGGTAACTTAAATAGACAAAATTATAGGTTAATACAACAGCAGGAATGCAAACAGTTTTCCTTTTTATTTATGTTTGAAAATCGATTGGAAAACATTTATAGATTTTTTTATGAAACTTATCAAAGCATGCTTACATTTCCAGAGTTTGAAGCGGAGATTGCGACGCATCCTGAGATGAAAAGCTGAAAAGTTTAAAGTTAAAGTAACTTTGTATTACAACGACTGGAGGTAAATAAAAGCTTTTTACTCCCTCTTCTTATATATTTTTTCTTTTTCATTACAGCGGTTTACCTTTTAGTCTGTGTAGTTTTTGATACACGACTCTGTATTACGCAATATGGCGCCAGTTTGATTTAGAAAAGGTAGGCTATTTATTAAAGGTGCCACGGTAACCCTGTTAGACACTCAGATGTTTTCGACATTATACTGAGGACAACTTCGCCCCTAATATCGTAGGTTTAAATTTATTACAGTCCATTTTACAGTCTATACAACATTTTGAATTCCGGATTAAACGCCTACCAACATTAGATGTGCACTCTGTTGCCACACATACCAGGTTGACGCTACATGGGCGTTCATGTTTCGGCTCATAGACCAACGCTTTCTGTGTGCACTGAGGACTTTTCGACATTTTGAATTCCGGTTTAAGCGGTTTTTGATACACGGTTCGGAAACGCAATGTGACGTCATTTCCAATTCGAAAAAGGTATTTGTTAAAAGTATTTAGCAAATTTGTCGTTCAACTGGTGTAATGCTAAACAAAATACTAGTTTTTTTTTCAGGAACTTGTATTTTGCTGACGTTTCGCCCACCAGAACGGTAGGGTTTCTTCAGAGCACTGAATGATATATTGCGAGCGCATAAGCGAAAATGTACACGGGCAGCGGGATATGACGAAAAAATCAAATGCAACCTGGTGGACGAAACGCTTTTTCGGTAAAGTGTCGGGAATTCGGTTCATTTAGATATGATAACCCTATTTATATCCAACATAGATTGCAACTTACCAACGCTCCACACCAGCAACCTGGACTTGCCTGGAAGATTCCGGTGGCTGGAATAGATTTGGCAACTCCTGATGCCGCTGCACTGCAGATGAAGCTCAGGACTCCGAAGATGATTTCTGTTACCTAGCAACGTTCAATAGTGAGAAGTCTGGGTTAAGGTGATCCGAAATCCTAAAGGTCAAACCGTTTCAGTTTTTTTGTCAGTAGTTTAGTTATGATTTATGGCTAATTTTTTTCGATGTGGCTGCGAAGTGGAGTATTATTTTTCCCGTATACTTTTTCTTACTGTGTTTAACTAAACAATTTCTTGCTTTGAGGAGCCAGACCACTGTGTTTTCTCGGAGTAAAACTGGCATATTAGGTCACGTAGAGCCTATATTAAAGTCTTATGAATACCCTGATAAAGACGAACCGTATGAGACTTTTTTAAAATATAGATTCTGAGTTACAAATCAATTCGTCTCAATTTCGTAGGATTTCACTCACTCCTATCCCTTTTAATCCACCTCTTCGGGTATTGGACACAGGAGGAGGAGCTGATGACGTTGGGTACGTCACAATCGTAGGAGGAGGAGCCGGAGGAGCAGAGTGAGAAGGGTAAGTTGGCTGACTAGATGACGGTGCTATCCCCATTTTAACACACTTTTATAAAACAAAAATAGTAAAGGGTACTCTGTTGACGAAAGAATGTGTATCAAGTCGTGTTATTGCATACATTTTCATGACTTCGTTTTTACTATCTGATACAGCAGGGGTCGGCAACCTTTTTTCTACTGCGGACCGGTTTTGAAACTGAAATTTTATCGCGGACCGGCCTTAAAAAAACTACAAATATTTAGCAACTAAAACACATAAATTAGTGTATTATCCCCGGGATACATGGGCAAAATATTTACAGCATTTAACCTGAAAACTTATACGGCCCGGTAACGAACTCGTCGCGGACCGGTACCGGGCCGCGGACCGGCGGTTGCCGACCACTGTGATACAGGATTAACTGTTTTTACCCATGGGCGCCGACACGGGAGGGCGGGAGGGGGCACTTGCCCCCTAAAATCCCCCAAAAGACTAACATTAAAATGAAAACAATTAATAGATTATATATTTTACATTGGTTTTGTATTGGCAACTCAATTGAAACAAAAAATACAATTATACGCAATTTACTACTTTACATTGGTATTGTAAACTACTTTACATTGGTATTGCAACGTCATTTATTTAGATCCAATAAAAATGCCTTTGACCCTCGATAGAAATTTGCTGCAAGCGCCCATATATATATGTCTATGCCAACAACAAAATATATCGTAATTTTGTAGTGATCAGTAGGTTGCCAGATGCTGCTATAACAACTAATCTAATTCTGTTTCAAATAAGCTATTCAGCGCATAGGTTTCACCACATCACTAACTCGACATTACGAAAGCTGTTAACATTTGGTGGTCACTAAAATAACACTGAATAGGAAAGAGAGAAATGTAACCGTATGCCGTCATTTAGTACATTATAGGTCAGCCTAAACCCATCATTAAACAAATATACAGACTCATATTAAGATTTACTAATTATACCAGATCTATTTACGATGTGCGTTTTAGAGTTAATTGTTTGTTTGCCATTTTACAGCAGCTTTATGTTGACACTTTTAACAGTTTCGTACGAACTACACATGACACAATAACTTAAGTATATGTTACAGCACTTTCTTGCCCAACAACACCTGTGAGAACTGAGAACACTTTACATAAAATTCTATACTTTTTCTCTTCACAGGTTTCTGACTGTTTCTGTACAAAATTCTGGCTAACCTGTACACTTCCCCCCATTCCGACAAGTACTGTGCTTTTTTCACTACTCGTCTAACCGTAACAGCCCTTTGTACTTAAACACACTCACGTGGAAAGAAAGCGCTGTTGTGGGTTTCTGACGCATCGCACTGCCTCACCTCGCTTGAACCAACAACGACCAGTCATCTGTAGAACTGTTTGGGGTCAGATATACTGGGGCCCGAAACCGGTTTGAATTGTTTCAAATAAAGCCTGAACTATGTCAAAAAGTTGTATTTACTACGCTGAAATTGCGACACAATGTGTAAACTCAGATCGAAATTAAGCCCGTTTTTGTTGTAACTGAAGCTCGAACCCGACCCAAAAAGCCAGGCCTGACTTACAGCTCAGGTTCTAAACCAAACCTAATCAAAAAATACTCATATTGTATCAGGAAAGCCGACCTGTTAAAAATCACTGCCATAAATTCGGCCACATTGTGGTTCCTGCAGCAAGAACTGAAAGCAATCAGCTGGCACAACCAATCTCTAGTCAGCCTGTCCTGATATGAGTGGGCTGTATACATCCGTTCGTTTTTACGCTTAAACCGGAAGCTGAAATGGTTTTGACGTCACGCCTCACTATGACGTACAATGTACATGATTGTAGGCCTAAACAATTTCGTAAATGCCGTTACTTTTTTGTAGGCTACGGTATCTAATGACATTATGCCTGGCAGCAATAGCTTATATATACGGTATTTAATGTTTATATACGGTGTCCAATGTTTGCAGCAAAGACTAAATTTGCCGTGGGGAGCAGGTTCCCGTAGTTATACTTCGTTGTAGCAAGGCTCAATCGAAAACAGAGCTGATTTTTTAGAAGAAAAAACTTTTACCGAATCCTAACACTTTAACTCAGGGGTATACACCATTTTATTACCAGTCCGCTAGTGTGGCTATGTTTTCCACCCCTGCTTTTACCCCCAAAATCCTATTTTTTCAAGCCTAATACTTTACCACTGAAATCAATCGTATTATTTTTAAACCGTCTCTCAAACAGAACACAAAGCTATCGAATACAGCAATAAAACTTGTATTACAGTTGCAAAAAAGCAGCACAATTTAGGGCGCACTTATTCCTTCAATCTTCGGTTTCATCAAATGAAGGTTAATTCTTTGGTGCTGAATGTTGCTTGCATCATGTGATATTTGCACTGTAACCTCATCAAAAACCTTCAACAAGACGCCGTTGGCAACAATCTCACATGCGTCTTCATTGTACTCCAGGTTGCTAGTGCCAACCGCGTTGCCTTGGTGATCGCGGTCAAGGAAAACGGTTCCTTCCAGCCCGTACTTGGGAATTAATACCTGAACCGCGTTCTTTCGGACCACGATAATAAATCCCTGCTCGTCCACCATTTTGCCACGAAAGAACATCTGGGTATGCAGAGCGACCGAAGCGCGTTGAGCATACTGCGCCATCCTGTGTCTGAAATTCAAGTTGTTGCAGATCTGCTGGATTTCTTGTTTGTTGAGGAGATCCGAAAAAGTGGAATCTGCACCGATGCTTGCGGCCAGAAGCCTATGGACCATAATGTCTGAATAGCGACGAATAGGAGATGTAAAATGGGTGTATATTGGTGCAGCCAAACCGTAATGCCTAAAATCAGATTCAAGGCCACTGCAAAAATACACAGCTTGGTACATACACCGTGTTGCAAGGATCCGCAACAGCACAGAAATGTATGGATGGACATTTTCTGCTGGTTTTTCAGCTTCGTCCAAAGACAAAGCAAGCTCCCTTGATGTGTTGATGCTTAGTTCCAGTCCTCTAGTCCTTGCTGCATTGACAAGGACATCAAAATTGGACTTTGGTGGTTCTGGATGTCGCCGCAAAACTGCACAATCAGAAAACTCTTTTTGTATTTTTTCAGCCACAGAGCAATTGGCGAGCAACATAAATTCTTCGACCATCGAGTTTGTGTCTCTAAGTTTCTTGGTTTCTAAATCAATAGGATCATGTGTTTCGCTATCAACATGAAAACGAACTTCTGGCGAAGACAGACTTAGGGCACCATTGAGCGTTCTTCTTGCCTTCAGAATCTTTGCTAATTTATTTAGCCCCCTCAGTCCTATTGTGACATCATCATTCTGTGTTGCATCATCAATTAGCATTTGTGCTTGAGCATATGTCATAGAGGCTTTGGACCTAATCACAGATTTGCAAAACCTTGTGCTAATGATTTCAGCATTGTGATTCATAACCCAAATGCAGGAAAATGCCAAGCGGTCTCCATCGTCGCGGAGAGAACACAAGTTTGATGATAAAAGCTCTGGAACCATATCAATTCTCTTGTCACATAAATAAACTGTTGTACCACGGCTTCGTGCCTCTATATCTAAGGCAGTTCCTGGTCTAATAAAATGTGTTACATCTGCGATATGAACACCAACTTCTAAATTTCCATCTGTCCACTCACGAAGATGTAAGCAATCGTCAATATCTGTGCAACCTGGAGGATCAACGCTACATATAGGAAGACCTCTTAAATCTTCCCGTTTCCGCAGTTCCTCATCTGGAATAGACCAGTTTGCTGAAGGTAAACAATTCAACACCGCTTGTGAAAATGGCTCATGTGCTACGTCATGCTCAAGAAGAAGCACTTTGTTCTCTGTGTCCTTGTCTCCGATTTCACCGAGCGCTTTTACAAAATGTCCTTGAGGATATTTTGAAAACCGCGGCCAAGAATCAATCGCCACGACGATGCGTTGACCAATCAGCAATTTAGCTTGTCTTGTTTCAATCCTAATCCTGGGTATTCGTCGCTCTGCTGGTGTAAACAGATGCCGAGTCATGTCAGGACTTCCAAAGCTTTCCAGAATTCCACAATAAGACCGCCAACTTCGCTTGATAATTCCCACCACTTTTCCTGTTGGTATGCCATGTTTCTTTTTCAAATCCTCTGCATGAGACTCACTAATTTCCGCTCCAGGTTGCACAGAAACATCCAAGATAACATCACTCGGCAATGACCACTGATTCTCAGGTAGCATTTCCACAGCTACAATGTCTTCATTTACAGCACGATTTAGGTGCATGCGACCTTGAATTAAAATCTCCTTGCTACCTTCACCCTGAGGTAGCACCTTGCCTTCAAGATAGTTCTGACGGCTGATATTAAGTTTACCCTGCTTAAACCTTCCAGATTTGATGCCCGTTTGGAGCTGTGAAAGTTTAAGGTGTTCTGGATAGGAAATTGATTTGTCTACCTCCATTGCTTCATCCGCTTTAGCAAGTTTATCAAGAAGCTCTGGAAAGCCAACAATGTTGCGGACATAATCTTCAACAGTTACTGCAAGCAAGCCTTCTTTTTTAGCCAAGTCACAGTTAGCTTTATCATTGGTCAAAAGCACAGCCTTCTGGTTTCTTTCAGATAAGCATTCATTATAAAACTGGGTTGCAACGCGAATAAACCGATCGTTATAATCATTACTTGATTCTTTAGGTCTCCGCTCACACCATGTATCGATGGAATGCTCATTGGTAAACACATGAAATTTTTTATCCTTATTCTGAGTAATAGTCCTCAGACGCTTGTAGATCGGTGCTGATCGGTGCTTAGTTTCTCTCATCACTGTTTGCAGTATGATCACATTTCTCATGCATGAATGCTCCAAAACATCCATTTGTTTTAGAACCACATTTGTATCCGGTATAATGTAATGCTCAGAAGAAATCAGGTCATTCTCTAGCATTGGATGATCATCCAAATCAACACCGTTAAGCCCGTTGTCAATGTCATCCCGTAGATAGTGCTCTCGAACAATTTTCAGGATTTTGCCCGACCTGGTTTTTACCATTAACACTTTCGATTTCAGCATTTTGTGTAATTGTTGTCTGCAAAAATAAATCTGTAAATATGCAGACAATCTTCTTTCTCAAACACACCTAACATCAGATTTGCTCACAAACTTAACCCAATGTCAAAATTTATTAAGGCAAAATTACGCCCATGTAACAATAACCCCAGAGGTAAAAGCTCTTTGACAATTGGTTTTTATCGTTCAGTTTTAAGTAAAAACAAACTCGACAGGACAAGGAATAAAGAATGCTCTTAAATATATAAAACCACAACCAAGAATATAGGCTACATCATGTCAGAACTCTAATTACTGACAATGTACATTATAATTAAGCTATTGCTGCCAGGCATAGTATCAAGTTTTATAGAGCTCAAAAATACATTTGCCAGAATAGCTCTATAAACTTAATGTACATTATGTTACTTCACCAGTCAAGTGTGGTTAAAAGTAACATTAACAACAGATCAAGTATTAGCAAGCCCAACTATTAAAACTTACTTTAATGATTGGAAATAAAAACAGACTTAAAAAAGTCTACATCCATTACAATTTACAACACACATGGCAACTTGGCAAGTAGAAAACGCCCATAGAAATATAAAACAACCAAGGTAACATTTTGCATTTTATAAATTAATTAAACTCGTTTAAAATAAAGTCTATTAGCAAACAACCACATATGACGTTTGCAATTTATTACAACAGTTTTAGGACAGGTACATATACTAAATTAAGATAAATCAAGACATTCTCAACTCAACCGTATAAATACCTTGATATCACGGGGTAGTTTATGGGACACCCCCTAATGTAAAAGCAATGTTTTTACAAGTGTCTGTGTGAAAATAGATGGGGAAATCACCTTTAAATGCTAGGGGGTGCACGTTGCTAGGGGTCCAAAGGCAACCCACTGTCCCATTTCAACATTCTCAACGTTAATCTTAGGACCCTGCACTTATATTTTCTTTGCTGTATCAATGAATGAAAGGCACCTTTGGATGCAGAAAATATAACGCCTGTACCGACGCCAAGTTATGTTTTTGTGTAATTTAGTGCGCAATAACTTGTGTTTGGTGCAAGGGTTTCTAATAAATAACATCCGTAACATTAAACGTTGGTCACTAAAAATAAATACCTTAGCCAGTGTAACGGACAGTAACGCTCCCCAATGGCAAGAACTTTTCCCGCCGTTGTAACCCGTGACCTATACGTTCATTGTGACGACATAACTGCCAACTTTATGTGCGTCCTGCTTTCTCGGTTTTTTGTCTCTGCACGTGTAGCCCAGTCATTGTTTCAGCAGTATCTAAGTCTGTGGTGTTGTATTAAACTTTGCTGAGTTGGATAATTTTATGTTATATAAGGTAAATTGTTTGGACTGTTTGTAATTGTGACGTTTTGATTCTATTTAAATAAGGTGGTCAAAAATCCGTTTTAAATCACTGAAAATAAAGTGCATCTGAAACCGGCTATCTTATTCTGCCAGTCAAGAGACTGAAAGGTAGAATTAGCACACTGCTTGAATTCTACAGCCAGGGTTGCACAACCTGAGGCCGTATGGACACATGCGGGGGCCAGTCTGCAGAGTATGGCAGCTGCACGTGCGATTGTTTTTGAAAAAATTTTTTGGGTTTGCACGCGAAAATTTTGCACCAAAGGCATTTAATTGGCCTGTCTTGACCTCTTTTACTTGCTGTGCGCCTGCTAAAATTGGCCTTACATGCGAACTTACGGGTCGTGCACGCGGGGACATGTAGGTCCTGCATGCGCGAGATCTCGTCGGGAACTGCCATGTTCTGCAGACTGGTGCGGGGGTGCATCTAAAATATACAGGATCACTTGGATCGCTTGGATCGCTTGGTGCATTATTATCACCACTTGGTGCACCGTTATAACACTTGGTGCACCTTAAGATCACTTGGTGCACCTTTATTTTGGATTGTGCGCATAATGGTGGTCATGGAATAAATAAAACTCTTTTGCTAATAATGTAGCCTTTAAAATCTGGTTTGAATTGGCCCATAGTCTACATATTGTTTGCCAAAAACCAACATAACAGTGCAGAAAGAGTTGGGGTCAGCTACATGTTATAACCATGTATGGTTCAAGCTGATCCATTTTTCTTGCAATGCTTTGACTTGTTCTGTTTACTGTGAATTATTACGAATACTTATGGGGGCTGTAAACAAAGAAAAAACAAAATAAATGAATTGTTAAAAAAGAGACATCATAGACAATTAAGACAAATTGTCAGATCTTTCAGCTAATTCAATGGATAAAGTAAAAATCTATCTGACTTTTAGACACCAGTAGATGGGATATTCTATGAAAAATTCTCCATTTTTACATCAATAATATATATATATATATATACCAGTGGTCTGCAACCACCGGTCTGTGGCTTGGTACCGGTCTGCGACAAGTTCATTACCAGTCCGTATATTTTTTAAGGTTAAATGCTTTAAAATATTTTTCTCATGTATCCCAGGGATAATATACTAGTTTCTGCATTTTCATTGTTAAATATTTGTAGTTTTTCGAGGGCCGGTCTGCGATAAAATTTCAGTTTCAAAAACGGTCTGCAGTAGAGAAAGGTTGCCAACCCCTGATATAAATAAAAACAGAGGGATAAGTGGTATGGTCTTTATAGAAAAATGGTTGTGCAACCTCGCCTTAGTCACACAAACAAGAAACAAAACATGAATAATCTTTTTGTTAGTCGCAAGATAATAAAATGCTTAATGGATATTTCATCTCAGTAGTGTTGGACAAGCTTTATACTGCATAAACTTTACGTACCACGCAGTGTTTAGTACCACCCCTAACAAACTGGAGGAAACACATATATACATTGGTTTGGTTTGGACAGGATAAGACATTGCATTTAGAGGCTAAGCATTGCATTGATTTCACATATTATTGGAGTACTGTCCATGAATTGCAGGCAATGGTTGTGTATATTCTAGTGGCTTAGTGTGTGCGCATGCCCTGAAGTTTTTGTTTATCAAAGTCCGAAAATGATAAGCTGCAGACAGTGAACACTGTTTCGACCTATAAGATCACATTAGTGCAGCTGGTGACGAAAGATTAAAACAGTGTGCACTGTCTGCAGCTTATCATTTACTGGCTCGATGCTTTGACATCCCATATTGTTATTTTAACAAATATTTATCCAATAAGTCAAGTGGCATCTTAGCTATTTATGGTACTGATATCACAGAAAGTCCTTGTGTCAGCTGTTTTGGGAGATATAATGCTTTGAATTCAATTTTTTTTGTTCACTTTAACAGAATGCAAAAATAGGTTTGTTTTAAAATTCTGTGCAAACACAAGTTTGACATGGGGATTCAGATAAAGTTCTGTTACAACACTTTTACCAATCTGCTTCATGGAAGAGTGAGGAAACTTTATAAACTCCAAGATAGTTATTACCTGAAAGCTTGCAAGTACGTTTTAGTTGAACTAATATCGCAAAGTGAGATTAAACAGGAAGATGAAGATATTAAAAAGAATTTAAATGATTTGCATTTAAAACTTTCAAGTGTTCAACTTCAACTTGCAAGCTTATCTCAGAATGAAGATGGATTTAATCAACTTGCATTTTTTCAAAGTTTAATATTGTTGAAAGCATCCAGTGTGGGTAAAACTGCTAGTACAGATTTGTGTACAATCAGCAATAAGGTTTTGAAGTTTACCAAAGCAGAACTTCAGAATGTAAACCTGAATAAGTTTGCGAACATAATTGAAATACAGCTCATGGATTTGTTAAAATCTCTCCAAAGTAATTTCGTCCATCTTTCTGAACTTGCAATTGATGATGCAAAAAGGGCAGAATTTTTATTTTCTGTCCATAAAGCAAAAAGAGATGAATACAACTGTATAATTATCTCCATTTTGGAAAAGTGTATTGAAGTTCTTGGTAGGCCACCTTGTCAATATGCACTTGTAGGAAGGAGGTCAATGATTGCTTCAAAGCTTATCAATCCTTATTCAGATCTTCAAAATTGTTTTGTTCTGAAAACCCCAGAAGTCAAAGGTGACAGACAACTAATAAAAACATATTTTAAAAACTTGTCACTTATTTTACATGTGGTTTTGTGCTTGAGTGAAGCTGTTGTATTGCCCAAAACATTAGTTACAAGGGTTTTAAATGATTTTTTGAGATGCAAAACAACCAACTATCTTCCCATTATTTTTCTTGGCCCAACAATGCAACAAAGATTGGTTGACGATCAAATAAATCTCCCACCTCCAATGTTGACATACGAAAACTTTGAAAACTATTCTGTTTTACAGCCATTTCACAGCCAGAATCAATGCAATGAACCTGCCGTTAACAAAGATGTGGTTTTTCTATCTGGTGATGAAGCATTATTCACAAAACTTCAGGCAATGCAAGAGCAAACTTTGCCATTTAAAGATGAAATTGAAGATGATTGGAATGCAATTACATCATTGACAAGTCGCAAGCTGAGAAGAGATGAAAATAATGTTGACTTAAACTATTTGATGTTATCCAGAGCTCGAAGATGCAAAGCAGCTGTTGACCAGCAGCTGTTGACCAGTGAGATCAATACTATAGATGACAACATAGCATCATGTCTTGAATTTATAAAAGTTGTAGCTCTTAATGTCCAGTTGAAGATGGATAGTTATTTGTTGGTTGGTTCAAATGAATCTGTGCCATCATTTGTTGAAATTGTAGGAACAGAAAATGCTGTTAAGTTCCTCAAATGTGTTTTGACAATATATGAAAATGACAAGTGTTGGAAGAATGTGTTTGCACCTCTTGCTTATTATGAGCTGGGATTATTTGAAGAAGCTATTGCTGGCTGCAAGCAGTTGTCAGAAAACTGTGATGATGGTGATGACCCTTGGTTAAAAAACATAGTTTTTTATTCCCTTGTTCATTTAAGAAATCCCAAAGCTGTTGACTTGCTTGTGGATATGGATTTAGATGAGCCATTTGTCAACCTGCTAGGTATGTTATTGCATTGTAAAAGTGTTGGATGTTTTATTCTTAAATGTGCAGTCAGGTTTGCCTTTCATTTTTAATACCCTGTCTTTTAATAGTTGGGAATAACTTTTTTTACTTGAATGACATACTGATACTTGAATGACATACTGATACTTGAATGACATACTGATACTTGAATGACATACTGATACTTGAATGACACACTGATGAAGCTGTTGGGGCAATATATAAAAATAAATATATATCACTATTTTAACAGTAATGATGTCATGTTTTTATGAACTTCTTTATGTTAAATCATTTCCTAGGCAGTCCTTATAATATGTGTAGTTGGGAACATAAACATAATGCTTGTACATGCAATGCTGTTTAATTGTTATTACGCTGATTGCAAATTTGAGTTTAGTGTACCCTAAATTAAAAATGTAGCTTATCATTGGTTTATCTTCCGTTTATACACATGGTTTTTAGATTTTTGCAAACAAATAGTTCTAAAGTTTTAGATTAACAGAATCGTTTCTTCATTGTAATTGAAATTAATTTTGTTTCAGATGCAATTTTGGTTTGTCGAGATTTTCAACTCAATTTTGGAAGCACTTGGCAAGATGAGCATGCTGAAAAAATTTTCGAAAAAGAAAATGAAATTTTGCAACATGTCAAAAGTCTTCACAAAGACAATGGGTCCAGGCAAAAGTTTTACTTATTGCAGGAGACATGCTTTGATCAGATATTGCAGTTTGAGAAAGCGTTGAAAATCTTTGAGGCCACCGGAATTTTGATGGGTGTTCTGCTTAACCTAGATATGCCCCCGGATTTTGGAATTTCTTGTCTAAAATACAAGTTCCTTTCAGATCTTGATAAAAAAGTCTGCTATAAATTTGCGGGTAGAATGCTTTATTTGCTGCATGTTTTAAACAAGTTTCCGAATCGATTTAGCTTAGCAATCGCAATTGGCAATTTTGCATTGGCTAAAGCTTGCTTTGCATTGCAGTTTTATGTGGATGCTCTTACTTACTTCGATGAAGCTCGGAGAATTTGGCAAAATAATGGATTTGTTGAAAGAACTGTGTTGTGTTATAGAATGCAAGGTCTGGTGACATACCTGAATAAAGAGTTTTCACGATCTATGGAGCTCTACAGAAAAGCAATGGCCATTGAAAGTACAAAAAGAAACAGAGAAAAAGGAACCCTACATGAAGCTACTGTTTTTACTACCATGGCACACTGTTGTCATATGCTGGGTGACATATATGAGATGGAAGTTTACACAAATAAAGTCAAGGAAATTAACTCAATAAACTATGGCAGTAAATTTGTTTTGCTAACTGTGAGTTGTCAAATGCTGATTGGACGTTCCTTTTATGATGAACTTGAATTTGAAGTAGCTCAGAAATTGTATGAAGATTCTATAGATACAGTTTTTCATCTACCAGACTTTAAAGATCATCAGCCATTTTATTACTTCAACAAATGGAGGCTGGGTTGTTGTTTATGCCGACAGTCAAGGTTTTCAGAAGCTCTTAACCTTTTTGAACTCTCCCTAAGAAGCAATATGTTTGTCAGCAGAACACAAAGCACAGTTGCCTTATGGTATGGGACTTGCTTAAACAGAATGCAACAGTATCATGAAGCATTGAAGTATTTGGAAGAGTTTTATGTCATAAGAACAACAATGGTTAGTGAAGATTTAATGACTGATCCTGTTGCCTTTGATTATTTTACAACACATGGATTTGCCACCTGTGTGATTGGGAGGTACAAAGAATCTCTTGAAAGTTATGACAAACTCAAGACCATTCTTTTGCAAAGACAAGCCGAACATCCCAAGTCGAGGTATGAAGTCCGCATTGCTTCATGTCAATTTCATTCCGCCAAAGTTTACTATAGGCTAGGTAATTATGAGAAAGCAAGAGAAATTACTTTGCTGTACCTCAACATTTTGCAAAGAGATGAATACAAAGAAGAAAACCAGAAAGATCAAAACGACATCTTTGTTCGTGGATGCTCGAAAGAAATTGCTTTTTGTCACAAACTGCTTGGTCAGTGTTATTACGCTGAGTCACAGTTTGCAGAAGCTGCTAAAGAGTTTAAGTGTGAAATGAACATACGTGAACAGATAACAGAGAAGGCTATTATGGATAATGGACTGGCATGGTGCAAATTTAACTTAGGAAAATGCTACTTTGGGCTTAGGCAGCATAGATTAGCTGCAGAGCAATTTGAAGTGGCAATTGAAATTTGGAAATACTGTGATGTGAACCATCTAAAATCTGTAAGAAAAATTATAAGATGTGCGTGGTGGATAAAAAAATCTAGATCAGTTGCTAATCGCTCCAATTCCCAATGGGGAAAAGAGCAAAGACTATGAAACCTGTGTTTTTTCAGTTACACATATCTTCAAAACTTTATCTTCAAAAGTAAGCTTGTTTTGTATGTAATTTGAAAACTGTGATAGTTTACCTGACTGTATTATATCTTGTTTGTAGGCTGTCTTGCTGTGAATATTTAAGTGTATCTCACGGATTATTTTGTAAACATGTCAGATTTGAAGTAAAGAATGACTGGCTGTAAAACAACAATCCTTGAAATCTTTATTGTTTTTGGTGTTATTTTTTAAGTTTTTGTTGTGCAATTGTACGTTTTGCTGCATGATTGAGATTTAATTATGGGTCCCCTTCCCTGAAGGGGACACATATTGTTTTTGTCCGTATTTTTTTTTTCTTTTTTTCTTTTTTCTGTCTAACGCTGGTTTGTGAGACGCATTTGGTCAAGAAAGAGTGCTTCAAATTTATTCAAATTTGGACATATGTTAGATATTAATCCAAACTTGGTCCACCTGAAGTTTGACCCCAAATTACCCAGCGGTTCACCCACAGGCCCCCGAAACGTAAAATTTTTAACGCTGGTTTGTAACGCTTGTTTAGTGAAGAAAGCGTGCTTCAAATTTATTGAAATTTGGACATATGTTAGATATTAATCCAAACTGGGTCCACCAGAAGTTTGATCCCAAATTACCCAGCGGTTCACCCACAGGCCCCCGAAACGTAAAATTTTTAATGCTAGTTTGTAACGCTCGTTTAGTAAAGAAAGAGTGCTTCAAATTTATTGAAATTTGGACATATGTTAGATATAAATCTGAACTTGGTCCACCTGAAGTTTGACCCCGAATGACCCAGCGACACACCCACAGGCCCCCGAAACGTAAATGTGTCTAACGCTCATTTGGTCAAGAAAGACACTGTAGGCAGAAGTCCCAAGAGAGTACGTTTACGAATAATAGGGCAGAGCGGGAGGGCTCAGCTTGACGTTGGACAGACGTTTTACGAGACGTCTTTTCGGTGATTAGAAATCAGCTGTTTTGCACAGCAATGCTATGTCGTTTTATTAAGTTATCACTCACATTTTCAGTTTTGACAAAGGTTTCACACCTATGACGTGATTTAAACCTAATAAGCGTGCTTTGGTTTCGTATATGTCAAGCAAAACTTTCTTAAACAAACTAAATATGAAAAAATAAACTTGACTTTTTTGCAAGATAAAAGTTTTTTTTAAATGCTTAGTGTCAGGTTGGCCGCTGCATGACCACGGGTTACTTAAGGTCAATTAGTAGGTATTACTAACACAGTTCAGAACTTTCTTACGTCATAACGTAGCGTTTTTTTTTTTTGAATCAAATACTCAAGGCATGTATATATTAGGTCAAACGGTGTTGTTGAACACCAAGGACGGCGTGTTATTGAAAACGGTGTCAAAAGGTCAAACAGTCGTTTGGTGTGTACACCCTAAAGGTTACTACAGGTCAATGGTACTCGTTTGCGAAACAAAGTTAAATGAAAAACTCGTTTTGCGAAACAAAGTTAAATGAAAAGTTATGTATACACTTGCAGCAAATCGCTTTTTTATTGTCTGTAACACAACTGTTACAGATTTCTAGAAAAAAATTGTGTTTAAAACCCGACCTTGGACGACAATATCTGGGTCAAAGCAAGAGATTAAATTGAAAGTATTTGTTTCGTTCTTTTTTATTGTTTTTGTAATTATACGACAATAATAGTGCAAAAAAATACAAACAAAATTTTTTTATTGTTGGGTTAATGCTTTCTAAAAATTTGTCCTTAAGAATTAAAAAATCACCGCAACATTTGTTTACCATAAATCCGCAAAAACACGCGTGTGGGGACCCATCAGTTTTGTTTACAAAAACAATCATATGTGTAGATCAAATGATATGTATAGTAAATTGGTAAATATCGTATAGAATATATAAAATGGAAGTATATCAGAAAGCCACCATTCTAGTCTTATCTGTTTCTGTGACAGCTAAGACCTATTTCATAGATTGTTTTGTGAACAAATGCGTTGCAATTGATTGGCTGTAAAACAACAATCCTTAAATCTTCATCCTTTTTTGGTGTTTTTTAAAAAGTGTTTTTTTGTGCAATTAGAAGTTTCACCGCATAGTTGAGATTTAATATTATTCATTACTGTGAATGGTTGGATTTGTTTCGGAGATTGTTTTGTAAAATCTTTATGTGCATAGCCATGTTGATATTGTTACAGTTGTTAGTTAATGCTTGGTGTGATTCTAGTTTTACCGAAATTAATTTACATGATATTAAGTTTGTTTCTTTGACAAAGAATTCTTGTTGACAGGAATGAGTATGCGAAAAATGTAAGCTGCCTAATCTAAGTCGAATGTCAAAACCTTCAAACAACAATCAACAGTAATGGTGAAATTTTTCTTGGTTACAAAGCACCACTATGGTTGACTGATAGAGTGGCAAAAAGTGGACATGCCATATTCTATTCCATCCACTGTCGATAAAAAATGCATGAGGTAAATTTATTTTCAAATTTGTACTTTTTTCAAAAGTATCGATGGCTAAACACATTACGATAGAACCCTTTTTTTTCTTATTTAATATGCAATAAAATACATTCCATATGCAGTTTTAGATTCACTGTAAAAATGTCTTTTTTAGTGTTTGAAAGAATTGACTTAACTTTGTATTTTTCTGCCCAACAGGATGCTCCTCACAATTGGATTTGATAAAAAATAAATGCTGTTACCAATCAACAAGTAGTACAACTATTACCTTTGAAAAAGCTGGCAGGAATATTTGCTGGGTGAGTGACAAAATACCTCCATCTAACTCTAACAATTTGAAAATAGCAAAAGCAACAACATTTAAAGCAAAAATACATAAAAAATTGTATCATACAACCCCGGGCCCAAAGCCATTCTACTGAATCCAATTATAATGGACATGACATATTTATTGATGTGTGTGCCATGTTCACTGGTCTGCGGGAATGCTTTAGTGCTAGGGATGCGCCGAGCCAGAACCCGAGTACTCGGTACCGAGCATCGCTATTTTTGATGCTCGGTGCTCGGCCGAGCAGTTGCACAAACTGACCCGAGCATTATATTTGCATATTCATGCCCTGCTAACCTAGGTAACTAGTGTTCGAAAGGGTGTCTATGAACAAAAACAAATGATTTTTCAAATGTATTAGATTGTGGAAAAACGTGTATTTCTGAGGCCTGTAACAGCTTAATACACCGCTGGTGACGTAAGAGGCCTTGTAGAGCTAAAAGGTAGAAAGGGGATTTTTTGTGACGTCATAATGCACCGAGCGTGCTCGGCCGAGCACCGAGCATTAACGTGAGATGCTCGGTGCTCGACTTAACAGAGAATTTCCAATTTTGGCCCATCCCTATTCAGTGCTGTTCATCTTAGGTGATAAAGAAACTTAATGTAACTTGCTAGAAAAATTATTATTGTTCTTTTATGTACAACTATTGCACTTTTTAGGGAGGTTGAAACCTGAGAGACTGTGGAGAAAAAAATTCCCCCTTTCGAAGAGAAACAACCCACATGTGCGGCCCTCGATCCAATTTGGACGTTTGTAATTGGCCCTACAGTAACAAAGGTTGCCCACCCCTGGCGTAAACATTGTATATAGTCTGGAACTTTATATGCTGTCGTGTGTCTTTGGCGTTTCAAGGAGAATTTCTGCATCCTTTAAGATGATGGCTAATATGGGACCCAATACAAAACAAGCATAGGAAATATAATAATGTTTTAAAATAGGTTATGCAACAACAAAATCTGCTAAGCCACACTTCTAGTTTGTTTTTGTCATCGTATTTCATTGTCATTGCTAAGGTCTTGTCAATCTTCTTTGGGGTTGAATGTTTTTTTTAATTTGAATGCAGATTTCCTTGCTATATGACATAAACATAACATATAGTGTGGAACTTTTTAAATGCTGTCGTGTGTCTTTGGCATTTCAAGGGGACTTTATGCGTCCTATTGCCAACTTTTCGACTGAGCTATGCTAATTAAACGACATTTGCGCTATGTGTATTTTGTTATTTATCCTTTATTGTATTAGTCCATTCATTTCGATGGAGTTCTCGATTATTTTATTTAAAATAATTCATGTTTTACAACTTAGCGTTTGCTATAGATTTATAAGTCTTAAACAAATTTAAATGAAGTAGGCAGTTATATACCTGTACAGACTGCTTTTAAAATGTTAATTGCCAGGATGTCTGAAGTTGGTTATATGTTTAGTGACCCTAATGGCACAAAATTTAACGTCGTTGGTAAAGGAAAACGAACCATAACAGCGTTTAAATAGGGTTTAAGGTTATAGCAAGTTAGCAACTCGTAATAATTGTCAAGGAGGCAAATTGCTTTAGAATTTTGATTCTGGTGAAACTGAAATAAAGTATCGTTTTAGGTAGTTTACCAGCTAAGGGCATGAGGGGTAATTCCCCTCTTATGCGAATAAACACCATTGGGAAAGTCAGTTGATATTGATGCACTGAAGAACACAAAGGCTTTGGGCCTATTTTTGTATTTAATGGCATAGAAAGGGGGATACGCAATATTGGTCCCTATGGGCACTTTTAAAGCGTGTTTAGTTCAGTTGTTACAATAGTTGAAACTTTACAAACACAAACCTAATAACTTTACGAGTTTACGTCGCTTGTTTGTTGAGCTGAAACAAATGCTAATTGTTTGGTTTAATTAAGGATATGTATCAACATAAATAAATCGCAGAAGCTTATAACACTTTTGTGGTGTATCAGCTCCGCAAATGAAGTTTTTTGTTATTACTATTGGATTTATTAATGATGACTTACATTTTTCCTCTACATAAACAATGGAGTTATGCACAGACGCACTCGGAAGAAGGAATACTGCAAAAGTAAGTTTGCATTAATTATCATCATTGTTAACCAAGTATTTTGTTCTTCATGAGTAGTGAAACAAAGCAAACTGTAGTATTGAGCCATGACCCAATCTGCAGAATACTGCAGTTCCCGGCGAGATCTCGGACGTGGACTGCTATATATAAGCTATTGCTGCCAGGCATAATGTCAAATTTATAAAGCTCTTCTGGCAAATGTATTTTTATACCGAAGTTATATTCCCTTCATCAGGGTAAGGGTGGACTGCTATAGTGGCTTAAATGCATATGATTAACAAGGCCAGATGGTATTTTGTGCTAAATTGCAATCACAAACAATTGGCGTGCATTTTTTCAAAACAACTTGCTTATACAGCTATCATGCTCTGCAGACTGGGTATTGGGTGCGCACGACTCATTAGAATTTGTTAATAACTACAAGTTTTCCAGAATTCTTTCAATTTGCTAACACTGTAGTTATTTGTGATACATTACATTCATTATTTCTTGTAATGTTAATTTTTTATGTAAAAAAAAACTAAATTAGAACAACCTCCATTGACTGTCATCACATCTGCCTGTGGTTAGCTTTTATCACCATCTCAAATTGGAAGATTCTCAGCAACGTTTTTTTTACAGAAATTAAATTTGGAGCACCAATACATTATGTTGACAGCACTAACCTTAGCAATTATAATACCAAAATGTTGTATTGTTGAACAGACAAAAATAACTTTGACTGTTTTCTTCTGGCAAAGACTTTTCATTCATAAACTATTAGGGGCCAGTGACTTGGTGATCCAGAATTTCTAAGCATTTCTCGTAGCTCTTTATAGCATCATCATACTTTAACTTATAGAAGCATTGGCCAACTGAGAATTGGTATTTATTTTGATGTTATTGAGACAAAATAGGTTTGAGCCACGGAGAAAGCCCTTATTTTGAAATACATCCAAGGCCTCTTGATAATGCTGCAGGTTTAAAATAGCAGCGACCAAAGTCAAATAACAAATCAAAACAACAAGTGCTTGACCTTCACATATTTGTTTGTATGAGCAAAGCTTTGAACATAGTATTAAAATCTTCATTTTTTATCTCTAGCTTTTCTAAACTTTGTAGATATTTAAAATTTCTCAGTTCTTGCAGTCTCGGTTTACCTAAACCACTTAAACTTTTTTATTTTTCGTACTTGTTCGTTGCATATTAAATCTTTTTCCGCCAGGATGATACAAATTGCACTGAGCAAATGCAAGTAGTGAAGACAGTGAAACATCAATGCATTAGAGCAGTGGTTCTCAACTGGTGGTCCATGATGATGCTTTGGGTGGCCCACAGGGCATTAATTATATTTGGTGATAAACTTTAATTATTGGCATATAATTTACTGAACAGTCAGTATAATAAAGTTTATTCAAGTTGTTGGGTAATTATTGTTAGCTGTCAGTTGTTTGATATCACTCCTCGAAATTCTGTATTAAAGGGATATATTTCAAGCTACTATGCTTGTTGTAGATGCTTTCCATATCCTTACTTAACAATGACTGGTACATGATATTCATTTAATTATGGGTCCCCTTCCCTGAAGGGGACACATATTGTTTTTGTCTATATTTTTTTTTTCTTTTTTTCTTTTTTCTTTTTTCTTTTTTTCTTTCTAACGCAGATTTGTTCCCACGTTTTGGTCAAGAAAGAATGGTTCAAACTTTTTCAAATTTACACACATTAAAGATATTGGTCTAAAGATGGTCCATGTAAATTTTGACCCTGTTTGATCCCCCGGTTCACCCACAGCCCCCCAAAACGTGAAATTTTTAGCGCGGCTATTGTTCCCACGTTTTGGTCTAGAAAGAATGGTTCAAACTTTTTCAAATTTACACACATTGCAGATATTGGTCTAAAGATGGTCCATGTGAATTTTGACCCCGTATGACCCAGAGGTTCACCCATAGGCCCCCGAAACATAAATGTGTCTAACGCCCGTTTGGTCAAGAAAGACACTGTAGGCAGAAGTACCAAGAGAGTAACTCACTGGTTTACGATAGCGGGAGGGCTCAGCTTGACGTCGGACAGACGTTTTACGACTTGTCGTTTCAGTGATTAGAAATCAGCTGTTTTGCACAGCAATGCTATGTCGTTTTATTAAGTGGTCACTCACATTTTCAGTTTTGGCGAAAGTTTTACACCTATGACGTGATTTAAACCTAATAACCGTGCTTCGGTTTTGTATATGTCAAGAAAAACTTTGTTAATAAAAGTTAAGATGAAAAAATTAACTTGAGTTTTGCCAAATAAATGTTTTTTAAAATGCTCGTTGTCAGGTTGGCTGCCGCATGATCATGGGTTACTTAAGGTCAACTAGTCGGTATTACAAACACAGCTCAGAACTTTCTTCATAACGTAGCGTTTTTTTTGACAATCAATTAAGGAGTCAATACTCAAGGCATGTATAAATTAGGCTTAACAGTATTGTTGAACACGAATGACGGTGTGCTATTGAAAACGGTGTCAAAAGGTCAAACAGTCGTTTGGCGTGTGCACCCTGAGAGGTTACTACTGGTCAATGGTACTCGTTTTGCGAAACAAAGTTAAATGAAAAACAATTTGTTATGTATACACTTGTAGCAAATTGCTTTTTAATTTACAGTGTCTGTAACACAACTGTTACAGCTTTCTAAAAAAATTGTGTTCAAAACCCGACCTTGGAGGACTATATCTGGGTCAAAGCAAGAGATTAGATTTAAGTCTTTGTTACGTTTTTTTAATTTTGTAATTACATGACAATAATAGTGCAAAAAGAATACGAACAATTTTTTTTTATTGTTGGGTTAATGCTTTCTAAAAATTTGTCCTTAAGAATGTAAAAATCACCGCAACATTTGTTTACTGTAAATCCGCACAAACGCGCGTGTTGGGACCCATCAGTTTTTGTTTACAAAAACAATCGTATGTGTAGATCAAATGATGTGTATAGTTAATTGGTAAATATCGTATAGAATATATAAAATGGAAGTATATCAGAAAGCCACTCTTCTAGTTGAACTGGTGGTCCATGGTCTGAAATGAGTTGAGAACCACTGCATTAGAGTAACCAAACACAAATGGAAATGTGGTCAAGATATTTGAAAAAAACTGGAAATCTAATAAATGACAATCATGATTTAACATGTATAATACATTGTGTAAGAAATTAATACAGTTTTTTATTTAGTATTTTATTTAATTCCACGGACTCATAAATATCAGGTTAGCTTTATTTGCTTGTTCTGTTTATCTTTCTGCTGGTAATCTCATTGTACTGTGTACATTAGCCTGAATGGTTCGGCTGTTTTTCTGGAAATTGGTTATAAAAACATCATATATTTACCATTGCTTTGGTTGTGAGAAAACAAATCGTGTAGATATAAATACCCGGCCATAGTAACATTTTGTTTAGAGTCTGGAATATTCACAGTGCTCAACAAAACCTTCACACTTGGATTCAATTTCAATGGAATCACCACAATTTTCATTTAATTTTTTTTGTTCTTTTAAATTCTTTACCACTTAAACATGCCTATGATGTAATAACAATGTGGACCAGAAATTTTAAAGCCTGGTCAGAATAAATGTACTTCGGCTTTTTTCTAGTTTGACTTTCCTAATAAGTAATGGCACAGTATGAATACCTTGTGATGTGTTGAGAAACAAACACAGGAATTTCAATACAGTAATGGAATTAGTGTTGTGTAACAACTGTTGTGTATATGGCAAATGCTGTATGTTGTTAACCATTAGGTAAAGTGTATCATTTATAAATTACAAGTACATAGGAAAGCACCCTTTATGTATCTTACTTTTTAACTTGTTGCTTAATCTTTTTGCAGTATTTTTTTATTTTTTGAAGGACACTTTGCTGACCTTATGTATAATATGAGCAAAACATCATCAATACCCTGCAACAAAACAACATAAGATGAATAATCACTGTGTTTGTCATAGGACAACAATACACACAGGTGAGACTTTAGTTTCGACTCAGTTATGTTGACATTAGAGTTTATTAAGTCCATGTATGTGCTGTGAGTTAAGCTCTTTGTGTTTTAGCAAATATTTACTTACAATATTAAGTGGCATCGCGGCCTTTGTTTTAGGGATAGTAAAAAAACTTTTGTGTTAGTTGTGAAATTTATTGGTGTTACAGTCCTCTTATTGTTTTGAGCTATTTTTTGAAATCATCACTTGCCGTCAAATGCGTCTGGTGTGAATCTTGCTTTAGTTTGAAATCATTCACCAAGCATAATAAGATGGAAGTTCAGCTGAAGTTCTGCTACAACACTTTTACCAATCTACTTCACGGGAGGGTGAGAAAATTTTATGAACTCCAAGAAAGTTATTACCTAAAAGCTTGCAAGTATGTTTTACTTGAACTAATATCACATTATGAGATAACATCTGCACAAAACGAAGATTTTAAATCGGTCTTAAGCGACTTGTATTTGAAACTTTCAAGTGTTCAACTTGAACTTGCAAGCTTAGCCAAGAATAAAGATGGATTGGTTCAACTTTTATTTCTTCAAAGTTTAATTTTGTTGAAAGCATCCTGTATGGGTAAAACTGCCAGTACAGATTTGCATAGTATCGGCAAAAATATTTTGAAGTTTGCCAATGCAGAAAGACAGGATGAAAACTTGAATGAGGTTGCAAACACAGTCCAAGTACAACTCATAACGATGATAAAATCATTTGAAGCTAAATTAAGTAATCTTTCTTTTGGTGAAAACGAAAATGGAGATTCTTTATTTGCTCTGCTTAAAGCAAGAAAACTTGAATACACATCAATAGTTACCTCCATTTTGGAAAAGTGTTTTGAGATTTTAGGTCGGCCGCCTTGTCAATATGCATTAGTGGGAGAGAGGTCAATGATTGCTTTGAAACTTATCAATCCTTATTCAGATCTTCAAAATTTGTTTGTTCTAGAAACCCCAGAAGTTAAAGGCCACAGACAACTAATAAAAACATATTTTAAGAACTTGTCACTTATTTTTCATGTGGTTTTGTGCTTGGGTGATGCTGTTGTTTTGCCCAAAACTTTTGTCACAGGGGTTCTAAATGATTTATTGGATGGCCAAGTATATAACTACCTTCCTATTCAGTTTCTTAAACCAACAAGGCAACTAGACATGTTCGCAGACCAACTAAATCTCCCACCACCTATGTTAACATTCGAAAACTTTAAGAACCATTCTCCTTTAAATTATCGATGCAATGAACCTGCCGTTAACAAAGATGTGGTTTTTCTATCTGGTGATGAAGCATTATTCACAAAACTTGAGGCAATGCAAGAGCAAACTTTACCATTTAATAAGGAACTTAAAGATGATTGGAATGCAATTACATCATTGACAAGTCGCAAATACAGAAGGAGTGTAAAAAATATTGACTTAAATTATTTGATGTTATCCAGAGCTCGAAGATGCAAAGCAGCTGTTGACCAGATTTGTGAGATCAATACTATAGATGACAACATAGCATCCTGTCTTGAACTTATAAGTCTTGTAGCTGTTAATGTCCAGTTGAAGATGGATAGTTATTTGTTTGTTGGCTCAAATGAATCTGTGCCATCATTTGTTGAAATTGTGGGAACAGAAAATGCTGTCAAGTACCTCAAATGTGTTTTGACAATATATGACTTGGTGCTTGAACAAAATGACAAATGTTGGAAGAATGTGTTTGCACCTCTTGCTTATTATGAGCTGGGATTATTTAAAAAAGCTATTGCTGGCTGCAAGCAGTTGTCAGAAAACTGTGATGATGGTGATGAACTTTGGTTGAAAAACATAGTTTTTTATTCCCTCGTTCACTTAAAAAGTCCCAAAGCTGTTGACTTGCTTCTGGATATGGATTTGGAAACGCCATTTGTCAACCTTCTAGGTATGCTAATTTGTTTATTTTTACATTATAAAGTACCAATTACTTGACAACAGCTTGAATTTACCTGTTAAACACGTACAGGTCTTTTTACTAAAATCAATACCTTTTTAACTTTAATTCAAATGTAAGTAACATATGTTTTTGTACATAATTAGGAATAGGTTTTGATTGGTTACTTGACAAGCTTATTTTATCATACGCTCTTGTCATATACTTGTTTCCAAATAAAGATAACTACAGTGCATTCAGCCTTCATTCACCAATTATCTACTTTTTTGACTTAATGTGTTGTATTTTGGTCTGAGCATAGCTGAAGTGCTTTGCCACTGAAGCGCAGTTTAAGTTCAAGTTTTCAACTATTATTTCAGTGTAATGTTGTGCAGCAGTATTAGACTGGTTGATTGTCCTAATGCAGTTGTTAGCAACCTTTAAATGCCATTTGCTGATTTTTTGCCGTGTTAAAAACATAATCACTTTGTATGCCAACCCTTTTTGTGTGTAATAATGATATATGCCAGCTGTTATGTATATTAAACCAAAACTGGATAATTCTTACTTTCAGACTGGGTTTTTAGGTATTTACATCATAGTATGTATTTTAATAGTTCAAAATTTAAAAAGTACATAAATAGGAACTTCTAAATCACATGGTGTGCCATGAATAATCACCTTTCAGGCAATTAATGGTCACCTTGCATGCTAACCTCGCCACTTATGCCAGGGGTTGCTGACCGCTGTTCTAGTGCATTTGTGTTGCCATGTTTCATTTTACCCAATAAAATAAACAAAAGTTTTAGCTGAAATGATTTTAGTAATGTTCCACCAAAAATAACTGTGCGTTTTTTTGTAGATTCTATCCCCATTTCTTGCAAAATTAGTTTAATTTTGTGGTCATTTCTTTCATCAAGCAAATTAAGTAATAATCCCTATGTCAATTATGTGTGTTATAGTATCTTATCATATAAGTAATACACAAACACAATACACTATTACAGACAAAACTTATTTGTTTGTGTTTATATTCTAGATGCAAGTTTAGCAATTCATCGTGCACTGGTTGATGCCGAATGTCATTATATACAAGAAGACAAAGTTAAACTGTTGGTCGTGAAAGGAAAATGTTTTAAGTGGATGAAAAAACATTTGGATAAAGACTATTGGCTGGACCATATGGGCAAATATTTTCTGGAAACCAATTTTGATCACATTCAGCAGTTTCACAGATCTTTTATTATTTTTGAAGCAACAAGTGAAATGGCAGGCCCATTGCAAAACATTCATGTACCTAGGGATTTGCGAATTTCTGGTTTTAGATACAAACCAAAAATATTTTCTAAAGAGATGGACAGATTTGAAGTGAATATGATGCATAATCTAGAAACAGCAATTTCCGTCATGCAGAAGTCTCCAAACCGTTTTAGCTTATCTATAGCAGCCGGCAATTTTGCTTTAGCAAAAGCTTTTATGGAACTGGGCATGAATAATCATGCTTATGCTTATTTTGGAAAAGCACGAAAAATCTGGCAGACTTATAGATTCAAGAACTCAGTTGCACTGTGTTATTTAATGCAAGGCTTAGCAAAATATCAACAGCAGCAATACTCACAATCTTTGGATTGTTATAAAAAGGCATTAGGTGTGCAAAATGCTGAAACTAATCCACTTTTTCAGGTTAATTGTTTGACTATGATGGCTCATTGTTGCGACTTTCTAGCTGTAATTAAAGATGACTCGAACTTTCTTTATGAGATGGAACTTCATGCAAATAAAGTTAAACATATTAACGCAGCGAACTATGGCAGTGAATTTGTTTTGCTTCATGTCAGTTGCCAAATGTTAATTGGACGTTCGTTCTACAGTGAACAAGAATTTGAAATAGCACAGAAGTATTATGAAGATTCTATAGATGAAATAGCCAGGCTACCAGATTTTGAGGAGCATAAAAAGTTCTACTACTTCTGTATTTTTCGGCTGGGCTGCTGTTTCTGTCGACAGTCATTGTTTAGAAAGGCGCTCGAGCTTTATGAGTGCTCTCTGAGAAGTGGTGTATTTGAAAGCAGTGAGTCAAAATCTATAGCATTGTGGACTGCCACCTGTCTAAAATGCATGCGTCGCTTTGCTGATGCAGCAAAATATTACGGAGAATACTTGGATTTGTTGCAGGACAGTAATGAAAAAACAGCAGAGGACGATGAAATGGTTCAGCGCTATCAGGACATTGGTTTCACTTGTTTTCGAATGGGTGCCTACAAAGAGGCTCTAGAATGCTATGAAAAGCAACTTGCAATTTTGAAAAAACTGCAAAATGAAATTGAGCATGAACCAGATTCCAGTGTAGACAATAAATCTGATGATAGTGATAATGACGACGGAGATGATTATGAATTTGATATTGCTGTCTGTTATTTCCAAATGGCCAAGGCATACTATGAAATGGGAAACTACAAAAAAGCGAGGGAATTGACTTTACTTGACAAAGGCATTCTGGAAACAGACAAAGAGGAAAATTAGAAGGAAATTGCTGATTGCCACAAACTGCTTGGTCAGTGTCATTACGCTGAATCACAGTTTGTTGAAGCTGCTCAGGAGTTTCAATGTGAATTAGAAATCCGTGAACAAATAACACAGAAAATTGAGTTAGACCATTCCATGGCATGGTGCAGGTTTAACTTGGGAAAATGCTTCTTTGGACAGAAACAGCACAAGTCAGCTGTAGAAAATTTTGAAGTGGCATATAAAATATGGGAATTTTGCCATGAAACGCAACACACATCAGAGAGAAAGCTCTCAAAATGTCGGTGGTGGCTTGAAAAATCTCAATCTGCTTTATAGGTGTAAGTGGGGCTACAAAATATCAGAATTTGTTGTAAACATAATAAAAAAGTAACAAAATACAGACAAACTATGAACTATATTGTAAATCAAAAGTACCAAACTCTGGTCTGTCATGGGTTACAACAATGTATGGATAACTGCATTCTAAAACCATAAAAAAATGTAGTAATAAATAATGTCATTATATGGCTTTTTCTTGTAGCAATTTTATGTAACCCCAAATGGCAATCTTAAGCTGGTACATACATTTTATCCCGTATATTTCCCAAGTTGGTCATGCTAGATTTGTGCTTAGTGAATGCAGCAATTAAATCAAGCTGTTTTTAATGGGATTTTAAAATGAATATGTGTTTGTTTGTTTTTTGTATTTTTTTTACAAAATCTAATTTCAAATTTTTAGCTCCGTTGGTTATGACAACTTTATGCATTTTTGTTTGCTATTTTTACATGTAATTAAACGCCCAATCTGAAAATAGCGAGGCAGTTTAGGGAAAGAAGTATTAATACAAATTGTTGCCATCAGAATAACTATTGTGGTGTAGCTTTTTGTAAAAACAACAAATCTTTTTACCATTGTGAGATTGTTTTGTGTTTGCTATATTTGTTTTACAAAATAATTACCATGTTATATCTTAGGAGGCTTTATTAATACATAATCTTTTGTGTTTCAGAACTTCACCAATAAAAGTACAGACATGTAAATGCAAGATGCTTTAGTTGCACAGTCTGTAAACAACACCTGGACTGCATGAAGGCTTTGCAAGCTTGTTAGCCCCTATGCTGTTCGAAGTGAATCTTTTGAATGCTGCTCGCTCAAGAGAGGCTGCAATGGAGTTTATAATACGCATGAGCGAGTTTAACACGGTCCACCAACTTCAGCCGGATGAAACTAATTGAACATCAGTTGGAAAAGTTTGGTAAAATAAGCTTTTGTCTGTTTTCTTTGCAGTTAATCTTTTTTTAGGCTGTTAAAAAAAGTAAAACTTAATTAAACTTCATTGTTTCAATAAACGAAATTGTGCAAACAACAGCACAAAATGATAATATTACAATTTGAATTTCGAAAAAGTAAAGGCCCAATACCTAATAAGTTTGTTTAACGTTGAATTTTTCTGTAGTATTTATCTACTTACTGTTTACAGAGGCATGGATGGGTATAAAGTCTTGTTGAAGCAATTTAGTATAATTTTACAGCTATTAGGTTTTTATATTCATGAATTTGTGTGATATTACTGTTTTCTTTAAATTACTTACCTACTTCACTGGAAAAAAATTAACAATTAAAACTGCAAAACACTAAATAAAGTATTATTTTCAGCCGGTTTATCTATAGATTTTCTCTTGGTTATTGCTATGTCTGATTAGTTGTTATTGTTCTTTTATATACAGCAACTTTTTGCACTTTTCAGGCCTTCGAGGTTGAAAAGGCTGTGGAGAAAAAAAATCCACCTTTCGAAGAGAAACAACCCAAAAGAATAAAATAACTGTTTGTCAGTATCTTGGTTTGAATCAGCACTGCAGATTTATTCTTGCCTTGTGGTTATGGCGTAAACTTTATATATAGTCTGGAACTTTATATGTTGTCGTGTGTCTTCGTCGTTGCAGGGGGTATAATGATTAAAGTGTTGTTTTACCAAAGTTACGACTTAGCTATGCTGAAACGCTGTGACTTTTTTCGTTGTTTTTGTTATTTGTCTTTTATTGTATTAGTCCATTCGTTTCGAGAGAGATCTCGATTATTTTCATTCAAAATAATTTTCGCATACACAATGGCGTTGGTCCAAATGGTTTTAATCATATTAGTTTAGACAAGTGGTTCTTAACCAGGGCCCTTTCTTCCGGGGGGGGCGCAGGTGTAGAATCACCAAAAACATCCACTAAAAGCTGTTTTCTTTTTCAAAAAGCGCATCATTAGGTGTGTGTAACAAATAACTTTATTCCCTAATTTAATCGACTATTTTACTTTATGTTGAGGTTTTTCACGATTATGGATTCTTGTTTACTCTGTTGGACCTGTTTAAAGACGAAAGTCTTTTTCACGATTGCCACCTTTTGTACAGTCCTGATTAAGTTAAACTACTCTCACCCGCACGCTTGCAGTGTTCTTATTTATACTAGCACAAACTTCTGAATGTTATTTTTTTTACCGAACACAAGTTGTTTTCACGAAAACATTTTCTACTTGAAGTGGTGTAGTCTTGTACATGTGTTGCTAATTATTGCATTGCCTTTGTCCTGGAACCAGTTAACTGCTGCTGTTTGTTTGTTGTTGCAGGACTATCATAGATTAAACCATCCTTCTGTCTTCATAGAAAACGGCTGTGCTGACAACGAGCTATTCAAATTTGAATTATTCATTGCAATATTTCATTGCTGTTTGTTATTTTTTTGTGTGTTTTTTCTTCTTTTGGGTTTATTGTTTATGCTTTATTATTACTATTATTATTATTTATTTTTGTACTTCTTTGGACGTGTATAAACTAATATCCTTATTTATTTTAAATGACTAAATCAACTGCCAAAATACTCATCAATAATTTTAACTGCAAGTGAGTCCAAGGTTAACTATTAATGGCGACTAGGGATTTGTTGTGTGTTCTTCCTTCCGGCGCTTGAAACTATCCGGCAGGGTTTCTTTCGGTGGTTTCTTTTCCTGTCGAACCCCACCCTCTTTCCCTAACACGGGTGGTTAGATTCTAGGGCCCCCGCGACTGGTCCCACCATCGTTTCCCCCCCCAGTCGTGTTATACTCATTTTGCGCCACACTCACTTTCTTGTGAGCACCCGACATATAACGCCTTATAATACGGTGTAGCTGCAGCGCGTTGTACCACTTTCCACCAATTGTGCCCGACACTTTTTTGCGCTTCATAACGTTTTAACGTTGCGCAGCTATTTCCGGCTTGGTGATTGTTTTAGTGCAATTGTGTTGCTATGTTGTCTTTCACCAAGCGAAATAAACTCAACTCAACTCAACTCAAATTAGTACCAAACTCCAACATGTGTTTAAGTACCAAATTCCAGCACCCCATTTTTTTTAAGGAGGCCGCAGGTCTTACAGGGTTACTTAAAAGGGGGGCCACCAGGCCGAACAGTTATGTTTAGGGGATCACGGTCCACAAAAGGTTGAGAACCATTGGTTTAGCGAACTAACAAAGCTTTTATCCTCGCAAGGTTTCTTTCGGTGTTTTTTGTGTGTTGAATCCCGCCCTCTGTCCTAACACGGGTGGTTGGCTTTTTGGGTCGCCATTGACTTGCCCAACCAACGTTTACCCCAATCATGTTTTACCTACAGGTATACAGGGAGGGGGGGGACCCGCTTCCTGGCGAGCTCCTGTAACGTAACGCTTTGTAAAAGTAGCTGCAGCATGTTCAGTCATGATCCACCAATTGTACCCTCAACTTTGTTGCGCGTCGCATCTATTTCTGGCTTGGCCGCCGTTTTAATACAACTATGATGCAAGGACAATGCTATGTTTTCCTTTTTCACGCGAAATAAAGCTTACTGAATCTAAATTCTCGTTCGAATAAATGTCATATGTCTTAATGCAGTGGTTACCAACCTTTTTGACTTTGCGGCACCCTGTCAAAGAGATAAATAGTTTGCGGCACCCTGGCAAAACTGGATCAATTTTAAGAGGTTTGCAAATAACTGTGTGAAACAACACAGAATGAGTTGTACAGTATAGCGCGTGTAAATAAATGTTTATTTAAAAGTCAATGTGAAATTTGGGCTTGGCTTCTTGCACAAAGGTTTACCGCGGAGTATCTACTTACCGCCAGCGACTCTCCAGAATGAAACTGGGAATAACTGCGAGACGCGAAACTTAATTCACACTGAAACTCGGTTAAAAATAAGTAAATCCCGCACTTATGGGGTTAAAAGAAAGAATGGGTCGCAGTATTGCAATATCAATATCTCGCGACACCCTTGAGCATTGCAATTGGCACCCCGGTTGGGAACCACTGGCCAACAGACCAGTGGCGTGGCCAGGAAGGGGCCAAAGGGGCCATGGCCCCTCCCAAATTTTCAAAGTTGAGAAACTTTAATTTAGTGTAGTTTTGCCTCCCATCATTGTGGTTTAGTCTTTTCACTATCAAAAAATTTATAAGTTAACAAAAATGACTGTTGTCACCAAGTTGTGAGGTGAAATCCATGCTATTTGTATTTATGTAGACATCGAATAAATCAATAAAGCGTTTGGCTGTCCCGTCGAACCAAGGTTTGACAAGTCACGTGTTTGGTAAAAGCACGCCCTACGCCAAACATTAGCAAAAAGTTATTAGACAACAAACTATTTGGCCCCTCCCAAAATGTTCGTCTGCCTACGCCACTGCAACAGACTCGCTTTTAGTCGGATGGAATTAATTGAACATCAGCTGGAAAAGTTTGGTAAAATAAGCTTTTGTCTGTTTTCTTTGCAGTTAATCTAGTTTTGCGCTGTTACAAAATGTAAAACTTAATTAAAATGCTTTGTTTTAATAAACGAATTTGTGCGGATGGCTAAACCTATTTGTGTTGTTTGGTTACAAATCCTAACTAACTTCGGATTCTTCCAACAAGCACTTGTGTCACAAGAACCAATCAAGTAACGCCACGTCACAACAGTTCATCCGCCAAGTATTCCAAGCTTTATGCCTCTCACAGTTAATCAATCGGCCTAAGGTGGAATTCACTGATTGGTGCAATAAAGCCTGCCATTGGACTGTTGAAGAGCGCCTATGTGACGTTTAAGAAGCAAGCGTTCTGATTGGTCGAAAGAAAAAGAAAAAAATGAGGCCACCTTGTTCTGCGCGTTCGATTTGTCATTCTCTTGAGCAACGTGGTGTAGGTAGCTGTCTTGATGGGAGACTGACAAAAAGACTTTGCAGCGGAGAATAAACAGGTAATTTGCGAGTTGTAAATCAACTTGTTAGGTGTCTTTGCAAAAGTAAATTCGGGTGCACACTGGTTTACTTCACACTGATACCTAGTTATATGTTATGCGTTTATGTTTAATTTACTTCTCGAATACACGATACTGCTGTTGGATCATTTTGTTTCAGGTCGTCGGATGACTTCGGCAGTTGATTGGTTGGACGCTGAAACATCGTTCTTAAGGACTTCGTTGGCACGCAACACACTTCCAGAAAACAGGCTAGTAAAAGTATATATAGACGTTATCTATGTTAACTTGTGTCACGTAATATTAGATGTAGGCACCAACATGGGGATATAGTATAAACGTGCACTTATCCTGTCTTCGCATGTTGGTATAATTAAGCTTTTTGTAATGAATATTATGTGATGTCAAATTCCTGGTACTGCTTATATTTTGTTTTGCAGACAATTACTGGAGGCGGAGCGATCAAATAAAATGGAAAGATCGGAAAGACCTAATTAAGTTAAGTAACCAGAAAGTTAAATGTGATGTTGCTTATTTGGCGTTCCCTGGTTTGTAACGGTCGTTTGTTTTGAGTTTAGCGTACTAGTTGTGAGGCAGGAGTAAAGATTAGAAACGTTAACAAACGGAGCGTCAAATATGCACTAATATTATTTTATTTTTATTTCTTTAACCAACAGTCATCGAACTTTAATATTTACATTGTTTATTTCAGATCTCCCGTTTGCGGTTAAGACACTGGGGAATGAAATCGGCATTGGACTGATCACTAGATGAACGGGAACTACATACATCGGAAAGATTTAATAAGTTAAGTAACCAGAATTATGTTAAATCTTTCGATACAAAGTAACACAGAGTAAGCTGAAGAGCTGTGAGGCAGGAGTAGAGTTAGAAGTGGTTAATTTTATATAACTTTATTTTGTATGCACTAAAATTTGTCAGATATTAATATTTGTGTTTTTGCTCCAGAGCTCCTGTATGTCGTGAAGGCATCGGGTAATGGAAACGGATTTGCGCTTGAACTGGCCATTGGATGATTTGGAACTGTATACACAGGTAACCTACGTGTCAAGGCAAAGCTAAATAAATTATATTCTTTTAGATGTATGTTTTGCTGTATAAAGTTCCAGTTCGGTAGTTTTTACGATAAAAAGTTTACAAATCAACCAATGAATTAAATAAAGGGAATTAATACTATTTAGTTGTGACTCTTTAGCCGTTGCTGCAACGAATAGCAAGCCCGTTGTTGTTTTTGCATGGTGTTTGTGCATGTCGCATTTCATTATTTTGCATGTCACTTGTGTGTGGAGCTGCTATTCAGTTGTCAGCATCGGTTAAATCATTCGCACCAATATTGGTATCTTTATGAAAAGGGTTCGTAACAATTAATGCGTATAGTCTAGTTAAATATTCTTTTTTCTCAAATTAAATTGCTGATGGATAACCGGGTGTGCATGAAAGTATGAAATTGCATTCTTTCGTCTCTTGTATGTTTCTGTTTCAGGAGCTTAGATGTCGAGTGAATATTTGCAGTTCATTCTGTGGACGATGTTGGCCACAAGTTGAAGCACTACTATCATATTCAGACTTTGAACAACAACAATACAATTTGGGGACGATCTTCAACCAGACATTCTCGACGCTCTGTTCCCGAAGGATAACTTACTTTCCCGAGAACTTCGAACTTGTGTTTAGTTTTCGCATTTCTGTGATCGCTCAAATAAAACCAACTTTGTGTATAGAAGTTACAGCTACGTTTGTATCGTAATTATATTTTTGCGTTTTGTCGTTTCTTGTAAGTTCTAACATAATAAAATATTCATGTAATTTAGTTTTCTTCATCGTCAATTTTGTGATGCTTACTTCACATTATTTTGTTATTGTTATGAATTATACCAAAAATTTTGTCATGCGTACAGACATTGCTGAATGTTTATTTCAATGTTGCTTACTTTTTGTGTACGTTTCACTCTTACTTAACTAACTAATAAACTTTGTTTTCCCTTAATTTGTTAACACATAGCGCTGGGTTTATTTTAGGCGTATTTCTTTATTTTATACTATGTTCTGTTTTAGGTTGCATATTTAATGATTATAAATTGTGTCTTTTTTTGTAATATTATTGGTTTTGGTCTTTGTTTGTACTTTCCATCTTTCTTTATGGTATGTTTTTAAGATATGCTTATTCTATGCTATAATCCAGGGGTGGGCAATCTTTTTCGCACTGCTGACCGTTTTTGAAACTAAATTTTCATCGCGCACCGGTCTTCAAAAATAACTACAAATATTTATTATACGGCCCGGTAACGAACTCCCGCGGACCGGTGGTTGCCCACCGCTGCCATAATCTATACTATTAAGATTACCGTTTTTTTACATTTTTATGTCATTTTTATTTTTCCATATTTTTTCTTCCCATATTTCCGTATTGTTAAAATACAATTATTTTGGTTTTCAAATGTAGACTTGAATATAGGGTTTATCGAAACGAGAGGAAATCTGTCAAAGATTTGGACCTTACCTTGAGACTCTTCCGGTGGGCTTAGACCCAGAATTCTCGTACTCCGATATTTTAAAGTCTAAAAAACACAAGTACACTTTTTAAAATACTTTAAAAACCAAGTTTTGTAGCCTTCCTACATCAGTAGAATCAGCTTCTCTGCAAGCTACGAGGCAGCCTTCCTGTGAGACTTTCTGTGAACTTCTATCCAGCCATTCGACCTTTCAGAGGTTCGAACCAGTGAATTGGAGATTTACTGCCTGCCTGTCTGCCTTACTCTCAACCTAACTACCTGCCTGTCTAACCACTATACTAACGAGCTGCTTGCACAACCACTAAAAAATCGTCTACATGTATGGTCCTCGTGTTCAAAATAGGTAAGAAAAGAAATCGATATCATTAAGGAAACACCCCCTCTGCGATTTCGTGTCCTTTGTGGTCTAATGGTAAGCTGCTTGTTCGATAGATCTTATGGTTTGTAGTTCTAACCCTGTCCCAGAATTAGTTTTTTTTTCTGGAAGGAATCGCCAACTTCACAACTGTGTCAGTTTTTGGTGGGTTTGCCGTCACCTCTCGTGGTGTAGCGGTTAAGATCCTGTCCTCAGATGCTGGAGATTTGGGTTCGAATTCAAAAAGCTACATCGCTGCTTTCTTTTTGGCTGAACCCTAGAACCGAAAACACATAAGGACCACTTGAAGCTGGGAATGCCGTCACCAACCGTGGTGTGGAGGTTATTTCCTTGCTTCTTAATCCTCTCACCACCGTTCGAACCCCGGTAAAGTTAAACTCTGCCCCGGTAACCGATAACACACTTCAGGTTCGAACGTTGCCCCCCTGATAAAACTCACTGGTGACCCTCGTTGATTGAGGTCTCTTCCCCCTCTGATCTCATCAATCGCTCCTCTAAGTCACCCATGGGCCTAACCCATTTCCAAGGTCCCCCAAATGTTTCTAACTGGCTTCAATGCCTCCCATAAGCGAGCGAATCTCACGCTGATCGTTCAAACGCACAAATATTTTGTTCATTGACATACGAATCGACGAAAAGAACAAGTCATAAGTCAGTTTAGCCCTTAGACCGAAGGGCGCTTGCGCGGTGTAGTGGGTAAACGCAAAGAAGCGTCAGTTCGAATGGGTGGTTCGAATCCAAGTCGTCGCCCCCCCCCCCACCCCCACCCCACTGGGAAATGGCTTGCGCCGAAGGCGCAGGCAGGGCCCGAAGGGCCCCCCACCTCCAAAGCGCCCCCCTCCCCCTCTCCCGAGCAGGGCCCGAAGGGCCCTCCACCTCTACAGCCCCCCAATAGTGTCTTAAAATACTTCTATACAACATTCCCCACCTATTTTTGTTGTATTATATTGGGCGGTTTTCCAAAAAAGTGCAAAAGGCCCTTTAATTGTGATCTCATTTAGATAGGTCTATGGTCTTGAGGTTTGAGAGTGGAGTGACACATGTAGATGATGGGGAAAACTTTAGCTCGCTGACGGCTTATGGCCATTAGCTTCGGCTTAGAGCCAGGGAAGCGAGTGATGAGATATTACAGCGGGAAAAGACCTCAATCAACGAGGGTCACCAGTGATTTTACACAGAGGGGCAACGTTCGAACCCGAAGTGTGTTATCGGTTACCAGGGCTGAGTTTATCTTTACCGGGGTTCGAACGGCGGTGAGAGGATTGAGAAGCAAGGAACTAACCTCCACACCACAGCTGGTGACGGCAAACCCTGCTTCAAGTGGTCCTTACATGCTTTCGGTTCTAGGGTTCAGCCAAAAAGAAAGAAGCGATGTAGCTTCTGGAATTCGAACCCAAATCTCCAGCATCTGAGGACAGGATCTTAACCGCTACCCCACGAGTGGAGACAGGAAACTAACCCAAAAATGACACATTTGGAAGTTAGACGATTCCTTCCCAAAACAAAAGCAAATTTGGGGAGAGGATTAGAACAACAAACGATAAGATTTATGGACCAATCAGCTTACCACTAGACTACAAGGGACACGAATTCACAGGGCGGGTTTCCTTAATGATATCGATTTCTTTTCTTACCCAGTATTGTCTTAGTTTTTGGACACACTGATCATATATGTAGACGATTTTTAGTGGTTTGGCAAGCAGCTCGTTAGCATAGTGGTTAGGAAGGCAGGTAGTTAGATTGAGAGTAAGGCAGGCAGGTAATTTCCACGTCACTGGTTCGAACCTCTGAAAAGTCATAAGGTTGGATAGAAGTTCCATCAAAAAGTCTCACAGGAAGGTTGCCTCGTAGCTTGTAAAGAAGCTGATTATAGTGATGTAGGAAGGCTGCAAAAATTTTAACTAACTTAGTTGTTTTTTTGACCAAGTGTGCTACACGTTACTTGTTGTAGTTGGCAAGCGGAGTACGAGAATTCTGGTTCTAATCCCACCGAAAGCCTCAAAATCTGTTCATAGGAAGTTGTGTAAGGTCCAAATCTTTTTGCTCTTACGTTCTAATTTTACAGATTTTTGTTAGTTTGTTGACCTCTCCCAAATCCAACATTTGAAAACCACAATGATTGCATCATTCTTTTATGCGACTAAAGTGTATATAAATGGGTGCAATTGATGTGGCCTTCATATCGCTGTGATGGCATGAGCATTTGCCGAAACGTTTGAACAATAAAACATGTCGCTTTTAACGTCTATTTTGGCTGTTATTTTCACCATTAAACAATAATTGTAATTTAACAATACTGAAATATTGGGTCTAACAAGAATAAATATGGTAAAACAGCTTTAAGCCAAATGAGGATAAAAATGTAACAAACGGTAACCTAAACTACTAATAGAAGCATATTCTAAAAACGTACAATAATGAAAGATGAAATTTACAAACAAAGATTAAAACAGAAAAAAAAGACACAATGAGTCGTTAAGTATGTAACCTAATATAGAATATAACCAAACAAAATAATTAACAAGGAAAAGTGAAACGCCCACTAAAATCAGCAACATTTAAATAAATATTCAACAAGGTCTGTACGAATGGCCAAATTTGGTTACGTTAACAAAAATAATATAAGCATCACAAAGTTAACGATAAACAACAACTATATTACATAAATATTTTAGCATGTCAAGATTTCACAAGAAACGACAAAACGCAAAAAATATAATTACGATACAAATGGAGCTTTAACTTATAGATACACAAAGTTTTATTTGCGAACACAGAAATGCGAAAAACAAAACACAAGTTCTAGGGAAAGATTGTATTTGGGTGCTGTTTCGAGTATGAATATGACAGGAGTGCTTCAACTTGTGGCCAACATCGTCCATCTAAACTCCTGAAACAGAAACATACACAAGACAAAAGAATGCAATTTATACTTTCATGTAGATAACATAATAATCGCAAAATATAACCTGAAAGCTAAACAGTGTGCATCAGGATTTAATTTAAACAAAAAAGAATATTTGACAAGCCTATACGCATTAATTGTTACGAACCCTTTCTATAAAGATACCAATATTGATGCGAATGATTTAACCGATGCTGACAACTGAATAGCAACTCCACACACAAGTGACATGCAAAACAACAAATGCGACATGCACAAACATCACGCAAAACAACAGCAGGCTTGCTATTCGTTGCAGCAACGGCTCAAGAGTCGCAACTAAATCGTATTAAACCCCTCTAATAAATTCATGGGATGATTTGTAAACGTAATTACCGAATGGTACTTATGCGGAAAAAACGTACATCTAAAAGAATATAATTTATTTAGCTTTGCCTTAACACACACCTGCGTATAGTTCCACTTCATCCAATGGTCAGTTCAAGCGCAAATCCGTTCCCATTACCCAATGCCTTCACGACATACAGGAGAACTGGAGCAAAACACAAATATTAATATCTGAATTTTAGTGCATACAAAATATATTTATAAAATTAAGCACTTCTAATTCTACTCCTGCCTCACAGCTCTTTAGCTTACTCTGTACTACATTGTATTTATAGATTTAACATTATTCTGGTTACTTAACTTATTAAATCTTTCCGATGTATGTAGTTCCCATTAATGATTAATCCAGTGATCAATCCAATGTTCCAGTGCCTTCACCTCAAACGGGAGATCTGCAATGAACAACGTAAATATTAAAGTTCGATGAATCTTGGTTAAAACCAATAGTACATATTTTAACCCTTTTAATCTCTACTCCTGCCTCATAGCTCTTTAGCTAAACTCAGAAACTTGTAAAGGAACCTCAAATAATTAACACTAAATTTAACTTTCTGGTTACTTACCTTAATTACGTCTTCCGATCTGTCCATTTTTTTCTCCATGTTCCAAACTCACCACTGGGGCTTCAGTTCCGTTCAGATCCGTTGGATGGTTGCAAGATTGTCATTTAGTGTGACCAAACCGGTTTCACAATTATACCATTACAAAATGCCCTTATCCGTTTTAAGATTTAAACGTTTAAAATGATTTTAGAAGGCCGTTTATGCGCGTAATAAGTAACCCAGAACCTTTAAAAAATCCGCAAAAATAATATAAAGGGCCGTGCACACCCTCGATATTATATAATGCGGCGAAAAAAATCAAGTTCAGAATAAAAAAGAATAAAAGGGGAGAGAAAAAAAGTAAACAAAAAATAATAAAAACAAAACAAGGTTCTGGGTAAGTCCCTAAGTGTTTTAAAATCGTCCCAAGCATAAAAATTAACAAACCGGTTATGTCAATATGACGTCATACAGTGCCATCGTCATCAATCAGGCGGTTGTCACGACATTGTGATGTAACAGCTGCAAAATATGTCAGTTGTAGTTATACAAAGTGTAGGTAAACATCAATGATTTGTTAAAATATATAAAATTAACAACATAAATTTACCGTATTCCATATAAGGTTGGTGTTACGATTATCAATATATTTCTATATTTAAGTAAACTAAATAATTTAAGTGTACCGAAAGGGTTATACCGAATATAACCTGGCGCGTACTAATTCATATGTGAGTGTGGCCTGATAGAAGTATTTGTCTTAATAGATTGTAAACAGCTTTTGAGAGAAATTAACTTTAACACTGGGAAGACAAATGCACAACTACAAACAGTAATACTACAGTGAGCTTAATAAAACTTTTGCTTTACGTGAAGAGTTAAAAAAGGCATAAAACGCTGAAACCAATCTACCTGAGGCAAACGCAATTGATCACACGGCTTCCAGTAGTTGTCTGCAAAACAAATTGTAAGCAGTACCAGGAATTTGACATCATGTAATATTTATTAGTTATTACAAACACTTAACTATACCAACATGCGAAGACAGGATAAGTGCACATTTATACTATTTCCCCATGTTGGTGCCTACATCCAATATTACGTGACACAAATTAATATGGATAACGTTTGAAAATACATTTAACTCGCCTGTTTTCTGGTGTGTTGCGTGCCAAAGAAGCCATGTTCCGTAAGAACGATTTTTCAGCGTCCAACCAATCAACTGCCGATGTCATCAGACGACCTGAAACAAATTGATCCAAAAGCAGTATCGTCTATTCGAGAAGTGAATTAAATAAAATAAACGCCATCAGTGCAAAGTAAAAAAAAATCGTTCTTACCCGTGTCTACTTCTGCAAAAACACCCCCATTTAGTTGATTTACGACTTGCAAATTACCTGTTTATTCTCCATTGGTGATGAGCACAGCTGCCTTCATCACGCACGAGTTGCTTAAAAGGAATGACTGATCGGACGCGCAAGACAAGGTGGCCTCATTTTTTTCTTTTCTTTTGACCAATCACAGCGGTTGCTTCCAAAACGTCACTCCCGCGCCCAGAAACCGACCAATCACAGAGCTGATAGAAGTAATCAGCAAGTCTCGTCTAAAAATGCTGAGAAAAACTTATTTCCTGGAGCAACATTCTTTGAAATAGGCACGTGCCGTGTTGTGACGTAATTTGAGCGCATTTTATCTGTAATAAAACGCGCCATGCAGGAATAAAGAAGAAAAAAATGACGAATAGCTGTTATTTTTGGCAGTTTACAGTCAAACAGTTTACGCGTTTTGTTTCCTAGCGAAACATAAATATTTAAAAGTCCAACTTGGTGTGCAAGTAAAAACTATCCGTTGTCGTTACTCTACTATAAGCGTTTGTTATTTCCACCGAACAATTTTAATTGCTTCAAAATCCAAAATGCGAATTTGTTTTTCAGTTTTTCTGTGGCTTACGTTTTTCATTTTGATATCACTTCAAAATTATTAGCTGACATTTGAACTGATATGATTTAAACTCGCCTGCTTTTTAACTTAGCCACACAAGGTGGTTTGCATCATATGTTAAGCTTAGTTTGTTTCAGGCATAATTTGTTGGATTTTGTTTTGGGTCGAGTTGCGTGACGTCACATTCCTAGTCGTTGCAATTCGCACGGTATCCGGCACTTAACGCACCGGTCATTTCGTTTATCCCATGCAAGCAAGGGCGTCCGCAGGAAAAAAGACAGGGGAGGGCAAAACTATCGTCACATCGCCGTTCGATAAACGGTATTCAGAACAAAAATCATCTGACTGTCCTACTCATTCTTGCCAATCCCAAAGTTGCAAAAAAATACAATAAACACAATATTAAACATCACTGAAGTATGTGGTAGGTTGGCAAATACTTTTTAACGGAAGTAAGATTTACATTGACGAACCTTATCAGATGTATCAACAAATACAGTGAAGATATCACATAATGCCTGTTTGACACATCCATCAATGACGTAATAATATGCTTGTTACCGAACTATTGTTAAGTAATAATGTTCGATTCATTTAATTTGTTGTAAAACCTTATTCTGTTCTGTTACAGTTACACTTGTAATAAGGGGTGGAGACCCACGACGTCTTCCATTTACGTTCCAGGAATAGTTTTTGTATAACACTGTGTGAATGTCTATTGTGTTTTGTTGTAAGTTGCGGATTTTGCGACCGTTTGAGTTTTTCTTTTTTCCAGAGGGGGCACGTGCCCCCTCTTGCCCCCCGCTGCTGACGCCCATGCATGCAAGTAACGCAGCGAAAACAGGGAATATTTCGTTTAAAATCAACAAAAGTGTTGTTTCTACGACGCACATTCGACGAACGTAAATCTACGAAAATATCATATTTTAAGGCTTAAGCTTTGAAAACCGCCCGTTACTTTTGTAAAAACATATATTGTGCATATTTATGTGTTTGCAATACTGTTGTTTGATTTCTTTATCGTAAACAGACACAAGAATGGTTGCAAGACACCAATAAAATGCTGAAAATCTTTTATTAATTTACTAAGTTTGAAAAAGAAGCGAAATATAATTGCAGGGACCGATAAAAAAGGCCAAGATAAAGTCAACGCAATCATTACAACAAAAAAGACGGATATGATTATGTAAAAAATAGAGTAGACTACATGAATAAATAATATAAATACAACGATAAAAAATAACTTCACCGCAATACGTAGAAATAAATAGAAATGCTCCAACTACTTTAAGGCTTGTCGAATTCGTCCACTGAAAATTCCGCATATGGAATAAATGTTTTCCACTTCGGGGATTTGAAGATGTTTTTCGTATTGCTTTTTGAATTTATTAAACTTCTGCAAAAACAGTTTGTTCAAATCTACCGATAAAATAATGAATGGAGTTTCATATTCGTTTATCACAGTACGCCAGGCCCATTAGAGGCGCCAACCGAATCAGCCAGTCATCAAGCATTCACCAAGGCGTAGACTACAAAAATCTAGCCTGCGGTGGGATTCGAACCCACGACAGGAGTCTTTCCACAACTCGCGCTCTGCCAACTGAGCTACGCAGGCTCAGTGGGAATCCATCGAAAGAGAGACGTGATCGCTGGCCTACATAAAAGCTTCAGGGCTGCTCTCAGTTATGAACTGATGTTCATTTTAGGATTCGTTTGTGCACATTTTAAAATTGCCTACATTTAGTTACTTATAGTTGCGAAAGCCCTCTCTTAGTGATTACTAGCTGTTAGGTCTGTTTTGATGCAACTTAAAGCAGTCAAGTAATAATTTTAGCTTTTGGATTCGTTTTGCTCAGTTAAATTTTTAATTTGACGATCCAGTGTGAAAATAAACTTAGTTTCACTTTGCAAGTGCAACTTTAACTCACCCTAAGATCTTTCTTGTTTTGTTTCTGTCTCACGTTGAGTAAAGTATAAAACAATTCGTCAGCGAACACTTTGAGGTTTTGCAAGCAGGCATCGGTAACGGCTGTCTCATTACACGTCTGCAAGTGACAACAAAATTTATTGTATTTAATAAATCTCTTTATTATTACATTGTATTTTTCGACAATCAGGCGGCAGTCCGAGAAATGAAAATTGCCCTTTGTCGTTCACGGGGTTCGAACCCACGATACTTCCGGGGACGAATCCCGATCAATCTCTTTATTATACACAAGTTTCCTCTAGCTTTATGGTAATGAGGATTTTTTTTCCAAATTTGTTTTGTAAACCATTAGCTTGCTTTAATAAATTGTGATTAAAACAAGGGAAGTTTTCTTACCGTTCCTCCCTTCGTATTGTCCATGACCAGTTCGGGCTTTCGTACGGTGCAGTCCATCTTGTTCTGCAAACAAATTTTTTCCAGGTTAGCAAGAAAAACACCATAACAATAGAAGTAAAATATGTGGACAAAGAAAAAAGTAAAAAACCTAAACAAAAACTTCTCAACACTTAAAAGCATTAGTTACAATAACTGATGATTAAAAAAAGTGGTTTATTAAACAAAATATATGTCTACGGTAACGTTATATTTAATAACCTAAAAAAAAACTATTGCAAAGCGTCCGATTTTTATATTTTTAGTTTCGTTTTTTAAACACAAAACTTTCCAAACCAACCAGTACATTTATTTCAAATAAGAATTTAAATTACAAACTGAACAAAACAGCAATTTATAAATTTACCCCGGTTATGTTGCCTATGAGTTGATCGTAATACTGCGATAATCGGTAAAGGTTAAAAGCCAGAATCAGGCCTTTCTTATAACCGCGACGACCTTTCTTGACAAACAGTTTCTTCATGTATTGTTTCACTACTTTTGCAACAGGGTTTTTCAACTGAAAAATGCAAAAAGGGTGAATTTATAAATTGATAGAATCAGCAAACTTTATAGACTATAGTAAAACTTTAAAGTGAGATATCAAAACGATCAGAAACAAAACAAAATTTAGGCAACGGAAATACTATGACTATGTTTATTATGTGTACGCTACAATACTTATCAACTATGTCCTCTGATGGCACGTTTCAGTCGAGTCATATTTGCAACGGCATTTAAAAAGGCCGCTGTTCGGCGCATTGCAAATTTGTTACTGATCAGTCAATACGTTAATGTCCAGCCTATATCACGGTACGCTAGGCCCATTGAAGGCGTCATACCGAATCAGTCGGTCACCGAGCATTCACCACCATATGGCAAGGCGTATAAGCCTATAGGCTTAAATAATCTACGGTGGGATTCGAACCCACGACAGAGTCTTTCCTGGTATATAGTTTTGTTTTTTTAGTTCAGCGCAGTGCAACTTTTCGCCAAATTGTGCGTTAAGGTAAATTCAGCAACCCAAATCTATCGGCAATGTTTTCAAAAAAATTCAGTCGCAAAAATGGCCTACCTTTTCATGTTTGAATATGTTTCTTCTATTTCAAAGTTTTTCCTTGTACATTGCAACACTTTTTCGCGATATGGTGATTTTCTTCCTATGAGCGCAACTGCAAAGCAACGGCAAAATAATAGCAGCAAGAAATACGACAGCGAATCGAGGAAACATTTTGCTTCGTTTCGATAATCTTTTCTACCCGCAGATAATGTCGATTGGAATAAATCCGTTTGAATGATGAAATGGTGACTTGTCCTCGCTTTTATAATCCCGCACCGAAAGCGACGGTTCCCTAAATTCGAATCTGTTTCCTTTTCTGTTTATTTGCCCAGAATTTTGCGGTTTCAACATTTTTTAGCAACACGCCACACAAATAGACGCACACGTAAAATTTTCGATCGCTAATTTAACGCAAATACGTCAATAAACAAATTCTGAAAGTAAGTTTTGTTAACATTGTTTAAATTTAACAAAATTTTTCAAGCGTTATCTGTTCCGGGATTTTTTCGCAAAGTTTGCTTAAAATGAGTTTCTTTTTCATATGTGTTCAACTTTTCGATACATAAGCGGGCGATGTCGTAAGTTAATTTTCAAACAAGTTTCGTGCCTAAAACACACACACGGCAGATGTGTTAAGTTTGCAGTGGCGACAGACCGGGGATTTCCCCGTCGGTCAACAATAAAATAATATTGACCCATCGACATCATAAGGCGACGCAAGGGGAATCCCCACACGGTTTTTCCGCCAGTCGTTTTGGAAACATTATTTCAGGTCAGCGTGACAAGTCGGTTGAATGCGGCCGGATATCCTTGGTCGACAACTGAAAACGAACCGGGGTGCTTTTAGCGAAAATTCTTCTTCTTTGGTTTTTGATACTCGCCGTTTATTTTAGCCTACAATTTTATAGGGAAAAGAAAAACAATATTATTCCTTATTAGGTCCTTATAACGATGGAACATAAGAGTTTCACTTATTTGTAATTGTGTAGTTGGTCAAATTGCAAAAAAACAAACAAACTTGCTATTGGGTCCTTTTGTCAGCGTTTGTCAACCGAGCGTTTTTGATTTAGACGTTGGCGACGTCTGACACTGTAGGCCTGTAAAACAGGAAAATTAACTATTTGGTTGATAAATAAATAGGATTCTAGTAATGGTATCTTCTAACCTAAAATTTGAGCCACGTCGCAGCTGGTTCAGAAAATCTTCGTTGTATTTTCCTAAAATGTTACAGACAAAAAGGATATCACATTTGCTATCATATTTATTTGTCGCCATATTAACCGGTTATACCTCCATTTAGCTTTTTTGTAAAACGCAACTAGCCATGGCTAGTGAACTGCAACAATAACTTACTTGAAACTCTATGACGTCACAAAGCAGTGATGTTTGTTTACAAAAAATATGTAGTAATACAGATGACCCTACGCCAGTGGTTCCCAACCAGGGCCCTTGCCCCCCCCAAGGAGGCCACGAGCTGTGGTCCGGGGGGGCACGGGTGTAGATTCACCAGAAACACCCACTAAAAACCATTTTCTTTTTAATATTATTCCCCAATTTAATCGACTATTTCACATACTATTTGTTTATAGTGAGGTTTTTTACAATTACGGATTCTTATTTACGCTACTGAACCTGTTTAAAGTCGAAACTAGTACCAAATTTGAACACGAGATTGCCATTTACATTTTTAGGGGGGCCACAGGTCCTGTAGGGTTACTTGAGGGGGGCCATGAAGCCCAAAAGTTACTTTTAGGGGGCCACGGTCCACGAAAGGTTGGGAACCACTGCCCTACGCAATGACACGAGGTTTTTTGAAAACCTATTTTCGGCTTGGTGATTGTTTTAGCGTAATTGTGTCGCTATGATTGCTTTCACCAAGCGAAATAAACTCAACTCAATAAAATACCGAAAGGGGTAACGTTATAACAGCAACTTACATGTGGTGTTGTGATGAGCAAATGTCAAACCACAACTGAACGTGGAAATATATGAAGAGCAGACAAGTCGTTTCTGAGTGACGTAGCTGGCAGCGTAATAGAAAATGTTTCCATGGGTTAGTTCAGTCGATTAGAAAGAGCAGACTTGTTTATTGAAATGTCGATGTTGCTTGTTTCTCCTCTTAAGTCATGTTTTTAGAAACCAACCTGCAATATATGATTGTGTTTATAATGGGCTTCGATTGCAAAACAGATCTTCTGCACATCGTGTTACGTCATAAAGTGCTAATGTTTGTTTACAAAATCACTAGCACTACAGATGGACCGAACGCTAAGATACAACACCGAACTTTAAAGAATTATTGCTGGCGTGTTGGTCAGTTGGAAAAGTATTAATATAAATCAAAAATATATGTTAGTGTTATTATGCAAAGCATAACAATAAAGCCAAACTTGTTTTTCTCTTGTTATGATGGGTAAAAAGATGACAACATTTTGATTGCGGAGTATCGTTACGATGTGGTCTGGAGGGAGGTTTTGTATAAGTCTGCCAGGAAAAGCTCACTAGTTCGCTTAAATGTCGTTTCCGCTTGTTTTCTTCCCAATAAACCGTGAAAACTATTGGATGTTCCTAATCTGCGATATAAACACAATCAAGATAAGTTTACAAATGTGCACTAACCAGTGATTGTATAACTGTATTGCAGTAAGCTGATGTGTACGACGTAGAAGGCTTGTCCGATGATCTGAACCATGGGATTATGATTATGGTTGTGTTGCAACATGATTAGAGCTGTACTTTGTATGCACGTTCCTAAAAAGTGAATGAAATTTTGTAGAATTTAAAGTCAGCACATTTTTTGTCATTATTCGGCTATTTAACTCTTTGTCCTTCATTAACTTCTGTAATAACAACAAAAGCCCATTAATACAGACAATGCGCAAATGCCCTGATTCTATTGAAATAAATACCTGAAAGTCCATGGTTAATTGTGGAATATGGAAAGACTTGCTTGGCAGAGTGTGACTTCACAATGTAATGGCAGAGTGTGGCTTCACAATGTAATTCAGTGATATCATGAAAAAACTGTGAAAAATGCGCTGCATAATTAGTAACCATTAGATCGTTTTGGCATGAGACGAACCGAAATGGTGACGTGTCTCCGTATTAACGTCAGGAGAATATCTTCAGCCTAAATAAACGTCATGTAAACTAAACTGTACCATTCTGATCACTAACGACTAGAATCATGCAACTGATAATTACATCTTAGTATTACATCTGTTCTCACCGTTTCAAGTGACGTCATGGTTTGAAAGCCTCCCACCCAATCTTGAGGACACGTCATCATATTATGACACAGGTACGCAAGCCTGCCAGAAAAACAAACGGTAAAATGCAGGCAACTGGTTATGTTATTTTACTCAACGTAAACTTACGTATGGTTGTGTGATATGAATGTAGACAAATAATAGTTAACATTGGTGGTTCCAATCACAGTTGCCTGAAATTCACTCCACCCGCAGCGGAGATATTGAGCTATTACACAAAATAACTTAAATATTTAAATAACAAGGTTAGAACTTAATCGTCAGCAGTCGCTAAAGTTATGAGAAATATTATAAACCACAGTAATTTGTCCACAGACAGTCTCGTAAGGTTGGTAGTCAACAGTCTCTGGGTCTGAGAGCTATATTTCAGTGGTGGAACAGTTGTCGATGCGTTGTGAAGTGGCTGCATAGAAAAACATCCATAAGAAATAAGTGAATCAATTAGTTTGAAAAATGTATAAACGTTTTACAAAATTGTTCCCCTGTAGTAGATAAAAACTGGAAACAAACAGCTTTAAACTGAAACTGCATCAAAGCATTATGACGTCATATTCTCATTACGAATACAATCATAAGTCAAGTCACAGCATCAATGGAGACAATCAATAGTTACTGAAAGGGTTGAATTACAACTTTGTAAAAACAAACCACACGATGTAAAGTCGAAAAGCGTTTTTCACACACTGTAAATTTACCTTCAATCTTTGCCTTGTGCCGCTAAAGTGAATGTGAAAGTGCGTCACCTTCATCGACTAAAATGGAAAAAGAAAATGTGAAAAAGCTTTGAAATTTGGTTGTAGAAGTGAAAACTAGACTTCTGGAAACCCTGCAAGCCAGTTTTGTCTGTAAAAGCAAAACAAGTAGTAAGCGTTTAAACATACGATGAGGTCATTTTGAAAAGAAACTTACCAAAACCTGCTTATAAAGCTAATGTCGTGTACATTTGGTATCAAACTCTTACCAAATACTTTCTTACATCACATGTTGTTTTGTATGAAATTTGTTTGTTCTTGTTTTTCTTTTTATATTTCAGCTACTAGAATTTGTTGCATCGGCTGTCCTTTTGTTATGTTTTCGTGTGTATCGTAATCACTGTAAAACAAAATAAACAAAATCAAAATATAGACAACGAAATCATATGTGTGAAGTGCTTACCTTAAAACTGTGCTGTTATGTTTAGGATAAGGTTTTAATTTTCATTTGGGTCAAAACATATTTAAAAATGGTTATGAAAGACTGCGGACAGGAAATTTTTACTCCCATAAAAATGTGTAATCTGCATTCGAAAAAAATATTGACAAACAAAAGCAGGAAAACAAAGGCACTTGCATACAGCACTTACCTTAAAACGACAATTTTGTTTTTTGTTTCAGAAAAGCTTAGTTTTTGTTTGATGTCCAATAAATTCCATTCTAAAAAAAAGTAGTTTGGTTATATGAGTTGTAATGACAGAACATATATAAATACTCACATAAATTTGTTAAACGTGATTTTCAAATCCACTTTTGTACATCATACAATTCAGAAAAACAATAACAATAATCTTGAATGATTTTCAAATTGTACGTACGTCCATTTTTTGGTGCTTTACTGGCTTCTGAAATCTGTAGAATACAAAAAATAATGCAATTAGAGGTCACAAAAATAACTGCACAGCACAAGACGGTACCTGGTAATATTTCCAGATGAAACTGCCAGTAAGGCACCAATCTTATGTAACCTGCAAAAACAAAACAACAAGTTAGAAACTGGTCAAATTTCTCTCGATTTTCTCTCATCCGCTTCTTTCTTGATGAATCTGCAAAACGAAACAAAGCGTTAGTTCAAAATATCGTATTAAAAAAACATCATAGATCTTCATTGGCTGACTTGGTCCAGTCTTTCCGCAATAGATTCTAAACACAGCAAATCAGATCTAAGCAGCCTTGCATAGCGAATACTGCACTGAAAATGGCTGACATTTGACGACGGCGGCACCCAGGAAAAAAGAGAAACTAAACTAAACATCTAAAAACCGCTTTCGGTAGCAGAACCTGCAAGAAAACATATCACTGACTGATCGCGAGCCAAACAGATGTGGCTACTGACAAAGATAAGAAAATAAAACCAACATAATCGCACTGCTGTTAATGAAGAATGAATTAAATGGAAAAACTGGAAGGAAGGTTTCGCCCGCGTTGCGTGAGAAAAGACGAAGTAAAAACATACAACATTTGACTAATTTAGGTTCCCGTTTGGAGTAAGATTTAAGATCAGTTAACACAGTATTGACATGAAACGTAAACCCGCTTATGGCAGGCTGCGTTTCCCAAAGACCACATCAGATACTGTCACAAGCATTATTTTGACACCCTGAATATATTTTACAATTACAATTCTACCAGTCGAGCCCAAGTTGAGACAAACAGATAAGTTTATCCGATATTCCAAATCAACAGTGACTTATAAAATGGTACCGCCATGTTTAAACATCACATTCCTTCAGTCAATTGTAACTTGTGTGTCACAATATCAGTCTGTTCAACGGGTGCACAAATGCAAAGCTGATTGGTTGTAGTTTGTTGATCAACTATCTCCAAGAATCGAACAGCGGGGGATGGGCTTCGCTCATCTGGTACACGACAAACCGAAATATCGTAGATTTCGTACACGATTGGTTGTTTATCTGCTTCGGATTCGGCATTACATGCATTGCAAACATACAATAAATGTGGGGCCGCCATCGTCCTGCATATAATCCTATTAATTTACTAACTTTCCTGCAAACTGTCCTCATCTAATTAAGGTCTATAGTAAGTAAAATGTGGGGCTGTCGTACTGTTTTCACCAGTTTGAATCACAAACCCTTTGAGATAGTTGCGAATTTTACGTTGGCCGAATCAAGTGTGAATGCAAATTGGTTATGTTTAAGTTAAACCTGCCTTCCTAAGCAGACAACTAAGCAGAAGTAGCAGTTCAGAACTGGTTGGCAAAGTTGGTTTCTTGAAATCAGAACCAAATCCACAAAAGAAGATCAGAATCGGCATCAAGTAAGAAGGGTTCCGAGTCACAGTTAATCAGCCATTGCAGAGGGTACTTGCCACATGGTGACAAGTAAACAACAATCGACAAGTTCCTACAATTAGTTTTTAGCAAGCGCAAAATGTGTAAGAAGGTGGGCAGTGTAGTGTGTGGAAAAACGTTTGCAAACAAACAAGCGACGATGTCAACGACGGCACTGCCCACGACAAGAATAACAACAAAATCCCAATCCCACCCGGAAGAATGGTTAAATTGTGTTTTGAGGGGAGTGTATGTGAACGCAAAATTTGGTGTTTATGATGTAATAGTTAGCCGGCTGGCTCGCGAACCGTCAGGAACGCCTGCACCGGTCACCCAACTCCGGTGGATTTTAGTGTTCCCTTTGAGAACCAGGGAGGTGAGTTGGACCGTATGTCTAGCCCTACATTTATCTAAAGCCATTTAACGCGCCACGCCCTAACTACACCCATACCTAGTGGGAATGTGGCGCGCGAAACCCAAGACCCATTCTGACTAGCCTAGTCTTAGTTTAAAGTGCTACAAGTAATGTAAACCCTAGGCGCATCAAGCTAAAATGTAGCACATCTACCACTATTCTTGGGCATTCCATTCGCTGGACCTGTGAATGACGAATGGAAAAGCCCTTCGGCGCCAAGTTAAGTCTAGAGTTAAGGCCTAAAGTTTGCATTCACGCCCGATTCTGACGACAGCCCCCTATTTCTTACTAACATCCCGTATAATATTTGAAGTTGGGGGTTGGTGACACGAAGATGGAAGACCAGAAGCTTCTGTGTGTCTGTACGATGTTCGGAGCGTTGTCAGGAACCTGCACACATGAAAACAATCATTAGAAATTCTGTCTCAATACAATACTGTCCTACACCTGCAAACAACAAGGAAAATGCTGTGTGTGCACCCACATTTATAGGAGCAACATTTACAAGGGCCACGCATAATACTTATGTACGCTTAATGTCTTTTACAGACGTTAAGGGAAGCGGGTTTGTGCACTCTGACCACGCCCCATATATAAAAAGATGGAAAACTGTATTGCCTCAAACAACCGAAAAAAAAAACAATTTCGGCTCCAAAAGGCGTAATTAGCATATCATAATCATGGGTGACATATCCATTTGGATATATATGTACAACTGAAGTTTATACTTGGTCTTGGGCCCTTATTCTTAAGTAAACCGACACCATCAGAAGGTTATTTTAGGTCATTTACATGCAGTTGTGGGACTCAAATTTTTTGTCAGTTATATCACAAAAGTCATATTTTTCAGCCGGTTCTGTTACAAAAAGTCCATTGACTGTAACCACTAATGCTAACCAGTTCGCTGGTCTCATAAATTTTCGTGAGACGGTTCTACAAAACCGGTGCGAACCGGTTAAATCTCACCTCTATTTACATGTTACATGCCGGAGTATTTACTACAAAGTTTAACCTTCCTAAAATGACAATACCTCCATACATGCGCTAGCACAAATGAACAAAAATTTGTCAACTAAATGGCACTCACCAGTAATTGTGTTGTTGTAGTGTTGTAAGCTGATGTGGTACGGATGCGGGATTTTCTCCGACGTTTTGAGTTTGACCTTGAGATGATGGCAACATATATGATTGCGTCACCACGTCGTAGTTGGTTCAGAAAATCTTTGACGTATTTTTCTAAAATGGTACAAACATAAAGTTATTTCTTATAAGATTGAGTTTCAGTTGTCAAATAAACCTGACATTAGAAATAAATTCATACAGTAAAGCACTTTGCTGCAAATTAACAGCGTAATTGCTTTCCGTAATTATTTGTCTCCTAATTAACCGGTTATACCTCCATTTTGCTTTTTTGTAAAACGCAACTTGCTATGGCCAGTCAACTGCAACAATGACTTACTTGAAACTCTATGACGTCACAAAGCAGTGATGTTTGTTTACAAAAACATGTAGTAATACAGATGACCCTACGCAATGACACGAGGTTTTTTGAAAACCTATTATCGGCTTGGTGATTGTTTTAGTGCTATTGTGTCGCTATGATTGCTTTCACCAAGCGAAATAAACTCAACTCAATAAAATCCTGGCAGGGGTAACGTTATAACAGCAACTTACATGTGGTGATGTGATGAGCAAATGTCAAACCACAACTGAACGTGGAAATATATGAAGAGCAGACAAGTCGTTTCTGAGTGACGTAGCTGGCAGCGGAATAGAAAATGTTTCCATGGGTTAGGTCAGTCCATTAGAAAGAGCAGACTTGTTTATTGAAATGTCGATGTTGCTTGTTTCTCCTCTTAGGTCAGGTTTTTAGAAACCAACCTGCAATATATGATTGCGTTTATAATGGACTTCGATTGCAAAATAGATCTTCTGCACATCGTGTGACGTCATAAAGTGCTAATGTTTACATACAAAATCACCAGCACTACAGATGGGCCGAACGCTAAGATACAACACCGAACTTTAAAGAATTATTGCTGGCGTGTTGGTCAATTGGAAAAGTATTAATATAAATCAAAAATATATGTTAGTGTTATTATGCAAAGCATAACAATAAAGCCAAACTTGTTTTTCTCTTGTTATGATGGGTAAAAAGATGACAACATTTTGATTGCGGAGTATCGTTACGATGTGGTCTGGTGGGAATTTTGGTATAAGTCTGCCAGGAAAAGCTCACTAGTTCGCTTAAATGTCGTTTCCGCTTGTTTTCTTCCCCATAAACCGTGAAAACTATTGGATGTTCCTAATCTGCGATATAAACACAATCAAGATAAGTTTACAAATGTGCACTAACCAGTGATTGTATAACTGTATTGCAGTAAGCTGATGTGTACGACGTAGAAGGCTTGTCCGGTCATCTGAACCATGGGATTATGATTATGGTTGTGTTGCAACATGATAAGAGCTGTACTTTGTATGCACGTTCCTAAAAAGTGAATAAAATGTTGTAGAATTTAAAGTCAACACATTTTTTGTCATTATTCGGCTATTTAACTCTTTGTCCTTCATTAACTTCTGTAATAACAGCAAAAGCCCAATAATACAGACAATGCGCAAATGCCCTGATTCTATTGCAATAAAGTCCATGGTTAATTGTGGAATATAGAAAGACTTGCTTGGCAGAGTGTGGTGTCACAATGTAATTCCGTGGTATCCAGAAGAAACTGTGAAAAATGCGCTGCATAATTAGTAACCATTAGATCGTTTTGGCATGAGACGAACCGAAATGGTGACGTGTCTCCGTATTGACGTCAGGAGAATATCTTCAGCCTAAATAAACGTCATGTAAACTAAACTGTACCAATCTGATTACTAACGACTAGAATCATGTAACTGCTAATACATCTTAGTATTACATCTGTTCTCACCGTTTTAAGAGACGTCATGGTTTGAAAGCATCCCACCCAATCTTGAGGACACGTCATCATATTATGACACAGGTACGCAAGCCTGCCAGAAAAACAAACGGTAAAAATGCAGGCAACTGGTTATGTTATGTTATTCAACGTTAACTTGCATATGGTTCTGTGATATGGATGTGGACAAATAATAGTTGACATTGGTGGTTCCAATCACAGTTGCCTGAAGTTCTCTCCATCCAGATATTGAGCTATTACACAAAACAACTTAAATATTTACATAACAAGGTTATAACTTAATCGTCAGCAGTCGCGAAAGTTATGAGAAATATTATAAACCACAGTAATTTGTCCACAGACAGTCTCGTAAGGTTGGTAGTCAACAGTCTCTGGGTCTGAGAGCTATATTTCAGTGGTGGAACAGTTGTCGATGCGTTGTGAAGTGGCTGCATAGAAAAACATCCATAAGAAATAAGTGAATCAATTAGTTTGAAAAATGTATAAACGTTTTACAAAATTGTTCCCCTGTAGTAGATAAAAACTGGAAACAAACAGCTTAAAACTGAAACTGCATCAAAGCATTATGACGTCATATTCTCATTACGAATACAATCATAAGTCAAGTCACAGCATCAATGGAGACAATCAATAGTTACTGAAAGGGTTGAATTACAACTTTGTAAAAACAAACCACAAGATGTAAAGTCGAAAAGCGTTTTTCACACACTGTAAATTTACCTTCAATCTTTGCCTTGTGCCGCTAAAGTGAATGTGAAACCTTCATCGACTAAAATGGAAAGAGAAGATTTGAAAAAGCTTTGAAATTTGTTTTTGGTGGTAGAAGAGAACCTAGACTTTTGAAAACACTGCAAGTCAGTTTTGTCTGTGAAAGCAAAACAAGTAGTAAGCGTTTAAACATACGATGAGGTCATTTTGAAAAGAAACTTACCAAAACCTGCTTATAAAGCTAATGTCGTGTACATTTGGTATCAATCTCTTACCAAATACTTTCTTACATCACATGTTGTTTTGTATGAAATTTGTTTGTTCTTGTTTTTCTTTTTATATTTCAGCTACTAGAATTTGTTGCATCAGCTGTCCTTTTGTTATGTTTTCGTGTGTATCGTAATCACTGTAAAACAAATTTAAAATATGGACAACGAAATCATATGTGTGAAGTGCTTACCTTAAAACCGTGCTGTTATGTTTAGGAATAGGTTTTAATTTTCATTTGGGTAAAAACATATTTAAAAATGGTTATGAAAGACTGCGGACAGGAAATTTTTACTCCCATAAAAAGGTGTGATCTGCATTAAAACAAAATCTTGGCAAACAAAAGCAGGAAAACAAAGGCACTTGCATACAGCACTTACCTTAAAACGACAATTTTGTTTTTTGTTTCAGTAAAGCTTAGTTTTTGTTTGATGTCCAATAAATTCCATTCTAAAAATAAAGTTTGGTTATATGAGTTGTAATGACAGAACATATATAAATACTCACATAAAATTGTTAAACGTGATTTTCAAATCCACTTTTGTTCATCATACAATTCAGAAAAACAATAACAATAATCTTGAATGATTTTCAAATTGTACGTATGTCCATTTTTTGGTGCTTGACTGGCTTCTGAAATCTGTAGAATACAAATAATGCAATTAGAGGTCACAAAAATAACTACAGAGCACAAAATGCTACCTGGTAATATTTCCAGATGAAACTGCCAGTAAGGCACCAATCTTATGTAACCTGCAAAAACAAAACAACAAGTTAGAAACTGGTCAAATTTCTCTCGATTTTCTCTCATCCGCTTCTTTCTTGATAAATCTGCAAAACGAAACAAAGTGTTAATTTCAAAATGTGGTACGTATTAACAACGTCATAGATCTTCATTAGCTTACTTGGTCCAGTCTTTCCGCAATAGATTCTAAACACAGCAAATCAGATCTAAGTAGCCTTGCATAGCGAATACTGCACTGAAAATGGCTGACATTTGACGATGGCGGCACCCAGGAAAAAAGAGAAACTAAACTAAACATCTAAAAACCGCTTTTTGTAGCGGAACCTGCAAGAAAACCTATCACTGACTGATCGCGAGCCAAACGGATGTGGCTACTGACAAAGATAAGAAAATAAAACCAACATAATCGCACTGCTGTTAATGAAGAATGAATTAAATGGAAAAACTGGAAGGAAGGTTTCGCCCGCGATGCGTGAGAAAAGACGAAGTAAAAACATACAACATTTGACTAATTTAGGTTCCCGTTTGGAGTAAGATTTAAGATCAGTTAACACAAGTATTGCTATGAAACGTAAACCCGCTTATGGCAGGCTGCGTTTCCCAAAGACCACATCAGATACTGTCACAAGCATTATTTTGTCACCCTGAATATATTTACAATTACAATTCTACCAGTCGAGTCAAAATTGAAACAAACAGATAAGTTTATCCGATATTCCAAATCAACAGTGACTTATAAAATGGTACCCCCATGTTTAAACATCACAGTCCTTCAGTCAATTGTAACTTGTGTGTCACAATATCAGTCTGTTCATCGGGTGCCCAAATCCAATGCTGATTGGTTGTAGTTTGTTGATCAACTATCTCCAAGAATCGAACAGCGGGTATGCGCTTCGCTCATCTGGTACACGACACACCGAGCGATCGTAGGTTTCGTACACGATTGGTTGTTTATCTGCTTCGGTTTCAGCATTACATGCATTACGAACAATACAATAAATGTGGGGCCGCCATCGTCCTGCATACAATCCTATTAGTTTTTTAACTTTCCTGCAAACTGTCCTCAACTAATTAAGGTCTATAGTAAGTAAAATGTGGGGCTGTCGTACCGTTTTCACCAGTTTAAATCACAAACCCTTTGAGACAGTTGCGAATTTTAAACTGGCCGAATCAAGCGTGACGGCAAATTGGTTAAGTTTAAATTAAACCTGCCTTCCTGAGCAGATAACTAAGCAGAAGTAGCAGGTCAGAACTGGTTGGCAAAGTTGGTTTCTTGATAGCAGAACCAAATCCACAAAAGAAGATCAGAATCGGCATCAAGAAAGAAGGGTGCCGAGTCACAGTTAATCAGCCATTGCAGAGGGGTACTTGCCACATGGTGACAAGTAAACAACAATCGACAAGTTCCTACAATTAGTTTTTAGCAAGCGCAAAATGTGTAAGAAGGTGGGCAGTGTAGTGTGTGGAAAAACGTTTGCAAACAAACAAGCGAGGATGTCAACGACGGTACTGCCCACGACAAGAATAACAACAAAATCCCAATCCCACCCGGAAGAATGGTTAAATTGTGTTTTGAGGGGAGTGTATGTGAACGCAAAATTTGGTGTTTATGATGTAATAGTTAGCCGGCTGGCTCGCGAACCGTCAGGAACGCCTGCACCGGTCACCCAACTCCGGTGGATTTTAGTGTTCCCTTTGAGAACCAGGGAGGTGAGTTGGACCGTATGTCTAGCCCTACATTTATCTAAAGCCATTTAACGCGCCACGCCCTAACTACACCCATACCTAGTGGGAATGTGGCGCGCGAAACCCAAGACCCATTCTGACTAGCCTAGTCTTAGTTTAAAGTGCTACAAGTAATGTAAACCCTAGGCGCATCAAGCTAAAATGTAGCACATCTACCACTATTCTTGGGCATTCCATTCGCTGGACCTGTGAATGACGAATGGAAAAGCCCTTCGGCGCCAAGTTAAGTCTAGAGTTAAGGCCTAAAGTTTGCATTCACGCCCGATTCTGACGACAGCCCCCTATTTCTTACTAACATCCCGTATAATATTTGAAGTTGGGGGTTGGTGACACGAAGATGGAAGACCAGAAGCTTCTGTGTGTCTGTACGATGTTCGGAGCGTTGTCAGGAACCTGCACACATGAAAACAATCATTAGAAATTCTGTCTCAATACAATACTGTCCTACACCTGCAAACAACAAGGAAAATGCTGTGTGTGCACCCACATTTATAGGAGCAACATTTACAAGGGCCACGCATAATACTTATGTACGCTTAATGTCTTTTACAGACGTTAAGGGAAGCGGGTTTGTGCACTCTGACCACGCCCCATATATAAAAAGATGGAAAACTGTATTGCCTCAAACAACCGAAAAAAAAAACAATTTCGGCTCCAAAAGGCGTAATTAGCATATCATAATCATGGGTGACATATCCATTTGGATATATATGTACAACTGAAGTTTATACTTGGTCTTGGGCCCTTATTCTTAAGTAAACCGACACCATCAGAAGGTTATTTTAGGTCATTTACATGCAGTTGTGGGACTCAAATTTTTTGTCAGTTATATCACAAAAGTCATATTTTTCAGCCGGTTCTGTTACAAAAAGTCCATTGACTGTAACCACTAATGCTAACCAGTTCGCTGGTCTCATAAATTTTCGTGAGACGGTTCTACAAAACCGGTGCGAACCGGTTAAATCTCACCTCTATTTACATGTTACATGCCGGAGTATTTACTACAAAGTTTAACCTTCCTAAAATGACAATACCTCCATACATGCGCTAGCACAAATGAACAAAAATTTGTCAACTAAATGGCACTCACCAGTAATTGTGTTGTTGTAGTGTTGTAAGCTGATGTGGTACGGATGCGGGATTTTCTCCGACGTTTTGAGTTTGACCTTGAGATGATGGCAACATATATGATTGCGTCACCACGTCGTAGTTGGTTCAGAAAATCTTTGACGTATTTTTCTAAAATGGTACAAACATAAAGTTATTTCTTATAAGATTGAGTTTCAGTTGTCAAATAAACCTGACATTAGAAATAAATTCATACAGTAAAGCACTTTGCTGCAAATTAACAGCGTAATTGCTTTCCGTAATTATTTGTCTCCTAATTAACCGGTTATACCTCCATTTTGCTTTTTTGTAAAACGCAACTTGCTATGGCCAGTCAACTGCAACAATGACTTACTTGAAACTCTATGACGTCACAAAGCAGTGATGTTTGTTTACAAAAACATGTAGTAATACAGATGACCCTACGCAATGACACGAGGTTTTTTGAAAACCTATTATCGGCTTGGTGATTGTTTTAGTGCTATTGTGTCGCTATGATTGCTTTCACCAAGCGAAATAAACTCAACTCAATAAAATCCTGGCAGGGGTAACGTTATAACAGCAACTTACATGTGGTGATGTGATGAGCAAATGTCAAACCACAACTGAACGTGGAAATATATGAAGAGCAGACAAGTCGTTTCTGAGTGACGTAGCTGGCAGCGGAATAGAAAATGTTTCCATGGGTTAGGTCAGTCCATTAGAAAGAGCAGACTTGTTTATTGAAATGTCGATGTTGCTTGTTTCTCCTCTTAGGTCAGGTTTTTAGAAACCAACCTGCAATATATGATTGCGTTTATAATGGACTTCGATTGCAAAATAGATCTTCTGCACATCGTGTGACGTCATAAAGTGCTAATGTTTACATACAAAATCACCAGCACTACAGATGGGCCGAACGCTAAGATACAACACCGAACTTTAAAGAATTATTGCTGGCGTGTTGGTCAATTGGAAAAGTCATAATATAAATCAAAAATATATGTTAGTGTTATTATGCAAAGCATAACAATAAAGCCAAACTTGTTTTTCTCTTGTTATGATGGGTAAAAAGATGACAACATTTTGATTGCGGAGTATCGTTACGATGTGGTCTGGTGGGAATTTTGGTATAAGTCTGCCAGGAAAAGCTCACTAGTTCGCTTAAATGTCGTTTCCGCTTGTTTTCTTCCCCATAAACCGTGAAAACTATTGGATGTTCCTAATCTGCGATATAAACACAATCAAGATAAGTTTACAAATGTGCACTAACCAGTGATTGTATAACTGTATTGCAGTAAGCTGATGTGTACGACGTAGAAGGCTTGTCCGGTCATCTGAACCATGGGATTATGATTATGGTTGTGTTGCAACATGATAAGAGCTGTACTTTGTATGCACGTTCCTAAAAAGTGAATAAAATGTTGTAGAATTTAAAGTCAACACATTTTTTGTCATTATTCGGCTATTTAACTCTTTGTCCTTCATTAACTTCTGTAATAACAGCAAAAGCCCAATAATACAGACAATGCGCAAATGCCCTGATTCTATTGCAATAAAGTCCATGGTTAATTGTGGAATATAGAAAGACTTGCTTGGCAGAGTGTGGTGTCACAATGTAATTCCGTGGTATCCAGAAGAAACTGTGAAAAATGCGCTGCATAATTAGTAACCATTAGATCGTTTTGGCATGAGACGAACCGAAATGGTGACGTGTCTCCGTATTGACGTCAGGAGAATATCTTCAGCCTAAATAAACGTCATGTAAACTAAACTGTACCAATCTGATTACTAACGACTAGAATCATGTAACTGCTAATACATCTTAGTATTACATCTGTTCTCACCGTTTTAAGAGACGTCATGGTTTGAAAGCATCCCACCCAATCTTGAGGACACGTCATCATATTATGACACAGGTACGCAAGCCTGCCAGAAAAACAAACGGTAAAAATGCAGGCAACTGGTTATGTTATGTTATTCAACGTTAACTTGCATATGGTTCTGTGATATGGATGTGGACAAATAATAGTTGACATTGGTGGTTCCAATCACAGTTGCCTGAAGTTCTCTCCATCCAGATATTGAGCTATTACACAAAACAACTTAAATATTTACATAACAAGGTTATAACTTAATCGTCAGCAGTCGCGAAAGTTATGAGAAATATTATAAACCACAGTAATTTGTCCACAGACAGTCTCGTAAGGTTGGTAGTCAACAGTCTCTGGGTCTGAGAGCTATATTTCAGTGGTGGAACAGTTGTCGATGCGTTGTGAAGTGGCTGCATAGAAAAACATCCATAAGAAATAAGTGAATCAATTAGTTTGAAAAATGTATAAACGTTTTACAAAATTGTTCCCCTGTAGTAGATAAAAACTGGAAACAAACAGCTTAAAACTGAAACTGCATCAAAGCATTATGACGTCATATTCTCATTACGAATACAATCATAAGTCAAGTCACAGCATCAATGGAGACAATCAATAGTTACTGAAAGGGTTGAATTACAACTTTGTAAAAACAAACCACAAGATGTAAAGTCGAAAAGCGTTTTTCACACACTGTAAATTTACCTTCAATCTTTGCCTTGTGCCGCTAAAGTGAATGTGAAACCTTCATCGACTAAAATGGAAAGAGAAGATTTGAAAAAGCTTTGAAATTTGTTTTTGGTGGTAGAAGAGAACCTAGACTTTTGAAAACCCTGCAAGTCAGTTTTGTCTGTGAAAGCAAAACAAGTAGTAAGCGTTTAAACATACGATGAGGTCATTTTGAAAAGAAACTTACCAAAACCTGCTTATAAAGCTAATGTCGTGTACATTTGGTATCAATCTCTTACCAAATACTTTCTTACATCACATGTTGTTTTGTATGAAATTTGTTTGTTCTTGTTTTTCTTTTTATATTTCAGCTACTAGAATTTGTTGCATCAGCTGTCCTTTTGTTATGTTTTCGTGTGTATCGTAATCACTGTAAAACAAATTTAAAATATGGACAACGAAATCATATGTGTGAAGTGCTTACCTTAAAACCGTGCTGTTATGTTTAGGAATAGGTTTTAATTTTCATTTGGGTAAAAACATATTTAAAAATGGTTATGAAAGACTGCGGACAGGAAATTTTTACTCCCATAAAAAGGTGTGATCTGCATTAAAACAAAATCTTGGCAAACAAAAGCAGGAAAACAAAGGCACTTGCATACAGCACTTACCTTAAAACGACAATTTTGTTTTTTGTTTCAGTAAAGCTTAGTTTTTGTTTGATGTCCAATAAATTCCATTCTAAAAATAAAGTTTGGTTATATGAGTTGTAATGACAGAACATATATAAATACTCACATAAAATTGTTAAACGTGATTTTCAAATCCACTTTTGTTCATCATACAATTCAGAAAAACAATAACAATAATCTTGAATGATTTTCAAATTGTACGTATGTCCATTTTTTGGTGCTTGACTGGCTTCTGAAATCTGTAGAATACAAATAATGCAATTAGAGGTCACAAAAATAACTACAGAGCACAAAATGCTACCTGGTAATATTTCCAGATGAAACTGCCAGTAAGGCACCAATCTTATGTAACCTGCAAAAACAAAACAACAAGTTAGAAACTGGTCAAATTTCTCTCGATTTTCTCTCATCCGCTTCTTTCTTGATAAATCTGCAAAACGAAACAAAGTGTTAATTTCAAAATGTGGTACGTATTAACAACGTCATAGATCTTCATTAGCTTACTTGGTCCAGTCTTTCCGCAATAGATTCTAAACACAGCAAATCAGATCTAAGTAGCCTTGCATAGCGAATACTGCACTGAAAATGGCTGACATTTGACGATGGCGGCACCCAGGAAAAAAGAGAAACTAAACTAAACATCTAAAAACCGCTTTTTGTAGCGGAACCTGCAAGAAAACCTATCACTGACTGATCGCGAGCCAAACGGATGTGGCTACTGACAAAGATAAGAAAATAAAACCAACATAATCGCACTGCTGTTAATGAAGAATGAATTAAATGGAAAAACTGGAAGGAAGGTTTCGCCCGCGATGCGTGAGAAAAGACGAAGTAAAAACATACAACATTTGACTAATTTAGGTTCCCGTTTGGAGTAAGATTTAAGATCAGTTAACACAAGTATTGCTATGAAACGTAAACCCGCTTATGGCAGGCTGCGTTTCCCAAAGACCACATCAGATACTGTCACAAGCATTATTTTGTCACCCTGAATATATTTACAATTACAATTCTACCAGTCGAGTCAAAATTGAAACAAACAGATAAGTTTATCCGATATTCCAAATCAACAGTGACTTATAAAATGGTACCCCCATGTTTAAACATCACAGTCCTTCAGTCAATTGTAACTTGTGTGTCACAATATCAGTCTGTTCATCGGGTGCCCAAATCCAATGCTGATTGGTTGTAGTTTGTTGATCAACTATCTCCAAGAATCGAACAGCGGGTATGCGCTTCGCTCATCTGGTACACGACACACCGAGCGATCGTAGGTTTCGTACACGATTGGTTGTTTCTCTGCTTCGGTTTCAGCATTACATGCATTACGAACAATACAATAAATGTGGGGCCGCCATCGTCCTGCATACAATCCTATTAGTTTTTTAACTTTCCTGCAAACTGTCCTCAACTAATTAAGGTCTATAGTAAGTAAAATGTGGGGCTGTCGTACCGTTTTCACCAGTTTAAATCACAAACCCTTTGAGACAGTTGCGAATTTTAAACTGGCCGAATCAAGCGTGACGGCAAATTGGTTAAGTTTAAATTAAACCTGCCTTCCTGAGCAGATAACTAAGCAGAAGTAGCAGGTCAGAACTGGTTGGCAAAGTTGGTTTCTTGATAGCAGAACCAAATCCACAAAAGAAGATCAGAATCGGCATCAAGAAAGAAGGGTGCCGAGTCACAGTTAATCAGCCATTGCAGAGGGGTACTTGCCACATGGTGACAAGTAAACAACAATCGACAAGTTCCTACAATTAGTTTTTAGCAAGCGCAAAATGTGTAAGAAGGTGGGCAGTGTAGTGTGTGGAAAAACGTTTGCAAACAAACAAGCGAGGATGTCAACGACGGTACTGCCCACGACAAGAATAACAACAAAATCCCAATCCCACCCGGAAGAATGGTTAAATTGTGTTTTGAGGGGAGTGTATGTGAACGCAAAATTTGGTGTTTATGATGTAATAGTTAGCCGGCTGGCTCGCGAACCGTGAGGAACGCCTGCACCGGTCACCCAACTCCGGTGGATTTTAGTGTTCCCTTTGAGAATCAGGGAGGTGAGTTGGACCGTTTGTCTAGCACTACATTTATCTAAAGCCATTTAACGCACCACGCCCTAACTACACCCATACCTAGTGGGAATGTGGCGCGCGAAACCCAAGACCCATTCTGACTTGCCTAGTCTTAGTTTAAAGTGCTACAAGTAATGTAAACCCTAGGCGCATCTAGCTAAAATGTAGCACATATACCACTATTCTTGGGCATTCCATTCGCTGGACCTGAGAATGACGAATGGAAAAGCCCTTCGGCGCCAAGTTAAGTCTAGAGTTAAGGCCTAAAGTTTGCATTCACGCCCGATTCTGACGACAGCCCCCTATTTCTTACTAACATCCCGTATAATATTCGAAGTTGGGGGTTGGTGACACGAAGATGGAAGACCAGAAGCTTCTGTGTGTCTGTACGATGTTCGGAGCGTCGTGAGGAACCTGCACACATGAAAACAATCGTTAGAAATTCTGTCTCAATACAATACTGTCCTACACCTGCAAACAACAAGAAAAATGTTGTGTGTGCACCCACATTTATAGGAGCAACATTTACAAGGGCCACGCATAATACTTATGTACGCTTAATTTCTTTTACAGGCGTTAAGGGAAGCGGGTTTGTACACTCAGACCACGCCCCTTATGCAGGTGGGACAGGCAAAGCAATGATAACCAGCTATTTTGCACCCAAAAGATTTCATACGCCCAACCAATCAAATTACGCCCAATGAGTTTTGTCTTGTGGTAAATAGATGGAAAACTGTATTGCCTCAAACAAACGAAAAAAATCAATTTCGGTTCAAAAAGGCATAATTAGCTTATCATATTCTAAGGCAGTGGTTCCCAAACTTTTTCATATTTTTTTCAAAACGGTCCCTTCGCCATTATTTCGAGGGCTCGCGGTCCTTAAGACTAAATGTGTATTTCACACAAACGAAAGTTGATTGCAGGATTTCAGCTAGTAATGCAAAATTGCGCATAACAATTATCCTAAGACAGCATGTGTCATCACAAACAGGACAAAAACATTACGATTGTGCGCGAACAATTACATTGTTTGATAGAATTCATTCAATAAAGGCAATTGTTTAGCAATGGAGACAGTCGATTCTCAATTCTACTTTGATTTACACAAACTGACGCCAAATAAGAATTCATTCAATAAAGGCAATTGTTTAGCAATGGAGACAGTCGATTCTCAATTCTACTTTGATTGGCACAAACTGACGCCAAATAAGATTATAGAATTACTTCAACCGCTTAGCGGTCCCCCCAAAATTGCCTCACGGACCCCTAAAGGACCGCGGACCCCAGTTTGGGAACCGCTGTTCTAAGGTGACATATCATAATTTGGATATACTGTACAACCGAAGTTTATACTTGGTCTTGGACCCTTATTCTTAAGTAAACAAACACCATCGGAATGTTATTCTAGGTTATTTACATGTTACATGCGGGAGTATTTACTACAAACTTTAACCTTTTTAAAATGACAATAACACCATATATGGGCTTGCACAGATAAACAGACATCTGTCAATAAAATGGCACTGACCAGTAATTGTGTTGCTGTAGTGTTATAAGCTGATGTGGTACGGATGCGGGATTTCTCCGATGTTTTGAGTTTGAACTTGAGATTATGGCAACATATATGATTGCGTCACCACGTCGTAGTTGGTTCAGAAAATCTTCGACGTATTTTCCTAAAATGGTACAAACAGAAAGTTACTTCTTATAAGATTAAGTTTCAGTTGTGAAATAAATCTGACAATAGAAATAAATTCATACAGTAAAGCACTTTGCTGCAAATTAACAGCGTAATTGCTTTCCATAATTATTTGTCTCTATGGCTAGTGAACTGCAACAATGACTTACTTGAAACTCTATGACGTCACAAAGCAGTGATGTTTGTTTACAAATACATGTAGTAATACAGATGACCCTATGCAATGACACGAGGTTTTTTGAAAACCTATTTTCGGCTTGGTGATTGTTTTAGTGCTATTGTGTAGCTATGATTGCTTTCACCAAGCGAAATAAACTCAACTCAATAAAATCCTGGCAGGGGTAACGTTATAACAGCAACTTACATGCGGTGATGTGATGAGCAAATGTCAAACCACAACTGAACGTGGAAATATATAAAGATCAGACAAATCGTTTCTGAGTGACGTAGCTGGCAGCGTAATAGAAAATGTTTCCATGGGTTAGGTCAGTCCATTAGAAAGAGCAGACTTGTTTATTGAAATGTCGATGTTGCTTGTTTCTCCTCTAAGGTCAGGTTTTTAGAAACCAACCTGCAATATAAGATTGTGTCTATAATGGACTTCGATTGCAAGCCAGATCTTCTGCACATCGTGTTACGTCATAAAGTGCTAATGTTTATTTACAAAATGACTAGCACTACAGATGGGCCGAACGCTAAGATACAAGATCGAACTTTAAAGAATTATTGCTGGCGTGTTGGTCAATTGGAAAAGTCATAATATAAATCAAAAATATATGTTAGTGTTATTATGCAAAGCATAACAATAAAGCCAAACTTGTTTTTCTCTTGTTATGATGGGTAAAAAGATGACAACATTTTGATTGCGGAGTATCGTTACGATGTGGTCTGGTGGGAGGTTTTGTATAAGTCTGCCAGGAAAAGCTCACTAGTTCGCTTAATTGTCGTTTCCGCTTGTTTTCTTCCCGATAAACCGTGAAAACTATTGGATGTTCCTAATCTGCGATATAAACACAATCAAGATAAGTTTACAAATGTACACTAACCAGTGATTGTATAACTGTATTGCAGTAAGCTGATGTGTACGACGTAGAAGGCTTGTCCGGTGATCTCAACCATGGGATTATGATTATGGTTGTGTTGCAACATGATAAGAGCTGTACTTTGTATGCACTTTCCTAAAAAGTGAATGAAATGTTGTAGAATTTAAAGTCACACATTTTTTTGTCATTATTCGGCTATTTAACTCTTTGTCCTTCATTAACTTCTGTAATAACAGCAAAAGCCCAATAATACAGACAGTGCGCAAATGCCCTGATTCTATTGCAATAAATACCTGAAAGTCCATGGTTAATTGTGGAATATAGAAAGACTTTCTTGGCAGAGTGTGGTGTCACAATGTAATTCCGTGGTATCCAGAAGAAACTGTATAAATGCGCTGCATAATTAGTAAACATTAGATCGTTTTGGCATGAGACGAACCGAAATGATGACGTGTATCCGTATTGACGTCATGAATACAATATCTTCAGCCTAAATAAACGTCATATAAATGTGTACCATTTTAAATGTGTACCATTTGTACCATTCTGAACACTAACGACTAGAATGATGCAACTGATAATTACATCTTAGTATTACATCTGTTCTCACCGTTTTGAGAGACGTCATGGTTTAAAACCCTCCCACCCAATCTTGAGGACACGTCATCATATTATGACACAGGCAGTGTTTTTTAAGGTGTTAAAACCGAAACGGTCCGCATATTTCCAAAATGTTTCCGAATTCGAACCACAGGGCTTTTTAAGCCAATCACAAAGGCGGGTTTTCCCGGGTCATGTGACTTTTTAACCAATCAGCCTAGTCGACTCATTGAACCAATCTCACAACAGCTTGCGTAGTAACCAGTCAATCTGCCTCGAGTTACAATATTTGAAAGTTAAGGTTGTGCTTGGTTTTATAATTGTATTACTAAAATATAAGCATTTTAAAAGGCATTTTTAATAATTAATTATAAGCTTTCTTGTAAATAATCATCTGATATTGTTAAGTGGATTCCCTGCAGCAAATGGTGGAACTTGGAGAAAAATTAGTAACAAAAGGAAATGAAGAAATGGTTTTTAGATTGACCTTACAATCAGCAAAATAATGGGACGAGTGGCTTGAGTCTTTTTGTGTAGTTTCTATTACTAGCTGGAATGTATACAAAACATTTCTAAACCCTAAAATATTTTGGGGAAACCTTTGAAGTTTTGCCAACATGAAGCTGGTGTATCAAATTCAACACTTTGTGTCCTGTGTCTATGGATGTTAAGATCAAACTTTACACCAAGTCAACTAAACATCACATAAGTTGGTTTCTACTCATCCATGTATAGTAAGTGTGGCAGTTAACCACAATCACTTGCTTAAAGCTGCCAGAAACCTTGGTTAGCTAAAGATCAGTGAATCTACAAGAAAGATTTTCTTCATGTATTTTTGGCAATGATTGTCAGTGTCTCAAGCATTACAAACCCATGAGACCAAGTTGCTTGTTACAGATGGAATAAGTGCAGTCACTAACAACTAATCCAAAGCCCTGCTCTGTGTACTATCTCTGGGATCAGTGGCGTAAATGTAACTTTGGGGCATAAAGTGGTATAAATTTGTTTTGTGCTATACAGAAGTATGCTGAAGAATCTGAGGCTAAGATCCGCTTTGTTATGTTTGTGCCATTGTAACGCTTATCATGGAAAGAATCCACAAAATGATGTTACAATCTTCTGAGATAGTGTTTGTGGCTTCTACAACCAATCTGGTTCAGACTAATGCCTCACTTAATGTCCTGTTATGTGGTATTCCAATTGGGGATGTATCAGGGATCAGCACCTCAGAAGCAAATGTATGCAGGCGTTGCATTGGGTCAGGAGCAGGCACCATCTGTGGAATTCTTTAGTGATTTGGCCACTACACATCAACATAAGATCATGGTGGCTGTTCAAATGCCATGGAAATCAATCCAACCACTTCATTGTCTGATAGCATTGCTGGACCATCACATAAACCAGTGACTGAATGTCCAGACTACACTGCAGAGAACTTTTCTTAAATTTAATAGTGTTCTGAGTTTATAAAGACCAAGCACTCTAGTGACTTTAATTAAAAGGAAACTAAAAAAGCATTAGAAAGGTTTAAGAACTCTATCTCTTCTGCTCATTTCGTTGCACAAATAAGATCAGCACTTCATTCATTTGGAAGAAACTCAATTGGCAGCCGCAATGCTGGGAGCAAAATACATTGGGTTTTTTTGGTACTGACATTAAAATTATATATTTTCTTGGTATAGGAGGTACAAAAATTCATTTCCTTATGTGTTTTACTTTTTTTCCTGCAGCTTTTCCGTGCATTTTTGTATAAATTGTTAAAGGGTCTTGGATAAAATTGTTACTGCTGGTAGATATCATATTGCTTACTATTATTACCTAATTGGTTTGTAGATTGGGGCAATTGGCTTTAGATTAATTTATTGGATTGTAGGTTGGGCTATTTGCTATTCCAGAACCTGCATGGATGCATAATCATATTTGCTGTTTAACAATTAGAATTTACTTTTCCATGCTCCAGAGTGATTATACCTATAGCTTAATGTGCCTTTAGCCACCAGAGCTTAGGCCTGTATGACTGGAACCAAGGAAGAGCAGTTGCGCTGCCAAAACAAATAAAACCTTGAGAAGGGATGGACTAAAGGAAAGGGCAGATCGGAGACATCAAGCACTCCAAGTTAAAAGGCATTTGCTTGACATTTAGCTATAACTAAAGTTATTGTACTAGTAAACATATTGACTATCATGGAGAATGTAATACCAATAGATTATCATCGGATCTACTTTATAGAACTGTGTTGACTGATTATTTTTAACTGTGGTTACTGCATGTATAATAAACAAACTTTTGGAGGACTGTTGGAATGAGTGATATAATGTTTTAATTTAGGTGCAACTGCTTTGTTCCATATAAAGAGTTGCAAATAAATAAACTGATGTAAACCATGAAGAAAAATAATTAGCCTGTGTAGCAAGGTCAAGACAAACTAATTTAACTTGCTGACAAATAAGACTGGTCATATAGAGTGCTGTCAATAGCCAAGCTTGCCCTAATTTAGAGCATTGTAAGTAAAAAGGTGTTTTGTTTCATACATGAGATTGCAAATAAAAAAAAAAACTGGTGTAAACAAGAAAAGATAAAATAACTGAGAAAAAGCTGCTCACATCAGGTGAGATAAGAAAATAAAATTCTGACACTGCTGCATAGCTGTTTTTAGGTGGTAGCTATTCATTACAACATTTTTTGGGACTATTATCATTTCAATGTCACAAGAAAAACAATAAATATGCTAGCACAAGTAAATCTTCTCATAATTTACTTTATACTGTAGTAGTTTTTTTTTAATCCTGCATTGGCTCTCAAGCACACTACTTCAATTTGCTATTCAAGATCACTTCTGTTTTATTGTAAACTTACGACAAAATTCCAGCATGCACAATAAAAATAACCTATACATTGATGGCACAGAACAACATTCATAACTGAAAATACTGGGAGTTGTTTGGAACAACTATGCAAATGGTGTGCCTAGTGTACACTTATGTCAGAACTGCACTGTGTACAATAATAAACCATTCATCTCTGTAGGTTAGGAACAGTTTGTTGATCCCAAGGTATGACATGCATAATGTGTTAAATTGTGTTGATCATAGGTGCTTGCACTAGAGACAATGAGGCATAATACACTGTTTTTATGCCATGCAAACTTGACTGCATGCCGTGCTCATCATATACAAAGAAAAATTTTGACATTGATTGATTGAAGGGGATGCGTTGCTATCCTAAACAAACACATACCATTAATAACAGAAAATATTTTGCTCAAAAGCTATTTCAGACTTAATAAAAAGTATGAGTGTATAATTTACCATTTATGAAGCATATATTGCACAAAAGTGATTTTACACTCAATAAAAATTATGTGTGTATAATTTACTGCTATACATAACCTAATAAACATTACCTTCAGTTCAAACATCCAAAATGCATGAGTCTTCACCATGTTCTGACTTGTAAAAACGTTTTTTTGAATCAAAACTGACATAAAACTTGCAACGTCGACAATACTGAAGTCAAAATAACCGCTTAGCAACCTAAACGTGACGTAACGGCAACCCGCAGATTTGCGCTGCTGTGATTGGCTTAAAAAGCCCTGTGGTTCGAATTCGGAAACATTTTGGAAATATGCAAACGGTCCCCCAAATTTCTCCAGCGGTTTCCCAAAATGGCTATTTAAGCAAATATGGCTATTTTTTGGTATTTAAATGAAACACTTGCGGTCTCTTAAAACTACTTAGCGGTCACCCAAACCAAACCGTAAAAAAAACCCTGAACTTACATATGGTTGTGTGATATGAATGTGAACAAATAATAGTTGACATTGGTGGTTCCAATCACAGTTGCCTGAAATTCACTCCACCCGCAGCGGAGATATTGAGCTATTACACAAAATAACTTAAATATTTACATAACAAGGTTAGAACTTAATCGTCAGCAGTCGCTAAAGTTATGAGAAATATTATAAACCACATTAATCTGTGTCTGAGAGCTATATTTCAGTGGTGGAACAGTTGTCGATGCGTTGTGAAGTGGCTGCATAGAAAAACATCCATAAGAAATAAGTGAATCAATTAGTTTGAAAAATGTATAAACGTTTTACAAAATTGTTCCCCTGTAGTAGATAAAAACTGGAAACAAACAGCTTTAAACTGAAACTGCATCAAAGCATTATGACGTCATATTCTCATTACGAATACAATCATAAGTCAAGTCACAGCATCAATGGAGGCAATCAATAGTTACTGAAAGGGTTGAATTACAACTTTGTAAAAACAAACCACAAGATGTAAAGTCGAAAAGCGTTTTTCACACACTGTAAATTTACCTTCAATCTTTGCCTTGTGCCGCTAAAGTCAATGTGAAAGTGCGTCACCTTCATCGAATAAAATGGAAAGAGAAGATTTGAAAAAGCTTTGAAATTTGTTTTTGGTTGTAGAAGTGAAAGCTAGACTTTTGAAAACCCTGCAAGTCAGTTTTGTCTGTGAAAGCAAAACACGTAGTAAGCGTTTAAACATACGATGAGGTCATTTTGAAAAGAAACTTACCAAAACCTGCTTATAAAGCTAATGTCGTGTACATTTGGTATCAAACTCTTACCAAATACTTTCTTACATCACATGTTGTTTTGTATGAAATTTGTTTGTTCTTGTTTCTCTTTTTATATTTCAGCTACTAGAATTTGTTGCATCAGCTGTCCTTTTGTTATGTTTTCGTGTGTATCGTAATCACTGTAAAACAAAATAAACAAGATCAAAATATAGACAACGAAATCATATGTGTGAAGTGCTTAACTTAAAACTGTGCTGTTATGTTTAGGAGTAGGTTTCAGTTTTCAGACAAGAAATTTTTACTCCTATAAAAATGTGTAATCTGCATTTAAACAAAATATTGGCAAATAAAAGCAGGATAACAAAGGCACTTGCATACAGTGCTTACCTTAAAACGACAATTTTGTTTTTTGTTTCAGAAAAGCTTTTAGTTTTTGTTTCATGTCCAATATATTCCATTCTAAAAAAGTAGTTTGGTTATATGAGTTGTAATGACAGAACATATATAAATACTCACATAAAATTGTTAAACGTGATTTTCAAATCCACTTTTGTACATCATACAATTCAGAAAAACAATAACAATAATCTTGAATGACTTTCAAATTGTACGTATGTCCATTTTTTGGTGCTTTACTGGCTTCTGAAATCTGTAGAATACAAAAAATAATGCAATTAGAGGTCGCAAAAATAACTACAGAGCACAAGACGGTAGCTGGTAATATTTCCAGAACAAACTGCCAGTAAGGCATCTTATGTAACCTGCAAAAACAAAACAACAAATTAGAAACTGGTCAAATTTCTCTCTCTCATCCGCTTCTTTCTTGATAAATCTGCAAAACGAAACAAAGCGTTAGTTTCAAAATATCGTATTAAAAAAACATCATAGATCTTCATTGGCTTACTTGGTCCAGTCTTTCCGCAACAGATTCTAAACACAGCAAATCAGATCTAAGCAGCCTTGCATAGCGAATACTGCACTGAAAATGGCTGACATTTGACGACGGCGGCACCCAGGAAAAAAGAGAAACTAAACTAAACATCTAAAAACCGCTTTTTGTAGCGATATCTGAAAGAAAACCTATCACTGACTGATCGCGAGCCAAACGGATGTGGCTACTGACAAAGATAAGAGAATAAAACCAACATAATCGCACTCCTGTTAATGAAGAATGAATCAAATGGAAAAACTGAAAGGAAGGTTTCGCCTGCGTTGCGTGAGAAAAAACGAAGTAAAAACAAACAACATTTTGACTAATTTAGGTTCCCGTTTGGAGTAAGATTTAAGATCAGTTAACACAAATATTGACATGACACGTAAACCCGCTTATGGCAGGCTGTGTTTCCCAAAGACCACATCAGATACTGTCCCAAGCATTATTTTGTCACCCTACCAGTCGAGCCCAAGTTGAGACAAACATGTAAATTTATCCGATATTCCAAACCAACAGTGACTTATAAAATGGGACCCCATGTTTAAAAATCACAGTCCTTTAGTCAATTGTTACTTGTGAGTCACAATATCAGTCTGTTCAACTGGTGAACAAGCCCAGTGCTGATTGGTTGTAGTTTGTTGATCAACTATCTCCAAGAATCGAACAGCGGGTATGCGCTTCGCTCATCTGGTACACGACACACCGAACGATCGTAGGTTTCGTACACGATTGGTTGTTTATCTGCTTCGGTTTCAGCATTACATGCATTACGAACAATACAATAAATGTGGGGCCGCCATCGTCCTGCATACAATCCTATTAGTTTTTTAACTTTCCTGCAAACTGTCCTCATCTAATTTAGGTCTATAGTAAGTAAAATGTGGGGCTGTCGTACCGTTTTCACCAGTTTAAATCACAAACCCTTTGAGACAGTTGCGAATTAAACTGGCCGAATCAAGCGTGAATGCAAATTGGTTAAGTTTAAATTAAACCTGCCTTCCTGACCAGAAAACTAAGCAGCAGTAGCAGGTCAGAACTATTTGGCAAAGTTGGTTTCTTGATAGCAGAACAAAGTCCACAAAAGAAGATAAAAATTGGCATCAAGAAAAAAGGGTTTCTGAGTCACTGTTAATAAGTGACAAGTAAACGACAATCGACAAGTCCCTACATTTAGTTTTAAGCAGGCGCAAAATGTGTTAAGAAGGTGGGCAGTGTAGTGTGTGGAAAAACGTTTGCAGATAAACAAGCGAAGATGTCAACGACGGCACTGCCCACGACAAGAATAACAACAAAATCCCAATCCCACCCGGAAGAATGATTAAATTGTGTTTTGAGGGGAGTGTATGTGAACGCAAAATTTGGTGTTCAGGATGTACTAGTTAGCCAACTGGCTCGCGAACCGTCAGGAACGCCTGCACCGGTCACCCAACTCCGGTGGATTTTAGTGTTCCCTTTGAGAACCAGGGAGGTGAGTTGGACCGTTTGTCTAGCACTACATTTATCTAAAGCCATTTAACGCACCACGCCCTAACTACACACATACCTAGTGGGAATGTGGCGCGCGAAACCCAAGACCCATTTTGACTAGCCTAACCTTAGTTTAAAGTGCTACAAGTAATGTAAACCCTAGGCGCATCTAGCTAAAATGTAGCACATCTACCACTATTCTTGGGCATTCCATTCGCTGGACCTGTGAATGACGAATGGAAAAGCCCTTCGGCGCCAAGTTAAGTCTAGAGTTAAGGCCTAAAGTTTGCATTCACGCCCGATTCTGACGACAGCCCCCTATTTCTTACTAACATCCCGTATAATATTTGAAGTTGGGGGTTGGTGACACGAAGATGGAAGACCAGAAGCTTCTGTGTGTCTGTACGATGTTCGGAGCGTTGTCAGGAACCTGCACACATGAAAACAATCATTAGAAATTCTGTCTCAATACAATACTGTCCTACACCTGCAAACAACAAGAAAAATGTTGTGTGTGCACCCACATTTATAGGAGCAACATTTACAAGGGCCACGCATAATACTTATGTACGCTTAATGTCTTTTACAGACGTTAAGGGAAGCGGGTTTGTGCACTCTGACCACGCCCCATATATAAAAAGATGGAAAACTGTATTGCCTCAAACAACCGAAAAAAAAACAATTTCGGCTCCAAAAGGCGTAATTAGCATACCATAATCATGGGTGACATATCCATTTGGATATACAGTACAACTGAAGTTTATACTTGGTCTTGGGCCCGTATTCTTAAGTAAACCGACACCATCAGAAGGTTATTTTAGGTCATTTACATGCAGTGGTGGGACTCAAATTTTTTGTCAGTTATATCACAAAAGTCATATTTTTCAGCCGGTTCTGTTACAAAAAGTCCATTGACTGTAACCACTAATGCTAACCAGTTCGCTGGTCTCATAAATTTTCGTGAGACGGTTCTACAAAACCGGTGTGAACCGGTTAAATCTCACCTCTATTTACATGTTACATGCCGGAGTAATTACTACAAAGTTTAACCTTCCTAAAATGACAATACCTCCATACATGCGCTAGCACAAATGAACAAAAATTTGTCAACTAAATGGCACTCACCAGTAATTGTGTTGTTGTAGTGTTGTAAGCTGATGTGGTACGGATGCGGGATTTTCTCCAATGTTTTGAGTTTGACCTTGAGATGATGGCAACATATGATTGCGTCACCACGTCGTAGTTGGTTCAGAAAATCTTCGACGTATTTTCCTAAAATGTTACAAACAGAAAGTTATTTCTTATAAGATTGAGTTTCAATTGTCAAATAAATCTGACAATAGAAATAAATTCATACAGTAAAGCACTTTGCTGCAAATTAACAGCGTAATTGCTTTCCATAATTATTTGTCTCCTAATTAACCGGTCATACCTCCATTTTGTTTTTTGTGAAACGCAACTTGCTATGGCTAGTCAATAGCAACAATGACTTACTTGAAACTCTATGACGCCACAAAGCAGTGATGTTTGTTTACAAAAAAATGTAGTAATACAGATGACCCTACGCAATGACACGAGGTTTTTTGAAAACCTATTTTCGGCTTGGTGATTGTTTCAGTGCTATTGTGTCGCTATGAACTCAACAAAATCCTGGTAGGGGTAACGTTATAACAGCAACTTACATGTGGTGTTGTGATGAGCAAATGTCAAACCACAACTGAACGTGGAAATATATGAAGAGCAGACAAGTCGCTTCTGAGTGACGTAGCTGGCAGCGGAATAGAAAATGTTTCCATGCGTTAGGTCAGTACATTAGAAAGAGCAGACTTGTTTATTGAAATGTCGATGTTGCTGGTTTCTCCTCTTAGGTCAGGTTTTTAGAAACCAACCTGCAATATATGATTGTGTTTATAATGGACTCCGATTGCAAAACAGATTTTCTGCACATCGTGTTACGTCATAAAGTGCTAATGTTTGTTTACAAAATCACCAGCACTACAGATGGACCGAACGCTAAGATACAAGACCGAACTTTAAAGAGTTATTGCTGGCGTGTTGGTCAATTGGAAAAGTATTAATATAAATCAAAAATATATGTTAGTGTTATTATGCAAAGCATAACAATAAAGCCAAACTTGTTTTTCTCTTGTTATGATGGGTAAAAAGATGACAACATTTTGATTGCGGAGTATCGTTACGATGTGGTCTGGTGGGAATTTTGGTATAAGTCTGCCAGGAAAAGCTCACTAGTTCGCTTAAATGTCGTTTCCGCTTGTTTTCTTCCCCATAAACCGTGAAAACTATTGGATGTTCCCAAACTGCGATATAAACACAATGAAGATAAGTTTACAAATGTGCACTAACCAGTGATTGTATAACTGTATTGCAGTAAGCTGATGTGTACGACGTAGAAGGCTTGTTCGATGATCTGAACCATGGGATTATGATTATGTTGCAACATGATAAGAGCTGTACTTTGTATGCACGTTCCTAAAAAGTGAATGAAATGTTGTAGAATTTAAAGTCAACACATTTTTTGTCATTATTCGGCTATTTAACTCTTTGTCCTTCATTAACTTCTGTAATAACAGCAAAAGCCCAATAATACAGACAATGCGAACATGCCCTGTGATTCTATTGCAACAAATACCTGAAAGTCTATGGTTGATTGTGGAATATGTAAAGACTTGCTTGGCAGAGTGTAATGTCACAATGTAATTCAGTGATATCATGAAAAAACTGTGAAAAATGCGCTGCATAATTAGTAACCATTAGATCGTTGTGGCATGAGACGAACCGAAATGGTGACGTGTATCCGTACTGAATTGTTCCCCTGTAGTAGATAAAAACTGGAAACAAACAGCTTTAAACTGAAACTGCATCAAAGCATTATGACGTCATATTCTCATTACGAATACAATCATAAGTCAAGTCACAGCATCAATGGAGACTAGGGTTTCTCAAATTTGCCACTTTGGCTTATCCCGGGATTCCGGGACAAAAACAACCTCAATCCCGGGATCCCGGGACATCATTCGATTTTTGTTAAATTTATAATATTAGTTTGTTTGTTTCATTTTTATTTCTAGTGGGCCGGCAAAGCATCAATGCAATATGTTCAGAAGGCCACCGTAGAGCAGCCTGTTATTTTCTAAGTTAATTGAATATTTTTTTAAGTTGAAATCAGTTTTCAAATTAGTCAGTTGGTAAGTCCAATTTAGTTCAACCCATCAGGTTCCAGCTACTGAGATAGGATTAGAACCCACAACCTTGTGACACACGTCGATGGCGCTATAACCACACCGCCGTCTTGGAATTTTAACAATTGCCAGATTTTTACCAACTGGAGAGCTATAGCGCGAATTTGACTAACTGGGTTCTATAACGTGGGTTCTAACACTGTTGTAATGTTCGCAACAGCAGAACTATTTATCATTCCTGTTTGAATTGTTGCAAGAAACCTCGGTGAACACTTTAATTCACGGAAACCCAGTGGATGTCGCACCTCTGGTTGAAGAGTGCAACTAAAAAAGCATTCAATTTTTGTCCCGGGATATCCCGGGACAAAGAAAAAATCCCGGGATAGAATTTTTTGCTAAAATTGTCCGGGATTCCCGGGAGAGAAACCCTAATGGAGACAATCAATAGTTACTGAAAGGGTTGAATTACAACTTTGTAAAAACAAACCACAAGATGTAAAGTCGAAAAGCGTTTTTCACACACTGCAAATTTACCTTCAATCTTTGCCTTGTGCCGCTAAAGTGAATGTGAAAGTGCGTCACCTTCATCGACTAAAATGGAAAGAGAAGATTTGAAAAAGCTTTGAAATTTGTTTTTGGTTGTAGAAGAGAAAACCGGACTTCTGGAAACCCTGCAAGTCAGTTTTGTCTGTGAAAGCAAAACAAGTAGTAAGCGTTTAAACATACGATGAGGTCATTTTGAAAAGAAACTTACCAAAACCTGCTTATAAAGCTAATGTCGTGTACATTTGGTATCAAACTCTTACCAAATACTTTCTTACATCACATGTTGTTTTGTATGAAATTTGTTTGTTCCTGTTTCTCTTTTTATATTTCAGCTACTAGAATTTGTTGCATCAGCTGTCCTTTTGTTATGTTTTCGTGTGTTTCGTAATCACTGTAAACAAAATCAAAATATGGACAACGAAATCATATGTGTGAAGTGCTTAACTTAAAACTGTGCTGTTATGTTTAGGAATAGGTTTTAATTTTCAGACAAGAAATTTTTACTCCTATAAAAATGTGTAATCTGCATTCGAACAAAATATTGACAAACAAAAGCAGGAAAACAAAGGCACTTGCATACAGCACTTACCTTAAAACGACAATTTTGTTTTTTGTTTTAGAAAAGCTTTTAGTTTTTGTTTTATGTCCAATAAATTCCATTCTAAAAAATTAGTTTGGTTATATCAGTTGTAATGACAGAACATATATAAATACTCACATAAAATTGTTAAACGTGATTTTCAAATCCACTTTTGTTCATCATACAATTCAGAAAAACAACAACAATAATCTTGAATGACTTTCAAATTATACGTACGTCCATTTTTTGGTGCTTTACTGGCTTTTGAAATCTGTAGAATACAAATAATGCAATTAGAGGTCACAAAAATAACTGCAGAGCACAAGACGGTACCTGGTAATATTTCCAGAACAAACTACCAGTAAGGCACCAATCTTATGTAACCTGCAAAACCAAAGAAAACAAGTTAGAAACTGGTCGATTTTTTTCTCCATTTTGTCTCATCCGCTTCTTTCTTGATAAATCTGCAAAAGGAGACAAAGCGTTAGTTTCAAAATGTGGTACGTATGAACAACGTCATAGATCTTCATTGGCTGACTTGGTCCAGTCTTTCCGCAACAGATTCTAAACACAGCAAATCAGATCTAAGCAGCCTTGCATAGCGAATACTGCACTGAAAATGGCTGACATTTGACGATGGCGGCACCCAGGAAAAAAGAGAAACTAAACTAAACATCTAAAAACCGCTTTTTGTAGCGGAACCTGCAAGAAAACCTATCACTGACTGATCGCGAGCCAAACGGATGTGGCTACTGACAAAGATAAGAAAATAAAACCAACATAATCGTACTCCTGTTAATGAAGAATGAATTAAATGGAAAAACTGGAAGGAAGGTTTCCCCCGCGATGCGTGAGAAAAGACGAAGTAAAAACAAACAACATTTGACTAATTTAGGTTCCCTTTTGGAGTAAGATTTAAGATCAGTTAACACAAGTATTGACATCGAGCCCAAGTTGAGACAAACATGTAAGTTTACCTGATATTCCAAATCAACAGTGACTTATAAAATGGTACCCCCATGTTTAAACATCACAGTCCTTCAGTCAATTGTTACTTGTGTGTCACAATATCAGTCTGTTCAACGAGTGCCCAAATCCAATACTGACTGATTGTAGTTTGTTGATCAACTATCTCCAAGAATCGAACAGCGGGTATGCGCTTCGCTCATCTGGTACACGACAAACCGAAATATCGTAGATTTCGTACACGATTGGTTGTTTATCTGCTTCGGATTCGGCATTACATGCATTGCAAACATACAATAAATGTGGGGCCGCCATCGTCCTGCATACAATCCTATTAGTTTTTTAACTTTCCTGCAAACTGTCCTCATCTAATTTAGGTCTATAGTAAGTAAAATGTGGGGCTGCCGTACCGTTTTCACCAGTTTAAATCACAAACCCTTTGAGATAGTTGCGAATTTTAAGTTGGCCGAATCAAGTGTGAATGCAAATTGGTTATGTTTAAATTAAACCTGCCTTCCTGAGCAGACAACTAAGCAGCAGTAGCAGGTCAGAACTGGTTGGCAAAGTTGGTTTCTTGATAGCAGAACAAAATCCACAATAGAAGATAAAATTGGCATCAAGAAAAAAGGGTTTCTGAGTCACTGTTAATAAGTGACAAGTAAACGACAATCGACAAGTCCCTACATTTAGTTTTAAGCAGGCGCAAAATGTGTTAAGAAGGTGGGCAGTGTAGTGTGTGGAAAAACGTTTGCAGATAAACAAGCGAGGATGTCAACGACGGTACTGCCCACGACAAGAATAACAACAAAATCCCAATCCCACCCGGAAGAATGATTAAATTGTGTTTTGAGGGGAGTGTATGTGAACGCAAAATTTGGTGTTCAGGATGTACTAGTTAGCCGGCTGGCTCGCGAACCGTCAGGAACGCCTGCACCGGTCACCCAACTCCGGTGGATTTTAGTGTTCCCTTTGAGAACCAGGGAGGTGAGTTGGACCGTTTGTCTAGCACTACATTTATCTAAAGCCATTTAACGCACCACGCCCTAACTACACACATACCTAGTGGGAATGTGGCGCGCGAAACCCAAGACCCATTTTGACTTGCCTAGTCTTAGTTTAAAGTGCTACAAGTAATGTAAACCCTAGGCGCATCTAGCTAAAATGTAGCACATCTACCACTATTCTTGGGCATTCCATTCGCTGGACCTGTGAATGACGAATGGAAAAGCCCTTCGTCGCCAAGTTAAGTCTAGAGTTAAGGCCTAAAGTTTGCATTCACGCCCGATTCTGACGACAGCCCCCTATTTCTTACTAACATCCCGTATAATATTTGAAGTTGGGGGTTGGTGACACGAAGATGGAAGACCAGAAGCTTCTGTGTGTCTGTACGATGTTCGGAGCGTTGTCAGGAACCTGCACACATGAAAACAATCATTAGAAATTCTGTCTCAATACAATACTGTCCTACACCTGCAAACAACAAGAAAAATGTTGTGTGTGCACCCACATTTATAGGAGCAATATTTACAAGGGCCACGCATAGTACTTATGTACGCTTAATGTCTTTTACAGACGTTAAGGGAAGCGGGTTTGTGCACTCTGACCACGCCCCATATATAAAAAGATGGAAAACTGTATTGCCTCAAACAACCAAAAAAACAAACAATTTCGGCTCCAAAAGGCGTAATTAGCATACCATAATCATGGGTGACATATCCATTTGGATATATATGTACAACTGAAGTTTATACTTGGTCTTGGGCCCTTATTCTTAAGTAAACCGACACCATCAGAAGGTTATTTTAGGTCATTTACATGCAGTTGTTGGACTCAAATTTTTTGTCAGTTATATCACAAAAGTCATATTTTTCAGCCGGTTCTGTTACAAAAAGTCCATTGACTGTAACCACTAATGCTAACCAGTTCGCTGGTCTCATAAATTTTCGTGAGACGGTTCTACAAAACCGGTGTGAACCGGTTAAATCTCACCTCTATTTACATGTTACATGCCGGAGTATTTACTACAAAGTTTAACCTTCCTAAAATGACAATACCTCCATACATGCGCTAGCACAAATGAACAAAAATTTGTCAACTAAATGGCACTCACCAGTAATTGTGTTGTTGTAGTGTTGTAAGCTGATGTGGTACGGATGCGGGATTTTCTCCAATGTTTTGAGTTTGACCTTGAGATGATGGCAACATATGATTGCGTCACCACGTCGTAGTTGGTTCAGAAAATCTTCGATGAATTTTCCTAAAATGTTACAAACAGAAAGTTATTTCTTATAAGATTGAGTTTCAATTGTCAAATAAACCTGACAATAGAAATAAATTCATACAGTAAAGCACTTTGCTGCAAATTAACAGCGTAATTGCTTTTCATAATTATTTGTCGCCTAATTAACCGGTCATACCTCCATTTTGTTTTTTGTGAAACGCAACTTGCTATGGCTAGTCAACTGCAACAATGACTTACTTGAAACTCTATGACGTCACAAAACAGTGATGTTTGTTTACAAAAACATGTAGTAATACAGATGACCCTACGCAATGACACGAGGTTTTTTAAAAACCTATTTTCGGCTTGGCGATTGTTTTAGTGCTATTGTGTCGCTATGATTGCTTTCACCAAGCGAAATAAACTCAACTCAACTCAATAAAATACCGAAAGGGGTAACGTTATAACAGCAACTTACATGTGGTGTTGTGATGAGCAAATGTCAAACCACAACTGAACGTGGAAATATATGAAGACCACACAAGTCGTTTCTGAGTGACGTAGCTGACAGCGGAATAGAAAATGTTTCCATGGGTTAGGTCAGTTAGAAAGACCATTAGAAAGAGCAGACTTGTTTATTGAAATGTCGATGTTGCTTGTTTCTCCTCTTAGGTCAGGTTTTTAGAAATCAACCTGCAATATATGATTGTGTTTATAATGGGCTTCGATTGCAAAATAGATCTTCTGCACATCGTGTTACGTCATAAAGTGCTAATGTTTGTTTACAAAATCACTAGCACTACAGATGGACCGAACGCTAAGATACAACACCGAACTTTAAAGAATTATTGCTGGCGTGTTGGTCAATTGGAAAAGTATTAATATAAATCAAAAATATATGTTAGTGTTATTATGCAAAGCATAACAATAAAGCCAAACTTGTTTTTCTCTTGTTATGATGGGTAAAAAGATGACAACATTTTGATTGCGGAGTATCGTTACGATGTGGTCTGATGGGAAGTTTGGTATAAGTCTGCCAGGAAAAGCTCACTAGTTCGCTTAAATGTCGTTTCCGCTTGTTTTCTTCCCCATAAACCGTGAAAACTATTGGATGTTCCTAATCTGCGATATAAACACAATCAAGATAAGTTTACAAATGTGCACTAACCACTATAACTGTATTGCAGTAAGCTGATGTGTACGACGTAGAAGGCTTGTTCGATGATCTCAACCATGGGATTATGATTATGGTTGTGTTGCAACATGATAAGGGCTGTACTTTGTATGCACGTTCCTAAAAAGTGAATAAAATGTTGTAGAATTTAAAGTCAACACATTTTTTGTCATTATTCGGCTATTTAACTCTTTGTCCTTCATTAACTTCTGTAATAACAACAAAAGCCCAATAATACAGACAATGCGAACATGCCTTGTGATCCTATTGCAACAAATACCTGAAAGTCTATGGTTGATTGTGGAATATGGAAAGACTTGCTTGACAGAGTGTGGCTTCACAATGTAATTCAGTGACATCATGAAAAAACTGTGAAAAATGCGCTGCATAATTAGTAACCATTAAATTAGATCGTTTTGGCATGAGACGAACCGAAATGGTGACGTGTCTCCGTATTGACGTCAGGAGAATATCTTCAGCCTAAATAAACGTCATGTAAACTAAACTGTACCATTCTGATCACTAACGACTAGAATCATGCAACTGATAATTACATCTTAGTATTACATCTGTTCTCACCGTTTCAAGTGACGTCATGGTTTGAAAGCCTCCCACCCAATCTTGAGGACACGTCATCATATTATGACACAGGTACGCAAGCCTGCCAGAAAAACAAACGGTAAAAATGCAGGCAACTGGTTATGTTACGTAACTCAACGTTAACTTACAGATGGTTGTGTGATATGGATGTGAACAAATAATAGTTGACATTGGTGGTTCCAGTCACAGTTGCCTGAAGTTCTCTCCACCCGCGGAGATATTGAGCTATTACACAAAACAACTTAAATATTTACATAACAAGGTTAGAACTTAATCATCAGCAGTCGCTAAAGTTATGAGAAATATTATAAACCACAGTAATTTGTCCACAGACAGTCTCGTAAGGTTGGTAGTCAACAGTCTCTGGGTCTGGGAGCTATATTTCCGTGGTGGAACAGTTGTCGATGCGTTGTGAAGTGGCTGCATAGAAAAACATCCATAAGAAATAAGTGAATGAATTAGTTTGAAAAATGTATAAACGTTTTACAAAATTGTTTCCCTGTAGTAGATAAAAACTGAAAACAAACAGCTTTAAACTGAAACTGCATCAAAGCATTATGACGTCATATTCTCATTACGAATACAATCATAAGTCAAGTCACAGCATCAATGGAGACAATCAATAGTTACTGAAAGGGTTGAATTACAACTTTGTAAAAACAAACCACGAGATGTAAAGTCGAAAAGCGTTTTTCACACACTGTAAATTTACCTTCAATCTTTGCCTTGTGCCGCTAAAGTGAATGTGAAAGTGCGTCACCTTCATCGAATAAAATGGAAAGAGAAGATTTGAAAAAGCTTTGAAATTTGTTTTTGGTGGTAGAAGAGAACCTAGACTTTTGAAAACCCTGCAAGTCAGTTTTGTCTGTGAAATCAAAACAAGTAGTAAGCGTTTAAACATACGATGAGGTCATTTTGAAAAGAAACTTACCAAAACCTGCTTATAAAGCTAATGTCGTGTACATTTGGTATCAAACTCTTACCAAATACTTTCTTACATCATATGTTGTTTTGTATGAAATTTGTTCGTTCCTGTTTTTCTTCTATTTCAGCTGCTAGAATTTGTTGCATCAGCTGTCCTTTTGTTATGTTTTCGTGTGTATCGTAATCACTGTGAAACAAAATCAAAATATGGACAACGAAATCATATGTGTGAAGTGCTTAACTTAAAACTGTGCTGTTATGTTTAGGAGTAGGTTTTAATTTTCAGACAAGAAATTTTTACTCCTATAAAAATGTGTAATCTGCATTCGAACAAAATATTGACAAACAAAAGCAGGAAAACAAAGGCACTTTCATACAGCACTTACCTTAAAACGAGAATTTTGTTTTTGTTTCAGAAAAGCTTAGTTTTTGTTTCATTTCCAATAAATTTTAGTTATATGAGTTATAATGACAGAAAATAAGTTTAGTTATATGAGTTATAATGACAGAAAATATACGAATACTCACATCAAATTGTTAAACGTGATTTTCAAATCCACTTTTGTTCATCATACAATTCAGAAAAACAATAACTATAATCTTGAATGACTTTTAAATTGTACGTACGTCCATTTTTTGGTGCTTGACTGGCTTCTGAAATCTGTAGAATACAAAAAATAATGCAATTAGAGGTCACAAAAATAACTGCAGAGCTCAAGACGGTACCTGGTAATATTTCCAGAACAAACTGCCAGTAAGGCACCAATCTTATGTAACCTGCAAAAACAAAACAACAAGTTAGAAACTGGTCAAATTTCTCTCGATTTTCTCTCATCCGCTTCTCTCTTGATAAATCTGCAAAACGAAACAAAGCGTTAGTTTCAAAATATCGTATTAAAAAAACATCATAGATCTTCATTGGCTGACTTAGTCCAGTCTTTCCGCAACAGATTCTAAACACAGCAAATCAGATCTAAGCAGCCTTGCATAGCGAATACTGCACTGAAAATGGCTGACATTTGACGACGGCGGCACCCAGGAAAAAAGAGAAACTAAACTAAACATCTAAAAACCGCTTTCGGTAGCAGAACCTGCAAGAAAACATATCAGTGACTGATCGCGAGCCAAACAGATGTGGCTACTGACAAAGATAAGAGAATAAAACCAACATAATCGCACTCCTGTTAACAAAGAATGAATTAAATGGAAAAACTGGAAGGAAGGTTTCGCCCGCGTTGCGTGAGAAAAGACGAAGTAAAAACATACAACATTTGACTAATTTAGGTTCCCGTTTGGAGTAAGATTTGAGATCAGTTAACACAGTATTGACATGAAACGTAAACCCGCTTATGGCAGGCTGCGTTTCCCAAAGACCACATCAGATACTGTCACAAGCATTATTTTGACACCCTGAATATATTTTATAATTACAATTCTACCAGTCGAGCCCAAGTTGAGACAAACAGATAAGTTTATCCGATATTCCAAATCAACAGTGACTTATAAAATGGTACCCCCATGTTTAAACATCACATTCCTTCAGTCAATTGTAACTTGTGTGTCACAATATCAGTCTGTTCAACGGGTGCACAAATTCAAAGCTGATTGGTTGTAGTTTGTTGATCAACTATCTCCGAGAATCGAACAGCGGGGGATGGGCTTCGCTCATCTGGTACACGACAAACCGAAATATCGTAGTTTTCGTACACGATTGGTTGTTTATCTGCTTCGGATTCGGCATTACATGCATTGCAAACATACAATAAATGTGGGGCCGCCATCGTCCTGCATATAATCCTATTAATTTACTAACTTTCCTGCAAACTGTCCTCATCTAATTAAGGTCTATAGTAAGTAAAATGTGGGGCTGTCGTACCGTTTTCACCATTTTAAATCACAAACCCTTTGAGATAGTTGCGAATTTTAAGTTGGCCGAATCAAGTGTGAATGCAAATTGGTTATGTTTAAGTTAAACCTGCCTTCCTAAGCAGACAACTAAGCAGAAGTAGCAGTTCAGAACTGGTTGGTAAAGTTGGTTTCTTGAAATCAGAACCAAATCCACAAAAGAAGATCAGAATCGGCATCAAGAAAGAAGGGTCCCGAGTCACAGTTAATCAGCCATTGCAGAGGGGTACTTGCCACATGGTGACAAGTAAACAACAATCGACAAGTCCCTACAATTAGTTTTTAGCAAGCGCAAAATGTGTAAAGAAGGTGGGCAGGTAGTGTGTGGAAAAACGTTTGCAAACAAACAAGCGAAGATGTCAACGACGGCACTGCCCACGACAAGAATAACAACAAAATCCCAATCCCACCCGGAAGAATGATTAAATTGTGTTTTGAGGGGAGTGTATGTGAACGCAAAATTTGGTGTTTATGATGTACTAGTTAGCCGGCTGGCTCGCGAACCGTCAGGAACGCCTGCACCGGTCACCCAACTCCGGTGGATTTTAGTGTTCCCTTTGAGAACCAGGGAGGTGAGTTGGACCGTATGTCTAGCCCTACATTTATCTAAAGCCATTTAACGCGCCACGCCCTAACTACACCCATACCTAGTGGGAATGTGGCGCGCGAAACCCAAGACCCATTCTGACTTGCCTAGTCTTAGTTTAAAGTGCTACAATTATTGTAAACCCTAGGCGCATCTAGCTAAAATGCAGCACATCTACCACTATTCTTGGGCATTCCATTCGCTGGACCTGTGAATGACGAATGGAAAAACTCTTTGGCGCCAAGTTAAGTCTAGAGTTAAGGCCTAAAGTTTGCATTCACGCCCGATTCTGACGACAGCCCCTATTTCTTACTAACATCCCGTATAATATTTGAAGTTGAGGGTTGGTGACACGAAGATGGAAGACCAGAAGCTTCTGTGTGTCTGTAAGATGTTCGGAGCGTTGTCAGGAATCTGCACACACGAAAACATCATTAGAAATTCTGTTTCAATACAATATTGCCCTACTCCTCAGTACTGGATGAACCATTAGGCAAAGTAAGCACGTGCCTACAGGCCAGTCAAAAATCCAGGCCATTAAAAGCGATCTTCTCCGTAAGATTGACCTCCAAAAACTAGTTAACGCGTTTTCAATCGCAAAAACGCACAAAATTGTTATTTAGTTAGGCATATAACCAAGTTTTTGTACGGTACCCTGCGTTATAGTTGCAACAACGATCTTTGTGACAATGGTTTGGCAACACTGATAATTCTATTTTTTTAGTTGGCAACCCTGATTTTCGGGCCACTTATAAAATGTGCCTACAGGCCAGCAGAACCTTAATCCGACACTGCTACTCCTGCAAACAACAAGAAAAACTATTTACCTTGGACTTTTGTCTTGTGGTAAATAGATGTAAAACCGTATTGCCTCAAACATCCGAAAAAAAAATCAATTTCGGCTCAAAAAGGCGTAATTAGCTTATCATATTCTAAGGTGGCATATCATAATTTGGATATACTGTACAACTGAAGTTTATACTTGGTCTTGGACCCTTATTCTTAAGTAAACAAACACCATCGGAATGTTATTTTAGGTTATTTACATGTTACATGCGGGAGTAGTTACTACAAACTTTAACCTTCTTAATATGACAATAACACCAAATATGGGCTTGCACAGACAAACAAAAAATTGTCAATAAAATGGCACTAACCAGTAATTGTGTTGTAGTAGTGTTGTAAGCTGATGTGGTACGGATGCGGGATTTCTCCGATGTTTTGAGTTTGACCTTGAGATTATGGCAACATATATGATTGCGTCGCCACGCCGTAGTTGGTTCAGAAAATCTTCGATGAATTTTCCTAAAATGGTACAAACAGAAAGTTACTTCTTATAAGATTAAGTTTCAGTTGTCAAATAAATCTGACATTCGAAATAAATTCATACAGTAAAGCACTTTGCTGCAAATTAACAGCGTAATTGCTTTCCATAATTATTTGTCTCTTAATTAACCGGTTATACCTCCATTTTACTTTTTTGTAAAACGCAACTTGCTATGACTAGTCAACTGCAACAATGACTTACTTGAAACTCTATGACGTCACAAAGCAGTGATGTTTGTTTACAAAAACATGTAGTAATACAAATGACCCTGCGCAATGACACGAGGTTTTTTGAAAACCTATTTTCGGCTTGGTGATTGTTTTAGTGTAATTGTGTCGCTATGATTGCTTTCACCAAGCGAAATAAACTCAACTCAATAAAATCCTGGCAGGGGTAACGTTATAACAGCAACTTACATGTGGTGATGTGATGAGCAAATGTCAAACCACAACTGAAGGTGGAAATATATGAAGAGCAGACAAGTCGTTTCTGAGTGACGTAGCTGACAGCGTAATAGAAAATGTTTCCATGGGTTAGGTCAGTCCATTAGAAAGAGCAGACTTGTTTATTGAAATGTCGATGTTGCTTGTTTCTCCTCTTAGGTCAGGTTTTTAGAAACCAACCTGCAATATATGATTGTGTTTATAATGGACTTCGATTGCAAAATAGATCTTCTGCACATCGTGTGACGTCATAAAGTGCCAATGTTTACATACAAAATCACCAGCACTACAGATGGACCGAACGCTAAGATACAAGACCGAACTTTAAAGAATTATTGCTGGCGTGTTGGTCAATTGGAAAAGTATTAATATAAATCAAAAATATATGTTAGTGTTATTATGCAAAGCATAACAATAAAGCCAAACTTGTTTTTCTCTTGTTATGATGGGTAAAAAGATGACAACATTTTGATTGCGGAGTATCGTTACGATGTGGTCTGATGGGAAGTTTGGTATAAGTCTGCCAGGAAAAGCTCACTAGTTCGCTTAAATGTCGTTTCCGCTTGTTTTCTTCCCCATAAACCGTGAAAACTATTGGATGTTCCTAATCTGCGATATAAACACAATCAAGATAAGTTTACAAATGTGCACTAACCACTATAACTGTATTGCAGTAAGCTGATGTGTACGACGTAGAAGGCTTGTTCGATGATCTCAACCATGGGATTATGATTATGGTTGTGTTGCAACATGATAAGGGCTGTACTTTGTATGCACGTTCCTAAAAAGTGAATAAAATGTTGTAGAATTTAAAGTCAACACATTTTTTGTCATTATTCGGCTATTTAACTCTTTGTCCTTCATTAACTTCTGTAATAACAACAAAAGCCCAATAATACAGACAATGCGAACATGCCTTGTGATCCTATTGCAACAAATACCTGAAAGTCTATGGTTGATTGTGGAATATGGAAAGACTTGCTTGACAGAGTGTGGCTTCACAATGTAATTCAGTGACATCATGAAAAAACTGTGAAAAATGCGCTGCATAATTAGTAACCATTAAATTAGATCGTTTTGGCATGAGACGAACCGAAATGGTGACGTGTCTCCGTATTGACGTCAGGAGAATATCTTCAGCCTAAATAAACGTCATGTAAACTAAACTGTACCATTCTGATCACTAACGACTAGAATCATGCAACTGATAATTACATCTTAGTATTACATCTGTTCTCACCGTTTCAAGTGACGTCATGGTTTGAAAGCCTCCCACCCAATCTTGAGGACACGTCATCATATTATGACACAGGTACGCAAGCCTGCCAGAAAAACAAACGGTAAAAATGCAGGCAACTGGTTATGTTACGTAACTCAACGTTAACTTACAGATGGTTGTGTGATATGGATGTGAACAAATAATAGTTGACATTGGTGGTTCCAGTCACAGTTGCCTGAAGTTCTCTCCACCCGCGGAGATATTGAGCTATTACACAAAACAACTTAAATATTTACATAACAAGGTTAGAACTTAATCATCAGCAGTCGCTAAAGTTATGAGAAATATTATAAACCACAGTAATTTGTCCACAGACAGTCTCGTAAGGTTGGTAGTCAACAGTCTCTGGGTCTGGGAGCTATATTTCCGTGGTGGAACAGTTGTCGATGCGTTGTGAAGTGGCTGCATAGAAAAACATCCATAAGAAATAAGTGAATGAATTAGTTTGAAAAATGTATAAACGTTTTACAAAATTGTTTCCCTGTAGTAGATAAAAACTGAAAACAAACAGCTTTAAACTGAAACTGCATCAAAGCATTATGACGTCATATTCTCATTACGAATACAATCATAAGTCAAGTCACAGCATCAATGGAGACAATCAATAGTTACTGAAAGGGTTGAATTACAACTTTGTAAAAACAAACCACGAGATGTAAAGTCGAAAAGCGTTTTTCACACACTGTAAATTTACCTTCAATCTTTGCCTTGTGCCGCTAAAGTGAATGTGAAAGTGCGTCACCTTCATCGAATAAAATGGAAAGAGAAGATTTGAAAAAGCTTTGAAATTTGTTTTTGGTGGTAGAAGAGAACCTAGACTTTTGAAAACCCTGCAAGTCAGTTTTGTCTGTGAAATCAAAACAAGTAGTAAGCGTTTAAACATACGATGAGGTCATTTTGAAAAGAAACTTACCAAAACCTGCTTATAAAGCTAATGTCGTGTACATTTGGTATCAAACTCTTACCAAATACTTTCTTACATCATATGTTGTTTTGTATGAAATTTGTTCGTTCCTGTTTTTCTTCTATTTCAGCTGCTAGAATTTGTTGCATCAGCTGTCCTTTTGTTATGTTTTCGTGTGTATCGTAATCACTGTGAAACAAAATCAAAATATGGACAACGAAATCATATGTGTGAAGTGCTTAACTTAAAACTGTGCTGTTATGTTTAGGAGTAGGTTTTAATTTTCAGACAAGAAATTTTTACTCCTATAAAAATGTGTAATCTGCATTCGAACAAAATATTGACAAACAAAAGCAGGAAAACAAAGGCACTTTCATACAGCACTTACCTTAAAACGAGAATTTTGTTTTTGTTTCAGAAAAGCTTAGTTTTTGTTTCATGTCCAATAAATTTTAGTTATATGAGTTATAATGACAGAAAATAAGTTTAGTTATATGAGTTATAATGACAGAAAATATACGAATACTCACATCAAATTGTTAAACGTGATTTTCAAATCCACTTTTGTTCATCATACAATTCAGAAAAACAATAACTATAATCTTGAATGACTTTTAAATTGTACGTACGTCCATTTTTTGGTGCTTGACTGGCTTCTGAAATCTGTAGAATACAAAAAATAATGCAATTAGAGGTCACAAAAATAACTGCAGAGCTCAAGACGGTACCTGGTAATATTTCCAGAACAAACTGCCAGTAAGGCACCAATCTTATGTAACCTGCAAAAACAAAACAACAAGTTAGAAACTGGTCAAATTTCTCTCGATTTTCTCTCATCCGCTTCTCTCTTGATAAATCTGCAAAACGAAACAAAGCGTTAGTTTCAAAATATCGTATTAAAAAAACATCATAGATCTTCATTGGCTGACTTAGTCCAGTCTTTCCGCAACAGATTCTAAACACAGCAAATCAGATCTAAGCAGCCTTGCATAGCGAATACTGCACTGAAAATGGCTGACATTTGACGACGGCGGCACCCAGGAAAAAAGAGAAACTAAACTAAACATCTAAAAACCGCTTTCGGTAGCAGAACCTGCAAGAAAACATATCAGTGACTGATCGCGAGCCAAACAGATGTGGCTACTGACAAAGATAAGAGAATAAAACCAACATAATCGCACTCCTGTTAACAAAGAATGAATTAAATGGAAAAACTGGAAGGAAGGTTTCGCCCGCGTTGCGTGAGAAAAGACGAAGTAAAAACATACAACATTTGACTAATTTAGGTTCCCGTTTGGAGTAAGATTTGAGATCAGTTAACACAGTATTGACATGAAACGTAAACCCGCTTATGGCAGGCTGCGTTTCCCAAAGACCACATCAGATACTGTCACAAGCATTATTTTGACACCCTGAATATATTTTATAATTACAATTCTACCAGTCGAGCCCAAGTTGAGACAAACAGATAAGTTTATCCGATATTCCAAATCAACAGTGACTTATAAAATGGTACCCCCATGTTTAAACATCACATTCCTTCAGTCAATTGTAACTTGTGTGTCACAATATCAGTCTGTTCAACGGGTGCACAAATTCAAAGCTGATTGGTTGTAGTTTGTTGATCAACTATCTCCGAGAATCGAACAGCGGGGGATGGGCTTCGCTCATCTGGTACACGACAAACCGAAATATCGTAGTTTTCGTACACGATTGGTTGTTTATCTGCTTCGGATTCGGCATTACATGCATTGCAAACATACAATAAATGTGGGGCCGCCATCGTCCTGCATATAATCCTATTAATTTACTAACTTTCCTGCAAACTGTCCTCATCTAATTAAGGTCTATAGTAAGTAAAATGTGGGGCTGTCGTACCGTTTTCACCATTTTAAATCACAAACCCTTTGAGATAGTTGCGAATTTTAAGTTGGCCGAATCAAGTGTGAATGCAAATTGGTTATGTTTAAGTTAAACCTGCCTTCCTAAGCAGACAACTAAGCAGAAGTAGCAGTTCAGAACTGGTTGGTAAAGTTGGTTTCTTGAAATCAGAACCAAATCCACAAAAGAAGATCAGAATCGGCATCAAGAAAGAAGGGTCCCGAGTCACAGTTAATCAGCCATTGCAGAGGGGTACTTGCCACATGGTGACAAGTAAACAACAATCGACAAGTCCCTACAATTAGTTTTTAGCAAGCGCAAAATGTGTAAAGAAGGTGGGCAGGTAGTGTGTGGAAAAACGTTTGCAAACAAACAAGCGAAGATGTCAACGACGGCACTGCCCACGACAAGAATAACAACAAAATCCCAATCCCACCCGGAAGAATGATTAAATTGTGTTTTGAGGGGAGTGTATGTGAACGCAAAATTTGGTGTTTATGATGTACTAGTTAGCCGGCTGGCTCGCGAACCGTCAGGAACGCCTGCACCGGTCACCCAACTCCGGTGGATTTTAGTGTTCCCTTTGAGAACCAGGGAGGTGAGTTGGACCGTATGTCTAGCCCTACATTTATCTAAAGCCATTTAACGCGCCACGCCCTAACTATACACACATACCTAGTGGGAATGTGGCGCGCGAAACCCAAGACCCATTCTGACTTGCCTAGTCTTAGTTTAAAGTGCTACAATTATTGTAAACCCTAGGCGCATCTAGCTAAAATGCAGCACATCTACCACTATTCTTGGGCATTCCATTCGCTGGACCTGTGAATGACGAATGGAAAAACTCTTTGGCGCCAAGTTAAGTCTAGAGTTAAGGCCTAAAGTTTGCATTCACGCCCGATTCTGACGACAGCCCCTATTTCTTACTAACATCCCGTATAATATTTGAAGTTGAGGGTTGGTGACACGAAGATGGAAGACCAGAAGCTTCTGTGTGTCTGTAAGATGTTCGGAGCGTTGTCAGGAATCTGCACACACGAAAACATCATTAGAAATTCTGTTTCAATACAATATTGCCCTACTCCTCAGTACTGGATGAACCATTAGGCAAAGTAAGCACGTGCCTACAGGCCAGTCAAAAATCCAGGCCATTAAAAGCGATCTTCTCCGTAAGATTGACCTCCAAAAACTAGTTAACGCGTTTTCAATCGCAAAAACGCACAAAATTGTTATTTAGTTAGGCATATAACCAAGTTTTTGTACGGTACCCTGCGTTATAGTTGCAACAACGATCTTTGTGACAATGGTTTGGCAACACTGATAATTCTATTTTTTTAGTTGGCAACCCTGATTTTCGGGCCACTTATAAAATGTGCCTACAGGCCAGCAGAACCTTAATCCGACACTGCTACTCCTGCAAACAACAAGAAAAACTATTTACCTTGGACTTTTGTCTTGTGGTAAATAGATGTAAAACCGTATTGCCTCAAACATCCGAAAAAAAATCAATTTCGGCTCAAAAAGGCGTAATTAGCTTATCATATTCTAAGGTGGTATATCATAATTTGGATATACTGTACAACTGAAGTTTATACTTGGTCTTGGACCCTTATTCTTAAGTAAACAAACACCATCGGAATGTTATTTTAGGTTATTTACATGTTACATGCGGGAGTAGTTACTACAAACTTTAACCTTCTTAATATGACAATAACACCAAATATGGGCTTGCACAGACAAACAAAAAATTGTCAATAAAATGGCACTAACCAGTAATTGTGTTGTAGTAGTGTTGTAAGCTGATGTGGTACGGATGCGGGATTTCTCCGATGTTTTGAGTTTGACCTTGAGATTATGGCAACATATATGATTGCGTCGCCACGCCGTAGTTGGTTCAGAAAATCTTCGATGAATTTTCCTAAAATGGTACAAACAGAAAGTTACTTCTTATAAGATTAAGTTTCAGTTGTCAAATAAATCTGACATTCGAAATAAATTCATACAGTAAAGCACTTTGCTGCAAATTAACAGCGTAATTGCTTTCCATAATTATTTGTCTCTTAATTAACCGGTTATACCTCCATTTTACTTTTTTGTAAAACGCAACTTGCTATGACTAGTCAACTGCAACAATGACTTACTTGAAACTCTATGACGTCACAAAGCAGTGATGTTTGTTTACAAAAACATGTAGTAATACAAATGACCCTGCGCAATGACACGAGGTTTTTTGAAAACCTATTATCGGCTTGGTGATTGTTTTAGTGTAATTGTGTCGCTATGATTGCTTTCACCAAGCGAAATAAACTCAACTCAATAAAATCCTGGCAGGGGTAACGTTATAACAGCAACTTACATGTGGTGATGTGATGAGCAAATGTCAAACCACAACTGAACGTGGAAATATATGAAGACCACACAAGTCGTTTCTGAGTGACGTAGCTGACAGCGTAATAGAAAATGTTTCCATGGGTTAGTTCAGTCGATTATAAAGAGCAGACTTGTTTATTGAAATGTCGATGTTGCTTGTTTCTCCTCTTAGGTCAGGTTTTTAGAAACCAACCTGCAATATATGATTGTGTTTATATTGGGGTTCGATTGCAAAATAGATCTTCTGCACATCGTGTTACGTCATAAAGTGCTAATGTTTGTTTACAAAATGACTAGCACTACAGATGGTTCGAACGCTAGGAAACAAGACCGAACTTTAAAGAATTATTGCTGGCGTGCTGGTCAATTGGAAAAGTATTAATATAAATCAAAAATATATGTTAGTGTTATTATGCAAAGCATAACAATAAAGCCAAACTTGTTTTTCTCTTGTTATGATGGGTAAAAAGATGACAACATTTTGATCGCGGAGTATCGTTACGATGTGGTCTGGTGGGAATTTTGGTATAAGTCTGCCAGGAAAAGCTCACTAGTTCGCTTAAATGTCGTTTCCGCTTGTTTTCTTCCCCAAAAACCGTAAAAACTATTGGATGTTCCTAATCTGCGATATAAACACAATCAAGATAAGTTTACAAATGTGCACTAACCAGTGATTGTATCACTGTATCGCAGTAAGCTGATGTGTACGACATAGAAGGCTTGTTCGATGATCTCAACCATGGGATTATGATTATGGTTGTGTTGCAACATGATAAGAGCTGTACTTTGTATGCACGTTCCTAAAAAGTGAATAAAATGTTGTAGAATTTAAAGTCACACATTTTTTGTCATTATTCGGCTATTTAACTCTTTGTCCTTCATTAACTTCTGTAATAACAACAAAAGCCCATTAATACAGACAATGCGAACATGCCCTGTGATCCTATTGCAACAAACACCTGAAAGTCTATGGTTGATTGTGGAATATGGAAAGACTTGCTTGACAGAGTGTGGCTTCACAATGTAATGGCAGAGCGTGGTGTCACAATGTAATTCAGTGACATCATGAAAAAACTGTGAAAAATGCGCTGCATAATTAGTAACCATTAAATTAGATCGTTTTGGCATGAGACGAACCGAAATGGTGACGTGTCTCCGTATTGACGTCAGGAGAATATCTTCAGCCTAAATAAACGTCATGTAAACTAAACTGTACCATTCTGATCACTAACGACTAGAATCATGCAACTGATAATTACATCTTAGTATTACATCTGTTCTCACCGTTTCAAGTGACGTCATGGTTTGAAAGCCTCCCACCCAATCTTGAGGACACGTCATCATATTATGACACAGGTACGCAAGCCTGCCAGAAAAACAAACGGTAAAAATGCAGGCAACTGGTTATGTTATTTTACTCAACGTAAACTTACGTATGGTTGTGTGATATGAATGTGGACAAATAATAGTTGACATTGGTGGTTCCAATCACAGTTGCCTGAAATTCTCTCCACCCGCAGCGGAGATATTGAGCTATTACACAAAACAACTTAAATATTTGAATAACAAGGTTAGAACTTAATCGTCAGCAGTCGCTAAAGTTATGAGAAATATTATAAACCACAGTAATTTGTCCACAGACAGTCTCGTAAGGTTGGTAGTCAACAGTCTCTGGGTCTGGGAGCTATATTTCAGTGGTGGAACAGTTGTCGATGCGTTGTGAAGTGGCTGCATAGAAAAATATCCATAAGAAATAAGTGAATGAATTAGTTTGAAAAATGTATAAACGTTTTACAAAATTGTTCCCCTGCAGTAGATAAAAACTGGAAACAAACAGCTTTAAAGTGAAACTGCATCAAAGCATTATGACGTCATATTCTCATTACGAATACAATCATAAGTCAAGTCACAGCATCAATGGAGACAATCAATAGTTACTGAAAGGGTTGAATTACAACTTTGTAAAAACAAACCACAAGATGTAAAGTCGAAAAGCGTTTTTCACACACTGTAAATTTACCTTCAATCTTTGCCTTGTGCCGCTAAAGTGAATGTGAAAGTGCGTCACCTTCATCGAATAAAATGGAAAAAGAAAATGTGAAAAAGCTTTGAAATTAGTTTTTGGTGGTAGAAGAGAAAACCGGACTTCTGGAAACCCTGCAAGTCAGTTTTGTCTGTGAAAGCAAAACAAGTAGTAAGCGATTAAACATACGATGAGGTCATTTTGAAAAGAAACTTACCAAAACCTGCTCATAAAGCTAACGTCGTGTACATTTGGTATCAAACTCTTACCAAATACTTTCTTACATCATATGTTGTTTTGTATGAAATTTGTTTGTTCCTGTTTTTCTTCTATTTCAGCTGCTAGAATTTGTTGCATCGGCTGTCCTTTTGTTATGTTTTCGTGTGTATCGTAATCACTGTAAAACAAAATAAACAAGATCAAAATATAGACAACGAAATCATATGTGTGAAGTGCTTACCTCAATAAACTGTGCTGTTATGTTTAGGAGTAGGTTTTGATCTTCAGAAAAGAAATTTTTACTCCCATAAAAAGGTGTGATCTGCATTCGAACAAAATATTGACAAACAAAAGCAGGAAAACAAAGGCACTTGCATACAGTGCTTACCTTAAAACGACAACTTTGTTTTTGTTTCAGAAAAGCTTTTAGTTTTAGTTTTATGTCCAATAAATTCCATTCTAAAAATAAAGTTTGGTTATATGAGTTATAATGACAGAAAATATACGAATACTCACATAAAATTGTTAAACGTGATTTTCAAATCCACTTTTGTTCATCATACAATTCAGAAAAACAATAACAATAATCTTGAATGATTTTCAAATTGTACGTATGTCCATTTTTTGGTGCTTGACTGGCTTCTGAAATCTGTAGAATACAAATAATGCAATTAGAGGTCACAAAAATAACTTAGAAAACTGGTCAAATTTCTCTCGATTTTCTCTCATCCGCTTCTTTCTTGATAAATCTGCAAAACGAAACAAAGCGTTAGTTTCAAAATATCGTATTAAAAAAACATCATAGATCTTCTTTGGCTGACTTAGTCCATTTTTTTGCAACAGATTCTAAACACAGCAAATCAGATCTAAGCAGCCTTGCATAGCGAATACTGCACTGAAAATGGCTGACATTTGACGATGGCGGCACCCAGGAAAAAAGAGAAACTAAACTAAACATCTAAAAACCGCTTTCGGTAGCGGAACCTGCAAGAAAACCTATCACTGACTGATCGCGAGCCAAACGGATGTGGCTACTGACAAAGATAAGAGAATAAAACCAACATAATCGTACTCCTGTTAATGAAGAATGAATTAAATGGAAAAACTGGAAGGAAGGTTTCGCCCGCGTTGCGTGAGAAAAGACGAAGTAAAAACATACAACATTTGACTAATTTAGGTTCCCGTTTGGAGTAAGATTTAAGATCAGTTAACACAGTATTGACATGAAACGTAAACCCGCTTATGGCAGGCTGCGTTTCCCAAAGACCACATCAGATACTGTCCCAAGCATTATTTTGACACCCTGAATATATTTTACAATTACAATTCTACCAGTCGAGCCCAAGTTGAGACAAACAGATAAGTTTATCCGATATTCCAAATCAACAGTGACTTATAAAATGGTACCCCCATGTTTAAACATCACAGTCCTTCAGTCAATTGTAACTTGTGTGTCACAATATCAGTCTGTTCAACGGGTGCACAAATTCAAAGCTGATTGGTTGTAGTTTGTTGATCAACTATCTCCAAGAATCGAACAGCGGGGGATGGGCTTCGCTCATCTGGTACACGACAAACCGAAATATCGTAGGTTTCGTACACGATTGGTTGTTTATCTGCTTCGGATTCGGCATTACATGTATTGCAAACATACAATAAATGTGGGGCCGCCATCGTCCTGCATATAATCCTATTAATTTACTAACTTTCCTGCAAACTGTCCTCATCTAATTAAGGTCTATAGTAAGTAAAATGTGGGGCTGTCGTACCGTTTTCACCAGTTTAAATCACAAACCCTTTGAGATAGTTGCGAATTTTAAACTGGCCGAATCAAGTGTGAATGCAAATTGGTTAAGTTTAAATTAAACCTGCCTTCCTGAGCAGACAACTAAGCAGCAGTAGCTGGTCAGAACTAGCTGGCAAAGTTGGTTTCTTGAAATCAGAACCAAATCCACAAAAGAAGATAAAAATCGGCATCAAGAAAGAAGGGTCCCGAGTCACAGTTAATCAGCCATTGCAGAGGGTACTTGCCACATGGTGACAAGTAAACAACAATCGACAAGTCCCTACAATTAGTTTTTAGCAAGCGCAAAATGTGTAAAGAAGGTGGGCAGGTAGTGTGTGGAAAAACGTTTGCAAACAAACAAGCGAAGATGTCAACGACGGCACTGCCCACGACAAGAATAACAACAAAATCCCAATCCCACCCGGAAGAATGATTAAATTGTGTTTTGAGGGGAGTGTATGTGAACGCAAAATTTGGTGTTCAGGATGTACTAGTTAGCCGGCTGGCTCGCGAACCGTCAGGAACGCCTGCACCGGTCACCCAACTCCGGTGGATTTTAGTGTTCGTTTTGAGAACCAGGGAGGTGAGTTGGACCGTATGTCTAGCACTACATTTATCTAAAGCCATTTAACGCGCCACGCCCTAACTATACACACATACCTAGTGGGAATGTGGCGCGCGAAACCCAAGACCCATTCTGACTTGCCTAGCCTTAGTTTAAAGTGCTACAAGTAATGTAAACCCTAGGCGCATCAAGCTAAAATGTAGCACATCTACCACTATTCTTGGGTATTCCATTCGCTGGACCTGTGAATGACGAATGGAAAAGCCCTTCGGCGCCAAGTTAAGGCCTAAAGTTTGCATTCACGCCCGATTCTGACGACAGCCCCCTATTTCTTACTAACATCCCGTGCAATATTTGAAGTTGGGGGTTGGTGACACGAAGATGGAAGACCAGAAGCTTCTGTGTGTCTGTACGATGTTCGGAGCGTTGTGAGGAACCTGCACACATGAACACAATCATTAGAAATTCTGTCTCAATACAATACTGTCCTACACCTGCAAACAACAAGGAAAATGTTGTGTGTGCACCCACATTTATAGGAGCAACATTTACAAGGGCCACGCATAATACTTATGTACGCTTAATGTCTTTTACAGACGTTAAGGGAAGCGGGTTTGTGCACTCTGACCACGCCCCATATATAAAAAGATGGAAAACTGTATTGCCTCAAACAACCGAAAAAAAAAACAATTTCGGCTCCAAAAGGCGTAATTAGCATATCATAATCATGGGTGACATATCCATTTGGATATATATGTACAACTGAAGTTTATACTTGGTCTTGGGCCCTTATTCTTAAGTAAACCGACACCATCAGAAGGTTATTTTAGGTCATTTACATGCAGTTGTGGGACTCAAATTTTTTGTCAGTTATATCACAAAAGTCATATTTTTCAGCCGGTTCTGTTACAAAAAGTCCATTGACTGTAACCACTAATGCTAACCAGTTCGCTGGTCTCATAAATTTTCGTGAGACGGTTCTACAAAACCGGTGCGAACCGGTTAAATCTCACCTCTATTTACATGTTACATGCCGGAGTAATTACTACAAAGTTTAACCTTCCTAAAATGACAATACCTCCATACATGCGCTAGCACAAATGAACAAAAATTTGTCAACTAAATGGCACTCACTAATAATTGTGTTGTTGTAGTGTTGTAAGCTGATGTGGTACGGATGCGGGATTTTCTCCGATGTTTTGAGTTTGACCTTGAGATGATGGCAACATATGATTGCGTCACCACGTCGTAATTGGTTTAGAAAATCTTCGACGTATTTTCCTAAAATGGTACAAACAGAAAGTTATTTCTTATAAGATTAAGTTTCAGTTGTCAAATAAACCTGACAATAGAAATAAATTCATACAGTAAAGCACTTTGCTGCATATTAACAGCGTAATTGCTTTCCATAATTATTTGTCTCCTAATTAACCGGTTATACCTCCATTTTGCTTTTTTGTAAAACGCAAATTGCTATGGCTAGTCAACTGCAACAATGACTTACTTGAAACTCTATGACGTCACAAAGCAGTGATGTTTGTTTACAAAAACATGTAGTAATACAGATGACCCTACGCAATGACACGAGGTTTATTGAAAACCTATTTTCGGCTTGGTGATTGTTTTAGTGCTATTGTGTCGCTATGATTGCTTTCACCAAGCGAAATAAACTCAACTCAATAAAATCCTGGCAGGGGTAACGTTATAACAGCAACTTACATGTGGTGTTGTGATGAGCAAATGTCAAACCACAACTGAACGTGGAAATATATGAAGAGCACACAAGTCGTTTCTGAGTGACGTAGCTGACAGCGTAATAGAAAATGTTTCCATGGGTTAGGTCAGTCCATTAGAAAGAGCAAACTTGTTTATTGAAATGTCGATGTTGCTTGTTTCTCCTCTTAGGTCAGGTTTTCAGAAACCAACCTGCAATATATGATTGTGTTTATAATGGACTTCGATCGCAAAACAGATCTTCTGCACATCGTGTGACGTCATAAAGTGCTAATGTTTGTTTACAAAATCACTAGCACTACAGATGGGCCGAACGCTAAGATACAAGACCGAACTTTAAAGAATTATTGCTGGCGTGTTGGTCAATTGGAAAAGTATTAATATAAATCAAAAATATATGTTAGTGTTATTATGCAAAGCATAACAATGAAGCCAAACTTGTTTTTTCCTTGTTATGATGGGTAAAAAGATGACAACATTTTGATTGCGGAGTATCGTTACGATGTGGTCTGGTGGGAATTTTGGTATAAGTCTTCCAGGAAAAGCTCACTAGTTCGCTTAAATGTCGTTTCCGCTCGATTTCTTCCCCATAAACCGTGAAAACTATTGGATGTTCCTAATCTGCGGTGTAAACACAATCGAGATAAGTTTACAAATGTGCACTAACCAGTGATTGTATAACTGTATTGCAGTAAGCTGATGTGTACGACGTAGAAGGCTTGTTCGATGATCTCAACCATGGGATTATGATTATGGTTGTGTTGCAACATGATAAGAGCTGTACTTTGTATGCACGTTCCTAAAAAGTGAATGAAATGTTGTAGAATTTAAAGTCAGCACATTTTTTGTCATTATTCGGCTATTTAACTCTTTGTCGTTCATTAACTTCTGTAATAACAACAAAAGCCCAATAATACAAACAATGCGAACATGCCCGGTGATCCTATTGCAACAAATACCTGAAAGTCTATGGTTGATTGTGGAATATGTAAAGACTTGCTTGGCAGAGTGTGGCTTCACAATGTAATTCAGTGATATCATGAAAAAACTGTAAAAAATGCGCTGCATAATTAGTAACCATTAGATCGTTGTGGCATGAGACGAACCGAAATGATGACGTGTATCCGTACTGACGTCATGAATGCAATATCTTCAGCCTAAATAAACGTCATATAAATTAAACTGTACCATTCTGATCACTAACGACTAGAATCATGCAACTGATAATTACATCTTAGTATTACATCTGTTCTCACCGTTTTGAGAGACGTCATGGTTTGAAACCCTCCAACCCAATCTTGAGGACACGTCACTATATTATGACACAGGTACGCAAGCCTGTCAGAAAAGCAAACGAAAAAATGCAGGCAACTGGTTAAGTTAGGTAACTCAACGTCTACTTACGTATGGTTGTGTGATATGGATGTGGACAAATAATAGTTGACATTGGTGGTTCCAATCACAGTTGCCTGAAGTTCTCTCCACCCGCAGCGGAGATATTGAGCTATTACACAAAACAACTTAAATATTTACATAACAAGATTAGAACTTAATCATCAGCAGTCGCTAAAGTTATGAGAAATATTATAAACCACAGTAATTTGTCCACAGACAGTCTCGTAAGGTTGGTAGTCAACAGTCTCTGGGTCTGAGAGCTATATTTCCGTGGTGGAACAGTTGTCGATGCGTTGTGAAGTGGCTGCATAGAAAAACATCCATAAGAAATAAGTGAATGAATTAGTTTGAAAAATGTATAAACGTTTTACAAAATTGTTCCCCAGTAGTAGATGAAAACTGGAAACAAACAGCTTTAAACTGAAACTGCATCAAAGCATTATGACGTCATATTCTCATTACGAATACAATCATAAGTCAAGTCACAGCATCAATGGAGACAATCAATAGTTACTGAAAGGGTTGAATTACAACTTTGTAAAAACAAACCACAAGATGTAAAGTCGAAAAGCGTTTTTCACACACTGTAAATTTACCTTCAAGCATTTCCTTGTGCCGCTAAAGTTAATGTGAAAGTGCGTCACCTTCATCGACTAAAATGGAAAAAGAAAATGTGAAAAAGCTTTGAAATTTGTTTTTGGTTGTAGAAGAGAAAACCGGACTTCTGGAAACCCTGCAAGTCAGTTTTGTCTGTAAAAGCAAAACAAGTAGTAAGCGTTTAAACATACGATGAGGTCATTTTGAAAAGAAACTTACCAAAACCTGCTTATAAAGCTAATGTCGTGTACATTTGGTATCAAACTCTTTACCAAATACTTTCTTACATCACATGTTGTTTTGTATGAAATTTGTTTGTTCTTGTTTTTCTTTTTATATTTCAGCTACTAGAATTTGTTGCATCGGCTGTCCTTTTCTTATGTTTTCGTGTGTATCGTAATCACTGTGAAACAAAATAAACAAAATCAAAATATGGACAACGAAATCATATGTGTAAAGTGCTTAACTTAAAACTGTGCTGTTATGTTTAGGAGTAGGTTTTAATTTTCAGACAAGAAATTTTTACTCCTATAAAAATGTGTAATCTGCATTCGAACAAAATATTGACAAACAAAAGCAGGAAAACAAAGGCACTTGCATACAGCACTTACCTTAAAACGACAACTTTGTTTTGGTTTCAGAAAAGCTTTTAGTTTTTGTTTTATGTCCAATAAATTCCATTCTAAAAAGAGTAGTTTGGTTATATGAGTTGTAATGACAGAACATATATAAATACTCACATAAAATTGTTAAACGTGATTTTCAAATCCACTTTTGTACATCATACAATTAAGAAAAACAATAACAATAATCTTGAATGATTTTCAAATTGTACGTATGTCCATTTTTTGGTGCTTGACTGGCTTCTGAAATCTGTAGAATACAAAAAATAATGCAATTAGAGGTCACAAAAATAACTGCACAGCACAAGACGGTACCTGGTAATATTTCCAGATGAAACTGCCAGTAAGGCACCAATCTTATGACACCTGCAAAAACAAAACAACAAGTTAGAAACTGGTCAAATTTCTCTCGATTTTCTCTCATCCGCTTCTTTCTTGATGAATCTGCAAAACGAAACAAAGCGTTAGTTCAAAATATCGTATTAAAAAAACATCTTGGTCAGTAAATGAAAAGCATTTCTCTAATTTTTGGGGTCCAAAAATCGAAAAAAGGAAAGTCTATAATTTGGTGTTTTCTTCGAAGTAGAGGAGAAAGTTTTGGTGTCCGAATTGTATTTTAAACGCTTTGGAGGGGCGGTAAGAGGCAGAAACCGATAGATTCAGTTTAAAATCAGTTAATTCAGGCAAAATCCAACTAAAATAGGCGCCTATCTTTAATTTTGGGGGGTCTCAAAATCAAAGAAAGGGACAGGCTATAGGCTTGGTGTTTGTCCTAAAACCGAGCAGAAATTTAGGTTTGCGATGCGTATTTAAAACGGTTTGGAGGAGTGGTAGAAGGCAGAAACGGACTGGGATCAGTTCAAAATCGAAATTGCAGTTTAACACACCTCTTTCAATTCAATCACGCGAGTTTCCAGGATGGCTTCCGTCACCCAGTGTCTCATCACAATCACCACAGCAGCAGAAATCATTTGTGATCTCCAAAAACTTCTTTCAGCTGACATCGTCACGTCGCCTAACTCTTCGTTGCCCGTGTTGACGATAGGAGTTCATGTCTTGGTCAGTAACTGCAAATGAAAAGCATATCCTTAATTTTTGGGGGCCAAAAATCGAAAAAGGGGAAAGACTATAAACTGGTGTTTTCCTTGAAATAGAGGAGAAATTTTGGGAGTCCGAATCGTATTTAAAACGGTTTGGAGGGGTGGTAGGAGGCAGAAACCGATGGAATCAGTTTAAAATCAGTTAATTCAGGCAAAAACCCAATAAAATAGGCGTCTATCTTTAATTTTTGGGGGTCCAAAAACGAATAAGGGGAAGACGATAGCCTTGGTGTTCCTCCTAAAATCGAGCAGAAATGTTGGGTTTGTTATTCGTATTTACAACGGCTTGGAGGGATGATAGGAGGCAGAAACGAACTCGAATCAGTTCAAAATCAGTTCATTCAGGAAAAAACCACTAAAATAGACGTCTATCTTTAATTTTGGGGTGTCCAAAATTCGAAAAAAAGGGACAGGCTATGGCCTTGGTGTTTGTCCTAAAACCGAGTAGAAATTTAGGTTTGCGATGCGTATTTAAAACGGTTTGGAGGAGTGGTAGAAGGCAGAAACGGACTGGGATCAGTTCAAAATCGAAATTGCAGTTTGACACACCTCTTTCAATTCAATCATGCGAGTTCCCAGGATGGCTTCCGTCACCCAGTGTCTCATCACAATCACCACAGCAGCAGAAATCATTTGTGATCTCCAAAAACCTCTTTAAGCTGACATCGTCACTTCGCCTAACTCTACGTTGCCCGTGTTGACGATAGGAGTTCATGTCTTGGTCAGTAACTGCAAATGAAAAGCATTTCTCTAATTTTGGTGTTCTCCTTGAAGTAGAGGAGAAATTTTGGGTGTCCGAATCGTATTTAAAACGGTTTGGAGGGGCGGTAGGACGCAGAAACCGATGGAGTCAGTTTAAAATCAGTCAATTCAGGTGACGACCCACTAAAATAGGCGTCTATCTTTAATTTTTGGGGTCCAAAAATCAAAAAGGAAAAAAGGCTAAGCCTTGGTGTTTTTCCTAAAATCGAGAAGAAAGATAGGGTTTGTTATTTGTATTTGAAACAGTTTGAAGGAGCGGTAAGAGGCAGAAACCGATAGAATCAGTTTAAATTCAGTTAATTCAGGGAAAACCCACTAAAATTGGCGTATATTTTTAAATTTTTGGGGTCTCAAAATTGAATAAAGGGAAAGGCTATAGCCTTGGTGTTTTTCCTAAAATCGAGCAGAAATGTTGGGTTTGTTATTTGTATTTAAAACGGTTTTGGGGGGCGGTAGGAGGCAGAAACGGACTGGGATCAGTTCAAAATCGAAATTGCAGTTTAACACCTCTTTCAATTCAATCATGCGAGTTCCCAGGATGGCTTCCGTCACCCAGTGTCTCATCACAATCACCACAGCAGCAGAAATCATTTGTGATCTCCAAAAACTCCTTTCAGCTGACATCGTCACTTCGCCTAACTCTTCGTTGCCAGTGTTGACGACAGGAGTTCATGTCTTGGTCAGTAACTGCAAATGAAAAGCATTTCTCTAATTTTTGGGGTCCAAAAATCGAAAAAAAGGAAAGGCTATAATTTTGGTGTTTTCCCCGAAGTAAAGGAGAAATTTTGGGTGTCCGAATCGTATTCAAAACGGTTTGGAGGGGCCGTAGGACGCAGAAACCCATGGAATCTGTTTAAAATCAGTTAATTTAGGCAAAAAAAACACTAAAATAGGCGTCTATCTTTAATTTGGGGGGTCTTAAAATCGAAGAAAGGGAAAGACTATAGCCTTGGTGATTTTCCTTAAATCGAGCAGAAATGTTGGGTTTGTTATTCGTATTTACAACGGCTTGGAGGGATGATAGGAGGCAGAAACGAACTCGAATCAGTTCAAAATCAGTTCATTCAGGAAATAATCACTCAAATAGACGTCTATCTTCAATTTTGGGGTGTCCAAAAATCGAAAAAAAGGGACAGGCTATGGCCTTGGTGTTTGTCCTAAAATCGAGCAGAAATTTAGGTTTGCGATGCGTATTTAAAACGGTTTGGAGGAGTGGTAGAAGGCAGAAACGGACTGGGATCAGTTCAAAATCGAAATTGCAGTTTAACACACCTCTTTCAATTCAATCATGCGAGTTCCCAGGATGGCTTCCGTCACCCAGTGTCTCATCACAATCACCACAGCAGCAGAAATCATTTGTGATCTCCAAAAACTTCTTTCAGCTGACATCGTCACGTCGCCTAACTCTTCGTTGCCCGTGTTGACGATAGGAGTTCATGTCTTGGTCAGTAACTGCAAATGAAAAGCATTTCTCTAATTTTGGTGTTCTCCTTGAAGTAGAGGAGAAATTTTGGGTGTCCGAATCGTATTTAAAACGGTTTGGAGGGGCGGTAGGACGCAGAAACCGATGGAGTCAGTTTAAAATCAGTCAATTCAGGTGACGACCCACTAAAATAGGCGTCTATCTTTAATTTTTGGGGGTCCATAAACGAATAAGGGGAAGACTATAGCCTTGGTGTTTTCCCTAAAATCGAGCAGAAATGTTGGGTTTGTTATTCGTATTTACAACGGCTTGGAGGGATGATAGGAGGCAGAAACGAACTCGAATCAGTTCAAAATCAGTTCATTCAGGAAAAAACCACTCAAATAGACGTCTATCTTTAATTTTGGGGTGTCCAAAATTCGAAAAAAAGGGACAGGCTATGGCCTTGGTGTTTGTCCTAAAACCGAGCAGAAATTTAGGTTTGCGATGCGTATTTAAAACGGTTTGGAGGAGTGGTAGAAGGCAGAAACGGACTGGAATCAGTTCAAAATCGAAATTGCAGTTTAACACACCTCTTTCAATTCAATCATGCGAGTTCCCAGGATGGCTTCCGTCACCCAGTGTCTCATCACAATCACCACAGCAGCAGAAATCATTTGTGATCTCCAAAAACTTCTTTCAGCTGACATCGTCACGTCGCCTAACTCTTCGTTGCCCGTGTTGACGATAGGAGTTCATGTCTAGGTCAGTAACTGCAAATGAAAAGCATATCCTTAATTTTTGGGGGCCAAAAATCGAAAAAGGGGAAAGACTATAAACTGGTGTTTTCCTTGAAATAGAGGAGAAATTTTGGGAGTCCGAATCGTATTTAAAACGGTTTGGAGGGGTGGTAGGAGGCACAAACCGATGGAATCAGTTTAAAATCAGTTAATTCAGGCAAAAACCCAATAAAATAGGCGTCTATCTTTAATTTTTGGGGGTCCAAAAACGAATAAGGGGAAGACGATAGCCTTGGTGTTCCTCCTAAAATCGAGCAGAAATGTTGGGTTTGTTATTCGTATTTACAACGGCTTGGAGGGATGATAGGAGGCAGAAACGAACTCGAATCAGTTCAAAATCAGTTCATTCAGGAAAAAAACCACTCAAATAGACGTCTATCTTTAATTTTGGGGTGTCCAAAATTCGAAAAAAAGGGACAGGCTATGGCCTTGGTGTTTGTCCTAAAACCGAGCAGAAATTTAGGTTTGCGATGCGTATTTAAAACGGTTTGGAGGAGTGGTAGAAGGCAGAAACGGACTGGGATCAGTTCAAAATCGAAATTGCAGTTTGACACACCTCTTTCAATTCAATCATGCGAGTTCCCAGGATGGCTTCCGTCACCCAGTGTCTCATCACAATCACCACAGCAGCAGAAATCATTTGTGATCTCCAAAAACCTCTTTATGTTGACATCGTAACTTCGCCTAACTCTTCGTTGCCCGTGTTGACGATAGGAGTTCATGTCTTGGTCAGTAACTGCAAATGAAAAGCATTTCTCTAATTTTGGTGTTCTCCTTGAAGTAGAGGAGAAATTTTGGGTGTTCGAATCGTATTTAAAATGGTTTGAAGGGGCGGTAGGACGCAGAAACCCATGGAATCAGTTTAAAATCAGTTAATTCAGGCAAAAACCCAATAAAATATGCGTCTATCTTTAATTTTTGGGGGTCCATAAACGAATAAGGGGAAGACTATAGCCTTGGTGTTTTCCCTAAAATCGAGCAGAAATGTTGGGTTTGTTATTCGTATTTACAACGGCTTGGAGGGATGATAGGAGGCAGAAACGAACTCGAATCAGTTCAAAATCAGTTCATTCAGGAAAAAACCACTCAAATAGACGTCTATCTTTAATTTTGGGGTGTCCAAAATTCGAAAAAAAGGGACAGGCTATGGCCTTGGTGTTTGTCCTAAAACCGAGCAGAAATTTAGGTTTGCGATGCGTATTTAAAACGGTTTGGAGGAGTGGTAGAAGGCAGAAACGGACTGGGATCAGTTCAAAATCGAAATTGCAGTTTGACACACCTCTTTCAATTCAATCATGCGAGTTCCCAGGATGGCTTCCGTCACCCAGTGTCTCATCACAATCACCACAGCAGCAGAAATCATTTGTGATCTCCAAAAACCTCTTTATGTTGACATCGTCACTTCGCCTAACTCTACGTTGCCCGTGTTGACGATAGGAGTTCATGTCTTGGTCAGTAACTGCAAATGAAAAGCATTTCTCTAATTTTGGTGTTCTCCTTGAAGTAGAGGAGAAATTTTGGGTGTCCGAATCGTATTTAAAACGGTTTGGAGGGGCGGTAGGACGCAGAAACCGATGGAGTCAGTTTAAAATCAGTCAATTCAGGTGACGACCCACTAAAATAGGCGTCTATCTTTCATTTTTGGGGTCCAAAAATCAAAAAAGGAAAAAAGGCTAAGCCTTGGTGTTTTTCCTAAAATCGAGAAGAAAGATAGGGTTTGTTATTTGTATTTGAAACAGTTTGAAGGAGCGGTAAGAGGCAGAAACCGATAGAATCAGTTTAAATTCAGTTAATTCAGGGAAAACCCACTTAAATTGTCGTCTATTTTTAAATTTTTGGGGTCTCAAAATTGAATAAAGGGAAAGGCTATAGCCTTGGTGTTTTTCCTAAAATCGAGCAGAAATGTTGGGTTTGTTATTTGTATTTAAAACGGTTTTGGGGGGCGGTAGGAGGCAGAAACGGACTGGGATCAGTTCAAAATCGAAATTGCAGTTTAACACCTCTTTCAATTCAATCATGCGAGTTCCCAGGATGGCTTCCGTCACCCAGTGTCTCATCACAATCACCACAGCAGCAGAAATCATTTGTGATCTCCAAAAACTCCTTTCAGCTGACATCGTCACTTCGCCTAACTCTTCGTTGCCAGTGTTGACGACAGGAGTTCATGTCTTGGTCAGTAACTGCAAATGAAAAGCATTTCTCTAATTTTGGTGTTCTCCTTGAAGTAGAGGAGAAATTTTGGGTGTCCGAATCGTATTTAAAACGGTTTGGAGGGGCGGTAGGACGCAGAAACCGATGGAGTCAGTTTAAAATCAGTCAATTCAGGTGACGACCCACTAAAATAGGCGTCTATCTTTAATTTTTGGGGTCCAAAAATCAAAAAAGAAAAAAGGCTAAGCCTTGGTGTTTTTCCTAAAATCGAGAAGAAAGATAGGGTTTGTTATTTGTATTTGAAACAGTTTGAAGGAGCGGTAAGAGGCAGAAACCGATAGAATCAGTTTAAATTCAGTTAATTCAGGCAAAAACCCACTAAAATTGGCGTCTATTTTTAAATTTTTGGGGTCTCAAAATTGAATAAAGGGAAAGGCTATAGCCTTGGTGTTTTTCCTAAAATCGAGCAGAAATGTTGGGTTTGTTATTTGTATTTAAAACGGTTTTGGGGGGCGGTAGGAGGCAGAAACGGACTGGGATCAGTTCAAAATCAGTTCATTCAGGAAAAAACCACTCAAATAGACGTTTATCTTTAATTTTAGGGGGTCCAAAATTCGAAAAAAAGGGACAGGCTATGGCCTTGGTGTTTGTCCTAAAACCGAGCAGAAATTTAGGTTTGCGATGCGTATTTAAAACGGTTTGGAGGAGTGGTAGAAGGCAGAAACGGACTGGGATCAGTTCAAAATCGAAATTGCAGTTTAACACCTCTTTCAATTCAATCATGCGAGTTCCCAGGATGGCTTCCGTCACCCAGTGTCTCATCACAATCACCACAGCAGCAGAAATCATTTGTGATCTCCAAAAACTCCTTTCAGCTGACATCGTCACTTCGCCTAACTCTTCGTTGCCAGTGTTGACGACAGGAGTTCATGTCTTGGTCAGTAACTGCAAATGAAAAGCATTTCTCTAATTTTTGGGGGCCAAAAATCGAAAAAAAAGGAAAGGCTATAATTTTGGTGTTTTCCCCGAAGTAGAGGAGAAATTTTGGGTGTCCGAATCGTATTCAAAACGGTTTGGAGGGGCCGTAGGACGCAGAAACCCATGGAATCTGTTTAAAATCAGTTAATTTAGGCAAAAAAAAAACACTAAAATAGGCGTCTATCTTTAATTTGGGGGGTCTTAAAATCGAAGAAAGGGAAAGACTATAGCCTTGGTGATTTTCCTAAAATCGAGCAGAAATGTTGGGTTTGTTATTCGTATTTACAACGGCTTGGAGGGATGATAGGAGGCAGAAACGAACTCGAATCAGTTCAAAATCAGTTCATTCAGGAAAAAACCACTCAAATAGACGTCTATCTTCAATTTTGGGGTGTCCAAAAATCGAAAAAAAGGGACAGGCTATGGCCTTGGTGTTTGTCCTAAAACCGAGCAGAAATTTAGGTTTGCGATGCGTATTTAAAACGGTTTGGAGGAGTGGTAGAAGGCAGAAACGGACTGGAATCAGTTCAAAATCGAAATTGCAGTTTAACACACCTCTTTCAATTCAATCATGCGAGTTCCCAGGATGGCTTCCGTCACCCAGTGTCTCATCACAATCACCACAGCAGCAGAAATCATTTGTGATCTCCAAAAACTTCTTTCAGCTGACATCGTCACGTCGCCTAACTCTTCGTTGCCCGTGTTGACGATAGGAGTTCATGTCTAGGTCAGTAACTGCAAATGAAAAGCATATCCTTAATTTTTGGGGGCCAAAAATCGAAAAAGGGGAAAGACTATAAACTGGTGTTTTCCTTGAAATAGAGGAGAAATTTTGGGAGTCCGAATCGTATTTAAAACGGTTTGGAGGGGTGGTAGGAGGCACAAACCGATGGAATCAGTTTAAAATCAGTTAATTCAGGCAAAAACCCAATAAAATAGGCGTCTATCTTTAATTTTTGGGGGTCCAAAAACGAATAAGGGGAAGACGATAGCCTTGGTGTTCCTCCTAAAATCGAGTAGAAATGTTGGGTTTGTTATTCGTATTTACAACGGCTTGGAGGGATGATAGGAGGCAGAAACGAACTCGAATCAGTTCAAAATCAGTTCATTCAGGAAAAAAACCACTCAAATAGACGTCTATCTTTAATTTTGGGGTGTCCAAAATTCGAAAAAAAGGGACAGGCTATGGCCTTGGTGTTTGTCCTAAAACCGAGCAGAAATTTAGGTTTGCGATGCGTATTTAAAACGGTTTGGAGGAGTGGTAGAAGGCAGAAACGGACTGGGATCAGTTCAAAATCGAAATTGCAGTTTGACACACCTCTTTCAATTCAATCATGCGAGTTCCCAGGATGGCTTCCGTCACCCAGTGTCTCATCACAATCACCACAGCAGCAGAAATCATTTGTGATCTCCAAAAACCTCTTTATGTTGACATCGTCACTTCGCCTAACTCTACGTTGCCCGTGTTGACGATAGGAGTTCATGTCTTGGTCAGTAACTGCAAATGAAAAGCATTTCTCTAATTTTGGTGTTCTCCTTGAAGTAGAGGAGAAATTTTGGGTGTCCGAATCGTATTTAAAACGGTTTGGAGGGGCGGTAGGACGCAGAAACCGATGGAGTCAGTTTAAAATCAGTCAATTCAGGTGACGACCCACTAAAATAGGCGTCTATCTTTAATTTTTGGGGTCCAAAAATCAAAAAAGAAAAAAGGCTAAGCCTTGGTGTTTTTCCTAAAATCGAGAAGAAAGATAGGGTTTGTTATTTGTATTTGAAACAGTTTGAAGGAGCGGTAAGAGGCAGAAACCGATAGAATCAGTTTAAATTCAGTTAATTCAGGGAAAACCCACTTAAATTGTCGTCTATTTTTAAATTTTTGGGGTCTCAAAATTGAATAAAGGGAAAGGCTATAGCCTTGGTGTTTTTCCTAAAATCGAGCAGAAATGTTGGGTTTGTTATTTGTATTTAAAACGGTTTTGGGGGGCGGTAGGAGGCAGAAACGGACTGGGATCAGTTCAAAATCGAAATTGCAGTTTAACACCTCTTTCAATTCAATCATGCGAGTTCCCAGGATGGCTTCCGTCACCCAGTGTCTCATCACAATCACCACAGCAGCAGAAATCATTTGTGATCTCCAAAAACTCCTTTCAGCTGACATCGTCACTTCGCCTAACTCTTCGTTGCCAGTGTTGACGACAGGAGTTCATGTCTTGGTCAGTAACTGCAAATGAAAAGCATTTCTCTAATTTTTGGGGTCCAAAAATCGAAAAAAAGGAAAGGCTATAATTTTGGTGTTTTCCCCGAAGTAGAGGAGAAATTTTGGGTGTCCGAATCGTATTCAAAACGGTTTGGAGGGGCCGTAGGACGCAGAAACCCATGGAATCTGTTTAAAATCAGTTAATTTAGGCAAAAAAACACTAAAATAGGCGTCTATCTTTAATTTGGGGGGACTTAAAATCGAAGAAAGGGATAGACTATAGCCTTGGTGATTTTCCTAAAATCGAGCAGAAATGTTGGGTTTGTTATTCGTATTTACAACGGCTTGGAGGGATGATAGGAGGCAGAAACGAACTCGAATCAGTTCAAAATCAGTTCATTCAGGAAAAAACCACTCAAATAGACGTCTATCTTCAATTTTGGGGTGTCCAAAAATCGAAAAAAAGGGACAGGCTATGGCCTTGGTGTTTGTCCTAAAACCGAGCAGAAATTTAGGTTTGCGATGCGTATTTAAAACGGTTTGGAGGAGTGGTAGAAGGCAGAAACGGACTGGAATCAGTTCAAAATCGAAATTGCAGTTTAACACACCTCTTTCAATTCAATCATGCGAGTTCCCAGGATGGCTTCCGTCACCCAGTGTCTCATCACAATCACCACAGCAGCAGAAATCATTTGTGATCACCAAAAACTTCTTTCAGCTGACATCGTCACGTCGCCTAACTCTTCGTTGCCCGTGTTGACGATAGGAGTTCATGTCTAGGTCAGTAACTGCAAATGAAAAGCATATCCTTAATTTTTGGGGGCCAAAAATCGAAAAAGGGGAAAGACTATAAACTGGTGTTTTCCTTGAAATAGAGGAGAAATTTTGGGAGTCCGAATCGTATTTAAAACGGTTTGGAGGGGTGGTAGGAGGCACAAACCGATGGAATCAGTTTAAAATCAGTTAATTCAGGCAAAAACCCAATAAAATAGGCGTCTATCTTTAATTTTTGGGGGTCCAAAAACGAATAAGGGGAAGACGATAGCCTTGGTGTTCCTCCTAAAATCGAGCAGAAATGTTGGGTTTGTTATTCGTATTTACAACGGCTTGGAGGGATGATAGGAGGCAGAAACGAACTCGAATCAGTTCAAAATCAGTTCATTCAGGAAAAAAACCACTCAAATAGACGTCTATCTTTAATTTTGGGGTGTCCAAAATTCGAAAAAAAGGGACAGGCTATGGCCTTGGTGTTTGTCCTAAAACCGAGTAGAAATTTAGGTTTGCGATGCGTATTTAAAACGGTTTGGAGGAGTGGTAGAAGGCAGAAACGGACTGGGATCAGTTCAAAATCGAAATTGCAGTTTGACACACCTCTTTCAATTCAATCATGCGAGTTCCCAGGATGGCTTCCGTCACCCAGTGTCTCATCACAATCACCACAGCAGCAGAAATCATTTGTTATCTCCAAAAACCTCTTTATGTTGACATCGTAACTTCGCCTAACTCTTCGTTGCCCGTGTTGACGATAGGAGTTCATGTCTTGGTCAGTAACTGCAAATGAAAAGCATTTCTCTAATTTTGGTGTTCTCCTTGAAGTAGAGGAGAAATTTTGGGTGTTCGAATCGTATTTAAAATGGTTTGAAGGGGCGGTAGGACGCAGAAACCGATGGAATCAGTTTAAAATCAGTTAATTCAGGCAAAAACCCAATAAAATATGCGTCTATCTTTAATTTTTGGGGGTCCATAAACGAATAAGGGGAAGACTATAGCCTTGGTGTTTTCCCTAAAATCGAGCAGAAATGTTGGGTTTGTTATTCGTATTTACAACGGCTTGGAGGGATGATAGGAGGCAGAAACGAACTCGAATCAGTTCAAAATCAGTTCATTCAGGAAAAAACCACTCAAATAGACGTCTATCTTTAATTTTGGGGTGTCCAAAATTCGAAAAAAAGGGACAGGCTATGGCCTTGGTGTTTGTCCTAAAACCGAGCAGAAATTTAGGTTTGCGATGCGTATTTAAAACGGTTTGGAGGAGTGGTAGAAGGCAGAAACGGACTGGGATCAGTTCAAAATCGAAATTGCAGTTTGACACACCTCTTTCAATTCAATCATGCGAGTTCCCAGGATGGCTTCCGTCACCCAGTGTCTCATCACAATCACCACAGCAGCAGAAATCATTTGTGATCTCCAAAAACCTCTTTATGTTGACATCGTCACTTCGCCTAACTCTACGTTGCCCGTGTTGACGATAGGAGTTCATGTCTTGGTCAGTAACTGCAAATGAAAAGCATTTCTCTAATTTTGGTGTTCTCCTTGAAGTAGAGGAGAAATTTTGGGTGTCCGAATCGTATTTAAAACGGTTTGGAGGGGCGGTAGGACGCAGAAACCGATGGAGTCAGTTTAAAATCAGTCAATTCAGGTGACGACCCACTAAAATAGGCGTCTATCTTTAATTTTTGGGATCCAAAAATCAAAAAAGAAAAAAGGCTAAGCCTTGGTGTTTTTCCTAAAATCGAGAAGAAAGATAGGGTTTGTTATTTGTATTTGAAACAGTTTGAAGGAGCGGTAAGAGGCAGAAACCGATAGAATCAGTTTAAATTCAGTTAATTCAGGGAAAACCCACTTAAATTGTCGTCTATTTTTAAATTTTTGGGGTCTCAAAATTGAATAAAGGGAAAGGCTATAGCCTTGGTGTTTTTCCTAAAATCGAGCAGAAATGTTGGGTTTGTTATTTGTATTTAAAACGGTTTTGGGGGGCGGTAGGAGGCAGAAACGGACTGGGATCAGTTCAAAATCGAAATTGCAGTTTAACACCTCTTTCAATTCAATCATGCGAGTTCCCAGGATGGCTTCCGTCACCCAGTGTCTCATCACAATCACCACAGCAGCAGAAATCATTTGTGATCTCCAAAAACTCCTTTCAGCTGACATCGTCACTTCGCCTAACTCTTCGTTGCCAGTGTTGACGACAGGAGTTCATGTCTTGGTCAGTAACTGCAAATGAAAAGCATTTCTCTAATTTTTGGGGTCCAAAAATCGAAAAAAAGGAAAGGCTATAATTTTGGTGTTTTCCCCGAAGTAGAGGAGAAATTTTGGGTGTCCGAATCGTATTCAAAACGGTTTGGAGGGGCCGTAGGACGCAGAAACCCATGGAATCTGTTTAAAATCAGTTAATTTAGGCAAAAAAAACACTAAAATAGGCGTCTATCTTTAATTTGGGGGGACTTAAAATCGAAGAAAGGGATAGACTATAGCCTTGGTGATTTTCCTAAAATCGAGCAGAAATGTTGGGTTTGTTATTCGTATTTACAACGGCTTGGAGGGATGATAGGAGGCAGAAACGAACTCGAATCAGTTCAAAATCAGTTCATTCAGGAAATAACCACTCAAATAGACGTCTATCTTCAATTTTGGGGTGTCCAAAAATCGAAAAAAAGGGACAGGCTATGGCCTTGGTGTTTGTCCTAAAACCGAGCAGAAATTTAGGTTTGCGATGCGTATTTAAAACGGTTTGGAGGAGTGGTAGAAGGCAGAAACGGACTGGGATCAGTTCAAAATCGAAATTGCAGTTTAACACACCTCTTTCAATTCAATCATGCGAGTTCCCAGGATGGCTTCCGTCACCCAGTGTCTCATCACAATCACCACAGCAGCAGAAATCATTTGTGATCTCCAAAAACTTCTTTCAGCTGACATCGTCACGTCGCCTAACTCTACGTTGCCCGTGTTGACGATAGGAGTTCATGTCTTGGTCAGTAACTGCAAATGAAAAGCATTTCTCTAATTTTGGTGTTCTCCTTGAAGTAGAGGAGAAATTTTGGGTGTTCGAATCGTATTTAAAATGGTTTGAAGGGGCGGTAGGACGCAGAAACCGATGGAATCAGTTTAAAATCAGTTAATTCAGGCAAAAACCCAATAAAATATGCGTCTATCTTTAATTTTTGGGGGTCCATAAACGAATAAGGGGAAGACTATAGCCTTGGTGTTTTCCCTAAAATCGAGCAGAAATGTTGGGTTTGTTATTCGTATTTACAACGGCTTGGAGGGATGATAGGAGGCAGAAACGAACTCGAATCAGTTCAAAATCAGTTCATTCAGGAAAAAACCACTCAAATAGACGTCTATCTTTAATTTTGGGGTGTCCAAAATTCGAAAAAAAGGGACAGGCTATGGCCTTGGTGTTTGTCCTAAAACCGAGCAGAAATTTAGGTTTGCGATGCGTATTTAAAACGGTTTGGAGGAGTGGTAGAAGGCAGAAACGGACTGGGATCAGTTCAAAATCGAAATTGCAGTTTGACACACCTCTTTCAATTCAATCATGCGAGTTCCCAGGATGGCTTCCGTCACCCAGTGTCTCATCACAATCACCACAGCAGCAGAAATCATTTGTGATCTCCAAAAACCTCTTTATGTTGACATCGTAACTTCGCCTAACTCTTCGTTGCCCGTGTTGACGATAGGAGTTCATGTCTTGGTCAGTAACTGCAAATGAAAAGCATTTCTCTAATTTTGGTGTTCTCCTTGAAGTAGAGGAGAAATTTTGGGTGTTCGAATCGTATTTAAAATGGTTTGAAGGGGCGGTAGGACGCAGAAACCGATGGAATCAGTTTAAAATCAGTTAATTCAGGCAAAAACCCAATAAAATATGCGTCTATCTTTAATTTTTGGGGGTCCATAAACGAATAAGGGGAAGACTATAGCCTTGGTGTTTTCCCTAAAATCGAGCAGAAATGTTGGGTTTGTTATTCGTATTTACAACGGCTTGGAGGGATGATAGGAGGCAGAAACGAACTCGAATCAGTTCAAAATCAGTTCATTCAGGAAAAAACCACTCAAATAGACGTCTATCTTTAATTTTGGGGTGTCCAAAATTCGAAAAAAAGGGACAGGCTATGGCCTTGGTGTTTGTCCTAAAACCGAGCAGAAATTTAGGTTTGCGATGCGTATTTAAAACGGTTTGGAGGAGTGGTAGAAGGCAGAAACGGACTGGGATCAGTTCAAAATCGAAATTGCAGTTTGACACACCTCTTTCAATTCAATCATGCGAGTTCCCAGGATGGCTTCCGTCACCCAGTGTCTCATCACAATCACCACAGCAGCAGAAATCATTTGTGATCTCCAAAAACCTCTTTATGTTGACATCGTCACTTCGCCTAACTCTACGTTGCCCGTGTTGACGATAGGAGTTCATGTCTTGGTCAGTAACTGCAAATGAAAAGCATTTCTCTAATTTTGGTGTTCTCCTTGAAGTAGAGGAGAAATTTTGGGTGTCCGAATCGTATTTAAAACGGTTTGGAGGGGCGGTAGGACGCAGAAACCGATGGAGTCAGTTTAAAATCAGTCAATTCAGGTGACGACCCACTAAAATAGGCGTCTATCTTTAATTTTTGGGATCCAAAAATCAAAAAAGAAAAAAGGCTAAGCCTTGGTGTTTTTCCTAAAATCGAGAAGAAAGATAGGGTTTGTTATTTGTATTTGAAACAGTTTGAAGGAGCGGTAAGAGGCAGAAACCGATAGAATCAGTTTAAATTCAGTTAATTCAGGGAAAACCCACTTAAATTGTCGTCTATTTTTAAATTTTTGGGGTCTCAAAATTGAATAAAGGGAAAGGCTATAGCCTTGGTGTTTTTCCTAAAATCGAGCAGAAATGTTGGGTTTGTTATTTGTATTTAAAACGGTTTTGGGGGGCGGTAGGAGGCAGAAACGGACTGGGATCAGTTCAAAATCGAAATTGCAGTTTAACACCTCTTTCAATTCAATCATGCGAGTTCCCAGGATGGCTTCCGTCACCCAGTGTCTCATCACAATCACCACAGCAGCAGAAATCATTTGTGATCTCCAAAAACTCCTTTCAGCTGACATCGTCACTTCGCCTAACTCTTCGTTGCCAGTGTTGACGACAGGAGTTCATGTCTTGGTCAGTAACTGCAAATGAAAAGCATTTCTCTAATTTTTGGGGTCCAAAAATCGAAAAAAAGGAAAGGCTATAATTTTGGTGTTTTCCCCGAAGTAGAGGAGAAATTTTGGGTGTCCGAATCGTATTCAAAACGGTTTGGAGGGGCCGTAGGACGCAGAAACCCATGGAATCTGTTTAAAATCAGTTAATTTAGGCAAAAAAAACACTAAAATAGGCGTCTATCTTTAATTTGGGGGGACTTAAAATCGAAGAAAGGGATAGACTATAGCCTTGGTGATTTTCCTAAAATCGAGCAGAAATGTTGGGTTTGTTATTCGTATTTACAACGGCTTGGAGGGATGATAGGAGGCAGAAACGAACTCGAATCAGTTCAAAATCAGTTCATTCAGGAAATAACCACTCAAATAGACGTCTATCTTCAATTTTGGGGTGTCCAAAAATCGAAAAAAAGGGACAGGCTATGGCCTTGGTGTTTGTCCTAAAACCGAGCAGAAATTTAGGTTTGCGATGCGTATTTAAAACGGTTTGGAGGAGTGGTAGAAGGCAGAAACGGACTGGGATCAGTTCAAAATCGAAATTGCAGTTTAACACACCTCTTTCAATTCAATCATGCGAGTTCCCAGGATGGCTTCCGTCACCCAGTGTCTCATCACAATCACCACAGCAGCAGAAATCATTTGTGATCTCCAAAAACTTCTTTCAGCTGACATCGTCACGTCGCCTAACTCTACGTTGCCCGTGTTGACGATAGGAGTTCATGTCTTGGTCAGTAACTGCAAATGAAAAGCATTTCTCTAATTTTGGTGTTCTCCTTGAAGTAGAGGAGAAATTTTGGGTGTCCGAATCGTATTTAAAACGGTTTGGAGGGGCGGTAGGACGCAGAAACCGATGGAGTCAGTTTAAAATCAGTCAATTCAGGTGACGACCCACTAAAATAGGCGTCTATCTTTAATTTTTGGGGTCCAAAAATCAAAAAAGAAAAAAGGCTAAGCCTTGGTGTTTTTCCTAAAATCGAGAAGAAAGATAGGGTTTGTTATTTGTATTTGAAACAGTTTGAAGGAGCGGTAAGAGGCAGAAACCGATAGAATCAGTTTAAATTCAGTTAATTCAGGGAAAACCCACTAAAATTGGCGTATATTTTTAAATTTTTGGGGTCTCAAAATTGAATAAAGGGAAAGGCTATAGCCTTGGTGTTTTTCCTAAAATCGAGCAGAAATGTTGGGTTTGTTATTTGTATTTAAAACGGTTTTGGGGGGCGGTAGGAGGCAGAAACGGACTGGGATCAGTTCAAAATCGAAATTGCAGTTTAACACCTCTTTCAATTCAATCATGTGAGTTCCCAGGATGGCTTCCGTCACCCAGTGTCTCATCACAATCACCACAGCAGCAGAAATCATTTGTGATCTCCAAAAACTCCTTTCAGCTGACATCGTCACTTCGCCTAACTCTTCGTTGCCCGTGTTGACGATAGGAGTTCATGTCTTGGTCAGTAACTGCAAATGAAAAGCATATCCTTAATTTTTGGGGGCCAAAAATCGAAAAAGGGGAAAGACTATAAACTGGTGTTTTCCTTGAAATAGAGGAGAAATTTTGGGAGTCCGAATCGTATTTAAAACGGTTTGGACGGGTGGTAGGAGGCAGAAACCGATGGAATCAGTTTAAAATCAGTTAATTCAGGCAAAAACCCAATAAAATAGGCGTCTATCTTTAATTTTTGGGGGTCCAAAAACGAATAAGGGGAAGACGATAGCCTTGGTGTTCCTCCTAAAATCGAGCAGAAATGTTGGGTTTGTTATTCGTATTTACAACGGCTTGGAGGGATGATAGGAGGCAGAAACGAACTCGAATCAGTTCAAAATCAGTTCATTCAGGAAAAAACCACTCAAATAGACGTCTATCTTTAATTTTGGGGTGTCCAAAATTCGAAAAAAAGGGACAGGCTATGGCCTTGGTGTTTGTCCTAAAACCGAGCAGAAATTTAGGTTTGCGATGCGTATTTAAAACGGTTTGGAGGAGTGGTAGAAGGCAGAAAGGCAGAAACGGACTGGGATCAGTTCAAAATCGAAATTGCAGTTTGACACACCTCTTTCAATTCAATCATGCGAGTTCCCAGGATGGCTTCCGTCACCCAGTGTCTCATCACAATCACCACAGCAGCAGAAATCATTTGTGATCTCCAAAAACTTCTTTAAGCTGACATCGTCACGTCGCCTAACTCTTCGTTGCCCGTGTTGACGATAGGAGTTCATGTCTTGGTCAGTAACTGCAAATGAAAAGCATTTCTCTAATTTTGGTGTTCTCCTTGAAGTAGAGGAGAAATTTTGGGTGTCCGAATCGTATTTAAAACGGTTTGGAGGGGCGGTAGGACGCAGAAACCGATGGAGTCAGTTTAAAATCAGTCAATTCAGGTGACGACCCACTAAAATAGGCGTCTATCTTTAATTTTTGGGGTCCAAAAATCAAAAAAGAAAAAAGGCTAAGCCTTGGTGTTTTTCCTAAAATCGAGAAGAAAGATAGGGTTTGTTATTTGTATTTGAAACAGTTTGAAGGAGCGGTAAGAGGCAGAAACCGATAGAATCAGTTTAAATTCAGTTAATTCAGGCAAAAACCCACTAAAATTGGCGTCTATTTTTAAATTTTTGGGGTCTCAAAATTGAATAAAGGGAAAGGCTATAGCCTTGGTGTTTTTCCTAAAATCGAGCAGAAATGTTGGGTTTGTTATTTGTATTTAAAACGGTTTTGGGGGGCGGTAGGAGGCAGAAACGGACTGGGATCAGTTCAAAATCAGTTCATTCAGGAAAAAACCACTCAAATAGACGTTTATCTTTAATTTTAGGGGGTCCAAAATTCGAAAAAAAGGGACAGGCTATGGCCTTGGTGTTTGTCCTAAAACCGAGCAGAAATTTAGGTTTGCGATGCGTATTTAAAACGGTTTGGAGGAGTGGTAGAAGGCAGAAACGGACTGGGATCAGTTCAAAATCGAAATTGCAGTTTAACACCTCTTTCAATTCAATCATGCGAGTTCCCAGGATGGCTTCCGTCACCCAGTGTCTCATCACAATCACCACAGCAGCAGAAATCATTTGTGATCTCCAAAAACTCCTTTCAGCTGACATCGTCACTTCGCCTAACTCTTCGTTGCCAGTGTTGACGACAGGAGTTCATGTCTTGGTCAGTAACTGCAAATGAAAAGCATTTCTCTAATTTTTGGGGGCCAAAAATCGAAAAAAAAGGAAAGGCTATAATTTTGGTGTTTTCCCCGAAGTAGAGGAGAAATTTTGGGTGTCCGAATCGTATTCAAAACGGTTTGGAGGGGCCGTAGGACGCAGAAACCCATGGAATCTGTTTAAAATCAGTTAATTTAGGCAAAAAAAAACACTAAAATATGCGTCTATCTTTAATTTGGGGGGTCTTAAAATCGAAGAAAGGGAAAGACTATAGCCTTGGTGATTTTCCTAAAATCGAGCAGAAATGTTGGGTTTGTTATTCGTATTTACAACGGCTTGGAGGGATGATAGGAGGCAGAAACGAACTCGAATCAGTTCAAAATCAGTTCATTCAGGAAAAAACCACTCAAATAGACGTCTATCTTTAATTTTGGGGTGTCCAAAAATCGAAAAAAAGGGACAGGCTATGGCCTTGGTGTTTGTCCTAAAACCGAGCAGAAATTTAGGTTTGCGATGCGTATTTAAAACGGTTTGGAGGAGTGGTAGAAGGCAGAAACGGACTGGAATCAGGTCAAAATCGAAATTGCAGTTTAACACACCTCTTTCAATTCAATCATGCGAGTTCCCAGGATGGCTTCCGTCACCCAGTGTCTCATCACAATCACCACAGCAGCAGAAATCATTTGTGATCTCCAAAAACTTCTTTCAGCTGACATCGTCACGTCGCCTAACTCTTCGTTGCCCGTGTTGACGATAGGAGTTCATGTCTAGGTCAGTAACTGCAAATGAAAAGCATATCCTTAATTTTTGGGGGCCAAAAATCGAAAAAGGGGGAAGACTATAAACTGGTGTTTTCCTTGAAATAGAGGAGAAATTTTGGGAGTCCGAATCGTATTTAAAACGGTTTGGACGGGTGGTAGGAGGCAGAAACCGATGGAATCAGTTTAAAATCAGTTAATTCAGGCAAAAACCCAATAAAATAGGCGTCTATCTTTAATTTTTGGGGGTCCAAAAACGAATAAGGGGAAGACGATAGCCTTGGTGTTCCTCCTAAAATCGAGCAGAAATGTTGGGTTTGTTATTCGTATTTACAACGGCTTGGAGGGATGATAGGAGGCAGAAACGAACTCGAATCAGTTCAAAATCAGTTCATTCAGGAAAAAACCACTCAAATAGACGTCTATCTTTAATTTTGGGGTGTCCAAAATTCGAAAAAAAGGGACAGGCTATGGCCTTGGTGTTTGTCCTAAAACCGAGCAGAAATTTAGGTTTGCGATGCGTATTTAAAACGGTTTGGAGGAGTGGTAGAAGGCAGAAAGGCAGAAACGGACTGGGATCAGTTCAAAATCGAAATTGCAGTTTGACACACCTCTTTCAATTCAATCATGCGAGTTCCCAGGATGGCTTCCGTCACCCAGTGTCTCATCACAATCACCACAGCAGCAGAAATCATTTGTGATCTCCAAAAACTTCTTTAAGCTGACATCGTCACGTCGCCTAACTCTTCGTTGCCCGTGTTGACGATAGGAGTTCATGTCTTGGTCAGTAACTGCAAATGAAAAGCATTTCTCTAATTTTGGTGTTCTCCTTGAAGTAGAGGAGAAATTTTGGGTGTCCGAATCGTATTTAAAACGGTTTGGAGGGGCGGTAGGACGCAGAAACCGATGGAGTCAGTTTAAAATCAGTCAATTCAGGTGACGACCCACTAAAATAGGCGTCTATCTTTAATTTTTGGGGTCCAAAAATCAAAAAAGAAAAAAGGCTAAGCCTTGGTGTTTTTCCTAAAATCGAGAAGAAAGATAGGGTTTGTTATTTGTATTTGAAACAGTTTGAAGGAGCGGTAAGAGGCAGAAACCGATAGAATCAGTTTAAATTCAGTTAATTCAGGCAAAAACCCACTAAAATTGGCGTCTATTTTTAAATTTTTGGGGTCTCAAAATTGAATAAAGGGAAAGGCTATAGCCTTGGTGTTTTTCCTAAAATCGAGCAGAAATGTTGGGTTTGTTATTTGTATTTAAAACGGTTTTGGGGGGCGGTAGGAGGCAGAAACGGACTGGGATCAGTTCAAAATCAGTTCATTCAGGAAAAAACCACTCAAATAGACGTTTATCTTTAATTTTAGGGGGTCCAAAATTCGAAAAAAAGGGACAGGCTATGGCCTTGGTGTTTGTCCTAAAACCGAGCAGAAATTTAGGTTTGCGATGCGTATTTAAAACGGTTTGGAGGAGTGGTAGAAGGCAGAAACGGACTGGGATCAGTTCAAAATCGAAATTGCAGTTTAACACCTCTTTCAATTCAATCATGCGAGTTCCCAGGATGGCTTCCGTCACCCAGTGTCTCATCACAATCACCACAGCAGCAGAAATCATTTGTGATCTCCAAAAACTCCTTTCAGCTGACATCGTCACTTCGCCTAACTCTTCGTTGCCAGTGTTGACGACAGGAGTTCATGTCTTGGTCAGTAACTGCAAATGAAAAGCATTTCTCTAATTTTTGGGGGCCAAAAATCGAAAAAAAAGGAAAGGCTATAATTTTGGTGTTTTCCCCGAAGTAGAGGAGAAATTTTGGGTGTCCGAATCGTATTCAAAACGGTTTGGAGGGGCCGTAGGACGCAGAAACCCATGGAATCTGTTTAAAATCAGTTAATTTAGGCAAAAAAAAACACTAAAATATGCGTCTATCTTTAATTTGGGGGGTCTTAAAATCGAAGAAAGGGAAAGACTATAGCCTTGGTGATTTTCCTAAAATCGAGCAGAAATGTTGGGTTTGTTATTCGTATTTACAACGGCTTGGAGGGATGATAGGAGGCAGAAACGAACTCGAATCAGTTCAAAATCAGTTCATTCAGGAAAAAACCACTCAAATAGACGTCTATCTTTAATTTTGGGGTGTCCAAAAATCGAAAAAAAGGGACAGGCTATGGCCTTGGTGTTTGTCCTAAAACCGAGCAGAAATTTAGGTTTGCGATGCGTATTTAAAACGGTTTGGAGGAGTGGTAGAAGGCAGAAACGGACTGGAATCAGGTCAAAATCGAAATTGCAGTTTAACACACCTCTTTCAATTCAATCATGCGAGTTCCCAGGATGGCTTCCGTCACCCAGTGTCTCATCACAATCACCACAGCAGCAGAAATCATTTGTGATCTCCAAAAACTTCTTTCAGCTGACATCGTCACGTCGCCTAACTCTTCGTTGCCCGTGTTGACGATAGGAGTTCATGTCTAGGTCAGTAACTGCAAATGAAAAGCATATCCTTAATTTTTGGGGGCCAAAAATCGAAAAAGGGGGAAGACTATAAACTGGTGTTTTCCTTGAAATAGAGGAGAAATTTTGGGAGTCCGAATCGTATTTAAAACGGTTTGGAGGGGTGGTAGGAGGCAGAAACCGATGGAATCAGTTTAAAATCAGTTAATTCAGGCAAAAACCCAATAAAATAGGCGTCTATCTTTAATTTTTGGGGGTCCAAAAACGAATAAGGGGAAGACGATAGCCTTGGTGTTCCTCCTAAAATCGAGCAGAAATGTTGGGTTTGTTATTCGTATTTACTACGGCTTGGAGGGATGATAGGAGGCAGAAACGAACTCGAATCAGTTCAAAATCAGTTCATTCAGGAAAAAAACCACTCAAATAGACGTCTATCTTTAATTTTGGGGTGTCCAAAATTCGAAAAAAAGGGACAGGCTATGGCCTTGGTGTTTGTCCTAAAACCGAGTAGAAATTTAGGTTTGCGATGCGTATTTAAAACGGTTTGGAGGAGTGGTAGAAGGCAGAAACGGACTGGGATCAGTTCAAAATCGAAATTGCAGTTTGACACACCTCTTTCAATTCAATCATGCGAGTTCCCAGGATGGCTTCCGTCACCCAGTGTCTCATCACAATCACCACAGCAGCAGAAATCATTTGTTATCTCCAAAAACCTCTTTATGTTGACATCGTAACTTCGCCTAACTCTTCGTTGCCCGTGTTGACGATAGGAGTTCATGTCTTGGTCAGTAACTGCAAATGAAAAGCATTTCTCTAATTTTGGTGTTCTCCTTGAAGTAGAGGAGAAATTTTGGGTGTTCGAATCGTATTTAAAATGGTTTGAAGGGGCGGTAGGACGCAGAAACCCATGGAATCAGTTTAAAATCAGTTAATTCAGGCAAAAACCCAATAAAATATGCGTCTATCTTTAATTTTTGGGGGTCCATAAACGAATAAGGGGAAGACTATAGCCTTGGTGTTTTCCCTAAAATCGAGCAGAAATGTTGGGTTTGTTATTCGTATTTACAACGGCTTGGAGGGATGATAGGAGGCAGAAACGAACTCGAATCAGTTCAAAATCAGTTCATTCAGGAAAAAACCACTCAAATAGACGTCTATCTTTAATTTTGGGGTGTCCAAAATTCGAAAAAAAGGGACAGGCTATGGCCTTGGTGTTTGTCCTAAAACCGAGCAGAAATTTAGGTTTGCGATGCGTATTTAAAACGGTTTGGAGGAGTGGTAGAAGGCAGAAACGGACTGGGATCAGTTCAAAATCGAAATTGCAGTTTGACACACCTCTTTCAATTCAATCATGCGAGTTCCCAGGATGGCTTCCGTCACCCAGTGTCTCATCACAATCACCACAGCAGCAGAAATCATTTGTGATCTCCAAAAACCTCTTTATGTTGACATCGTCACTTCGCCTAACTCTACGTTGCCCGTGTTGACGATAGGAGTTCATGTCTTGGTCAGTAACTGCAAATGAAAAGCATTTCTCTAATTTTGGTGTTCTCCTTGAAGTAGAGGAGAAATTTTGGGTGTCCGAATCGTATTTAAAACGGTTTGGAGGGGCGGTAGGACGCAGAAACCGATGGAGTCAGTTTAAAATCAGTCAATTCAGGTGACGACCCACTAAAATAGGCGTCTATCTTTAATTTTTGGGGTCCAAAAATCAAAAAAGAAAAAAGGCTAAGCCTTGGTGTTTTTCCTAAAATCGAGAAGAAAGATAGGGTTTGTTATTTGTATTTGAAACAGTTTGAAGGAGCGGTAAGAGGCAGAAACCGATAGAATCAGTTTAAATTCAGTTAATTCAGGGAAAACCCACTTAAATTGTCGTCTATTTTTAAATTTTTGGGGTCTCAAAATTGAATAAAGGGAAAGGCTATAGCCTTGGTGTTTTTCCTAAAATCGAGCAGAAATGTTGGGTTTGTTATTTGTATTTAAAACGGTTTTGGGGGGCGGTAGGAGGCAGAAACGGACTGGGATCAGTTCAAAATCGAAATTGCAGTTTAACACCTCTTTCAATTCAATCATGCGAGTTCCCAGGATGGCTTCCGTCACCCAGTGTCTCATCACAATCACCACAGCAGCAGAAATCATTTGTGATCTCCAAAAACTCCTTTCAGCTGACATCGTCACTTCGCCTAACTCTTCGTTGCCAGTGTTGACGACAGGAGTTCATGTCTTGGTCAGTAACTGCAAATGAAAAGCATTTCTCTAATTTTTGGGGTCCAAAAATCGAAAAAAAGGAAAGGCTATAATTTTGGTGTTTTCCCCGAAGTAGAGGAGAAATTTTGGGTGTCCGAATCGTATTCAAAACGGTTTGGAGGGGCCGTAGGACGCAGAAACCCATGGAATCTGTTTAAAATCAGTTAATTTAGGCAAAAAAACACTAAAATAGGCGTCTATCTTTAATTTGGGGGGACTTAAAATCGAAGAAAGGGATAGACTATAGCCTTGGTGATTTTCCTAAAATCGAGCAGAAATGTTGGGTTTGTTATTCGTATTTACAACGGCTTGGAGGGATGATAGGAGGCAGAAACGAACTCGAATCAGTTCAAAATCAATTCATTCAGGAAAAAACCACTCAAATAGACGTCTATCTTCAATTTTGGGGTGTCCAAAAATCGAAAAAAAGGGACAGGCTATGGCCTTGGTGTTTGTCCTAAAACCGAGCAGAAATTTAGGTTTGCGATGCGTATTTAAAACGGTTTGGAGGAGTGGTAGAAGGCAGAAACGGACTGGAATCAGTTCAAAATCGAAATTGCAGTTTAACACACCTCTTTCAATTCAATCATGCGAGTTCCCAGGATGGCTTCCGTCACCCAGTGTCTCATCACAATCACCACAGCAGCAGAAATCATTTGTGATCTCCAAAAACTTCTTTCAGCTGACATCGTCACGTCGCCTAACTCTTCGTTGCCCGTGTTGACGATAGGAGTTCATGTCTAGGTCAGTAACTGCAAATGAAAAGCATATCCTTAATTTTTGGGGGCCAAAAATCGAAAAAGGGGAAAGACTATAAACTGGTGTTTTCCTTGAAATAGAGGAGAAATTTTGGGAGTCCGAATCGTATTTAAAACGGTTTGGAGGGGTGGTAGGAGGCACAAACCGATGGAATCAGTTTAAAATCAGTTAATTCAGGCAAAAACCCAATAAAATAGGCGTCTATCTTTAATTTTTGGGGGTCCAAAAACGAATAAGGGGAAGACGATAGCCTTGGTGTTCCTCCTAAAATCGAGCAGAAATGTTGGGTTTGTTATTCGTATTTACAACGGCTTGGAGGGATGATAGGAGGCAGAAACGAACTCGAATCAGTTCAAAATCAGTTCATTCAGGAAAAAAACCACTCAAATAGACGTCTATCTTTAATTTTGGGGTGTCCAAAATTCGAAAAAAAAGGGACAGGCTATGGCCTTGGTGTTTGTCCTAAAACCGAGTAGAAATTTAGGTTTGCGATGCGTATTTAAAACGGTTTGGAGGAGTGGTAGAAGGCAGAAACGGACTGGGATCAGTTCAAAATCGAAATTGCAGTTTGACACACCTCTTTCAATTCAATCATGCGAGTTCCCAGGATGGCTTCCGTCACCCAGTGTCTCATCACAATCACCACAGCAGCAGAAATCATTTGTTATCTCCAAAAACCTCTTTATGTTGACATCGTAACTTCGCCTAACTCTTCGTTGCCCGTGTTGACGATAGGAGTTCATGTCTTGGTCAGTAACTGCAAATGAAAAGCATTTCTCTAATTTTGGTGTTCTCCTTGAAGTAGAGGAGAAATTTTGGGTGTTCGAATCGTATTTAAAATGGTTTGAAGGGGCGGTAGGACGCAGAAACCCATGGAATCAGTTTAAAATCAGTTAATTCAGGCAAAAACCCAATAAAATATGCGTCTATCTTTAATTTTTGGGGGTCCATAAACGAATAAGGGGAAGACTATAGCCTTGGTGTTTTCCCTAAAATCGAGCAGAAATGTTGGGTTTGTTATTCGTATTTACAACGGCTTGGAGGGATGATAGGAGGCAGAAACGAACTCGAATCAGTTCAAAATCAGTTCATTCAGGAAAAAACCACTCAAATAGACGTCTATCTTTAATTTTGGGGTGTCCAAAATTCGAAAAAAAGGGACAGGCTATGGCCTTGGTGTTTGTCCTAAAACCGAGCAGAAATTTAGGTTTGCGATGCGTATTTAAAACGGTTTGGAGGAGTGGTAGAAGGCAGAAACGGACTGGGATCAGTTCAAAATCGAAATTGCAGTTTGACACACCTCTTTCAATTCAATCATGCGAGTTCCCAGGATGGCTTCCGTCACCCAGTGTCTCATCACAATCACCACAGCAGCAGAAATCATTTGTGATCTCCAAAAACCTCTTTATGTTGACATCGTCACTTCGCCTAACTCTACGTTGCCCGTGTTGACGATAGGAGTTCATGTCTTGGTCAGTAACTGCAAATGAAAAGCATTTCTCTAATTTTGGTGTTCTCCTTGAAGTAGAGGAGAAATTTTGGGTGTCCGAATCGTATTTAAAACGGTTTGGAGGGGCGGTAGGACGCAGAAACCGATGGAGTCAGTTTAAAATCAGTCAATTCAGGTGACGACCCACTAAAATAGGCGTCTATCTTTAATTTTTGGGATCCAAAAATCAAAAAAGAAAAAAGGCTAAGCCTTGGTGTTTTTCCTAAAATCGAGAAGAAAGATAGGGTTTGTTATTTGTATTTGAAACAGTTTGAAGGAGCGGTAAGAGGCAGAAACCGATAGAATCAGTTTAAATTCAGTTAATTCAGGGAAAACCCACTTAAATTGTCGTCTATTTTTAAATTTTTGGGGTCTCAAAATTGAATAAAGGGAAAGGCTATAGCCTTGGTGTTTTTCCTAAAATCGAGCAGAAATGTTGGGTTTGTTATTTGTATTTAAAACGGTTTTGGGGGGCGGTAGGAGGCAGAAACGGACTGGGATCAGTTCAAAATCGAAATTGCAGTTTAACACCTCTTTCAATTCAATCATGCGAGTTCCCAGGATGGCTTCCGTCACCCAGTGTCTCATCACAATCACCACAGCAGCAGAAATCATTTGTGATCTCCAAAAACTCCTTTCAGCTGACATCGTCACTTCGCCTAACTCTTCGTTGCCAGTGTTGACGACAGGAGTTCATGTCTTGGTCAGTAACTGCAAATGAAAAGCATTTCTCTAATTTTTGGGGTCCAAAAATCGAAAAAAAGGAAAGGCTATAATTTTGGTGTTTTCCCCGAAGTAGAGGAGAAATTTTGGGTGTCCGAATCGTATTCAAAACGGTTTGGAGGGGCCGTAGGACGCAGAAACCCATGGAATCTGTTTAAAATCAGTTAATTTAGGCAAAAAAAAACACTAAAATAGGCGTCTATCTTTAATTTGGGGGGACTTAAAATCGAAGAAAGGGATAGACTATAGCCTTGGTGATTTTCCTAAAATCGAGCAGAAATGTTGGGTTTGTTATTCGTATTTACAACGGCTTGGAGGGATGATAGGAGGCAGAAACGAACTCGAATCAGTTCAAAATCAGTTCATTCAGGAAATAACCACTCAAATAGACGTCTATCTTCAATTTTGGGGTGTCCAAAAATCGAAAAAAAGGGACAGGCTATGGCCTTGGTGTTTGTCCTAAAACCGAGCAGAAATTTAGGTTTGCGATGCGTATTTAAAACGGTTTGGAGGAGTGGTAGAAGGCAGAAACGGACTGGGATCAGTTCAAAATCGAAATTGCAGTTTAACACACCTCTTTCAATTCAATCATGCGAGTTCCCAGGATGGCTTCCGTCACCCAGTGTCTCATCACAATCACCACAGCAGCAGAAATCATTTGTGATCTCCAAAAACTTCTTTCAGCTGACATCGTCACGTCGCCTAACTCTACGTTGCCCGTGTTGACGATAGGAGTTCATGTCTTGGTCAGTAACTGCAAATGAAAAGCATTTCTCTAATTTTGGTGTTCTCCTTGAAGTAGAGGAGAAATTTTGGGTGTCCGAATCGTATTTAAAACGGTTTGGAGGGGCGGTAGGACGCAGAAACCGATGGAGTCAGTTTAAAATCAGTCAATTCAGGTGACGACCCACTAAAATAGGCGTCTATCTTTAATTTTTATGGTCCAAAAATCAAAAAAGAAAAAAGGCTAAGCCTTGGTGTTTTTCCTAAAATCGAGAAGAAAGATAGGGTTTGTTATTTGTATTTGAAACAGTTTGAAGGAGCGGTAAGAGGCAGAAACCGATAGAATCAGTTTAAATTCAGTTAATTCAGGCAAAAACCCACTAAAATTGGCGTCTATTTTTAAATTTTTGGGGTCTCAAAATTGAATAAAGGGAAAGGCTATAGCCTTGGTGTTTTTCCTAAAATCGAGCAGAAATGTTGGGTTTGTTATTTGTATTTAAAACGGTTTTGGGGGGCGGTAGGAGGCAGAAACGGACTGGGATCAGTTCAAAATCAGTTCATTCAGGAAAAAACCACTCAAATAGACGTTTATCTTTAATTTTAGGGGGTCCAAAATTCGAAAAAAAGGGACAGGCTATGGCCTTGGTGTTTGTCCTAAAACCGAGCAGAAATTTAGGTTTGCGATGCGTATTTAAAACGGTTTGGAGGAGTGGTAGAAGGCAGAAACGGACTGGGATCAGTTCAAAATCGAAATTGCAGTTTAACACCTCTTTCAATTCAATCATGCGAGTTCCCAGGATGGCTTCCGTCACCCAGTGTCTCATCACAATCACCACAGCAGCAGAAATCATTTGTGATCTCCAAAAACTCCTTTCAGCTGACATCGTCACTTCGCCTAACTCTTCGTTGCCAGTGTTGACGACAGGAGTTCATGTCTTGGTCAGTAACTGCAAATGAAAAGCATTTCTCTAATTTTGGTGTTCTCCTTGAAGTAGAGGAGAAATTTTGGGTGTCCGAATCGTATTTAAAACGGTTTGGAGGGGCGGTAGGACGCAGAAACCGATGGAGTCAGTTTAAAATCAGTCAATTCAGGTGACGACCCACTAAAATAGGCGTCTATCTTTAATTTTTGGGATCCAAAAATCAAAAAAGAAAAAAGGCTAAGCCTTGGTGTTTTTCCTAAAATCGAGAAGAAAGATAGGGTTTGTTATTTGTATTTGAAACAGTTTGAAGGAGCGGTAAGAGGCAGAAACCGATAGAATCAGTTTAAATTCAGTTAATTCAGGGAAAACCCACTTAAATTGTCGTCTATTTTTAAATTTTTGGGGTCTCAAAATTGAATAAAGGGAAAGGCTATAGCCTTGGTGTTTTTCCTAAAATCGAGCAGAAATGTTGGGTTTGTTATTTGTATTTAAAACGGTTTTGGGGGGCGGTAGGAGGCAGAAACGGACTGGGATCAGTTCAAAATCGAAATTGCAGTTTAACACCTCTTTCAATTCAATCATGCGAGTTCCCAGGATGGCTTCCGTCACCCAGTGTCTCATCACAATCACCACAGCAGCAGAAATCATTTGTGATCTCCAAAAACTCCTTTCAGCTGACATCGTCACTTCGCCTAACTCTTCGTTGCCAGTGTTGACGACAGGAGTTCATGTCTTGGTCAGTAACTGCAAATGAAAAGCATTTCTCTAATTTTTGGGGTCCAAAAATCGAAAAAAAGGAAAGGCTATAATTTTGGTGTTTTCCCCGAAGTAGAGGAGAAATTTTGGGTGTCCGAATCGTATTCAAAACGGTTTGGAGGGGCCGTAGGACGCAGAAACCCATGGAATCTGTTTAAAATCAGTTAATTTAGGCAAAAAAAAACACTAAAATAGGCGTCTATCTTTAATTTGGGGGGACTTAAAATCGAAGAAAGGGATAGACTATAGCCTTGGTGATTTTCCTAAAATCGAGCAGAAATGTTGGGTTTGTTATTCGTATTTACAACGGCTTGGAGGGATGATAGGAGGCAGAAACGAACTCGAATCAGTTCAAAATCAGTTCATTCAGGAAATAACCACTCAAATAGACGTCTATCTTCAATTTTGGGGTGTCCAAAAATCGAAAAAAAGGGACAGGCTATGGCCTTGGTGTTTGTCCTAAAACCGAGCAGAAATTTAGGTTTGCGATGCGTATTTAAAACGGTTTGGAGGAGTGGTAGAAGGCAGAAACGGACTGGGATCAGTTCAAAATCGAAATTGCAGTTTAACACACCTCTTTCAATTCAATCATGCGAGTTCCCAGGATGGCTTCCGTCACCCAGTGTCTCATCACAATCACCACAGCAGCAGAAATCATTTGTGATCTCCAAAAACTTCTTTCAGCTGACATCGTCACGTCGCCTAACTCTACGTTGCCCGTGTTGACGATAGGAGTTCATGTCTTGGTCAGTAACTGCAAATGAAAAGCATTTCTCTAATTTTGGTGTTCTCCTTGAAGTAGAGGAGAAATTTTGGGTGTCCGAATCGTATTTAAAACGGTTTGGAGGGGCGGTAGGACGCAGAAACCGATGGAGTCAGTTTAAAATCAGTCAATTCAGGTGACGACCCACTAAAATAGGCGTCTATCTTTAATTTTTATGGTCCAAAAATCAAAAAAGAAAAAAGGCTAAGCCTTGGTGTTTTTCCTAAAATCGAGAAGAAAGATAGGGTTTGTTATTTGTATTTGAAACAGTTTGAAGGAGCGGTAAGAGGCAGAAACCGATAGAATCAGTTTAAATTCAGTTAATTCAGACAAAAACCCACTAAAATTGGCGTCTATTTTTAAATTTTTGGGGTCTCAAAATTGAATAAAGGGAAAGGCTATAGCCTTGGTGTTTTTCCTAAAATCGAGCAGAAATGTTGGGTTTGTTATTTGTATTTAAAACGGTTTTGGGGGGCGGTAGGAGGCAGAAACGGACTGGGATCAGTTCAAAATCAGTTCATTCAGGAAAAAACCACTCAAATAGACGTTTATCTTTAATTTTAGGGGGTCCAAAATTCGAAAAAAAGGGACAGGCTATGGCCTTGGTGTTTGTCCTAAAACCGAGCAGAAATTTAGGTTTGCGATGCGTATTTAAAACGGTTTGGAGGAGTGGTAGAAGGCAGAAACGGACTGGGATCAGTTCAAAATCGAAATTGCAGTTTAACACCTCTTTCAATTCAATCATGCGAGTTCCCAGGATGGCTTCCGTCACCCAGTGTCTCATCACAATCACCACAGCAGCAGAAATCATTTGTGATCTCCAAAAACTCCTTTCAGCTGACATCGTCACTTCGCCTAACTCTTCGTTGCCAGTGTTGACGACAGGAGTTCATGTCTTGGTCAGTAACTGCAAATGAAAAGCATTTCTCTAATTTTTGGGGGCCAAAAATCGAAAAAAAAGGAAAGGCTATAATTTTGGTGTTTTCCCCGAAGTAGAGGAGAAATTTTGGGTGTCCGAATCGTATTCAAAACGGTTTGGAGGGGCCGTAGGACGCAGAAACCCATGGAATCTGTTTAAAATCAGTTAATTTAGGCAAAAAAAAAACACTAAAATATGCGTCTATCTTTAATTTGGGGGGTCTTAAAATCGAAGAAAGGGAAAGACTATAGCCTTGGTGATTTTCCTAAAATCGAGCAGAAATGTTGGGTTTGTTATTCGTATTTACAACGGCTTGGAGGGATGATAGGAGGCAGAAACGAACTCGAATCAGTTCAAAATCAGTTCATTCAGGAAAAAAACCACTCAAATAGACGTCTATCTTTAATTTTGGGGTGTCCAAAATTCGAAAAAAAAGGGACAGGCTATGGCCTTGGTGTTTGTCCTAAAACCGAGTAGAAATTTGGGTTTGCGATGCGTATTTAAAACGGTTTGGAGGAGTGGTAGAAGGCAGAAACGGACTGGGATCAGTTCAAAATCGAAATTGCAGTTTGACACACCTCTTTCAATTCAATCATGCGAGTTCCCAGGATGGCTTCCGTCACCCAGTGTCTCATCACAATCACCACAGCAGCAGAAATCATTTGTTATCTCCAAAAACCTCTTTATGTTGACATCGTAACTTCGCCTAACTCTTCGTTGCCCGTGTTGACGATAGGAGTTCATGTCTTGGTCAGTAACTGCAAATGAAAAGCATTTCTCTAATTTTGGTGTTCTCCTTGAAGTAGAGGAGAAATTTTGGGTGTTCGAATCGTATTTAAAATGGTTTGAAGGGGCGGTAGGACGCAGAAACCCATGGAATCAGTTTAAAATCAGTTAATTCAGGCAAAAACCCAATAAAATATGCGTCTATCTTTAATTTTTGGGGGTCCATAAACGAATAAGGGGAAGACTATAGCCTTGGTGTTTTCCCTAAAATCGAGCAGAAATGTTGGGTTTGTTATTCGTATTTACAACGGCTTGGAGGGATGATAGGAGGCAGAAACGAACTCGAATCAGTTCAAAATCAGTTCATTCAGGAAAAAACCACTCAAATAGACGTCTATCTTTAATTTTGGGGTGTCCAAAATTCGAAAAAAAGGGACAGGCTATGGCCTTGGTGTTTGTCCTAAAACCGAGCAGAAATTTAGGTTTGCGATGCGTATTTAAAACGGTTTGGAGGAGTGGTAGAAGGCAGAAACGGACTGGGATCAGTTCAAAATCGAAATTGCAGTTTGACACACCTCTTTCAATTCAATCATGCGAGTTCCCAGGATGGCTTCCGTCACCCAGTGTCTCATCACAATCACCACAGCAGCAGAAATCATTTGTGATCTCCAAAAACCTCTTTATGTTGACATCGTCACTTCGCCTAACTCTACGTTGCCCGTGTTGACGATAGGAGTTCATGTCTTGGTCAGTAACTGCAAATGAAAAGCATTTCTCTAATTTTGGTGTTCTCCTTGAAGTAGAGGAGAAATTTTGGGTGTCCGAATCGTATTTAAAACGGTTTGGAGGGGCGGTAGGACGCAGAAACCGATGGAGTCAGTTTAAAATCAGTCAATTCAGGTGACGACCCACTAAAATAGGCGTCTATCTTTAATTTTTGGGATCCAAAAATCAAAAAAGAAAAAAGGCTAAGCCTTGGTGTTTTTCCTAAAATCGAGAAGAAAGATAGGGTTTGTTATTTGTATTTGAAACAGTTTGAAGGAGCGGTAAGAGGCAGAAACCGATAGAATCAGTTTAAATTCAGTTAATTCAGGGAAAACCCACTTAAATTGTCGTCTATTTTTAAATTTTTGGGGTCTCAAAATTGAATAAAGGGAAAGGCTATAGCCTTGGTGTTTTTCCTAAAATCGAGCAGAAATGTTGGGTTTGTTATTTGCATTTAAAACGGTTTTGGGGGGCGGTAGGAGGCAGAAACGGACTGGGATCAGTTCAAAATCGAAATTGCAGTTTAACACCTCTTTCAATTCAATCATGCGAGTTCCCAGGATGGCTTCCGTCACCCAGTGTCTCATCACAATCACCACAGCAGCAGAAATCATTTGTGATCTCCAAAAACTCCTTTCAGCTGACATCGTCACTTCGCCTAACTCTTCGTTGCCAGTGTTGACGACAGGAGTTCATGTCTTGGTCAGTAACTGCAAATGAAAAGCATTTCTCTAATTTTTGGGGTCCAAAAATCGAAAAAAAGGAAAGGCTATAATTTTGGTGTTTTCCCCGAAGTAGAGGAGAAATTTTGGGTGTCCGAATCGTATTCAAAACGGTTTGGAGGGGCCGTAGGACGCAGAAACCCATGGAATCTGTTTAAAATCAGTTAATTTAGGCAAAAAAAAACACTAAAATAGGCGTCTATCTTTAATTTGGGGGGACTTAAAATCGAAGAAAGGGATAGACTATAGCCTTGGTGATTTTCCTAAAATCGAGCAGAAATGTTGGGTTTGTTATTCGTATTTACAACGGCTTGGAGGGATGATAGGAGGCAGAAACGAACTCGAATCAGTTCAAAATCAGTTCATTCAGGAAATAACCACTCAAATAGACGTCTATCTTCAATTTTGGGGTGTCCAAAAATCGAAAAAAAGGGACAGGCTATGGCCTTGGTGTTTGTCCTAAAACCGAGCAGAAATTTAGGTTTGCGATGCGTATTTAAAACGGTTTGGAGGAGTGGTAGAAGGCAGAAACGGACTGGGATCAGTTCAAAATCGAAATTGCAGTTTAACACACCTCTTTCAATTCAATCATGCGAGTTCCCAGGATGGCTTCCGTCACCCAGTGTCTCATCACAATCACCACAGCAGCAGAAATCATTTGTGATCTCCAAAAACTTCTTTCAGCTGACATCGTCACGTCGCCTAACTCTACGTTGCCCGTGTTGACGATAGGAGTTCATGTCTTGGTCAGTAACTGCAAATGAAAAGCATTTCTCTAATTTTGGTGTTCTCCTTGAAGTAGAGGAGAAATTTTGGGTGTCCGAATCGTATTTAAAACGGTTTGGAGGGGCGGTAGGACGCAGAAACCGATGGAGTCAGTTTAAAATCAGTCAATTCAGGTGACGACCCACTAAAATAGGCGTCTATCTTTAATTTTTATGGTCCAAAAATCAAAAAAGAAAAAAGGCTAAGCCTTGGTGTTTTTCCTAAAATCGAGAAGAAAGATAGGGTTTGTTATTTGTATTTGAAACAGTTTGAAGGAGCGGTAAGAGGCAGAAACCGATAGAATCAGTTTAAATTCAGTTAATTCAGGCAAAAACCCACTAAAATTGGCGTCTATTTTTAAATTTTTGGGGTCTCAAAATTGAATAAAGGGAAAGGCTATAGCCTTGGTGTTTTTCCTAAAATCGAGCAGAAATGTTGGGTTTGTTATTTGTATTTAAAACGGTTTTGGGGGGCGGTAGGAGGCAGAAACGGACTGGGATCAGTTCAAAATCAGTTCATTCAGGAAAAAACCACTCAAATAGACGTTTATCTTTAATTTTAGGGGGTCCAAAATTCGAAAAAAAGGGACAGGCTATGGCCTTGGTGTTTGTCCTAAAACCGAGCAGAAATTTAGGTTTGCGATGCGTATTTAAAACGGTTTGGAGGAGTGGTAGAAGGCAGAAACGGACTGGGATCAGTTCAAAATCGAAATTGCAGTTTAACACCTCTTTCAATTCAATCATGCGAGTTCCCAGGATGGCTTCCGTCACCCAGTGTCTCATCACAATCACCACAGCAGCAGAAATCATTTGTGATCTCCAAAAACTCCTTTCAGCTGACATCGTCACTTCGCCTAACTCTTCGTTGCCAGTGTTGACGACAGGAGTTCATGTCTTGGTCAGTAACTGCAAATGAAAAGCATTTCTCTAATTTTTGGGGGCCAAAAATCGAAAAAAAAGGAAAGGCTATAATTTTGGTGTTTTCCCCGAAGTAGAGGAGAAATTTTGGGTGTCCGAATCGTATTCAAAACGGTTTGGAGGGGCCGTAGGACGCAGAAACCCATGGAATCTGTTTAAAATCAGTTAATTTAGGCAAAAAAAAACACTAAAATACGCGTCTATCTTTAATTTGGGGGGTCTTAAAATCGAAGAAAGGGAAAGACTATAGCCTTGGTGATTTTCCTAAAATCGAGCAGAAATGTTGGGTTTGTTATTCGTATTTACAACGGCTTGGAGGGATGATAGGAGGCAGAAACGAACTCGAATCAGTTCAAAATCAGTTCATTCAGGAAAAAACCACTCAAATAGACGTCTATCTTCAATTTTGGGGTGTCCAAAAATCGAAAAAAAGGGACAGGCTATGGCCTTGGTGTTTGTCCTAAAACCGAGCAGAAATTTAGGTTTGCGATGCGTATTTAAAACGGTTTGGAGGAGTGGTAGAAGGCAGAAACGGACTGGAATCAGTTCAAAATCGAAATTGCAGTTTAACACACCTCTTTCAATTCAATCATGCGAGTTCCCAGGATGGCTTCCGTCACCCAGTGTCTCATCACAATCACCACAGCAGCAGAAATCATTTGTGATCTCCAAAAACTTCTTTCAGCTGACATCGTCACGTCGCCTAACTCTTCGTTGCCCGTGTTGACGATAGGAGTTCATGTCTAGGTCAGTAACTGCAAATGAAAAGCATATCCTTAATTTTTGGGGGCCAAAAATCGAAAAAGGGGAAAGACTATAAACTGGTGTTTTCCTTGAAATAGAGGAGAAATTTTGGGAGTCCGAATCGTATTTAAAACGGTTTGGAGGGGTGGTAGGAGGCACAAACCGATGGAATCAGTTTAAAATCAGTTAATTCAGGCAAAAACCCAATAAAATAGGCGTCTATCTTTAATTTTTGGGGGTCCAAAAACGAATAAGGGGAAGACGATAGCCTTGGTGTTCCTCCTAAAATCGAACAGAAATGTTGGGTTTGTTATTCGTATTTACAACGGCTTGGAGGGATGATAGGAGGCAGAAACGAACTCGAATCAGTTCAAAATCAGTTCATTCAGGAAAAAAACCACTCAAATAGACGTCTATCTTTAATTTTGGGGTGTCCAAAATTCGAAAAAAAGGGACAGGCTATGGCCTTGGTGTTTGTCCTAAAACCGAGTAGAAATTTAGGTTTGCGATGCGTATTTAAAACGGTTTGGAGGAGTGGCAGAAGGCAGAAACGGACTGGGATCAGTTCAAAATCGAAATTGCAGTTTGACACACCTCTTTCAATTCAATCATGCGAGTTCCCAGGATGGCTTCCGTCACCCAGTGTCTCATCACAATCACCACAGCAGCAGAAATCATTTGTGATCTCCAAAAACTTCTTTCAGCTGACATCGTCACGTCGCCTAACTCTTCGTTGCCCGTGTTGACGATAGGAGTTCATGTCTAGGTCAGTAACTGCAAATGAAAAGCATATCCTTAATTTTTGGGGGCCAAAAATCGAAAAAGGGGAAAGACTATAAACTGGTGTTTTCCTTGAAATAGAGGAGAAATTTTGGGAGTCCGAATCGTATTTAAAACGGTTTGGAGGGGTGGTAGGAGGCACAAACCGATGGAATCAGTTTAAAATCAGTTAATTCAGGCAAAAACCCAATAAAATAGGCGTCTATCTTTAATTTTTGGGGGTCCAAAAACGAATAAGGGGAAGACGATAGCCTTGGTGTTCCTCCTAAAATCGAACAGAAATGTTGGGTTTGTTATTCGTATTTACAACGGCTTGGAGGGATGATAGGAGGCAGAAACGAACTCGAATCAGTTCAAAATCAGTTCATTCAGGAAAAAAACCACTCAAATAGACGTCTATCTTTAATTTTGGGGTGTCCAAAATTCGAAAAAAAGGGACAGGCTATGGCCTTGGTGTTTGTCCTAAAACCGAGTAGAAATTTAGGTTTGCGATGCGTATTTAAAACGGTTTGGAGGAGTGGCAGAAGGCAGAAACGGACTGGGATCAGTTCAAAATCGAAATTGCAGTTTGACACACCTCTTTCAATTCAATCATGCGAGTTCCCAGGATGGCTTCCGTCACCCAGTGTCTCATCACAATCACCACAGCAGCAGAAATCATTTGTGATCTCCAAAAACTTCTTTCAGCTGACATCGTCACGTCGCCTAACTCTTCGTTGCCCGTGTTGACGATAGGAGTTCATGTCTAGGTCAGTAACTGCAAATGAAAAGCATATCCTTAATTTTTGGGGGCCAAAAATCGAAAAAGGGGAAAGACTATAAACTGGTGTTTTCCTTGAAATAGAGGAGAAATTTTGGGAGTCCGAATCGTATTTAAAACGGTTTGGAGGGGTGGTAGGAGGCACAAACCGATGGAATCAGTTTAAAATCAGTTAATTCAGGCAAAAACCCAATAAAATAGGCGTCTATCTTTAATTTTTGGGGGTCCAAAAACGAATAAGGGGAAGACGATAGCCTTGGTGTTCCTCCTAAAATCGAACAGAAATGTTGGGTTTGTTATTCGTATTTACAACGGCTTGGAGGGATGATAGGAGGCAGAAACGAACTCGAATCAGTTCAAAATCAGTTCATTCAGGAAAAAAACCACTCAAATAGACGTCTATCTTTAATTTTGGGGTGTCCAAAATTCGAAAAAAAGGGACAGGCTATGGCCTTGGTGTTTGTCCTAAAACCGAGTAGAAATTTAGGTTTGCGATGCGTATTTAAAACGGTTTGGAGGAGTGGCAGAAGGCAGAAACGGACTGGGATCAGTTCAAAATCGAAATTGCAGTTTGACACACCTCTTTCAATTCAATCATGCGAGTTCCCAGGATGGCTTCCGTCACCCAGTGTCTCATCACAATCACCACAGCAGCAGAAATCATTTGTGATCTCCAAAAACCTCTTTATGTTGACATCGTCACTTCGCCTAACTCTACGTTGCCCGTGTTGACGATAGGAGTTCATGTCTTGGTCAGTAACTGCAAATGAAAAGCATTTCTCTAATTTTGGTGTTCTCCTTGAAGTAGAGGAGAAATTTTGGGTGTCCGAATCGTATTTAAAACGGTTTGGAGGGGCGGTAGGACGCAGAAACCGATGGAGTCAGTTTAAAATCAGTCAATTCAGGTGACGACCCACTAAAATAGGCGTCTATCTTTCATTTTTGGGGTCCAAAAATCAAAAAAGAAAAAAGGCTAAGCCTTGGTGTTTTTCCTAAAATCGAGAAGAAAGATAGGGTTTGTTATTTGTATTTGAAACAGTTTGAAGGAGCGGTAAGAGGCAGAAACCGATAGAATCAGTTTAAATTCAGTTAATTCAGGGAAAACCCACTTAAATTGTCGTCTATTTTTAAATTTTTGGGGTCTCAAAATTGAATAAAGGGAAAGGCTATAGCCTTGGTGTTTTTCCTAAAATCGAGCAGAAATGTTGGGTTTGTTATTTGTATTTAAAACGGTTTTGGGGGGCGGTAGGAGGCAGAAACGGACTGGGATCAGTTCAAAATCGAAATTGCAGTTTAACACCTCTTTCAATTCAATCATGCGAGTTCCCAGGATGGCTTCCGTCACCCAGTGTCTCATCACAATCACCACAGCAGCAGAAATCATTTGTGATCTCCAAAAACTCCTTTCAGCTGACATCGTCACTTCGCCTAACTCTTCGTTGCCAGTGTTGACGACAGGAGTTCATGTCTTGGTCAGTAACTGCAAATGAAAAGCATTTCTCTAATTTTTGGGGTCCAAAAATCGAAAAAAAGGAAAGGCTATAATTTTGGTGTTTTCCCCGAAGTAGAGGAGAAATTTTGGGTGTCCGAATCGTATTCAAAACGGTTTGGAGGGGCCGTAGGACGCAGAAACCCATGGAATCTGTTTAAAATCAGTTAATTTAGGCAAAAAAAAACACTAAAATAGGCGTCTATCTTTAATTTGGGGGGACTTAAAATCGAAGAAAGGGATAGACTATAGCCTTGGTGATTTTCCTAAAATCGAGCAGAAATGTTGGGTTTCTTATTCGTATTTACAACGGCTTGGAGGGATGATAGGAGGCAGAAACGAACTCGAATCAGTTCAAAATCAGTTCATTCAGGAAATAACCACTCAAATAGACGTCTATCTTCAATTTTGGGGTGTCCAAAAATCGAAAAAAAGGGACAGGCTATGGCCTTGGTGTTTGTCCTAAAACCGAGCAGAAATTTAGGTTTGCGATGCGTATTTAAAACGGTTTGGAGGAGTGGTAGAAGGCAGAAACGGACTGGGATCAGTTCAAAATCGAAATTGCAGTTTAACACACCTCTTTCAATTCAATCATGCGAGTTCCCAGGATGGCTTCCGTCACCCAGTGTCTCATCACAATCACCACAGCAGCAGAAATCATTTGTGATCTCCAAAAACTTCTTTAAGCTGACATCGTCACTTCGCCTAACTCTTCGTTGCCCGTGTTGACGATAGGAGTTCATGTCTTGGTCAGTAACTGCAAATGAAAAGCATTTCTCTAATTTTGGTGTTCTCCTTGAAGTAGAGAAGAAATTTTGGGTGTCCGAATCGTATTTAAAACGGTTTGGAGGGGCGGTAGGACGCAGAAACCGATGGAGTCAGTTTAAAATCAGTCAATTCAGGTGACGACCCACTAAAATAGGCGTCTATCTTTAATTTTTATGGTCCAAAAATCAAAAAAGAAAAAAGGCTAAGCCTTGGTGTTTTTCCTAAAATCGAGAAGAAAGATAGGGTTTGTTATTTGTATTTGAAACAGTTTGAAGGAGCGGTAAGAGGCAGAAACCGATAGAATCAGTTTAAATTCAGTTAATTCAGGCAAAAACCCACTAAAATTGGCGTCTATTTTTAAATTTTTGGGGTCTCAAAATTGAATAAAGGGAAAGGCTATAGCCTTGGTGTTTTTCCTAAAATCGAGCAGAAATGTTGGGTTTGTTATTTGTATTTAAAACGGTTTTGGGGGGCGGTAGGAGGCAGAAACGGACTGGGATCAGTTCAAAATCAGTTCATTCAGGAAAAAACCACTCAAATAGACGTTTATCTTTAATTTTAGGGGGTCCAAAATTCGAAAAAAAGGGACAGGCTATGGCCTTGGTGTTTGTCCTAAAACCGAGCAGAAATTTAGGTTTGCGATGCGTATTTAAAACGGTTTGGAGGAGTGGTAGAAGGCAGAAACGGACTGGGATCAGTTCAAAATCGAAATTGCAGTTTAACACCTCTTTCAATTCAATCATGCGAGTTCCCAGGATGGCTTCCGTCACCCAGTGTCTCATCACAATCACCACAGCAGCAGAAATCATTTGTGATCTCCAAAAACTCCTTTCAGCTGACATCGTCACTTCGCCTAACTCTTCGTTGCCAGTGTTGACGACAGGAGTTCATGTCTTGGTCAGTAACTGCAAATGAAAAGCATTTCTCTAATTTTTGGGGGCCAAAAATCGAAAAAAAAGGAAAGGCTATAATTTTGGTGTTTTCCCCGAAGTAGAGGAGAAATTTTGGGTGTCCGAATCGTATTCAAAACGGTTTGGAGGGGCCGTAGGACGCAGAAACCCATGGAATCTGTTTAAAATCAGTTAATTTAGGCAAAAAAAAAACACTAAAATATGCGTCTATCTTTAATTTGGGGGGTCTTAAAATCGAAGAAAGGGAAAGACTATAGCCTTGGTGATTTTCCTAAAATCGAGCAGAAATGTTGGGTTTGTTATTCGTATTTACAACGGCTTGGAGGGATGATAGGAGGCAGAAACGAACTCGAATCAGTTCAAAATCAGTTCATTCAGGAAAAAAACCACTCAAATAGACGTCTATCTTTAATTTTGGGGTGTCCAAAATTCGAAAAAAAAGGGACAGGCTATGGCCTTGGTGTTTGTCCTAAAACCGAGTAGAAATTTGGGTTTGCGATGCGTATTTAAAACGGTTTGGAGGAGTGGTAGAAGGCAGAAACGGACTGGGATCAGTTCAAAATCGAAATTGCAGTTTGACACACCTCTTTCAATTCAATCATGCGAGTTCCCAGGATGGCTTCCGTCACCCAGTGTCTCATCACAATCACCACAGCAGCAGAAATCATTTGTTATCTCCAAAAACCTCTTTATGTTGACATCGTAACTTCGCCTAACTCTTCGTTGCCCGTGTTGACGATAGGAGTTCATGTCTTGGTCAGTAACTGCAAATGAAAAGCATTTCTCTAATTTTGGTGTTCTCCTTGAAGTAGAGGAGAAATTTTGGGTGTTCGAATCGTATTTAAAATGGTTTGAAGGGGCGGTAGGACGCAGAAACCCATGGAATCAGTTTAAAATCAGTTAATTCAGGCAAAAACCCAATAAAATATGCGTCTATCTTTAATTTTTGGGGGTCCATAAACGAATAAGGGGAAGACTATAGCCTTGGTGTTTTCCCTAAAATCGAGCAGAAATGTTGGGTTTGTTATTCGTATTTACAACGGCTTGGAGGGATGATAGGAGGCAGAAACGAACTCGAATCAGTTCAAAATCAGTTCATTCAGGAAAAAACCACTCAAATAGACGTCTATCTTTAATTTTGGGGTGTCCAAAATTCGAAAAAAAGGGACAGGCTATGGCCTTGGTGTTTGTCCTAAAACCGAGCAGAAATTTAGGTTTGCGATGCGTATTTAAAACGGTTTGGAGGAGTGGTAGAAGGCAGAAACGGACTGGGATCAGTTCAAAATCGAAATTGCAGTTTGACACACCTCTTTCAATTCAATCATGCGAGTTCCCAGGATGGCTTCCGTCACCCAGTGTCTCATCACAATCACCACAGCAGCAGAAATCATTTGTGATCTCCAAAAACCTCTTTATGTTGACATCGTCACTTCGCCTAACTCTACGTTGCCCGTGTTGACGATAGGAGTTCATGTCTTGGTCAGTAACTGCAAATGAAAAGCATTTCTCTAATTTTGGTGTTCTCCTTGAAGTAGAGGAGAAATTTTGGGTGTCCGAATCGTATTTAAAACGGTTTGGAGGGGCGGTAGGACGCAGAAACCGATGGAGTCAGTTTAAAATCAGTCAATTCAGGTGACGACCCACTAAAATAGGCGTCTATCTTTCATTTTTGGGGTCCAAAAATCAAAAAAGAAAAAAGGCTAAGCCTTGGTGTTTTTCCTAAAATCGAGAAGAAAGATAGGGTTTGTTATTTGTATTTGAAACAGTTTGAAGGAGCGGTAAGAGGCAGAAACCGATAGAATCAGTTTAAATTCAGTTAATTCAGGGAAAACCCACTTAAATTGTCGTCTATTTTTAAATTTTTGGGGTCTCAAAATTGAATAAAGGGAAAGGCTATAGCCTTGGTGTTTTTCCTAAAATCGAGCAGAAATGTTGGGTTTGTTATTTGTATTTAAAACGGTTTTGGGGGGCGGTAGGAGGCAGAAACGGACTGGGATCAGTTCAAAATCGAAATTGCAGTTTAACACCTCTTTCAATTCAATCATGCGAGTTCCCAGGATGGCTTCCGTCACCCAGTGTCTCATCACAATCACCACAGCAGCAGAAATCATTTGTGATCTCCAAAAACTCCTTTCAGCTGACATCGTCACTTCGCCTAACTCTTCGTTGCCAGTGTTGACGACAGGAGTTCATGTCTTGGTCAGTAACTGCAAATGAAAAGCATTTCTCTAATTTTTGGGGTCCAAAAATCGAAAAAAAGGAAAGGCTATAATTTTGGTGTTTTCCCCGAAGTAGAGGAGAAATTTTGGGTGTCCGAATCGTATTCAAAACGGTTTGGAGGGGCCGTAGGACGCAGAAACCCATGGAATCTGTTTAAAATCAGTTAATTTAGGCAAAAAAAAACACTAAAATAGGCGTCTATCTTTAATTTGGGGGGACTTAAAATCGAAGAAAGGGATAGACTATAGCCTTGGTGATTTTCCTAAAATCGAGCAGAAATGTTGGGTTTATTATTCGTATTTACAACGGCTTGGAGGGATGATAGGAGGCAGAAACGAACTCGAATCAGTTCAAAATCAGTTCATTCAGGAAATAACCACTCAAATAGACGTCTATCTTCAATTTTGGGGTGTCCAAAAATCGAAAAAAAGGGACAGGCTATGGCCTTGGTGTTTGTCCTAAAACCGAGCAGAAATTTAGGTTTGCGATGCGTATTTAAAACGGTTTGGAGGAGTGGTAGAAGGCAGAAACGGACTGGGATCAGTTCAAAATCGAAATTGCAGTTTAACACACCTCTTTCAATTCAATCATGCGAGTTCCCAGGATGGCTTCCGTCACCCAGTGTCTCATCACAATCACCACAGCAGCAGAAATCATTTGTGATCTCCAAAAACTTCTTTAAGCTGACATCGTCACTTCGCCTAACTCTTCGTTGCCCGTGTTGACGATAGGAGTTCATGTCTTGGTCAGTAACTGCAAATGAAAAGCATTTCTCTAATTTTGGTGTTCTCCTTGAAGTAGAGGAGAAATTTTGGGTGTCCGAATCGTATTTAAAACGGTTTGGAGGGGCGGTAGGACGCAGAAACCGATGGAGTCAGTTTAAAATCAGTCAATTCAGGTGACGACCCACTAAAATAGGCGTCTATCTTTAATTTTTATGGTCCAAAAATCAAAAAAGAAAAAAGGCTAAGCCTTGGTGTTTTTCCTAAAATCGAGAAGAAAGATAGGGTTTGTTATTTGTATTTGAAACAGTTTGAAGGAGCGGTAAGAGGCAGAAACCGATAGAATCAGTTTAAATTCAGTTAATTCAGGCAAAAACCCACTAAAATTGGCGTCTATTTTTAAATTTTTGGGGTCTCAAAATTGAATAAAGGGAAAGGCTATAGCCTTGGTGTTTTTCCTAAAATCGAGCAGAAATGTTGGGTTTGTTATTTGTATTTAAAACGGTTTTGGGGGGCGGTAGGAGGCAGAAACGGACTGGGATCAGTTCAAAATCAGTTCATTCAGGAAAAAACCACTCAAATAGACGTTTATCTTTAATTTTAGGGGGTCCAAAATTCGAAAAAAAGGGACAGGCTATGGCCTTGGTGTTTGTCCTAAAACCGAGCAGAAATTTAGGTTTGCGATGCGTATTTAAAACGGTTTGGAGGAGTGGTAGAAGGCAGAAACGGACTGGGATCAGTTCAAAATCGAAATTGCAGTTTAACACCTCTTTCAATTCAATCATGCGAGTTCCCAGGATGGCTTCCGTCACCCAGTGTCTCATCACAATCACCACAGCAGCAGAAATCATTTGTGATCTCCAAAAACTCCTTTCAGCTGACATCGTCACTTCGCCTAACTCTTCGTTGCCAGTGTTGACGACAGGAGTTCATGTCTTGGTCAGTAACTGCAAATGAAAAGCATTTCTCTAATTTTTGCGGGCCAAAAATCGAAAAAAAAGGAAAGGCTATAATTTTGGTGTTTTCCCCGAAGTAGAGGAGAAATTTTGGGTGTCCGAATCGTATTCAAAACGGTTTGGAGGGGCCGTAGGACGCAGAAACCCATGGAATCTGTTTAAAATCAGTTAATTTAGGCAAAAAAAAAACACTAAAATATGCGTCTATCTTTAATTTGGGGGGTCTTAAAATCGAAGAAAGGGAAAGACTATAGCCTTGGTGATTTTCCTAAAATCGAGCAGAAATGTTGGGTTTGTTATTCGTATTTACAACGGCTTGGAGGGATGATAGGAGGCAGAAACGAACTCGAATCAGTTCAAAATCAGTTCATTCAGGAAAAAAACCACTCAAATAGACGTCTATCTTTAATTTTGGGGTGTCCAAAATTCGAAAAAAAAGGGACAGGCTATGGCCTTGGTGTTTGTCCTAAAACCGAGTAGAAATTTGGGTTTGCGATGCGTATTTAAAACGGTTTGGAGGAGTGGTAGAAGGCAGAAACGGACTGGGATCAGTTCAAAATCGAAATTGCAGTTTGACACACCTCTTTCAATTCAATCATGCGAGTTCCCAGGATGGCTTCCGTCACCCAGTGTCTCATCACAATCACCACAGCAGCAGAAATCATTTGTTATCTCCAAAAACCTCTTTATGTTGACATCGTAACTTCGCCTAACTCTTCGTTGCCCGTGTTGACGATAGGAGTTCATGTCTTGGTCAGTAACTGCAAATGAAAAGCATTTCTCTAATTTTGGTGTTCTCCTTGAAGTAGAGGAGAAATTTTGGGTGTTCGAATCGTATTTAAAATGGTTTGAAGGGGCGGTAGGACGCAGAAACCCATGGAATCAGTTTAAAATCAGTTAATTCAGGCAAAAACCCAATAAAATATGCGTCTATCTTTAATTTTTGGGGGTCCATAAACGAATAAGGGGAAGACTATAGCCTTGGTGTTTTCCCTAAAATCGAGCAGAAATGTTGGGTTTGTTATTCGTATTTACAACGGCTTGGAGGGATGATAGGAGGCAGAAACGAACTCGAATCAGTTCAAAATCAGTTCATTCAGGAAAAAACCACTCAAATAGACGTCTATCTTTAATTTTGGGGTGTCCAAAATTCGAAAAAAAGGGACAGGCTATGGCCTTGGTGTTTGTCCTAAAACCGAGCAGAAATTTAGGTTTGCGATGCGTATTTAAAACGGTTTGGAGGAGTGGTAGAAGGCAGAAACGGACTGGGATCAGTTCAAAATCGAAATTGCAGTTTGACACACCTCTTTCAATTCAATCATGCGAGTTCCCAGGATGGCTTCCGTCACCCAGTGTCTCATCACAATCACCACAGCAGCAGAAATCATTTGTGATCTCCAAAAACCTCTTTATGTTGACATCGTCACTTCGCCTAACTCTACGTTGCCCGTGTTGACGATAGGAGTTCATGTCTTGGTCAGTAACTGCAAATGAAAAGCATTTCTCTAATTTTGGTGTTCTCCTTGAAGTAGAGGAGAAATTTTGGGTGTCCGAATCGTATTTAAAACGGTTTGGAGGGGCGGTAGGACGCAGAAACCGATGGAGTCAGTTTAAAATCAGTCAATTCAGGTGACGACCCACTAAAATAGGCGTCTATCTTTAATTTTTGGGATCCAAAAATCAAAAAAGAAAAAAGGCTAAGCCTTGGTGTTTTTCCTAAAATCGAGAAGAAAGATAGGGTTTGTTATTTGTATTTGAAACAGTTTGAAGGAGCGGTAAGAGGCAGAAACCGATAGAATCAGTTTAAATTCAGTTAATTCAGGGAAAACCCACTTAAATTGTCGTCTATTTTTAAATTTTTGGGGTCTCAAAATTGAATAAAGGGAAAGGCTATAGCCTTGGTGTTTTTCCTAAAATCGAGCAGAAATGTTGGGTTTGTTATTTGCATTTAAAACGGTTTTGGGGGGCGGTAGGAGGCAGAAACGGACTGGGATCAGTTCAAAATCGAAATTGCAGTTTAACACCTCTTTCAATTCAATCATGCGAGTTCCCAGGATGGCTTCCGTCACCCAGTGTCTCATCACAATCACCACAGCAGCAGAAATCATTTGTGATCTCCAAAAACTCCTTTCAGCTGACATCGTCACTTCGCCTAACTCTTCGTTGCCAGTGTTGACGACAGGAGTTCATGTCTTGGTCAGTAACTGCAAATGAAAAGCATTTCTCTAATTTTTGGGGTCCAAAAATCGAAAAAAAGGAAAGGCTATAATTTTGGTGTTTTCCCCGAAGTAGAGGAGAAATTTTGGGTGTCCGAATCGTATTCAAAACGGTTTGGAGGGGCCGTAGGACGCAGAAACCCATGGAATCTGTTTAAAATCAGTTAATTTAGGCAAAAAAAAAACACTAAAATAGGCGTCTATCTTTAATTTGGGGGGACTTAAAATCGAAGAAAGGGATAGACTATAGCCTTGGTGATTTTCCTAAAATCGAGCAGAAATGTTGGGTTTGTTATTCGTATTTACAACGGCTTGGAGGGATGATAGGAGGCAGAAACGAACTCGAATCAGTTCAAAATCAGTTCATTCAGGAAATAACCACTCAAATAGACGTCTATCTTCAATTTTGGGGTGTCCAAAAATCGAAAAAAAGGGACAGGCTATGGCCTTGGTGTTTGTCCTAAAACCGAGCAGAAATTTAGGTTTGCGATGCGTATTTAAAACGGTTTGGAGGAGTGGTAGAAGGCAGAAACGGACTGGGATCAGTTCAAAATCGAAATTGCAGTTTAACACACCTCTTTCAATTCAATCATGCGAGTTCCCAGGATGGCTTCCGTCACCCAGTGTCTCATCACAATCACCACAGCAGCAGAAATCATTTGTGATCTCCAAAAACTTCTTTCAGCTGACATCGTCACGTCGCCTAACTCTACGTTGCCCGTGTTGACGATAGGAGTTCATGTCTTGGTCAGTAACTGCAAATGAAAAGCATTTCTCTAATTTTGGTGTTCTCCTTGAAGTAGAGGAGAAATTTTGGGTGTCCGAATCGTATTTAAAACGGTTTGGAGGGGCGGTAGGACGCAGAAACCGATGGAGTCAGTTTAAAATCAGTCAATTCAGGTGACGACCCACTAAAATAGGCGTCTATCTTTAATTTTTATGGTCCAAAAATCAAAAAAGAAAAAAGGCTAAGCCTTGGTGTTTTTCCTAAAATCGAGAAGAAAGATAGGGTTTGTTATTTGTATTTGAAACAGTTTGAAGGAGCGGTAAGAGGCAGAAACCGATAGAATCAGTTTAAATTCAGTTAATTCAGGCAAAAACCCACTAAAATTGGCGTCTATTTTTAAATTTTTGGGGTCTCAAAATTGAATAAAGGGAAAGGCTATAGCCTTGGTGTTTTTCCTAAAATCGAGCAGAAATGTTGGGTTTGTTATTTGTATTTAAAACGGTTTTGGGGGGCGGTAGGAGGCAGAAACGGACTGGGATCAGTTCAAAATCAGTTCATTCAGGAAAAAACCACTCAAATAGACGTTTATCTTTAATTTTAGGGGGTCCAAAATTCGAAAAAAAGGGACAGGCTATGGCCTTGGTGTTTGTCCTAAAACCGAGCAGAAATTTAGGTTTGCGATGCGTATTTAAAACGGTTTGGAGGAGTGGTAGAAGGCAGAAACGGACTGGGATCAGTTCAAAATCGAAATTGCAGTTTAACACCTCTTTCAATTCAATCATGCGAGTTCCCAGGATGGCTTCCGTCACCCAGTGTCTCATCACAATCACCACAGCAGCAGAAATCATTTGTGATCTCCAAAAACTCCTTTCAGCTGACATCGTCACTTCGCCTAACTCTTCGTTGCCAGTGTTGACGACAGGAGTTCATGTCTTGGTCAGTAACTGCAAATGAAAAGCATTTCTCTAATTTTTGGGGGCCAAAAATCGAAAAAAAAGGAAAGGCTATAATTTTGGTGTTTTCCCCGAAGTAGAGGAGAAATTTTGGGTGTCCGAATCGTATTCAAAACGGTTTGGAGGGGCCGTAGGACGCAGAAACCCATGGAATCTGTTTAAAATCAGTTAATTTAGGCAAAAAAAAACACTAAAATACGCGTCTATCTTTAATTTGGGGGGTCTTAAAATCGAAGAAAGGGAAAGACTATAGCCTTGGTGATTTTCCTAAAATCGAGCAGAAATGTTGGGTTTGTTATTCGTATTTACAACGGCTTGGAGGGATGATAGGAGGCAGAAACGAACTCGAATCAGTTCAAAATCAGTTCATTCAGGAAAAAACCACTCAAATAGACGTCTATCTTTAATTTTGGGGTGTCCAAAAATCGAAAAAAAGGGACAGGCTATGGCCTTGGTGTTTGTCCTAAAACCGAGCAGAAATTTAGGTTTGCGATGCGTATTTAAAACGGTTTGGAGGAGTGGTAGAAGGCAGAAACGGACTGGAATCAGTTCAAAATCGAAATTGCAGTTTAACACACCTCTTTCAATTCAATCATGCGAGTTCCCAGGATGGCTTCCGTCACCCAGTGTCTCATCACAATCACCACAGCAGCAGAAATCATTTGTGATCTCCAAAAACTTCTTTCAGCTGACATCGTCACGTCGCCTAACTCTTCGTTGCCCGTGTTGACGATAGGAGTTCATGTCTAGGTCAGTAACTGCAAATGAAAAGCATATCCTTAATTTTTGGGGGCCAAAAATCGAAAAAGGGGAAAGACTATAAACTGGTGTTTTCCTTGAAATAGAGGAGAAATTTTGGGAGTCCGAATCGTATTTAAAACGGTTTGGAGGGGTGGTAGGAGGCACAAACCGATGGAATCAGTTTAAAATCAGTTAATTCAGGCAAAAACCCAATAAAATAGGCGTCTATCTTTAATTTTTGGGGGTCCAAAAACGAATAAGGGGAAGACGATAGCCTTGGTGTTCCTCCTAAAATCGAACAGAAATGTTGGGTTTGTTATTCGTATTTACAACGGCTTGGAGGGATGATAGGAGGCAGAAACGAACTCGAATCAGTTCAAAATCAGTTCATTCAGGAAAAAAACCACTCAAATAGACGTCTATCTTTAATTTTGGGGTGTCCAAAATTCGAAAAAAAGGGACAGGCTATGGCCTTGGTGTTTGTCCTAAAACCGAGTAGAAATTTAGGTTTGCGATGCGTATTTAAAACGGTTTGGAGGAGTGGCAGAAGGCAGAAACGGACTGGGATCAGTTCAAAATCGAAATTGCAGTTTGACACACCTCTTTCAATTCAATCATGCGAGTTCCCAGGATGGCTTCCGTCACCCAGTGTCTCATCACAATCACCACAGCAGCAGAAATCATTTGTGATCTCCAAAAACTTCTTTCAGCTGACATCGTCACGTCGCCTAACTCTTCGTTGCCCGTGTTGACGATAGGAGTTCATGTCTAGGTCAGTAACTGCAAATGAAAAGCATATCCTTAATTTTTGGGGGCCAAAAATCGAAAAAGGGGAAAGACTATAAACTGGTGTTTTCCTTGAAATAGAGGAGAAATTTTGGGAGTCCGAATCGTATTTAAAACGGTTTGGAGGGGTGGTAGGAGGCACAAACCGATGGAATCAGTTTAAAATCAGTTAATTCAGGCAAAAACCCAATAAAATAGGCGTCTATCTTTAATTTTTGGGGGTCCAAAAACGAATAAGGGGAAGACGATAGCCTTGGTGTTCCTCCTAAAATCGAACAGAAATGTTGGGTTTGTTATTCGTATTTACAACGGCTTGGAGGGATGATAGGAGGCAGAAACGAACTCGAATCAGTTCAAAATCAGTTCATTCAGGAAAAAAACCACTCAAATAGACGTCTATCTTTAATTTTGGGGTGTCCAAAATTCGAAAAAAAGGGACAGGCTATGGCCTTGGTGTTTGTCCTAAAACCGAGTAGAAATTTAGGTTTGCGATGCGTATTTAAAACGGTTTGGAGGAGTGGCAGAAGGCAGAAACGGACTGGGATCAGTTCAAAATCGAAATTGCAGTTTGACACACCTCTTTCAATTCAATCATGCGAGTTCCCAGGATGGCTTCCGTCACCCAGTGTCTCATCACAATCACCACAGCAGCAGAAATCATTTGTGATCTCCAAAAACCTCTTTATGTTGACATCGTCACTTCGCCTAACTCTACGTTGCCCGTGTTGACGATAGGAGTTCATGTCTTGGTCAGTAACTGCAAATGAAAAGCATTTCTCTAATTTTGGTGTTCTCCTTGAAGTAGAGGAGAAATTTTGGGTGTCCGAATCGTATTTAAAACGGTTTGGAGGGGCGGTAGGACGCAGAAACCGATGGAGTCAGTTTAAAATCAGTCAATTCAGGTGACGACCCACTAAAATAGGCGTCTATCTTTCATTTTTGGGGTCCAAAAATCAAAAAAGAAAAAAGGCTAAGCCTTGGTGTTTTTCCTAAAATCGAGAAGAAAGATAGGGTTTGTTATTTGTATTTGAAACAGTTTGAAGGAGCGGTAAGAGGCAGAAACCGATAGAATCAGTTTAAATTCAGTTAATTCAGGGAAAACCCACTTAAATTGTCGTCTATTTTTAAATTTTTGGGGTCTCAAAATTGAATAAAGGGAAAGGCTATAGCCTTGGTGTTTTTCCTAAAATCGAGCAGAAATGTTGGGTTTGTTATTTGTATTTAAAACGGTTTTGGGGGGCGGTAGGAGGCAGAAACGGACTGGGATCAGTTCAAAATCGAAATTGCAGTTTAACACCTCTTTCAATTCAATCATGCGAGTTCCCAGGATGGCTTCCGTCACCCAGTGTCTCATCACAATCACCACAGCAGCAGAAATCATTTGTGATCTCCAAAAACTCCTTTCAGCTGACATCGTCACTTCGCCTAACTCTTCGTTGCCAGTGTTGACGACAGGAGTTCATGTCTTGGTCAGTAACTGCAAATGAAAAGCATTTCTCTAATTTTTGGGGTCCAAAAATCGAAAAAAAGGAAAGGCTATAATTTTGGTGTTTTCCCCGAAGTAGAGGAGAAATTTTGGGTGTCCGAATCGTATTCAAAACGGTTTGGAGGGGCCGTAGGACGCAGAAACCCATGGAATCTGTTTAAAATCAGTTAATTTAGGCAAAAAAAAACACTAAAATAGGCGTCTATCTTTAATTTGGGGGGACTTAAAATCGAAGAAAGGGATAGACTATAGCCTTGGTGATTTTCCTAAAATCGAGCAGAAATGTTGGGTTTATTATTCGTATTTACAACGGCTTGGAGGGATGATAGGAGGCAGAAACGAACTCGAATCAGTTCAAAATCAGTTCATTCAGGAAATAACCACTCAAATAGACGTCTATCTTCAATTTTGGGGTGTCCAAAAATCGAAAAAAGGGACAGGCTATGGCCTTGGTGTTTGTCCTAAAACCGAGCAGAAATTTAGGTTTGCGATGCGTATTTAAAACGGTTTGGAGGAGTGGTAGAAGGCAGAAACGGACTGGGATCAGTTCAAAATCGAAATTGCAGTTTAACACACCTCTTTCAATTCAATCATGCGAGTTCCCAGGATGGCTTCCGTCACCCAGTGTCTCATCACAATCACCACAGCAGCAGAAATCATTTGTGATCTCCAAAAACTTCTTTAAGCTGACATCGTCACTTCGCCTAACTCTTCGTTGCCCGTGTTGACGATAGGAGTTCATGTCTTGGTCAGTAACTGCAAATGAAAAGCATATCCTTAATTTTTGGGGGCCAAAAATCGAAAAAGGGGAAAGACTATAAACTGGTGTTTTCCTTGAAATAGAGGAGAAATTTTGGGAGTCCGAATCGTATTTAAAACGGTTTGGACGGGTGGTAGGAGGCAGAAACCGATGGAATCAGTTTAAAATCAGTTAATTCAGGCAAAAACCCAATAAAATAGGCGTCTATCTTTAATTGTTGGGGGTCCAAAAACGAATAAGGGGAAGACGATAGCCTTGGTGTTCCTCCTAAAATCGAGCAGAAATGTTGGGTTTGTTATTCGTATTTACAACGGCTTGGAGGGATGATAGGAGGCAAAAACGAACTCGAATCAGTTCAAAATCAGTTCATTCAGGAAAAAACCACTCAAATAGACGTCTATCTTTAATTTTGGGGTGTCCAAAATTCGAAAAAAAGGGACAGGCTATGGCCTTGGTGTTTGTCCTAAAACCGAGCAGAAATTTAGGTTTGCGATGCGTATTTAAAACGGTTTGGAGGAGTGGTAGAAGGCAGAAACGGACTGGGATCAGTTCAAAATCGAAATTGCAGTTTGACACACCTCTTTCAATTCAATCATGCGAGTTCCCAGGATGGCTTCCGTCACCCAGTGTCTCATCACAATCACCACAGCAGCAGAAATCATTTGTGATCTCCAAAAACCTCTTTATGTTGACATCGTAACTTCGCCTAACTCTACGTTGCCCGTGTTGACGATAGGAGTTCATGTCTTGGTCAGTAACTGCAAATGAAAAGCATTTCTCTAATTTTGGTGTTCTCCTTGAAGTAGAGGAGAAATTTTGGGTGTTCGAATCGTATTTAAAATGGTTTGAAGGGGCGGTAGGACGCAGAAACCCATGGAATCAGTTTAAAATCAGTTAATTCAGGCAAAAACCCAATAAAATATGCGTCTATCTTTAATTTTTGGGGGTCCATAAACGAATAAGGGGAAGACTATAGCCTTGGTGTTTTCCCTAAAATCGAGCAGAAATGTTGGGTTTGTTATTCGTATTTACAACGGCTTGGAGGGATGATAGGAGGCAGAAACGAACTCGAATCAGTTCAAAATCAGTTCATTCAGGAAAAAACCACTCAAATAGACGTCTATCTTTAATTTTGGGGTGTCCAAAATTCGAAAAAAAGGGACAGGCTATGGCCTTGGTGTTTGTCCTAAAACCGAGCAGAAATTTAGGTTTGCGATGCGTATTTAAAACGGTTTGGAGGAGTGGTAGAAGGCAGAAACGGACTGGGATCAGTTCAAAATCGAAATTGCAGTTTGACACACCTCTTTCAATTCAATCATGCGAGTTCCCAGGATGGCTTCCGTCACCCAGTGTCTCATCACAATCACCACAGCAGCAGAAATCATTTGTGATCTCCAAAAACCTCTTTATGTTGACATCGTCACTTCGCCTAACTCTACGTTGCCCGTGTTGACGATAGGAGTTCATGTCTTGGTCAGTAACTGCAAATGAAAAGCATTTCTCTAATTTTGGTGTTCTCCTTGAAGTAGAGGAGAAATTTTGGGTGTCCGAATCGTATTCAAAACGGTTTGGAGGGGCCGTAGGACGCAGAAACCCATGGAATCTGTTTAAAATCAGTTAATTTAGGCAAAAAAAAACACTAAAATACGCGTCTATCTTTAATTTGGGGGGTCTTAAAATCGAAGAAAGGGAAAGACTATAGCCTTGGTGATTTTCCTAAAATCGAGCAGAAATGTTGGGTTTGTTATTCGTATTTACAACGGCTTGGAGGGATGATAGGAGGCAGAAACGAACTCGAATCAGTTCAAAATCAGTTCATTCAGGAAAAAACCACTCAAATAGACGTCTATCTTCAATTTTGGGGTGTCCAAAAATCGAAAAAAAGGGACAGGCTATGGCCTTGGTGTTTGTCCTAAAACCGAGCAGAAATTTAGGTTTGCGATGCGTATTTAAAACGGTTTGGAGGAGTGGTAGAAGGCAGAAACGGACTGGAATCAGTTCAAAATCGAAATTGCAGTTTAACACACCTCTTTCAATTCAATCATGCGAGTTCCCAGGATGGCTTCCGTCACCCAGTGTCTCATCACAATCACCACAGCAGCAGAAATCATTTGTGATCTCCAAAAACTTCTTTCAGCTGACATCGTCACGTCGCCTAACTCTTCGTTGCCCGTGTTGACGATAGGAGTTCATGTCTAGGTCAGTAACTGCAAATGAAAAGCATATCCTTAATTTTTGGGGGCCAAAAATCGAAAAAGGGGAAAGACTATAAACTGGTGTTTTCCTTGAAATAGAGGAGAAATTTTGGGAGTCCCAATCGTATTTAAAACGGTTTGGAGGGGTGGTAGGAGGCACAAACCGATGGAATCAGTTTAAAATCAGTTAATTCAGGCAAAAACCCAATAAAATAGGCGTCTATCTTTAATTTTTGGGGGTCCAAAAACGAATAAGGGGAAGACGATAGCCTTGGTGTTCCTCCTAAAATCGAACAGAAATGTTGGGTTTGTTATTCGTATTTACAACGGCTTGGAGGGATGATAGGAGGCAGAAACGAACTCGAATCAGTTCAAAATCAGTTCATTCAGGAAAAAAACCACTCAAATAGACGTCTATCTTTAATTTTGGGGTGTCCAAAATTCGAAAAAAAGGGACAGGCTATGGCCTTGGTGTTTGTCCTAAAACCGAGTAGAAATTTAGGTTTGCGATGCGTATTTAAAACGGTTTGGAGGAGTGGCAGAAGGCAGAAACGGACTGGGATCAGTTCAAAATCGAAATTGCAGTTTGACACACCTCTTTCAATTCAATCATGCGAGTTCCCAGGATGGCTTCCGTCACCCAGTGTCTCATCACAATCACCACAGCAGCAGAAATCATTTGTGATCTCCAAAAACCTCTTTATGTTGACATCGTCACTTCGCCTAACTCTACGTTGCCCGTGTTGACGATAGGAGTTCATGTCTTGGTCAGTAACTGCAAATGAAAAGCATTTCTCTAATTTTGGTGTTCTCCTTGAAGTAGAGGAGAAATTTTGGGTGTCCGAATCGTATTTAAAACGGTTTGGAGGGGCGGTAGGACGCAGAAACCGATGGAGTCAGTTTAAAATCAGTCAATTCAGGTGACGACCCACTAAAATAGGCGTCTATCTTTCATTTTTGGGGTCCAAAAATCAAAAAAGAAAAAAGGCTAAGCCTTGGTGTTTTTCCTAAAATCGAGAAGAAAGATAGGGTTTGTTATTTGTATTTGAAACAGTTTGAAGGAGCGGTAAGAGGCAGAAACCGATAGAATCAGTTTAAATTCAGTTAATTCAGGGAAAACCCACTTAAATTGTCGTCTATTTTTAAATTTTTGGGGTCTCAAAATTGAATAAAGGGAAAGGCTATAGCCTTGGTGTTTTTCCTAAAATCGAGCAGAAATGTTGGGTTTGTTATTTGTATTTAAAACGGTTTTGGGGGGCGGTAGGAGGCAGAAACGGACTGGGATCAGTTCAAAATCGAAATTGCAGTTTAACACCTCTTTCAATTCAATCATGCGAGTTCCCAGGATGGCTTCCGTCACCCAGTGTCTCATCACAATCACCACAGCAGCAGAAATCATTTGTGATCTCCAAAAACTCCTTTCAGCTGACATCGTCACTTCGCCTAACTCTTCGTTGCCAGTGTTGACGACAGGAGTTCATGTCTTGGTCAGTAACTGCAAATGAAAAGCATTTCTCTAATTTTTGGGGTCCAAAAATCGAAAAAAAGGAAAGGCTATAATTTTGGTGTTTTCCCCGAAGTAGAGGAGAAATTTTGGGTGTCCGAATCGTATTCAAAACGGTTTGGAGGGGCCGTAGGACGCAGAAACCCATGGAATCTGTTTAAAATCAGTTAATTTAGGCAAAAAAAAACACTAAAATAGGCGTCTATCTTTAATTTGGGGGGACTTAAAATCGAAGAAAGGGATAGACTATAGCCTTGGTGATTTTCCTAAAATCGAGCAGAAATGTTGGGTTTATTATTCGTATTTACAACGGCTTGGAGGGATGATAGGAGGCAGAAACGAACTCGAATCAGTTCAAAATCAGTTCATTCAGGAAATAACCACTCAAATAGACGTCTATCTTCAATTTTGGGGTGTCCAAAAATCGAAAAAAAGGGACAGGCTATGGCCTTGGTGTTTGTCCTAAAACCGAGCAGAAATTTAGGTTTGCGATGCGTATTTAAAACGGTTTGGAGGAGTGGTAGAAGGCAGAAACGGACTGGGATCAGTTCAAAATCGAAATTGCAGTTTAACACACCTCTTTCAATTCAATCATGCGAGTTCCCAGGATGGCTTCCGTCACCCAGTGTCTCATCACAATCACCACAGCAGCAGAAATCATTTGTGATCTCCAAAAACTTCTTTAAGCTGACATCGTCACTTCGCCTAACTCTTCGTTGCCCGTGTTGACGATAGGAGTTCATGTCTTGGTCAGTAACTGCAAATGAAAAGCATATCCTTAATTTTTGGGGGCCAAAAATCGAAAAAGGGGAAAGACTATAAACTGGTGTTTTCCTTGAAATAGAGGAGAAATTTTGGGAGTCCGAATCGTATTTAAAACGGTTTGGAGGGGTGGTAGGAGGCAGAAACCGATGGAATCAGTTTAAAATCAGTTAATTCAGGCAAAAACCCAATAAAATAGGCGTCTATCTTTAATTGTTGGGGGTCCAAAAACGAATAAGGGGAAGACGATAGCCTTGGTGTTCCTCCTAAAATCGAGCAGAAATGTTGGGTTTGTTATTCGTATTTACAACGGCTTGGAGGGATGATAGGAGGCAAAAACGAACTCGAATCAGTTCAAAATCAGTTCATTCAGGAAAAAACCACTCAAATAGACGTCTATCTTTAATTTTGGGGTGTCCAAAATTCGAAAAAAAGGGACAGGCTATGGCCTTGGTGTTTGTCCTAAAACCGAGCAGAAATTTAGGTTTGCGATGCGTATTTAAAACGGTTTGGAGGAGTGGTAGAAGGCAGAAACGGACTGGGATCAGTTCAAAATCGAAATTGCAGTTTGACACACCTCTTTCAATTCAATCATGCGAGTTCCCAGGATGGCTTCCGTCACCCAGTGTCTCATCACAATCACCACAGCAGCAGAAATCATTTGTGATCTCCAAAAACCTCTTTATGTTGACATCGTAACTTCGCCTAACTCTACGTTGCCCGTGTTGACGATAGGAGTTCATGTCTTGGTCAGTAACTGCAAATGAAAAGCATTTCTCTAATTTTGGTGTTCTCCTTGAAGTAGAGGAGAAATTTTGGGTGTTCGAATCGTATTTAAAATGGTTTGAAGGGGCGGTAGGACGCAGAAACCCATGGAATCAGTTTAAAATCAGTTAATTCAGGCAAAAACCCAATAAAATATGCGTCTATCTTTAATTTTTGGGGGTCCATAAACGAATAAGGGGAAGACTATAGCCTTGGTGATTTTCCCTAAAATCGAGCAGAAATGTTGGGTTTGTTATTCGTATTTACAACGGCTTGGAGGGATGATAGGAGGCAGAAACGAACTCGAATCAGTTCAAAATCAGTTCATTCAGGAAATAACCACTCAAATAGACGTCTATCTTTAATTTTGGGGTGTCCAAAATTCGAAAAAAAGGGACAGGCTATGGCCTTGGTGTTTGTCCTAAAACCGAGCAGAAATTTAGGTTTGCGATGCGTATTTAAAACGGTTTGGAGGAGTGGTAGAAGGCAGAAACGGACTGGGATCAGTTCAAAATCGAAATTGCAGTTTGACACACCTCTTTCAATTCAATCATGCGAGTTCCCAGGATGGCTTCCGTCACCCAGTGTCTCATCACAATCACCACAGCAGCAGAAATCATTTGTGATCTCCAAAAACCTCTTTATGTTGACATCGTCACTTCGCCTAACTCTACGTTGCCCGTGTTGACGATAGGAGTTCATGTCTTGGTCAGTAACTGCAAATGAAAAGCATTTCTCTAATTTTGGTGTTCTCCTTGAAGTAGAGGAGAAATTTTGGGTGTCCGAATCGTATTTAAAACGGTTTGGAGGGGCGGTAGGACGCAGAAACCGATGGAGTCAGTTTAAAATCAGTCAATTCAGGTGACGACCCACTAAAATAGGCGTCTATCTTTAATTTTTGGGATCCAAAAATCAAAAAAGAAAAAAGGCTAAGCCTTGGTGTTTTTCCTAAAATCGAGAAGAAAGATAGGGTTTGTTATTTGTATTTGAAACAGTTTGAAGGAGCGGTAAGAGGCAGAAACCGATAGAATCAGTTTAAATTCAGTTAATTCAGGGAAAACCCACTTAAATTGTCGTCTATTTTTAAATTTTTGGGGTCTCAAAATTGAATAAAGGGAAAGGCTTTCCTAAAATCGAGCAGAAATGTTGGGTTTGTTATTTGTATTTAAAACGGTTTTGGGGGGCGGTAGGAGGCAGAAACGGACTGGGATCAGTTCAAAATCGAAATTGCAGTTTAACACCTCTTTCAATTCAATCATGCGAGTTCCCAGGATGGCTTCCGTCACCCAGTGTCTCATCACAATCACCACAGCAGCAGAAATCATTTGTGATCTCCAAAAACTCCTTTCAGCTGACATCGTCACTTCGCCTAACTCTTCGTTGCCCGTGTTGACGATAGGAGTTCATGTCTTGGTCAGTAACTGCAAATGAAAAGCATTTCTCTAATTTTGGTGTTCTCCTTGAAGTAGAGGAGAAATTTTGGGTGTCCGAATCGTATTTAAAACGGTTTGGAGGGGCGGTAGGACGCAGAAACCGATGGAGTCAGTTTAAAATCAGTCAATTCAGGTGACGACCCACTAAAATAGGCGTCTATCTTTAATTTTTATGGTCCAAAAATCAAAAAAGAAAAAAGGCTAAGCCTTGGTGTTTTTCCTAAAATCGAGAAGAAAGATAGGGTTTGTTATTTGTATTTGAAACAGTTTGAAGGAGCGGTAAGAGGCAGAAACCGATAGAATCAGTTTAAATTCAGTTAATTCAGGCAAAAACCCACTAAAATTGGCGTCTATTTTTAAATTTTTGGGGTCTCAAAATTGAATAAAGGGAAAGGCTATAGCCTTGGTGTTTTTCCTAAAATCGAGCAGAAATGTTGGGTTTGTTATTTGTATTTAAAACGGTTTTGGGGGGCGGTAGGAGGCAGAAACGGACTGGGATCAGTTCAAAATCAGTTCATTCAGGAAAAAACCACTCAAATAGACGTTTATCTTTAATTTTAGGGGGTCCAAAATTCGAAAAAAAGGGACAGGCTATGGCCTTGGTGTTTGTCCTAAAACCGAGCAGAAATTTAGGTTTGCGATGCGTATTTAAAACGGTTTGGAGGAGTGGTAGAAGGCAGAAACGGACTGGGATCAGTTCAAAATCGAAATTGCAGTTTAACACCTCTTTCAATTCAATCATGCGAGTTCCCAGGATGGCTTCCGTCACCCAGTGTCTCATCACAATCACCACAGCAGCAGAAATCATTTGTGATCTCCAAAAACTCCTTTCAGCTGACATCGTCACTTCGCCTAACTCTTCGTTGCCAGTGTTGACGACAGGAGTTCATGTCTTGGTCAGTAACTGCAAATGAAAAGCATTTCTCTAATTTTTGGGGGCCAAAAATCGAAAAAAAAGGAAAGGCTATAATTTTGGTGTTTTCCCCGAAGTAGAGGAGAAATTTTGGGTGTTCGAATCGTATTTAAAATGGTTTGAAGGGGCGGTAGGACGCAGAAACCCATGGAATCAGTTTAAAATCAGTTAATTCAGGCAAAAACCCAATAAAATATGCGTCTATCTTTAATTTTTGGGGGTCCATAAACGAATAAGGGGAAGACTATAGCCTTGGTGATTTTCCCTAAAATCGAGCAGAAATGTTGGGTTTGTTATTCGTATTTACAACGGCTTGGAGGGATGATAGGAGGCAGAAACGAACTCGAATCAGTTCAAAATCAGTTCATTCAGGAAATAACCACTCAAATAGACGTCTATCTTTAATTTTGGGGTGTCCAAAATTCGAAAAAAAGGGACAGGCTATGGCCTTGGTGTTTGTCCTAAAACCGAGCAGAAATTTAGGTTTGCGATGCGTATTTAAAACGGTTTGGAGGAGTGGTAGAAGGCAGAAACGGACTGGGATCAGTTCAAAATCGAAATTGCAGTTTGACACACCTCTTTCAATTCAATCATGCGAGTTCCCAGGATGGCTTCCGTCACCCAGTGTCTCATCACAATCACCACAGCAGCAGAAATCATTTGTGATCTCCAAAAACCTCTTTATGTTGACATCGTCACTTCGCCTAACTCTACGTTGCCCGTGTTGACGATAGGAGTTCATGTCTTGGTCAGTAACTGCAAATGAAAAGCATTTCTCTAATTTTGGTGTTCTCCTTGAAGTAGAGGAGAAATTTTGGGTGTCCGAATCGTATTTAAAACGGTTTGGAGGGGCGGTAGGACGCAGAAACCGATGGAGTCAGTTTAAAATCAGTCAATTCAGGTGACGACCCACTAAAATAGGCGTCTATCTTTAATTTTTGGGATCCAAAAATCAAAAAAGAAAAAAGGCTAAGCCTTGGTGTTTTTCCTAAAATCGAGAAGAAAGATAGGGTTTGTTATTTGTATTTGAAACAGTTTGAAGGAGCGGTAAGAGGCAGAAACCGATAGAATCAGTTTAAATTCAGTTAATTCAGGGAAAACCCACTTAAATTGTCGTCTATTTTTAAATTTTTGGGGTCTCAAAATTGAATAAAGGGAAAGGCTTTCCTAAAATCGAGCAGAAATGTTGGGTTTGTTATTTGTATTTAAAACGGTTTTGGGGGGCGGTAGGAGGCAGAAACGGACTGGGATCAGTTCAAAATCGAAATTGCAGTTTAACACCTCTTTCAATTCAATCATGCGAGTTCCCATGATGGCTTCCGTCACCCAGTGTCTCATCACAATCACCACAGCAGCAGAAATCATTTGTGATCTCCAAAAACTCCTTTCAGCTGACATCGTCACTTCGCCTAACTCTTCGTTGCCCGTGTTGACGATAGGAGTTCATGTCTTGGTCAGTAACTGCAAATGAAAAGCATTTCTCTAATTTTGGTGTTCTCCTTGAAGTAGAGGAGAAATTTTGGGTGTCCGAATCGTATTTAAAACGGTTTGGAGGGGCGGTAGGACGCAGAAACCGATGGAGTCAGTTTAAAATCAGTCAATTCAGGTGACGACCCACTAAAATAGGCGTCTATCTTTAATTTTTATGGTCCAAAAATCAAAAAAGAAAAAAGGCTAAGCCTTGGTGTTTTTCCTAAAATCGAGAAGAAAGATAGGGTTTGTTATTTGTATTTGAAACAGTTTGAAGGAGCGGTAAGAGGCAGAAACCGATAGAATCAGTTTAAATTCAGTTAATTCAGGCAAAAACCCACTAAAATTGGCGTCTATTTTTAAATTTTTGGGGTCTCAAAATTGAATAAAGGGAAAGGCTATAGCCTTGGTGTTTTTCCTAAAATCGAGCAGAAATGTTGGGTTTGTTATTTGTATTTAAAACGGTTTTGGGGGGCGGTAGGAGGCAGAAACGGACTGGGATCAGTTCAAAATCAGTTCATTCAGGAAAAAACCACTCAAATAGACGTTTATCTTTAATTTTAGGGGGTCCAAAATTCGAAAAAAAGGGACAGGCTATGGCCTTGGTGTTTGTCCTAAAACCGAGCAGAAATTTAGGTTTGCGATGCGTATTTAAAACGGTTTGGAGGAGTGGTAGAAGGCAGAAACGGACTGGGATCAGTTCAAAATCGAAATTGCAGTTTAACACCTCTTTCAATTCAATCATGCGAGTTCCCAGGATGGCTTCCGTCACCCAGTGTCTCATCACAATCACCACAGCAGCAGAAATCATTTGTGATCTCCAAAAACTCCTTTCAGCTGACATCGTCACTTCGCCTAACTCTTCGTTGCCAGTGTTGACGACAGGAGTTCATGTCTTGGTCAGTAACTGCAAATGAAAAGCATTTCTCTAATTTTTGGGGGCCAAAAATCGAAAAAAAAGGAAAGGCTATAATTTTGGTGTTTTCCCCGAAGTAGAGGAGAAATTTTGGGTGTCCGAATCGTATTCAAAACGGTTTGGAGGGGCCGTAGGACGCAGAAACCCATGGAATCTGTTTAAAATCAGTTAATTTAGGCAAAAAAAAACACTAAAATACGCGTCTATCTTTAATTTGGGGGGTCTTAAAATCGAAGAAAGGGAAAGACTATAGCCTTGGTGATTTTCCTAAAATCGAGCAGAAATGTTGGGTTTGTTATTCGTATTTACAACGGCTTGGAGGGATGATAGGAGGCAGAAACGAACTCGAATCAGTTCAAAATCAGTTCATTCAGGAAAAAACCACTCAAATAGACGTCTATCTTCAATTTTGGGGTGTCCAAAAATCGAAAAAAAGGGACAGGCTATGGCCTTGGTGTTTGTCCTAAAACCGAGCAGAAATTTAGGTTTGCGATGCGTATTTAAAACGGTTTGGAGGAGTGGTAGAAGGCAGAAACGGACTGGAATCAGTTCAAAATCGAAATTGCAGTTTAACACACCTCTTTCAATTCAATCATGCGAGTTCCCAGGATGGCTTCCGTCACCCAGTGTCTCATCACAATCACCACAGCAGCAGAAATCATTTGTGATCTCCAAAAACTTCTTTCAGCTGACATCGTCACGTCGCCTAACTCTTCGTTGCCCGTGTTGACGATAGGAGTTCATGTCTAGGTCAGTAACTGCAAATGAAAAGCATATCCTTAATTTTTGGGGGCCAAAAATCGAAAAAGGGGAAAGACTATAAACTGGTGTTTTCCTTGAAATAGAGGAGAAATTTTGGGAGTCCGAATCGTATTTAAAACGGTTTGGAGGGGTGGTAGGAGGCACAAACCGATGGAATCAGTTTAAAATCAGTTAATTCAGGCAAAAACCCAATAAAATAGGCGTCTATCTTTAATTTTTGGGGGTCCAAAAACGAATAAGGGGAAGACGATAGCCTTGGTGTTCCTCCTAAAATCGAACAGAAATGTTGGGTTTGTTATTCGTATTTACAACGGCTTGGAGGGATGATAGGAGGCAGAAACGAACTCGAATCAGTTCAAAATCAGTTCATTCAGGAAAAAAACCACTCAAATAGACGTCTATCTTTAATTTTGGGGTGTCCAAAATTCGAAAAAAAGGGACAGGCTATGGCCTTGGTGTTTGTCCTAAAACCGAGTAGAAATTTAGGTTTGCGATGCGTATTTAAAACGGTTTGGAGGAGTGGCAGAAGGCAGAAACGGACTGGGATCAGTTCAAAATCGAAATTGCAGTTTGACACACCTCTTTCAATTCAATCATGCGAGTTCCCAGGATGGCTTCCGTCACCCAGTGTCTCATCACAATCACCACAGCAGCAGAAATCATTTGTGATCTCCAAAAACCTCTTTATGTTGACATCGTCACTTCGCCTAACTCTACGTTGCCCGTGTTGACGATAGGAGTTCATGTCTTGGTCAGTAACTGCAAATGAAAAGCATTTCTCTAATTTTGGTGTTCTCCTTGAAGTAGAGGAGAAATTTTGGGTGTCCGAATCGTATTTAAAACGGTTTGGAGGGGCGGTAGGACGCAGAAACCGATGGAGTCAGTTTAAAATCAGTCAATTCAGGTGACGACCCACTAAAATAGGCGTCTATCTTTCATTTTTGGGGTCCAAAAATCAAAAAAGAAAAAAGGCTAAGCCTTGGTGTTTTTCCTAAAATCGAGAAGAAAGATAGGGTTTGTTATTTGTATTTGAAACAGTTTGAAGGAGCGGTAAGAGGCAGAAACCGATAGAATCAGTTTAAATTCAGTTAATTCAGGGAAAACCCACTTAAATTGTCGTCTATTTTTAAATTTTTGGGGTCTCAAAATTGAATAAAGGGAAAGGCTATAGCCTTGGTGTTTTTCCTAAAATCGAGCAGAAATGTTGGGTTTGTTATTTGTATTTAAAACGGTTTTGGGGGGCGGTAGGAGGCAGAAACGGACTGGGATCAGTTCAAAATCGAAATTGCAGTTTAACACCTCTTTCAATTCAATCATGCGAGTTCCCAGGATGGCTTCCGTCACCCAGTGTCTCATCACAATCACCACAGCAGCAGAAATCATTTGTGATCTCCAAAAACTCCTTTCAGCTGACATCGTCACTTCGCCTAACTCTTCGTTGCCAGTGTTGACGACAGGAGTTCATGTCTTGGTCAGTAACTGCAAATGAAAAGCATTTCTCTAATTTTTGGGGTCCAAAAATCGAAAAAAAGGAAAGGCTATAATTTTGGTGTTTTCCCCGAAGTAGAGGAGAAATTTTGGGTGTCCGAATCGTATTCAAAACGGTTTGGAGGGGCCGTAGGACGCAGAAACCCATGGAATCTGTTTAAAATCAGTTAATTTAGGCAAAAAAAAACACTAAAATAGGCGTCTATCTTTAATTTGGGGGGACTTAAAATCGAAGAAAGGGATAGACTATAGCCTTGGTGATTTTCCTAAAATCGAGCAGAAATGTTGGGTTTATTATTCGTATTTACAACGGCTTGGAGGGATGATAGGAGGCAGAAACGAACTCGAATCAGTTCAAAATCAGTTCATTCAGGAAATAACCACTTAAATAGACGTCTATCTTCAATTTTGGGGTGTCCAAAAATCGAAAAAAAGGGACAGGCTATGGCCTTGGTGTTTGTCCTAAAACCGAGCAGAAATTTAGGTTTGCGATGCGTATTTAAAACGGTTTGGAGGAGTGGTAGAAGGCAGAAACGGACTGGGATCAGTTCAAAATCGAAATTGCAGTTTAACACACCTCTTTCAATTCAATCATGCGAGTTCCCAGGATGGCTTCCGTCACCCAGTGTCTCATCACAATCACCACAGCAGCAGAAATCATTTGTGATCTCCAAAAACTTCTTTAAGCTGACATCGTCACTTCGCCTAACTCTTCGTTGCCCGTGTTGACGATAGGAGTTCATGTCTTGGTCAGTAACTGCAAATGAAAAGCATATCCTTAATTTTTGGGGGCCAAAAATCGAAAAAGGGGAAAGACTATAAACTGGTGTTTTCCTTGAAATAGAGGAGAAATTTTGGGAGTCCGAATCGTATTTAAAACGGTTTGGAGGGGTGGTAGGAGGCAGAAACCGATGGAATCAGTTTAAAATCAGTTAATTCAGGCAAAAACCCAATAAAATAGGCGTCTATCTTTAATTGTTGGGGGTCCAAAAACGAATAAGGGGAAGACGATAGCCTTGGTGTTCCTCCTAAAATCGAGCAGAAATGTTGGGTTTGTTATTCGTATTTACAACGGCTTGGAGGGATGATAGGAGGCAAAAACGAACTCGAATCAGTTCAAAATCAGTTCATTCAGGAAAAAACCACTCAAATAGACGTCTATCTTTAATTTTGGGGTGTCCAAAATTCGAAAAAAAGGGACAGGCTATGGCCTTGGTGTTTGTCCTAAAACCGAGCAGAAATTTAGGTTTGCGATGCGTATTTAAAACGGTTTGGAGGAGTGGTAGAAGGCAGAAACGGACTGGGATCAGTTCAAAATCGAAATTGCAGTTTGACACACCTCTTTCAATTCAATCATGCGAGTTCCCAGGATGGCTTCCGTCACCCAGTGTCTCATCACAATCACCACAGCAGCAGAAATCATTTGTGATCTCCAAAAACCTCTTTATGTTGACATCGTAACTTCGCCTAACTCTACGTTGCCCGTGTTGACGATAGGAGTTCATGTCTTGGTCAGTAACTGCAAATGAAAAGCATTTCTCTAATTTTGGTGTTCTCCTTGAAGTAGAGGAGAAATTTTGGGTGTCCGAATCGTATTTAAAACGGTTTGGAGGGGCGGTAGGACGCAGAAACCGATGGAGTCAGTTTAAAATCAGTCAATTCAGGTGACGACCCACTAAAATAGGCGTCTATCTTTCATTTTTGGGGTCCAAAAATCAAAAAAGAAAAAAGGCTAAGCCTTGGTGTCTTTCCTAAAATCGAGAAGAAAGATAGGGTTTGTTATTTGTATTTGAAACAGTTTGAAGGAGCGGTAAGAGGCAGAAACCGATAGAATCAGTTTAAATTCAGTTAATTCAGGCAAAACCCATCAAAATTGGCGTCTATTTTTAAATTTTTGGGGTCTCAAAATTGAATAAAGGGAAAGGCTATAGCCTTGGTGTTTTTCCTAAAATCGAGCAGAAATGTTGGGTTTGTTATTTGTATTTAAAACGGTTTTGGGGGGCGGTAGGAGGCAGAAACGGACTGGGATCAGTTCAAAATCAGTTCATTCAGGAAAAAACCACTCAAATAGACGTCTATCTTTAATTTTAGGGGGTCCAAAATTCGAAAAAAAGGGACAGGCTGTGGCCTTGGTGTTTGTCCTAAAACCGAGCAGAAATTTAGGTTTGCGATGCGTATTTAAAACGGTTTGGAGGAGTGGTAGAAGGAAGAAACGGACTGGGATCAGTTCAAAATCGAAATTGCAGTTTAACACCTCTTTCAATTCAATCATGCGAGTTCCCAGGATGGCTTCCGTCACCCAGTGTCTCATCACAATCACCACAGCAGCAGAAATCATTTGTTATCTCCAAAAACTCCTTTCAGCTGACATCGTCACTTCGCCTAACTCTTCGTTGCCAGTGTTGACGACAGGAGTTCATGTCTTGGTCAGTAACTGCAAATGAAAAGCATTTCTCTAATTTTTGGGGTCCAAAAATCGAAAAAAAAGGAAAGGCTATAATTTTGGTGTTTTCCCCGAAGTAGTTGAGAAATTTTGGGTGTCCGAATCGTATTCAAAACGGTTTGGAGGGGCCGTAGGACGCAGAAACCCATGGAATCTGTTTAAAATCAGTTAATTTAGGCAAAAAAAACACTAAAATAGGCGTCTATCTTTAATTTGGGGGGTCTTAAAATCGAAGAAAGGGAAAGACAATAGCCTTGGTGATTTTCCTTAAATCGAGCAGAAATGTTGGGTTTGTTATTCGTATTTACAACGGCTTGGAGGGATGATAGGAGGCAGAAACGAACTCGAATCAGTTCAAAATCAGTTCATTCAGGAAATAACCACTCAAATAGACGTCTATCTTCAATTTTGGGGTGTCCAAAAATCGAAAAAAAGGGACAGGCTATGGCCTTGGTGTTTGTCCTAAAACCGAGCAGAAATTTAGGTTTGCGATGCGTATTTAAAACGGTTTGGAGGAGTGGTAGAAGGCAGAAACGGACTGGGATCAGTTCAAAATCGAAATTGCAGTTTAACACACCTCTTTCAATTCAATCATGCGAGTTCCCAGGATGGCTTCCGTCACCCAGTGTCTCATCACAATCACCACAGCAGCAGAAATCATTTGTGATCTCCAAAAACTTCTTTCAGCTGACATCGTCACGTCGCCTAACTCTTCGTTGCCCGTGTTGACGATAGGAGTTCATGTCTTGGTCAGTAACTGCAAATGAAAAGCATATCCTTAATTTTTGGGGGCCAAAAATCGAAAAAGGGGATAGACTATAAACTGGTGTTTTCCTTGAAATAGAGGAGAAATTTTGGGAGTCCGAATCGTATTTAAAACGGTTTGGAGGGGTGGTAGGAGGCAGAAACCGATGGAATCAGTTTAAAATCAGTTAATTCAGGCAAAAACCCAATAAAATAGGCGTCTATCTTTAATTTTTGGGGGTCCAAAAACGAATAAGGGGAAGACGATAGCCTTGGTGTTCCTCCTAAAATCGAGCAGAAATGTTGGGTTTGTTATTCGTATTTACAACGGCTTGGAGGGATGATAGGAGGCAGAAACGAACTCGAATCAGTTCAAAATCAGTTCATTCAGAAATGTTGGGTTTGTTATTCGTATTTACAACGGCTTGGAGGGATGATAGGAGGCAGAAACGAACTCGAATCAGTTCAAAATCAGTTCATTCAGGAAATAACCACTCAAATAGACGTCTATCTTCAATTTTGGGGTGTCCAAAAATCGAAAAAAAGGGACAGGCTATGGCCTTGGTGTTTGTCCTAAAACCGAGTAGAAATTTAGGTTTGCGATGCGTATTTAAAACGGTTTGGAGGAGTGGTAGAAGGCAGAAACGGACTGGGATCAGTTCAAAATCGAAATTGCAGTTTGACACACCTCTTTCAATTCAATCATGCGAGTTCCCAGGATGGCTTCCGTCACCCAGTGTCTCATCACAATCACCACAGCAGCAGAAATCATTTGTGATCTCCAAAAACTTCTTTCAGCTGACATCGTCACTTCGCCTAACTCTACGTTGCCCGTGTTGACGATAGGAGTTCATGTCTTGGTCAGTAACTGCAAATGAAAAGCATTTCTCTAATTTTGGTGTTCTCCTTGAAGTAGAGGAGAAATTTTGGGTGTCCGAATCGTATTTAAAACGGTTTGGAGGGGCGGTAGGACGCAGAAACCGATGGAGTCAGTTTAAAATCAGTCAATTCAGGTGACGACCCACTAAAATAGGCGTCTATCTTTAATTTTTGGGGTCCAAAAATCAAAAAAGAAAAAAGGCTAAGCCTTGGTGTTTTTCCTAAAATCGAGAAGAAAGATAGGGTTTGTTATTTGTATTTGAAACAGTTTGAAGGAGCGGTAAGAGGCAGAAACCGATAGAATCAGTTTAAATTCAGTTAATTCAGGGAAAACCCACGTAATTTGTCGTCTATTTTTAAATTTTTGCGGTCTCAAAATTGAACAAAGGGAAAGGCTATAGCCTTGGTGTTTTTCCTAAAATCGAGCAGAAATGTTGGGTTTGTTATTTGTATTTAAAACGGTTTTGGGGGCGGTAGGAGGCAGAAACGGACTGGGATCAGTTCAAAATCAAAATTGCAGTTTAACACCTCTTTCAATTCAATCATGCGAGTTCCCAGGATGGCTTCCGTCAACCAGTGTCTCATCACAATCACCACAGCAGCAGAAATCATTTGTGATCTCCAAAAACTCCTTTCAGCTGACATCGTCACTTCGCCTAACTCTTCGTTGCCAGTGTTGACGACAGAAGTTCATGTCTTGGTCAGTAACTGCAAATGAAAAGCATTTCTCTAATTTTTGGGGGCCAAAAATCGAAAAAAAAGGAAAGGCTATAATTTTGGTGTTTTCCCCGAAGTAGAGGAGAAATTTTGGGTGTCCGAATCGTATTCAAAACGGTTTGGAGGGGCCGTAGGACGCAGAAACCCATGGAATCTGTTTAAAATCAGTTAATTTAGGCAAAAAAAAACTCTAAAATAGGCGTCTATCTTTAATTTGGGGGGTCTTAAAATCGAAGAAAGGGAAAGACTATAGCCTTGGTGTTTTTCCTAAAATCGAGCAGAAATGTTGGGTTTGTTATTCGTATTTACAACGGCTTGGAGGGATGATAGGAGGCAAAAACGAACTCGAATCAGTTCAAAATCAGTTCATTCAGGAAAAAAACACTCAAATAGACGTCTATCTTCAATTTTGGGGTGTCCAAAAATCGAAAAAAAGGGACAGGCTATGGCCTTGGTGTTTGTCCTAAAACCGAGCAGAAATTTAGGTCTGCGATGCGTATTTAAAACGGTTTGGAGGAGTGGTAGAAGGCAGAAACGGACTGGAATCAGTTCAAAATCGAAATTGCAGTTTAACACACCTCTTTCAATTCAATCATGCGAGTTCCCAGGATGGCTTCCGTCACCCAGTGTCTCATCACAATCACCACAGCAGCAGAAATCATTTGTGATCTCCAAAAACTCATTTCAGCTGACATCGTCACTTCGCCTAACTCTTCGTTGCCCGTGTTGACGATAGGAGTTCATGTCTTGGTCAGTAACTGCAAATGAAAAGCATTTCTCTAATTTTTGGGGTCCAAAAATCGAAAAAAAAGGAAAGGCTATAAACTGATGTTTTCCTTGAAATAGAGGAGAAATTTTGGGAGTCCGAATCGTATTTAAAACGGTTTGGATGGGTGGTAGGAGGCACAAACCGATGGAATCAGTTTAAAATCAGTTAATTCAGGCAAAAACCCAATAAAATAGGCGTCTATCTTTAATTTTTGGGGGTCCAAAAACGAATAAGGGGAAGACTATAGCCTTGGTGTTTCTCCTAAAATCGAGCAGAAATGTTGGGTTTGTTATTCGTATTTACAACGGCTTGGAGGGATGATAGGAGGCAGAAACGAACTCGAATCAGTTCATTCAGGAAAAAACCACTCAAATAGACGTCTATCTTTAATTTTGGGGTGTCCAAAAATCGAAATGGACAGGCTATGGCCTTGGTGTTTTTCCTAAAACCGAGCAGAAATTTAGGTTTGCGATGCGTATTTAAAACGGTTTGGAGGAGTGGTAGAAGGCAGAAACGGACTGGGATCAGTTCAAAATCGAAATTGCAGTTTGACACACCTCTTTCAATTCAATCATGCGAGTTCCCAGGATGGCTTCCGTCACCCAGTGTCTCATCACAATCACCACAGCAGCAGAAATCATTTGTGATCTCCAAAAACTCCTTTAAGCTGACATCGTCACTTCGCCTAACTCTTCGTTGCCAGTGTTGACGACAGGAGTTCATGTCTTGGTCAGTAACTGCAAATGAAAAGCATATCCTTAATTTTTGGGGGCCAAAAATCGAAAAAGGGGAAAGACTATAAACTGGTGTTTTCCTTGAAATAGAGGAGAAATTTTGGGAGTCCGAATCGTATTTAAAACGGTTTGGAGGAGCGGTAGGACGCAGAAACCGATGGAATCAGTTTAAAATCCGTTAATTCAGGCAAAAACCCAATAAAATAGGCGTCTATCTTTAATTTTGGGGGGTCCAAAAACGAATAAGGGGAAGACTATAGCCTTGGTGTTTTTCCTAAAATCGAGCAGAAATGTTGGGTTTGTTATTTGTATTTAAAACGGTTTTGGGGGGATGATAGGAGGCAGAAACCGATGGAATCAGTTTAAAATCAGTTAATTCAGGCGATAACCCACTAAAATAGACGTCTATCTTTGATTTTAGGGGGTCTAAAAATCGAAAAAGGACAGGCTATAGCCTTGGTGTCTTTCCTAAAATCGAGCAGAAATTTTGGGGTTGTGATTCATATTGAAAACGGTTTAGAGGTGCGGTAGGAGGCTGAAACCGACTGGAATCAGTTCAAAATTGGTGTATTCAGGCGTTTTACTCGACTAACCAAGGGTGTTCCTTTAATAATTCGCGTGCCGGAAACCGATAAAGGAAAGTTGATTTTTTTAGTTTACTTACAATTGACATTTCACTGTTTTCTACTCATCTAGTTTTGCTTATCAGGTTTTCCACTCTGCATTGTTTTTTGGCCCAGATCTGCAACAAGACTGATAAAAACATTGAGTTATTGATTGAAATATGCTGTCAACCATTATTACTAATGTGTATTGCACCAAAGCAGACTTTTATTTCCAGATTGAGTATTCATATGATTTTTTCCATTATCTTTCTATCAGTTGTTTGTCAGAACGGTTCGCATGCGAAATTGCAGTTTAACACACCTCTTTCAATTCAATCATGCGAGTTCCCAGGATGGCTTCCGTCACCCAGTGTCTCATCACAATCACCACAGCAGCAGAAATCATTTGTGATCTCCAAAAACTTCTTTCAGCTGACATCGCCACTTCGCCTAACTTTTCGTTGCCCGTGTTGACGATAGGAGTTCATGTCTTGGTCAGTAACTGCAAATGAAAAGCATTTCTCCAATTTTTGGGGTCCAAAAATCGAAAAAGGGAAAAGGCTATATACTGGTGTTTTTCCTAAAATCGAGCAGAATTTTGGGTTTGTTATTCGTATTTAATATGCTTTTGAGGGACGGTAGAAGGCAGGAACCGATGGAATCAGTTTAAAATCAGTTAATTTAGGCAAAAAAACACTAAAATAGGCGTCTATCTTTAATTTGGGGGTCTTAAAATCGATTAAAGGGTATAGCCTTGGCGTTTTTTCTAAAATCGAGCAGAAATGTTGGGTTTGTTATTCGTATTTACAACGGCTAGGAGGGATGATAGGAGGCAGAAACGGACTGGGATCAGTTCAAAATCAGTTAATTCAGGCAAATAAACACTCAAATAGGCGTCTATCTTTAATTTTGGGGGGTCAAAAAATCGAAAAAAAGGGACAGGCTATGGCCTTGGTGTTTGTCCTAAAACCGAGTAGAAATTTAGGTTTGCGATGCGTATTTAAAACGGTTTGGAGGAGTGGTAGAAGGCAGAAACGGACTGGGATCAGTTCAAAATCGAAATTGCAGTTTGACACACCTCTTTCAATTCAATCATGCGAGTTCCCAGGATGGCTTCCGTCACCCAGTGTCTCATCACAATCACCACAGCAGCAGAAATCATTTGTGATCTCCAAAAACTTCTTTCAGCTGACATCGTCACTTCGCCTAACTCTACGTTGCCCGTGTTGACGATAGGAGTTCATGTCTTGGTCAGTAACTGCAAATGAAAAGCATTTCTCTAATTTTGGTGTTCTCCTTGAAGTAGAGGAGAAATTTTGGGTGTCCGAATCGTATTTAAAACGGTTTGGAGGGGCGGTAGGACGCAGAAACCGATGGAGTCAGTTTAAAATCAGTCAATTCAGGTGACGACCCACTAAAATAGGCGTCTATCTTTAATTTTTGGGGTCCAAAAATCAAAAAAGAAAAAAGGCTAAGCCTTGGTGTTTTTCCTAAAATCGAGAAGAAAGATAGGGTTTGTTATTTGTATTTGAAACAGTTTGAAGGAGCGGTAAGAGGCAGAAACCGATAGAATCAGTTTAAATTCAGTTAATTCAGGGAAAACCCACGTAATTTGTCGTCTATTTTTAAATTTTTGCGGTCTCAAAATTGAACAAAGGGAAAGGCTATAGCCTTGGTGTTTTTCCTAAAATCGAGCAGAAATGTTGGGTTTGTTATTTGTATTTAAAACGGTTTTGGGGGCGGTAGGAGGCAGAAACGGACTGGGATCAGTTCAAAATCAAAATTGCAGTTTAACACCTCTTTCAATTCAATCATGCGAGTTCCCAGGATGGCTTCCGTCAACCAGTGTCTCATCACAATCACCACAGCAGCAGAAATCATTTGTGATCTCCAAAAACTCCTTTCAGCTGACATCGTCACTTCGCCTAACTCTTCGTTGCCAGTGTTGACGACAGAAGTTTATGTCTTGGTCAGTAACTGCAAATGAAAAGCATTTCTCTAATTTTTGGGGGCCAAAAATCGAAAAAAAAGGAAAGGCTATAATTTTGGTGTTTTCCCCGAAGTAGAGGAGAAATTTTGGGTGTCCGAATCGTATTCAAAACGGTTTGGAGGGGCCGTAGGACGCAGAAACCCATGGAATCTGTTTAAAATCAGTTAATTTAGGCAAAAAAAAAACTCTAAAATAGGCGTCTATCTTTAATTTGGGGGGTCTTAAAATCGAAGAAAGGGAAAGACTATAGCCTTGGTGTTTTTCCTAAAATCGAGCAGAAATGTTGGGTTTGTTATTCGTATTTACAACGGCTTGGAGGGATGATAGGAGGCAAAAACGAACTCGAATCAGTTCAAAATCAGTTCATTCAGGAAAAAAACACTCAAATAGACGTCTATCTTCAATTTTGGGGTGTCCAAAAATCGAAAAAAAGGGACAGGCTATGGCCTTGGTGTTTGTCCTAAAACCGAGCAGAAATTTAGGTCTGCGATGCGTATTTAAAACGGTTTGGAGGAGTGGTAGAAGGCAGAAACGGACTGGAATCAGTTCAAAATCGAAATTGCAGTTTAACACACCTCTTTCAATTCAATCATGCGAGTTCCCAGGATGGCTTCCGTCACCCAGTGTCTCATCACAATCACCACAGCAGCAGAAATCATTTGTGATCTCCAAAAACTCCTTTCAGCTGACATCGTCACTTCGCCTAACTCTTCGTTGCCCGTGTTGACGATAGGAGTTCATGTCTTGGTCAGTAACTGCAAATGAAAAGCATTTCTCTAATTTTTGGGGTCCAAAAATCGAAAAAAAAGGAAAGGCTATAAACTGATGTTTTCCTTGAAATAGAGGAGAAATTTTGGGAGTCCGAATCGTATTTAAAACGGTTTGGATGGGTGGTAGGAGGCACAAACCGATGGAATCAGTTTAAAATCAGTTAATTCAGGCAAAAACCCAATAAAATAGGCGTCTATCTTTAATTTTTGGGGGTCCAAAAACGAATAAGGGGAAGACTATAGCCTTGGTGTTTCTCCTAAAATCGAGCAGAAATGTTGGGTTTGTTATTCGTATTTACAACGGCTTGGAGGGATGATAGGAGGCAGAAACGAACTCGAATCAGTTCATTCAGGAAAAAACCACTCAAATAGACGTCTATCTTTAATTTTGGGGTGTCCAAAAATCGAAAGGGACAGGCTATGGCCTTGGTGTTTTTCCTAAAACCGAGCAGAAATTTAGGTTTGCGATGCGTATTTAAAACGGTTTGGAGGAGTGGTAGAAGGCAGAAACGGACTGGGATCAGTTCAAAATCGAAATTGCAGTTTGACACACCTCTTTCAATTCAATCATGCGAGTTCCCAGGATGGCTTCCGTCACCCAGTGTCTCATCACAATCACCACAGCAGCAGAAATCATTTGTGATCTCCAAAAACTCCTTTAAGCTGACATCGTCACTTCGCCTAACTCTTCGTTGCCAGTGTTGACGACAGGAGTTCATGTCTTGGTCAGTAACTGCAAATGAAAAGCATATCCTTAATTTTTGGGGGCCAAAAAGCGAAAAAGGGGAAAGACTATAAACTGGTGTTTTCCTTGAAATAGAGGAGAAATTTTGGGAGTCCGAATCGTATTTAAAACGGTTTGGAGGAGCGGTAGGACGCAGAAACCGATGGAATCAGTTTAAAATCCGTTAATTCAGGCAAAAACCCAATAAAATAGGCGTCTATCTTTAATTTTGGGGGGTCCAAAAACGAATAAGGGGAAGACTATAGCCTTGGTGTTTTTCCTAAAATCGAGCAGAAATGTTGGGTTTGTTATTTGTATTTAAAACGGTTTTGGGGGGATGATAGGAGGCAGAAACCGATGGAATCAGTTTAAAATCAGTTAATTCAGGCGATAACCCACTAAAATAGACGTCTATCTTTGATTTTAGGGGGTCTAAAAATCGAAAAAGGACAGGCTATAGCCTTGGTGTCTTTCCTAAAATCGAGCAGAAATTTTGGGGTTGTGATTCATATTGAAAACGGTTTAGAGGTGCGGTAGGAGGCTGAAACCGACTGGAATCAGTTCAAAATTGGTGTATTCAGGCGTTTTACTCGACTAACCAAGGGTGTTCCTTTAATAATTCGCGTGCCGGAAACCGATAAAGGAAAGTTGATTTTTTTAGTTTACTTACAATTGACATTTCACTGTTTTCTACTCATCTAGTTTTGCTTATCAGGTTTTCCACTCTGCATTGTTTTTTGGCCCAGATCTGCAACAAGACTGATAAAAACATTGAGTTATTGATTGAAATATGCTGTCAACCATTATTACTAATGTGTATTGCACCAAAGCAGACTTTTATTTCCAGATTGAGTATTCATATGATTTTTTCCATTATCTTTCTATCAGTTGTTTGTCAGAACGGTTCGCATGCGAAATTGCAGTTTAACACACCTCTTTCAATTCAATCATGCGAGTTCCCAGGATGGCTTCCGTCACCCAGTGTCTCATCACAATCACCACAGCAGCAGAAATCATTTGTGATCTCCAAAAACTTCTTTCAGCTGACATCGCCACTTCGCCTAACTTTTCGTTGCCCGTGTTGACGATAGGAGTTCATGTCTTGGTCAGTAACTGCAAATGAAAAGCATTTCTCCAATTTTTGGGGTCCAAAAATCGAAAAAGGGAAAAGGCTATATACTGGTGTTTTTCCTAAAATCGAGCAGAATTTTGGGTTTGTTATTCGTATTTAATATGCTTTTGAGGGACGGTAGAAGGCAGGAACCGATGGAATCAGTTTAAAATCAGTTAATTTAGGCAAAAAAACACTAAAATAGGCGTCTATCTTTAATTTGGGGGTCTTAAAATCGATTAAAGGGTATAGCCTTGGCGTTTTTTCTAAAATCGAGCAGAAATGTTGGGTTTGTTATTCGTATTTACAACGGCTAGGAGGGATGATAGGAGGCAGAAACGGACTGGGATCAGTTCAAAATCAGTTAATTCAGGCAAATAAACACTAAAATAGGCGTCTATCTTTAATTTTGGGGGGTCAAAAAATCGAAAAAAAGGGACAGGCTATAGCCTTGGTGTTTGTCCTAAAACCGAGCAGAAATTTAGGTTTGCGATGCGTATTTAAAACGGTTTGGAGGAGTGGTAGAAGGCAGAAACGGACTGGGATCAGTTCAAAATAATCGAAATTGCAGTTTAACAAACCTCTTTCAATTCAATCATGCGAGTTCCCAGGATGGCTTCCGTCACCCAGTGTCTCTTCACAATCACCACAGCAGCAGAAATCATTTGTGATCTCCAAAAACTTCTTTCAGCTGACATCGTCACTTCGCCTAACTCTTCGTTGCCCGTGTTGACGATATGAGTTCATGTCTTGGTCAGTAACTGCAAATGAAAAGCATTTCTCTAATTTTTGGGGTCTAAAAATCGAAAAAGGGGAAAGGCTATAATTTTGGTGTTTTCCTTGAAGTAGAGGAGAAATTTTGGGTGTCCGAATCGTATTTAAAACGGTTTGGAGGGGCGGTAGGACGCAGAAACGGATGGAATCAGTTTAAAATCAGTTCATTCAGGAAAAAAAACACTAAAATTGGCGTCTATCTTTAATTTTGAGGGTCAAAAAATCAAAAAACGGGAAAGGCTAAGTCTTGGTGTTTTTCCTAAAATCGAGCAGAAATGTTGGGTTTGTTATTTGTATTTAAAACAGTTTGGAGTGGCGGTAAGAGGCAGAATCCGATAGTTTCAGTTTGAAATCAGTTAATTCAGGCAAAAACCCACTAAAATAGGCGTCTATCTTTAATTTGGGGGGTCAAAAAATCGAAAAAGGGGAAAGGTTATAACCTTGGTGATTTTCCTAAAATCGAGCAGAAATTTTGTTTTTGTTATTCGTATTAATACGCTTTTTAGGGACGGTAGGAGGCAGGAACCGATGGAATCAGTTCAAAATCAGTTAATTTAGGCGATAATCCACTAAAATAGGCGTTTAACTTTAATTTTGGGGGGTCTAAAAATCGAAAAAAGGGACAGGCTGTAGCCTTGGTGTTTGTCCTAAAACCGAGCAGAAATTTAGGTCTGCGATGCGTATTTAAAACGGTTTGGAGGAGTGGTAGAAGGCAGAAACGGACTGGAATCAGTTCAAAATCGAAATTGCAGTTTAACACACCTCTTTCAATTCAATCATGCGAGTTCCCAGGATGGCTTCCGTCACCCAGTGTCTCATCACAATCACCACAGCAGCAGAAATCATTTGTGATCTCCAAAAACTCATTTCAGCTGACATCGTCACTTCGCCTAACTCTTCGTTGCCCGTGTTGACGATAGGAGTTCATGTCTTGGTCAGTAACTGCAAATGAAAAGCATTTCTCTAATTTTTGGGGTCCAAAAATCGAAAAAAAAGGAAAGGCTATAAACTGATGTTTTCCTTGAAATAGAGGAGAAATTTTGGGAGTCCGAATCGTATTTAAAACGGTTTGGATGGGTGGTAGGAGGCACAAACCGATGGAATCAGTTTAAAATCAGTTAATTCAGGCAAAAACCCAATAAAATAGGCGTCTATCTTTAATTTTTGTGGGTCCAAAAACGAATAAGGGGAAGACTATAGCCTTGGTGTTTCTCCTAAAATCGAGCAGAAATGTTGGGTTTGTTATTCGTATTTACAACGGCTTGGAGGGATGATAGGAGGCAGAAACGAACTCGAATCAGTTCATTCAGGAAAAAACCACTCAAATAGACGTCTATCTTTAATTTTGGGGTGTCCAAAAATCGAAATGGACAGGCTATGGCCTTGGTGTTTTTCCTAAAACCGAGCAGAAATTTAGGTTTGCGATGCGTATTTAAAACGGTTTGGAGGAGTGGTAGAAGGCAGAAACGGACTGGGATCAGTTCAAAATCGAAATTGCAGTTTGACACACCTCTTTCAATTCAATCATGCGAGTTCCCAGGATGGCTTCCGTCACCCAGTGTCTCATCACAATCACCACAGCAGCAGAAATCATTTGTGATCTCCAAAAACTCCTTTAAGCTGACATCGTCACTTCGCCTAACTCTTCGTTGCCAGTGTTGACGACAGGAGTTCATGTCTTGGTCAGTAACTGCAAATGAAAAGCATATCCTTAATTTTTGGGGGCCGAAAAGCGAAAAAGGGGAAAGACTATAAACTGGTGTTTTCCTTGAAATAGAGGAGAAATTTTGGGAGTCCGAATCGTATTTAAAACGGTTTGGAGGAGCGGTAGGACGCAGAAACCGATGGAATCAGTTTAAAATCCGTTAATTCAGGCAAAAACCCAATAAAATAGGCGTCTATCTTTAATTTTGGGGGGTCCAAAAACGAATAAGGGGAAGACTATAGCCTTGGTGTTTTTCCTAAAATCGAGCAGAAATGTTGGGTTTGTTATTTGTATTTAAAACGGTTTTGGGGGGATGATAGGAGGCAGAAACCGATGGAATCAGTTTAAAATCAGTTAATTCAGGCGATAACCCACTAAAATAGACGTCTATCTTTGATTTTAGGGGGTCTAAAAATCGAAAAAGGACAGGCTATAGCCTTGGTGTCTTTCCTAAAATCGAGCAGAAATTTTGGGGTTGTGATTCATATTGAAAACGGTTTAGAGGTGCGGTAGGAGGCTGAAACCGACTGGAATCAGTTCAAAATTGGTGTATTCAGGCGTTTTACTCGACTAACCAAGGGTGTTCCTTTAATAATTCGCGTGCCGGAAACCGATAAAGGAAAGTTGATTTTTTTAGTTTACTTACAATTGACATTTCACTGTTTTCTACTCATCTAGTTTTGCTTATCAGGTTTTCCACTCTGCATTGTTTTTTGGCCCAGATCTGCAACAAGACTGATAAAAACATTGAGTTATTGATTGAAATATGCTGTCAACCATTATTACTAATGTGTATTGCACCAAAGCAGACTTTTATTTCCAGATTGAGTATTCATATGATTTTTTCCATTATCTTTCTATCAGTTGTTTGTCAGAACGGTTCGCATGCGAAATTGCAGTTTAACACACCTCTTTCAATTCAATCATGCGAGTTCCCAGGATGGCTTCCGTCACCCAGTGTCTCATCACAATTACCACAGCAGCAGAAATCATTTGTGATCTCCAAAAACTTCTTTCAGCTGACATCGCCACTTCGCCTAACTTTTCGTTGCCCGTGTTGACGATAGGAGTTCATGTCTTGGTCAGTAACTGCAAATGAAAAGCATTTCTCCAATTTTTGGGGTCCAAAAATCGAAAAAGGGAAAAGGCTATATACTGGTGTTTTTCCTAAAATCGAGCAGAATTTTGGGTTTGTTATTCGTATTTAATATGCTTTTGAGGGACGGTAGAAGGCAGGAACCGATGGAATCAGTTTAAAATCAGTTAATTTAGGCAAAAAAACACTAAAATAGGCGTCTATCTTTAATTTGGGGGTCTTAAAATCGATTAAAGGGTATAGCCTTGGCGTTTTTTCTAAAATCGAGCAGAAATGTTGGGTTTGTTATTCGTATTTACAACGGCTAGGAGGGATGATAGGAGGCAGAAACGGACTGGGATCAGTTCAAAATCAGTTAATTCAGGCAAATAAACACTAAAATAGGCGTCTATCTTTAATTTTGGGGGGTCAAAAAATCGAAAAAAAGGGACAGGCTATAGCCTTGGTGTTTGTCCTAAAACCGAGCAGAAATTTAGGTTTGCGATGCGTATTTAAAACGGTTTGGAGGAGTGGTAGAAGGCAGAAACGGACTGGGATCAGTTCAAAATAATCGAAATTGCAGTTTAACAAACCTCTTTCAATTCAATCATGCGAGTTCCCAGGATGGCTTCCGTCACCCAGTGTCTCTTCACAATCACCACAGCAGCAGAAATCATTTGTGATCTCCAAAAACTTCTTTCAGCTGACATCGTCACTTCGCCTAACTCTTCGTTGCCCGTGTTGACGATATGAGTTCATGTCTTGGTCAGTAACTGCAAATGAAAAGCATTTCTCTAATTTTTGGGGTCTAAAAATCGAAAAAGGGGAAAGGCTATAATTTTGGTGTTTTTCCTAAAATCGAGCAGAAATGTTGGGTTTGTTATTTGTATTTAAAACAGTTTGGAGTGGCGGTAAGAGGCAGAATCCGATAGTTTCAGTTTGAAATCAGTTAATTCAGGCAAAAACCCACTAAAATAGGCGTCTATCTTTAATTTGGGGGGTCAAAAAATCGAAAAAGGGGAAAGGTTATAACCTTGGTGATTTTCCTAAAATCGAGCAGAAATTTTGTTTTTGTTATTCGTATTAATACGCTTTTTAGGGACGGTAGGAGGCAGGAACCGATGGAATCAGTTCAAAATCAGTTAATTTAGGCGATAATCCACTAAAATAGGCGTTTAACTTTAATTTTGGGGGGTCTAAAAATCGAAAAAAGGGACAGGCTGTAGCCTTGGTGTTTGTCCTAAAACCGAGCAGAAATTTAGGTTTGCGATGCGTATTTGAAACGGTTTGGAGGAGTGGTAAAAGGCAGAAACGGACTGGGATCAGTTTAAAGACGAAATTGCAGTTTAACACACCTCTTTCAATTCAATCATGCGAGTTCCCAGGATGGCTTCCGTCACCCAGTGTCTCATCACAATCACCACAGCAGCAGAAATCATTTGTGATCTCCAAAAACTTCTTTAAGCTGACATCGTTAATTCGCGTAACTCTTCGTTGCCCGTGTTGACGATAGGAGTTCATGTCTTGGTCAGTAACTGCATATACTGGTGTTTTTCCTAAAATCGAGCAGAACTTTTGGGTTTGTTATTCGTAATTAATACGCTTTTGAGGGACGGTAGGAGGCAGAAACCGATGGAATCAGTTTAAAATCAGTTAATTTAGGCAATAACCCACTAAAATAGGCGTCTATCTTCACTTTTGGGGGGTCCAAAATTCGAAAAAAAGGGAAAGGCTATAGCCTTGGTGTTTTTCCTAAAATCGAGCAGAAATTTTGGGTTTGTTATTGGTATTTAATACGCTTTTGATGGACGGTAGGAGGCAGAAACCGACTGGAATCAGTTCAAAATCAGTTCATCCAGGCGATAACCCACTAAAATAGGCGTCTCTCTTTCATTTTGGGGCGTCAAAATATCGAAAAAAGTTGAAGAACTATATCTGTGTGGTGGAATAGTTGTAGGTGCGTGGTGAAGAATCTACATGCAGAAAAAGCATTGAATAAAAACATAAGGGCAACAGGCTTCACATAAACAGCTTTGAAAGATAAAAGCATTACGTCTGTGATGTGAAGTTCTGTCGAGGGTGTTTCCCATAATATAACTATCCAATAAACAATTATTTAGCATTTTGGCATACCTGTTCAGATGGTGTAATATGTTTCGTTCCGTCCGTCTGAAACCGTTTCAAAGGAAAGTCATATTATCAACACATACATATGCATGCCTGGTGAAAAAAAGCATATTACAGGTCAAACGATCAAACTTTGCAATACACAATTTCAACTCGCTTGTGATGACGTCATACTGAACGGTAGCGACGTTACAATAAAATAAAGTCGCAGCGATAAATATATAGAAGACTTATTTTGTTACATTGTCTGAAATTATCGCCAGCCATCGCTGGGGTTAAGAGCCGTTTTACAAAAACTATGATTGCAAATCAAATATGTATGTAAAAAATAACAGATTTAGCAATTTTCCAAGTGTCCAACACATTTATCAACACTTAGTTTAAACTTATTTTTTGTAACTAACCAAATAGTGAAAAGCTTTGTGCATTTTGCAAAAACTATCAATCCTAAATATTATGTGCGCAAAAGCACATTTATGAATTTTCCAATTGACCAACAAACTTATGGTAACTTAGTTTAAGCCTTTTGTATATAACCAAATAATAAACAACTTTGTGCATTAGACATTATGTAAATGAAACCGCACCGATCATTTTGAGTTACAAAACTCCTTCATAACGCTTTAAAAATCAACACAGTCCGCAGTTTTACCAAAACTCTTGCCTTTAAAACAAAACAAAAGGCAAATAAAAACAAAATGGCAGTGCACCAACTTAAAGCATGCAGCGGCAGAGCAGAAAATCATAAAAAATAATAAGCATGCAACTTGACAGCGTTGCCGAATCAAAAAAATACGCAACCGTTTTGGTAAAAACGTGAATCTGAGCTTTTCTTTTGAAACGTGATGTTAAGGTTTCGGAACATAAAATAATATCAGATTGGCCACATACTAGTTGGGTTAATTTGAGAAATTGTTTCAAAATGCAAAGTTCGATATAAATGGTAGTTTTGAAAAACTATTATTGCTGGCGAGTTGGTCAATTTGAAAAGTATTAACATAAATCACAAATTACATGTTAGTGTTATTATGCAAATTATAACAATCAAGCCAAACTTGTTTTTTCCTTGTTATGATGGGTAGAAGGATAACATCGTTTTGATTGCGGAGTATCGTTACGATGTGGTCTGGTGGGAGGTTTGGTATAAGTCTGCCAGGAAAAGCTCACTAGTTCGCTTAAATGTCGTTTCCGCTTGTTTTCTTCCCGATAAACCGTGAAAACTATTGGATGTTCCTAATCTGCGGTGTAAACACAATCAAGATAAGTTTACAAATGTACACTAACCAGTGATTGTATAACTGTATTGCAGTAAGCTGATGTGTACGACGTAGAAGGCTTGTCCGGTGATCTGAACCATGGGATTATGATTATGGTTGTGTTGCAACATGATAAGAGCTGTACTTTGTATGCACGTTCCTAAAAAGTGAATAAAATGTTGTAGAATTTAAAGTCAACACATTTTTTGTCATTATTCGGCTATTTAACTCTTTGTCCGTCATTAACTTCTGTAATAACAACAAAAGCCCATTAATACAGACAATGCGAACATGCCCTGTGATCCTATTGCAACAAATACCTGAAAGTCTATGGTTGATTGTGGAATATGTAAAGACTTGCTTGGCAGAGTGTGGCTTCACAATGTAATTCAGTGATATCATGAAAAAACTGTGAAAAATGCGCTGCATAATTAGTAACCATTAAATTAGATCGTTTTGGCATGAGACGAACCGAAATGGTGACGTGTCTCCGTATTGACGTCATGAATGCAATATCTTCAGCCTAAATAAACGTCATGTAAACTAAACTGTACCATTCTGATCACTAACGACTAGAATCATGTAACTGATAATTACATCTTAGTATTACATCTGTTCTCACCGTTTTGAGAGACGTCATGGTTTGAAAGCCTCCCACCCAATCTTGAGGACACGTCATCATATTATGACACAGGTACGCAAGCCTGCCAGAAAAACAAACGGTAAAAATGCAGGCAACTGGTTATGTTATGTTATTCAACGTCTACTTACGTATGGTGGTGTGATATGAATGTGAACAAATAATAGTTGACATTGGTGCATGGTTCCAATCACAGTTGCCCGAAGTTCTCTCCATCCAGATATTGAGCTATTACACAAAACAACTTAAATATTTAAATAACAAGGTTAGAACTTAATCGTCACCAGTCGCTAAAGTTATGAGAAATATTATAAACCACAGTAATTTGTCCACAGACAGTCTCGTAAGGTTGGTAGTCAACAGTCTCTGGGTCTGAGAGCTATATTTCAGTGGTGGAACAGTTGTCGATGCGTTGTGAAGTGGCTGCATAGAAAAACATCCATAAGTAATGTCCAATAAATTCCATTCTAAAAAAAGTAGTTTGGTTATATGAGTTGTAATGACTGAACATATATAAATACTCACATAAAATTGTTAAACGTGATTTTTAAATCCACTTCTGTACATCATACAATTCAGAAAAACAATAACAATAATCTTGAATGACTTTCAAATTGTAAGTATGTCCATTTTTTGGTGCTTGACTGGCTTCTGAAATCTGTATAATACCAAAAAAAGCAATTAGAGGTCACAAAAATAACTACAGAGCACAAGACGGTACCTGACAATATTTCCAGAACAAACTGACAGTAAGGCACCAATCTTATGTAATCTGCAAAAACAAAACAACAAGTTTAGAAACTGGTCAAATTTCTCTCTCTCATCCGCTTCTTTCTTGATAAATCTGCAAAACGAAACAAAGCGTTAGTTTCAAAATATCGTATTAAAAAAACGTCATAGATCTTCATTGGCTGACTTGGTCCAGTCTTTCGCAACAGATTCTAAACACAGCAAATCAGATCTAAGCAGCCTTGCATAGCGAATACTGCACTGAAAATGGCTGACATTTGACGACGGCGGCACCCAGGAAAAAAGAGAAACTAAACTAAACATCTAAAAACCGCTTTTTGTAGCGGAACCTGCAAGAAAACCTATCACTGATTGATCGCGAGCCAAACGGATGTGGCTACTGACAAAGATAAGAGAATAAAACCAACATAATCGTACTCCTGTTAATGAAGAATGAATTAAATGGAAAAACTGGAAGGAAGGTTTCGCCCGCGATGCGTGAGAAAAGACGAAGTAAAAACATACAACATTTGACTCATTTAGGTTCCCGTTTGGAGTAAGATTTAAGATCAGTTAACACAAGTATTGACATGAAACGTAAACCCGCTTATGGCAGGCTGCGTTTCCCAAAGACCACATCAGATACTGTCACAAGCATTATTTTGACACCCTGAATATATTTTACAATTACAATTCTACCAGTCGAGCCCAAGTTGAGACAAACAGATAAGTTTATCCGATATTCCAAATCAACAGTGACTTATAAAATGGTACCCCCATGTTTAAACATCACAGTCCTTCAGTCAATTGTAACTTGAGTGTCACAATATCAGTCTGTTCAACGGGTGCACAAATTCAAAGCTGATTGGTTGTAGTTTGTTGATCAACTATCTCCAAGAATCGAACAGCGGGGGATGGGCTTCGCTCATCTGGTACACGACAAACCGAAATATCGTAGATTTCGTACACGATTGGTTGTTTATCTGCTTCGGATTCGGCATTACATGCATTGCAAACATACAATAAATGTGGGGCCGCCATGGTCCTGCATATAATCCTATTAATTTACTAACTTTCCTGCAAACTGTCCTCATCTAATTAAGGTCTATAGTAAGTAAAATGTGGGGCTGTCGTACCGTTTTCACCAGTTTAAATCACAAACCCTTTGAGATAGTTGCGAATTTTAAGTTGGCCGAATCAAGTGTGAATGCAAATTGGTTATGTTTAAGTTAAACCTGCCTTCCTAAGCAGACAACTAAGCAGAAGTAGCAGTTCAGAACTGGTTGGCAAAGTTGGTTTCTTGAAATCAGAACCAAATCCACAAAAGAAGATCAGAATCGGCATCAAGAAAGAAGGGTGCCGAGTCACAGTTAATCAGCCATTGCAGAGGGGTACTTGCCACATGGTGACAAGTAAACAACAATCGACAAGTCCCTACAATTAGTTTTTTGCAAGCGCAAAATGTGTAAAGAAGGTGGGCAGGTAGTGTGTGGAAAAACGTTTGCAAACAAACAAGCGAAGATGTCAACGACGGCACTGCCCACGACAAGAATAACAACAAAATCCCAATCCCACCCGGAAGAATGGTTAAATTGTGTTTTGAGGGGAGTGTATGTGAACGCAAAATTTGGTGTTTATGATGTACTAGTTAGCCGGCTGGCTCGCGAACCGTCAGGAACGCCTGCACCGGTCACCCAACTCCGGTGGATTTTAGTGTTCCCCTTGAGAACCAGGGAGGTGAGTTGGACCGTATGTCTAGCCCTACATTTATCTAAAGCCATTTAACGCGCCACGCCCTAACTACACCCATACCTAGTGGGAATGTGGCTCGCGAAACCCAAGACCCATTCTGACTTGCCTAGTCTTAGTTTAAAGTGCTACAAGTAATGTAAACCCTAGGCGCATCTAGCTAAAATGTAGCACATCTACCACTATTCTTGGGCATTCCATTCGCTGGACCTGTGAATGACGAATGGAAAAGCCCTTCGGCGCCAAGTTAAGTCTAGAGTTAAGGCCTAAAGTTTGCATTCACGCCCGATTCTGACGACAGCCCCCTATTTCTTACTAACATCCCGTATAATATTTGAAGTTGGGGGTTGGTGACACGAAGATGGAAGACCAGAAGCTTCTGTGTGTCTGTACGATGTTCGGAGCGTTGTCAGGAACCTGCACACATGAAAACAATCATTAGAAATTCGGTCTCAATACAATACTGTCCTACACCTGCAAACAACAAGGAAAATGCTGTGTGTGCACCCACATTTATAGGAGCAACATTTACAAGGGCCACGCATAATACTTATGTACGCTTAATGTCTTTTACAGACGTTAAGGGGAGCGGGTTTGTGCACTCTGACCACGCCCCATATATAAAAAGATGGAAAACTGTATTGCCTCAAACAACCGAAAAAAACAAAACAATTTCGGCTCCAAAAGGCGTAATTAGCATATCATAATCATGGGTGACATATCCATTTGGATATACAGTACAACTGAAGTTTATACTTGGTCTTGGGCCCTTATTCTTAAGTAAACCGACACCATCAGAAGGTTATTTTAGGTCATTTACATGCAGTTGCGGGACTCAAATTTTTTGTCAGTTATATCACAAAAGTCATATTTTTCAGCCGGTTCTGTTACAAAACGTCCATTGACTGTAACCACTAATGCTAACCAGTTCGCTGGTCTCATAAATTTTCGTGAGACGGTTCTACAAAACCGGTGCGAACCGGTTAAATCTCACCTCTATTTACATGATACATGCCAAGGTAATTACTACAAAGTTTAACCTTCCTAAAATGACAATACCTCCATACATGCGCTAGCACAAATGAACAAAAATTTGTCAACTAAATGGCACTCACCAGTAATTGTGTTGTTGTAGTGTTGTAAGCTGATGTGGTACGGATGCGGGATTTTCTCCGACGTTTTGAGTTTGACCTTGAGATGATGGCAACATATATGATTGCGTCACCACGTCGTAGTTGGTTCAGAAAATCTTTGACGTATTTTTCTAAAATGGTACAAACATAAAGTTATTTCTTATAAGATTGAGTTTCAGTTGTCAAATAAACCTGACATTAGAAATAAATTCATATAGTAAAACACTTTGCTGCAAATTAACAGCGTAATTGCTTTCCGTAATTATTTGTCTCCTAATTAACCGGTTATACCTCCATTTTGCTTTTTTGTAAAACGCAACTTGCTATGTCTAGTCAACTGCAACAATGACTTACTTGAAACTCTATGACGTCACAAAGCAGTGATGTTTGTTTACAAAAACATGTAGTAATACAGATGACCCTACGCAATGACACGAGGTTTTTTGAAAACCTATTTTCGGCTTGGTGATTGTTTTAGTGCTATTGTGTCGCTATGATTGCTTTCACCAAGCGAAATAAACTCAACTCAATAAAATCCTGGCAGGGGTAACGTTATAACAGCAACTTACATGTGGTGATGTGATGAGCAAATGTCAAACCACAACTGAACGTGGAAATATATGAAGAGCAGACAAGTCGTTTCTGAGTGACGTAGCTGGCAGCGGAATAGAAAATGTTTCCATGGGTTAGGTCAGTCCATTAGAAAGAGCAGACTTGTTTATTGAAATGTCGATGTTGCTTGTTTCTCCTCTTAGGTCAGGTTTTTAGAAACCAACCTGCAATATATGATTGCGTTTATAATGGACTTCGATTGCAAAATAGATCTTCTGCACATCGTGTGACGTCATAAAGTGCTAATGTTTATTCACAAAATCACCAGCACTACAGATGGGCCGAACGCTAAGATACAACACCGAACTTCAAAGAATTATTGCTGGCGTGTTGGTCAATTGGAAAAGTATTAATATAAATCAAAAATATATGTTAGTGTTATTATGCAAAGCATAACAATAAAGCCAAACTTGTTTTTCTCTTGTTATGATGGGTAAAAAGATGACAACATTTTGATTGCGGAGTACGATGTGGTCTGGTGGGAGGTTTTGTATAAGTCTGCCAGGAAAAGCTCACTAGTTCGCTTAAATGTCGTTTCCGCTTGTTTTCTTCCCCATAAACCGTGAAAACTATTGGATGTTCCTAATCTGCGACATAAACACAATCAAGATAAGTTTACAAATGTGCACTAACCAGTGATTGTATAACTGTATTGCAGTAAGCTGATGTGTACGACGTAGAAGGCTTGTCCGATGATCTCAACCATGGAATTATGATTATGGTTGTGTTGCAACATGATAAGAGCTGTACTTTGTATGCACGTTCCTAAAATGTGAATAAAATGTTGTAGAATTTAAAGTCAGCACATTTTTTGTCATTATTCGGCTATTTAATTCTTTGTCCTTCATTAACTTCTGTAATAACAGCAAAAGTCCATTAATACAGACAATGCGAACATGCAACAAATACCTGAAAGTCTATGGTTGATTGTGGAATATGGAAAGACTTGCTTGACAGAGTGTGGCTTCACAATGTAATGGCAGAGTGTGGTGTCACAATGTAATTCAGTGATATCATGAAAAAACTGTGAAACATGCGCTGCATAATTAGTAACCATTAGATCGTTGTGGCATGAGACGAACCGAAATGGTGACGTGTCTCCGTATTGACGTCAGGAGAATATCTTCAGCCTAAATAAACGTCATGTAAACTAAACTGTACCATTCTGATCACTAACGACTAGAATCATGCAACTGATAATTACATCTTAGTATTACATCTGTTCTCACCGTTTCAAGTGACGTCATGGTTTGAAAGCCTCCCACCCAATCTTGAGGACACGTCATCATATTATGACACAGGTACGCAAGCCTGCCAGAAAAACAAACGGAAAAATGAAAGCAACTGGTTATGTTATGTTATTCAACGTTAACTTACATATGGTTGTGTGATATGAATGTGGACAAATAATAGTTGACATTGGTGGTTCCAGTCACAGTTGCCTGAAATTCACTCCACCCTCAGCGGAGATATTGAGCTATTACACAAAACAACTTAAATATTTACATAACAAAGTTAGAACTTAATCGTCAGCAGTCGCTAAAGTTATGAGAAATATTATAAACCACAGTAATTTGTCCACAGACAGTCTCGTAAGGTTGGTAGTCAACAGTCTCTGGGTCTGAGAGCTATATTTCCGTGGTGGAACAGTTGTCGATGCGTTGTGAAGTGGCTGCATAGAAAAACATCCATAAGAAATAAGTGAATGAATTAGTTTGAAAAATGTATAAACGTTTTACAAAACGTCATATTCTCATTACGAATACAATCATAAGTCAAGTCACAGCATCAATGGAGACAATCAATAGTTACTGAAAGGGTTGAATTACAACTTTGTAAAAACAAACCACAAGATGTAAAGTCGAAAAGCGTTTTTCACACACTGTAAATTTACCTTCAATCTTTGCCTTGTGCCGCTAAAGTGAATGTGAAAGTGCGTCACCTTCATCGACTAAAATGGAAAAATAAAATGTGAGAAAGCTTTGAAATTTGTTTTTGGTTGTAGAAGAGAAAACCGGACTTCTGGAAACCCTGCAAGTCAGTTTTGTCTGTGAAAGCAAAACAAGTAGTAAGCGTTTAAACATACGATGAGGTCATTTTGAAAAGAAACTTACCAAAACCTGCTTATAAAGCTAATGTCGTGTACATTTGGTATCAAACTCTTACCAAATACTTTCTTACATCACATGTTGTTTTGTATGAAATTTGTTTGTTCCTGTTTCTCTTTTTATATTTCAGCTACTAGAATTTGTTGCATCAGCTGTCCTTTTGTTATGTTTTCGTGTGTATCGTAATCACTGTGAAACAAAATCAAAATATGGACAACGAAATCATATGTGTGAAGTGCTTACCTTAAAACTGTGCTGTTATGTTTAGGAGTAGGTTTTAGTTTTCAGACAAGAAATTTTTACTCCTATAAAAATGTGTAATCTGCATTCGAACAAAATATTGACAAACAAAAGCAGGAAAACAAAGGCACTTGCATACAGCACTTACCTTAAAACGACAATTTTGTTTTTGTTTCAGAAAAGCTTAGTTTTTGTTTTATGTCCAATAAATTCCATTCTAAAAAAAGTAGTTTGGTTATATGAGTTGTAATGACAGAACATATATAAATACTCACATAAAATTGTTAAACGTGATTTTCAAATCCACTTTTGTTCATCATACAATTCAGAAAAACAATAACAATAATCTTGAATGACTTTCAAATTGTACGTATGTCCATTTTTTGGTGCTTGACTGGGTTCTGAAATCTGTAGAATGCAAATAATGCAATTAGAGATCACAAAAATAACTACAGAGCACAAGACGGTACCTGGTAATATTTCCAGAACAAACTGCCAGTAAGGCACCAATCTTATGTAACCTGCAAAAACAAAACAACAAGTTAGAAACTGGTCAAATTTCTCTCGATTTTCTCGCATCCGCTTCTTTCTTGATGAATCTGCAAAACAAAACACAGCGTTAGCTTCAAAATATCGTATTAAAAAAACATCATAGATCTTCATTGGCTGACTTGGTCCAGTCTTTCCGCAACAGATTCTAAACACAGCAAATCAGATCTAAGCAGCCTTGCATAACGAATACTGCACTGAAAATGGCTGACATTTGACGACGGCGGCACCCAGAAAAAAAGGGAAACTAAACTAAACATCTAAAAATCGCTTTTTGTAGCGGAACCTGCAAGAAAATCTATCACTGACTGATCGCGAGCCAAACGGATGTGGCTACTGACAAAGATAAGAAAATAAAACCAACATAATCGCACTGCTGTTAACAAAGAACGAATTAAATGGAAAAACTGGAAGGAAGGTTTCGCCCGCGTTGCGTGAGGAAAGACGAAGTAAAAATAAACAACATTTTGACTAATATAGGTTCCCGTTTGGAGTAAGATTTAAGATCAGTTAACACAAGTATTGACATGAAACGTAAACCCGCTTATGGCAGGCTGTGTTTCCCAAAGACCACATCAGATACTGTCACAAGCATTATTTTGTCACCCTGATGTATTTTACAATTACAATTCTACCAGTCGAGCCCAAGTTGAGACAAACATGTAAGTTTACCCGATATTCCAAATCAACAGTGACTTATAAAATGGTACCCCCATGTTTAAACATCACAGTCCTTCAGTCAATTGTTACTTGTGTGTCACAATATCAGTCTGTTCAACGAGTGCCCAAATCCAATACTGATTGGTTGTAGTTTGTTGATCAACTATCTCCAAGAATCGAACAGCGGGTATGCGCTTCGCTCATCTGGTACACGACACACCGAACGATCGTAGGTTTCGTACACGATTGGTTGTTTATCTGCTTCGGTTTCAGCATTACATGTATTACGAACAAAACAATAAATGTGGGGCCGCCATCGTCCTGCATACAATCCTATTAGTTTTTTAACTTTCCTGCAAACTGTCCTCAACTAATTAAGGTCTATAGTAAGTAAAATGTGGGGCTGTCGTACCGTTTTCACCAGTTTAAATCACAAACCCTTTGAGACAGTTGCGAATTTTAAACTGGCCGAATCAAGTGTGAATGCAAATTGGTTAAGTTTAAATTAAACCTGCCTTCCTGAGCAGACAACTAAGCAGCAGTAGCAGGTCAGAACTGGTTGGCAAAGTTGGTTTCTTGATAGCAGAACAAAATCCACAATAGAAGATAAAATTGGCATCAAGAAAAAAGGGTTTCTGAGTCACTGTTAATAAGTGACAAGTAAACGACAATCGACAAGTCCCTACATTTAGTTTTAAGCAGGCGCAAAATGTGTTAAGAAGGTGGGCAGTGTAATGTGTGGAAAAACGTTTGCAGATAAACAAGCGAAGATGTCAACAACGGCACTGCCCACGACAAGAATAACAACAAAATCCCAATCCCACCCGGAAGAATGATTAAATTGTGTTTTGAGGGGAGTGTATGTGAACGCAAAATTTGGTGTTCAGGATGTACTAGTTAGCCGGCTGGCTCGCGAACCGTCAGGAACGCCTGCACCGGTCACCCAACTCCGGTGGATTTTAGTGTTCCCTTTGAGAACCAGGGAGGTGAGTTGGACCGTTTGTCTAGCACTACATTTATCTAAAGCCATTTAACGCACCACGCGCTTACTACACACATACCTAGTGGGAATGTGGCGCGCGAAACCCAAGACCCATTTTGACTTGCCTAGTCTTAGTTTAAAGTGCTACAAGTAATGTAAACCCTAGGCGCATCTAGCTAAAATGTAGCACATCTACCACTATTCTTGGGCATTCCATTCGCTGGACCTGTGAATGACGAATGGAAAAGCCCTTCGTCGCCAAGTTAAGTCTAGAGTTAAGGCCTAAAGTTTGCATTCACGCCCGATTCTGACGACAGCCCCCTATTTCTTACTAACATCCCGTATAATATTTGAAGTTGGGGGTTGGTGACACGAAGATGGAAGACCAGAAGCTTCTGTGTGTCTGTACGATGTTCGGAGCGTTGTCAGGAACCTGCACACATCAAAACAATCATTAGAAATTCTGTCTCAATACAATACTGTCCTACACCTGCAAACAACAAGAAAAATGTTGTGTGTGCACCCACATTTATAGGAGCAATATTTACAAGGGCCACGCATAATACTTATGTACGCTTAATGTCTTTTACAGACGTTAAGGGAAGCGGGTTTGTGCACTCTGACCACGCCCCATATATAAAAAGATGGAAAACTGTATTGCCTCAAACAACCAAAAAAAAAACAATTTCGGCTCCAAAAGGCGTAATTAGCATACCATAATCATGGGTGACATATCCATTTGGATATACAGTACAACTGAAGTTTATACTTGGTCTTGGGCCCTTATTCTTAAGTAAACCGACACCATCAGAAGGTTATTTTAGGTCATTTACATGCAGTTGTTGGACTCAAAATTTTTGTCAGTTATATCACAAAAGTCATATTTTTCAGCCGGTTCTGTTACAAAAAGTCCATTGACTGTAACCACTAATACTAACCAGTTCGCTGGTCTCATAAATTTTCGTGAGACGGTTCTACAAAACCGGTGTGAACCGGTTAAATCTCACCTCTATTTACATGTTACATGCCGGAGTATTTACTACAAAGTTTAACCTTCCTAAAATGACAATACCTCCATACATGCGCTAGCACAAATGAACAAAAATTTGTCAACTAAATGGCACTCACCAGTAATTGTGTTGTTGTAGTGTTGTAAGCTGATGTGGTACGGATGCGGGATTTTCTCCAATGTTTTGAGTTTGACCTTGAGATGATGGCAACATATGATTGCGTCACCACGTCGTAGTTGGTTCAGAAAATCTTCGATGAATTTTCCTAAAATGTTACAAACAGAAAGTTATTTCTTATAAGATTGAGTTTCAATTGTCAAATAAACCTGACAATAGAAATAAATTCATACAGTAAAGCACTTTGCTGCATATTAACAGCGTAATTGCTTTTCATAATTATTTGTCGCCTAATTAAACGGTCATACCTCCATTTTGTTTTTTGTGAAACGCAACTTGCTATGGCTAGTCAACTGCAACAATGACTTACTTGAAACTCTATGACGTCACAAAGCAGTGATGTTTGTTTACAAAAACATGTAGCAATACAGATGACCCTACGCAATGACACGAGGTTTTTTAAAAACCTATTTTCGGCTTGGCGATTGTTTTAGTGCTATTGTGTCGCTATGATTGCTTTCACCAAGCGAAATAAACTCAACTCAACTCAATAAAATACCGAAAGGGGTAACGTTATAACAGCAACTTACATGTGGTGTTGTGATGAGCAAATGTCAAACCACAACTGAACGTGGAAATATATGAAGAGCAGACAAGTCGTTTCTGAGTGACGTAGCTGACAGCGGAATAGAAAATGTTTCCATGGGTTAGGTCAGTTAGAAAGACCATTAGAAAGAGCAGACTTGTTTATTGAAATGTCGATGTTGCTTGTTTCTCCTCTTAGGTCAGGTTTTTAGAAATCAACCTGCAATATATGATTGTGTTTATAATGGGCTTCGATTGCAAAATAGATCTTCTGCACATCGTGTTACGTCATAAAGTGCTAATGTTTACATACAAAATCACCAGCACTACAGATGGACCGAACGCTACGATACCAGACCGAACTTCAAAGAATTATTGCTGGCGTGTTGGTCAATTGGAAAAGTATTAATATAAATCAAAAATATATGTTAGTGTTATTATGCAAAGCATAACAATAAAGCCAAACTTGTTTTTCTCTTGTTATGATGGGTAAAAAGATGACAACATTTTGATTGCGGAGTATCGTTACGATGTGGTCTGGTGGGAGGTTTTGTATAAGTCTTCCAGGAAAAGCTCACTAGTTCGCTAAATGTCGTTTCCGCTTGTTTTCTTCCCCATAAACCGTGAAAACTATTGGATGTTCCTAATCTGCGACATAAACACAATCAAGATAAGTTTACAAATGTGCACTAACCAGTGATTGTATAACTGTATTGCAGTAAGCTGATGTGTACGACGTAGAAGGCTTGTCCGATGATCTCAACCATGGGATTATGATTATGGTTGTGTTGCAACATGATTAGAGCTGTACTTTGTATGCACGTTCCTAAAAAGTGAATGAAATTTTGTAGAATTTAAAGTCAGCACATTTTTTGTCATTATTCGGCTATTTAACTCTTTGTCCTTCATTAACTTCTGTAATAACAACAAAAGCCCATTAATACAGACAATGCGCAAATGCCCTGATTCTATTGCAATAAATACCTGAAAGTCCATGGTTAATTGTGGAATATGGAAAGACTTGCTTGGCAGAGTGTGACTTCACAATGTAATGGCAGAGTGTGGCTTCACAATGTAATTCAGTGATATCATGAAAAAACTTTGAAAAATGCGCTGCATAATTAGTAACCATTAGATCGTTTTGGCATGAGACGAACCGAAATGGTGACGTGTCTCCGTATTGACGTCAGGAGAATATCTTCAGCCTAAATAAACGTCATGTAAACTAAACTGTACCATTCTGATCACTAACGACTAGAATCATGCAACTGATAATTACATCTTAGTATTACATCTGTTCTCACCGTTTTGAGAGACGTCATGATTTAGAAGCCTCCCACCCAATCTTGAGGACACGTCATCATATTATGACACAGGTACGCAAGCCTGCCAGAAAAACAAACGGTAAAAATGCAGGCAACTGGTTATGTTACGTAACTCAACGTCAACTTACATATGGTTTTGTGATATGAATGTGAACAAATAATAGTTGACATTGGTGGTTCCAATCACAGTTGCCTGAAGTTCTCTCCACCCGCAGCGGAGATATTGAGCTATTACACAAAACAACTTAAATATTTACATAATAAAGTTAGAACTTAATCGTCAGCAGTCGCTAAAGTTATGAGAAATATTATAAACCACAGTAATTTGTCCACAGACAGTCTCGTAAGGTTGGTAGTCAACAATCTCTGGGTCTGAGAGCTATATTTCAGAGGTGGAACAGTTGTCGATGCGTTGTGAAGTGGCTGCATAGAAAAACATCCATAAGAAATAAGTGAATGAATTAGTTTGAAAAATGTATAAACGTTTTACAAAATTGTTCCCCTGTAGTAGATAAAAACTGGAAACAAACAGCTTTAAACTGAAACTGCATCAAAGCATTATGACGTCATATTCTCATTACGAATACAATCATAAGTCAAGTCACAGCATCAATGGAGACAATCAATAGTTACTGAAAGGGTTGAATTACAACTTTGTAAAAACAAACCACAAGATGTAAAGTCGAAAAGCGTTTTTCACACACTGTAAATTTACCTTCAATCTTTGCCTTGTGCCGCTAAAGTGAATGTGAAAGTGCGTCACCTTCATCGACTAAAATGGAAAAAGAAAATGTGAGAAAGCTTTGAAATTTGTTTTTGGTTGTAGAAGAGAAAACCGGACTTCTGGAAACCCTGCAAGTCAGTTTTGTCTGTAAAAGCAAAACAAGTAGTAAGCGTTTAAACATACGATGAGGTCATTTTGAAAAGAAACTTACCAAAACCTGCTTATAAAGCTAATGTCGTGTACATTTGGTATCAAACTCTTACCAAATACTTTCTTACATCACATGTTGTTTTGTATGAAATTTGTTTGTTCCTGTTTCTCTTTTTATATTTCAGCTACTAGAATTTGTTGCATCAGCTGTCCTTTTGTTATGTTTTCGTGTGTATCGTAATCACTGTGAAACAAAATCAAAATATGGACAACGAAATCATATGTGTGAAGTGCTTACCTTAAAACTGTGCTGTTATGTTTAGGAATAGGTTTTAGTTTTCAGACAAGAAATTTTTACTCCTATAAAATGTGTAATCTGCATTCGAACAAAATATTGACAAACAAAAGCAGGAAAACAAAGGCACTTGCATACAGCACTTACCTTAAAACGACAATTTTGTTTTTGTTTCAGAAAAGCTTAGTTTTTGTTTCATGTCCAATAAATTCCATTCTAAAAAAAGTAGTTTGGTTATATGAGTTATAATGACAGAAAATATATAAATACTCACATAAAATTGTTAAACGTGATTTTCAAATCCACTTCTGTACATCATACAATTCAGAAAAACAATAACAATAATCTTGAATGACTTTCAAATTGTACGTATGTCCATTTTTTGGTGCTTGACTGGGTTCTGAAATCTGTAGAATACAAATAATGCAATTAGAGGTCACAAAAATAACTAGAGCACAAGACGGTACCTGGTAATATTTCCAGAACAAACTTCCAGTAAGGCACCAATCTTATGTAACCTGCAAAAACAAAGAAAACAAGTTAGAAACTGGTGGAATTTCTCTCTCTCATCCGCTTCTTTCTTGATAAATCTGCAAAACGAAACAAAGCGTTAGTTTCAAAATATCGTATTAAAAAAACATCATAGATCTTCATTGGCTGACTTGGTCCAGTCTTTCCGCAACAGATTCTAAACACAGCAAATCAGATCTAAGCAGCCTTGCATAGCGAATACTGCACTGAAAATGGCTGACATTTGACGACGGCGGCACCCAGGAAAAAAGAGAAACTAAACTAAACATCTAAAAACCGCTTTTTGTAGCGGAACCTGCAAGAAAACCTATCACTGGAGCCAAACGGATGTGGCTACTGACAAAGATAAGAAAATAAAACCAACATAATCGCACTGCTGTTAACAAAGAACGAATTAAATGGAAAAACTGGAAGGAAGGTTTCGCCCGCGTTGCGTGAGGAAAGACGAAGAAAAAACATACAACATTTGAATAATTTAGGTTCCCGTTTGGAGTAAGATTTAAGATCAGTTAACACAAGTATTGACATGAAACGCAAACCCGCTTATGGCAGGCTGCGTTTCCCAAAGACCACATCAGATACTGTCACAAGCATTATTTTGTCACCCTGAATATATTTTACAATTACAATTCTACCAGTCGAGCCCAAGTTGAGACAAACATGTAAGTTTACCCGATATTCCAAATCAACAGTGACTTATAAAATGGTACCCCCATGTTTAAACATCTCAGTCCTTCAGTCAATTGTTACTTGTGTGTCACAATATCAGTCTGTTCAACGAGTGCCCAAATCCAATACTGATTGGTTGTAGTTTGTTGATCAACTATCTCCAAGAATCGAACAGCAGGGGATGGGCTTCGCTCATCTGGTACACGACACACCGAACGATCGTAGGTTTCGTACACGATTGGTTGTTTATCTGCTTCGGTTTCAGCATTACATGCATTACGAACAAAACAATAAATGTGGGGCCGCCATCGTCCTGCATACAATCCTATTAGTTTTTTTAACTTTCCTGCAAACTGTCCTCATCTAATTTAGGTCTATAGTAAGTAAAATGTGGGGCTGCCGTACCGTTTTCACCAGTTTAAATCACAAACCCTTTGAGACAGTTGCGAATTTTAAACTGGCCGAATCAAGTGTGAATGCAAATTGGTTAAGTTTAAATTAAACCTGCCTTCCTGAGCAGAAAACTAAGTAGCAGTAGCAGTTCAGAACTGGTTGGCAAAGTTGGTTTCTTGAAATCAGAACCAAATCCACAAAAGAAGATCAGAATCGGCATCAAGTAAGAAGGGTTCCGAGTCACAGCTAATCAGCCATTGCAGAAGGGTACTTGCCACATGGTGACAAGTAAACAACAATCGACAAGTTCCTACAATTAGTTTTCAGCAAGCGCAAAATGTGTAAGAAGGTGGGCAGTGTAGTGTGTGGAAAAACGTTTGCAAACAAACAAGCGAAGATGTCAACGACGGCACTGCCCACGACAAGAATAACAACAAAATCCCAATCCCACCCGGAAGAATGATTAAATTGTGTTTTGAGGGGAGTGTATGTGAACGCAAAATTTGGTGTTTATGATGTAATAGTTAGCCGGCTGGCTCGCGAACCGTCAGGAACGCCTGCACCGGTCACCCAACTCCGGTGGATTTTAGTGTTCCCTTCGAGAACCAGGGAGGTGAGTTGGACCGTATGTCTAGCACTACATTTATCTAAAGCCATTTAACGCGCCACGCCCTAACTACACCCATACCTAGTGGGAATGTGGCGCGCGAAACCCAAGACCCATTCTGACTTGCCTAGTCTTAGTTTAAAGTGCTACAAGTAATCTAAACCCTAGGCGCATCTAGCTAAAATGTAGCACATCTACCACTATTCTTGGGCATTCCATTCGCTGGACCTGTGAATGACGAATGGAAAAGCCCTTCGGCGCCAAGTTAAGTCTAGAGTTAAGGCCTAAAGTTTGCATTCACGCCCAATTCTGACGACAGCCCCCTATTTCTTACTAACATCCCGTATAATATTTGAAGTTGGGGGTTGGTGACACGAAGATGGAAGACCAGAAGCTTCTGTGTGTCTGTACGATGTTCGGAGCGTTGTCAGGAACCTGCACACATGAACACAATCATTAGAAATTCTGTCTCAATACAATACTGTCCTACACCTGCAAACAACAAGGAAAATGTTGTGTGTGCACCCACATTTATAGGAGCAACATTTACAAGGGCCACGCATAATACTTATGTACGCTTAATGTCTTTTACAGACGTTAAGGGAAGCGGGTTTGTGCACTCTGACCACGCCCCATATATAAAAAGATGGAAAACTGTATTGCCTCAAACAACCAAAAAAAAAACAATTTCGGCTCCAAAAGGCGTAATTAGCATATCATAATCATGGGTGACATATCCATTTGGATATATATGTACAACTGAAGTTTATACTTGGTCTTCGGCCCTTATTCTTAAGTAAACCGACACCATCAGAAGGTTATTTTAGGTCATTTACATGCAGTGGTGGGACTCAAATTTTTTGTCAGTTATATCACAAAAGTCATATTTTTCAGCCGGTTCTGTTACAAAAAGTCCATTGACTGTAACCACTAATACTAACCAGTTCGCTGGTCTCATAAATTTTCGTGAGACGGTTCTACAAAACCGGTGCGAACCGGTTAAATCTCACCTCTATTTACATGTTACATGCCGGAGTAATTACTACAAAGTTTAACCTTCCTAAAATGACAATACCTCCATACATGCGCTAGCACAAATGAACAAAAATTTGTCAACTAAATGGCACTCACCAGTAATTGTGTTGTTGTAGTGTTGTAAGCTGATGTGGTACGGATGCGGGATTTTCTCCGATGTTTTGAGTTTGACCTTGAGATGATGGCAACATATGATTGCGTCACCACGTCGTAGTTGGTTCAGAAAATCTTCGATGTATTTTCCTAAAATGGTACAAACAGAAAGTTATTTCTTATAAGATTGAGTTTCAAAATCTGACATTAGAAATAAATTCATACAGTAAAGCACTTTGCTGCAAATTAACAGCGTAATTGCTTTTCATAATTATTTGTCGCCTAATTAACCGGTCATACCTCCATTTTGTTTTTTGTGAAACGCAACTTGCTATGGCTAGTCAACTGCAACAATGACTTACTTGAAACTCTATGACATCACAAAGCAGTGATGTTTGTTTACAAAAAATGTAGTAATACAAATGACCCTACGCAATGACACGAGGTTTTTTGAAAACCTATTTTCGGCTTGGTGATTGTTTTAGTGCTATTGTGTCGCTATGATTGCTTTCACCAAGCGAAATAAACTCAACTCAATAAAATACCGAAAGGGGTAACGTTATAACAGCAACTTACATGTGGTGTTGTGATGAGCAAATGTCAAACCACAACTGAACGTGGAAATATATGAAGAGCAGACAAGTCGTTTCTGAGTGACGTAGCTGGCAGCGTAATAGAAAATGTTTCCATGGGTTAGGTCAGTCCATTAGAAAGAGCAGACTTGTTTATTGAAATGTCGATGTTGCTTGTTTCTCCTCTTAGGTCAGGTTTTTAGAAACCAACCTGCAATATATGATTGTGTTTATAATGGGCTTCGATTGCAAAATAGATCTTCTGCACATCGTGTTACGTCATAAAGTGCTAATGTTTACATACAAAATCACCAGCACTACAGATGGACCGAACGCTAAGATACCAGACCGAAAATGTAAATTTATCGCAAGAGTTACCTTGGCAAACCATAAGGGAATGAATCCGTCGTGATGGGTGGTGTCAAAAGATAGAGGCAAGTCTTTGCAAAAGATAGAGGCAAGTCTTCGGGGTAGTCTTTGCAATGTCATCTTGAGTGCAGAGCATCCTTTATTATCGTGGTTGCCTCGTAGGGGGACGGATAATGTGTTGTTTAAACGACCAGGACATCAAGACTAGTTCCATTAATATTCGCAGTTGTTTGTTTTCGCCCTTAAATCGAGTTTCAGTAACCAATCTGCAAAAAGATAAACAACGTTTAATGTATGAATGCTGCGTTCATTAAAATGAATATGTAAAAACTGATTCATTAACACAACACTCAGCTAATGCCGGCTGCGTTATATGTTCTTGTTACACTAATAAACTATCTGTAACACTCTTATTGCAACGTTTTCATGCTTATATTGGTTTATGCGTTTCAAAGAAAAAAACTGTGATTGTATTGCAAACGCTGGAAGATGTATAAGCGAACCCACTGCTTAACAAGAAAAGTCACAATAGCGATTGTCTTGGGATGACGCAGTTCGTTTCTAATAAACAGAGGCGCGTTAACGGCAATGAACTGAAACATTTCAACTTTTTGTCGGCATTGTGCATTAGCTGAAATTGGATTACGATTGTTTAAAGCAGGGCATACAACCTGTCCCCCAAAGCTGGCTGAAATGAAGGCTAAAATTTTAGTTGTTTAAAATGGAAAACTGTAAATGTAAACAAACCCGATTCCACACATAATATTCCTACTACTCATGGAAAAGAGTAAATGTACCCTTTACTTTATCTGCAACAAAACAGTTTGCCAAACCATTCTAAATCTAAAGTGTTTATGACGTCACATCAATATAACTGTTTCCTGGTTTTAAAAATTGCGTTTTCTAACAAACCCAACCTTGACAGTTGGACGCGAACGTCTACCAGTAAAAAATCTGTATCTTTTTTAACCAGTGGTTTCCAAATGACGTGCAAATACCAAAAGCGCATCAACACCAAAGCACACATACACGATTAGTATTGCTCTACTCTGTGACTAATTGCAGAAGTACTTTGTTAAATCGTTTCATAATATGCGAATTGCGAATAAATTTGTACCAAGCCTATCCAGCAAAACATACCAATCCCAATACTACTATAAATATGATGTTTTACAAATCCAACGCAAAAGTACATTAAATTTGCGACAAAATTAATATTAAACGAATTCAAACGTTCGACATTTTTGTTTTCATATGTGGTATACAGCGCTATTCCTACCAGTAAAAATTCTTTTGAAAACTTTGCATGCGTAAATATTGTTCATCACGTGCAATTGAACCTTTATGGCGTTTATGACGTCTTTTGTAGACAATTGTTAATAAAAGTCAAGTGGCTGGACGCGCATAAAAACTCAAATGTACAGTTCCAGCAGCCTTATATAAAGGAACTTTTTTTAAATTTTTGAATGACTTTGCGTGTGTTTAATATACAATGCTTAACAAAAAAGTTAATATACAATGCCTAATAAGCAATGACTTGATTCGATAGGAAAAACTTTGCTAGTTGCAAACCATCTCAATAAACAGCACCCTATCAAATCGAAACACCCTGGCTGGTATACACACGGCACTTATAAACACACCAGGCTAAAAACGACACTCTTAACAGACAAAGCAAGGATAAAATAATTAAGTGGGCACGTTCACATGTATAATGTTTGAAACAGTAAACAACTGTTGACGTCCTTGCTGGATACACAACAACTCAACTCAAGTAAAAAGACAACAACAGACTTTCAAAAAAGACTTCAAAATGTACCGGCTAAATTAACTTCCATTCATCTGTTATCTAAAGCTAAACAAGAAAACATAACTTCATCTTTGTCCGGAACACCTACCTATGCGCTTTTGCAACATCAAACCAATTTGTTTTAAGAATGACGACTTACTTAAACACTCTTTTGAGAACAAGTTTGACTGCGAAACAAAGGCGCCCGAGATTTCAATTCCACAGGCAAAAAGCGCCGCTCGCGCAGTCTGCATAGCCATTTGGTGATTAATGCCTTAAACCAGTGGTTCTCAACCTTTTTTTCCTTGCTGCAGCCCTTTCAAATCACCAACCAGTTTTCGCACCCCCTAGGTTTTTGTATTTATACAGAATAGACCTAACCAAACTTTATAATTCAGCATCGTCGCACCCCTTAGGAACAGTTCTCGCACTGGTTAAGAACCCCTGCCTTAAACAGCCCTGTGATAAACATAATATTGCAGTCGTACCATAACTTGCAACCGTTATTTTGTTTTGACACAATCATGGCGACTAAACATGCTCAAAGTCAATCGAGTCAAAGTCAAAGCAATAACACACAATTTAAAACTGCTGGCAAAAAAACGCCACTTGGGTAATAAGCACAGTTCGCATCAAAAAAGGCTAAAAACTGCAAACTTTGACTCTATAATATTGCTATGTGACTACTTGCAACCTTACATTAGTCAACTGTTTTGACACTATGCGATTAAATTTGTATTAATTCCACTACAACTGTACTATTAGGTTTTACAAGTTAAACCGTCTAAAATCGGTAATACATGAGAATAAAGAAACCAACTAATTTACCTATCTGTGTTTTTTGCATAATGCATCTTCTCATTTTTGTCTCTTTTTTCTCAACTTACGTTCACTCCAGTTGAAGATAAACAACACGAAAACACAGTTTGGTGAATGTATTGCAGACATACTTGATGACTGTCAAAGCTTTTTCTATAAATAAACGATTGTTACGTTACAAGTATGCCAATTCGAACTTACAGATTTTCGGCTAGAATGGACGAAAACAATACTTAGACAATCGCCAAACAGTCAAACAATACAACACTTCTTTTAAACAATAATAAACTTCATCTTAGCACTAAAACTTACCTCAAATCAGCGCACGTCAACTTTTAATTCCAAAAATCTTCAAGATCAAGGAAGAGCGCCGCCATTTTGCTGCTTCTTTGAGCTTCATCACTTCGAAAGGAAGTCCGCAGACGAAATGATCATGTGACTGTAACCTTCCGCCAAAACTGACGTACTAATAGTTTGGACCAATCAAGAGCTTTTACGTAATGACTTGCTGGTTCTCTTTGTTTGAGGACGACCGCATCCGCCATTTTGTTCAAAATCGTGAAAATTCAGCATTTTTTAACCCATTAGCCACAAAAACAATACTTTAGCCATATATACCATGTTTTAGTCCATTTTTATTGTAGTTTTATTCAAATTAATGTTTAAAACCTAGTAAAACTAAAAACACGCCGAGTGGTTGATTGTAAATTGACTTTAAGACAGTAATCATTAGCAAGAAGTCTAAAAATGCAAGAAAGGTTGAATGAGGTTTTTTTTATTGCTAGTACTGAATTAAAATGTATTCCAGTGTTGGCTACTACCAATAAACTGTGAACAAAGTGAAATAAAATTTACCGCTGTATATCAGCCTATAACACAAGGCAGTTCGGCATATCAAGTTTTTAAAAGTAAAAATTAGATTTACCACACACAATAACAGTTTATTGCCCACATACGATCACCAGCCAAAAACGAGCCTTCTGTTCGTGACATCACTTTGATTCATTGTTGCCACTCCGTTTTTCTAGTTTAAAGCAACAGCCCAAACTGTGTTTAACATGCTTATGTCGCAGTTGCTGTATAAATGTCGCCGAATATTATTTGTTCATGTGGAAGAAACAACCGTCGTGAACCCAACTACAATTATAGCCTAACTATTCTACTTATAGGTTTTGTCTCTGTGAAAAAAGACATAAGTCGAAGCCCCGTTGGTGTCGACGAATATTATTTTATTATGTGGAGAAAACGCTGTGATTATAATTATTTGTAGACGACAAGAAATAGGCTTCTGCTGCGACATAAACATAATGTACGTATGTCGGAGGTTTATTGGTCATGTGTCGCGTGTGTAAATAAAACATCCTGGGAATTAGGTTCACCCTGGCCAGGGTTGGGTAACGAGTCCAATCAGTCGAGTCTCAAGTCAAGTCAAGTCAGTAGCGGTTCGAGTCCCAAGTCAAGTCGAGTCACTAGGGGTTCGAGTCTCAAGTCGAGTCAAGTCAAATGAGGTTCGAGTCTCAAGTCGAGTCAAGCCACTAGCGGTTCGAGTCAAGGCAAGTCCCAAAACGTTTTTGCAAGGAAAGGTTAAAGGTTTAGATGTTAATCTAGTTGAATGGTTCATCGCGACTTTTTTACCTTAACAACGGACACCGCTTCATTACAGTGAACATCTCCCATCAACGTCCCTTTCTTAAAGTAGGGTCAACTTTAATGCAACACGTTAATTGACACTCATTAAACAGCGTGGAAAAGAACGTCAATCTGTTCAAACGAGTTTTTCAAAACCAAAAATTCATATTTTACTGCATGCGCTAGAGCGTTTCTTCAGTATTATAAGTGCTTATAAAAGCGGATACTTGGCCTTGACATGTACTGCATTCGATTACCTTAACCCAAGCAATAAGTACAACGCTTAATGTCAGCGTAAGAAAGTTTGTGCATGTAGCAGCGACTTCGGACTCGAGTCTCCCCATCACTGACCCTGGCTCAATGGCAAGAAAACTATTCATCAACTTTCAACTATGATGGATGGAATGCATATTGATCAGCCGTATGTGTCAGGAGAACTGAAGGACGTGCAGTTTAGCGTGTCTGCAAATACGGTAAGGCTATTCTGTAGTTTAGCGAAAGTTGTGCAAGATTGACATAATAATGGTGGTTTGAACAACGATTTACAAAATTAACTGAAAGATGGTTATGTGATAACCAATATGGCCACCATTAATCATTTTGTTCTTCTTTTTAACTTTGCTTAGAAAGTTTACCATTGAATTTAACTGCCACAAAATCCGTAGCCCAGTAAGCTGTATATTAACATGATGTGATGCAGGGTTTTGAAGAGGTGCCTATCAGACGATAGCGTCACCTTCTGAAACAAACGTAAGGTTATTCCCCATTATAAGCAACAGGGTCATGTTGTTTATGTTTGGATTGTTGAAAGTGCAGGTGTACCGGTATGCATTTTTGTTTCATTTAAAAATTATCTACTCACAGGCTGTTTTTTGTTTATGCCTTTGGAATGACCCAGGGTCTTAGTAATCTTAAATTTTGCATGCACAATCTTAATTTTGTTTTTCCAGATTCTGGTATTATTCCAATTACAAACCCTCACCCAACCCGTATAGCTTTGGCCATCAGGGCTTTCAAAAGTCCACAAAATTAAAAATTTTGTAAAACCATATTCAATCCCTTCACAACTTCCTGCCGTGTGATAACATGCGGTATTATAGTACCACCGCCTTTATATCATCATATCGCTAAAGTAAATGTGCACCTACCATTATACGGGTGCACCAAGCAAAATAAAGTTGCACCAAGCAAAATAAAGTTGCACCAAGCAAAATAAAGTTGCACCAAGCGAAATAAAGGTGCACCAAGCGATATAAAGGTGCACTAAGCGATGTAAAGTTGCACTGAGCGATATAAAGGTGCACCAAGTGATCCAAGCAATCCTGTATATTTTAGATGCACTGTCATTTGAAATACTAAAAATCCCAAAATACATCATGTTCACTCAAATGTTGTGACTTGTCTGTTCCTTACGTTTTCAAAACTGAAAACCTAATGTACCTTGTATCACACTTATATAAAGGGACGTATTATTATGTGTTATCTATATTTTGATTTTAGGAAATAACTAGAGACTAAGATCTATAATTCAGCGCACCTATTTCCTATCTTGTTGGCATGGGATCTATTAAAAAGAAAATCAATGAATTTGTAACTGCTTGCCTTGTATGAAAACAAGATAACTCTTTGCATTCAAACTCACTTGGAACATGACCGAGTTATCCAAGCAGAATAGAAAGTATATCCTGGTAATGTATAAAATCATAAATTTTAGCAGTTAGGAGTTCCTAGTCTAACAGTGTATGCTATTGTTGTAAATTGCAGTTATAAACTATACTAACAAAAATGCATTTGTGCAGAAAAATGGGGGCATCAGAAAGTTTATTCACAGGAATCCAAATACGTTTGCTGTGTTCACCTTTGAAGTAAATTTGTTTCACTCCACATTACACAAAGTGAAGCAGAAGTTACAGACCCCACTCAGCCTGTCGTGAAAACCAATTAACCTGATCCTCCGGCAGACTCAACAATTAATAGCAAGTAAGAAATTTTTACCAATTTATAATACTAGTGTTTTATTATGGATGAAAACACATATTGTTTTTGTCTGTGTGTTTGGTCAAGAAAGAGTACTTAAAACGTTTCAAATTTACACACATGTTGCGTAGTTATCCAAAGCTGATCCTCTCAAAGTTCTGAATGACCCAGCGGTTCATCCACATGTCAAATTTTAAAATGGTTGCAGTTAAAGTACATGATCCTTGAGTTTCATATTTTGTCCGTTGGTCCATTGTAAAGTATTCTAAAGACAAATATTCATTTTTAGGTTCACCATTCCTTCAGGTCAGAAATACAAGCCCAACAATGCTGAAATTTGAAACAGTTTTTTGCAGTAGGTTCCTTGTTTCTTGTTTGTAGATGTCGCAAAACACTGTTTTTTTGTCACAATAGACCTTACATATTACTAGGCAGTCTTTTTGGTAATTAGAAACCACCTGTTTTAGCGCAACAATGTCATATGGTACTGTTGATTAACATAAAGGTAAAAAATGAACTAGAATTTTTGTAAGCCATAGTGAATTGTCATTAAATGGTAATTGTCACCTTGACCGTTGCACAACTGTCAAGTCCCTGAAGGTCAACTTGTAGGAATGGCAAACCACAGTAAACATTTTTTTGTCACAACATAGCTTCTTTTTTTGACAAATCAATTTGGGAAACAATATGTTATGTATAACTTAGGCAATATGTTATTGTTGAATACTAACAACGGCATGCTATTGAAAACGATGTCAAAAGGTCATTAATGGTTGTTTGCACTGCAAGGGTTACTGCAGGACAATATACGTGAAGAACAATATCGAGGTCAAAACTATTAGACTTAAGTGAAGAACAATATCGAGGTCAAAACTATTAGACTTACGTGAAGAACAATATCGAGGTCAAAACTATTAGACTTAAGTGAAGAACAATATCGAGGTCAAAACTATTAGACTTAAGTGAAGAACAATATCGAGGTCAAAACTATTAGACTTAAGTGAAGAACAATATCGAGGTCAAAACTATTAGACTTAAGTGAAGAACAATGTCGAGGTCAAAACTATTAGACTTAAGTGAAGAACAATATCGAGGTCAAAACTATTAGAGATTTAATTCGCAGAACATTGAAAGTATTTCTAAAGCCTTTTTAAGTTTGTTAACATTTCCCATAAACACGTGCATGGGAACCCATTCGTTTTTGTTTGCAAAAACTATCATTTGTGGTCAATTGGTGTGTATAGTAAATCGGTAAATAGGATATATATAGAATATACAAAGTGGAAATATATAGGAAAGCCACCTTTCTAGTTTGTAAACAAAAAACATTTAGACACTTTGTGGGCATATAAAAGTGTAATAAAAACCTGTGATGCAGCATTAACAGCAAAAGTTTGTGCACACCTGTCCAAACTGGTGCCAATTATTTTGGTTTTGTCAAGTTTATCTGCTAGTTGTGAAAGGGTTTCAGCAGAATAAACTGCATCAACACAAAGCTCAGATTAGCCTCAGTGGTCTTCAGTTAAAAATATTGAAGCATTTACCCCTAGCATGCAACTACATTTTGCGCCAGTGGGCAATATAACCATTTTCGAACATTAAACGAGGGCCATACATTTGTACACAATAAATTTGAAATTCTTCCAAAGCATCAATACCTTTATTTTCCTAAACATACAGAGTTTGATCGCAACACTGGTTTTCACCACAAAATAATTGTTTACTAGACAAAGGAAATTATTACATTATATTCGGAAGACTTGCAACCATCCACCGGTTAGAAAAACGCTGGTTTAGCTTATATATACTTGTTACGTATAGTATGGAAACCTAGAATTTTACCAAAAACTAGTGGAAAATTTTGCTAAATTCCCAGAAGTTATGCATTTTTTCTCTGAATCGGTATGTTGGTAAGGGCCACGTAGATAAAGCTAAAACGTATGTGCTAATAAAAATTTTAGAATGCTACCAAACTCCAGAAATGTTTTTGCATCCTTGTTCTAACAATATCTATTTGACTAAAGTTTGGACAGTGTTTTGTATTTACCATTGTAGGTTGTTGCTTGCTATGTTTCCCCTGAAAGCCATAAAAGTCACCCAAGAACAAGCAAGCTTTGTAAGTTTTCACTTAGTATAGGGAAAAAATCGATTAGATTAAAGCACCAACCTTCTTATTAAGTAACTAGTGTTTCAGAGTAGGTTTCATAAAATTTATACTTTGCCTGTTTGGAGAGCATGTCTTTTTTCCTGCATGGCGACCTATTACAATACCCTGCCATGTAATATAACACAGTGAATGTGTAAACATACAAGTGTATTTGCTACATTAAAACCTACAGGTGTAATTGCTTTATTAGAAGCAACTGGGATCGGCCTTAAGATATATGCAGAGCAGCGATTCCAGTTGTTGATTAATGTTCATCTTAACTACGAAGCAGACATGTGCAGCATACAAGGCAGGCAACGGTGTTTGTGATTCGACTTTCGACAAGTTCGCCACTGAGCCTATGTAGCTCAGTTAGTAGCACGCGAGCCCTGGAAAGACTCCTCTTGTGTATTTGAATCCCACCGCAGGTTAGATTTTTCCAGCCTACACCTTGCCATACGGTAGTAAATGCTTGTCTAACACCTGAATGGGCCTGTCGGACAGTGATTTAGAAGCAAGTAGTATATTATTATTTTTTTAGATCCTACTAGGGCTGTTATCAAATAAAGGTTTTTAATTTTTCAAATAAACAAATAATTTTTTTCTTTCAAATCAAATAATCAAATAATTGAAATAATTTCGAATACCTGATACATAAGGCCCAGAGTCATTAATAAATAAGGATTGTAAATCCCAGTTGAAATTACTAAACTAATTTTGTAAGCTTGTAGTCATTAAATCTAGGCTACGTCTCTTTCTGTTTAATGTGATGAATTAGTACAGAAAGAGACATGCTTCAGTTATGCTCGGTAATTTGGCAAACCATATGTATTTCTGTCAGTATCTTGTCTCTTTATTACAACAGCTTTGTCTTGGATACTTGCTTAATTGAATTGTAAACTATAACATTTTATTCACTTGCTTGAATAACTTAAATTATTCCTGGGTGTGACTTATACCGAAATGAATAGTAAATTGTCCTGCTTTTTTGTCCAACATTTTTGGAGGAATGGGTTCATGAACATTATTATAATTAAGGCTGAAAAACATATGTTGCAGTGTTTCTGTGTAACCTCTATTTCACAAAAAGTCATCAATGAGTTTAATTTTGCACATATATCGAGTTGTACTGCGTAAGGAAAAATTGTTTGATTATTTGAAATGTGTAAAAAATTATTTGATAAATTTTCAAATGTCTAAAAATTTCAAATAATCAAATAAATATTTGTTTGATAACAGCCCTAGATCCTACTGGCCATGACTCTCAATTTGACAACATGCTTGTAATTGACTATTCCAAACATTCTGACACTGATGTTTATACATGCTTCAGAAAAACATTGCTGGTTCAGTTATGTTTGAACTAACCTCAGATTACAAGGTACATTTGTTTATTTTTTATCAGTCAACCCAGGAAGTAGGTTGAAGAAATGGTTTTGTTTCCTTTTCATGCCTTGTCTTTTGTTATAACATCTATCTGGGCTAAAAAAAATTCAGCACTTTATTTGTGTCTGTGCAGTAAAGCTGAAATTTTTGCTGATACCAATGGCCATCTTTCTAAAAAATTGCTTGTCTGGTCCAGGTGACCAGTTTTGTTCACATTATTTTTTTTTACAGCAATTTGGCAAAAAGGATAGTAGAATAACTGGTGTTCCTAGTAGAATAATTGTTCCTGTCCTTACAACTGCGAAAAATATCTGACCGGATACTGGCAGTCGAGTGCTGGTGTACTGGTCCACAGTTTAAGTAGCACAGTGTTCATGTACTGATTATCAGTATTACTGTAACAACAACTGTTTTTTTCAGTGCTACCTGTTGTTGGGATTTTAGAATCAAAAAGATGTGGCGAAGGACAAAATATAACATGGTTTTGTCCAATTCAAAGTCACCCATTTTCCTCTGTTTTTTGGAATAAAGATGAAGTAAAGATGACCAGTTCAATCAGAATGGTATGTTGACTAAAAATCTGCCATATAATCCTATGTATGTGAAAATGTTTAACACTGGGATATAACTTTATTACTGGTTAGGTTTTCTAAATGGTTCCACCTCTTTTGAAGATCAAAATCAAATTTAACAAAATGTATCTTTATTTTTGTAGAAGGAAAACGATTTGCAGGTTTATTTCTTTAAATGGGGAAGTATTTTCTTGATAAAAATATCACCTGATGTGTTGAACAACAAACAGTTACCTGTTTTTGTTTGTTTGCTTATGTGGATAATTTTTTTTATTTCAACACAAGCTTTATTTATCGCTTCACAAATAACTCAATACTTGCCATAAAAAAATAACTCTTAATGTATTTTAAGTGCTCTATGTCGCAAAGAATGCATTAAGGTTGTGGAAAGTTTTATGTCTGGTTTTAATGATACATTTACCTGGTATGTTGGCAAAATGTAAAAACTAAAAAATAAGAAAATTTGTGAGAGGTTTAACGACGTGGTAAACAGTAAATCAAACAGAATTGAAAGTGAAAATTTAGACTGATATATATGGGATTGATTTGGTCTTGGCCAGCTAGTGATGGGACGAGTACCCGGTACTCGATACTCAGTATCGATGGTATCGAACGATTTCAGTGGTATCGATACTCGTACTCGGTATCGAAATATTTTGTCTCAGTTTTCGTAACCAACGTACGAGTACCAAAGGCCGAGTTACACCATAAGAATACAGGCAAATTTATGCCAATATTTGCTTCAGAAAGCACAAAATTGAAAAAATTTTCTACGTATATCTTTTTCTCTATTGCGTGGAGATTAAATTTTTCTGCATGTGTGTGTGCACGCCTGTACCCCGACCATGGTAGACAAATTAGCCAGTGAAATACAACTAAGTACAACACTACACTTAAGTACTCGGTAATCGTACTCGGTATCGAAGGTATATACATGTGGTACTCAGTATCAGTACTCACTTCAAAACCTGGTATCGTCCCATCACTATGGCCAGCTCCACGTCAGAAGTTACTGACCCCTGCCTTTCAACTACACTAATGTTTTCAATCTATGTTGACAACTTTAATTCTCTATTCCAGATCTTTGGATGGCTGCACTAGCCAATACGACCACTGCACTGATGAGACCTTGCTCAAAACTGATTTGAAACTGTGTGCAATGTCTGCAGGTTAGGCAAAGGGGATTGTGCAATAGTGAATGTGGTCAAATCTGATGTAGGAAGTTATTACTGCAAAGCCAGAAATTTGCAGCAGAAGGAAATTCTTACAAAGCAAGATTGTTTGTTGCAGGTAAAGTGAATTTGATGTGGGCAAGATTAAGTCTTTCTTTTAAGATACAAATAGATACTTTTTTCTGATTATATGTTGAAGAGTTTTATAAATTTTGTAGTATTGCACCTCTAGTACATGTTACATACCGTTAAATACCAGTATTTTAACAAACATAATGCCACAAACTGGCCTTGAAAGTGGATTACATACAAGGATTATGTTACCTGGAAGTGCACCACTGAAGGATGTGTGCATTAAAAGTTAGGGAAAAAGTTTTTTTATTTGTGGGTTTTCGGGTTACAACTCCCCTAACATCATCTGGACAGAAATTGGAGGAGGGGTAAATTTAACTTTTTCAGAAACCAAAGCAATTCTAAAGTATAATATTGGGTAATTTAATCAAAAACATAACTGCCAGTGAACTTGTGTATTAATATACATCATGCAGACGTTTTGTGTTTTACTCTTCAAGTCTGTGTATAGCAGTGTTTCTCAATCTTATAAGGTTCGCGTACCACCTGTCAACTTTTTTCTATCGCTGCGTACCACCTAAACCAGTGGTTTCCAACCTTTTTGTAGTCACGACCCCCTTGTATCAATTAAAAGTCTGCGGATCCCAACTTAATTTACCGCAGACCTTTTTGTTTCACGTTTCTTCCAGTATACGTTATTATGCTTTTGGGGCATTTTAATTCACCTTCACAGTCCTTTAATTTTACTGAAGTTTCTGTAATGTAGCGGATAACACAACAAATCGTTACATTTTTTGGTATATATAACTTGACACAACACTTAATTGTCTCGCGTACCACCTGAAAAGGTTACAAATTTTGGGGTAATTAGTTTTAGAAATGTCATAAACGTTGTTAAATTAAAGTTTTGTGTCACCTGTGTTTAAAACCCAACTAAATCCAGGTCTGGTGAATTTGAATGCCGAATGACAGAAGATGAAAGTCCCAGTGTCAGTTTGTCAAAGTGCATCCGAATAAATGTTGTTAATTTGTCAGTTATAATTGAATCGCCACATGATGAAACTGCCTATGACGGGGACACAGTTGACATGTGCATCTCGAGAATAATAGTGGACTGGTAAATCGATTGCAACTTACCACTAGGCTGCCCAACAGGATTTGTTGTTTAGTTCAGCGGTTCTCAACCTTTTTGAGTTTGCGGACCGGTAAACTTTGAAAACATTTTTTTTCGGACCGGTGGACTTGCAAATGTAATTATGACAAAAATATGCAATTCAAAAGAAGTATGAAAAAATTCAATTCAATTTAATGAGAAGTTTGCTATTGTTTGTTTGATATCATACGTGTAAAACGCGGTTCCAATAAAGTTTCTGCAAGACGAAGTAGAGCAGTGACTTACAGATGATTTCTCTGCCTTCAACATCTTGCATTTTGCAAATGAGATACAAAATTGTCATATATTTGCCGGACCGGCAGAAAAGTTGATGCGGACCGGCAGCGGTCCGTGGAACGGCGGTTGAGAACCACTGGTTTAGTTTGTCCGAATCTTTATGCAACTCTTTATTTATCATGTGAAATACTTCAAACAAACAAATTAAATACCTATTTAGAAATGTTTTGTGAATCAAAATTTTTATCTGTTGCCAGGTTGTGTGGAAATATGGGAGCATATTTAAAGATACAGCTCTTTCCAACCTTTCTCACAATGCTCAATGGTACTCTTGAGTTACCCCATGTTAAAATGTCTGTTGTTGGGATCTGCCCCCATCAAGTTTGTGGATTTTCTGCTTCAGGTACAAGATTTCACATGTAAGTGATTGCTTATTTGACATTGTCAATAGCTAAAAACAAAGAAAAAAAGTTTAGTCTTGGAAATTGTCATGTTTGTTTTAATGCCGGAGTACAAATTTATTTTTAAAACAGTTGTAAAACAAGTCTCTATTTAAAATAATATTTTGAACTAAATCCACCGAATCGGCTTAGTTGGGGTTCAACCCAAACTGAATATTTGGAAGTTTTGCTGAACAAATTCAACCAAATCATTAATGCTGTGACACAAAGTCATATACTGCAAGAGATTAAATTTAAAGTATTTTTTCCATTACAATAATGATACAAAAAGAATACAGACAAAGCTTTCTAATAATTTGTCCTTAAGAATCTATAATAACTTAAACATTTGTTTTTTGTCAGTAGCTAATCCGCACAAACATGTGTGGGGCCCATTTATTTTTGCTTGCATAAACAATCATATGTGTAGATCAAATGATGTGTATAGTAAACCCCCATCCAATAAAGAAGCAGCAATTGTGATTGGTCAGTTTTTGGTATGTGACTTGTGTAGAATCATTCAATTATGCATAGCAGTAGAAATGAAAATATTTTCGAATTGGGTGAAATATTTTTATCAAAGGCACCTAGATTGTTTCCAAATATTGAAGAAGACATTCTTGTCATGGTAATAAAATTGGACACACAAAATCGAGTATTTTTTTCAATTATGGGCCCCCTTTCTAAAAGGTACACATTTTGATTTCACTTCATTTTTTGTCTTGTGGTTTGCCATGAAATGTTTGAGTGATGTATAGGTAAAATATTATAAATTTTTAAAATGGTTTAAACTTTGACAAGCAATTGGCGGCTGTTGGTGAAATAAAGACCTGTGATGCTGCCAGTATGGGGTAAAGGTTGTGCATCACTGCTTTAGATAAACAATGAAAAAGTAACTATCCTAAACTTATAATTTTGATAGTTACCCTTTCCTTTAGAAGACACGTTTAGTTTCTGTCTAACGTTGGTTTGTTCCACACATTTGGTCAAGCAAAGGTGCTTCGAACTCATTCAAATTTACACACACGTTAGGTAGTTGTTCAAAGTTGATCCTCCCAAACTTTGACCCAGGATGACCCAGCGGCTCCCCCATCAGCACCCAAGTGGTTTTACAAGCTTTCTTTTTAATTTGACAGCGATATCCTGGAAGTAAATCAAGATGAAATAACTTTGACAGGCATAGACGAAGAAGCTTTCGCTGATTTGCTGAAATATATGTACACAGGTACATGTCTGTTTAGCCTTCATAATCGTTTTTGCTTTGGAATTTTGGTTTTGAACAATTTCATTCACTTCATTAACCATTTGTTGCTTTTTAGGGGATAAGTGTCTAGCAGAGTTGTAGTTAGCTAAAGCCTTCTGAAAATTTGTAGACATTTAATATTCAGCTACTTTTCTCTAGTAAAACTTAACATTAATTTACCCTGTTGACATATCATTTATGTTGCAATTTTTTGTAGCATCATAGGTGTTTTGTTTTCTGTGCCATCACTCATCACAATATAATGCTCTTTAACATTTAAAACTGTTTGCTAAACTACATGTACACAGGAACTGTCCTGTTTAGCCCTCATAACCGTTTTTGTTTTGCAGACCTTGTTTGGAACAATTTTATTTTGTTAATCTTATTTTAACATCCAAGGTCTAGTAGAGTTGCAAAATCTTGCTTTATAAGTTTTTTACTGTTTCTGTGTCGGTCAATTTATGAGGCTAAATCTTTCAAATTAAAATTGTTGCAACACACATGCATATGTAATGTACAAGATGGTGGTGTTAGATAGCAACAATTGACTGTTAAGGTGAAGGACTAATAATGTGACAATGACAAAATGTAAATATATAAAGCCCCAATACATTATTTGTGACACTAGTACCTGATATGTCATATTGTAGTTACTAGTAAACAGTTTTTGTTTGCACCTCATTTAAGTTTGTTTTTCATGTTACTGTCTGTAAAGTGTGGTAAATAGTTTCATTTTCTTACTTGCATTTTTAAAATTAAACATTTTGCTTCTCTATCTCTGGGTTCTATGTCAAGACAGCAAACAAAAACAATTAGGCAGCTATGTTTGAGACTTCACGTTTCTTGTCATGCTGTTTTTAAGGTGAGGTATATAATTACAATTTGCTACTTGCTTGTTTTGGTTAAACTGGTTCCCAAGGGAGGAATTTTAAAACTTGCCGGGAGAGTTTGCTTTAATTTGTACATGCAGTTTGTAAATAGACATTTTGCTTTAAGAATGTAACCTGTAAAGTTGATAATACCATTTTTGTTACATCTTATTTGTCAGTAATTGCCGATTTTATTGATTCCCGCTTTTCTTCACTATAACTTGTGTTGTAACCTAGTGCGTTGTGTGACGTAACAATCGACTGCCAGTTTTGTGTAATAACCAGGGCTGCCAAAGCTTGGGTTTTGCCCCAAGATCTTGGGTTTTTACTTGACGTCTTGGGTTCTTGGGTTTTATTTTGAAAATTATAGCAATTCTTGGGTTTTGAGTCTTATTGATGAAATAGATATATGTAAGAACTATTTTAACGAGAAAAGTTTTTCGGGTAGCTTCACTGTTTGGGCCATTTTATCATCTCTTTTATTTTCTCTCTATTCTAGACCTTAATTCTTTCTAGATAAGTATACAGTGAAAGCAATCGTTACACTTAAAAATGCAAATAGATCAATGTTCGTTAAACATAAAAACTGCGAACCATCAAAGAAGTTTTAAAGCTTTTAAATATACTGTAGACATTACTAATTTTATGAAAAAGAAAACAGATGATGATCATCAAACAGCCAAGAGTGAACTGGCGATTGCTGCATATTTTATTGAACATAATATTCCCTTTGCTTGCATTGACCATTTCCTACCAAAAGTTCGTAAAGTTGCATTTCCGGACTGTAAATTGTCAAATATTTGTCAATGAAACGAGTAAATTTCATAATTAATTGCATTTCTAACCACATTTTGCAATCTTGGGTTTTCATTTAAATTCTTGGGTTATTTTGCTGTGAGTCTTTTGGTTTTGTTAAAATTCTCATTGGCATAATGCTCTTTAACATTGTTGTAGAAAAGGCTGTTTATTGTCGTGTTGACGATTATTGGTGAGTCACTTTGTATATATGTGTGTAATGACTCAATATTGTGAATTACCATAACGAATGCTAACCGCTGTGAACTTGACCTAAAATGTCATTTCCCCTTTTTAATAGTCGTACTGTACGTGTAGTTGGATTTATTTAAGTTGCTTAAGTTGTATTTGTTTGCGCAGCGTTCTTGTACGATATTCACGTGAAGCGTGACCTTTTCCACACTGTCGCTCCACATAGCTTGGTAAGCATTGTGTATGACGTCATAATGTCATATTGTGGTCTCATGTTTTTATTGTGTATTTAGGTGTGTGACAGTGATTTCTGGGATTGCCCTCGTGTGACTGCCGCGCTGTAACCGGGACGCGTTCACGGGATGTTACAATTTTAAATGATCCTTGGTTTAGCATCCTACATGTAGTATATTAGGGAGGAGTGAAAATGTTTTAAACGGAGGAATTGGCTGAAAAAGGTTGGAAGCCACCAGGCTGAAACATTTGCTATAGATTTATAAGTCTAAACAAATTTAAATAAAGTGGGCAGCTATTTTCCTGTAGCTGGTTGAATGTTTAGTGACCCCGATGGCACAAAAATTAACGTCGTTGGTAAAGGAAAACGAACCATAACCACGTTTTAATAGGGTTTAAGGTTATGGCAACTTATAATAATTGTCAAGGATGCAAATTGCTTCAGAATTTTGATTCTGGTGAAACTGAAATAAAGTGTCGTTTTAGGTAGTTTACCAGCTAAGAGCATGATAGGTAATTCCCCTGTGACGCGAATAAACACATGTCGTCAAGAAAGTGCGTTACCATTGGGAAAGTCAGTTGATATTGGATTGGTACACTACAGAACACAAAGGCATTGTACCTAATTTTTGTATTTAATGGCATAGAAAGGGGGATACGCAATATTGGACCCTGTGGGCACTTTCAAAGCATGTTTAGTTCAGTTGTTACAATAGTTGAAACTTACAAACTTAATAACTTTACGTCGCTGGTTTGTTGAGCTAAAACAAATGATAATTGATTGGTTTAATTAAGGATATGTATTAGATATCAACATAAATAAATCACAGAGGCTTATAACACTTTTGTTGTGTATCAGGTTATCAGCTCCGCAAATTAAGTTTTTTGTTATTCTTATGTTTCTACTATTGGATTTATTTTATGACGACTTGGGTACATTTTCCTCTACATAAACAATGGAGTTATGCAGAGACGCACTCGGAAGAAGGAATACTGCAAAAGTAAGTTTGCATTAATTATCATCATTATTAACCAAGTATTTTGTTCTTCATGAGTAGTGAAACAAAGCAAACTGTAGTATTGAGCCATGACCCAATCTGCAGAATACTGCAGTTCCCGGCGAGATCTCGGACGTGGACTGCTATATATAAGCTATTGCTGCCAGGCATAATGTCAAATTTATAAAGCTCTTCTGGCAAATGTATTTTTATACCGAAGTTATATTCCCTTCATCAGGGTAAGGGTGGACTGCTATAGTGGCTTAAATGCATATGATTAACAAGGCCAGATGGTATTTTGTGCTAAATTGCAATCACAAACAATTGGTGTGCATTTTTTTTCAAAACAACTTGCTTATACAGCTATCATGCTCTGCACACTGGGTATTGGGTGCGCACAACTCATGACAATTTGTTAATAACTACATGTTTCCAGAATTCTTTCAATTTGCTAGCACTGTAGTTACTTGCCAGTCTGCAGAACATGGCAGTTCCTGACAAGATCTCGTGCGCGTGTGCATGACCCGTAAGTTTGCCTGCAAGACCTATTTCAGCAGGTGCAAAGCAAGTAAAAGAGGGCAAGACAGGCCAATCAAATGCTTTTGGTGCGAAATTTTTGCATGCAAACCCCAAAACTTGGTGTGCAAAAATTTTTTTCCAATAAAATTGCGCGTGCAGCTGCCACACTCTGCAAACTGGTTTATTTGTGATACATTACACTCATTATTTCTTGTAATACACTCATTATTTCTTGTAAAATTTTTTACAAAAAAAAAAACTATTAAAACAACCCCCATTGATTTTACTCGGTCATCACATCTGCCTGTGGTTAGCTTTTATAACCATCTCATATTGGAAGATTCTCAGTAACGTTTTTGCCTTTACAGAAATTAAATTTGGAGCACCAATACATTATGTTGACAACACTGACCTTAGCAATTTTAATCCCTTGTAAAAATAAAAGTCAAATTGTTGAACAGAGAAAAATAGCAAACTTGACTGTTTCCATCTGGCAAAGACTGTTTCATACAACTATTACTGGTCAATCACTGTCGCGCAACTACTTTCCTTTATGCTACTTCCTTTCAAAAGAGTGACAAATAAACCATTGATTGATACAGAAAAATTTAATGCTATTTTACATGGAAATCAGAGAACCATTTGCAAAACTTACAGCAGTTTTATGTTGACCTTGCAGTTTTAATTTCTCATGAGAATTAACAGTGTATTGTTAAACAGAAAAAGTGACAATCTTTGACTGGTTTGTTTTTACAGAGCCTTTTCTTTTTGTGAATAAAATACAGGACAATTTAACCCTTTTTTACATACAAATGCAGAAAAATCATTTACAAAATCTTACAGCACTATGTGGTTTCACTTAGAAAGTTTCCTTTTTCTACTTTTTCAAATATTGGATTGATTGTTCAAATTTTGAATACATTTTCCAACACACACAATGCAGTCATGCAGATACGGATCAACACGGATCGGAAAACGCTGTAAAAGTGAATCTACACTTGCACTAAAATAACTTAATTGCTTTTCACTGTCCCAGTTTAAAGAAAACAAAGCATCAGTGAACTCAGCAATTTTGTTAGAATCTTTTTCATCCAGTTCTTCTCGATCTTTTGAAATAATTTTCATTGCATTGCCCATTTCCTCCAAGGCAACTTTGTTCTTGTTTTCAGACATGTAGCACTTGGCTCTTCCAAATACTGCATTAAACATAATTGAATGCTTGTTTTCAGGATGTAAATAAAGTGTGTTTGAAGCCCTGTTGAAACTAATTATTGCTTGGTCCAAGTTGTAATGTTTGATGTGACAATGTCCAATTTCAACATAGATTTCTGCTGTTTTGTCTTTACCAAGTTCGCTATTATTAAGAAAGTTTAGACATTCCCTAAAGTGGATGATAGCTTCGTCACACTTTTTTAATGAGGAAAGACATCGGCCATACCAGAAATAACATTTGTATTGATGGTCCTGTGACAAAACTTTCTCATATTTGGAGCCAGGAAGATTATACCCCTGTTGAAATATTTCATCTTGAAATGTATCCAGGGCTTTTTGATAATCTTGAAGGTCAAAATAGCAACAACCAAGGTCAAACAACAAATCAACTTTTTGTTCTGGGTCAGACTCAATTTTTAAACAGTCTTTCAACAAGTTTATGACCTCCAATAGTTGTTCATCTGCTTGCGCATCCTGTCCTTGTAAAAGCAAGTAGTTTACAAACTCGTTTTTCCTTTTCAATATTTTTTTCCAGTGTTGTTTTTTTTCTTGCATCAGGTTTATTTCAGCTTTGAAATGTTTAACAGCATCACCATGTTTTTCTAGTTGCTTGTAACATTCAGCCAATATGTTGTGGTCAACAGCAGATATTTCCTTTTTATTTGGAAGATGTTTGTTACTCACTATTTGGTCGATTGTTTTTTGATAACTTTGTTTGGACTCATCATGTTGTTGAAGCTGACTTTGACATTCTGCTATTCCATACTGAATGTGACTCTCTTCCCCTATACCTATATCCTCTGTCAACATTTTTTTTCTAATAACCAGCTCATCTTCAAGATAGTTTTTGTATTCCACATCATTTATGTTCATCAAATCTGATGAAATGTCAAAAAGCAAATCAGCTAAAGTCTCATCACAGCATGTATTTTCTTTTTTTGCAACATTCAATGCTTCCTTCCTGTATTTTATTGCTTCAGTTGTTTTGCAGCACTTGGCAGCTTTACCCAAAACATCCGGAACCATCTCAGTTTTAAGTGCTGATTCATAGCACTCCAATGCCTCATTCAGTAACCCAAGTTTGTATAGACATGTGCCCTTTTCTGTTATACAGTTTTCATTAGTATCCAATTTTTCTGAAACTTGTTCACTTTTTTCAAAATGGAGCAGTGCTTGTCTGTAGCATCGCTTGTGATAGAGAATTTCACCAATAAAATAATGCCAATGACATTTTGTTGTTGGCAAGAAAAGGTTGTTTTCATTTGCTGAACAAAGCTTCTCTAGATCATCAAATTTGCATTCCTCAAGGTAATTCATTCCAACATAGAAAAAATACACTTGTTTAATGGACAATTTTTTTTTTGTCATAAATACCCTCAAAAAACTTAGATTTTTGAAGTTCATTAAAACAATTCAGAGATTTTTCATGTTGATTTAATGCAAACAAAATGACACCTTTATTCAGCAACTCTTTGGACTCATTGTCAATTTCCCCTTCTTCATCATCACCTTCATCATTATTTTCAAACAACATGCCTAGTTTTTGCAAAGCAATTTCCTGCAGATTCATGGCAGTTTGCATCATTTTGACTGTATCATCTAACCCAAGTATATCAACAATGGTGGAACCACTGGCTTGGTTTCTACTATTTTGTTCTGGCAAAATATTAGGATGCCAGTCTAGCTGGGCATTTGTTGTTGTGTAAGCTTTCAATCTTACTTCACATGCCAGTGCAAGCATATATTTGATATCATGCCTTGGGATTTGTCCTTCTAATTCCTCAGGACGTTTATCAATTGCATCAAAGGGGGAATCAGCTTCAATGTCATAAGCTCGGGTTAATGCAGTAACAAATAAACTTGTGCTTCGATAAACTGATTTTTTAAAATTGATTTTTTCCTGAACACCCAGTGCAAAACAAATGTCCCATACATCATAGGTTTCAGCATCTTCTTCTGTTTGATCATACAAATCCTTTTTGGCAGTAATAGATTTCAACGCTTTATTCACTCCATCTTGAAACTTCTCATATATTTCTTTGTCTCCAGCCACAAAACAAGTTTTTGTGAGAATATCAGCAAGGTGGTATCCATTTTTGAGATTTTCATCACTTTCAATGTACTTTAACATTTCCATCACTGGTTTAATTAATTCTGTTCTCCAAGGCTTGTGTTTTGTTGGTGGCCTTCCCAATGGAGTTTTACAAGCAAATTGAACCATTCCATCAATTGTTATTCCTTTTTTAGTACCATCATAAAAAAAACAGTCATTATTATCTGAGTCCTGATCATTGATATAAGGCAGACAAACGGTCGGAATTATTGTTTCACCAAAGTTTACAATTATCAGCTGAAATATGACAGCAACCCATCTAAAGTATTCAAGTATCTCTTCATAGTTCTGCTTCTCAATTCCATCTTCTAAAATAATTATGTTTTCAAAATCAGAGTAGGGAGTAATTTCATGTCTGGCAAGAGATCCCATTCCCACTAAAGCAAACTTGGTTCTGTTTGGAGCAACACCCATAATATGCTGTGAGATCTGCATTATTTCTTTCATTATTGCAGTATATTCAGCAAATACATATGTTTGAATTTTTCTTACCTCCACAATTTTTTCTTCCTCAAAATGCAGTTGTTTTCTTCTTGTCATATTATTAGGTTTTCGTTTTACATCTTTTAATTGATTTTCAACATTTTTTCTCATTTGAACAACTTTTTGGAATATCGGTTTTACTGTGTTAACTAAGTTCACTTCCTTTTTTTCAGCTTCAGCAAGTTCCAGGACAAAAGAACAAAGTTCCCTTAGATCTCTCCTAATTTTACCAACATTTGTAGGTTTTCTCACAATGGCCGCATTAAACAACACCGCACTTCTAATAAGTGAAATCTTTTTGTCGTATTTATCATCACATTCTTCTGCTTGTTCCATGTAAGCTTTTGCAAGTTCATGTAAAGTTCCTGCACTTTTTTGAGGGTTTCTTTCTCTTCCAAGACAGTTGCATTCATCCCTTAATTGTTTACTCAGTTTTTCAATTTTGTCATCGAGCTCAGTTTACATTTTTATCTTTTCAATTAATTAACTAATCTTAAATATATAATGTTGTTGTTTTTGCATTTAAACATTTTCATCTCAGCAGAATTTTTTAGTCGATGATTAGCCAACAAAACCATGTATCTTTCTTTTGTCAACCAAAAGGCAAAAAAACATTTAAACTCTTCCTGGAATCCTGTCCCAGTGTCACAGTCTGTTTCATTGCAGAAAAAGTTTTTTTTAACCAGCTTTAGTAATCAGGGAAAACCCAGCTTACTTATGCGATTTGACTTATGCGACTGTGAATGATATTGGTGATTGTGTGCTATGACTGCACTATACACACTTACACAGTAATATTTTAATGGTTGTACAGATATTAAAGCCCATGAACTATAAGTTGTATTGGTTAATGATTAAGGTTATCTACCCAACTGAAAGTCTGTGTTGCTGGAAAACTACAAATAAACTGGTACGAAGGCAGTACAATTCCACAGACTCAAAAATGTCATTTTAGCTTTATTTGCTTGTTCTGTTTACCTTTTTCAGCTGGTAATCTCCTTGTACTGTGTACACTAGTCTCAATATTTTAACTGCTTGTCTTTTAACCATTACACCCATGTTATAGCTTAGGATACTTTATTAATACATAGTCTTTTGTGTTTCAGAACTTCACCAATAAAAATACAGACATGTAAATGCAAGATGCTATAGTTGCACACTGTAAACAACACCTGGATTGCATGAAGGCTTTGCAAGCTTGTTAGTCCCTATGCTGTTCGAAGTGGATCTTTTGAATGCTGCTCGCTCAAGAGAGGCTGCAATAGAGTTTATTATACGCATGAGCAAGTTTAACATGGTCCACCAACTATAGTGGGATGAAATTAATTGAACATCAGCTGGAAAAGTTTGGTAAAATAAGCTTTTGTCTGTTTTCTTTGCAGTTAATCTTGTTTTGCGCTGTTAAAAAAAGTAAAACTTATTTAAACTGCTTTGTTTTAATAAACAAAATTGTGCAAACAACACCACAAAATGATAATATTACAATTTGAATTTAAAATAAAATGATCCCCAATACCTAATAAGTTTGTTAAACGTTGAATTTTTCTGTAGTATTTATCTACTTAGTGTTTACAGAGGCTTGGATGGGTATAAAGTCGTGTTGAAGCAATTTAGTACAATTTTACAGCTATTAGGTTTTTATATTCATGAATTTGTGTGATATTACTGTTTTCTTTAAATGACTTACCTACTTCACTGGAAAAAAAATTTCTCAATTAAAACTGCAAAACGCTAAATAAGGTATTATTTTCAGCCGGTTTATCTATAGATTTTCTGTGTGATTAGTTGTTATTGTTCTTTTATATACGGTAACTTTTTGCACTTTTCAGGCCTTAGAGGTTGAAAAGGAAACCTGAAAAGGCTGTGGAGAAAAAAAATCCGCCTTTCGAAGAGAAACAACCCAAAAGAATAAAATAACTGTTTGTCACTGTCTTAGTTTGAATCAGCACTGCAGATTTATTCTTGCCTTGTGGTTATGGCATAAACATTGTATATAGTCTGGAACTTTATATGTTGCCGTGTGTCTTCGTCGTTGCAGGGGGTATAATGATTAAAGTGTTGTTTTACCAACGTTACGACTGAGCTATGCTGAAACGACATTTGCGCTGTGATTTTTTTCGTTGTTTTTGTTATGTGTCTTTTATTGTATTAGTCAGTTCGTTTCGAGAGAGTTCTAGATTATGTTCATTTAAAATAGTTTACGTCTTACAACTTAGCGTTGGACCAAATGGCATTTGTCATATTATTTTCGACTTGGTGTGAGTGCTCTTTTTTTCTCGCAAGGTTTGTTTCGGTATTCTTGTGTGGAATCCCGCCCTCTGTCCTAACCCGGGTCGTTGGCTTTTTTGGGGGCGCCATTGACTTGCCCAACCAACGTTTATCCCAATCATGTTTTACCTACAGGTATACAGGGGGGCAAACCAGCTTCCTGGCGAGCTCCTGTAACGTAACGCCTTGTAAAAGTAGCTGCAGCGTGTTCAGTCATGATCCACCAATTGTACCCTCAACTTTGTTGCGCGTCGCATATATTTCTGGCTTGGCTGCCGTTTTTATACAACTATGACGCAAGGACAATGCTATGTTTTCCTTTTTCAAGCGAAATAAACCTTACTTAATTTAAATTCTCGTTCGAATAAATGTCATATGTCTTAATGCAATCAAACAACTTTATAATGTAAAGTCTTTACCAAGCAAAAATAGACGGGGCTGTATTATTTAAAGATGGATAATTAAACGGGCATGTTAATAATTTTCAGCCGTAACTTCTATGCATCAACTATAGTAAAACAAAGTAATTGCAATTTTGTGTGGACTCAGCATGACCTGTGCAATTTTGTCCACCGTGAAGTGCAACCTGGGTGATTTCCCTTGTACGCGACTGTCTTCCTCCTCCACGAATTTCAGAGCAAACTCCAAAATCTCCCCATTCTTCCCACGAGCAGTTGACCGGATAAGGATCTGTGTTGCAAGATTGTGAAGAAGATAGAGAACCAGGACACAGAATTCCTCCAAACTGAGCTGGTATAGCAACAACCCTAGATCTGCCATGAGTTCCGCCACCACAAGTGACAGGACAACCATTGAACTTCTCCAAGGTCCCCACACACAATTGAATGGACAAGGATGTGTATTGCAACGCTGAGAAGACGATGAAGGTCCAGAACAAGCTGTTCCTCCGCAAGATCCGGATCTGGCTTGAGAGCGGGATCGAATCTTTGTTCCTCCTCCGCACCGACTTGTAAAGTTTCCCCAATTCTCCCATTCGCCCCAGACACAGTGAACTATATCAGAGAATATAACAAACAACAAAGTTAGTTTCAATACCTGATAACTTAAACAAAACCTATAATAAAGGATTTTTTAGTATTTTTAGAAGACAGAAACACACTTATACAAGCACCTAGAATCTATCATTAAACACTCAACATGAGTTACGAAACACTAAAGTATTTATATACGTACAACAAGAAGGTTATCACGCAACAAAGGAACCAACTAACCTGAACAGCATTGCGGCGTTGCATCGTCTTGGCGAAGACACAGAACAACAACGGCATTTGTCTTTATGTCGACTCATTCGTGCGGTCTGTGTCCCTCCGCCGCACGATACTGAACGACTGCTCCAGGTCAAAGAGCGCTTGCGCGAGTCGCAACGGTTTTTCTTGTCCCTGTGTTCGCCGTCACCATGACGACCATCAACTCCATGCCTATGGTCACAACCATACCTGTCATCGTCGTTACCATGACTGTCATCGTCGTTACCATGACCGTCATCGTCGTTACCATGACCGTCATCGTCGTTACCATGCCTACCGCCGTTTCTATGGCCGCCGTCTTGCCTACGTTGTCTTCTGCTTCGTCCACGTCGACCTCTTCGCCTGCAAATCAACGGGGTAATGTTAGAACTTAAGCGATCGTTGCAAGGCTTGGTTCTGATACAATCATACTTAAAGCATTCTCCACTGCATTGTGAATCTCTTTTAGCGAGATGAACACGTTAATAGGCTTTTGAAACCAAAACACAATATTAACCAACAAGATGTGTGACTAAGTTTCATATGAAAAGCTTGACTAATTAAATAAAAAGTAAAATAGTTATCGAATCAGGAGTTTACATAAACATAAATTCATAACTGGGATCAGCCTGAAGCGTCTATGCAGACCAACGATCACGACACACTCATTTATAAATCAAAGTACGCCAGGCGGTATCACGCTGTGATCTCGTTTAGCGATTAACGGCAAAATATACACTGGAATCGGGAACAGACGATGCCAACATAGGAGAAATATAATTTATTTTTATGGTTAGCGATCATTTTTGTCTGCAATTAATGCCAAAAGATTTTACAGGTCGTAATTTACAAACAGCAATAGTTTATCCAAAAAAAGTTTGTCCAGAGGAACACTATATACGGATTTGTTCATAAGTTTAATGGTGAAAATAACGGCCCAAATAGACGTAAAAAGCGACATGCTTTATTTGTCAAACGTTTCGGCAAATGCTCAGACGCACACTCGCAGGTGGCTTACACCTGCGACGCTTGTTTCGCACCTTTTTATCATTCCTTTATGCGACTAAAGTGTATATAAATGGGTGCAATTGATGTGGCTTTCATTTCACTGATGATGGCATGAGCATTTGCCGAAACGTTTGAACAATAAAGCATGTCGCTTTTTACGTCTATTTGGGCCGTTATTTTCACCATTAAAGTTTGTCCAGAAATTTAAAAGTGCCAAATTGGCAAATAGGTCATTATTGTCAGTAAACTAGGATTAACCGCAACAAAAGTGGACATCAATATATAACTCAGCCTCAGCTTGCAAAGTCCCAAACAGCGCAAAGACTAACAAACAAATACAAATCAGTCGTAGTAAAAACATATTGCTGTTTGCTAGATTGCAAATGCCTTCCAGCAAAGCTATGCGGCTTTTGAACTAAATATTGATCTGTATGATATGATAAATGATCATAGCAAACTTTGACTTCCTATTCCTGAAAACCTTGCAACATGTTTTGACGTGTGCAATAAAATGTTGGTTATGAGAACATAGCAAAGTATTTACAAATTCCGAATAGCTCAGTAATCAGAAACCGACCCCTTTGAGGATATTTTTTATTCTGCTTTCTTATAATGTAGGCCTACATACCTTTTTTCCTTCGATGTAGTATGTGAACCAAAATTAGATTATTTCCGAATTGCTCCGACTTGTTTTTAGTTCAGGCAATCGAAACTATTTAACATTTCCACTGGCGCTATTTAACATTTTCCACAATCAACGCAGAGTTTTGTTTGGATTTTGATTGGTCCGCGTTAGGCTTTCGGCAATACCTTTGGCATTCGTAGTTTGCCTGAATGTGGACCACGCCCCCGACCCACCCCATTCGCGGGTTGTGATTGGTTGCATTTTAAGAAAAAAGAAAACACTCCGCTCTGCGCCTAAGTTTGAGTCTTATTCCTGCTTGGCAGCTGTAGTGGAAAGATGCAAGAAAGAAGCAGGTATTGGTTGTTCTTGTTGTAGCTAACTGTAATTCGGTGTCAGTACAGACGTTAACTGCATGGCTTAAATATGGATTTGGATAGTGTTGTTTTGGTTGAAATTCACCGCAGTGCAAACGGATTATGCTTTTCAGGCTTCATCTACACAGCGCCACTATTTGGCGACTCATATGAAAACAAAGTCTCCAAGCAGCAACTTGGTTTTTACCAAGTAATTCACGATTCCGCATTCGGTTTGTGTAGTTTGGTTGACAAGAATGCAAAAAAAACTCGGCAATGCAATGAGATTTGTTTTACAGAATTCATCTGCGGTTCTTCTTTTTGACGATTGCATTAGATAAAAAAACCAAGTTTCAACTCAAGCAATTACTTAGTAAGTGGAAATTCAATTCTACTTTTTTTTTTACTTTTGCGAAACCCCATGTCATGTATACGAATAAGATTTAGGCAAATTTCGAGCATATGTAGGAGGCCATGCATATGCATATGGTACACAGAATATTTTGACAGAAAATACCAAAAACAGATATTTTGCATTTAATTTTTAAAACGTTATGGGGTATCGGTAGGAGACTAGGAGGCCATAGGCGTATCGAACACATTTAAAACAACTACTTGGAATGTGGTGATTTAATTCCCTACGATTATCGTCGAGGTAGATCTTTTGCGATATCGACGTTAAATTTTAGACAAATTCGAGCAAAGACAGGTAGCCAAAGGCGAATGGAACTCATTCCAATTTAAAATATTTTGACAGAAAAATTAATTTATTTAATTTCGCAGCACGATAACCTATGTAAGGCTATTCTAGTTTCAATTTCATTTTAAACCTGTTGGGGGATCGGTAGCAGGCTATAGACGTCTAGAATTCATTTGAAACTAGAATATTCCTGCACAAACCTATCAACAACTGAATATTTGTTCGTATTTTTACCATTTTGGCACCGCACTCAATTCCAGTTTCAATTTTATTTTTTCGATAGCAATCTAAACGTATTGGGGGGTCGGTAGGAGACCATAGACGTCTATAATCAATATTAAACTATAATATTCCGACACAAACCCTTCGTAAATTGAATATTTCTTCGAAATTTTAATATTTTCGCACTGAAAACAGTTGCAAGGCTATAGCCGTTCCGTCCATTGGGGGGTCGGTAGGACCCTATAGACCCCTGGAATCCATTCAAAACTAAAATATTCCGTCAGAAACCGTTTAGAAATTGAACTTTCCTCCAGTTCTACAATTCCGCACGCCTAAAAACCGCTGCAAGGATATAGTCTTTCCGTCGATTTATCATTTCGAATTGTGATATCAGTTTTACGATGTCAATTTAAAACCAATTGGGGTCGGTAGGACACTATAGACGCCTGGTATCTATTCAAAACTAGAATATTCCGTCAGAAACCGTTAAGAAATTGAGCTTTCCTTTATTTTTACAATTTCGCACGCCTAAAAACAGTTGCAAGGCTATAGCCTTTCCGTCGATTTATCAATTCGAGTTTAAATATCATTTTTTCGATTGCAGTTTAAACCCATTTTGGTAGTCGACAGGACACTATAGATGCCTGGCATCCATTGAAAACTAGAATATTTCGGCAGAAACCGTTTAGAAAGTGAACTTTCCTCTAATTTTACAATTTCGCACGCCTAAAAACCGTTGCAAGGCTAAAGTCTTTCCGTCGATTTGTCAATTCGAGTTTAAATATCATTTTTTCGATTGCAGTTCAAACCCGTTGGGGGGTCGGTGGGACACACTAGACGCATGGAATCCATTCACAACTAGAATATTCCGTCAGAAACCGTTTAGAAATTGAACTTTCCTCCAATTTTACAATTTCGCACGCCAAAAACCGTTACAAGGCTATAGTCTTTCCTTCGATGTATCAATTTCAGTTTAAATATCAATTTCTCGATTGCAGTTTAAACCCATTTTGGAGTCGATAGGACACTATAGACGCCTGGAATCCTCTCAAAACTAGAATATTCCGTCAGAAACCGTTTATAAATTGAACTTTCCTCCAGTTTTACAATTTCGCACGCCTAAAAACCGTTGCAAGGCTATAGTATTTCCGTCTATTTATCATTTCGAATTGTGATATCAATTCGAGTTAAGATGAACATCAATTCATAACTGGGATCAGCCCTGAAGCGTCTATGCAGACCAGCGATCACGGCACACTCATATATAAATCACAGTACGCCAGGCCCATTGAAGGCGCTATACCGAATCAGCCGGTCACCAAGCATTCACCACCATATGGCAAGGCGTAGGCTAGAAAAATCTAGCCTGCGGTGGGATTCGAACCCACGACAGGAGTCTTTCCGTCGATTGATCAATTCGAATTTAAATATCAATTTTGTGATTGCAGTTTAAACCCATTTTGGTAGTCGATAAGACACTATAGACGCATGGAATGGATTCAAAACTAGAATATTCCGTCAGAAGCCGTTTAGAAATTGAACTTTCCTCAAATTTTACGATTCCGCACGCATCAAAAACCGTTGCAAGGCTATAGCCTTTCCGTCGATTTATCAATTGGAGTTTAAATATCAATTTCTCGATTGCAGTTTAAACCCATTTTAGAGTCGATTGGTCACTATAGATGCCTGGAATCCATTCAAAACAAGAATATTTTGTCAAAAACCCTTCAAAAATTGAACTTTCCTCCAATTTTACGCCTAAAAACCGCTGCAAGGTTATAGCCTTTCCGTCGATTTATCAATTCGAGTTTAAATATCAATTTTGTGATTGCAGTGTAAACCCACTTTAGAGTCGATAAGACTCTACAGATGCCTGGAATCCATTCAAAACTAGAATATTCCGTCAGAAACCGTTTAGAAATTGAACTTTCCTCAAATTTTACGATTTCGCACGCACAAAACCGTTGCAAGGCTATAGCCTTTCCGTCGATCTATCAATTTGAGTTTAAATATCAATTTTGTGAATGCAGTTTAAACCCATTTAGGAGTCGATAGGACACTATAGATGCCTGGCATCCATTGAAAACTAGAATATTTCGTCAGAAACCGTTTAGAAAGTGAACTTTCCTCTAATTTTACAATTTCGCACGCCTAAAAACCGTTGCAAGGCTAAAGTCTTTCCGTCGATTTGTCAGTTCGAGTTTAAATATCATTTTTTCGATTGCAGTTCAAACCCGTTGGGGGGTCGGTGGGACACACTGGACGCATGGAATCCATTCACAACTAGAATATTCCGTCAGAAAGCGATCGGAAATTGAACTTGTCTTCAATTTTACAATTTCGCACGCCTAAAAAATGGTTAGTCTTTTTGTCGATTTATCAATTCGAGTTTCAATATCAATTTTGTGATTGCAGTTTAAACCCATTTTGGAGTCGATAAGACACTATAGACGCCTGGATTCCTCTCAAAACTAGAATATTACGTCAGAAACCGATCGGAAATTGAACTTTCCTCCAATTTTACAATTTCGCACGCCTAAAAACCGTTGCAAGGCTATCCGTTGATCTATCAATTCGAGTTTAAATATCATTTTTTCGATTGCTGTTTAAACCCGTTGGGGGGTCGCTGGCACACGCTAGACACATGGAATATATTCAAAACCAGAATATTCCGTCAGAAACCGTTTAGAAATTGAACTTTCCTCAAATTTTACAATATCGCACGCCTAAAATCCGTTGCAAGGCTATAGCCTTTCCGTCGATTTATCAGTTGGAGTTTAAATATCAATTTCTCGATTGCAGTTTAAACCCATTTTGGATTCGATTGGACACTATAGACGCCTGGCTTCCATTTGCAACTAGAATATTTTGTCAGAAACCGATCGGAAGTTGAACTTTCCTCCAATTTTACAATTTCGCACGCCTAAAAACCTCTGCAAGGCTATAGTCTTTCCGTCGATCTATCAATTGGAGTTTAAATATCAATTTTGTGATTGCAGTTTAAACCCATTTTGGAGTCGATAAGACACTATAGACGCCTGGAATCCTCTCAAAACTAGAATATTCCGTCAGAAACCGATCGGAAATTGAGCTTTCCTTTAATTTTACAATTTCGCACGCCCAAAAACCGTTGCAAGGCTATAGCTATTCCGTCGATTTATCAATTGGAGTTTAAATATCAATTTCTCGATTGCAGTTTAAACAAAATTTTGGAGTCGATAGGACACTATAGACGCCTGGAATCCATTCAAAACTAGAATATTCCGTCAGAAACCGTTTAGAAATTGAACTTTCCTCAAATTTTACGATTTCGCACGCCTAAAAACCGTTGCAAGGCTATAGCCTTTCCGTCGATCTATCAATTCGAGTTTAAATATCAATTTTGCGATTGCAGTGTAAACCCATTTTGGAGTCGATAGGACACTATAGACGCCTGGAATCCATTCAAAACTAGAATATTCCTTCGGAAACCGTTTATAAATTGAAATTTCCTCCAATTTTACAATTTCGCATGCCTAAAAACCGCGGCAAGGCTGTAGCCTTTCCGTCGATCTATCAATTCGAGTTTAAATATCAATTTCTCGATTGCAGTTTAAACCCATTTTGGTAGTCGATAGGACACTATAGACGCATGGAATCCATTCACAACTAGAATATTTTGTCAGAAACCGATCGGAAGTTGAACTTTCCTCTAATTTTACAATTTCGCACGCCTAACAACCGTTGCAAGGCTAAAGTCTTTCCGTCGATTTATCAATTCGAGTTAAATATCAATTTTGTGATTGCAGTTTAAACCCATTTTGGAGTCGATAAGACACTATAGACGCCTGGAATCCTCTCAAAACTAGAATATTCCGTCAGAAACCGATCGGAAATTGAGCTTTCCTTTAATTTTACAATTTCGCTCGCCTAAAAACCGTTGCAAGGCTAAAGTCTTTCCCTCGATTTGTCAATACTCGTTTAAATATCATTTTTTCGATTGCAGTTCAAACCCGTTGGGGGGTCGGTGGGACACACTAGACGCATGGAATCGATTCACAACTAGAATATTCCGTCAGAAAGCGATCGGAAATTGAACTTGTCTCCAATTTTACAATTTCGCACGCCTAAAAAATGGTTAGTCTTTTTGTCGATTTATCAATTCGAGTTTCAATATCAATTTTGTGATTGCAGTTTAAACCCATTTTGGAGTCGATAAGACACTATAGACGCCTGGATTCTTCTCAAAACTAGAATATTTTTTCAGAAACCGATCGGAAATTGAACTTTCCTCCAATGTTGCAATTTCGCACGCCTAAAAACCGTTGCAAGGCTATCCGTTGATCTATCAATTCGAGTTTAAATATCATTTTTTCGATTGCTGTTTAAACCCGTTGGGGGGTCGCTGGCACACGCTAGACACATGGAATATATTCAAAACTAGAATATTCCGTCAGAAACCGTTTAGAAATTGAACTTTCCTCCAATTTTACAATATCGCACGCCTAAAATCCGTTGCAAGGCTATAGCCTTTCCGTCGATTTATCAGTTGGAGTTTAAATATCAATTTCTCGATTGCAGTTTAAACAAAATTTTGGAGTCGATAGGACACTATAGACGCCTGAAATGCATTCAAAACGAGAATATTCCGTCAGAAGCCGTTTAGAAATTGAACTTTCCTCTAATTTTACGATTCCGCACGCATCAAAAACCGTGATTTATCAATTGGAGTTTAAATATCAATTTCTCGATTGCAGTTTAAACCCATTTTAGAGTCGATTGGTCACTATAGATGCCTGGAATCCATTCAAAACTAGAATATTTTGTCAAAAACCCTTCAAAAATTGAACTTTCCTCCAATTTTACGCCTAAAAACCCCTGCAAGGCTGTAGCCTTTCCGTCGATTTATCAATTCGAGTTTCAATATCAATTTTGTGATTGCAGTTTAAATCCACTTTAGAGTCGATAGGACACTATAGATGACTGGAATACATTCAAAACTAGAATATTTCGTCAGAAATCGTTTAGAAATTGAACTTTCCTTTAGTTTTACAATTTAGCACTCCGAAAAACCGTTGCTAGGTTATAGCCTTTCCGTCGATTTATCAATTAGAGTTTAAATATCAATTTCTCGATTGCAGTTTAAACCCATTTTGGATTCGATTGGACACTATAGACGCCTGGCTTCCATTTACAACTAGAATATTTTGTCAGAAACCGATCGGAAGTTGAACTTTCCTCCAATTTTACAATTTCGCACGCCTAAAAACCTCTGCAAGGCTATAGTCTTTCCGTCGATCTATCAATTTGAGTTTAAATATCAATTTTGTGATTGCAGTTTAAACCCATTTTGGAGTCGATAAGACACTATAGATGCCTGGAATACACTCAAAACTAGAATATTCCGTCAGAAACCGTTTAGAAATTGAACTTTCCTCAAATTTTACGATTTCGCACGCACAAAACCGTTGCAAGGCTATAGCCTTTCCGTCGATCTATCAATTTGAGTTTAAATATCAATTTTGTGAATGCAGTTTAAACCCATTTAGGAGTCGATAGGACACTATAGATGCCTGGCATCCATTGAAAACTAGAATATTTCGTCAGAAACCGTTTAGAAAGTGAACTTTCCTCTAATTTTACAATTTCGCACGCCTAAAAACCGTTGCAAGGCTAAAGTCTTTCGGTCGATTTGTCAATTCGAGTTTAAATATCATTTTTTCGATTGCAGTTCAAACCCGTTGGGGGGTCGGTGGGACACACTGGACGCATGGAATCCATTCACAACTAGAATATTCCGTCAGAAAGCGATCGGAAATTGAACTTGTCTTCAATTTTACAATTTCGCACGCCTAAAAAATGGTTAGTCTTTTTGTCGATTTATCAATTCGAGTTTCAATATCAATTTTGTGATTGCAGTTTAAACCCATTTTGGTGTCGATAAGACACTATAGACGCCTGGATTCCTCTCAAAACTAGAATATTACGTCAGAAACCGATCGGAAATTGAACTTTCCTCCAATTTTACAATTTCGCACGCCTAAAAACCGTTGCAAGGCTATCCGTTGATCTATCAATTCGAGATTAAATATCATTTTTTAGATTGCTGTTTAAACCCGTTGGGGGGTCGCTGGCACACGCTAGACACATGGAATATATTCAAAACCAGAATATTCCGTCAGAAACCGTTTAGAAATTGAAATTTCCTCCAATTTTACAATATCGCACGCCTAAAATCCGTTGCAAGGCTATAGCCTTTCCGTCGATTTATCAGTTGGAGTTTAAATATCAATTTCTCGATTGCAGTTTAAACCCATTTTGGATTCGATTGGACACTATAGACGCCTGGCTTCCATTTACAACTAGAATATTTTGTCAGAAACCGATCGGAAGTTGAACTTGTCTCCAATTTTACAATTTCGCACGCCTAAAAAATGGTTAGTCTTTTTGTCGATTTATCAATTCGAGTTTCAATATCAATTTTGTGATTGCAGTTTAAACCCATTTTGGAGTCGATAAGACACTATAGACGCCTGGATTCCTCTCAAAACTAGAATATTTTGTCAGAAACCGATCGGAAGTTGAACTTTCCTCCAATTTTACAATTTCGCACACCCAAAAACCTCTGCAAGGCTATAGTCTTTCCGTCGATCTATCAATTGGAGTTTAAATATCAATTTTGTGATTGCAGTTTAAACCCATTTTGGAGTCGATAAGACACTATAGACGCCTGGAATCCTCTCAAAACTAGAATATTCCGTCAGAAAGCGATCGGAAATTGAGCTTTCCTCCAATTTTACAATTTCGCACGCCCAAAAACCGTTGCAAGGCTATAGCTATTCCGTCGATTTATCAATTCGAGTTTAAATATCAATTTCTCGATTGCAGTTTAAACAAAATTTTGGAGTCGATAGGACACTATAGACGCCTGGAATCCATTCAAAACTAGAATATTCCGTCAGAAACCGTTTAGAAATTGAACTTTCCTCAAATTTTATGATTTCGCACGCCTAAAAACCGTTGCAAGGCTATAGCCTTTCCGTCGATCTATCAATTCGAGTTTAAATATCAATTTTGCGATTGCAGTGTAAACCCATTTTGGAGTCGATAGGACACTATAGACGCCTGGAATCCATTCAAAACTAGAATATTCCTTCAGAAACCGTTTATAAATTGAAATTTCCTCCAATTTTACAATTTCGCATGCCTAAAAACCGCGGCAAGGCTGTAGCCTTTCCGTCGATCTATCAATTCGAGTTTAAATATCAATTTCTCGATTGCAGTTTAAACCCATTTTGGTAGTCGATAGGACACTATAGACGCATGGAATCCATTCACAACTAGAATATTTTGTCAGAAACCGATCGGAAGTTGAACTTTCCTCTAATTTTACAATTTCGCACGCCTAACAACCGTTGCAAGGCTAAAGTCTTTCCGTCGATTTGTCAATACTCGTTTAAATATCATTTTTTCGATTGCAGTTCAAACCCGTTGGGGGGTCGGTGGGACACACTAGACGCATGGAATCGATTCACAACTAGAATATTCCGTCAGAAAGCGATCGGAAATTGAACTTGTCTCCAATTTTACAATTTCGCACGCCTAAAAAATGGTTAGTCTTTTTGTCGATTTATCAATTCGAGTTTCAATATCAATTTTGTGATTGCAGTTTAAACCCATTTTGGAGTCGATAAGACACTATAGACGCCTGGATTCCTCTCAAAACTAGAATATTTTGTCAGAAACCGATCGGAAATTGAACTTTCCTCCAATTTTGCAATTTCGCACGCCTAAAAACCGTTGCAAGGCTATCCGTTGATCTATCAATTCGAGTTTAAATATCATTTTTTCGATTGCTGTTTAAACCCGTTGGGGGGTCGCTGGCACACGCTAGACGCATGGAATATATTCAAAACTAGAATATTCCGTCAGAAACCGTTTAGAAATTGAACTTTCCTCCAATTTTACAATATCGCACGCCTAAAATCCGTTGCAAGGCTATAGCCTTTCCGTCGTTTTATCAGTTGGAGTTTAAATATCAATTTCTCGATTGCAGTTTAAACAAAATTTTGGAGTCGATAGGACACTATAGACGCCTGAAATGCATTCAAAACGAGAATATTCCGTCAGAAGCCGTTTAGAAATTGAACTTTCCTCTAATTTTACGATTCCGCACGCATCAAAAACCGTGATTTATCAATTGGAGTTTAAATATCAATTTCTCGATTGCAGTTTAAACCCATTTTAGAGTCGATTGGTCACTATAGATGCCTGGAATCCATTCAAAACTAGAATATTTTGTCAAAAACCCTTCAAAAATTGAACTTTCCTCCAATTTTACGCCTAAAAACCGCTGCAAGGCTACAGCCTTTCCGTCGATTTATCAATTCGAGTTTCAATATCAATTTTGTGATTGCAGTTTAAATCCGCTTTAGAGTCGATAGGACACTATAGATGACTGGAATACATTCAAAACTAGAATATTTCGTCAGAAATCGTTTAGAAATTGAACTTTCCTTTAGTTTTACAATTTAGCACTCCTAAAAACCGTTGCTAGGTTATAGCCTTTCCGTCGATTTATCAATTAGAGTTTAAATATCAATTTCTCGATTGCAGTTCAAACCCATTTTGGATTCGATTGGACACTATAGACGCCTGGCTTCCATTTACAACTAGAATATTTTGTCAGAAACCGATCGGAAGTTGAACTTACCTCCAATTTTACAATTTCGCACGCCTAAAAACCGTTGCAAGGCTATAGCTATTCCGTCGATTTATCAATTGGAGTTTAAATATCAATTTCTCGATTGCAGTTTAAACAAAATTTTGGAGTCGATAGGACACTACAGACGCCTGGAATCCATTCAAAACTAGAATATTCCGTCAGAAACCGTTTAGAAATTGAACTTTCCTCAATTTTTACGATTTCGCACGCCTAAAAACCGTTGCAAGGCTATAGTCTTTCCGTCGATCTATCAATTTGAGTTTAAATATCAATTTTGTGATTGCAGTTTAAACCCATTTTGGAGTCGATAAGACACTATAGACGCCTGGAATCCTCTCAAAACTAGAATATTCCGTCAGAAACCGATCGGAAATTGAGCTTTCCTTTAATTTTACAATTTCGCACGCCCAAAAACCGTTGCAAGGCTATAGCTATTCCGTCGATTTATCAATTGGAGTTTAAATATCAATTTCTCGATTGCAGTTTAAACAAAATTTTGGAGTCGATAGGACACTATAGACGCCTGGAATCCATTCAAAACTAGAATATTCCGTCAGAAACCGTTTAGAAATTGAACTTTCCTCAAATTTTACGATTTCGCACGCCTAAAAACCGTTGCAAGGCTATAGTCTTTCCGTCGATCTATCAATTTGAGTTTCAATATCAATTTTGTGATTGCAGTTTAAACCCATTTTGGAGTCGATAAGACACTATAGACGCCTGGAATCCTCTCAAAACTAGAATATTCCGTCAGAAACCGATCGGAAATTGAGCTTTCCTTTAATTTTACAATTTCGCACGCCCAAAAACCGTTGCAAGGCTATAGCTATTCCGTCGATTTATCAATTGGAGTTTAAATATCAATTTATCGATTGCAGTTTAAACAAAATTTTGGAGTCGATAGGACACTATAGACGCCTGGAATCCATTCAAAACTAGAATATTCCGTCAGAAACCGTTTAGAAATTGAACTTTCCTCAAATTTTACGATTTCGCACGCCTAAAAACCGTTGCAAGGCTATAGCCTTTCCGTCGATCTATCAATTCGAGTTTAAATATCAATTTTGCGATTGCAGTGTAAACCCATTTTGGAGTCGATAGGACACTATAGACGCCTGGAATCCATTCAAAACTAGAATATTCCTTCAGAAACCGTTTATAAATTGAAATTTCCTCCAATTTTACAATTTCGCATGCCTAAAAACCGCGGCAAGGCTGTAGCCTTTCCGTCGATCTATCAATTCGAGTTTAAATATCAATTTCTCGATTGCAGTTTAAACCCATTTTGGTAGTCGATAGGACACTATAGACGCATGGAATCCATTCACAACTAGAATATTTTGTCAGAAACCGATCGGAAGTTGAACTTTCCTCTAATTTTACAATTTCGCACGCCTAACAACCGTTGCAAGGCTAAAGTCTTTCCGTCGATTTGTCAATACTCGTTTAAATATCATTTTTTCGATTGCAGTTCAAACCTGTTGGGAGGTCGGTGGGACACACTAGACGCATGGAATCCATTCACAACTAGAATATTCCGTCAGAAAGCGATCGGAAATTGAACTTGTCTCCAATTTTACAATTTCGCACGCCTAAAAAATGGTTAGTCTTTTTGTCGATTTATCAATTCGAGTTTCAATATCAATTTTGTGATTGCAGTTTAAACCCATTTTGGAGTCGATAAGACACTATAGACGCCTGGATTCCTCTCAAAACTAGAATATTTTGTCAGAAACCGATCGGAAATTGAACTTTCCTCCAATTTTGCAATTTCGCACGCCTAAAAACCGTTGCAAGGCTATCCGTTGATCTATCAATTCGAGTTTAAATATCATTTTTTCGATTGCTGTTTAAACCCGTTGGGGGGTCGCTGGCACACGCTAGACACATGGAATATATTCAAAACTAGAATATTCCGTCAGAAACCGTTTAGAAATTGAACTTTCCTCCAATTTTACAATATCGCACGCCTAAAATCCGTTGCAAGGCTATAGCCTTTCCGTCGATTTATCAGTTGGAGTTTAAATATCAATTTCTCGATTGCAGTTTAAACAAAATTTTGGAGTCGATAGGACACTATAGACGCCTGAAATGCATTCAAAACGAGAATATTCCGTCAGAAGCCGTTTAGAAATTGAAACTTCCTCTAATTTTACGATTCCGCACGCATCAAAAACCGTGATTTATCAATTGGAGTTTAAATATCAATTTCTCGATTGCAGTTTAAACCCATTTTAGAGTCGATTGGTCACTATAGATGCCTGGAATCCATTCAAAACTAGAATATTTTGTCAAAAACCCTTCAAAAATTGAACTTTCCTACAATTTTACAATTTCGCTCGCCTAAAAACCGTTGCAAGTATATAGCCTTTCCGTCGATCTATCAATTCGAGTTTAAATATCAATTTCTCGATTGCAGTTTAAACCCATTTTGGTAGTCGATAGGACACTATAGACGCATGGAATCCATTCACAACTAGAATATTTTGTCAGAAACCGATCGGAAGTTGAACTTTCCTCTAATTTTACAATTTCGCACGCCTAACAACCGTTGCAAGGCTAAAGTCTTTCCCTCGATTTGTCAATACTCGTTTAAATATCATTTTTTCGATTGCAGTTCAAACCCGTTGGGGGGTCGGTGGGACACACTAGACGCATGGAATCCATTCACAACTAGAATATTCCGTCAGAAAGCGATCGGAAATTGAACTTGTCTCCAATTTTACAATTTCGCACGCCTAAAAAATGGTTAGTCTTTTTGTCGATTTATCAATTCGAGTTTCAATATCAATTTTGTGATTGCAGTTTAAACCCATTTTGGAGTCGATAAGACACTATAGACGCCTGGATTCTTCTCAAAACTAGAATATTTTGTCAGAAACCGATCGGAAATTGAGCTTTCCTCCAATTTTACAATTTCGCACGCCCAAAAACCGTTGCAAGGCTATAGCTATTCCGTCGATTTATCAATTCGAGTTTAAATATCAATTTCTCGATTGCAGTTTAAACAAAATTTTGGAGTCGATAGGACACTACAGACGCCTGGAATCCATTCAAAACTAGAATATTCCGTCAGAAACCGTTTAGAAATTGAACTTTCCTCAAATTTTACGATTTCGCACGCCTAAAAACCGTTGCAAGGCTATAGCCTTTCCGTCGATCTATCAATTCGAGTTTAAATATCAATTTTGCGATTGCAGTGTAAACCCATTTTGGAGTCGATAGGACACTATAGACGCCTGGAATCCATTCAAAACTAGAATATTCCTTCAGAAACCGTTTATAAATTGAAATTTCCTCCAATTTTACAATTTCGCATGCCTAAAAACCGCGGCAAGGCTGTAGCCTTTCCGTCGATCTATCAATTCGAGTTTAAATATCAATTTCTCGATTGCAGTTTAAACCCATTTTGGTAGTCGATAGGACACTATAGACGCATGGAATCCATTCACAACTAGAATATTTTGTCAGAAACCGATCGGAAGTTGAACTTTCCTCTAATTTTACAATTTCGCACGCCTAACAACCGTTGCAAGGCTAAAGTCTTTCCGTCGATTTGTCAATACTCGTTTAAATATCATTTTTTCGATTGCAGTTCAAACCCGTTGGGGGGGTCGGTGGGACACACTAGACGCATGGAATCGATTCACAACTAGAATATTCCGTCAGAAAGCGATCGGAAATTGAACTTGTCTCCAATTTTACAATTTCGCACGCCTAAAAAATGGTTAGTCTTTTTGTCGATTTATCAATTCGAGTTTCAATATCAATTTTGTGATTGCAGTTTAAACCCATTTTGGAGTCGATAAGACACTATAGACGCCTGGATTCCTCTCAAAACTAGAATATTTTGTCAGAAACCGATCGGAAGTTGAACTTTCCTCCAATTTTACAATTTCGCACGCCTAAAAACCTCTGCAAGGCTATAGTCTTTCCGTCGATCTATCAATTGGAGTTTAAATATCAATTTTGTGATTGCAGTTTAAACCCATTTTGGAGTCGATAAGACACTATAGACGCCTGGAATCCTCTCAAAACTAGAATATTCCGTCAGAAACCGATCGGAAATTGAGCTTTCCTCCAATTTTACAATTTCGCACGCCCAAAAACCGTTGCAAGGCTATAGCTATTCCGTCGATTTATCAATTCGAGTTTAAATATCAATTTCTCGATTGCAGTTTAAACAAAATTTTGGAGTCGATAGGACACTATAGACGCCTGGAATCCATTCAAAACTAGAATATTCCGTCAGAAACCGTTTAGAAATTGAACTTTCCTCAAATTTTACGATTTCGCACGCCTAAAAACCGTTGCAAGGCTATAGCCTTTCCGTCGATCTATCAATTCGAGTTTAAATATCAATTTTGCGATTGCAGTGTAAACCCATTTTGGAGTCGATAGGACACTATAGACGCCTGGAATCCATTCAAAACTAGAATATTCCTTCAGAAACCGTTTATAAATTGAAATTTCCTCCAATTTTACAATTTCGCATGCCTAAAAACCGCGGCAAGGCTGTAGCCTTTCCGTCGATCTATCAATTCGAGTTTAAATATCAATTTCTCGATTGCAGTTTAAACCCATTTTGGTAGTCGATAGGACACTATAGACGCATGGAATCCATTCACAACTAGAATATTTTGTCAGAAACCGATCGGAAGTTGAACTTTCCTCTAATTTTACAATTTCGCACGCCTAACAACCGTTGCAAGGCTAAAGTCTTTCCGTCGATTTGTCAATACTCGTTTAAATATCATTTTTTCGATTGCAGTTCAAACCCGTTGGGGGGTCGGTGGGACACACTAGACGCATGGAATCGATTCACAACTAGAATATTCCGTCAGAAAGCGATCGGAAATTGAACTTGTCTCCAATTTTACAATTTCGCACGCCTAAAAAATGGTTAGTCTTTTTGTCGATTTATCAATTCGAGTTTCAATATCAATTTTGTGATTGCAGTTTAAACCCATTTTGGAGTCGATAAGACACTATAGACGCCTGGATTCCTCTCAAAACTAGAATATTTTGTCAGAAACCGATCGGAAATTGAACTTTCCTCCAATTTTGCAATTTCGCACGCCTAAAAACCGTTGCAAGGCTATCCGTTGATCTATCAATTCGAGTTTAAATATCATTTTTTCGATTGCTGTTTAAACCCGTTGGGGGGTCGCTGGCACACGCTAGACGCATGGAATATATTCAAAACTAGAATATTCCGTCAGAAACCGTTTAGAAATTGAACTTTCCTCCAATTTTACAATATCGCACGCCTAAAATCCGTTGCAAGGCTATAGCCTTTCCGTCGATTTATCAGTTGGAGTTTAAATATCAATTTCTCGATTGCAGTTTAAACAAAATTTTGGAGTCGATAGGACACTATAGACGCCTGAAATGCATTCAAAACGAGAATATTCCGTCAGAAGCCGTTTAGAAATTGAACTTTCCTCTAATTTTACGATTCCGCACGCATCAAAAACCGTGATTTATCAATTGGAGTTTAAATATCAATTTCTCGATTGCAGTTTAAACCCATTTTAGAGTCGATTGGTCACTATAGATGCCTGGAATCCATTCAAAACTAGAATATTTTGTCAAAAACCCTTCAAAAATTGAACTTTCCTCCAATTTTACGCCTAAAAACCGCTGCAAGGCTACAGCCTTTCCGTCGATTTATCAATTCGAGTTTCAATATCAATTTTGTGATTGCAGTTTAAATCCACTTTAGAGTCGATAGGACACTATAGATGACTGGAATACATTCAAAACTAGAATATTTCGTCAGAAATCGTTTAGAAATTGAACTTTCCTTTAGTTTTACAATTTAGCACTCCTAAAAACCGTTGCTAGGTTATAGCCTTTCCGTCGATTTATCAATTAGAGTTTAAATATCAATTTCTCGATTGCAGTTTAAACCCATTTTGGATTCGATTGGACACTATAGACGCCTGGCTTCCATTTACAACTAGAATATTTTGTCAGAAACCGATCGGAAGTTGAACTTTCCTCCAATTTTACAATTTCGCACGCCTAAAAACCTCTGCAAGGCTATAGTCTTTCCGTCGATCTATCAATTTGAGTTTAAATATCAATTTTGTGATTGCAGTTTAAACCCATTTTGGAGTCGATAAGACACTATAGACGCCTGGAATCCTCTCAAAACTAGAATATTCCGTCAGAAACCGTTTAGAAATTGAACTTTCCTCAAATTTTACGATTTCGCACGCCTAAAAACCGTTGCAAGGCTATAGCCTTTCCGTCGATCTATCAATTCGAGTTTAAATATCAATTTTGCGATTGCAGTGTAAACCCATTTTGGAGTCGATAGGACACTATAGACGCCTGGAATCCATTCAAAACTAGAATATTCCTTCAGAAACCGTTTATAAATTGAAATTTCCTCCAATTTTACAATTTCGCATGCCTAAAAACCGCGGCAAGGCTGTAGCCTTTCCGTCGATCTATCAATTCGAGTTTAAATATCAATTTCTCGATTGCAGTTTAAACCCATTTTGGTAGTCGATAGGACACTATAGACGCATGGAATCCATTCACAACTAGAATATTTTGTCAGAAACCGATCGGAAGTTGAACTTTCCTCTAATTTTACAATTTCGCACGCCTAACAACCGTTGCAAGGCTAAAGTCTTTCCGTCGATTTGTCAATACGAGTTTAAATATCATTTTTTCGATTGCAGTTCAAACCCGTTGGGGGGTCGGTGGGACACACTAGACGCATGGAATCCATTCACAACTAGAATATTCCGTCAGAAAGCGATCGGAAATTGAACTTGTCTCCAATTTTACAATTTCGCACGCCTAAAAAATGGTTAGTCTTTTTGTCGATTTATCAATTCGAGTTTCAATATCAATTTTGTGATTGCAGTTTAAACCCATTTTGGAGTCGATAAGACACTATAGACGCCTGGATTCTTCTCAAAACTAGAATATTTTTTCAGAAACCGATCGGAAATTGAACTTTCCTCCAATTTTGCAATTTCGCACGCCTAAAAACCGTTGCAAGGCTATCCGTTGATCTATCAATTCGAGTTTAAATATCATTTTTTCGATTGCTGTTTAAACCCGTTGGGGGGTCGCTGGCACACGCTAGACACATGGAATATATTCAAAACTAGAATATTCCGTCAGAAACCGTTTAGAAATTGAACTTTCCTCCAATTTTACAATATCGCACGCCTAAAATCCGTTGCAAGGCTATAGCCTTTCCGTCGTTTTATCAGTTGGAGTTTAAATATCAATTTCTCGATTGCAGTTTAAACAAAATTTTGGAGTCGATAGGACACTATAGACGCCTGAAATGCATTCAAAACGAGAATATTCCGTCAGAAGCCGTTTAGAAATTGAACTTACCTCTAATTTTACGATTCCGCACGCATCAAAAACCGTGATTTATCAATTGGAGTTTAAATATCAATTTCTCGATTGCAGTTTAAACCCATTTTAGAGTCGATTGGTCACTATAGATGCCTGGAATCCATTCAAAACTAGAATATTTTGTCAAAAACCCTTCAAAAATTGAACTTTCCTCCAATTTTACGCCTAAAAACCGCTGCAAGGCTACAGCCTTTCCGTCGATTTATCAATTCGAGTTTCAATATCAATTTCTCGATTGCAGTTTAAACCCATTTTAGAGTCGATTGGTCACTATAGATGACTGGAATACATTCAAAACTAGAATATTTCGTCAGAAATCGTTTAGAAATTGAACTTTCCTTTAGTTTTACAATTTAGCACTCCTAAAAACCGTTGCTAGGTTATAGCCTTTCCGTCGATTTATCAATTAGAGTTTAAATATCAATTTCTCGATTGCAGTTTAAACCCATTTTGGATTCGATTGGACACTATAGACGCCTGGCTTCCATTTACAACTAGAATATTTTGTCAGAAACCGATCGGAAGTTGAACTTTCCTCCAATTTTACAATTTCGCACGCCTAAAAACCGTTGCAAGGCTATAGCTATTCCGTCGATTTATCAATTGGAGTTTAAATATCAATTTCTCGATTGCAGTTTAAACAAAATTTTGGAGTCGATAGGACACTACAGACGCCTGGAATCCATTCAAAACTAGAATATTCCGTCAGAAACCGTTTAGAAATTGAACTTTCCTCAAATTTTACGATTTCGCACGCCTAAAAACCGTTGCAAGGCTATAGTCTTTCCGTCGATCTATCAATTTGAGTTTAAATATCAATTTTGTGATTGCAGTTTAAACCCATTTTGGAGTCGATAAGACACTATAGACGCCTGGAATCCTCTCAAAACTAGAATATTCCGTCAGAAACCGATCGGAAATTGAGCTTTCCTTTAATTTTACAATTTCGCACGCCCAAAAACCGTTGCAAGGCTATAGCTATTCCGTCGATTTATCAATTGGAGTTTAAATATCAATTTCTCGATTGCAGTTTAAACAAAATTTTGGAGTCGATAGGACACTATAGACGCCTGGAATCCATTCAAAACTAGAATATTCCGTCAGAAACCGTTTAGAAATTGAACTTTCCTCAAATTTTACGATTTCGCACGCCTAAAAACCGTTGCAAGGCTATAGCCTTTCCGTCGATCTATCAATTCGAGTTTAAATATCAATTTTGCGATTGCAGTGTAAACCCATTTTGGAGTCGATAGGACACTATAGACGCCTGGAATCCATTCAAAACTAGAATATTCCTTCAGAAACCGTTTATAAATTGAAATTTCCTCCAATTTTACAATTTCGCATGCCTAAAAACCGCGGCAAGGCTGTAGCCTTTCCGTCGATCTATCAATTCGAGTTTAAATATCAATTTCTCGATTGCAGTTTAAACCCATTTTGGTAGTCGATAGGACACTATAGACGCATGGAATCCATTCACAACTAGAATATTTTGTCAGAAACCGATCGGAAGTTGAACTTTCCTCTAATTTTACAATTTCGCACGCCTAACAACCGTTGCAAGGCTAAAGTCTTTCCGTCGATTTGTCAATACGAATTTAAATATCATTTTTTCGATTGCAGTTCAAACCTGTTGGGGGGTCGGTGGGACACACTAGACGCATGGAATCTATTCACAACTAGAATATTCCGTCAGAAAGCGATCGGAAATTGAACTTGTCTCCAATTTTACAATTTCGCACGCCTAAAAAATGGTTAGTCTTTTTGTCGATTTATCAATTCGAGTTTCAATATCAATTTTGTGATTGCAGTTTAAACCCATTTTGGAGTCGATAAGACACTATAGACGCCTGGATTCCTCTCAAAACTAGAATATTTTGTCAGAAACCGATCGGAAGTTGAACTTTCCTCCAATTTTACAATTTCGCACGCCTAAAAACCTCTGCAAGGCTATAGTCTTTCCGTCGATCTATCAATTGGAGTTTAAATATCAATTTTGTGATTGCAGTTTAAACCCATTTTGGAGTCGATAAGACACTATAGACGCCTGGAATCCTCTCAAAACTAGAATATTCCGTCAGAAACCGATCGGAAATTGAGCTTTCCTCCAATTTTACAATTTCGCACGCCCAAAAACCGTTGCAAGGCTATAGCTATTCCGTCGATTTATCAATTCGAGTTTAAATATCAATTTCTCGATTGCAGTTTAAACAAAATTTTGGAGTCGATAGGACACTATAAACGCCTGGAATCCATTTACAACTAGAATATTCCGTCAGAAACCGTTTAGAAATTGAACTTTCCTCAAATTTTACGATTTCGCACGCCTAAAAACCGTTGCAAGGCTATAGCCTTTCCGTCGATCTATCAATTCGAGTTTAAATATCAATTTTGCGATTGCAGTGTAAACCCATTTTGGAGTCGATAGGACACTATAGACGCCTGGAATCCATTCAAAACTAGAATATTCCTTCAGAAACCGTTTATAAATTGAAATTTCCTCCAATTTTACAATTTCGCATGCCTAAAAACCGCGGCAAGGCTGTAGCCTTTCCGTCGATCTATCAATTCGAGTTTAAATATCAATTTCTCGATTGCAGTTTAAACCCATTTTGGTAGTCGATAGGACACTATAGACGCATGGAATCCATTCACAACTAGAATATTTTGTCAGAAACCGATCGGAAGTTGAACTTTCCTCTAATTTTACAATTTCGCACGCCTAACAACCGTTGCAAGGCTATCCGTTGATCTATCAATTCGAGTTTAAATATCATTTTTTCGATTGCTGTTTAAACCCGTTGGGGGGTCGCTGGCACACGCTAGACGCATGGAATATATTCAAAACTAGAATATTCCGTCAGAAACCGTTTAGAAATTGAACTTTCCTCCAATTTTACAATATCGCACGCCTAAAATCCGTTGCAAGGCTATAGCCTTTCCGTCGATTTATCAGTTGGAGTTTAAATATCAATTTCTCGATTGCAGTTTAAACAAAATTTTGGAGTCGATAGGACACTATAGACGCCTGAAATGCATTCAAAACGAGAATATTCCGTCAGAAGCCGTTTAGAAATTGAACTTTCCTCTAATTTTACGATTCCGCACGCATCAAAAACCGTGATTTATCAATTGGAGTTTAAATATCAATTTCTCGATTGCAGTTTAAACCCATTTTAGAGTCGATTGGTCACTATAGATGCCTGGAATCCATTCAAAACTAGAATATTTTGTCAAAAACCCTTCAAAAATTGAACTTTCCTCCAATTTTACGCCTAAAAACCGCTGCAAGGCTACAGCCTTTCCGTCGATTTATCAATTCGAGTTTCAATATCAATTTTGTGATTGCAGTTTAAATCCACTTTAGAGTCGATAGGACACTATAGATGACTGGAATACATTCAAAACTAGAATATTTCGTCAGGAATCGTTTAGAAATTGAACTTTCCTTTAGTTTTACAATTTAGCACTCCTAAAAACCGTTGCTAGGTTATAGCCTTTCCGTCGATTTATCAATTAGAGTTTAAATATCAATTTCTCGATTGCAGTTTAAACCCATTTTGGATTCGATTGGACACTATAGACGCCTGGCTTCCATTTACAACTAGAATATTTTGTCAGAAACCGATCGGAAGTTGAACTTTCCTCCAATTTTACAATTTCGCACGCCTAAAAACCTCTGCAAGGCTATAGCCTTTCCGTCGATCTATCAATTCGAGTTTAAATATCAATTTTGCGATTGCAGTGTAAACCCATTTTGGAGTCGATAGGACACTATAGACGCCTGGAATCCATTCAAAACAAGAATATTCCTTCAGAAACCGTTTATAAATTGAAATTTCCTCCAATTTTACAATTTCGCATGCCTAAAAACCGCGGCAAGGCTGTAGCCTTTCCGTCGATCTATCAATTCGAGTTTAAATATCAATTTCTCGATTGCAGTTTAAACCCATTTTGGTAGTCGATAGGACACTATAGACGCATGGAATCCATTCACAACTAGAATATTTTGTCAGAAACCGATCGGAAGTTGAACTTTCCTCTAATTTTACAATTTCGCACGCCTAACAACCGTTGCAAGGCTAAAGTCTTTCCGTCGATTTGTCAATACGAGTTTAAATATCATTTTTTCGATTGCAGTTCAAACCCGTTGGGGGGTCGGTGGGACACACTAGACGCATGGAATCGATTCACAACTAGAATATTCCGTCAGAAAGCGATCGGAAATTGAACTTGTCTCCAATTTTACAATTTCGCACGCCTAAAAAATGGTTAGTCTTTTTGTCGATTTATCAATTCGAGTTTCAATATCAATTTTGTGATTGCAGTTTAAACCCATTTTGGAGTCGATAAGACACTATAGACGCCTGGATTCCTCTCAAAACTAGAATATTTTGTCAGAAACCGATCGGAAATTGAACTTTCCTCCAATTTTGCAATTTCGCACGCCTAAAAACCGTTGCAAGGCTATCCGTTGATCTATCAATTCGAGTTTAAATATCATTTTTTCGATTGCTGTTTAAACCCGTTGGGGGGTCGCTGGCACACGCTAGACGCATGGAATATATTCAAAACTAGAATATTCCGTCAGAAACCGTTTAGAAATTGAACTTTCCTCCAATTTTACAATATCGCACGCCTAAAATCCGTTGCAAGGCTATAGCCTTTCCGTCGATTTATCAGTTGGAGTTTAAATATCAATTTCTCGATTGCAGTTTAAACAAAATTTTGGAGTCGATAGGACACTATAGACGCCTGAAATGCATTCAAAACGAGAATATTCCGTCAGAAGCCGTTTAGAAATTGAACTTTCCTCTAATTTTACGATTCCGCACGCATCAAAAACCGTGATTTATCAATTGGAGTTTAAATATCAATTTCTCGATTGCAGTTTAAACCCATTTTAAAGTCGATTGGTCACTATAGATGCCTGGAATCCATTCAAAACTAGAATATTTTGTCAAAAACCCTTCAAAAATTGAACTTTCCTCCAATTTTACGCCTAAAAACCGCTGCAAGGCTACAGCCTTTCCGTCGATTTATCAATTCGAGTTTCAATATCAATTTTGTGATTGCAGTTTAAATCCACTTTAGAGTCGATAGGACACTATAGATGACTGGAATACATTCAAAACTAGAATATTTCGTCAGAAATCGTTTAGAAATTGAACTTTCCTTTAGTTTTACAATTTAGCACTCCTAAAAACCGTTGCTAGGTTATAGCCTTTCCGTCGATTTATCAATTAGAGTTTAAATATCAATTTCTCGATTGCAGTTTAAACCCATTTTGGATTCGATTGGACACTATAGACGCCTGGCTTCCATTTACAACTAGAATATTTTGTCAGAAACCGATCGGAAGTTGAACTTTCCTCCAATTTTACAATTTCGCACGCCTAAAAACCTCTGCAAGGCTATAGCCTTTCCGTCGATCTATCAATTCGAGTTTAAATATCAATTTTGCGATTGCAGTGTAAACCCATTTTGGAGTCGATAGGACACTATAGACGCCTGGAATCCATTCAAAACTAGAATATTCCTTCAGAAACCGTTTATAAATTGAAATTTCCTCCAATTTTACAATTTCGCATGCCTAAAAACCGCGGCAAGGCTGTAGCCTTTCCGTCGATCTATCAATTCGAGTTTAAATATCAATTTCTCGATTGCAGTTTAAACCCATTTTGGTAGTCGATAGGACACTATAGACGCATGGAATCCATTCACAACTAGAATATTTTGTCAGAAACCGATCGGAAGTTGAACTTTCCTCTAATTTTACAATTTCGCACGCCTAACAACCGTTGCAAGGCTAAAGTTTTTCCGTCGATTTGTCAATACGAGTTTAAATATCATTTTTTCGATTGCAGTTCAAACCCGTTGGGGGGTCGGTGGGACACACTAGACGCATGGAATCCATTCACAACTAGAATATTCCGTCAGAAAGCGATCGGAAATTGAACTTGTCTCCAATTTTACAATTTCGCACGCCTAAAAAATGGTTAGTCTTTTTGTCGATTTATCAATTCGAGTTTCAATATCAATTTTGTGATTGCTGTTTAAACCCGTTGGGGGGTCGCTGGCACACGCTAGACACATGGAATATATTCAAAACTAGAATATTCCGTCAGAAACCGTTTAGAAATTGAACTTTCCTCCAATTTTACAATATCGCACGCCTAAAATCCGTTGCAAGGCTATAGCCTTTCCGTCGTTTTATCAGTTGGAGTTTAAATATCAATTTCTCGATTGCAGTTTAAACAAAATTTTGGAGTCGATAGGACACTATAGACGCCTGAAATGCATTCAAAACGAGAATATTCCGTCAGAAGCCGTTTAGAAATTGAACTTTCCTCTAATTTTACGATTCCGCACGCATCAAAAACCGTGATTTATCAATTGGAGTTTAAATATCAATTTCTCGATTGCAGTTTAAACCCATTTTAGAGTCGATTGGTCACTATAGATGCCTGGAATCCATTCAAAACTAGAATATTTTGTCAAAAACCCTTCAAAAATTGAACTTTCCTCCAATTTTACGCCTAAAAACCGCTGCAAGGCTACAGCCTTTCCGTCGATTTATCAATTCGAGTTTCAATATCAATTTTGTGATTGCAGTTTAAATCCACTTTAGAGTCGATAGGACACTATAGATGACTGGAATACATTCAAAACTAGAATATTTCGTCAGAAATCGTTTAGAAATTGAACTTTCCTTTAGTTTTACAATTTAGCACTCCTAAAAACCGTTGCTAGGTTATAGCCTTTCCGTCGATTTATCAATTAGAGTTTAAATATCAATTTCTCGATTGCAGTTTAAACCCATTTTGGATTCGATTGGACACTATAGACGCCTGGCTTCCATTTACAACTAGAATATTTTGTCAGAAACCGATCGGAAGTTGAACTTTCCTCCAATTTTACAATTTCGCATGCCTAAAAACCGTTGCAAGGCTATAGCTATTCCGTCGATTTATCAATTGGAGTTTAAATATCAATTTCTCGATTGCAGTTTAAACAAAATTTTGGAGTCGATAGGACACTACAGACGCATGGAATCCATTCAAAACTAGAATATTTTGTCAGAAACCGATCGGAAGTTGAACTTTCCTCTAATTTTACAATTTCGCACGCCTAACAACCGTTGCAAGGCTAAAGTCTTTCCGTCGATTTGTCAATACGAGTTTAAATATCATTTTTTCGATTGCAGTTCAAACCCGTTGGGGGGTCGGTGGGACACACTAGACGCATGGAATCCATTCACAACTAGAATATTCCGTCAGAAAGCGATCGGAAATTGAACTTGTCTCCAATTTTACAATTTCGCACGCCTAAAAAATGGTTAGTCTTTTTGTCGATTTATCAATTCGAGTTTCAATATCAATTTTGTGATTGCTGTTTAAACCCGTTGGGGGGTCGCTGGCACACGCTAGACACATGGAATATATTCAAAACTAGAATATTCCGTCAGAAACCGTTTAGAAATTGAACTTTCCTCCAATTTTACAATATCGCACGCCTAAAATCCGTTGCAAGGCTATAGCCTTTCCGTCGTTTTATCAGTTGGAGTTTAAATATCAATTTCTCGATTGCAGTTTAAACAAAATTTTGGAGTCGATAGGACACTATAGACGCCTGAAATGCATTCAAAACGAGAATATTCCGTCAGAAGCCGTTTAGAAATTGAACTTTCCTCTAATTTTACGATTCCGCACGCATCAAAAACCGTGATTTATCAATTGGAGTTTAAATATCAATTTCTCGATTGCAGTTTAAACCCATTTTAGAGTCGATTGGTCACTATAGATGCCTGGAATCCATTCAAAACTAGAATATTTTGTCAAAAACCCTTCAAAAATTGAACTTTCCTCCAATTTTACGCCTAAAAACCGCTGCAAGGCTACAGCCTTTCCGTCGATTTATCAATTCGAGTTTCAATATCAATTTTGTGATTGCAGTTTAAATCCACTTTAGAGTCGATAGGACACTATAGATGACTGGAATACATTCAAAACTAGAATATTTCGTCAGAAATCGTTTAGAAATTGAACTTTCCTTTAGTTTTACAATTTAGCACTCCTAAAAACCGTTGCTAGGTTATAGCCTTTCCGTCGATTTATCAATTAGAGTTTAAATATCAATTTCTCGATTGCAGTTTAAACCCATTTTGGATTCGATTGGACACTATAGACGCCTGGCTTCCATTTACAACTAGAATATTTTGTCAGAAACCGATCGGAAGTTGAACTTTCCTCCAATTTTACAATTTCGCACGCCTAAAAACCGTTGCAAGGCTATAGCTATTCCGTCGATTTATCAATTGGAGTTTAAATATCAATTTCTCGATTGCAGTTTAAACAAAATTTTGGAGTCGATAGGACACTACAGACGCCTGGAATCCATTCAAAACTAGAATATTCCTTCAGAAACCGTTTATAAATTGAAATTTCCTCCAATTTTACAATTTCGCATGCCTAAAAACCGCGGCAAGGCTGTAGCCTTTCCGTCGATCTATCAATTCGAGTTATAATATCAATTTCTCGATTGCAGTTTAAACCCATTTTGGTAGTCGATAGGACACTATAGACGCATGGAATCCATTCACAACTAGAATATTTTGTCAGAAACCGATCGGAAGTTGAACTTTCCTCTAATTTTACAATTTCGCACGCCTAACAACCGTTGCAAGGCTAAAGTCTTTCCGTCGATTTGTCAATACGAGTTTAAATATCATTTTTTCGATTGCAGTTCAAACCCGTTGGGGGGTCGGTGGGACACACTAGACGCATGGAATCGATTCACAACTAGAATATTCCGTCAGAAAGCGATCGGAAATTGAACTTGTCTCCAATTTTACAATTTCGCACGCCTAAAAAATGGTTAGTCTTTTTGTCGATTTATCAATTCGAGTTTCAATATCAATTTTGTGATTGCAGTTTAAACCCATTTTGGAGTCGATAAGACACTATAGACGCCTGGATTCCTCTCAAAACTAGAATATTTTGTCAGAAACCGATCGGAAATTGAACTTTCCTCCAATTTTGCAATTTCGCACGCCTAAAAACCGTTGCAAGGCTATCCGTTGATCTATCAATTCGAGTTTAAATATCATTTTTTCGATTGCTGTTTAAACCCGTTGGGGGGTCGCTGGCACACGCTAGACGCATGGAATATATTCAAAACTAGAATATTCCGTCAGAAACCGTTTAGAAATTGAACTTTCCTCCAATTTTACAATATCGCACGCCTAAAATCCGTTGCAAGGCTATAGCCTTTCCGTCGATTTATCAGTTGGAGTTTAAATATCAATTTCTCGATTGCAGTTTAAACAAAATTTTGGAGTCGATAGGACACTATAGACGCCTGAAATGCATTCAAAACGAGAATATTCCGTCAGAAGCCGTTTAGAAATTGAACTTACCTCTAATTTTACGATTCCGCACGCATCAAAAACCGTGATTTATCAATTGGAGTTTAAATATCAATTTCTCGATTGCAGTTTAAACCCATTTTAAAGTCGATTGGTCACTATAGATGCCTGGAATCCATTCAAAACTAGAATATTTTGTCAAAAACCCTTCAAAAATTGAACTTTCCTCCAATTTTACGCCTAAAAACCGCTGCAAGGCTACAGCCTTTCCGTCGATTTATCAATTCGAGTTTCAATATCAATTTTGTGATTGCAGTTTAAATCCACTTTAGAGTCGATAGGACACTATAGATGACTGGAATACATTCAAAACTAGAATATTTCGTCAGAAATCGTTTAGAAATTGAACTTTCCTTTAGTTTTACAATTTAGCACTCCTAAAAACCGTTGCTAGGTTATAGCCTTTCCGTCGATTTATCAATTAGAGTTTAAATATCAATTTCTCGATTGCAGTTTAAACCCATTTTGGATTCGATTGGACACTATAGACGCCTGGCTTCCATTTACAACTAGAATATTTTGTCAGAAACCGATCGGAAGTTGAACTTTCCTCCAATTTTACAATTTCGCACGCCTAAAAACCTCTGCAAGGCTATAGCCTTTCCGTCGATCTATCAATTCGAGTTTAAATATCAATTTTGCGATTGCAGTGTAAACCCATTTTGGAGTCGATAGGACACTATAGACGCCTGGAATCCATTCAAAACTAGAATATTCCTTCAGAAACCGTTTATAAATTGAAATTTCCTCCAATTTTACAATTTCGCATGCCTAAAAACCGCGGCAAGGCTGTAGCCTTTCCGTCGATCTATCAATTCGAGTTTAAATATCAATTTCTCGATTGCAGTTTAAACCCATTTTGGTAGTCGATAGGACACTATAGACGCATGGAATCCATTCACAACTAGAATATTTTGTCAGAAACCGATCGGAAGTTGAACTTTCCTCTAATTTTACAATTTCGCACGCCTAACAACCGTTGCAAGGCTAAAGTTTTTCCGTCGATTTGTCAATACGAGTTTAAATATCATTTTTTCGATTGCAGTTCAAACCCGTTGGGGGGTCGGTGGGACACACTAGACGCATGGAATCCATTCACAACTAGAATATTCCGTCAGAAAGCGATCGGAAATTGAACTTGTCTCCAATTTTACAATTTCGCACGCCTAAAAAATGGTTAGTCTTTTTGTCGATTTATCAATTCGAGTTTCAATATCAATTTTGTGATTGCTGTTTAAACCCGTTGGGGGGTCGCTGGCACACGCTAGACACATGGAATATATTCAAAACTAGAATATTCCGTCAGAAACCGTTTAGAAATTGAACTTTCCTCCAATTTTACAATATCGCACGCCTAAAATCCGTTGCAAGGCTATAGCCTTTCCGTCGTTTTATCAGTTGGAGTTTAAATATCAATTTCTCGATTGCAGTTTAAACAAAATTTTGGAGTCGATAGGACACTATAGACGCCTGAAATGCATTCAAAACGAGAATATTCCGTCAGAAGCCGTTTAGAAATTGAACTTTCCTCTAATTTTACGATTCCGCACGCATCAAAAACCGTGATTTATCAATTGGAGTTTAAATATCAATTTCTCGATTGCAGTTTAAACCCATTTTAGAGTCGATTGGTCACTATAGATGCCTGGAATCCATTCAAAACTAGAATATTTTGTCAAAAACCCTTCAAAAATTGAACTTTCCTCCAATTTTACGCCTAAAAACCGCTGCAAGGCTACAGCCTTTCCGTCGATTTATCAATTCGAGTTTCAATATCAATTTTGTGATTGCAGTTTAAATCCACTTTAGAGTCGATAGGACACTATAGATGACTGGAATACATTCAAAACTAGAATATTTCGTCAGAAATCGTTTAGAAATTGAACTTTCCTTTAGTTTTACAATTTAGCACTCCTAAAAACCGTTGCTAGGTTATAGCCTTTCCGTCGATTTATCAATTAGAGTTTAAATATCAATTTCTCGATTGCAGTTTAAACCCATTTTGGATTCGATTGGACACTATAGACGCCTGGCTTCCATTTACAACTAGAATATTTTGTCAGAAACCGATCGGAAGTTGAACTTTCCTCCAATTTTACAATTTCGCATGCCTAAAAACCGTTGCAAGGCTATAGCTATTCCGTCGATTTATCAATTGGAGTTTAAATATCAATTTCTCGATTGCAGTTTAAACAAAATTTTGGAGTCGATAGGACACTACAGACGCCTGGAATCCATTCAAAACTAGAATATTTTGTCAGAAACCGATCGGAAGTTGAACTTTCCTCTAATTTTACAATTTCGCACGCCTAACAACCGTTGCAAGGCTAAAGTCTTTCCGTCGATTTGTCAATACGAGTTTAAATATCATTTTTTCGATTGCAGTTCAAACCCGTTGGGGGGTCGGTGGGACACACTAGACGCATGGAATCCATTCACAACTAGAATATTCCGTCAGAAAGCGATCGGAAATTGAACTTGTCTCCAATTTTACAATTTCGCACGCCTAAAAAATGGTTAGTCTTTTTGTCGATTTATCAATTCGAGTTTCAATATCAATTTTGTGATTGCTGTTTAAACCCGTTGGGGGGTCGCTGGCACACGCTAGACACATGGAATATATTCAAAACTAGAATATTCCGTCAGAAACCGTTTAGAAATTGAACTTTCCTCCAATTTTACAATATCGCACGCCTAAAATCCGTTGCAAGGCTATAGCCTTTCCGTCGTTTTATCAGTTGGAGTTTAAATATCAATTTCTCGATTGCAGTTTAAACAAAATTTTGGAGTCGATAGGACACTATAGACGCCTGAAATGCATTCAAAACGAGAATATTCCGTCAGAAGCCGTTTAGAAATTGAACTTTCCTCTAATTTTACGATTCCGCACGCATCAAAAACCGTGATTTATCAATTGGAGTTTAAATATCAATTTCTCGATTGCAGTTTAAACCCATTTTAGAGTCGATTGGTCACTATAGATGCCTGGAATCCATTCAAAACTAGAATATTTTGTCAAAAACCCTTCAAAAATTGAACTTTCCTCCAATTTTACGCCTAAAAACCGCTGCAAGGCTACAGCCTTTCCGTCGATTTATCAATTCGAGTTTCAATATCAATTTTGTGATTGCAGTTTAAATCCACTTTAGAGTCGATAGGACACTATAGATGACTGGAATACATTCAAAACTAGAATATTTCGTCAGAAATCGTTTAGAAATTGAACTTTCCTTTAGTTTTACAATTTAGCACTCCTAAAAACCGTTGCTAGGTTATAGCCTTTCCGTCGATTTATCAATTAGAGTTTAAATATCAATTTCTCGATTGCAGTTTAAACCCATTTTGGATTCGATTGGACACTATAGACGCCTGGCTTCCATTTACAACTAGAATATTTTGTCAGAAACCGATCGGAAGTTGAACTTTCCTCCAATTTTACAATTTCGCACGCCTAAAAACCGTTGCAAGGCTATAGCTATTCCGTCGATTTATCAATTGGAGTTTAAATATCAATTTCTCGATTGCAGTTTAAACAAAATTTTGGAGTCGATAGGACACTACAGACGCCTGGAATCCATTCAAAACTAGAATATTCCGTCAGAAACCGTTTAGAAATTGAACTTTCCTCAAATTTTACGATTTCGCACGCCTAAAAACCGTTGCAAGGCTATAGTCTTTCCGTCGATCTATCAATTTGAGTTTAAATATCAATTTTGTGATTGCAGTTTAAACCCATTTTGGAGTCGATAAGACACTATAGACGCGTGGAATCCTCTCAAAACTAGAATATTCCGTCAGAAACCGATCGGAAATTGAGCTTTCCTTTAATTTTACAATTTCGCACGCCCAAAAACCGTTGCAAGGCTATAGCTATTCCGTCGATTTATCAATTGGAGTTTAAATATCAATTTCTCGATTGCAGTTTAAACAAAATTTTGGAGTCGATAGGACACTATAGACGCCTGGAATCCATTCAAAACTAGAATATTCCGTCAGAAACCGTTTAGAAATTGAACTTTCCTCAAATTTTACGATTTCGCACGCCTAAAAACCGTTGCAAGGCTATAGCCTTTCCGTCGATCTATCAATTCGAGTTTAAATATCAATTTTGCGATTGCAGTGTAAACCCATTTTGGAGTCGATAGGACACTATAGACGCCTGGAATCCATTCAAAACTAGAATATTCCTTCAGAAACCGTTTATAAATTGAAATTTCCTCCAATTTTACAATTTCGCATGCCTAAAAACCGCGGCAAGGCTGTAGCCTTTCCGTCGATCTATCAATTCGAGTTTAAATATCAATTTCTCGATTGCAGTTTAAACCCATTTTGGTAGTCGATAGGACACTATAGACGCATGGAATCCATTCACAACTAGAATATTTTGTCAGAAACCGATCGGAAGTTGAACTTTCCTCTAATTTTGCAATTTCGCACGCCTAAAAACCGTTGCAAGGCTATCCGTTGATCTATCAATTCGAGTTTAAATATCATTTTTTCGATTGCTGTTTAAACCCGTTGGGGGGTCGCTGGCACACGCTAGACACATGGAATATATTCAAAACTAGAATATTCCGTCAGTAACCGATCGGAAATTGAACTTTCCTCCAATTTTACAATATCGCACGCCTAAAATCCGTTGCAAGGCTATAGCCTTTCCGTCGATTTATCAGTTGGAGTTTAAATATCAATTTCTCGATTGCAGTTTAAACAAAATTTTGGAGTCGATAGGACACTATAGACGCCTGAAATGCATTCAAAACGAGAATATTCCGTCAGAAGCCGTTTAGAAATTGAAACTTCCTCTAATTTTACGATTCCGCACGCATCAAAAACCGTGATTTATCAATTGGAGTTTAAATATCAATTTCTCGATTGCAGTTTAAACCCATTTTGGATTCGATTGGACACTATAGACGCCTGGCTTCCATTTACAACTAGAATATTTTGTCAGAAACCGATCGGAAGTTGAACTTTCCTCCAATTTTACAATTTCGCACGCCTAAAAACCGTTGCAAGGCTATAGCTATTCCGTCGATTTATCAATTGGAGTTTAAATATCAATTTCTCGATTGCAGTTTAAACAAAATTTTGGAGTCGATAGGACACTACAGACGCCTGGAATCCATTCAAAACTAGAATATTCCGTCAGAAACCGTTTAGAAATTGAACTTTCCTCAAATTTTACGATTTCGCACGCCTAAAAACCGTTGCAAGGCTATAGTCTTTCCGTCGATCTATCAATTTGAGTTTAAATATCAATTTTGTGATTGCAGTTTAAACCCATTTTGGAGTCGATAAGACACTATAGACGCCTGGAATCCTCTCAAAACTAGAATATTCCGTCAGAAACCGATCGGAAATTGAGCTTTCCTTTAATTTTACAATTTCGCACGCCCAAAAACCGTTGCAAGGCTATAGCTATTCCGTCGATTTATCAATTGGAGTTTAAATATCAATTTCTCGATTGCAGTTTAAACAAAATTTTGGAGTCGATAGGACACTATAGACGCCTGGAATCCATTCAAAACTAGAATATTCCGTCAGAAACCGTTTAGAAATTGAACTTTCCTCAAATTTTACGATTTCGCACGCCTAAAAACCGTTGCAAGGCTATAGCCTTTCCGTCGATCTATCAATTCGAGTTTAAATATCAATTTTGCGATTGCAGTGTAAACCCATTTTGGAGTCGATAGGACACTATAGACGCCTGGAATCCATTCAAAACTAGAATATTCCGTCAGAAATCGTTTAGAAATTGAACTTACCTCTAATTTTACGATTTCGCACGCATAAAAACCGCGGCAAGGCTGTAGCCTTTCCGTCGATCTATCAATTCGAGTTTAAATATCAATTTCTCGATTGCAGTTTAAACCCATTTTGGTAGTCGATAGGACACTATAGATGCCTGGAATCCATTCAAAACTAGAATATTTCGTCAGAAACCGTTTAGAAAGTGAACTTTCCTCCAATTTTACAATTTCGCACGCCTAAAAACCGCTGCAAGGCTATAGCCTTTCCGTCGATCTATCAATTCGAGTTTAAATATCAATTTCTCGATTGCAGTTTCAACCCATTTTGGAGTCGATAGGACACTATATAGACGCCTGTAATCCATTCAAAACTAGAACATTCCGTCAGAAACCTTTCAGGAATTGAACTTTCCTCCAATTTTTCAATTTCGCACGCCTAAAAACCGCTGCAAGGCTATAGCCTTTCCGCCGATCTATCAATTCGAGTTTGAATATCAATTTTGTGATTGCAGTTTAAACCCATTGGGGAGTCGATAGGACAGTATAGACGCCTGGCATCCATTGAAAACTAGAATATTCCGTCAGTAACCGTTTAGAAAGTGAACTTACCTCTAATTTTGCAATTTCGCACGCCTAAAAACCGTTGCAAGGCTAAAGTCTTTCGGTCGATTTGTCAATTGGAGTTTAAATATCAATTTCTCGATTGCAGTTTAAACCCATTGGGGGTCGGTAGGACACACTAGACGCCTGGAATCCATTCAAAACTAGAATATTTCGTCAGAAATCGTTTAGAAATTGAACTTTCCTCCAATTTTACAATTTCGCACGCCAAAAAACCGCTGCAAAGCTATAGCCTTTCCGTCGATTTATCAATTCGAGTTTAAATATCAATTTCTCGATTGCAGTTTAAACCCATTTTGGAGTCGATAGGAAACTATAGACGCCTGGAATCCATTCAAAACTAGAATATTCCGTCAGAAACCGTTCAGAAATTGAACTTTCCTCCAATTTTTCAATTTCGCACGCCTAAAAACCGTTGCAAGGCTATAGCCTTTCCGTCGATCTATCAATTCGAGTTTAAATATCAATTTTGTGATTGCAGTTTGAACCCATTTTAGAGTCGATTGGACACTATAGATGACTGGAATCCATTCAAAACTAGAATATTTCGTCAGAAACCGTTTAGAAAGTGAACTTTCCTCCAATTTTTCAATTTCGCACGCCTAAAAACCGTTGCAAGGCTATAGCCTTTCCGTCGATCTATCAATTCGAGTTTAAATATCAATTTTGTAATTGCAGTTTAAACCCATTTTAAAGTCGATTGGACACTATAGATGCCTGGAATTCATTCAAAACTAGAATATTTCGGCAGAAACCGTTTAGAAAGTGAACTTACCTCTAATTTTACAATTTCGCACGCCTCAAAACCGCTGCAAGGCTAAAGTCTTTCCGTCGATTTATCAATTCGAGTTTAAATATCAATTTTGTGATTGCAGTTCAAACCCGTTGGGAGGTCGGTGGGACACACTAGACGCATGGAATCCATTCACAACTAGAATATTCCGTCAGAAAGCGATCGGAAATTGAACTTGTCTCCAATTTTACAATTTCGCACGCCTAAAAAATGGTTAGTCTTTTTGTCGATTTATCAATTCGAGTTTAAATATCAATTTTACGATTGCAGTTTAAACCCATTGGGGGTCGGTAGGACACACTAGACGCCTGGAATCCATTCAAAACTAGTTTTACAATTTCGCACGCCTAAAAACCTCTGCAAGGCTATAGTCTTTCCGTCGATTTATCAATTCGAGTTTAAATATCAATTTTGTGATTGCAGTTTAAACCCATTTTGGAGTCGATAAGACACTATAGACGCCTGGAATCCATTCAAAACTAGAATATTCCGTCAGAAACCGTTTAGATATTGAACTTTTACAATTTCGCACGCCTGAAAACCGCTACAAGGCTTTTGCTATCGATTTATCAATTAGAGTTTAAATATCAATTTCTCGATTGCAGTTTAAACCCTTTGGGGCGTCGGTGGCACACGCCAGACACATGGAATATTTTCAAAACTAGAATATTCCGTCAGAAAGCGATCGGAAATTGAGCTTTCCTTTCATTTTGTAATTTTGCACGCCCAAAAACCGTTGCAAGGCTATAGCCTTTCCGTCGATTTAAAAATTGGAGTTTAAATATCAATTTTGTGATTGCAGTTTAAACCCATTTTGGAGTCGATAGGTCACTATAGACGCCTGTAATCCATTCAAAACTAGAATATTCCGTCAGAAACCGTTTAGAAATTGAACTTTCTTCCAATTTTACAATTTCGCACGACTAACAACCGCTGCAAGTCTTTCCGTCGATTTATCTATTAGAGTTTAAATATGAATTTCTCGATTGCAGTTTAAACCCATTTTGGAGTCGATAAGACACTATATTGACGCCTGGAATCCATTCAAAACTAGAATATTCCGTCAGAAATCGTTTAGAAATTGAACTTTCCTCCAATTTTACAATTTCGCACGCATAAAAACCGCTGCAAGGCTATAGCCTTTCCGACGATTTATCAATTCGAGTTTAAATATCAATTTCTCGATTGCAGTTTAAACCCATTTTGGAGTCGATAGGACACTATATAGACGCCTGTAATCCATTCAAAACTAGAATATTCCGTCAGAAACCGTTTAGGAATTGAACTTTCCTCCAATTTTTCAATTTCGCACGCCTAAAAACCGTTGCAAGGCTATAGCCTTTCCGTCGATCTATCAATTCGAGTTTGAATATCAATTTTGTGATTGCAGTTTAAACCCATTGGGGAGTCGATAGGACAATATAGACGCCTGGCATCCATTGAAAACTAGAATATTCCGTCAGTAACCGTTTAGAAAGTGAACTTACCTCTAATTTTGCAATTTCGCACGCCTCAAAACCGTTGCAAGGCTAAAGTCTTTCGGTCGATTTGTCAATTCGAGTTTAAATATCATTTTTTCGATTGCAGTTCAAACCCGTTGGGGGGTCGGTGGGACACACTAGACGCATGGAATCCATTCACAACTAGAATATTCCGTCAGAAAGCGATCGGAAATTGAACTTGTCTCCAATTTTACAATTTCGCACGCCTAAAAAATGGTTAGTCTTTTTGTCGATTTATCAATTCGAGTTTGAATATCAATTTTACGATTGCAGTTTAAACCCATTGGGGGTCGGTAGGACACACTAGACGCCTGGAATCCATTCAAAACTAGAATATTCCGTCAGAAATCGTTTAGAAATTGAACTTTCCTCTAATTTTACGATTCCGCACGCATCAAAAACCGTGATTTATCAATTGGAGTTTAAATATCAATTTCTCGATTGCAGTTTAAACCCATTTTAGAGTCGATTGGTCACTATAGATGCCTGGAATCCATTCAAAACTAGAATATTTTGTCAAAAACCCTTCAAAAATTGAACTTTCCTCCAATTTTACGCCTAAAAACCGCTGCAAGGCTACAGCCTTTCCGTCGATTTATCAATTCGAGTTTCAATATCAATTTTGTGATTGCAGTTTAAATCCACTTTAGAGTCGATAGGACACTATAGATGACTGGAATACATTCAAAACTAGAATATTTCGTCAGAAATCGTTTAGAAATTGAACTTTCCTTTAGTTTTACAATTTAGCACTCCTAAAAACCGTTGCTAGGTTATAGCCTTTCCGTCGATTTATCAATTAGAGTTTAAATATCAATTTCTCGATTGCAGTTTAAACCCATTTTGGATTCGATTGGACACTATAGACGCCTGGCTTCCATTTACAACTAGAATATTTTGTCAGAAACCGATCGGAAGTTGAACTTTCCTCCAATTTTACAATTTCGCACGCCTAAAAACCGTTGCAAGGCTATAGCTATTCCGTCGATTTATCAATTGGAGTTTAAATATCAATTTCTCGATTGCAGTTTAAACAAAATTTTGGAGTCGATAGGACACTACAGACGCCTGGAATCCATTCAAAACTAGAATATTCCGTCAGAAACCGTTTAGAAATTGAACTTTCCTCAAATTTTACGATTTCGCACGCCTAAAAACCGTTGCAAGGCTATAGTCTTTCCGTCGATCTATCAATTTGAGTTTAAATATCAATTTTGTGATTGCAGTTTAAACCCATTTTGGAGTCGATAAGACACTATAGACGCGTGGAATCCTCTCAAAACTAGAATATTCCGTCAGAAACCGATCGGAAATTGAACTTTCCTTTAATTTTACAATTTCGCACGCCCAAAAACCGTTGCAAGGCTATAGCTATTCCGTCGATTTATCAATTGGAGTTTAAATATCAATTTCTCGATTGCAGTTTAAACAAAATTTTGGAGTCGATAGGACACTATAGACGCCTGGAATCCATTCAAAACTAGAATATTCCGTCAGAAACCGTTTAGAAATTGAACTTTCCTCAAATTTTACGATTTCGCACGCCTAAAAACCGTTGCAAGGCTATAGCCTTTCCGTCGATCTATCAATTCGAGTTTAAATATCAATTTTGCGATTGCAGTGTAAACCCATTTTGGAGTCGATAGGACACTATAGACGCCTGGAATCCATTCAAAACTAGAATATTCCTTCAGAAACCGTTTATAAATTGAAATTTCCTCCAATTTTACAATTTCGCATGCCTAAAAACCGCGGCAAGGCTGTAGCCTTTCCGTCGATCTATCAATTCGAGTTTAAATATCAATTTCTCGATTGCAGTTTAAACCCATTTTGGTAGTCGATAGGACACTATAGACGCATGGAATCCATTCACAACTAGAATATTTTGTCAGAAACCGATCGGAAGTTGAACTTTCCTCTAATTTTGCAATTTCGCACGCCTAAAAACCGTTGCAAGGCTATCCGTTGATCTATCAATTCGAGTTTAAATATCATTTTTTCGATTGCTGTTTAAACCCGTTGGGGGGTCGCTGGCACACGCTAGACACATGGAATATATTCAAAACTAGAATATTCCGTCAGTAACCGATCGGAAATTGAACTTTCCTCCAATTTTACAATATCGCACGCCTAAAATCCGTTGCAAGGCTATAGCCTTTCCGTCGATTTATCAGTTGGAGTTTAAATATCAATTTCTCGATTGCAGTTTAAACAAAATTTTGGAGTCGATAGGACACTATAGACGCCTGAAATGCATTCAAAACGAGAATATTCCGTCAGAAGCCGTTTAGAAATTGAAACTTCCTCTAATTTTACGATTCCGCACGCATCAAAAACCGTGATTTATCAATTGGAGTTTAAATATCAATTTCTCGATTGCAGTTTAAACCCATTTTGGATTCGATTGGACACTATAGACGCCTGGCTTCCATTTACAACTAGAATATTTTGTCAGAAACCGATCGGAAGTTGAACTTTCCTCCAATTTTACAATTTCGCACGCCTAAAAACCGTTGCAAGGCTATAGCTATTCCGTCGATTTATCAATTGGAGTTTAAATATCAATTTCTCGATTGCAGTTTAAACAAAATTTTGGAGTCGATAGGACACTACAGACGCCTGGAATCCATTCAAAACTAGAATATTCCGTCAGAAACCGTTTAGAAATTGAACTTTCCTCAAATTTTACGATTTCGCACGCCTAAAAACCGTTGCAAGGCTATAGTCTTTCCGTCGATCTATCAATTTGAGTTTAAATATCAATTTTGTGATTGCAGTTTAAACCCATTTTGGAGTCGATAAGACACTATAGACGCCTGGAATCCTCTCAAAACTAGAATATTCCGTCAGAAACCGATCGGAAATTGAGCTTTCCTTTAATTTTACAATTTCGCACGCCCAAAAACCGTTGCAAGGCTATAGCTATTCCGTCGATTTATCAATTGGAGTTTAAATATCAATTTCTCGATTGCAGTTTAAACAAAATTTTGGAGTCGATAGGACACTATAGACGCCTGGAATCCATTCAAAACTAGAATATTCCGTCAGAAACCGTTTAGAAATTGAACTTTCCTCAAATTTTACGATTTCGCACGCCTAAAAACCGTTGCAAGGCTATAGCCTTTCCGTCGATCTATCAATTCGAGTTTAAATATCAATTTTGCGATTGCAGTGTAAACCCATTTTGGAGTCGATAGGACACTATAGACGCCTGGAATCCATTCAAAACTAGAATATTCCGTCAGAAATCGTTTAGAAATTGAACTTACCTCTAATTTTACGATTTCGCACGCATAAAAACCGCGGCAAGGCTGTAGCCTTTCCGTCGATCTATCAATTCGAGTTTAAATATCAATTTCTCGATTGCAGTTTAAACCCATTTTGGTAGTCGATAGGACACTATAGATGCCTGGAATCCATTCAAAACTAGAATATTTCGTCAGAAACCGTTTAGAAAGTGAACTTTCCTCCAATTTTACAATTTCGCACGCCTAAAAACCGCTGCAAGGCTATAGCCTTTCCGTCGATCTATCAATTCGAGTTTAAATATCAATTTCTCGATTGCAGTTTCAACCCATTTTGGAGTCGATAGGACACTATATAGACGCCTGTAATCCATTCAAAACTAGAACATTCCGTCAGAAACCTTTCAGGAATTGAACTTTCCTCCAATTTTTCAATTTCGCACGCCTAAAAACCGCTGCAAGGCTATAGCCTTTCCGCCGATCTATCAATTCGAGTTTGAATATCAATTTTGTGATTGCAGTTTAAACCCATTGGGGAGTCGATAGGACAGTATAGACGCCTGGCATCCATTGAAAACTAGAATATTCCGTCAGTAACCGTTTAGAAAGTGAACTTACCTCTAATTTTGCAATTTCGCACGCCTAAAAACCGTTGCAAGGCTAAAGTCTTTCGGTCGATTTGTCAATTGGAGTTTAAATATCAATTTCTCGATTGCAGTTTAAACCCATTGGGGGTCGGTAGGACACACTAGACGCCTGGAATCCATTCAAAACTAGAATATTTCGTCAGAAATCGTTTAGAAATTGAACTTTCCTCCAATTTTACAATTTCGCACGCCAAAAAACCGCTGCAAAGCTATAGCCTTTCCGTCGATTTATCAATTCGAGTTTAAATATCAATTTCTCGATTGCAGTTTAAACCCATTTTGGAGTCGATAGGAAACTATAGACGCCTGGAATCCATTCAAAACTAGAATATTCCGTCAGAAACCGTTCAGAAATTGAACTTTCCTCCAATTTTTCAATTTCGCACGCCTAAAAACCGTTGCAAGGCTATAGCCTTTCCGTCGATCTATCAATTCGAGTTTAAATATCAATTTTGTGATTGCAGTTTGAACCCATTTTAGAGTCGATTGGACACTATAGATGACTGGAATCCATTCAAAACTAGAATATTTCGTCAGAAACCGTTTAGAAAGTGAACTTTCCTCCAATTTTTCAATTTCGCACGCCTAAAAACCGTTGCAAGGCTATAGCCTTTCCGTCGATCTATCAATTCGAGTTTAAATATCAATTTTGTAATTGCAGTTTAAACCCATTTTAAAGTCGATTGGACACTATAGATGCCTGGAATTCATTCAAAACTAGAATATTTCGGCAGAAACCGTTTAGAAAGTGAACTTACCTCTAATTTTACAATTTCGCACGCCTCAAAACCGCTGCAAGGCTAAAGTCTTTCCGTCGATTTATCAATTCGAGTTTAAATATCAATTTTGTGATTGCAGTTCAAACCCGTTGGGAGGTCGGTGGGACACACTAGACGCATGGAATCCATTCACAACTAGAATATTCCGTCAGAAAGCGATCGGAAATTGAACTTGTCTCCAATTTTACAATTTCGCACGCCTAAAAAATGGTTAGTCTTTTTGTCGATTTATCAATTCGAGTTTAAATATCAATTTTACGATTGCAGTTTAAACCCATTGGGGGTCGGTAGGACACACTAGACGCCTGGAATCCATTCAAAACTAGTTTTACAATTTCGCACGCCTAAAAACCTCTGCAAGGCTATAGTCTTTCCGTCGATTTATCAATTCGAGTTTAAATATCAATTTTGTGATTGCAGTTTAAACCCATTTTGGAGTCGATAAGACACTATAGACGCCTGGAATCCATTCAAAACTAGAATATTCCGTCAGAAACCGTTTAGATATTGAACTTTTACAATTTCGCACGCCTGAAAACCGCTACAAGGCTTTTGCTATCGATTTATCAATTAGAGTTTAAATATCAATTTCTCGATTGCAGTTTAAACCCTTTGGGGCGTCGGTGGCACACGCCAGACACATGGAATATTTTCAAAACTAGAATATTCCGTCAGAAAGCGATCGGAAATTGAGCTTTCCTTTCATTTTGTAATTTTGCACGCCCAAAAACCGTTGCAAGGCTAAAGCCTTTCCGTCGATTTAAAAATTGGAGTTTAAATATCAATTTTGTGATTGCAGTTTAAACCCATTTTGGAGTCGATAGGTCACTATAGACGCCTGTAATCCATTCAAAACTAGAATATTCCGTCAGAAACCGTTTAGAAATTGAACTTTCTTCCAATTTTACAATTTCGCACGACTAACAACCGCTGCAAGTCTTTCCGTCGATTTATCTATTAGAGTTTAAATATGAATTTCTCGATTGCAGTTTAAACCCATTTTGGAGTCGATAAGACACTATATTGACGCCTGGAATCCATTCAAAACTAGAATATTCCGTCAGAAATCGTTTAGAAATTGAACTTTCCTCCAATTTTACAATTTCGCACGCATAAAAACCGCTGCAAGGCTATAGCCTTTCCGACGATTTATCAATTCGAGTTTAAATATCAATTTCTCGATTGCAGTTTAAACCCATTTTGGAGTCGATAGGACACTATATAGACGCCTGTAATCCATTCAAAACTAGAATATTCCGTCAGAAACCGTTTAGGAATTGAACTTTCCTCCAATTTTTCAATTTCGCACGCCTAAAAACCGTTGCAAGGCTATAGCCTTTCCGTCGATCTATCAATTCGAGTTTGAATATCAATTTTGTGATTGCAGTTTAAACCCATTGGGGAGTCGATAGGACAATATAGACGCCTGGCATCCATTGAAAACTAGAATATTCCGTCAGTAACCGTTTAGAAAGTGAACTTACCTCTAATTTTGCAATTTCGCACGCCTCAAAACCGTTGCAAGGCTAAAGTCTTTCGGTCGATTTGTCAATTCGAGTTTAAATATCATTTTTTCGATTGCAGTTCAAACCCGTTGGGGGGTCGGTGGGACACACTAGACGCATGGAATCCATTCACAACTAGAATATTCCGTCAGAAAGCGATCGGAAATTGAACTTGTCTCCAATTTTACAATTTCGCACGCCTAAAAAATGGTTAGTCTTTTTGTCGATTTATCAATTCGAGTTTGAATATCAATTTTACGATTGCAGTTTAAACCCATTGGGGGTCGGTAGGACACACTAGACGCCTGGAATCCATTCAAAACTAGAATATTCCGTCAGAAATCGTTTAGAAATTGAACTTTCCTCCAATTTTACAATTTCGCACGCCTAAAAACCGTTGCAAGGCTATAGCCTTTCCGTCGATTTATCAATTCGAGTTTAAATATCAATTTTGTGATTGCAGGTTAAACCCATTTTGGAGTCGATAGGACACTATAGACGCCTGGAATCCATTCAAAACTAGAATATTCCGTCAGTAACCGTTTAGAAATTGAACTTTCCTCTAATTTTACGATTTCGCACGCATTAAAACCGTTGCAAGGCTATAGCCTTTCCGTCGATCTATCAATTTGAGTTTAAATATCAATTTCTCGATTGCAGTTTAAACCCATTTTGGAGTCGACAGGACATTATAGACGCCTGGAATCCATTCAAAACAAGAATATTCCGTCAGAAACCGTTTATAAATTGAACTTTCCTCCAGTTTTACAATTTCGCACGCCTAAAAACCTCTGCAAGGCTATAGTCTTTCTGTCGATTTATCAATTCGAGTTTAAATATCAATTTTGCGATTGCAGTTTAAACCCATTTTGGAGTCGATAAGACACTATAGACGCCTGGAATCTTCTCAAAACTAGTATATTTTGTCAGAAACCAATCGGAAATTGAACTTTCCTTTAATTTTACAATTTCGCACGCCCAAAAACCGTTGCAAGGCTATAGCCTTTCCGTCGATTTATCAATTGGAGTTTAAATAGCAATTTCTCGATTGCAGTTTGAACAAAATTTTGGAGTCGATAGGAAACTGTAGATGCCTGGAATCCATTCAAAACTAGAATATTCCGTCAGAAAGCGATCGGAAATTGAACTTTCCTCCAATTTTTCAATTTCGCACGCCTAAAAACCGTTGCAAGGCTATAGCCTTTCCGTCGATCTATCAATTCGAGTTTAAATATCAATTTTGTAATTGCAGTTTAAACCCATTTTAGAGTCGATTGGACACTATAGATGCCTGGAATCCATTCAAAACTAGAATATTTCGTCAGAAACCGTTTAGAAAGTGAACTTTCCTCTAATTTTACAATTTCGCACGCCTAAAAACCGTTGCAAGGCTAAAGTCTTTCCGTCGATTTGTCAATTCGAGTTTAAATATCATTTTTTCGATTGCAGTTCAAACCCGTTGGGAGGTCGGTGGGACACACTAGACGCATGGAATCCATTCACAACTAGAATATTCCGTCAGAAAGCGATCGGAAATTGAACTTTCCTCCAATTTTTCAATTTCGCACGCCTAAAAACCGTTGCAAGGCTACAGCCTTTCCGTCGATCTATCAATTCGAGTTTAAATATCAATTTTGTAATTGCAGTTTAAACCCATTTTAGAGTCGATTGGACACTATAGATGCCTGGAATCCATTCAAAACTAGAATATTTCGTCAGAAACCGTTTAGAAAGTGAACTTTCCTCTAATTTTACAATTTCGCACGCCTAAAAACCGTTGCAAGGCTAAAGTCTTTCCGTCGATTTGTCAATTCGAGTTTAAATATCATTTTTTCGATTGCAGTTCAAACCCGTTGGGAGGTCGGTGGGACACACTAGACGCATGGAATCCATTCACAACTAGAATATTCCGTCAGAAAGCGATCGGAAATTGAACTTGTCTCCAATTTTACAATTTCGCACGCCTAAAAACCGCTGCAAGGTTATAGCCTTTCCGTCGATTTATCAATTCGAGTTTAAATATCAATTTTGTGATTGCAGTTTAAACCCATTTTAGAGTCGATTGGACACTATAGATGCCTGGAATCCATTCAAAACTAGAATATTTCGTCAGAAACCGTTTAGAAAGTGAACTTTCCTCTAATTTTACAATTTCGCACGCCTAAAAACCGTTGCAAGGCTAAAGTCTTTCCGTCGATTTGTCAATTCGAGTTTAAATATCATTTTTTCGATTGCAGTTCAAACCCGTTGGGAGGTCGATGGGACACACTAGACGCATGGAATCCATTCACAACTAGAATATTCCGTCAGAAAGCGATCGGAAATTGAACTTGTCTCCAATTTTACAATTTCGCACGCCTAAAAACCGCTGCAAGGTTATAGCCTTTCCGTCGATTTATCAATTCGAGTTTAAATATCAATTTTGTGATTGCAGTTTAAACCCATTTTAGAGTCGATTGGACACTATAGATGCCTGGAATCCATTCAAAACTAGAATATTTCGTCAGAAACCGTTTAGAAAGTGAACTTACCTCTAATTTTGCAATTTCGCACGCCTAAAAACCGTTGCAAGGCTAAAGTCTTTCCGTCGATTTGTCAATTCGAGTTTAAATATCATTTTTTCGATTGCAGTTCAAACCCGTTGGGAGGTCGGTGGGACACACTAGACGCATGGAATCCATTCACAACTAGAATATTCCGTCAGAAAGCGATCGGAAATTGAACTTGTCTCCAATTTTACAATTTCGCATGCCTAAAAAATGGTTAGTCTTTTTGTCGATTTATCAATTCGAGTTTAAATATCAATTTTACGATTGCAGTTTAAACCCATTGGGGGTCGGTAGGACACACTAGACGCCTGGAATCCATTCAAAACTAGAATATTCCGTCAGAAATCGTTTAGAAATTGAACTTTCCTCCAATTTTACAATTTCGCACGCCTAAAAACCGCTGCAAGGCTATAGTCTTTCCGTCGATTTATCAATTCGAGTTTAAATATCAATTTTGTGATTGCAGGTTAAACCCATTTTGGAGTCGATAGGACACTATAGACGCCTGGAATCCATTCAAAACTAGAATATTCCGTCAGTAACCGTTTAGAAATTGAACTTTCCTCTAATTTTACGATTTCGCACGCATAAAAATCGTTGCAAGGCTATAGCCTTTCCGTCGATCTATCAATTTGAGTTTAAATATCAATTTCTCGATTGCAGTTTAAACCCATTTTGGAGTCGACAGGACATTATAGACACCTGGAATCCATTGAAAACAAGAATATTCCGTCAGAAACCGTTTATAAATTGAACTTTCCTCCAGTTTTACAATTTCGCACGCCTAAAAACCTCTGCAAGGCTATAGTCTTTCCGTCGATTTATCAATTCGAGTTTAAATATCAATTTTGCGATTGCAGTTTAAACCCATTTTGGAGTCGATAAGACACTATAGACGCCTGGAATCTTCTCAAAACTAGTATATTTTGTCAGAAACCAATCGGAAATTGAACTTTCCTTTAATTTTACAATTTCGCACGCCCAAAAACCGTTGCAAGGCTATAGCCTTTCCGTCGATTTATCAATTGGAGTTTAAATATCAATTTCTCGATTGCAGTTTGAACAAAATTTTGGAGTCGATAGGAAACTGTAGATGCCTGGAATCCATTCAAAACTAGAATATTCCGTCAGAAACCGTTCAGAAATTGAACTTTCCTCCAATTTTTCAATTTCGCACGCCTAAAAACCGTTGCAAGGCTATAGCCTTTCCGTCGATCTATCAATTCGAGTTTAAATATCAATTTTGTAATTGCAGTTTAAACCCATTTTAGAGTCGATTGGACACTATAGATGCCTGGAATCCATTCAAAACTAGAATATTTCGTCAGAAACCGTTTAGAAAGTGAACTTTCCTCTAATTTTACAATTTCGCACGCCTAAAAACCGTTGCAAGGCTAAAGTCTTTCCGTCGATTTGTCAATTCGAGTTTAAATATCATTTTTTCGATTGCAGTTCAAACCCGTTGGGTGGTCGGTGGGACACACTAGACGCATGGAATCCATTCACAACTAGAATATTCCGTCAGAAAGCGATCGGAAATTGAACTTGTCTCCAATTTTACAATTTCGCACGCCTAAAAACCGCTGCAAGGTTATAGCCTTTCCGTCGATTTATCAATTCGAGTTTAAATATCAATTTTGTGATTGCAGTTTAAACCCATTTTAGAGTCGATTGGACACTATAGATGCCTGGAATCCATTCAAAACTAGAATATTTCGTCAGAAACCGTTTAGAAAGTGAACTTTCCTCTAATTTTACAATTTCGCACGCCTAAAAACCGTTGCAAGGCTGAAGTCTTTCCGTCGATTTGTCAATTCGAGTTTAAATATCATTTTTTCGATTGCAGTTCAAACCCGTTGGGAGGTCGATGGGACACACTAGACGCATGGAATCCATTCACAACTAGAATATTCCGTCAGAAAGCGATCGGAAATTGAACTTGTCTCCAATTTTACAATTTCGCACGCCTAAAAACCGCTGCAAGGTTATAGCCTTTCCGTCGATTTATCAATTCGAGTTTAAATATCAATTTTGTGATTGCAGTTTAAACCCATTTTAGAGTCGATTGGACACTATAGATGCCTGGAATCCATTCAAAACTAGAATATTTCGTCAGAAACCGTTTAGAAAGTGAACTTACCTCTAATTTTGCAATTTCGCACGCCTAAAAACCGTTGCAAGGCTAAAGTCTTTCCGTCGATTTGTCAATTCGAGTTTAAATATCATTTTTTCGATTGCAGTTCAAACCCGTTGGGAGGTCGGTGGGACACACTAGACGCATGGAATCCATTCACAACTAGAATATTCCGTCAGAAAGCGATCGGAAATTGAACTTGTCTCCAATTTTACAATTTCGCATGCCTAAAAAATGGTTAGTCTTTTTGTCGATTTATCAATTCGAGTTTAAATATCAATTTTACGATTGCAGTTTAAACCCATTGGGGGTCGGTAGGACACACTAGACGCCTGGAATCCATTCAAAACTAGAATATTCCGTCAGAAATCGTTTAGAAATTGAACTTTCCTCCAATTTTACAATTTCGCTCGCCTAAAAACCGTTGCAAGGCTATAGCCTTTCCGTCGACTTATCAGTTGGAGTTTAAATATCAATTTCTCGATTGCAGTTTAAACTAAATTTTGGAGTCGATAAGACAATATAGACGCCTGAATTCCTTTCAAAACTAGAATATTCCGTTAGAAGCCGTTTAGAAATTGAACTTTCCTCAATTTTTACGATTCCGCACGCATAAAAACCGTTGCAAGGCTATAGCCTTTCCGTCGATTTATCAATTCGAGTTTAAATATCAATTTTGTGATTGCAGTTTAAACCCATTGGGGAGTCGATAGGACAGTATAGACGCCTGGCATCCATTGAAAACTAGAATAGTTCGTCAGAAACCGTTTAGAAAGTGAACTTACCTCTAATTTTGCAATTTCGCACGCCTAAAAACCGTTGCAAGGCTAAAGTCTTTCTGTCGATTTGTCAATTCGAGTTTAAATATCATTTTTTCAATTGCAGTTCAAACCCGTTGGGGGGTCGGTGGGACACACTAGACGCATGGAATCCATTCACAACTAGAATATTCCGTCAGAAAGCGATCGGAAATTGAACTTGTCTTCAATTTTACAATTTCGCACGCCTAAAACATGGTTAGTCTTTTTGTCGATTTATCAATTCGAGTTTAAATATCAATTTTGTGATTGCAGTTTAAACCCATTTTGGAGTCGATAAGACACTATAGACGCCTGGGGAATCCTCTCAAAACTAGAATATTCCGTCAGTAACCGATCGGAAATTGAGCTTTCCTTTAATTTTACGATTTCGCACGCCTAAAAACCGTTGCAAGGCTATAGCCTTTCCGTCGATCCATCAATTCGAGTTTAAATATCAATTTTGCGATTGCAGTGTAAACACATTTTGGAGTCGATAGGACACTATAGACGCCTGGAATCCATTCAAAACTAGAATATTCCGTCAGAAACCGTTTAGAAATTGAACTTTCCTCCAATTTTACAATTTCGCACGCCTAAAAACCGTTGCAAGGCTATAGACTTTCCGTCGATTTGTCAATTCGAGTTTAAATGTCATTTTTTCGATTGCTGTTTAAACCCGTTGGAGGGTCGCTGGCACACGCCAGACACATGGAATCTATTCAAAACTAGAATATTTTGTCAGAAACCGATCGGAAATTGAGCTTTCCTTTAATTTTACAATTTCGCTCGCCTAAAAACCGTTGCAAGGCTATAGCCTTTCCGTCGACTTATCAGTTGGAGTTTAAATATCAATTTCTCGATTGCAGTTTAAACCAGTTTTGGAGTCGATAAGACAATATAGACGCCTGAATTCCTTTCAAAACTAGAATATTCCGTCAGAAACCGTTTAGAAATTGAACTTTCCTCCAATTTTACGATTCCGCACGCATAAAAACCGTTGCAAGGCTATAGCCTTTCCGTCGACTTATCAGTTGGAGTTTAAATATCAATTTCTCGATTGCAGTTTAAACCAGTTTTGGAGTCGATAAGACAATATAGACGCCTGAATTCCTTTCAAAACTAGAATATTCCGTCAGAAACCGTTTAGAAATTGAACTTTCCTCCAATTTTACGATTCCGCACGCATAAAAACCGTTGCAAGGCTATAGCCTTTCCGTCGATTTATCAATTCGAGTTTAAATATCATTTTTTCAATTGCAGTTCAAACCCGTTGGGGGGTCGGTGGGACACACTAGACGCATGGAATCCATTCACAACTAGAATATTCCGTCAGAAAGCGATCGGAAATTGAACTTGTCTCCAATTTTACAATTTCGCACGCCTAAAAAATGGTTAGTCTTTTTGTCGATTTATCAATTCGAGTTTAAATATCAATTTTACGATTGCAGTTTAAACCCATTGGGGGTCGCTAGGACACACTAGACGCCTGGAATCCATTCAAAACTAGAATATTCCGTCAGAAATCGTTTAGAAATTGAACTTTCCTCCAATTTTACAATTTCGCACCCCTAAAAACCGCTGCAAGGCTATAGCCTTTCCCTCGATTTATCAATTCGAGTTTAAATATCAATTTTGTGATTGCAGTTTAAACCCATTGGGGAGTCGATAGGACAGTATAGACGCCTGGCATCCATTGAAAACTAGAATAGTTCGTCAGAAACCGTTTAGAAAGTGAACTTACCTCTAATTTTGCAATTTCGCACGCCTAAAAACCGTTGCAAGGCTAAAGTCTTTCGGTCGATTTGTCAATTCGAGTTTAAATATCATTTTTTCAATTGCAGTTCAAACCCGTTGGGGGGGTCGGTGGGACACACTAGACGCATGGAATCCATTCACAACCAGAATATTCCGTCAGAAAGCGATCGGAAATTGAACTTGTCTCCAATTTTACAATTTCGCACGCCTAAAAAATGGTTAGTCTTTTTGTCGATTTATCAATTCGAGTTTAAATATCAATTTTACAATTGCTGTTTAAACCCATTGGGGGTCGGTAGGACACACTAGACGCCTGGAATCCATTCAAAACTAGAATATTCCGTCAGAAATCGTTCAGAAATTGAACTTTCCTCCAATTTTACAATTTCGCACGCCTAAAAAATGGTTAGTCTTTTTGTCGATTTGTCAATTCGAGTTTAAATATCATTTTTTTGATTGCAGTTCAAACCCGTTGGGGGGTCGGTGGGACACACTAGACGCCTGGAATCCATTCAAAACAAGAATATTCCGTCAGAAACCGTTTAGAAATTGAACTTTCCTCCAATTTTGCAATTTCGCACGCCTAAAAACCGTTGCAAGGCTATAGCCTTTCCGTCGATCTATCAATTTGAGTTTAAATATCAATTTTGTAATTGGAGTTTAAACCGATTTAGAGTCGATAGGACACTATAGACGTCTGGAATCCATTCAAAACTAGAATATTCCGTCAGAAATCGTTTAGAAATTGAACTTTCCTCCAATTTTACAATTTCGCACGCCTAAAATCCGCTGCAAGGCTATAGCCTTTCCGTCGATCTATCAATTCCAGTTTAAATATCAATTTCTCGATTGCAGGTTGCACCCATTTTGGAGTCGATAAGACACTACAGACGCCTGGAATCCATTCAAAACTAGAATATTCCGTCAGTAACCGTTTAGAAATTGAACTTTCCTCAAATTTTACGATTTCGCACGCATAAAAACCGTTGCAAGGCTATAGCCTTTCCGTCGATCTATCAATTCGAGTTTAAATATCAATTTCTCGATTGCAGGTTGCACCCATTTTGGAGTCGATAGGACATTATAGACGCCTGGAATCCATTGAAAACTAGAATGTTCCGTCAGAAACCGTTTAGAAATTGAACTTTCCTCCAATTTTACGATTTCGCACGCATAAAAACCGTTGCAAGGCTAAAGCCTTTCCGTCGATCTATCAATTCGAGTTTAAATATCAATTTCTCGATTGCTGTTTGAACAAAATTTTGGAGTCGATAGGACACTATAGACGCCTGGAATCCATTCAAAACTAGAATATTCCGTCAGAAACCGTTTAGAAATTGAACTTTCCTCCAATTTTACAATTTCGCACGCATAAAAACCGTTGCAAGGCTATAGCCTTTCCGTCGATTTATCAATTGGAGTTTAAATATCAATTTCTCGATTGCAGTTTGAACAAAATTTTGGAGTCGATAGGACACTATAGACGCCTGGAATCCATTCAAAACTAGAATATTCCGTCAGAAACCGTTTAGAAATTGAACTTTCCTCAATTTTTACGATTCCGCACGCATAAAAACCGTTGCAAGGCTATAGCCTTTCCGTCGATTTATCAATTCGAGTTTAAATATCAATTTTGTGATTGCAGTTTAAACCCATTGGGGAGTCGATAGGACAGTATAGACGCCTGGCATCCATTGAAAACTAGAATATTTCGTCAGAAACCGTTTAGAAAGTGAACTTACCTCTAATTTTGCAATTTCGCTCGCCTAAAAACCGTTGCAAGGCTAAGCCTTTCTGTCGATTTGTCAATTCGAGTTTAAATATCATTTTTTCAATTGCAGTTCAAACCCGTTGGGGGGTCGGTGGGACACACTAGACGCATGGAATCCATTCACAACTAGAATATTCCGTCAGAAAGCGATCGGAAATTGAACTTGTCTTCAATTTTACAATTTCGCACGCCTAAAAAATGGTTAGTCTTTTTGTCGATTTATCATTTCGAGTTTAAATATCAATTTTACGATTGCAGTTTAAACCCATTGGGGGTCGCTAGGACACACTAGACGCCTGGAATCCATTCAAAACTAGAATATTCCATCAGAAACCGTTTGGAAATTGAACTTTCCTCCAATTGTACGATTTCGCACGCCTAAAAACCGTTGCAAGGCTATAGCCTTTCCGTCGATCCATCAATTCGAGTTTAAATATCAATTTTGCGATTGCAGTGTAAACACATTTTGGAGTCGATAGGACAGTAAAGACGCCTGGAATCCATTGAAAACTAGAATGTTCCGTCAGAAACCGTTTAGAAAGTGAACTTACCTCTAATTTTGCAATTTCGCACGCCTAAAAACCGTTGCAAGGCTATAGACTTTCCGTCGATTTGTCAATTCGAGTTTAAATGTCATTTTTTCGATTGCAGTTCAAACCCGTTGGGGGGTCGGTGGGACACACTGGACGCATGGAATCCATTCACAACTAGAATATTCCGTCAGAAAGCGATCGGAAATTGAACTTGTCTCCAATTTTACAATTTCGCACGCCGAAAAAATGGTTAGTCTTTTTGTCGATTTATCAATTCGAGTTTAAATATCAATTTTACGATTGCTGTTTAAACCCATTGGGGGTCGCTACGACACACTAGACGCCTGGAATCCATTCAAAACTAGAATATTCCGTCAGAAATCGTTTAGAAATTGAACTTTCCTCCAATTTTACAATTTCGCACGCCTAAAATCCGCTGCAAGGCTATAGCCTTTCCGTCGATTTATCAATTCCAGTTTAAATATCAATTTCTCGATTGCAGTTTAAACCCATTTAGGAGTCGATAGGACACTATAGACGCCTGGAATCCATTCAAAACTAGAATATTCCGTCAGTAACCGTTTAGAAATTGAACTTTCCTCAAATTTTACGATTTCGCACGCATAAAAACCGTTGCAAGGCTATAGCCTTTCCGTCGATTTATCAATTCGAGTTTCAATATCAATTTCTCGATTGCAGTTTGAACAAAATTTTGGAGTCGATAGGACACTACAGACGCCTGGAATCCTCTCAAAACTAGAATATTCCGTCAGAAACCGATCGGAAATTGAGCTTTCCTTTAATTTTACAATTTCGCACGCCTAAAAACTATTGCAAGGCTATAGCTATTCCGTCGATTTATCAATTGGAGTTTAAATATCAATTTCTCGATTGCAGTTTAAACAAAATTTTGGAGTCGATAGGACACTATAGATGCCTGGAATCCATTCAAAACTAGAATATTCCGTCATAAACCGTTTGGAAATTGAACTTTCCTCAAATTTTACGATTTCGCAAGCCTAAAAACCGTTGCAAGGCTATAGCCTTTCCGTCGATCCATCAATTCGAGTTTAAATATCAATTTTGCGATTGCAGTGTAAACACATTTTGGAGTCTATAGGACACTATAGACGCCTGGAATCCATTCAAAACTAGAATATTCCTTCAGAAACCGTTTATAAATTGAACTTTCCTCCAATTTTACAATTTCGCTCGCCTAAAAACCGTTGCAAGGCTATAGACTTTCCGTCGATTTGTCAATTCGAGTTTAAATGTCATTTTTTCGATTGCTGTTTAAACCCGTTGGAGGGTCGCTGGCACACGCCAGACACATGGAATCTATTCAAAACTAGAATATTTTGTCAGAAAGCGATCGGAAATTGAGCTTTCCTTTAATTTTACAATTTCGCTCGCCTAAAAACCGTTGCAAGGCTATAGCCTTTCCGTCGACTTATCAGTTGGAGTTTAAATATCAATTTCTCGATTGCAGTTTAAACCAATTTTTGGAGTCGATAAGACAATATAGACGCCTGAATTCCTTTCAAAACTAGAATATTCCGTCAGAAACCGTTTAGAAATTGAACTTACCTCTAATTTTGCAATTTCGCACGCCTAAAAACCGTTGCAAGGCTAAAGTCTTTCGGTCGATTTGTCAATTCGAGTTTAAATATCATTTTTTCGATTGCAGTTCAAACCCGTTGGGAGGTCGGTGGGACACACTGGACGCATGGAATCCATTCACAACTAGAATATTCCGTCAAAAAGCGATCGAAAATTGAACTTGTCTCCAATTTTACAATTTCGCACGCCTAAAAAATGGTTAGTCTTTTTGTCGATTTATCAATTCGAGTTTAAATATCAATTTTACGATTGCTGTTTAAACCCATTGAGGAGTCGATAGGACACTATAGACGCCTGGAATCCATTCAAAACTAGAATATTCCGTCAGTAACCGTTTAGAAATTGAACTTTCCTCAAATTTTACGATTTCGCACGCATAAAAACCGTTGCAAGGCTAAAGCCTTTCCGTCGATCTATCAATTCGAGTTTAAATATCAATTTCTCGATTGCAGGTTGAACCCATTTTGGAGTCGATAGGACATTATAGACGCCTGGAATCCATTGAAAACTAGAATGTTCCGTCAGAAACCGTTTATAAATTGAACTTTCCTTTAATTTTACAATTTCGCACGCCTAAAAACCTCTGCAAGGCTATAGTCTTTCCGTCGATTTATCAATTCGAGTTTAAATATCAATTTTGTGATTGCAGTTTAAACCCATTTTGGAGTCGATAAGACACTATAGAGGCCTGGAATCCATTCAAAACTAGAATATTTTGTCAGAAACCAATGGGAAATTGAACTTACCTTTAATTTTACAATTTCGCACGCCTAAAAACCGTTGCAAGGCTATAGCCTTTCCGTCGATTTATCAATTGGAGTTTAAATATCAATTTCTCGATTGCAGTTTGAACAAAATTTTGGAGTCGATAGGACACTATAGACGCCTGGAATCCATTCAAAACTAGAATATTCCGTCAGAAACCGTTTAGAAATTGAACTTTCCTCCAATTTTACAATTTCGCACGCATAAAAACCGTTGCAAGGCTATAGCCTTTCCGTCGATTTGTCAATTCGAGTTTAAATGTCAATTTTTCGATTGCTGTTTAAACCCGTTGGGGGGTCGCTGGCACACGCTAGACACATGGAATCTATTCAAAACTAGAATATTTTGTCAGAAACCGATCGGAAATTGAGCTTTCCTTTAATTTTACAATTTCGCTCGCCTAAAAACCGTTGCAAGGCTATAGCCTTTCCGTCGATTTATCAATTCGAGTTTAAATATCAATTTTGTGATTGCAGTTTAAACCCATTGGGGAGTCGATAGGACAGTATAGACGCCTGGCATCCATTGAAAACTAGAATATTTCGTCAGAAACCGTTTAGAAAGTGAACTTACCTCTAATTTTGCAATTTCGCACGCCTAAAAACCGTTGCAAGGCTAAAGTCGTTCTGTCGATTTGTCAATTCGAGTTTAAATATCATTTTTTCAATTGCAGTTCAAACGCGTTGGGGGGTCGGTGGGACACACTAGACGCATGGAATCCATTCACAACTAGAATATTCCGTCAGAAAGCGATCGGAAATTGAACTTGTCTTCAATTTTACAATTTCGCACGCCTAAAAAATGGTTAGTCTTTTTGTCGATTTATCAATTCGAGTTTAAATATCAATTTTACGATTGCAGTTTAAACCCATTGGGGGTCGGTAGGACACACTAGACGCCTGGAATCCATTGAAAACTAGAATGTTCCGTCAGAAACCGTTTATAAATTGAACTTTCCTCCAGTTTTACAATTTCGCACGCCTAAAAATTTATCAATTCGAGTTTAAATATCAATTTTGTGATTGCAGTTTAAACCCATTTTGGAGTCGATAAGACACTATAGACGCCTGGAATCCATTGAAAACTAGAATATTCCGTCAGAAACCGTTTATAAATTGAACTTTCCTCCAATTTTACAATTTCGCACGCCTAAAAACCGTTGCAAGGCTATAGTCTTTCCGTCGATTTATCAATTGGAGTTTAAATATCAATTTTGTGATTGCAGTTTAAACCCATTTTGGAGTCGATAAGACACTATAGACGCCTGGAATCCATTGAAAACTAGAATATTTTGTCAGAAACCAATCGGAAATTGAACTTTCCTTTAATTTTACAATTTCGCACGCCCAAAAACCGTTGCAAGGCTATAACCTTTCCGTCGATCTATCAATCCGAGTTTAAATATCAATTTTGTAATTGCAGTTTAAACCCATTTTAAAGTCGATTGGACACTATAGATGCCTGGAATCCATTCAAAACTAGAATATTTCGTCTGAAACCGATCGGAAATTGAGCTTTCCTTTCATTTTACAATTTCGCTCGCCTAAAAACCGTTGCAAGTATATAGCCTTTCCGTCGACTTATCAGTTGAAGTTTAAATATCAATTTCTCGATTGCAGTTTGAACAAAATTTTGGAGTCGATAGGACACTATAGACGCCTGGAATCCATTCAAAACTAGAATATTCCGTCAGAAACCGGTCAGAAATTGAACTTGTCTCCAATTTTACAATTTCGCACGCCTAAAAACCGTTGCAAGGCTATAGCCTTTCCGTCGATTTGTCAATTCGAGTTTAAATTAGTGATGCACCGAAGTTTCGGTTGGCCGAAACATTTCGGCCGAATCCGCCGTTTTTCAATGTTTCGGTTTCGGCCCGAACTTTTTTGAAAATTCGGCCGAAACCGAACTTTTTTATTGCATTGAATTAAGGCCTTAAATTTCATCTACGCCCATACGAAACATCATAAATTAACTACTTGTTGTATCTATGAATTACCAGCCACGTTGTCTGCAAAATATTAGTTGTTTAGCAAAGCTTACGCATTGCGAAATGATTCTAGTTTGTCAAAAATGAAGTCATTCGCATCAACAACAGAAGGTTCAGTTGAAAACATCCCAAGAAACAGGGATTTTAGGTTCGGCCTGATTCGGCCGAAATTATTCGGCCTCATGGCCGAATATTCGGTTTCGGCCCGAACCTTTTTAGGCGGGTTCGGTGCATCACTAGTTTAAATGTCAATTTTTCGATTGCTGTTTAAACCCGTTGGGGGGGTCGCTGGCACACGCTAGACACATGGAATCTATTCAAAACTAGAATATTTTGTCAGAAACCGATCGGAAATTGAGCTTTCCTTTAATTTTACAATTTCGCTCGCCTAAAAACCGTTGCAAGGCTATAGCCTTTCCGTCGATTTATCAATTCGAGTTTAAATATCAATTTTGTGATTGCAGTTTAAACCCATTGGGGAGTCGATAGGACAGTATAGACGCCTGGCATCCATTGAAAACTAGAATAGTTCGTCAGAAACCGTTTAGAAAGTGAACTTACCTCTAATTTTGCAATTTCGCACGCCTAAAAACCGTTGCAAGGCTAAAGTCGTTCTGTCGATTTGTCAATTCGAGTTTAAATATCATTTTTTCAATTGCAGTTCAAACCCTTTGGGGGGTCGGTGGGACACACTAGACGCATGGAATCCATTCACAACTAGAATATTCCGTCAGAAAGCGATCGGAAATTGAACTTGTCTTCAATTTTACAATTTCGCACGCCTAAAAAATGGTTAGTCTTTTTGTCGATTTATCAATTCGAGTTTAAATATCAATTTCTCGATTGCAGTTTAAACCCATTGGGGGTCGGTAGGACACACTAGACGCCTGGAATCCTCTCAAAACTAGAATATTCCGTCAGAAACCGATCGGAAATTGAGCTTTCCTTTAATTTTACAATTTCGCACGCCTAAAAACCGTTGCAAGGCTATAGCCTTTCCGTCGATCTATCATTTCGAGTTTAAATATCAATTTTGTAATTGCAGTTTAAACCCATTTTAGATTCGATTGGACACTATAGATGCCTGGAATCCATTCAAAACTAGAATATTTCGTCAGAAACCGTTTAGAAAGTGAACTTACCTCTAATTTTACAATTTCGCACGCCTAAAAAATGGTTAGTCTTTTTGTCGATTTATCAATTCGAGTTTAAATATCAATTTTGCGATTGCAGTTTAAACCCATTGGGGGTCGGTAGGACACACTAGACGCCTGGAATCCATTCAAAACTAGAATATTCCGTCAGAAACCGTTTATAAATTGAACTTTCCTCCAATTTTACAATTTCGCACGCCTAAAAACCGTTGCAAGGCTATAGCCTTTCCGTCGATCTATCATTTCGAGTTTAAATATCAATTTTGTAATTGCAGTTTAAACCCATTTTAGATTCGATTGGACACTATAGATGCCTGGAATCCATTCAAAACTAGAATATTTCGTCAGAAACCGTTTAGAAAGTGAACTTACCTCTAATTTTACAATTTCGCACGCCTAAAAAATGGTTAGTCTTTTTGTCGATTTATCAATTCGAGTTTAAATATCAATTTTGCGATTGCAGTTTAAACCCATTGGGGGTCGGTAGGACACACTAGACGCCTGGAATCCATTCAAAATTAGAATATTCCGTCAGAAATCGTTTAGAAATTGAACTTTCCTCCAATTTTACAATTTCGCACGCCTAAAAACCTCTGCAAGGCTATAGACTTTCCGTCGATTTATCAATTCGAATTTAAATATCAATTTCTCGATTGCAGTTTAAACCCATTTTGGAGTCGATAGGACATTATAGACGCCTGGAATCCATTCAAAACTAGAATATTCCGTCAGAAACCGTTTATAAATTGAACTTTCCTCCAGTTTTACAATTTCGCACGCCTAAAAACCTCTGCAAGGCTATAGTCTTTCCGTCGATTCATCAATTCGAGTTTAAATATCAATTTTGTGATTGCAGTTTAAACCCATTTTGGAGTCGATAAGACACTATAGACGCCTGGAATCCTCTCAAAACTAGAATATTTTGTCAGAAACCAATCGGAAATTGAACTTTCCTTTAATTTTTCAATTTCGCACGCCCAAAAACCGTTGCAAGGCTATAACCTTTCCGTCGATCTATCAATTCGAGTTTAAATATCAATTTTGTAATTGCAGTTTAAACCCATTTTAAAGTCGATTGGACACTATAGATGCCTGGAATCCATTCAAAACTAGAATATTTCGTCTGAAACCGATCGGAAATTGAGCTTTCCTTTCATTTTACAATTTCGCTCGCCTAAAAACCGTTGCAAGTATATAGCCTTTCCGTCGACTTATCAGTTGAAGTTTAAATATCAATTTCTCGATTGCAGTTTGAACAAAATTTTGGAGTCGATAGGACACTATAGACGCCTGGAATCCATTCAAAACTAGAATATTCCGTCAGAAACCGGTTAGAAATTGAACTTGTCTCCAATTTTACAATTTCGCACGCCTAAAAACCGTTGCAAGGCTGTAGCCTTTCCGTCGATCTATCATTTCGAGTTTAAATATCAATTTTGTAATTGCAGTTTAAACCCATTTTAGAGTCGATTGGACACTATAGATGCCTGGAATCCATTCAAAACTAGAATATTTCGTCAGAAACCGTTTAGAAAGTGAACTTACCTCTAATTTTACAATTTCGCACGCCTAAAAAATGGTTAGTCTTTTTGTCGATTTATCAATTCGAGTTTAAATATCAATTTTGCGATTGCAGTTTAAACCCATTGGGGGTCGGTAGGACACACTTGACGCCTGGAATCCATTCAAAACTAGAATATTCCGTCAGAAATCGTTTAGAAATTGAACTTTCCTCCAATTTTACAATTTCGCACGCCTAAAAACCTCTGCAAGGCTATAGACTTTCCGTCGATTTATCAATTCGAATTTAAATATCAATTTCTCGATTGCAGTTTAAACCCATTTTGGAGTCGATAGGACATTATAGACGCCTGGAATCCATTCAAAACTAGAATATTCCGTCAGAAACCGTTTAGAAATTGAACTTTCCTCCAGTTTTACAATTTCACACGCCTAAAAACCTCTGCAAGGCTATAGTCTTTCCGTCGATTCATCAATTCGAGTTTAAATATCAATTTTGTGATTGCAGTTTAAACCCATTTTGGAGTCGATAAGACACTATAGACGCCTGGAATCCTCTCAAAACTAGAATATTTTGTCAGAAACCAATCGGAAATTGAACTTTCCGTTAATTTTACAATTTCGCACGCCCAAAAACTGTTGCAAGGCTATAGCCTTTCCGTCGATCTATCAATTCGAGTTTAAATATCAATTTTGTAATTGCAGTTTAAACCCATTTTAGAGTCGATTGGACACTATAGATGCCTGGAATCCATTCAAAACTAGAATATTTCGTCAGAAACCGTTTAGAAAGTGAACTTACCTCTAATTTTGCAATTTCGCACGCCTAAAAACCGTTGCAAGGCTAAAGTCTTTCCGTCGATTTGTCAATTCGAGTTTAAATATCATTTTTTCGATTGCAGTTCAAACCCGTTGGGGGGTCGGTGGGACACACTAGACGCATGGAATCCATTCACAACTAGAACATTCCGTCAGAAAGCGATCGGAAATTGAACTTGTCTCCAATTTTACAATTTCGCACGCCTAAAAAATGGTTAGTCTTTTTGTCGATTGATCAATTCGAGTTTAAATATCAATTTTACGATTGCAGTTTAAACCCATTGGGGGTCGGTAGGACACACTAGACGCCTGGAATCCATTCAAAACTAGAATATTCCGTCAGAAATCGTCTAGAAATTGAACTTTCCTCCAATTTTACAATTTCGCACGCCTAAAAACCGCTGCAAGGCCCGTCGATTTATCAATTCGAGTTTAAATATCAATTTCTCGATTGCAGTTTAAACCCATTTTGGAGTCGATAGGACACACTAGACGCCTGGAATCCATTCAAAACTAGAATATTCCGTCAGTAACCGTTTAGAAATTGAGCTTTCCTCAAATTTTACGATTTCGCACGCATCAAAAACCGTGATTTATCAATTGGAGTTTAAATATCAATTTCTCGATTGCAGTTTAAACCCATTTTAGAGTCGATTGGTCACTATAGCTGCCTGGAATCCATTCAAAACTAGAATATTTTGTCAAAAACCCTTCAAAAATTGAACTTTCCTCCAATTTTACGCCTAAAAACCGCTGCAAGGCTATAGCCTTTCCGTCGATTTATCAATTCGAGTTTCAATATCAATTTTGTTATTGCAGTTTAAACCTACTTTAGAGTCGATAGGACACTATAGATGACTGGAATACATTCAAAACTAGTATATTTCGTCAGAAATCGTTTAGAAATTGAACTTTCCTTTAGTTTTACAATTTAGCACTCCTAAAAACCGTTGCTAGGTTATAGCCTTTCCGTCGATTTATCAATTAGAGTTTCAATATCAATTTCTCGATTGCAGTTTAAACCCATTTTGGATTCGATTGGACACTATAGACGCCTGGCTTCCATTTACAACTAGAATATTTTGTCAGAAACCGATCGGAAGTTGAACTTTCCTCCAATTTTACAATTTCGCACGCCTAAAAACCGTTGCAAGGCTATAGTCTTTCCTTCGATTTATCAATTCGAGTTAAAATATCAATTTTGTGATTGCAGTTTAAACCCATTTTGGAGTCGATAGTACACTATAGACGCCTGGAATCAATTCACAACTAGAATATTCCGTCAGTAACCGTTTTGAAATTGAACTTTCTTCCAATTTTACAATTTCGCACGCCTAAAAACCGTTGCAAGGCTATAGCCTTTCCGTCGATCTATCATTTCGAGTTTAAATATCAATTTTGTAATTGCAGTTTAAACCCATTTTAGAGTCGATTGGACACTATAGATGCCTGGAATCCATTCAAAACTAGAATATTTCGGCAGAAACCGTTTAGAAAGTGAACTTACCTCTAATTTTGCAATTTCGCACGCCTAAAAACCGTTGCAAGGCTAAAGTCTTTCCGTCGATTTGTCAATTCGAGTTTAAATATCATTATGTCGATTGCAGTTCAAACCCGTTGGGGGGTCGGTGGAACACACTAGACGCATGGAATCCATTCACAACTAGAATATTCCGTCAGAAAGCGATCGGAAATTGAACTTGTCTCCAATTTTACAATTTCGCACGCCTAAAAAATGGTTAGTCTTTTTGTCGATTTATCAATTCGAGTTTCAATATCGATTTTGTGATTGCAGTTTAAACCATTTTGGAGTCGATAGGACACTATAGACGCTTGGAATCCATTCAAAACTAGAATATTCCGTAAGAAACCGTTTATAAATTGAACTTTTACAATTTCGCGCGCCTAAAAACCGCTGCAAGGCTTTTGCTATTCCGTCGATTTATCAATTAGAGTTTAAATATCAATTTCTCGATGGTAGTTTAAACCCTTTGGGGCGTCGTTGGCACACGCCAGACACATGGAATATTTTCAAAACCAGAATATTCCGTCAGAAAGCGATCGGAAATTGAGCTTTCCTTTCCTTTTGTAATTTTGCACGCCCAAAAACCGTTGCAAGGCTATAGCCTTTCCGTCGATTTAAAAATTGGAGTTTAAATATCAATTGTGTGATTGCAGTTTAAACCCACTTTGGAGTCGATAGGTCACTATAGACGCCTGTAATCCATTCAACACTAGAATATTCCGTCAGAAACCGTTTAGGAATTGAACTTTCCTCCAATTTTTCAATTTCGCACGCCTAAAAACCGCTGCAAGGCTATAGCCTTTCCGTCGATCTGTCAATTCGAGTTTAAATATCAATTTTGTGATTGCAGTTTAAACCCATTGGGAGTCGATAGGACACTATAGACGCCTGGCATCCATTGAAAACCAGAATATTCCGTCAGTAACCGTTTAGAAAGTGAACTTACCTCTAATTTTGCAATTTCGCACGCCTAAAAACCGTTGCAAGGCTAAAGTCTTTCGGTCGATTTGTCAATTCGAGTTTAAATATCATTTTTCCGATTGCAGTTCAAACCCGTTGGGGGGTCGGTGGGACACACTAGACGCATGGAATCCATTCACAACTAGAATATTCCGTCAGAAATCGTTTAGAAATTGAACTTTCCTCCAATTTTACAATTTCGCACGCCTAAAAACCGTTGCAAGGCTATAGCCTTTCCGTCGATTTATCAATTCGAGTTTAAATATCAATTTTGTGATTGCAGGTTAAACCCATTTTGGAGTCGATAGGACACTATAGACGCCTGGAATCCTCTCAAAACTAGAATATTCCGTCAGTAACCGTTTAGAAAGTGAACTTTCCTCTAATTTTACGATTTCGCACGCATAAAAACCGTTGCAAGGCTATAGCCTTTTCGTCGATTTATCAATTTGAGTTTAAATATCAATTTCTCGATTGCAGTTTAAACCCATTTTGGAGTCGATAGGACATTATAGACGCCTGGAATCCATTGAAAACTAGAATATTCCGTCAGAAACCGTTTATAAATTGAACTTTCCTCCAGTTTTACAATTTCGCACGCCTGAAAACCTCTGCAAGGCTATAGTCTTTCCGTCGATTTATCAATTCGAGTTTAAATATCAATTGTGTGATTGCAGTTTAAACACATTTTGGAGTCGATAAGACACTATAGACGCCTGGAATCCTCTCAAAACTAGAATATTTTGTCAGAAACCAATCGGAAATTGAACTTTCCTTTAATTTTACAATTTCGCACGCCCAAAAACCGTTGCAAGGCTATAGCCTTTCCGTCGATCTATCAATTGGAGTTTAAATATCAATTTCTCGATTGCAGTTTGAACAAAATTTTGGAGTCGATAGGACACTATAGACGCATGGAATCCATTCAAAACTAGAATATTCCGTCAGAAATCGTTTAGAAATTGAACTTTCCTCCAATTTTACAATTTCGCACGCCTAAAAACCGTTGCAAGGCTATAGCCTTTCCGTCGATCTATCAATTCGAGTTTAAATATCAATTTTGTAATTGCAGTTTAAACCCATTTTAGAGTCGATTGGACACTATAGATGCCTGGAATCCATTCAAAACTAGAATATTTCGTCAGAAACCGTTTAGAAAGTGAACTTACCTCTAATTTTGCAATTTCGCACGCCTAAAAACCGTTGCAAGGCTAAAGTCTTTCCGTCGATTTGTCAATTCGAGTTTAAATATCATTTTTTCGATTGCAGTTCAAACCCGTTGGGAGGTCGGTGGGACACACTAGACGCATGGAATACATTCACAACTAGAATATTCCGTCAGAAAGCGATCGGAAATTGAACTTGTCTCCAATTTTACAATTTCGCACGCCTAAAAAATGGTTAGTCTTTTTGTCGATTTATCAATTCGAGTTTAAATATCAATTTTACGATTGCAGTTTAAACCCATTGGGGGTCGGTAGGACACACTAGACGCCTGGAATCCATTCAAAACTAGAATATTCCGTCAGAATCGTTTAGAAATTGAACTTTCCTCCAATTTTACAATATCGCACGCCTAAAAACCGTTGCAAGGCTGTAGCCTTTCCGTCGATCTATCAATTCGAGTTTAAATATCAATTTTGTGATTGCAGTTTAAACCCATTTTAGAGTCGATTGGACACTATAGACGCCTGGAATCCATTCAAAACTAGACTATTCCGTCAGAAACTTTTTAGAAATTGAACTTTCCTCCAATTTTACAATTTTATGCCCAAAAAACGCTGCAAGGATATAGCCTTTGCGTCGATTTATCAATTCGAGTTTCAATATCAATTTTGTGATTGCAGTTTGAACCCATTTCGGTAGTCGATAGGACACTATAGATGCCTTGAATACATTCAAAACTAGAATATTCCGTCAGAAACCGTTTAGAAATTGAACTTTCCTCTAATTTTACGATTTCGCACGCCCAAAAACCGTTGCAAGGCTATAGCCTTTCCGTCGATTTATCAATTCGAGTTTAAATATCAATTTTTCGATTGCAGTTTAAACCCATTTTGGAGACATAGGACACTATAGACGCCTGGAATCCATTCAAAACTAGAATATTCCGTCAGAAACCGTTTAGGAATTGAACTTTCCTCAAATTTTTCAATTTCGCACGCCTAAAAACCGCTGCAAGGCTATAGCCTTTCCGACGATTTATCAATTCGAGTTTAAATTTCAATTTCTCGATTGCAGTTTAAACTCATTTTGGAGTCGATAGGACACTATATAGACGCCTGGAATCCTTTCAAAACTAGAACATTCCGTGAGAAACCGTTTAGGAATTGAACTTTCCTCCAATTTTACAATTTCGCACGCCTAAAAACCGTTGCAAGGCTATAGCCTTTCCGTCGATCTATCAATTCGAGTTTAAATATCATTTTTTCGATTGCAGTTCAAACCCGTTGGGAGGTCGGTGGGACACACTAGACGCATGGAATCCATTCACAACTAGAATATTCCGTCAGAAAGCGATCGGAAATTGAACTTGTCTCCAATTTTACAATTTCGCACGCCTAAAAAATGGTTAGTCTTTTTGTCGATTTATCAATTCGAGTTTAAATATCAATTTTACGATTGCAGTTTAAACCCATTGGGGGTCGGTAGGACACACTAGACGCCTGGAATCCATTCAAAACTAGAATATTCCGTCAGAATCGTTTAGAAATTGAACTTTCCACCAATTTTACAATTTCGCACGCCTAAAAACCGCTGCAAGGCTATAGCCTTTCCGTCGATCTATCAATTCGAGTTTAAATATCAATTTTGTGATTGCAGTTTAAACCCATTTTAGAGTCGATTGGACACTATAGACGACTGGAATCCATTCAAAACTAGATTATTCCGTCAGAAACTTTTTAGAAATTGAACTTTCCTCCAATTTTACAATTTTACGCCCAAAAAACGCTGCAAGGATATAGCCTTTGCGTCGATTTATCAATTCGAGTTTCAATATCAATTTTGTGATTGCAGTTTGAACCCATTTCGGTAGTCGATAGGACACTATAGATGCCTTGAATACATTCAAAACTAGAATATTCCGTCAGAAACCGTTTAGAAATTGAACTTTCCTCTAATTTTACGATTTCGCACGCCTAAAAACCGTTGCAAGGCTATAGCCTTTCCGTCGATTTATCAATTCGAGTTTAAATATCAATTTTTCGATTGCAGTTTAAACCCATTTTGGAGACATAGGACACTATAGACGCCTGGAATCCATTCAAAACTAGAATATTCCGTCAGAAACCGTTTAGGAATTGAACTTTCCTCAAATTTTTCAATTTCGCACGCCTAAAAACCGCTGCAAGGCTATAGCCTTTCCGACGATTTATCAATTCGAGTTTAAATTTCAATTTCTCGATTGCAGTTTAAACTCATTTTGGAGTCGATAGGACACTATATAGACGCCTGGAATCCATTCAAAACTAGAACATTCCGTGAGAAACCGTTTAGGAATTGAACTTTCCTCCAATTTTACAATTTCGCACGCCTAAAAACCGTTGCAAGGCTATAGCCTTTCCGTCGATCTATCAATTCGAGTTTAAATATCATTTTTTCGATTGCAGTTCAAACCCGTTGGGAGGTCGGTGGGACACACTAGACGCATGGAATCCATTCACAACTAGAATATTCCGTCAGAAAGCGATCGGAAATTGAACTTGTCTCCAATTTTACAATTTCGCACGCCTAAAAAATGGTTAGTCTTTTTGTCGATTTATCAATTCGAGTTTAAATATCAATTTTACGATTGCAGTTTAAACCCATTGGGGGTCGGTAGGACACACTAGACGCCTGGAATCCATTCAAAACTAGAATATTCCGTCAGAATCGTTTAGAAATTGAACTTTCCACCAATTTTACAATTTCGCACGCCTAAAAACCGCTGCAAGGCTATAGCCTTTCCGTCGATCTATCAATTCGAGTTTAAATATCAATTTTGTGATTGCAGTTTAAACCCATTTTAGAGTCGATTGGACACTATAGACGCCTGGAATCCATTCAAAACTAGATTATTCCGTCAGAAACTTTTTAGAAATTGAACTTTCCTCCAATTTTACAATTTTAAGCCCAAAAAACGCTGCAAGGATATAGCCTTTGCGTCGATTTATCAATTCGAGTTTCAATATCAATTTTGTGATTGCAGTTTGAACCCATTTCGGTAGTCGATAGGACACTATAGATGCCTTGAATACATTCAAAACTAGAATATTCCGTCAGAAACCGTTTAGGAATTGAACTTTCCTCAAATTTTTCAATTTCGCACGCCTAAAAACCGTTGCAAGGCTATAGCCTTTCCGACGATTTATCAATTCGAGTTTAAATTTCAATTTCTCGATTGCAGTTTAAACCCATTGGGGGTCGGTAGGACACACTAGACGCCTGGAATCCATTCAAAACTAGAATATTCCGTCAGAATCGTTTAGAAATTGAACTTTCCACCAATTTTACAATTTCGCACGCCTAAAAACCGCTGCAAGGCTATAGCCTTTCCGTCGATTTATCAATTCGAGTTTAAATATCAATTTCTCGATTGCAGTTTAAACCCATTTTGGAGTCGATAGGACACTATAGACGCCTGGAATCCATTGAAAACTAGAATATTCCGTCAGTAACCGTTTAGAAATTGAAATTTCCTTCAATTTTACGATTTCGCACGCATAAAAACCGTTGCAAGGCTATAGCCTTTCCCTCGATCTGTAAATTTGAGTTTAAATATCAATTTCTCGATTGCAGTTTAAACCCATTTTAGAGTCGATAGGTCACTATAGACGCCTGTAATCCATTCAAAACTAGAATATTCCGTCAAAAACCGTTTAGAAAGTGAACTTACCTCTAATTTTGCAATTTCGCACGCCTAAAAACCGTTGCAAGGCTAAAGTCTTTCCGTCGATTTGTCAATTCGAGTTTAAATATCATTTTTTCGATTGCAGTTCAAACCCGTTGGGAGGTCGGTGGGACACACTAGACGCATGGAATCCATTCACAACTAGAATATTCCGTCAGAAAGCGATCGGAAATTGAACTTGTCTCCAATTTTACAATTTCGCACGCATTAAAAATGGTTAGTCTTTTTGTCGATTTATCAATTCGAGTTTAAATATCAATTTTACGATTGCAGTTTAAACCCATTGGGGGTCGGTAGGACACACTAGACGCCTGGAATCCATTCAAAACTAGAATATTCCGTCAGAATCGTTTAGAAATTGAACTTTCCACCAATTTTACAATTTCGCACGCCTAAAAACCGCTGCAAGGCTATAGCCTTTCCGTCGATTTATCAATTCGAGTTTAAATATCAATTTCTCGATTGCAGTTTAAACCCATTTTGGAGTCGATAGGACACTATAGACGCCTGGAATCCATTGAAAACTAGAATATTCCGTCAGTAACCGTTTAGAAATTGAAATTTCCTTCAATTTTACAATTTCGCACGCATAAAAACCGTTGCAAGGCTATAGCCTTTCCCTCGATCTATAAATTTGAGTTTAAATATCAATTTCTCGATTGCAGTTTAAACCCATTTTGGAGTCGATAGGTCACTATAGACGCCTGTAATCCATTCAAAACTAGAATATTCCGTCAAAAACCGTTTAGAAATTGAACTTTCCTCCAATTTTACAATATCGCACGCCTAAAAACCGTTGCAAGGCTGTAGCCTTTCCGTCGATCTATCAATTCGAGTTTAAATATCAATTTTGTGATTGCAGTTTAAACCCATTTTAGAGTCGATTGGACACTATAGACGCCTGGAATCCATTCAAAACTAGATTATTCCGTCAGAAACTTTTTAGAAATTGAACTTTCCTCCAATTTTACAATTTTACGCCCAAAAAACGCTGCAAGGATATAGCCTTTGCGTCGATTTATCAATTCGAGTTTCAATATCAATTTTGTGATTGCAGTTTGAACCCATTTCGGTAGTCGATAGGACACTATAGATGCCTTGAATACATTCAAAACTAGAATATTCCGTCAGAAACCGTTTAGAAATTGAACTTTCCTCTAATTTTACGATTTCGCACGCCTAAAAACCGTTGCAAGGCTATAGCCTTTCCGTCGATTTATCAATTCGAGTTTAAATATCAATTTTTCGATTGCAGTTTAAACCCATTTTGGAGACATAGGACACTATAGACGCCTGGAATCCATTCAAAACTAGAATATTCCGTCAGAAACTGTTTAGAAATTGAACTTTCCTCGAATTTTACAATTTCGCACGCCCAAATACCGCTGCAAGGCTATAGTATTTCCGTCGATTTATCGTTTCGAATTGTGATATCAATTTTCCGATGTCAATTTAAACCCAATAGGGGTCGGTAGGACACTATAGACGCCTGGAATCCATTCAAAACTAGAATATTCCGTCAGAAATCGATCGAAATTTAAACTTTCCTCCAATTTTACAATTTCACACGCCTAAAAAACGTTGCAAGGCTGTGGTCTTTCCGTCGATCTATCAATTCGAGTTTAAATATCAATTTTGTGATTGCAGTTTAAACCCATTTTGGAGTCGATAGGACACTATAGACGCCTGGAATCCATTCAAAACTAGAATATTCCGTCAGAAACCGTTTAGGAATTGAACTTTCCTCAAATTTTTCAATTTCGCACGCCTAAAAACCGCTGCAAGGCTATAGCCTTTCCGACGATTTATCAATTCGAGTTTAAATTTCAATTTCTCGATTGCAGTTTAAACCCATTTTGGAGTCGATAGGACACTATATAGACGCCTGGAATCCATTCAAAACTAGAACATTCCGTGAGAAACCGTTTAGGAATTGAACTTTCCTCCAATTTTACAATTTCGCACGCCTAAAAACCGTTGCAAGGCTATAGCCTTTCCGTCGATCTATCAATTCGAGTTTAAATATCATTTTTTCGATTGCAGTTCAAACCCGTTGGGAGGTCGGTGGGACACACTAGACGCATGGAATCCATTCACAACTAGAATATTCCGTCAGAAAGCGATCGGAAATTGAACTTGTCTCCAATTTTACAATTTCGCACGCCTAAAAAATGGTTAGTCTTTTTGTCGATTTATCAATTCGAGTTTAAATATCAATTTTACGATTGCAGTTTAAACCCATTGGGGGTCGGTAGGACACACTAGACGCCTGGAATCCATTCAAAACTAGAATATTCCGTCAGAATCGTTTAGAAATTGAACTTTCCACCAATTTTACAATTTCGCACGCCTAAAAACCGCTGCAAGGCTATAGCCTTTCCGTCGATTTATCAATTCGAGTTTAAATATCAATTTCTCGATTGCAGTTTAAACCCATTTTGGAGTCGATAGGACACTATAGACGCCTGGAATCCATTGAAAACTAGAATATTCCGTCAGTAACCGTTTAGAAATTGAAATTTCCTTCAATTTTACAATTTCGCACGCATAAAAACCGTTGCAAGGCTATAGCCTTTCCCTCGATCTATAAATTTGAGTTTAAATATCAATTTCTCGATTGCAGTTTAAACCCATTTTGGAGTCGATAGGTCACTATAGACGCCTGTAATCCATTCAAAACTAGAATATTCCGTCAAAAACCGTTTAGAAATTGAACTTTCCTCCAATTTTACAATATCGCACGCCTAAAAACCGTTGCAAGGCTGTAGCCTTTCCGTCGATCTATCAATTCGAGTTTAAATATCAATTTTGTGATTGCAGTTTAAACCCATTTTAGAGTCGATTGGACACTATAGACGCCTGGAATCCATTCAAAACTAGATTATTCCGTCAGAAACTTTTTAGAAATTGAACTTTCCTCCAATTTTACAATTTTACGCCCAAAAAACGCTGCAAGGATATAGCCTTTGCGTCGATTTATCAATTCGAGTTTCAATATCAATTTTGTGATTGCAGTTTGAACCCATTTCGGTAGTCGATAGGACACTATAGATGCCTTGAATACATTCAAAACTAGAATATTCCGTCAGAAACCGTTTAGAAATTGAACTTTCCTCTAATTTTACGATTTCGCACGCCTAAAAACCGTTGCAAGGCTATAGCCTTTCCGTCGATTTATCAATTCGAGTTTAAATATCAATTTTTCGATTGCAGTTTAAACCCATTTTGGAGACATAGGACACTATAGACGCCTGGAATCCATTCAAAACTAGAATATTCCGTCAGAAACTGTTTAGAAATTGAACTTTCCTCGAATTTTACAATTTCGCACGCCCAAATACCGCTGCAAGGCTATAGTATTTCCGTCGATTTATCGTTTCGAATTGTGATATCAATTTTCCGATGTCAATTTAAACCCAATAGGGGTCGGTAGGACACTATAGACGCCTGGAATCCATTGAAAACTAGAATATTCCGTCAGAAATCGATCGAAATTTAAACTTTCCTCCAATTTTACAATTTCACACGCCTAAAAAACGTTGCAAGGCTGTGGTCTTTCCGTCGATCTATCAATTCGAGTTTAAATATCAATTTTGTGATTGCAGTTTAAACCCATTTTGGAGTCGATAGGACACTATAGACGCCTGGAATCCATTCAAAACTAGAATATTCCGTCAGAAACCGTTTAGGAATTGAACTTTCCTCAAATTTTTCAATTTCGCACGCCTAAAAACCGCTGCAAGGCTATAGCCTTTCCGACGATTTATCAATTCGAGTTTAAATTTCAATTTCTCGATTGCAGTTTAAACCCATTTTGGAGTCGATAGGACACTATATAGACGCCTGGAATCCATTCAAAACTAGAACATTCCGTGAGAAACCGTTTAGGAATTGAACTTTCCTCCAATTTTACAATTTCGCACGCCTAAAAACCGTTGCAAGGCTATAGCCTTTCCGTCGATCTATCAATTCGAGTTTAAATATCATTTTTTCGATTGCAGTTCAAACCCGTTGGGAGGTCGGTGGGACACACTAGACGCATGGAATCCATTCACAACTAGAATATTCCGTCAGAAAGCGATCGGAAATTGAACTTGTCTCCAATTTTACAATTTCGCACGCCTAAAAAATGGTTAGTCTTTTTGTCGATCTATCAATTCGAGTTTAAATATCAATTTTACGATTGCAGTTTAAACCCATTGGGGGTCGGTAGGACACACTAGACGCCTGGAATCCATTCAAAACTAGAATATTCCGTCAGAATCGTTTAGAAATTGAACTTTCCACCAATTTTACAATTTCGCACGCCTAAAAACCGCTGCAAGGCTATAGCCTTTCCGTCGATTTATCAATTCGAGTTTAAATATCAATTTCTCGATTGCAGTTTAAACCCATTTTGGAGTCGATAGGACACTATAGACGCCTGGAATCCATTCAAAACTAGAATATTCCGTCAGTAACCGTTTAGAAATTGTACTTTCCTTCAATTTTACGATTTCGCACGCATAAAAACCGTTGCAAGGCTATAGCCTTTCCCTCGATCTATAAATTTGAGTTTAAATATCAATTTCTCGATTGCAGTTTAAACCCATTTTGGAGTCGATAGGTCACTATAGACGCCTGTAATCCATTCAAAACTAGAATATTCCGTCAAAAACCGTTTAGAAATTGAACTTTCCTCCAATTTTACAATATCGCACGCCTAAAAACCGTTGCAAGGCTGTAGCCTTTCCGTCGATCTATCAATTCGAGTTTAAATATCAATTTTGTGATTGCAGTTTAAACCCATTTTAGAGTCGATTGGACACTATAGACGCCTGGAATCCATTCAAAACTAGATTATTCCGTCAGAAACTTTTTAGAAATTGAACTTTCCTCCAATTTTACAATTTCACACGCCTAAAAAACGTTGCAAGGCTGTGGTCTTTCCGTCGATCTATCAATTCGAGTTTAAATATCAATTTTGTGATTGCAGTTTAAACCCATTTTGGAGTCGATAGGACACTATAGACGCCTGGAATCCATTCAAAACTAGAATATTCCGTCAGAAACCGTTTAGGAATTGAACTTTCCTCAAATTTTTCAATTTCGCACGCCTAAAAACCGCTGCAAGGCTATAGCCTTTCCGACGATTTATCAATTCGAGTTTAAATTTCAATTTCTCGATTGCAGTTTAAACCCATTTTGGAGTCGATAGGACACTATATAGACGCCTGGAATCCATTCAAAACTAGAACATTCCGTGAGAAACCGTTTAGGAATTGAACTTTCCTCCAATTTTACAATTTCGCACGCCTAAAAACCGTTGCAAGGCTATAGCCTTTCCGTCGATCTATCAATTCGAGTTTAAATATCATTTTTTCGATTGCAGTTCAAACCCGTTGGGAGGTCGGTGGGACACACTAGACGCATGGAATCCATTCACAACTAGAATATTCCGTCAGAAAGCGATCGGAAATTGAACTTGTCTCCAATTTTACAATTTCGCACGCCTAAAAAATGGTTAGTCTTTTTGTCGATTTATCAATTCGAGTTTAAATATCAATTTTACGATTGCAGTTTAAACCCATTGGGGGTCGGTAGGACACACTAGACGCCTGGAATCCATTCAAAACTAGAATATTCCGTCAGAATCGTTTAGAAATTGAACTTTCCACCAATTTTACAATTTCGCACGCCTAAAAACCGCTGCAAGGCTATAGCCTTTCCGTCGATTTATCAATTCGAGTTTAAATATCAATTTCTCGATTGCAGTTTAAACCCATTTTGGAGTCGATAGGACACTATAGACGCCTGGAATCCATTCAAAACTAGAATATTCCGTCAGTAACCGTTTAGAAATTGTACTTTCCTTCAATTTTACGATTTCGCACGCATAAAAACCGTTGCAAGGCTATAGCCTTTCCCTCGATCTATAAATTTGAGTTTAAATATCAATTTCTCGATTGCAGTTTAAACCCATTTTGGAGTCGATAGGTCACTATAGACGCCTGTAATCCATTCAAAACTAGAATATTCCGTCAAAAACCGTTTAGAAATTGAACTTTCCTCCAATTTTACAATATCGCACGCCTAAAAACCGTTGCAAGGCTGTAGCCTTTCCGTCGATCTATCAATTCGAGTTTAAATATCAATTTTGTGATTGCAGTTTAAACCCATTTTAGAGTCGATTGGACACTATAGACGCCTGGAATCCATTCAAAACTAGATTATTCCGTCAGAAACTTTTTAGAAATTGAACTTTCCTCCAATTTTACAATTTTACGCCCAAAAAACGCTGCAAGGATATAGCCTTTGCGTCGATTTATCAATTCGAGTTTCAATATCAATTTTGTGATTGCAGTTTGAACCCATTTCGGTAGTCGATAGGACACTATAGATGCCTTGAATACATTCAAAACTAGAATATTCCGTCAGAAACCGTTTAGAAATTGAACTTTCCTCTAATTTTAAGATTTCGCACGCCTAAAAACCGTTGCAAGGCTATAGCCTTTCCGTCGATTTATCAATTCGAGTTTAAATATCAATTTTTCGATTGCAGTTTAAACCCATTTTGGAGACATAGGACACTATAGACGCCTTGAATCCATTCAAAACTAGAATATTCCGTCAGAAACTGTTTAGAAATTGAACTTTCCTCGAATTTTACAATTTCGCACGCCCAAATACCGCTGCAAGGCTATAGTATTTCCGTCGATTTATCGTTTCGAATTGTGATATCAATTTTCCGATGTCAATTTAAACCCAATAGGGGTCGGTAGGACACTATAGACGCCTGGAATCCATTGAAAACTAGAATATTCCGTCAGAAATCGATCGAAATTTAAACTTTCCTCCAATTTTACAATTTCACACGCCTAAAAAACGTTGCAAGGCTGTGGTCTTTCCGTCGATCTATCAATTCGAGTTTAAATATCAATTTTGTGATTGCAGTTTAAACCCATTTTGGAGTCGATAGGACACTATAGACGCCTGGAATCCATTCAAAACTAGAATATTCCGTCAGAAACCGTTTAGGAATTGAACTTTCCTCAAATTTTTCAATTTCGCACGCCTAAAAACCGCTGCAAGGATATAGCCTTTCCGACGATTTATCAATTCGAGTTTAAATTTCAATTTCTCGATTGCAGTTTAAACCCATTTTGGAGTCGATAGGACACTATATAGACGCCTGGAATCCATTCAAAACTAGAACATTCCGTGAGAAACCGTTTAGGAATTGAACTTTCCTCCAATTTTACAATTTCGCACGCCTAAAAACCGTTGCAAGGCTATAGCCTTTCCGTCGATCTATCAATTCGAGTTTAAATATCAATTTCTCGATTGCAGTTTAAACCCATTTTAGAGTCGATAGGACACTATAGATGCCTGGAATCCATTCAAAACTAGAATATTTCGTCAAAAAACCTTTTAAAAAGTGAACTTTCCTCCAATTTTACGCACAAAAACCGCTGCAAGGATATAGCCTTTGCGTCGATTTATCAATTGGAGTTTAAATATCAATTTTGTGATTGCAGTTTAAACCCATTTTAGAGTCGATAGGACACTATAGATGCCTGGAATCCATTCAAAACTAGAATATGTTGTCAAAAACCCTTTGAAAAGTGAACTTACCTCCAATTTTACGCACAAAAACCGCTGCAAGGTTATAGCCTTTGCGTCGATTTATCAATTGGAGTTTCAATATAAATTTTGTGATTGCAGTTTAAACCCATTTTAGAGTCGATAGGACACTATACACGCCTGGAATCCATTCAAAACTAGAATATTTCGTCAAAATCGTTTAAAAAGTGAACTTTTCTCCTATTTTGCAATTTCGCACGCCTAAAAACCGCTGCAAGGCTAAAGTCTTTCCGTCGATTAATCAATTCGAGTTTAAATATCAATTTCTCGATTGCAGTTTAAACCCATTTTAGAGTCGATTGGTCACTATAGATGCCTGGAATCCATTCAAAACTAGAATATTTCGTCAAAATCGTTTAAAAAGTGAACTTTCCTCCAATTTTACGCCTAAAAACCGCTGCAAGGCTAAAGCCTTTCCGTCGATTTATCAATTCGAGTTTCAATATCAATTTTGTGATTGCAGTTTAAACCCACTTTAGCGTCGATAGTACTCTATGGATGCCTTGAATACATTCAAAACTAGAACATTCCGTCAGAAACCGTTTAGAAAGTGAACTTTTCTCCTATTTTACAATTTCGCACGCCTAAAAACCGTTGCAAGGCTATAGTCTTTCCGTCGATGTATCAATTCGAGTTTCAATATCAATTTTTCGATTGCTGTTTAACACCCATTGGGGGGTCTGTAGGACTCACTATGGTGCCTGGAATTCATTCAAAACTAAAATATTCTGTCAATTAACGATCAGAAATTGAACTTTTCTTCAATTTTGTTTTTTTAATTTTTTTAGCCTTATCGTCGACTTATCAATTCTTGTTGTTTGAGCGGCAATTTTCCGAATGCACTTTAACCCCATAGGAACGCCCCTTGTGTGTGTGTGGGGGGGGGGGGGGGGTGATGGGGTTAGGGTTGTAGCCTTGCAGCGGATTTCAGACGTGCGAAATTATAAAATCACAGGGCTGAGGTAGGGTTAGAATCCCACTTATTAGTCTATTATTTTTATGTTTTAATTTCGCAAGATCGAAAATTATTGAAATGCTATAGTGTCTCATTCAATTTTTTTGGAATTCCAGTTTTAATTTTAATGTTCCACATTCAATTTCAACCCATTGGCGAATCGGTAAGTGACCATTCACTGCTTTGTGCAATAAAGCCGCCGCCCGTGTGACGTTTTAAATTCCAGTGTTCTGATTGGTTGAAGAAAAGGAAAAAAGGAAATCGACAAACCTTCGCCGTGTGTGATCTGTCATTCTTTCTTTAGCAGCTGTTGGTGAAGGTCGCTGTGTCGAAGTAGTGAGACTATCAGGAAGAGATTTAACAGGTGAAATTATTCGCAGTGCATGTCTCAGTGAACAATGCTTGTGGAGTTGTAGTTAACTGTGTTAAAGTGAAGTTAGATTACAGGATAATCAATAGAATAGCACTGCTGATTGGCATTTTTGTTTCGGGCCTTAGGAAGCATTCTTTGATAAAGGTTGTTTCATGAAAGAAATGAAACACATGGTAATCATGTTATTAATCTTACTTGGTATTGATTTGTGTTGGGTTCGGCTGGATTGCTGCCTTTGCTTTGTTTTGCTTAAAACAGATTTCCTGGTTATTAGTAATAACAATATGATTTGTGTAATTTACATTTGTCGTGTACTAAACTCTCATAAAATATTTGATTGTCCAGTTGTACGTTGTTTGTACTGATTCATTTGTTCAATTTTATTAGCTTTGTTTTTGTTTCAGAAACTCGAGATGATTACAAATCTATGGACACGGAGTTTCTTCAACAGCGGACAATTTCGTTTTAGGTACCCTTTGTGTTTTTTATCGTTGTTGTGTTTGTTTATCGTTTTAATCAGCTGTTTTCTTGTTTCAGAGTTCATCATCCTCCAGCGGACATCTTGTTTTTGTGTTTTATCGTTGATGTGTACGTTTATCTTTTTAATCAGCTGTTTTCTGGTTTCAGAGTTCATCATCATCCAGCGGACACTTTGTTTTTGTGTTTTAACGTTGATGTGTTTGTTTATCGTTTTAATCAGCTGTTTTCTTGTTTCAGAGTTCATCATCCTCCAGCGGACATCTTGTTTTTGTGTTTTATCGTTGATGTGTTTCGTTTATCTTTTTAATCAGCTGCTTTCTTGTTTCAGAGTTCATCATCCTCCAGCGGACACTTTGTTTTTGTGTTTTAACGTTGATGTGTTTGTTTATCTTTTTAATCAGCTGTTTTCTTGTTTCAGATTCATCATCCTCCAGCGGACATTTTGTTTTTGTGTATTGTTGTGTTTATCGTTGATGTGTTGTTTGTTTATCGTTTTAATCAGCTGTTTTCTTGTTTCAGAGTTCATCATCCTCCAGCGGACATCTTGTTTTTGTGTTTTAACGTTGATGTTTATGTTTATCTTTTTAATCAGCTGTTTTCTTGTTTCAGAGTTCATCATCATCCAGCGGACATCTTGTTTTTGTGTATTGTTGTGTTTATCGTTGATGTGTTGTTTGTTTATCGTTTTAATCAGCTGTTTTCTTGTTTCAGAGTTCAACATCCTCCAGCGGACATCTTGTTTTTGTGTTTTAACGTTGATGTGTATGTTTATCTTTTTAATCAGCTGTTTTCTTGTTTCAGATTTCATCATCCTCCAGCGGACATTTTGTTTTTGTGTTTTATCGTTGATGTGTTGTTTGTTTATCGTTTTAATCAGCTGTTTTCTTGTTTCAGAGTTCATCATCCTCCAGCGGACATCTTGTTTTTGTGTTTTAACGTTGATGTGTATGTTTATCTTTTTAATGAGCTGTTTACTTGTTTCGGAGTTCATCATCATCCAGCGGACATTTTGTTTTTGTGTTTTATCGTTGATGTGTTTGTTTATCTTTTTAATCAGCTGTTTTCTTGTTTCAGAGTTCATCATCATCCAGCGGACATCTTGTTTTTGTGTATTGTTGTGTTTATCGTTGATGTGTTGTTTGTTTATCGTTTTAATCAGCTGTTTTCTTGTTTCAGAGTTCAACATCCTCCAGCGGACATCTTGTTTTTGTGTTTTAACGTTGATGTGTATGTTTATCTTTTTAATCAGCTGTTTTCTTGTTTCAGAGTTCATCATCATCCAGCGGACATCTTGTTTTTGTGTATTGTTGTGTTTATCGTTGATGTGTTGTTTGTTTATCGTTTTAATCAGCTGTTTTCTTGTTTCAGAGTTCAACATCCTCCAGCGGACATCTTGTTTTTGTGTTTTAACGTTGATGTGTATGTTTATCTTTTTAATCAGCTGTTTTCTTGTTTCAGAGTTCATCATCCTCCAGCGGACATTTTGTTTTTGTGTTTTATCGTTGATGTGTTGTTTGTTTATCGTTTTAATCAGCTGTTTTCTTGTTTCAGAGTTCAACATCCTCCAGCGGACATCTTGTTTTTGTGTTTTAACGTTGATGTGTATGTTTATCTTTTTAATCAGCTGTTTACTTGTTTCAGAGTTCATCATCCTCCAGCGGACATTTTGTTTTTATGTTTTATCGTTGATGTGTTTGTTTATCTTTTTAATCAGCTGTTTTCTTGTTTCAGAGTTCATCATCATCCAGCGGACATCTTGTTTTTGTGTATTGTTGTGTTTATCGTTGATGTGTTGTTTGTTTATCGTTTTAATCAGCTGTTTTCTTGTTTCAGAGTTTATCATCCTCCAGCGGACATCTTGTTTTTGTGTTTTAACGTTGATGTGTTGTTATGTGTTTGTTTATCGTTTTAATCAGCTGTTTTCTGGTTTCAGAGTTCAACATCCTCCAGCGGACATCTTGTTTTTGTGTTTTATCGTTGATGTGTTTGTTTATCGTTTTAATCAGCTGTTTTCTTGTTTCAGAGTTCATCATCATCCAGCGGACATCTTGTTTTTGTGTATTGTTGTGTTTATCGTTGATGTGTTGTTTGTTTATCGTTTTAATCAGCTGTTTTCTTGTTTCAGAGTTCATCATCATCCAGCGGACATCTTGTTTTTGTGTTTTAACGTTGATGTGTTTGTTTATCGTTTTAATCAGCTCTTTTCTTGTTTCAGAGTTCATCATCATCCAGCGGACATCTTGTTTTTGTGTATTGTTGTGTTTATCGTTGATGTGTTGTTTGTTTATCGTTTTAATCAGCTGTTTTCTTGTTTCAGAGTTCAACATCCTCCAGCGGACATCTTGTTTTTGTGTTTTAACGTTGATGTGTATGTTTATCTTTTTAATCAGCTGTTTTCTTGTTTCAGAGTTCATCATCCTCCAGCGGACATTTTGTTTTTGTGTTTTATTTTTTGTGTTTTATCGTTGATGTGTTGTTTGTTTATCGTTTTAATCAGCTCTTTTCTTGTTTCAGAGTTCAACATCCTCCAGCGGACATCTTGTTTTTGTGTTTTATCGTTGATGTGTATGTTTATCGTTTTAATCAGCTGTTTTCTTGTTTCAGAGTTCAACCTCCTCCAGCGGACATCTTGTTTTTGTGTTTTATCGTTGATGTGTATGTTTATCGTTTTAATCAGCTGCTTTCTTGTTTTCAGAGTTCGTCATGTTTTGTGTGTGTCTGGTGTGTGGAGTGTGTGCAGTGTGTGTTTTTTTTTGTGTGTCACGTGCGATTTGTGAGTGTGGTGTTTTTTTGTCACCTGTGTGGTGTGTTTTTTTTTTTTTTTGTATGTGTTGTGCGTGTCACGTGTGTTTTGTGTGTGTGCGTGTGGTGTGTTTTGTGTGTGTGCGCGCGGGTGTGTATGTGCGCGTGTGTGGTGTGTTTTGTGTGTGTGTGTGTCACGTGTGGTGTGGTTTTTTGCGTGTGGTGTGTGTGGCGTGTGTGTCACCTGTGTGTGTGTGTGTGTATCACATGTGTTTTGTGAGTGTGGTGTGTGTGTGTCACGTGTGTTTTGTGAGTGTGGTGTGTGTGTGTTTTGTGTGTGTGGTGTGTTTTTTGCGTGTGGTGTGTTCTTTGCGTGTGGTGTGTCACCTGTGTGTGTGTGTTTTGTGTATCACATGTGTGTGGTGTGTGTGTTTTGTGAGTGTGGTGTGTCATGTCATGTGTGGTTGTGTTTTTTTAATGTGCTTGTGTGGTGTTTTTTCGGTTTTTGTGTGCTTTTTTGTTTTTTTGTGCGTTTTATCGCTTAATAAAATCCACAAAAACAATACATATGTGACTCTGTGTGGTTCGTACAAATACGTAGTTTTTCAGCCAAAGCAAATATTTTTACGATCAACATTTGTGTGTTTTCAAGACTGAAGTGACACGACACATCATCATCCGCACCTGTCCCTCCCTGATGTAGTAAACCCGCACCTACCTCCCCTTATGCAAACCCGCTCTTGTCACACAAATCCCCTCCTGATGCAAACCCGCGCCTTTCACAAGTCTCCCTCGCTCCCCCTGATGCAAACCCGCGCCTGTCAGAAGTCTCCCTCCCTCCCCCTGATGCAAACCCGCGCCTGTCACAAGTCTCCCTGCCCCTGATGCAAACCCGCACCTGTCACAACCTCCCTCCCCCTGATGCAAACCCGCACCTGTCACAAGTCTCCCTCCCTCCCCCTGATGCAAACCCGCGCCTGTCACAAGTCTCCCTCCCTCCCCCTGATGCAAACCCGCGCCTGTCACAAGTCTCCCTCCCTCCCCCTGATGCAAACCCGCACCTGTCACAAGTCTCCCTCCCTCCCCCTGATGCAAACCCGAGCCTTTCACAAGTCTCCCTCCCTGCCCCTGATGCAAACCCGCACCTGTCACAACCTCCCTCCCCTGATGTAAACCCACTCCTGACACAAGTCTCCCTCCCCCTGATGCAAACCCGCGCCTGTCACACAAGTCTCCCTCCCCCTGATACAAACCCGAGCCTGTCACAAGCCGCAGGGCAAACCCCCACCTGTCACAAGTCTCCCTCCCTCCCCTTGATGCAAACAAAAAAATCACGAGAAACGACACAATAACAAACATTAAAAATAGTCAAGGTTGAACATACAAAAATAAAAGGCATCATATAGCTCGCACATGTGTCGCCATCACGTCATATTCTGAAGCAACTCGCTGCAAAAAGAGCAATCGAATTAGTATTGCAAATACGATACATTTTGAAATTAGTATTGCAATAAGATTAATTGCAAAAATACGAACAATTTCAAATTAGTATTGCAAAAAGATTATTTGCGGTATTTGCGAAATACGATACAAATTCAAATTAGTATTGCGAAACGATTATTTGCGAAATATGTATGAAAAGAAAGTGCAATGAGGAAAAAGTCTTTCATTTCCATTTCAGTTTTTCATCGTCTCCGAAATCCACTCTCTTCCAATATTTCCCTGCGCAACAAAGGAACAGAAGCAGAACTAGGAATTTCACCTTAAGTAACAATCACTACACAAAGTAAATTATGCCAGCATGCGAAAACAGGATAAGTGCACGTTACTCTGTATTCCCATGCTTGACATACAAACTTGAATTACAAACAAATTACTAAATAACATTAGTAAACTTATTTTTACTCGCCTATTTTGTAAAGTTTCGTGTTGCGTTGTCACCGAAGTCGTGTTTGTTATGGACGAAGTTTCAGAGGTCATCCAATCCAAACATCGGTGAACCTGAAACAAATAACCCAACATCAGTAATTTGTTTTGAAGAGTAACGAACGCAGTGCATACTCCTCAGCTCGGGTGCTTTCAACTTATTTAAACAAGTCTCCGATATCTTGAATTCATCGTCATCAAACATCCAACGTAGATCTGTAGTAAAAAAAACAGGATCAATGCTTAGGGAATTAAGTGTGTATCAAAAAACAACCAATGGCGTTATCACATATTTGTCGTCAAACCTCTCATCTACTTCTATCTTTCTGCAATTTTGAACTAATGTCTGCTATAAACTGAAGGAAATCAAATATGCCCTAAATTTTAACTTCTCCAGTTGACAATTAAGAAAACTTTAGCAACTTAACTTAAAATGTTTCCTTTCGTTTCAACGTCTCCAAAATCCCCTCTCTTCCAATATTTCCCTGCGAAACAAAATGGAACAGAAGCAGAACTAGGAATTTCACAATAAGTAACAATTATTACACAAAGTTAATTATACCAGCATGCGAAAACAGGATAAGTGCACGTTACACTGTATTCCCATGCTTGGCCTACAAACTTAAATTATAAACAAATTACTAAATAACAATAATAAAATTATTTTCACTGGCCTATTTTGTAAAGTTTCGTGTTGCGTTGTCACCGAAGTCTTCTTTCTTATGGACGAAGTTTCAGAGGTCATCCAATCCAGACATCGGTGAACCTGAAACAAACAAAATCAGTCACTTTTTTTGAAGAGTAACGAACGCAGTGCATACTCCGATATCTTGAATTCATCGTCGTCAAACATCCAACGTAGATCTGTGGTAAAAAAAACAGGATCAATTCTTAGTGAATATAAGTGTGTATTAAAACAACGAATGGCGTTATCACATATTTGTCGTCAAACCTCTCACCTACTTCTATCTTTCTGCAACTTAAAAACTTGTGTCTGCTGTAAACTGAAAGACGTCAAATATGCAGATTTTTATTCTAGCTGTTCCAGTAGAAAGAGTAAGCTAAACAATAATAAACAAAACTTCAGTGACTTAACTTAGAATGTTCCAAATCGTTTCAACATCATTTCATCGTCTTCGAAGTCCACTCCTCAAATATGTTCCTTTGGAACAAAAACAAAACAAACAGAAGCGGAACTAGGGACTTCACAATAAGCAACTACTAAGTTATTACACAAAGTTAATTATGTCCACATGCGAAAACAGGATAAGTGCACGTTTATACTGTATTCTCATGCATGGCCTAAAACCCAACTCAAATTATACCCAACTAAATAAATAACATCAATAAATTTATTTTTACTCGCCTGTTTTGTAGCGTTTCTTGTCAACAGGTCTTCGCATCGTCATCCAACATCAAACGTGAATCTGTAGCAAGAAAAAACAGGATCAGAATACAAGTGTATTTTTTAAACAAATAGTTTTGTCGCATATCTGACGCTAAGCTTTCTGCAACCTAAAAACCTATGTCTGCTATAAACTAATGGACGTCAAACAAGCAAGCATTAAATTCTTACTATCTGAGAGATTAAACAACAGTTAAAATAAACTTTAGTAACTTAACCTTAACTTTGTGTGATATATAGTTTCCATCCGTTTCAACATCGTTTCGTCGTCTCCGAAACCCAGTCCCTTCCAATATTTCCCTGCGAAACAAAAACCAAACAAAAGCAGAATTGGGAATTTCACAATAAGTAACAATCATCACACAAAGTTGATTATGCCAGCATGCGAATAGAGGATAAGTGCACGTTTATACTGCATTCCCATGCTTGGCATACAAACTTAAATTATAAACAAATTACTAAATGACATTAAAAAAATTGTTTTTACTGGCCTGTTTTGTAAAGTTTCGTGTTGCGTTGTCACCGAAGTATTCTTTTCTATGGACGAAGTGTCAGAGGTCATCCAATCCAGACATCGGTGAACCTGAAACAAATAACCCAACATAAGTAACTTGTTTTGCAGTGTAACGAACGCAGTGCATACTACTGAGCTTCGGGTGCGTTCAACTTATTCAAACAAGTCTCCGATATCTTGAATTCATCGTCATCAAACATCCAACGTAGATCTGTGGTAAAAAAAACAGGATCAAAGCTTGGTGAATATAAGTGTGTATTAAAACAACGAATAGCGTTATCACATATTTGACGCCAGGCCTCTGATCTACTTCTATCTTTCTGCAACTTAAAAACTTATGTCTGCTGCAAACTGAAGGACGTCAAATATGTAGGTTTGTATTCTAGCTGTTCTAGTAGAAAGAGTAAGCTAAACAATAATAAACAAAACTTCAGTTACTTAACTTAGAATGTTCCGATTCGTTTCAACATCATTTCATCGTCTTCGAAGTCAACTCCTCAAATATATTCCTTTAAAACAAAAACAAAACAAACAGAAGCAAAACTAGGAATTTCACAATAAGTAACAATCATTACACAAAGTTAATTATACCAGCATGCGAAAAAAGGATCAGTGCACGTTTATACTGTATTCCCATGCTTGGCATACAAACTTAAATTATAAACAAATTACTAAATGACATTAATAAAATTATTTTTACTCGCCTGTTTTGTAAAGTTTCGTGTTGCGATGTCACCGAAGTCTTCTTTCTTATGGATGAAGTTTCAGAGGTCATCCAATCCAGACATCGGTGAACCTGAAACAAATAACCCAACATAAGTAACTTGTTTGGAAGAGTAACGAATCCAGTACATACTACTGAGCTTCAGGTGCTTCCGAGTTATTCAAATAAGTCTCCTAAATCTTGAATTCATCGTCATCAAACATCCAACGTAGATCTGTGGTAAAAAAAACAGGATCAATGCTTGGGGAATATAAGTGTGTATTAAAACAACGAATAGCGTCATCACATATTTGTCGTCAAACCTCTCATCTACTTCTATCTTCCTGCAACTTTTAAACTCATGTCTGCTATAAACTGAAGGAAATCAAATGTGCCTTAAATTTTAACTACTCCAGTTGACAATTAAGAAAACTTTAGCAACTTAACTTAAAATGTTTCCTTTCGTTTCAACGTCTCCAAAATCCCCTCTCTTCCAATATTTCCCTGCGAAACAAAATGGAACAGAAGCAGAAACAGTAAGTAACAATTATTACACAAAGTTAATTATACCAGCATGCGAAAACAGGATAAGTGCACGTTTATACTGTATTCCCATGCTTGGCCTACAAACTTAAATTATAAACAAATTACTAAATAACAATAATAAAATTATTTTCAGTGGCCTATTTTGTAAAGTTTCGTCTTGCGTTGTCACCGAAGTCTTCTTTCTTATGGACGAAGTTTCAGAGGTCATCCAATCCAGACATCGGTGAACCTGAAACAAACAAAATCAGTCACTTTTTTTGAAGAGTAACGAACGCAGTGCATACTCCTCAGCTCGGGTGCTTTCAACTGATTCAAACAAGTCTCCGATATCTTGAATTCATCGTCGTCAAACATCCAACGTAGATCTGTGGTAAAAAAAAACAGGATCAATGCTTAGTGAATATAAGTGTGTATTAAAACAACGAATGGCGTTATCACATATTTGTCGTCAAACCTCTCACCTACTTCTATCTTTCTGCAACTTAAAAACTTATGTCTGCTGTAAACTGAAGGACGTCAAATATGCAGATTTTTATTCTAGCTGTTCCAGTAGAATGAGTAAGCTAAACAATAATAAACAAAACTTCAGTGACTTAACTTAGAATGTTCCGATTCGTTTCAACATCATTTCATCGTCTTCGAAGTCCACTCCTCAAATATGTTCCTTTGGAACAAAAACAAAACAAACAGAAGCGGAACTAGGGACTTCACAATAAGCAACTACTAAGTTATTTGCACAAAGTTAATTATGTCCACATGCGAAAACAGGATAAGTGCACGTTTATACTGTATTCTCATGCATGGTCTAAAACCCAACTTAAATTATACCCAACTAAATAAATAACATTAATAAATTTATTTTTACTCGCCTGTTTTGTAGCGTTTCTTGTCAACAGGTCTTCGCATCGTCATCCAACATCAAACGTGAATCTGTAGCAAGAAAAAACAGGATCAGAATACAAGTGTATTTTTTAAACAAATAGTTTTGTCGCATATCTGACGCTAAGCTTTCTGCAACCTAAAAACCTATGTCTGCTATAAACTAATGGACGTCAAACAAGCAAGCATTAAATTCTAACTATCTGAGAGATTAAACAACAGTTAAAATAAACTTTAGTAACTTAACCTCAATAGTTTCCATCCGTTTCAACATCGTTTCGTCGTCTCCGAAACCCCTTCCCTTCCAATATTTCCCTGCGAAACAAAAACCAAACAAAAGCAGAATTGGGAATTTCACAATAAGTAACAATCATCACACAAAGTTGATTATGCCAGCATGCGAAAACAGGATCAGTGCACGTTTATACTGTATTCCCATGCTTGGCATACAAACTTAAATTTTAACAAATTACTAAATAACATTAATAAAATTATTTTTACTGGCCTGTTTTGCAAAGTTTCGTGTTGCGTTGTCACCGAAGTCTTCTTTATCATGGATGAAGTTTCAGAGGTCATCCAATCCAGACATCGGTGAACCTGAAACAAATAACCCAACATCAGTAACGTGTTTGGAAGTGTAACAAACACATGGCATACTTCTGAGCTTCAGGTGCATTCAACTTTTTTCAACAAGTCTCCGATATCTTGAATTCATCGTCATCCAAAATCCAACGTAGATCTGTAGCAAAAAACATAATTAGATTTAGTGAATATAAGTGTGTATTAAATCATCAAACTAAGTGGCATTTATCTACTTTTTTCCAAAGCTTAATGAATGAAGGTGTGCATTAAAACAACGAATAGCGTTATCACATATTTGACGCCAGGCCTCTGATCTACTTCTATCTTTCTGCAACTTAAAAACTTATGTCTGCTGTAAACTGAGGGAAATGAAATATGCCTTAAATTTTAACTACTCCAGTTGACAATTATGAAAACTTACTTAAAATGCTTCCTTTCGTTTCAACATCGTTTCATCGTCTCCGAAATCCCTTCCCTTCCAATATTTCCCTGCGAAACAAAACAAACAGAAGCTGAGGCAGAACTAGGAATTTCACAATAAGTAAGAATCATTACACAAAGTTAATGATACCAGCATGCGAAAACAGGATCAGTGCACGTTTATACTGTATTCCCATGCTTGGCATACAAACTAAAATTACAAACAAATTACTAAATGACATTAAAAAATTTTTTTTTGCTGGCCTGTTTTGTAAAGTTTCGTGTTGCGTTGTCACCGAAGTATTCTTTTCTATGGACGAAGTGTCAGAGGTCATCCAATCCAGACATCGGTGAACCTGAAACAAATAACCCAACATAAGTAACTTGTTTTGCAGTGTAACGAACGCAGTGCATACTACTGAGCTTCGGGTGCGTTCAACTTATTCAAACAAGTCTCCGATATCTTGAATTCATCGTCATCAAACATCCAACGTAGATCTGTGGTAAAAAAACAGGATCAAAGCTTGGTGAATATAAGTGTGTATTAAAACAACGAATAGCGTTATCACATATTTGACGCCAGGCCTCTGATCTACTTCTATCTTTCTGCAACTTAAAAACTTATGTCTGCTGCAAACTGAAGGACGTCAAATATGTAGGTTTGTATTCTAGCTGTTCTAGTAGAAAGAGTAAGCTAAACAATAATAAACAAAACTTCAGTTACTTAACTTAGAATGTTCCGATTCGTTTCAACATCATTTCATCGTCTTCGAAGTCAACTCCTCAAATATATTCATTTAAAACAAAAACAAAACAAACAGAAGCAAAACTAGGAATTTCACAATAAGTAACAATCATTACACAAAGTTAATTATACCAGCATGCGAAAACAGGATCAGGGCACGTTTATACTGTATTCCCATGCTTGGTATACAAACTTAAATTATAAACAAATTATAATAAAATTATTTTTACTCGCCTGTTTTGTAAAGTTTCGTGATGCGTTGTCACCGAAGTCTTCTTTCTTATGGATGAAGTTTCAGAGGTCATCCCATCCAGACATCGGTGAACCTGAAACAAATAACCCAACATAAGTAACTTGTTTGGAAGAGTAACGAATCCAGTACATACTACTGAGCTTCAGGTGCTTCCGAGTTATTCAAATAAGTCTCCTAAATCTTGAATTCATCGTCATCAAACATCCAACGTAGATCTGTGGTAAAAAAACAGGATCAATGCTTGGGGAATATAAGTGTGTATTAAAACAACGAATAGCGTTATCACATATTTGACGCCAGGCCTCTGATCTACTTCTATCTTTCTGCAACTTAAAAACTTATGTCTGCTGCAAACTGAAGGACGTCAAATATGTAGGTTTGTATTCTAGCTGTTCTAGTAGAAAGAGTAAGCTAAACAATAATAAACAAAACTTCACTTACTTAACTTAGAATGTTCCGATTCGTTTCAACATCATTTCATAGTCTTCGAAGTCAACTCCTCAAATATATTCCTTTAAAACAAAAACAAAACAAACAGAAGCAAAACTAGGAATTTCACAATAAGTAACAATCATTACACAAAGTTAATTATACCAGCATGCGAAAACAGGATAAGTGCACGTTACACTGTATTCCCATGCTTGGCATACAAACTTAAATTATAAACAAATTACTAAATGACATTAATAAAATTATTTTTACTCGCCTGTTTTGTAAAGTTTCGTGTTGCGATGTCACCGAAGTCTTCTTTCTTATGGATGAAGTTTCAGAGGTCATCCAATCCAGACATCGGTGAACCTGAAACAAATAACCCAACATAAGTAACTTGTTTGGAAGAGTAACGAATCCAGTACATACTACTGAGCTTCAGGTGCTTCCGAGTTATTCAAATAAGTCTCCTAAATCTTGAATTCATCGTCATCAAACATCCAACGTAGATCTGTGGTAAAAAAAACAGGATCAATGCTTGGGGAATATAAGTGTGTATTAAAACAACGAATAGCGTCATCACATATTTGTCGTCAAACCTCTCATCTACTTCTATCTTCCTGCAACTTTTAAACTCATGTCTGCTATAAACTGAAGGAAATCAAATGTGCCTTAAATTTTAACTACTCCAGTTGACAATTAAGAAAACTTTAGCAACTTAACTTAAAATGTTTCCTTTCGTTTCAACGTCTCCAAAATCCCCTCTCTTCCAATATTTCCCTGCGAAACAAAATGGAACAGAAGCAGAAACAGTAAGTAACAATTATTACACAAAGTTAATTATACCAGCATGCGAAAACAGGATAAGTGCACGTTTATACTGTATTCCCATGCTTGGCCTACAAACTTAAATTATAAACAAATTACTAAATAACAATAATAAAATTATTTTCAGTGGCCTATTTTGTAAAGTTTCGTCTTGCGTTGTCACCGAAGTCTTCTTTCTTATGGACGAAGTTTCAGAGGTCATCCAATCCAGACATCGGTGAACCTGAAACAAACAAAATCAGTCACTTTTTTTGAAGAGTAACGAACGCAGTGCATACTCCTCAGCTCGGGTGCTTTCAACTTATTCAAAGAAGTCTCCGATATCTTGAATTCATCGTCGTCAAACATCCAACGTAGATCTGTGGTAAAAAAAAACAGGATCAATGCTTAGTGAATATAAGTGTGTATTAAAACAACGAATGGCGTTATCACATATTTGTCGTCAAACCTCTCACCTACTTCTATCTTTCTGCAACTTAAAAACTTATGTCTGCTGTAAACTGAAGGACGTCAAATATGCAGATTTTTATTCTAGCTGTTCCAGTAGAATGAGTAAGCTAAACAATAATAAACAAAACTTCAGTGACTTAACTTAGAATGTTCCGATTCGTTTCAACATCATTTCATCGTCTTCGAAGTCCACTCCTCAAATATGTTCCTTTGGAACAAAAACAAAACAAACAGAAGCGGAACTAGGGACTTCACAATAAGCAACTACTAAGTTATTTGCACAAAGTTAATTATGTCCACATGCGAAAACAGGATAAGTGCACGTTTATACTGTATTCTCATGCATGGTCTAAAACCCAACTTAAATTATACCCAACTAAATAAATAACATTAATAAATTTATTTTTACTCGCCTGTTTTGTAGCGTTTCTTGTCAACAGGTCTTCGCATCGTCATCCAACATCAAACGTGAATCTGTAGCAAGAAAAAACAGGATCAGAATACAAGTGTATTTTTTAAACAAATAGTTTTGTCGCATATCTGACGCTAAGCTTTCTGCAACCTAAAAACCTATGTCTGCTATAAACTAATGGACGTCAAACAAGCAAGCATTAAATTCTAACTATCTGAGAGATTAAACAACAGTTAAAATAAACTTTAGTAACTTAACCTCAATAGTTTCCATCCGTTTCAACATCGTTTCGTCGTCTCCGAAACCCCTTCCCTTCCAATATTTCCCTGCGAAACAAAAACCAAACAAAAGCAGAATTGGGAATTTCACAATAAGTAACAATCATCACACAAAGTTGATTATGCCAGCATGCGAAAACAGGATCAGTGCACGTTTATACTGTATTCCCATGCTTGGCATACAAACTTAAATTTTAACAAATTACTAAATAACATTAATAAAATTATTTTTACTGGCCTGTTTTGCAAAGTTTCGTGTTGCGTTGTCACCGAAGTCTTCTTTATCATGGATGAAGTTTCAGAGGTCATCCAATCCAGACATCGGTGAACCTGAAACAAATAACCCAACATCAGTAACGTGTTTGGAAGTGTAACAAACACATGGCATACTTCTGAGCTTCAGGTGCATTCAACTTTTTTCAACAAGTCTCCGATATCTTGAATTCATCGTCATCCAAAATCCAACGTAGATCTGTAGCAAAAAACATAATTAGATTTAGTGAATATAAGTGTGTATTAAATCATCAAACTAAGTGGCATTTATCTACTTTTTTCCAAAGCTTAATGAATGAAGGTGTGCATTAAAACAACGAATAGCGTTATCACATATTTGACGCCAGGCCTCTGATCTACTTCTATCTTTCTGCAACTTAAAAACTTATGTCTGCTGTAAACTGAAGGAAATGAAATATGCCTTAAATTTTAACTACTCCAGTTGACAATTATGAAAACTTACTTAAAATGCTTCCTTTCGTTTCAACATCGTTTCATCGTCTCCGAAATCCCTTCCCTTCCAATATTTCCCTGCGAAACAAAACAAACAGAAGCTGAGGCAGAACTAGGAATTTCACAATAAGTAAGAATCATTACACAAAGTTAATGATACCAGCATGCGAAAACAGGATCAGTGCACGTTTATACTGTATTCCCATGCTTGGCATACAAACTAAAATTACAAACAAATTACTAAATGACATTAAAAAATTTTTTTTGCTGGCCTGTTTTGTAAAGTTTCGTGTTGCGTTGTCACCGAAGTATTCTTTTCTATGGACGAAGTGTCAGAGGTCATCCAATCCAGACATCGGTGAACCTGAAACAAATAACCCAACATAAGTAACTTGTTTTGCAGTGTAACGAACGCAGTGCATACTACTGAGCTTCGGGTGCGTTCAACTTATTCAAACAAGTCTCCGATATCTTGAATTCATCGTCATCAAACATCCAACGTAGATCTGTGGTAAAAAAACAGGATCAAAGCTTGGTGAATATAAGTGTGTATTAAAACAACGAATAGCGTTATCACATATTTGACGCCAGGCCTCTGATCTACTTCTATCTTTCTGCAACTTAAAAACTTATGTCTGCTGCAAACTGAAGGACGTCAAATATGTAGGTTTGTATTCTAGCTGTTCTAGTAGAAAGAGTAAGCTAAACAATAATAAACAAAACTTCAGTTACTTAACTTAGAATGTTCCGATTCGTTTCAACATCATTTCATCGTCTTCGAAGTCAACTCCTCAAATATATTCATTTAAAACAAAAACAAAACAAACAGAAGCAAAACTAGGAATTTCACAATAAGTAACAATCATTACACAAAGTTAATTATACCAGCATGCGAAAACAGGATCAGGGCACGTTTATACTGTATTCCCATGCTTGGTATACAAACTTAAATTATAAACAAATTATAATAAAATTATTTTTACTCGCCTGTTTTGTAAAGTTTCGTGATGCGTTGTCACCGAAGTCTTCTTTCTTATGGATGAAGTTTCAGAGGTCATCCCATCCAGACATCGGTGAACCTGAAACAAATAACCCAACATAAGTAACTTGTTTGGAAGAGTAACGAATCCAGTACATACTACTGAGCTTCAGGTGCTTCCGAGTTATTCAAATAAGTCTCCTAAATCTTGAATTCATCGTCATCAAACATCCAACGTAGATCTGTGGTAAAAAAACAGGATCAATGCTTGGGGAATATAAGTGTGTATTAAAACAACGAATAGCGTTATCACATATTTGACGCCAGGCCTCTGATCTACTTCTATCTTTCTGCAACTTAAAAACTTATGTCTGCTGCAAACTGAAGGACGTCAAATATGTAGGTTTGTATTCTAGCTGTTCTAGTAGAAAGAGTAAGCTAAACAATAATAAACAAAACTTCAGTTACTTAACTTAGAATGTTCCGATTCGTTTCAACATCATTTCATAGTCTTCGAAGTCAACTCCTCAAATATATTCCTTTAAAACAAAAACAAAACAAACAGAAGCAAAACTAGGAATTTCACAATAAGTAACAATCATTACACAAAGTTAATTATACCAGCATGCGAAAACAGGATAAGTGCACGTTACACTGTATTCCCATGCTTGGCATAGAAACTTAAATTATAAACAAATTACTAAATAACAATAATAAAATTATTTTCACTGGCCTATTTTGTAAAGTTTCGTGTTGCGTTGTCACCGAAGTCTTCTTTCTTATGGACGAAGTTTCAGAGGTCATCCAATCCAGACATCGGTGAACCTGAAACAAACAAAATCAGTCACTTTTTTTGAAGAGTAACGAACGCAGTGCATACTCCTCAGCTCGGGTGCTTTCAACTGATTCAAACAAGTCTCCGATATCTTGAATTCATCGTCGTCAAACATCCAACGTAGATCTGTGGTAAAAAAAAACAGGATCAATGCTTAGTGAATATAAGTGTGTATTAAAACAACGAATGGCGTTATCACATATTTGTCGTCAAACCTCTCACCTACTTCTATCTTTCTGCAACTTAAAAACTTATGTCTGCTGTAAACTGAAGGACGTCAAATATGCAGATTTTTATTCTAGCTGTTCCAGTAGAAAGAGTAAGCTAAACAATAATAAACAAAACTTCAGTGACTTAACTTAGAATGTTCCGATTCGTTTCAACATCATTTCATCGTCTTCGAAGTCCACTCCTCAAATATGTTCCTTTGGAACAAAAACAAAACAAACAGAAGCGGAACTAGGGACTTCACAATAAGCAACTACTAAGTTATTTGCACAAAGTTAATTATGTCCACATGCGAAAACAGGATAAGTGCACGTTTATACTGTATTCTCATGCATGGTCTAAAACCCAACTTAAATTATACCCAACTAAATAAATAACATTAATAAATTTATTTTTACTCGCCTGTTTTGTAGCGTTTCTTGTCAACAGGTCTTCGCATCGTCATCCAACATCAAACGTGAATCTGTAGCAAGAAAAAACAGGATCAGAATACAAGTGTATTTTTTAAACAAATAGTTTTGTCGCATATCTGACGCTAAGCTTTCTGCAACCTAAAAACCTATGTCTGCTATAAACTAATGGACGTCAAACAAGCAAGCATTAAATTCTAACTATCTGAGAGATTAAACAACAGTTAAAATAAACTTTAGTAACTTAACCTCAATAGTTTCCATCCGTTTCAACATCGTTTCGTCGTCTCCGAAACCCCTTCCCTTCCAATATTTCCCTGCGAAACAAAAACCAAACAAAAGCAGAATTGGGAATTTCACAATAAGTAACAATCATCACACAAAGTTGATTATGCCAGCATGCGAAAACAGGATCAGTGCACGTTTATACTGTATTCCCATGCTTGGCATACAAACTTAAATTTTAACAAATTACTAAATAACATTAATAAAATTATTTTTACTGGCCTGTTTTGCAAAGTTTCGTGTTGCGTTGTCACCGAAGTCTTCTTTATCATGGATGAAGTTTCAGAGGTCATCCAATCCAGACATCGGTGAACCTGAAACAAATAACCCAACATCAGTAACGTGTTTGGAAGTGTAACAAACACATGGCATACTTCTGAGCTTCAGGTGCATTCAACTTTTTTCAACAAGTCTCCGATATCTTGAATTCATCGTCATCCAACATCCAACGTAGATCTGTAGCAAAAAACATAATTAGATTTAGTGAATATAAGTGTGTATTAAATCATCAAACTAAGTGGCATTTATCTACTTTTTTTCCAAAGCTTAATGAATGAAGGTGTGCATTAAAACAACGAATAGCGTTATCACATATTTGACGCCAGGCCTCTGATCTACTTCTATCTTTCTGCAACTTAAAAACTTATGTCTGCTGTAAACTGAAGGAAATGAAATATGCCTTAAATTTTAACTACTCCAGTTGACAATTATGAAAACTTACTTAAAATGCTTCCTTTCGTTTCAACATCGTTTCATCGTCTCCGAAATCCCTTCCCTTCCAATATTTCCCTGCGAAACAAAACAAACAGAAGCTGAGGCAGAACTAGGAATTTCACAATAAGTAAGAATCATTACACAAAGTTAATGATACCAGCATGCGAAAACAGGATCAGTGCACGTTTATACTGTATTCCCATGCTTGGCATACAAACTTAAATTACAAACAAATTACTAAATGACATTAAAAAAATTGTTTTTGCTGGCCTGTTTTGTAAAGTTTCGTGTTGCGTTGTCACCGAAGTATTCTTTTCTATGGACGAAGTTTCAGAGGTCATCCAATCCAGACATCGGTGAACCTGAAACAAATAACCCAACATAAGTAACTTGTTTTGCAGTGTAACGAACGCAGTGCATACTACTGAGCTTCGGGTGCGTTCAACTTATTCAAACAAGTCTCCGATATCTTGAATTCATCGTCATCAAACATCCAACGTAGATCTGTGGTAAAAAAACAGGATCAAAGCTTGGTGAATATAAGTGTGTATTAAAACAACGAATAGCGTTATCACATATTTGACGCCAGGCCTCTGATCTACTTCTATCTTTCTGCAACTTAAAAACTTATGTCTGCTGCAAACTGAAGGACGTCAAATATGTAGGTTTGTATTCTAGCTGTTCTAGTAGAAAGAGTAAGCTAAACAATAATAAACAAAACTTCAGTTACTTAACTTAGAATGTTCCGATTCGTTTCAACATCATTTCATCGTCTTCGAAGTCAACTCCTCAAATATATTCATTTAAAACAAAAACAAAACAAACAGAAGCAAAACTAGGAATTTCACAATAAGTAACAATCATTACACAAAGTTAATTATACCAGCATGCGAAAACAGGATCAGGGCACGTTTATACTGTATTCCCATGCTTGGTATACAAACTTAAATTATAAACAAATTATAATAAAATTATTTTTACTCGCCTGTTTTGTAAAGTTTCGTGATGCGTTGTCACCGAAGTCTTCTTTCTTATGGATGAAGTTTCAGAGGTCATCCCATCCAGACATCGGTGAACCTGAAACAAATAACCCAACATAAGTAACTTGTTTGGAAGAGTAACGAATCCAGTACATACTACTGAGCTTCAGGTGCTTCCGAGTTATTCAAATAAGTCTCCTAAATCTTGAATTCATCGTCATCAAACATCCAACGTAGATCTGTGGTAAAAAAACAGGATCAATGCTTGGGGAATATAAGTGTGTATTAAAACAACGAATAGCGTTATCACATATTTGACGCCAGGCCTCTGATCTACTTCTATCTTTCTGCAACTTAAAAACTTATGTCTGCTGCAAACTGAAGGACGTCAAATATGTAGGTTTGTATTCTAGCTGTTCTAGTAGAAAGAGTAAGCTAAACAATAATAAACAAAACTTCACTTACTTAACTTAGAATGTTCCGATTCGTTTCAACATCATTTCATAGTCTTCGAAGTCAACTCCTCAAATATATTCCTTTAAAACAAAAACAAAACAAACAGAAGCAAAACTAGGAATTTCACAATAAGTAACAATCATTACACAAAGTTAATTATACCAGCATGCGAAAACAGGATAAGTGCACGTTACACTGTATTCCCATGCTTGGCATAGAAACTTAAATTATAAACAAATTACTAAATAACAATAATAAAATTATTTTCACTGGCCTATTTTGTAAAGTTTCGTGTTGCGTTGTCACCGAAGTCTTCTTTCTTATGGACGAAGTTTCAGAGGTCATCCAATCCAGACATCGGTGAACCTGAAACAAACAAAATCAGTCACTTTTTTTGAAGAGTAACGAACGCAGTGCATACTCCTCAGCTCGGGTGCTTTCAACTGATTCAAACAAGTCTCCGATATCTTGAATTCATCGTCGTCAAACTTCCAACGTAGATCTGTGGTAAAAAAAAACAGGATCAATGCTTAGTGAATATAAGTGTGTATTAAAACAACGAATGGCGTTATCACATATTTGTCGTCAAACCTCTCACCTACTTCTATCTTTCTGCAACTTAAAAACTTATGTCTGCTGTAAACTGAAGGACGTCAAATATGCAGATTTTTATTCTAGCTGTTCCAGTAGAAAGAGTAAGCTAAACAATAATAAACAAAACTTCAGTGACTTAACTTAGAATGTTCCGATTCGTTTCAACATCATTTCATCGTCTTCGAAGTCCACTCCTCAAATATGTTCCTTTGGAACAAAAACAAAACAAACAGAAGCGGAACTAGGGACTTCACAATAAGCAACTACTAAGTTATTTGCACAAAGTTAATTATGTCCACATGCGAAAACAGGATAAGTGCACGTTTATACTGTATTCTCATGCATGGTCTAAAACCCAACTTAAATTATACCCAACTAAATAAATAACATTAATAAATTTATTTTTACTCGCCTGTTTTGTAGCGTTTCTTGTCAACAGGTCTTCGCATCGTCATCCAACATCAAACGTGAATCTGTAGCAAGAAAAAACAGGATCAGAATACAAGTGTATTTTTTAAACAAATAGTTTTGTCGCATATCTGACGCTAAGCTTTCTGCAACCTAAAAACCTATGTCTGCTATAAACTAATGGACGTCAAACAAGCAAGCATTAAATTCTAACTATCTGAGAGATTAAACAACAGTTAAAATAAACTTTAGTAACTTAACCTCAATAGTTTCCATCCGTTTCAACATCGTTTCGTCGTCTCCGAAACCCCTTCCCTTCCAATATTTCCCTGCGAAACAAAAACCAAACAAAAGCAGAATTGGGAATTTCACAATAAGTAACAATCATCACACAAAGTTGATTATGCCAGCATGCGAAAACAGGATCAGTGCACGTTTATACTGTATTCCCATGCTTGGCATACAAACTTAAATTTTAACAAATTACTAAATAACATTAATAAAATTATTTTTACTGGCCTGTTTTGCAAAGTTTCGTGTTGCGTTGTCACCGAAGTCTTCTTTATCATGGATGAAGTTTCAGAGGTCATCCAATCCAGACATCGGTGAACCTGAAACAAATAACCCAACATCAGTAACGTGTTTGGAAGTGTAACAAACACATGGCATACTTCTGAGCTTCAGGTGCATTCAACTTTTTTCAACAAGTCTCCGATATCTTGAATTCATCGTCATCCAACATCCAACGTAGATCTGTAGCAAAAAACATAATTAGATTTAGTGAATATAAGTGTGTATTAAATCATCAAACTAAGTGGCATTTATCTACTTTTTTTCCAAAGCTTAATGAATGAAGGTGTGCATTAAAACAACGAATAGCGTTATCACATATTTGACGCCAGGCCTCTGATCTACTTCTATCTTTCTGCAACTTAAAAACTTATGTCTGCTGTAAACTGAAGGAAATGAAATATGCCTTAAATTTTAACTACTCCAGTTGACAATTATGAAAACTTACTTAAAATGCTTCCTTTCGTTTCAACATCGTTTCATCGTCTCCGAAATCCCTTCCCTTCCAATATTTCCCTGCGAAACAAAACAAACAGAAGCTGAGGCAGAACTAGGAATTTCACAATAAGTAAGAATCATTACACAAAGTTAATGATACCAGCATGCGAAAACAGGATCAGTGCACGTTTATACTGTATTCCCATGCTTGGCATACAAACTTAAATTACAAACAAATTACTAAATGACATTAAAAAAATTGTTTTTGCTGGCCTGTTTTGTAAAGTTTCGTGTTGCGTTGTCACCGAAGTATTCTTTTCTATGGACGAAGTTTCAGAGGTCATCCAATCCAGACATCGGTGAACCTGAAACAAATAACCCAACATAAGTAACTTGTTTTGCAGTGTAACGAACGCAGTGCATACTACTGAGCTTCGGGTGCGTTCAACTTATTCAAACAAGTCTCCGATATCTTGAATTCATCGTCATCAAACATCCAACGTAGATCTGTGGTAAAAAAACAGGATCAAAGCTTGGTGAATATAAGTGTGTATTAAAACAACGAATAGCGTTATCACATATTTGACGCCAGGCCTCTGATCTACTTCTATCTTTCTGCAACTTAAAAACTTATGTCTGCTGCAAACTGAAGGACGTCAAATATGTAGGTTTGTATTCTAGCTGTTCTAGTAGAAAGAGTAAGCTAAACAATAATAAACAAAACTTCAGTTACTTAACTTAGAATGTTCCGATTCGTTTCAACATCATTTCATCGTCTTCGAAGTCAACTCCTCAAATATATTCATTTAAAACAAAAACAAAACAAACAGAAGCAAAACTAGGAATTTCACAATAAGTAACAATCATTACACAAAGTTAATTATACCAGCATGCGAAAACAGGATCAGGGCACGTTTATACTGTATTCCCATGCTTGGTATACAAACTTAAATTATAAACAAATTATAATAAAATTATTTTTACTCGCCTGTTTTGTAAAGTTTCGTGATGCGTTGTCACCGAAGTCTTCTTTCTTATGGATGAAGTTTCAGAGGTCATCCCATCCAGACATCGGTGAACCTGAAACAAATAACCCAACATAAGTAACTTGTTTGGAAGAGTAACGAATCCAGTACATACTACTGAGCTTCAGGTGCTTCCGAGTTATTCAAATAAGTCTCCTAAATCTTGAATTCATCGTCATCAAACATCCAACGTAGATCTGTGGTAAAAAAACAGGATCAATGCTTGGGGAATATAAGTGTGTATTAAAACAACGAATAGCGTTATCACATATTTGACGCCAGGCCTCTGATCTACTTCTATCTTTCTGCAACTTAAAAACTTATGTCTGCTGCAAACTGAAGGACGTCAAATATGTAGGTTTGTATTCTAGCTGTTCTAGTAGAAAGAGTAAGCTAAACAATAATAAACAAAACTTCACTTACTTAACTTAGAATGTTCCGATTCGTTTCAACATCATTTCATAGTCTTCGAAGTCAACTCCTCAAATATATTCCTTTAAAACAAAAACAAAACAAACAGAAGCAAAACTAGGAATTTCACAATAAGTAACAATCATTACACAAAGTTAATTATACCAGCATGCGAAAACAGGATAAGTGCACGTTACACTGTATTCCCATGCTTGGCATAGAAACTTAAATTATAAACAAATTACTAAATAACAATAATAAAATTATTTTCACTGGCCTATTTTGTAAAGTTTCGTGTTGCGTTGTCACCGAAGTCTTCTTTCTTATGGACGAAGTTTCAGAGGTCATCCAATCCAGACATCGGTGAACCTGAAACAAACAAAATCAGTCACTTTTTTTGAAGAGTAACGAACGCAGTGCATACTCCTCAGCTCGGGTGCTTTCAACTGATTCAAACAAGTCTCCGATATCTTGAATTCATCGTCGTCAAACTTCCAACGTAGATCTGTGGTAAAAAAAAACAGGATCAATGCTTAGTGAATATAAGTGTGTATTAAAACAACGAATGGCGTTATCACATATTTGTCGTCAAACCTCTCACCTACTTCTATCTTTCTGCAACTTAAAAACTTATGTCTGCTGTAAACTGAAGGACGTCAAATATGCAGATTTTTATTCTAGCTGTTCCAGTAGAAAGAGTAAGCTAAACAATAATAAACAAAACTTCAGTGACTTAACTTAGAATGTTCCGATTCGTTTCAACATCATTTCATCGTCTTCGAAGTCCACTCCTCAAATATGTTCCTTTGGAACAAAAACAAAACAAACAGAAGCGGAACTAGGGACTTCACAATAAGCAACTACTAAGTTATTTGCACAAAGTTAATTATGTCCACATGCGAAAACAGGATAAGTGCACGTTTATACTGTATTCTCATGCATGGTCTAAAACCCAACTTAAATTATACCCAACTAAATAAATAACATTAATAAATTTATTTTTACTCGCCTGTTTTGTAGCGTTTCTTGTCAACAGGTCTTCGCATCGTCATCCAACATCAAACGTGAATCTGTAGCAAGAAAAAACAGGATCAGAATACAAGTGTATTTTTTAAACAAATAGTTTTGTCGCATATCTGACGCTAAGCTTTCTGCAACCTAAAAACCTATGTCTGCTATAAACTAATGGACGTCAAACAAGCAAGCATTAAATTCTAACTATCTGAGAGATTAAACAACAGTTAAAATAAACTTTAGTAACTTAACCTCAATAGTTTCCATCCGTTTCAACATCGTTTCGTCGTCTCCGAAACCCCTTCCCTTCCAATATTTCCCTGCGAAACAAAAACCAAACAAAAGCAGAATTGGGAATTTCACAATAAGTAACAATCATCACACAAAGTTGATTATGCCAGCATGCGAAAACAGGATCAGTGCACGTTTATACTGTATTCCCATGCTTGGCATACAAACTTAAATTTTAACAAATTACTAAATAACATTAATAAAATTATTTTTACTGGCCTGTTTTGCAAAGTTTCGTGTTGCGTTGTCACCGAAGTCTTCTTTATCATGGATGAAGTTTCAGAGGTCATCCAATCCAGACATCGGTGAACCTGAAACAAATAACCCAACATCAGTAACGTGTTTGGAAGTGTAACAAACACATGGCATACTTCTGAGCTTCAGGTGCATTCAACTTTTTTCAACAAGTCTCCGATATCTTGAATTCATCGTCATCCAACATCCAACGTAGATCTGTAGCAAAAAACATAATTAGATTTAGTGAATATAAGTGTGTATTAAATCATCAAACTAAGTGGCATTTATCTACTTTTTTTCCAAAGCTTAATGAATGAAGGTGTGCATTAAAACAACGAATAGCGTTATCACATATTTGACGCCAGGCCTCTGATCTACTTCTATCTTTCTGCAACTTAAAAACTTATGTCTGCTGTAAACTGAAGGAAATGAAATATGCCTTAAATTTTAACTACTCCAGTTGACAATTATGAAAACTTACTTAAAATGCTTCCTTTCGTTTCAACATCGTTTCATCGTCTCCGAAATCCCTTCCCTTCCAATATTTCCCTGCGAAACAAAACAAACAGAAGCTGAGGCAGAACTAGGAATTTCACAATAAGTAAGAATCATTACACAAAGTTAATGATACCAGCATGCGAAAACAGGATCAGTGCACGTTTATACTGTATTCCCATGCTTGGCATACAAACTTAAATTACAAACAAATTACTAAATGACATTAAAAAAATTGTTTTTGCTGGCCTGTTTTGTAAAGTTTCGTGTTGCGTTGTCACCGAAGTATTCTTTTCTATGGACGAAGTTTCAGAGGTCATCCAATCCAGACATCGGTGAACCTGAAACAAATAACCCAACATAAGTAACTTGTTTTGCAGTGTAACGAACGCAGTGCATACTACTGAGCTTCGGGTGCGTTCAACTTATTCAAACAAGTCTCCGATATCTTGAATTCATCGTCATCAAACATCCAACGTAGATCTGTGGTAAAAAAACAGGATCAAAGCTTGGTGAATATAAGTGTGTATTAAAACAACGAATAGCGTTATCACATATTTGACGCCAGGCCTCTGATCTACTTCTATCTTTCTGCAACTTAAAAACTTATGTCTGCTGCAAACTGAAGGACGTCAAATATGTAGGTTTGTATTCTAGCTGTTCTAGTAGAAAGAGTAAGCTAAACAATAATAAACAAAACTTCAGTTACTTAACTTAGAATGTTCCGATTCGTTTCAACATCATTTCATCGTCTTCGAAGTCAACTCCTCAAATATATTCATTTAAAACAAAACAAAACAAACAGAAGCAAAACTAGGAATTTCACAATAAGTAACAATCATTACACAAAGTTAATTATACCAGCATGCGAAAACAGGATCAGGGCACGTTTATACTGTATTCCCATGCTTGGTATACAAACTTAAATTATAAACAAATTATAATAAAATTATTTTTACTCGCCTGTTTTGTAAAGTTTCGTGATGCGTTGTCACCGAAGTCTTCTTTCTTATGGATGAAGTTTCAGAGGTCATCCCATCCAGACATCGGTGAACCTGAAACAAATAACCCAACATAAGTAACTTGTTTGGAAGAGTAACGAATCCAGTACATACTACTGAGCTTCAGGTGCTTCCGAGTTATTCAAATAAGTCTCCTAAATCTTGAATTCATCGTCATCAAACATCCAACGTAGATCTGTGGTAAAAAAACAGGATCAATGCTTGGGGAATATAAGTGTGTATTAAAACAACGAATAGCGTTATCACATATTTGACGCCAGGCCTCTGATCTACTTCTATCTTTCTGCAACTTAAAAACTTATGTCTGCTGCAAACTGAAGGACGTCAAATATGTAGGTTTGTATTCTAGCTGTTCTAGTAGAAAGAGTAAGCTAAACAATAATAAACAAAACTTCACTTACTTAACTTAGAATGTTCCGATTCGTTTCAACATCATTTCATAGTCTTCGAAGTCAACTCCTCAAATATATTCCTTTAAAACAAAAACAAAACAAACATAAGCAAAACTAGGAATTTCACAATAAGTAACAATCATTACACAAAGTTAATTATACCAGCATGCGAAAACAGGATAAGTGCACGTTACACTGTATTCCCATGCTTGGCATAGAAACTTAAATTATAAACAAATTACTAAATAACAATAATAAAATTCTTTTCACTGGCCTATTTTGTAAAGTTTCGTGTTGCGTTGTCACCGAAGTCTTCTTTCTTATGGACGAGGTTTCAGAGGTCATCCAATCCAGACATCGGTGAACCTGAAACAAACAAAATCAGTCACTTTTTTTGAAGAGTAACGAACGCAGTGCATACTCCTCAGCTCGGGTGCTTTCAACTGATTCAAACAAGTCTCCGATATCTTGAATTCATCGTCGTCAAACTTCCAACGTAGATCTGTGATAAAAAAAAACAGGATCAATGCTTAGTGAATATAAGTGTGTATTAAAACAACGAATGGCGTTATCACATATTTGTCGTCAAACCTCTCACCTACTTCTATCTTTCTGCAACTTAAAAACTTATGTCTGCTGTAAACTGAAGGACGTCAAATATGCAGATTTTTATTCTAGCTGTTCCAGTAGAAAGAGTAAGCTAAACAATAATAAACAAAACTTCAGTGACTTAACTTAGAATGTTCCGATTCGTTTCAACATCATTTCATCGTCTTCGAAGTCCACTCCTCAAATATGTTCCTTTGGAACAAAAACAAAACAAACAGAAGCGGAACTAGGGACTTCACAATAAGCAACTACTAAGTTATTACACAAAGTTAATTATGTCCACATGCGAAAACAGGATAAGTGCACGTTTATACTGTATTCTCATGCATGGTCTAAAACCCAACTTAAATTATACCCAACTAAATAAATAACATTAATAAATTTATTTTTACTCGCCTGTTTTGTAGCGTTTCTTGTCAACAGGTCTTCGCATCGTCATCCAACATCAAACGTGAATCTGTAGCAAGAAAAAACAGGATCAGAATACAAGTGTATTTTTTAAACAAATAGTTTTGTCGCATATCTGACGCTAAGCTTTCTGCAACTTAAAAACCTATGTCTGCTATAAACTAATGGACATGAAATAATCAAGCATTAAATTCTAACTATTTGAGAGATAAACGATATTGAAATAAAATTTAGTACCTTAAATTAAAAATATTGATTATCCCCCTTCAACGCGAGCAGCAAAAGACGAATAGCATTTTTTGCTTTCACCCCACCATCACGCTTGTTGATGCCGAACTTCACATGAGCGGTACGTCATGTCCATTTCCGCGGGAACTGATAACAATAAAAGCACGCACTGTGTTTGTAGTGATACAAACAGTCAATTTACTAACTTGCGTTAACTGTTGGCCAAGTATTCGTCGGTCCTACTGGACAGCGCAGGTTTGACGGTTCTAAGGAAAACATAAACGATACTTTATCCCAAGCATTTGACACACGATCGTAACACTGCAGTCGTTTACCTACTTCCAACATATCATACGGATTCCTTGCAGGTTTCCATGCTTTGTATAAATTTCGATGAACAAACGTCTGCAACAAAACTAACAGCAGCATTGATGCTAAAACCCAAATAACTACAAACTACTGTTTTTAATATTGTTATCGTCGCAAGGTTTTATTATGCTTACTTAGCCAGAAGACACGTGACATGCAAAACACACGGTGCAACATGCCAAAACCTTATGTCTAAATGTACTGTAAAACTTCGTCAACTCTGCGTCTTAAATTACTGTACTGTAAAACTTCGTCAACTCTGCATCTGCGACAAACCATTTAAGCCACAAACAGATTGAAAACAGGTTAACTTAACTTTCATTAGTTCGATGGTAAAGTATTTTCCCTTTGATTCTCCGAGTACACGATCCATGTCATGTTGTCTTACTATAAAAAGAAAGGCAGAAGCAGAACCAAGATACGCAAAACGCGATACTAAATCTAGTTCGCTTTAAATGTTTTGTTCACGCCGATGCTGATAGCCAATAGCAGTGACATGCTAAACACAAAGTGTAACATACCAAATCTACATGCAAAACTGTTATCTTTATTATACCAAAGATGAAAAACTTACTCCCGAGTTGCAACTAATCACGAAGCGATGTAAAAAACAAGGTAACCTTCATTCGGTTTGGCTTCAATTTCCATCTTGGCTCTACGCGACTCTTGTTGCGTTCTAAAAACAAAGCAAAATCAGTACAAAGAAACTTAACACAGCTTTTAATTTAATAAACACAATATGAATTAAATAACATACGAAGATGGGTATGTGCACGCTATACCACCTTCACATACCAAAACGTAAATTTATACTATTTGTTTGAAAAATTCGCCAGTTAGTGCACTTCTACCAATGCGGACAAACAAATAGTTAACCAACAAATATGACATGCAAAAATAAAGTGCAACATCCCCAAGCAGCTGTTCTTCGAAAACAACATGGTAGAAGTGCTTTTGTTCGCTATTTATGTCACACTATTTGCATCGGCCGACTCCGTTCGAAAACTTTTGCAACTTATAATGCTTAAAACTATCTTATCGTATCTCCAGTATTGTTACAACATATTTCAAAAACACAAACAATTTAGAACAATAGCATTACCTGCACACTCTCCGTTCAGCACAACATCCTTCGGCAAGAGTCACCAGAAAAGAATGAGGCAACACACGCAAGCGAGCAAGGTGGCATCCCCTTTTTTCTTTTTGTCTTGAAAACGTCACAGGGGCGATCTTAAACCAACCAATGGCAAGCGCTTTTGCACCAATTAGTGAGTTGCGTTTGGGAGTAGGGTAATTGAATGCTAGAGGCCTAGCCTTAGAACGCTCAATGGTCAAAGAGGCATCACGTGACACAGCTTTTGTAACGTGGCAAATGACCACAGCTTAAACGTACGACAAAATATCCATACCAGCTGTAGTTTGAACTGCTGTTCGGTTGTAGAGCTATTCGATGCCTTTAAGTGTAGTTAATAAATAACAATTTTGCCACGCATATAAATGTGGATTAGTGGGGTAAAACATCTTAACATGTCCTGGTAAAAAACTAGCAATAATGTACTATTCCAAATATTTTGTGCGTGTTCAGTGCAGTTTATCAGTAACTATCGGAAGTTTATTTCGATGATTTATTTTTCAGTTAAATCCGTGTTAACACAAAATTCAGTAAACTTACTGTCTTTTATGCCCAAGCCACATAACGCCATATTGATGGGGTTGCTAATGCTTAGGAGGCCATGATATAGCTTTTTTGCCCAGCTTTGCGCTTTACAACGCCTTCTAACTAAATACATCACATAACCAGCGTATTTTTGTTATACTTGCGAAAATTTCAGACTTTCAAAGGTACTGACGGCTTGCGCTATTTTAGTTTAGTAAAAGTTAGTTAAGACGATAGGAGTTTATGTCTTGGTCAGTAACTGCAAGTAAAAAGTATTTCCTTAATTTTTGGGGTCCAAAAATCAAAAAAGGGGAAAGGCTAAGCCTTGGTGTTTTTCCTAAAATGGAGCAGAAATGATGGGTGTGTTTTTCGTATTTACAACGGTTTGGAGGGGAGGTAGGAGGCAGAAACCGACAGAATCAGTTTAAAATCAGTTAATTTAGGCAATATCCCACTAAAATTGGCGTCAATTTTTAAATTTAGGGGGTCTCAAAATCGAGTAAAAGGAAAGGGTATAGCCTTGGTGTCTTTACTAAAATCGAGCAAAAGTGTTGGGTTTGTTATTTGTATTTAAAACGGTTTTGGGGAGCGACAGGAGGCAGAAACCGACTCGAATCAGTTCAAAATCAGTTAATTTAGGCAAAAAAACACTCAAATAGGCGTCTATCTGAATGTTGAGTTTGTTATAAGTACTTACAAAGGTTTGGAGGGGTGGTAAGAGGCAGAAACCGATGGAATCAGTTTAAAAGCAGTTAATTCAGGCGATAACCCACTCAAATAGGCGTCTGTCTTTAATTTTTGGGGTCCAAAAATCAAAAAAGAAAAAAGACTAAGCCTTGGTGTTTTTCCTAAAATCAAGAAGAAATATAGGGTTTGTTATTTGTATTTAAAACAGTTTGGAGGAGCGGTAAGAGGCAGAAACCGATAGATTCAGTTTAAATTCAGTTAATTCAGGGAAAACCCACTCAAATAGCCGTCTATCTTTAATTTTGGGGGGTCCAAAATTCAAAAAAGAGAAAAGGCTGTAGCCTTGGTGTTTTTCCTAAAATCGAGCAGAAATTTTGGGTTTGTTATTCGTATTTACAACGGCTTGGAGGGGAGGTAGGAGGCAGAAACCGATAGAATCAGTTTAAAATCAGTTAATTTAGGCAATATCCCACTAAAATTGGCGTCTATTTTTAAATTTAGGGGGTCTCAAAATCGAGTAAAGGGAAAGGGTATAGCCTTGGTGTCTTTACTAAAATCGAGCAAAAGTGTTGGGTTTGTTATTTGTATTTAAAACGGTTTTGGGGAGCGACAGGAGGCAGAAACCGACTCGAATCAGTTCAAAATCAGTTAATTTAGGCAAAAAAACACTAAAATAGGCGTCTATCTGAATGTTGAGTTTGTTATAAGTACTTACAAAGGTTTGGAGGGGTGGTAAGAGGCAGAAACCGATGGAATCAGTTTAAAAGCAGTTAATTCAGGCGATAACCCATTAAAATAGGCGTCTATCTTTAATTTTAGGGGGTCCAAAAATCGAATAAAGGGAAAGGCTATAGCCTTGGTGTTTGTCCTAAAACCGAGCAAAAATTTAGGTTTGCGATCCGTATTTAAAACGGTTTGGAGGAGTGGTAGAAGGCAGAAACGGACTGGGATCAGTTCAAAATCGAAATTGCAGTTTAACACCTCTTTCAATTCAACCATGCGAGTTCCCACGATGGCTTCCGTCACCCAGTGTCTCATCACAATCACCACAGCAGCAGAAATCATTTGTGATCTCCAAAAACTTCTTTAAGCTGACATCGTCACTTCGCCTAACTCTTCGTTCCCGTGTTGACGATAGGAGTTCATGTCTTGGTCAGTAACTGCAAATGAAAAGCATATCCTTAATTTTTGGGGTCCAAAAATCGAAAAAGGGGAAAGGCTATTAACTGGTGTTTTCCTTGAAATAGAGGAGAAATTTTTGGAGTCCGAATCGTATTTAAAACGATTTGGAGGGGCGGTAGGACGCAGAAACCGATGGAATCAGTTTAAAATCAGTTAATTCAGGCGATAACCCACTCAAATAGGCGTCTATCTTTAATTTTTGGGGTCCAAAAATCAAAAAAGAAAAAAGACTAAGCCTTGGTGTTTTTCCTAAAATCAAGAAGAAATATAGGGTTTGTTATTTGTATTTGAAACAGTTTGGAGGAGCGGTAAGAGGCAGAAACCGATAGATTCAGTTTAAATTCAGTTAATTCAGGGAAAACCCACTCAAATAGCCGTCTATCTTTAATTTTGGGGGGTCCAAAATTCAAAAAAGAGAAAAGGCTGTAGCCTTGGTGTTTTTCCTAAAATCGAGCAGAAATTTTGGGTTTGTTATTCGTATTTACAACGGCTTGGAGGGATGATAGGAGGCAGAAACGAACTCGAATCAGTTCAAAATCAGTTCATTCAGGAAAAAAACACTCAAATAGACGTCTATCTTTAATTTTGGGGGGTCCAAAATTCGAAAAAAAGGGACAGGCTATGTCCTTGGTGTTTGTCCTAAAACCGAGCAGAAATTTAGGTTTGCGATGCGTATTTAAAACGGTTTGGAGGAGTGGTAGAAGGCAGAAACGGACTGGGATCAGTTCAAAATCGAAATTGCAGTTTAACATACCTCTTTCAATTCAATCATGCGAGTTCCCAGGATGGCTTCCGTCACCCAGTGTCTCATCACAATCACCACAGCAGCAGAAATCATTTGTGATCTCCAAAAACTTCTTTCAGCTCACATCGTCACGTCGCCTAACTCTTCGTTGCCAGTGTTGACGATAGCAGTTCATGTCTTGGTTAGTAACTGCAAATGAAAAGCATATCCTTAATTTTTGGGGGCCAAAAATCGAAAAAGGGGAAGGACTATAAACTGGTGTTTTCCTTGAAATAGAGGAGAAATTTTTGGTGTCCGAACCGTATTTACAATGGTTTGGAGGGGCGGTAGGACGCAGAAACCCATGGAATCAGTTTAAAATCAGTTAATTCCGGCAAAAACCCATTAAAATAGGCGTCTGTCTTTAATTTGGGGGGTCCAAAAATCGAAGAAAGGGACAGGTTATAGCCTTGGTGTTTGTCCTAAAACCGAGCAAAAATGTTGGGTTTGTTATTCGTATTTACAACGGCTTGGAGGGGCGGTAGGAGGTAGAAACCGATAGATTCAGTTCAAAATCAGTTCATTCAGGGAAAAAAAACACTAAAATAGGCGTCTATCTTTAATTTGGGGGGTCTTAAAATCGAAGAAAGGGAAAGGCTATAGCATTGGTGTTTGTCCTAAAACCGAGCAAAAATTTAGGTTTGTTAAGCGTATTTAAAACGGTTTGGAGGAGTGGTAGAAGGCAGAAACGGACTGGGATCTGTTCAAAATTGAAATTGCAGTTTAACACCTCTTTCAATTCAATCATGCGAGTTCCCAGGATGGCTTCCGTCACCCAGTGTCTCATCACAATCACCACAGCAGCAGAAATCATTTGTGATCTCCAAAAACTTCTTTCAGCTGACATCGTCACGTCGCCTAACTCTCCGTTGCCAGCGTTGACGATAGGAGTTCATGTCTTGGTCAGTAACTGCAAATGAAAAGCATATCTTTAATTTTTGGGTCCAAAAATTGAAAAAGGGGAAAGGCTATAAACTGGTGTTTTCCTTGAAGTAGAGGAGAAATTTAGGGTGTCCGAATCGTATTTAAAACAGTTTGGAGGAGCGGTAAGAGGCAGAAACCGATCGAATCAGTTTAAAATCAGTTAATATAGGCAATATCCCACTAAAATTGGCGTCTATTTTTTAATTTTTGGGGTCTCAAAATCGAGTAAAGGGAAAGGGTATAGCCTTGGTGTTTTTCCTAAAATCGAGCAGAAATGTTGGGTTTGGTATTTGTATGTAAAACGGTTTTGGGGAGCGACAGGAGGCAGAAAACGACTCGAACCAGTTCAAAATCAGTTAATTTAGGTCAAAAAACACTAAAATGGGCGTCTATCTTTAATTTCGGAGGTCCAAAAACGAAAAAGGGGAAGGCTATAGCATTGGTGTTTTTCCTAAAATCGAGCAGAAATGTTGGGTTTGTTATTCGTATTTACAACGGATTGAAGGGGCGGTAGGAGGCAGAAACCGATGAAATTAATTTAAAATCAGTTAATTTAGGCAAAAAAACACTAAAATAGGCGTCTATCTATAATTTTTGGGGTCCAAAAGTCAAAAAAAGGGAAAGGCTATAATCTTGGTGTTTTCCTTGAAATAAGGGAGAAATTTTGGGTTTCCGAATCGAATTTAAAACGGTTTGGAGGGGCAGTAGGAAGCACAAACCGATGGAATCAGTTTAAAATCAGTTGATGCAGGCAAAAAAACACTAAAATAGGCGTCTATCTTTATTTTTGGGGGGTCCAAAAATCGAATAAAGGGACAGGCTATGGCCTTGGTGTTTTTCCTAAAATCGAGAAGAAATTTTGGGTTTGTTATTCGTATTTACAACGGTTTGGAGGAACAATAGGAGACAGAAACCGATAGAATCAGTTGAAAATCAGTTAATATAGGCAATATCCCACTAAAATTGGCGTCTATTTTTTAATTTTTGGGGTCTCAAAATCGAGTAAAGGGAAAGGGTATAGCCTTGGTGTTTTTCCTAAAATCGAGCAGAAATGTTGGGTTTGGTATTTGTATGTAAAACGGTTTTGGGGAGCGACAGGAGGCAGAAAACGACTCGAACCAGTTTAAAATCAGTTAATGCAGGCAAAAAAACACTAAAATAGGCGTCTATCTTTATTTTTGGGGGGTCCAAAAATCGAATAAAGGGACAGGCTATGGCCTTGGTGTTTGTCCTAAAACCGAGCAGAAATGTTAGGATTGTTATTCGTATTTAATACGCTTTTGAGGGACGGTAGGAGACAGAAACCGATGGAATCAGTTTAAAATCAGTTCATTCAGGCGATAACCCACTAAAATAGACGTCTATCTTTAATTTCTGGGATTCCAAAAATCGAACAAAGGGAAAGGCTATAGCCTTGGTGTTTGTCCTAAAACCGAGCAAAAATTTAGGTTTGCGATGCGTATTTAAAACGGTTTGGAGGAGTGGTAGAACGCAGAAACGGACTGGGATCAGTTTAAAATCGAAATTGCAGTTTAACACACCTCTTTCAATTCAATCATGCGAGTTCCCAGGATGGCTTCCGTCACCCAGTGTCTCATCACAATCACAACAGCAGCAGAAATCATTTGTGATCTCCAAATACTTCTTTCAGCTGGCATCGTCACGTCGCCTAACTCTTCGTTGCCAGTGTTGACGATAGGAGTTCATGTCTTGGTCAGTAACTGCAAATGAAAAGCATATCCTTAATTTTTGGGGGCCAAAAATCGAAAAAGGGGAAAGACTATAAACTGGTGTTTTCCTTGAAATAGAGGAGAAATTTTTGGTGTCCGAATCGTATTTACAACGGTTTCGAGGGGAGGTAGGACGCAGAAACCGATGGAGTCAGTTTAAAATCAGTCAATTCAGGTGACGACCCACTAAAATAGGCGTCTATCTGTAATTTTTGGGGTCCAAAAATCGAAAAAGGCTAAGCCTTGGTGTTTTTCCTAAAATCGAAAAGAAATATAGGGTTTGTTATTTGTATTTAAAACAGTTTGGAGGGGCGGTAGGAGGTAGAAACCGATAGATTCAGCTCAAAATCAGTTCATTCAGGAAAAAAAAACACTAAAATAGGCGTCTATCTTTAATTTGGGGGGTCTTAAAATCGAAGAAAGGGAAAGGCTATAGCCTTGGTGTTTGTCCTAAAACCGAGCAAAAATTTAGGTTTGTTATGCGTATTTAAAACGGTTTGGAGGAGTGGTAGAAGGCAGAAACGGACTGGGATCAGTTCAAAATTGAAATTGCAGTTTAACACCTCTTTCATTTCAATCATGCGAGTTCCCAGGATGGCTTCCGTCACCCAGTGTCTCATCACAATCACCACAGCAGCAGAAATCATTTGTGATCTCCAAAAACTTCTTTCAGCTGACATCGTCACGTCGCCTAACTCTCCGTTGCCAGCGTTGACGATAGGAGTTCATGTCTTGGTCAGTAACAGCAAATGAAAAGCATATCTTTAATTTTTGGGTCCAAAAATTGAAAAAGGGGAAAAGCTATAAACTGGTGTTTTCCTTGAAGTAGAGGAGAAATTTAGGGGGTCCGAATCGTATTTTAAACAGTTTGGAGGAGCGGTAAGAGGCAGAAACCGATCGAATCAGTTGAAAATCAGTTAATATAGGCAATATCCCACTAAAATTGGCGTCTATCTTTAATTTTTGGGGTCTCAAAATCGAGTAAAGGGGAAGGCTATAGCCTTGGTGTTTTTCCTAAAATCGAGCAGAAATGTTGGGTTTGTTATTCGTATTTACAACAGATTGAAGGGGCGGTAGGAGGCAGAAACCGATGGAATTAATTTAAAATCAGTTAATTTAGGCAAAAAAACACTAAAATAGGCGTCTATCTATAATTTTTGGGGTCCAAACGTCGAAAAACGGGAAAGGCTATAATCTTGGTGTTTTCCTTGAAATAAGGGAGAAATTTTGGGTTTCCGAATCGAATTTAAAACGGTTTGGAGGGGCAGTAGGAGGCACAAACCGATGGAATCAGTTTAAAATCAGTTAATGCAGGCAAAAAAACACTAAAATAAGCGTCTATCTTTATTTTTGGGGGGTCCAAAAATCGAATAAAGGGACAGGCCTTGGTGTTTTGTCCTAAAACCGAGCAGAAATGTTAGGATTGTTATTCGTATTTAATACGCTTTTGAGGGACGGTAGGAGGCAGAAACCGATGGAATCAGTTTAAAATCAGTTCATTCAGGCGATAACCCACTAAAATAGACGTCAATCTTTAATTTTTGGGATTCCAAAAATCGAATAAAGGGAAAGGCTATAGCCTTGGTGTTTGTCCTAAAACCGAGCAAAAATTTAGGTTTGCGATGCGTATTTAAAACGGTTTGGAGGAGTGGTAGAAGGCAGAAACGGACTGGGATCAGTTTAAAATCGAAATTGCAGTTTAACACACCTCTTTCAATTCAATCATGCGAGTTCCCAGGATGGCTTCCGTCACCCAGTGTCTCATCACAATCACAACAGCAGCAGAAATCATTTGTGATCTCCAAAAACTTCTTTCAGCAGGCATCGTCACGTCGCCTAACTCTTCGTTGCCAGTGTTGACGATAGGAGTTCATGTCTTGGTCAGTAACTGCAAATGAAAAGCATATCCTTAATTTTTGTGGGCCAAAAATCGAAAAAGGGGAAAGACTATAAACTGGTGTTTTCCTTGAAATAGAGGAGAAATTTTTGGTGTCCGAATCGTATTTACAACGGTTTCGAGGGGCGGTAGGACGCAGAAACCGATGGAGTCAGTTTAAAATCAGTCAATTCAGGTGACGACCCACTAAAATAGGCGTCTATCTTTAATTTTGGGGGGTCCAAAAATCGAATAAAGGGAAAGGCTATAGCATTGGTGTTTTTCCTAAAATCGAGCAGAAATGTTGGGTTTGTTATTTGTATTTAAAACGGTTTGGAGGGGCGATAGGAGGCAGAAACCGATAGATTCAGTTAAAAATCAGTTAATTCAGGCAAACAAACACTAAAATAAGCGTCTATCTTTAATTTGGGGGGTCTTAAAATCGAAGAAAGGGATGGGCTGTAGGCTTGGTGTTTGTCCTTAAATCGAGCAGAAATGTTGGGTTTGTTATTCGTATTCACAAAGGCTTGGAGGGATGATAGGAGGCAGAAACGGACTGGGATCAGTTCAAAATCAGTTCATTCAGGAAAAAAAACACTAAAATAGGCGACAATCTTTAATTTTTGGGGGTCAAAAAAATCGAAAAAAGGGACAGGCTATGGCCTTGGTGTTTGTCCGAAAACCGAGCAGAATTTTAGGTTTGCGATGCGTATTTGAAACGGTTTGGAGGAGTGGTAGAAAGCAGAAACGGACTGGGATCAGTTGAAAATCGAAATTGCAGTTTGACACCTCTTTCAATTCAATCATGCGAGTTCCCAGGATCGCTTCCGTCACCCAGTGTCTCATCACAATCACCACAGCAGCAGAAATCATTTGTGATCTCCAAAAACTTCTTTCAGCTGACATCGTCACGTCGCCTAACTCTCCGTTGCCAGCGTTGACGATAGGAGTTCATGTCTTGGTCAGTAACAGCAAATGAAAAGCATATCTTTAATTTTTGGGTCCAAAAATTGAAAAAGGGGAAAAGCTATAAACTGGTGTTTTCTTCGAAGTAGAGGAGAAATTTTGGGTGTCCAAATTGTATTCAAAACGGTTTGGAGGGGCCGTAGGACGCAGAAACCCATGGAATCTGTTTAAAATCAGTTAATTTAGGCAAAAAAAAAAACACTAAAATAGGCGTCTATCTTTAATTTGGGGGGTCTAAAAATCGAAGAAAGGGAAAGACTATAGCCTTGGTGATTTTCCTAAAATCGAGCAGCAATGTTGGGTTTGTTATTCGTATTTACAACGGCTTGGAGGGATGATAGGAGGCAGAAACGAACTCGAATCAGTTCAAAATCAGTTCATTCAGGAAAAAACCACTAAAATAGACGTCTATCTTTAATTTTGGGGGGTCCAAAATTCGAAAAAAAGGGACAGGCTATGGCCTTGGTGTTTGTCCTAAAACCGAGCAGAAATTTAGGTTTGCGATGCGTATTTAAAACGGTTTGGAGGAGTGGTAGAAGGCAGAAACGGACTGGGATCAGTTCAAAATCGAAATTGCAGTTTAACACACCTCTTTCAATTCAATCATGCGAGTTCCCAGGATGGCTTCCGTCACCCAGTGTCTCATCACAATCACCACAGCAGCAGAAATCATTTGTGATCTCCAAAAACTTCTTGAAGCTGACATCGTCACGTCGCCTAACTCTTCGTTGCCCGTGTTGACGATAGGAGTTCATGCCTTGGTCAGTAACTGCAAATGAAAAGCATGTCCTTAATTTTTGGGGTCCAAAATCGAAATAGGGGAAAGACCATAAACTGGTGTTTTCCTTGAAATAGAGGAGAAATTTTGGGAGTCCGAATCGTATTTAAAACGGTTTGGAGGGGTGGTAGGAGGCAGAAACCGATGGAATCAGTTTAAAATCAGTTAATTCAGGCAAAAACCCACTAAAATAGGCGTCTATCTTTAATTTTTGGGGGTCCAAAAACGAATAAGGGGAAGACGATAGCCTTGGTGTTCCTCCTAAAATCGAGCAGAAATGTTGGGTTTGTTATTCGTATTTACAACGGCTTGGAGGGATGATAGGAGGCAGAAACGAACTCGAATCAGTTCAAAATCAGTTCATTCAGGAAAAAACCCAATAAAATAGGCGTCTATCTTTAATTTTGGGGTGTCCAAAATTCGAAAAAAAGGGACAGGCTATGGCCTTGGTGTTTGTCCTAAAACCGAGTAGAAATTTAGGTTTGCGATGCGTATTTAAAACGGTTTGGAGGAGTGGTAGAAGGCAGAAACGGACTGGGATCAGTTCAAAATCGAAATTGCAGTTTGACACACCTCTTTCAATTCAATCATGCGAGTTCCCAGGATGGCTTCCGTCACCCAGTGTCTCATCACAATCACCACAGCAGCAGAAATCATTTGTGATCTCCAAAAACTTCATTAAGCTGACATCGTCACTTCGCCTAACTCTACGTTGCCCGTGTTGACGATAGGAGTTCATGTCTTGGTCAGTAACTGCAAATGAAAAGCATTTCTCTAATTTTGGTGTTCTCCTTGAAGTAGAGGAGAAATTTTGGGTGTCCGAATCGTATTTAAAACGGTTTGGAGGGGCGGTAGGACGCAGAAACCGATGGAGTCAGTTTAAAATCAGTCAATTCAGGTGACGACCCACTAAAATAGGCGTCTATCTTTAATTTTTGGGGTCCAAAAATCAAAAAAGAAAAAAGGCTAAGCCTTGGTGTTTTTCCTAAAATCGAGAAGAAAGATAGGGTTTGTTATTTGTATTTGAAACAGTTTGAAGGAGCGGTAAGAGGCAGAAACCGATAGAATCATTTTAAATTCAGTTAATTCAGGGAAAACCCACTAAAATTGGCGTCTATTTTTAAATTTTTGGGGTCTCAAAATTGAATAAAGGGAAAGGCTATAGTCTTGGTGTTTCTCCTAAAATCGAGCAGAAATGTTGGGTTTGTTATTTGTATTTAAAACGGTTTTGGGGGGCGGTAGGAGGCAGAAACGGACTGGGATCAGTTCAAAATCAGTTCATTCAGGAAAAAACCACTCAAATAGACGTCTATCTTTAATTTTAGGGGGTCCAAAATTCGAAAAAAAGGGACAGGCTATGGTCTTGGTGTTTGTCCTAAAACCGAGCAGAAATTTAGGTTTGCGATGCGTATTTAAAACGGTTTGGAGGAGTGGTAGAAGGCAGAAACAGACTGGGATCAGTTCAAAATCGAAATTGCAGTTTAACACCTCTTTCAATTCAATCATGCGAGTTCCCAGGATGGCTTCCGTCACCCAGTGTCTCATCACAATCACCACAGCAGCAGAAATCATTTGTGATCTCCAAAAACTCCTTTCAGCTGACATCGTCACTTCGCCTAACTCTTCGTTGCCAGTGTTGACGACAGGAGTTCATGTCTTGGTCAGTAACTGCAAATGAAAAGCATTTCTCTAATTTTTGGGGTCCAAAAATCGAAAAAAAAGGAAAGGCTATAATTTTGGTGTTTTCCCCGAAGTAGAGGAGAAATTTTGGGTGTCCGAATCGTATTCAAAACGGTTTGGAGGGGCCGTAGGACGCAGAAACCCATGGAATCTGTTTAAAATCAGTTAATTTAGGCAAAAAAAACACTAAAATAGGCGTCTATCTTTAATTTGGGGGCTCTAAAAATCGAAGAAAGGGAAAGACTATAGCCTTGGTGATTTTCCTAAAATCGAGCAGAAATGTTGGGTTTGTTATTCGTATTTACAACGGCTTGGAGGGATGATAGGAGGCAGAAACGAACTCGAATCAGTTCAAAATCAGTTCATTCAGGAAAAAACCACTCAAATAGACGTCTATCTTTAATTTTGGGGGGTCCAAAATTCGAAAAAAAGGGACAGGCTATGGCCTTGGTGTTTGTCCGAAAACCGAGCAGAAATTTAGGTTTGCGATGCGTATTTAAAACGGTTTGGAGGAGTGGTAGAAGGCAGAAACGGACTGGGATCAGTTCAAAATCGAAATTGCAGTTTAACACCTCTTTCAATTCAATCATGCGAGTTCCCAGGATGGCTTCCGTCACCCAGTGTCTCATCACAATCACCACAGCAGCAGAAATCATTTGTGATCTCCAAAAACTCCTTTCAGCTGACATCGTCACTTCGCCTAACTCTTCGTTGCCAGTGTTGACGACAGGAGTTCATGTCTTGGTCAGTAACTGCAAATGAAAAGCATTTCTCTAATTTTTGGGGTCCAAAAATCGAAAAAAAAGGAAAGGCTATAATTTTGGTGTTTTCCCCGAAGTAGAGGAGAAATTTTGGGTGTCCGAATCGTATTCAAAACGGTTTGGAGGGGCCGTAGGACGCAGAAACCCATGGAATCTATTTAAAATCAGTTAATTCAGGCAAAAACCCAATAAAATAGGCGTCTATCTTTAATTTTGGGGTGTCCAAAATTCGAAAAAAAGGGACAGGCTATGGCCTTGGTGTTTGTCCTAAAACCGAGTAGAAATTTAGGTTTGCGATGCGTATTTAAAACGGTTTGGAGGAGTGGTAGAAGGCAGAAACGGACTGGGATCAGTTCAAAATCGAAATTGCAGTTTGACACACCTCTTTCAATTCAATCATGCGAGTTCCCAGGATGGCTTCCGTCACCCAGTGTCTCATCACAATCACCACAGCAGCAGAAATCATTTGTGATCTCCAAAAACTTCTTTAAGCTGACATCGTCACTTCGCCTAACTCTACGTTGCCCGTGTTGACGATAGGAGTTCATGTCTTGGTCAGTAACTGCAAATGAAAAGCATTTCTCTAATTTTGGTGTTCTCCTTGAAGTAGAGGAGAAATTTTGGGTGTCCGAATCGTATTTAAAACGGTTTGGAGGGGCGGTAGGACGCAGAAACCGATGGAGTCAGTTTAAAATCAGTCAATTCAGGTGACGACCCACTAAAATAGGCGTCTATCTTTAATTTTTGGGGTCCAAAAATCAAAAAAGAAAAAAGGCTAAGCCTTGGTGTTTTTCCTAAAATCGAGAAGAAAGATAGGGTTTGTTATTTGTATTTGAAACAGTTTGAAGGAGCGGTAAGAGGCAGAAACCGATAGAATCAGTTTAAATTCAGTTAATTCAGGGAAAACCCACTAAAATTGGCGTCTATTTTTAAATTTTTGGGGTCTCAAAATTGAATAAAGGGAAAGGCTATAGTCTTGGTGTTTTTCCTAAAATCGAGCAGAAATGTTGGGTTTGTTATTTGTATTTAAAACGGTTTTGGGGGGCGGTAGGAGGCAGAAACGGACTGGGATCAGTTCAAAATCAGTTCATTCAGGAAAAAACCACTCAAATAGACGTCTATCTTTAATTTTAGGGGGTCCAAAATTCGAAAAAAAGGGACAGGCTATGGCCTTGGTGTTTGTCCTAAAACCGAGCAGAAATTTAGGTTTGCGATGCGTATTTAAAACGGTTTGGAGGAGTGGTAGAAGGCAGAAACGGACTGGGATCAGTTCAAAATCGAAATTGCAGTTTAACACCTCTTTCAATTCAATCATGCGAGTTCCCAGGATGGCTTCCGTCACCCAGTGTCTCATCACAATCACCACAGCAGCAGAAATCATTTGTGATCTCCAAAAACTCCTTTCAGCTGACATCGTCACTTCGCCTAACTCTTCGTTGCCAGTGTTGACGACAGGAGTTCATGTCTTGGTCAGTAACTGCAAATGAAAAGCATTTCTCTAATTTTTGGGGTCCAAAAATCGAAAAAAAAGGAAAGGCTATAATTTTGGTGTTTTCCCCGAAGTAGAGGAGAAATTTTGGGTGTCCGAATCGTATTCAAAACGGTTTGGAGGGGCCGTAGGACGCAGAAACCCATGGAATCTGTTTAAAATCAGTTAATTCAGGCAAAAACCCAATAAAATAGGCGTCTATCTTTAATTTTGGGGTGTCCAAAATTCGAAAAAAAGGGACAGGCTATAATTTTGGTGTTTCCCCCGAAGTAGAGGAGAAATTTTGGGTGTCCGAATCGTATTCAAAACGGTTTGGAGGGGCCGTAGGACGCAGAAACCCATGGAATCTGTTTAAAATCAGTTAATTTAGGCAAAAAAAACACTAAAATAGACGTCTATCTTTAATTTTGGGGGGTCCAAAATTCGAAAAAAAGGGACAGGCTATGGCCTTGGTGTTTGTCCTAAAACCGAGTAGAAATTTAGGTTTGCGATGCGTATTTAAAACGGTTTGGAGGAGTGGTAGAAGGCAGAAACGGACTGGGATCAGTTCAAAATCGAAATTGCAGTTTAACACACCTCTTTCAATTCAATCATGCGAGTTCCCAGGATGGCTTCCGTCACCCAGTGTCTCATCACAATCACCACAGCAGCAGAAATCATTTGTGATCTCCAAAAACTCCTTTCAGCTGACATCGTCACTTCGCCTAACTCTTCGTTGCCAGTGTTGACGACAGGAGTTCATGTCTTGGTCAGTAACTGCAAATGAAAAGCATTTCTCTAATTTTTGGGGTCCAAAAATCGAAAAAAAAGGAAAGGCTATAATTTTGGTGTTTTCCCCGAAGTAGAGGAGAAATTTTGGGTGTCCGAATCGTATTCAAAACGGTTTGGAGGGGCCGTAGGACGCAGAAACCCATGGAATCTGTTTAAAATCAGTTAATTTAGGCAAAAAAAAACACTAAAATAGGCGTCTATCTTTAATTTGGGGGGGTCTTAAAATCGAAGAAAGGGAAAGACTATAGCCTTGGTGATTTTCCTAAAATCGAGCAGAAATGTTGGGTTTGTTATTCGTATTTACAACGGCTTGGAGGGATGATAGGAGGCAGAAACGAACTCGAATCAGTTCAAAATCAGTTCATTCAGGAAAAAACCACTCAAATAGACGTCTATCTTTAATTTTGGGGGGTCCAAAATTCGAAAAAAAGGGACAGGCTATGGCCTTGGTGTTTGTCCTAAAACCGAGCAGAAATTTAGGTTTGCGATGCGTATTTAAAACGGTTTGGAGGAGTGGTAGAAGGCAGAAACGGACTGGGATCAGTTCAAAATCGAAATTGCAGTTTAACACACCTCTTTCAATTCAATCATGCGAGTTCCCAGGATGGCTTCCGTCACCCAGTGTCTCATCACAATCACCACAGCACCAGAAATCATTTGTGATCTCCAAAAACTTCTTTCAGCTGACATCGTCACGTCGCCTAACTCTTCGTTGCCAGTGTTGACGATAGGAGTTCATGTCTTGGTCAGTAACTGCAAATGAAAAGCATATCCTTAATTTTTGGGGTCCAAAAATCGAAAAAGGGGAAAGACTATAAACTGGTGTTTTCCTTGAAATAGAGGAGAAATTTTGGGAGTCCGAATCGTATTTAAAACGGTTTGGAGGGGTGGTAGGAGGCAGAAACCGATGGAATCAGTTTAAAATCAGTTAATTTAGGCAAAATCCCAATAAAATAGGCGTCTATCTTTAATTTTTGGGGGTCCAAAAACGAATCAGGGGAAGACGATAGGATGGTGTTCCTCCTAAAATCGAGCAGAAATGTTGGGTTTGTTATTTGTATTTAAAACGGTTTTGGGGGCGGTAGGAGGCAGAAACGGACTGGGATCAGTTCAAAATCAGTTCATTCAGGAAAAAACCACTCAAATAGACGTCTATCTTTAATTTTAGGGGGTCCAAAATTCGAAAAAAAGGGACAGGCTATGGCCTTGGTGTTTGTCCTAAAACCGAGCAGAAATTTAGGTTTGCGATGCGTATTTAAAACGGTTTGGAGGAGTGGTAGAAGGCAGAAACGGACTGGGATCAGTTCAAAATTGAAATTGCAGTTTAACACCTCTTTCAATTCAATCATGCGAGTTCCCAGGATGGCTTCCGTCACCCAGTGTCTCATCACAATCACCACAGCAGCAGAAATCATTTGTGATCTCCAAAAACTCCTTTCAGCTGACATCGTCACTTCGTCTAACTCTTCGTTGCCAGTGTTGACGACAGGAGTTCATGTCTTGGTCAGTAACTGCAAATGAAAAGCATTTCTCTAATTTTTGGGGTCCAAAAATCGAAAAAAAAGGAAAGGCTATAATTTTGGTGTTTTCCCCGAAGTAGAGGAGAAATTTTGGGTGTCCGAATCGTATTCAAAACGGTTTGGAGGGGCCGTAGGACGCAGAAACCCATGGAATCTGTTTAAAATCAGTTAATTTAGGCAAAAAAAACACTAAAATAGGCGTCTATCTTTAATTTGGGGGGTCTTAAAATCGAAGAAAGGGAAAGACTATAGCCTTGGTGATTTTCCTAAAATCGAGCAGAAATGTTGGGTTTGTTATTTGTATTTAAAACGGTTTTGGGGGGCGGTAGGAGGCAGAAACGGACTGGGATCAGTTCAAAATCAGTTCATTCAGGAAAAAACCACTAAAATAGACGTCTATCTTTAATTTTGGGGGGTCCAAAATTCGAAAAAAAGGGACAGGCTATGGCCTTGGTGTTTGTCCTAAAACCGAGCAGAAATTTAGGTTTGCGATGCGTATTTAAAACGGTTTGGAGGAGTGGTAGAAGGCAGAAACGGACTGGGATCAGTTCAAAATCGAAATTGCAGTTTAACACACCTCTTTCAATTCAATCATGCGAGTTCCCAGGATGGCTTCCGTCACCCAGTGTCTCATCACAATCACCACAGCAGCAGAAATCATTTGTGATCTCCAAAAACTCCTTTCAGCTGACATCGTCACTTCGCCTAACTCTTCGTTGCCAGTGTTGACGACAGGAGTTCATGTCTTGGTCAGTAACTGCAAATGAAAAGCATTTCTCTAATTTTTGGGGTCCAAAAATCGAAAAAAAAGGAAAGGCTATAATTTTGGTGTTTTCCCCGAAGTAGAGGAGAAATTTTGGGTGTCCGAATCGTATTCAAAACGGTTTGGAGGGGCCGTAGGACGCAGAAACCCATGGAATCTGTTTAAAATCAGTTAATTTAGGCAAAAAAAACACTAAAATAGGCGTCTATCTTTAATTTGGGGGGTCTAAAAATCGAAGAAAGGGAAAGACTATAGCCTTGGTGATTTTCCTAAAATCGAGCAGAAATGTTGGGTTTGTTATTCGTATTTACAACGGCTTGGAGGGATGATAGGAGGCAGAAACGAACTCGAATCAGTTCAAAATCAGTTCATTCAGGAAAAAACCACTCAAATAGACGTCTATCTTTAATTTTGGGGGGTCCAAAATTCGAAAAAAAGGGACAGGCTATGGCCTTGGTGTTTGTCCGAAAACCGAGCAGAAATTTAGGTTTGCGATGCGTATTTAAAACGGTTTGGAGGAGTGGTAGAAGGCAGAAACGGACTGGGATCAGTTCAAAATCGAAATTGCAGTTTAACACACCTCTTTCAATTCAATCATGCGAGTTCCCAGGATGGCTTCCGTCACCCAGTGTCTCATCACAATCACCACAGCAGCAGAAATCATTTGTGATCTCCAAAAACTCCTTTCAGCTGACATCGTCACTTCGTCTAACTCTTCGTTGCCAGTGTTGACGACAGGAGTTCATGTCTTGGTCAGTAACTGCAAATGAAAAGCATTTCTCTAATTTTTGGGGTCCAAAAATCGAAAAAAAAGGAAAGGCTATAATTTTGGTGTTTTCCCCGAAGTAGAGGAGAAATTTTGGGTGTCCGAATCGTATTCAAAACGGTTTGGAGGGGCCGTAGGACGCAGAAACCCATGGAATCTGTTTAAAATCAGTTAATTTAGGCAAAAAAAACACTAAAATAGGCGTCTATCTTTAATTTGGGGGGTCTTAAAATCGAAGAAAGGGAAAGACTATAGCCTTGGTGATTTTCCTAAAATCGAGCAGAAATGTTGGGTTTGTTATTTGTATTTAAAACGGTTTTGGGGGGCGGTAGGAGGCAGAAACGGACTGGGATCAGTTCAAAATCAGTTCATTCAGGAAAAAACCACTAAAATAGACGTCTATCTTTAATTTTGGGGGGTCCAAAATTCGAAAAAAAGGGACAGGCTATGGCCTTGGTGTTTGTCCTAAAACCGAGCAGAAATTTAGGTTTGCGATGCGTATTTAAAACGGTTTGGAGGAGTGGTAGAAGGCAGAAACGGACTGGGATCAGTTCAAAATCGAAATTGCAGTTTAACACACCTCTTTCAATTCAATCATGCGAGTTCCCAGGATGGCTTCCGTCACCCAGTGTCTCATCACAATCACCACAGCAGCAGAAATCATTTGTGATCTCCAAAAACTCCTTTCAGCTGACATCGTCACTTCGCCTAACTCTTCGTTGCCAGTGTTGACGACAGGAGTTCATGTCTTGGTCAGTAACTGCAAATGAAAAGCATTTCTCTAATTTTTGGGGTCCAAAAATCGAAAAAAAAGGAAAGGCTATAATTTTGGTGTTTTCCCCGAAGTAGAGGAGAAATTTTGGGTGTCCGAATCGTATTCAAAACGGTTTGGAGGGGCCGTAGGACGCAGAAACCCATGGAATCTGTTTAAAATCAGTTAATTTAGGCAAAAAAAACACTAAAATAGGCGTCTATCTTTAATTTGGGGGGTCTAAAAATCGAAGAAAGGGAAAGACTATAGCCTTGGTGATTTTCCTAAAATCGAGCAGAAATGTTGGGTTTGTTATTCGTATTTACAACGGCTTGGAGGGATGATAGGAGGCAGAAACGAACTCGAATCAGTTCAAAATCAGTTCATTCAGGAAAAAACCACTCAAATAGACGTCTATCTTTAATTTTGGGGGGTCCAAAATTCGAAAAAAAGGGACAGGCTATGGCCTTGGTGTTTGTCCGAAAACCGAGCAGAAATTTAGGTTTGCGATGCGTATTTAAAACGGTTTGGAGGAGTGGTAGAAGGCAGAAACGGACTGGGATCAGTTCAAAATCGAAATTGCAGTTTAACACCTCTTTCAATTCAATCATGCGAGTTCCCAGGATGGCTTCCGTCACCCAGTGTCTCATCACAATCACCACAGCAGCAGAAATCATTTGTGATCTCCAAAAACTCCTTTCAGCTGACATCGTCACTTCGTCTAACTCTTCGTTGCCAGTGTTGACGACAGGAGTTCATGTCTTGGTCAGTAACTGCAAATGAAAAGCATTTCTCTATTTTTTGGGGTCCAAAAATCGAAAAAAAAAGGAAAGGCTATAATTTTGGTGTTTTCCCCGAAGTAGAGGAGAAATTTTGGGTGTCCGAATCGTATTCAAAACGGTTTGGAGGGGCCGTAGGACGCAGAAACCCATGGAATCTATTTAAAATCAGTTAATTCAGGCAAAAACCCAATAAAATAGGCGTCTATCTTTAATTTTGGGGTGTCCAAAATTCGAAAAAAAGGGACAGGCTATGGCCTTGGTGTTTGTCCGAAAACCGAGCAGAAATTTAGGTTTGCGATGCGTATTTAAAACGGTTTGGAGGAGTGGTAGAAGGCAGAAACGGACTGGGATCAGTTCAAAATCGAAATTGCAGTTTAACACCTCTTTCAATTCAATCATGCGAGTTCCCAGGATGGCTTCCGTCACCCAGTGTCTCATCACAATCACCACAGCAGCAGAAATCATTTGTGATCTCCAAAAACTCCTTTCAGCTGACATCGTCACTTCGCCTAACTCTTCGTTGCCAGTGTTGACGACAGGAGTTCATGTCTTGGTCAGTAACTGCAAATGAAAAGCATTTCTCTAATTTTTGGGGTCCAAAAATCGAAAAAAAAAGGAAAGGCTATAATTTTGGTGTTTTCCCCGAAGTAGAGGAGAAATTTTGGGTGTCCGAATCGTATTCAAAACGGTTTGGAGGGGCCGTAGGACGCAGAAACCCATGGAATCTATTTAAAATCAGTTAATTCAGGCAAAAACCCAATAAAATAGGCGTCTATCTTTAATTTTGGGGTGTCCAAAATTCGAAAAAAAGGGACAGGCTATAATTTTGGTGTTTCCCCCGAAGTAGAGGAGAAATTTTGGGTGTCCGAATCGTATTCAAAACGGTTTGGAGGGGCCGTAGGACGCAGAAACCCATGGAATCTGTTTAAAATCAGTTAATTTAGGCAAAAAAAACACTAAAATAGGCGTCTATCTTTAATTTTGGGGGGTCCAAAATTCGAAAAAAAGGGACAGGCTATGGCCTTGGTGTTTGTCCTAAAACCGAGTAGAAATTTAGGTTTGCGATGCGTATTTAAAACGGTTTGGAGGAGTGGTAGAAGGCAGAAACGGACTGGGATCAGTTCAAAATCGAAATTGCAGTTTAACACACCTCTTTCAATTCAATCATGCGAGTTCCCAGGATGGCTTCCGTCACCCAGTGTCTCATCACAATCACCACAGCAGCAGAAATCATTTGTGATCTCCAAAAACTCCTTTCAGCTGACATCGTCACTTCGCCTAACTCTTCGTTGCCAGTGTTGACGACAGGAGTTCATGTCTTGGTCAGTAACTGCAAATGAAAAGCATTTCTCTAATTTTTGGGGTCCAAAAATCGAAAAAAAAGGAAAGGCTATAATTTTGGTGTTTTCCCCGAAGTAGAGGAGAAATTTTGGGTGTCCGAATCGTATTCAAAACGGTTTGGAGGGGCCGTAGGACGCAGAAACCCATGGAATCTGTTTAAAATCAGTTAATTTAGGCAAAAAAAAACACTAAAATAGGCGTCTATCTTTAATTTGGGGGGTCTTAAAATCGAAGAAAGGGAAAGACTATAGCCTTGGTGATTTTCCTAAAATCGAGCAGAAATGTTGGGTTTGTTATTCGTATTTACAACGGCTTGGAGGGATGATAGGAGGCAGAAACGAACTCGAATCAGTTCAAAATCAGTTCATTCAGGAAAAAACCACTCAAATAGACGTCTATCTTTAATTTTGGGGGGTCCAAAATTCGAAAAAAAGGGACAGGCTATGGCCTTGGTGTTTGTCCTAAAACCGAGCAGAAATTTAGGTTTGCGATGCGTATTTAAAACGGTTTGGAGGAGTGGTAGAAGGCAGAAACGGACTGGGATCAGTTCAAAATCGAAATTGCAGTTTAACACACCTCTTTCAATTCAATCATGCGAGTTCCCAGGATGGCTTCCGTCACCCAGTGTCTCATCACAATCACCACAGCACCAGAAATCATTTGTGATCTCCAAAAACTTCTTTCAGCTGACATCGTCACGTCGCCTAACTCTTCGTTGCCCGTGTTGACGATAGGAGTTCATGTCTTGGTCAGTAACTGCAAATGAAAAGCATATCCTTAATTTTTGGGGTCCAAAAATCGAAAAAGGGGAAAGACTATAAACTGGTGTTTTCCTTGAAATAGAGGAGAAATTTTGGGAGTCCGAATCGTATTTAAAACGGTTTGGAGGGGTGGTAGGAGGCAGAAACCGATGGAATCAGTTTAAAATCAGTTAATTTAGGCAAAAACCCAATAAAATAGGCGTCTATCTTTAATTTTTGGGGGTCCAAAAACGAATCAGGGGAAGACGATAGGATGGTGTTCCTCCTAAAATCGAGCAGAAATGTTGGGTTTGTTATTTGTATTTAAAACGGTTTTGGGGGCGGTAGGAGGCAGAAACGGACTGGGATCAGTTAAAAATCAGTTCATTCAGGAAAAAACCACTCAAATAGACGTCTATCTTTAATTTTAGGGGGTCCAAAATTCGAAAAAAAGGGACAGGCTATGGCCTTGGTGTTTGTCCTAAAACCGAGCAGAAATTTAGGTTTGCGATGCGTATTTAAAACGGTTTGGAGGAGTGGTAGAAGGCAGAAACGGACTGGGATCAGTTCAAAATCGAAATTGCAGTTTAACACACCTCTTTCAATTCAATCATGCGAGTTCCCAGGATGGCTTCCGTCACCCAGTGTCTCATCACAATCACCACAGCAGCAGAAATCATTTGTGATCTCCAAAAACTCCTTTCAGCTGACATCGTCACTTCGTCTAACTCTTCGTTGCCAGTGTTGACGACAGGAGTTCATGTCTTGGTCAGTAACTGCAAATGAAAAGCATTTCTCTAATTTTTGGGGTCCAAAAATCGAAAAAAAAGGAAAGGCTATAATTTTGGTGTTTTCCCCGAAGTAGAGGAGAAATTTTGGGTGTCCGAATCGTATTCAAAACGGTTTGGAGGGGCCGTAGGACGCAGAAACCCATGGAATCTGTTTAAAATCAGTTAATTTAGGCAAAAAAAACACTAAAATAGGCGTCTATCTTTAATTTGGGGGGTCTTAAAATCGAAGAAAGGGAAAGACTATAGCCTTGGTGATTTTCCTAAAATCGAGCAGAAATGTTGGGTTTGTTATTCGTATTTACAACGGCTTGGAGGGATGATAGGAGGCAGAAACGAACTCGAATCAGTTCAAAATCAGTTCATTCAGGAAAAAACCACTCAAATAGACGTCTATCTTCAATTTTGGGGTGTCCAAAAATCGAAAAAAAGGGACAGGCTATGGCCTTGGTGTTTGTCCTAAAACCGAGCAGAAATTTAGGTTTGCGATGCGTATTTGAAACGGTTTGGAGGAGTGGTAGAAGGCAGAAACGGACTGGGATCAGTTCAAAATCGAAATTGCAGTTTAACACACCTCTTTCAATTCAATCATGCGAGTTCCCAGGATGGCTTCCGTCACCCAGTGTCTCATCACAATCACCACAGCAGCAGAAATCATTTGCGATCTCCAAAAACTTCTTTAAGCTGACATCGTCACTTCGCCTAACTCTACGTTGCCCGTGTTGACGATAGGAGTTCATGTCTTGGTCAGTAACTGCAAATGAAAAGCATTTCTCTAATTTTGGTGTTCTCCTTGAAGTAGAGGAGAAATTTTGGGTGTCCGAATCGTATTTAAAACGGTTTGGAGGGGCGGTAGGACGCAGAAACCGATGGAGTCAGTTTAAAATCAGTCAATTCAGGTGACGACCCACTAAAATAGGCGTCTATCTTTAATTTTTGGGGTCCAAAAATCAAAAAAGAAAAAAGGCTAAGCCTTGGTGTTTTTCCTAAAATCGAGAAGAAAGATAGGGTTTGTTATTTGTATTTGAAACAGTTTGAAGGAGCGGTAAGAGGCAGAAACCGATAGAATCAGTTTAAATTCAGTTAATTCAGGGAAAACCCACTAAAATTGGCGTCTATTTTTAAATTTTTGGGGTCTCAAAATTGAATAAAGGGAAAGGCTATAGCCTTGGTGTTTTTCCTAAAATCGAGCAGAAATGTTGGGTTTGTTATTTGTATTTAAAACGGTTTTGGGGGGCGGTAGGAGGCAGAAACGAACTCGAATCAGTTCAAAATCAGTTCATTCAGGAAAAAAACTGCAAATGAAAAGCATTTCTCTAATTTTTGGGGTCCAAAAATCGAAAAAAAAGGAAAGGCTATAATTTTGGTGTTTTCCCCGAAGTAGAGGAGAAATTTTGGGTGTCCGAATCGTATTCAAAACGGTTTGGAGGGGCCGTAGGACGCAGAAACCCATGGAATCTGTTTAAAATCAGTTAATTCAGGCAAAAAGCCAATAAAATAGGCGTCTATCTTTAATTTTGGGGTGTCCAAAATTCGAAAAAAAGGGACAGGCTATAATTTTGGTGTTTCCCCCGAAGTAGAGGAGAAATTTTGGGTGTCCGAATCGTATTCAAAACGGTTTGGAGGGGCCGTAGGACGCAGAAACCCATGGAATCTGTTTAAAATCAGTTAATTTAGGCAAAACAAACACTAAAATAGGCGTCTATCTTTAATTTGGGGGGTCTTAAAATCGAAGAAAGGGAAAGACTATAGCCTTGGTGATTTTCCTAAAATCGAGCAGAAATGTTGGGTTTGTTATTCGTATTTACAACGGCTTGGAGGGATGATAGGAGGCAGAAACGAACTCGAATCTGTTCAAAATCAGTTCATTCAGGAAAAAACCACTCAAATAGACGTCTATCTTTAATTTTGGGGGGTCCAAAATTCGAAAAAAAGGGACAGGCTATGGCCTTGGTGTTTGTCCTAAAACCGAGCAGAAATTTAGGTTTGCGATGCGTATTTAAAACGGTTTGGAGGAGTGGTAGAAGGCAGAAACGGACTGGGATCAGTTCAAAATCGAAATTGCAGTTTAACACACCTCTTTCAATTCAATCATGCGAGTTCCCAGGATGGCTTCCGTCACCCAGTGTCTCATCACAATCACCACAGCACCAGAAATCATTTGTGATCTCCAAAAACTTCTTTCAGCTGACATCGTCACGTCGCCTAACTCTTCGTTGCCCGTGTTGACGATAGGAGTTCATGTCTTGGTCAGTAACTGCAAATGAAAAGCATATCCTTAATTTTTGGGGGCCAAAAATCGAAAAAGGGGAAAGACTATAAACTGGTGTTTTCCTTGAAATAGAGGAGAAATTTTGGGAGTCCGAATCGTATTTAAAACGGTTTGGAGGGGTGGTAGGAGGCAGAAACCGATGGAATCAGTTTAAAATCAGTTAATTTAGGCAAAAACCCAATAAAATAGGCGTCTATCTTTAATTTTTGGGGGTCCAAAAACGAATCAGGGGAAGACGATAGGATGGTGTTTTTCCTAAAATCGAGCAGAAATGTTGGGTTTGTTATTCGTATTTACAACGGCTTGGAGGGATGATAGGAGGCAGAAACGAACTCGAATCAGTTCAAAATCAGTTCATTCAGGAAAAAACCACTAAAATAGACGTCTATCTTTAATTTTGGGGTGTCCAAAATTCGAAAAAAAGGGACAGGCTATGGCCTTGGTGTTTGTCCTAAAACCGAGCAGAAATTTAGGTTTGCGATGCGTATTTAAAACGGTTTGGAGGAGTGGTAGAAGGCAGAAACGGACTGGGATCAGTTCAAAATCGAAATTGCAGTTTGACACACCTCTTTCAATTCAATCATGCGAGTTCCCAGGATGGCTTCCGTCACCCAGTGTCTCATCACAATCACCACAGCAGCAGAAATCATTTGTGATCTCCAAAAACTCCTTTCAGCTGACATCGTCACTTCGTCTAACTCTTCGTTGCCAGTGTTGACGACAGGAGTTCATGTCTTGGTCAGTAACTGCAAATGAAAAGCATTTCTCTAATTTTTGGGGTCCAAAAATCGAAAAAAAAGGAAAGGCTATAATTTTGGTGTTTTCCCCGAAGTAGAGGAGAAATTTTGGGTGTCCGAATCGTATTCAAAACGGTTTGGAGGGGCCGTAGGACGCAGAAACCCATGGAATCTGTTTAAAATCAGTTAATTTAGGCAAAAAAAACACTAAAATAGGCGTCTATCTTTAATTTGGGGGGTCTTAAAATCGAAGAAAGGGAAAGACTATAGCCTTGGTGATTTTCCTAAAATCGAGCAGAAATGTTGGGTTTGTTATTCGTATTTACAACGGCTTGGAGGGATGATAGGAGGCAGAAACGAACTCGAATCAGTTCAAAATCAGTTCATTCAGGAAAAAAACACTCAAATAGACGTCTATCTTCAATTTTGGGGTGTCCAAAAATCGAAAAAAAGGGACAGGCTATGGCCTTGGTGTTTGTCCTAAAACCGAGCAGAAATTTAGGTTTGCGATGCGTATTTGAAACGGTTTGGAGGAGTGGTAGAAGGCAGAAACGGACTGGGATCAGTTCAAAATCGAAATTGCAGTTTAACACACCTCTTTCAATTCAATCATGCGAGTTCCCAGGATGGCTTCCGTCACCCAGTGTCTCATCACAATCACCACAGCAGCAGAAATCATTTGTGATCTCCAAAAACTTCTTTAAGCTGACATCGTCACTTCGCCTAACTCTTCGTTGCCCGTGTTGACGATAGGAGTTCATGTCTTGGTCAGTAACTGCAAATGAAAAGCATTTCTCTAATTTTGGTGTTCTCCTTGAAGTAGAGGAGAAATTTTGGGTGTCCGAATCGTATTTAAAACGGTTTGGAGGGGCGGTAGGACGCAGAAACCGATGGAGTCAGTTTAAAATCAGTCAATTCAGGTGACGACCCACTAAAATAGGCGTCTATCTTTAATTTTTGGGGTCCAAAAATCAAAAAAGAAAAAAGGCTAAGCCTTGGTGTTTTTCCTAAAATCGAGAAGAAAGATAGGGTTTGTTATTTGTATTTGAAACAGTTTGAAGGAGCGGTAAGAGGCAGAAACCGATAGAATCAGTTTAAATTCAGTTAATTCAGGGAAAACCCACTAAAATTGGCGTCTATCTTTAATTTGGGGGGTCTTAAAATCGAAGAAAGGGAAAGACTATAGCCTTGGTGATTTTCCTAAAATCGAGCAGAAATGTTGGGTTTGTTATTCGTATTTACAACGGCTTGGAGGGATGATAGGAGGCAGAAACGAACTCGAATCAGTTCAAAATCAGTTCATTCAGGAAAAAACCACTCAAATAGACGTCTATCTTTAATTTTAGGGGGTCCAAAATTCGAAAAAAAGGGACAGGCTATGGCCTTGGTGTTTGTCCTAAAACCGAGCAGAAATTTAGGTTTGCGATGCGTATTTAAAACGGTTTGGAGGAGTGGTAGAAGGCAGAAACAGACTGGGATCAGTTCAAAATCGAAATTGCAGTTTAACACCTCTTTCAATTCAATCATGCGAGTTCCCAGGATGGCTTCCGTCACCCAGTGTCTCATCACAATCACCACAGCAGCAGAAATCATTTGTGATCTCCAAAAACTCCTTTCAGCTGACATCGTCACTTCGCCTAACTCTTCGTTGCCAGTGTTGACGACAGGAGTTCATGTCTTGGTCAGTAACTGCAAATGAAAAGCATTTCTCTAATTTTTGGGGTCCAAAAATCGAAAAAAAAGGAAAGGCTATAATTTTGGTGTTTTCCCCGAAGTAGAGGAGAAATTTTGGGTGTCCGAATCGTATTCAAAACGGTTTGGAGGGGCCGTAGGACGCAGAAACCCATGGAATCTGTTTAAAATCAGTTAATTCAGGCAAAAAGCCAATAAAATAGGCGTCTATCTTTAATTTTGGGGTGTCCAAAATTCGAAAAAAAGGGACAGGCTATAATTTTGGTGTTTCCCCCGAAGTAGAGGAGAAATTTTGGGTGTCCGAATCGTATTCAAAACGGTTTGGAGGGGCCGTAGGACGCAGAAACCCATGGAATCTGTTTAAAATCAGTTAATTTAGGCAAAACAAACACTAAAATAGGCGTCTATCTTTAATTTGGGGGGTCTTAAAATCGAAGAAAGGGAAAGACTATAGCCTTGGTGATTTTCCTAAAATCGAGCAGAAATGTTGGGTTTGTTATTCGTATTTACAACGGCTTGGAGGGATGATAGGAGGCAGAAACGAACTCGAATCAGTTCAAAATCAGTTCATTCAGGAAAAAACCACTCAAATAGACGTCTATCTTTAATTTTGGGGGGTCCAAAATTCGAAAAAAAGGGACAGGCTATGGCCTTGGTGTTTGTCCTAAAACCGAGCAGAAATTTAGGTTTGCGATGCGTATTTAAAACGGTTTGGAGGAGTGGTAGAAGGCAGAAACGGACTGGGATCAGTTCAAAATCGAAATTGCAGTTTAACATACCTCTTTCAATTCAATCATGCGAGTTCCCAGGATGGCTTCCGTCACCCAGTGTCTCATCACAATCACCACAGCAGCAGAAATCATTTGTGATCTCCAAAAACTTCTTTCAGCTCACATCGTCACTTCGCCTAACTCTTCGTTGCCAGTGTTGACGACAGGAGTTCATGTCTTGGTCAGTAACTGCAAATGAAAAGCATTTCTCTAATTTTTGGGGTCCAAAAATCGAAAAAAAAGGAAAGGCTATAATTTTGGTGTTTTCCCCGAAGTAGAGGAGAAATTTTGGGTGTCCGAATCGTATTCAAAACGGTTTGGAGGGGCCGTAGGACGCAGAAACCCATGGAATCTGTTTAAAATCAGTTAATTCAGGCAAAAAGCCAATAAAATAGGCGTCTATCTTTAATTTTGGGGTGTCCAAAATTCGAAAAAAAGGGACAGGCTATAATTTTGGTGTTTCCCCCGAAGTAGAGGAGAAATTTTGGGTGTCCGAATCGTATTCAAAACGGTTTGGAGGGGCCGTAGGACGCAGAAACCCATGGAATCTGTTTAAAATCAGTTAATTTAGGCAAAACAAACACTAAAATAGGCGTCTATCTTTAATTTGGGGGGTCTTAAAATCGAAGAAAGGGAAAGACTATAGCCTTGGTGATTTTCCTAAAATCGAGCAGAAATGTTGGGTTTGTTATTCGTATTTACAACGGCTTGGAGGGATGATAGGAGGCAGAAACGAACTCGAATCAGTTCAAAATCAGTTCATTCAGGAAAAAACCACTCAAATAGACGTCTATCTTTAATTTTGGGGGGTCCAAAATTCGAAAAAAAGGGACAGGCTATGGCCTTGGTGTTTGTCCTAAAACCGAGCAGAAATTTAGGTTTGCGATGCGTATTTAAAACGGTTTGGAGGAGTGGTAGAAGGCAGAAACGGACTGGGATCAGTTCAAAATCGAAATTGCAGTTTAACACACCTCTTTCAATTCAATCATGCGAGTTCCCAGGATGGCTTCCGTCACCCAGTGTCTCATCACAATCACCACAGCACCAGAAATCATTTGTGATCTCCAAAAACTTCTTTCAGCTGACATCGTCACGTCGCCTAACTCTTCGTTGCCCGTGTTGACGATAGGAGTTAATGTCTTGGTCAGTAACTGCAAATGAAAAGCATATCCTTAATTTTTGGGGTCCAAAAATCGAAAAAGGGGAAAGACTATAAACTGGTGTTTTCCTTGAAATAGAGGAGAAATTTTGGGAGTCCGAATCGTATTTAAAACGGTTTGGAGGGGTGGTAGGAGGCAGAAACCGATGGAATCAGTTTAAAATCAGTTAATTTAGGCAAAAACCCAATAAAATAGGCGTCTATCTTTAATTTTTGGGGGTCCAAAAACGAATCAGGGGAAGACGATAGGATGGTGTTTTTCCTAAAATCGAGCAGAAATGTTGGGTTTGTTATTCGTATTTACAACGGCTTGGAGGGATGATAGGAGGCAGAAACGAACTCGAATCAGTTCAAAATCAGTTCATTCAGGAAAAAACCACTAAAATAGACGTCTATCTTTAATTTTGGGGTGTCCAAAATTCGAAAAAAAGGGACAGGCTATGGCCTTGGTGTTTGTCCTAAAACCGAGCAGAAATTTAGGTTTGCGATGCGTATTTAAAACGGTTTGGAGGAGTGGTAGAAGGCAGAAACGGACTGGGATCAGTTCAAAATCGAAATTGCAGTTTGACACCTCTTTCAATTCAATCATGCGAGTTCCCAGGATGGCTTCCGTCACCCAGTGTCTCATCACAATCACCACAGCAGCAGAAATCATTTGTGATCTCCAAAAACTCCTTTCAGCTGACATCGTCACTTCGTCTAACTCTTCGTTGCCAGTGTTGACGACAGGAGTTCATGTCTTGGTCAGTAACTGCAAATGAAAAGCATTTCTCTAATTTTTGGGGTCCAAAAATCGAAAAAAAAGGAAAGGCTATAATTTTGGTGTTTTCCCCGAAGTAGAGGAGAAATTTTGGGTGTCCGAATCGTATTCAAAACGGTTTGGAGGGGCCGTAGGACGCAGAAACCCATGGAATCTGTTTAAAATCAGTTAATTTAGGCAAAAAAAACACTAAAATAGGCGTCTATCTTTAATTTGGGGGGTCTTAAAATCGAAGAAAGGGAAAGACTATAGCCTTGGTGATTTTCCTAAAATCGAGCAGAAATGTTGGGTTTGTTATTCGTATTTACAACGGCTTGGAGGGATGATAGGAGGCAGAAACGAACTCGAATCAGTTCAAAATCAGTTCATTCAGGAAAAAAACACTCAAATAGACGTCTATCTTCAATTTTGGGGTGTCCAAAAATCGAAAAAAAGGGACAGGCTATGGCCTTGGTGTTTGTCCTAAAACCGAGCAGAAATTTAGGTTTGCGATGCGTATTTGAAACGGTTTGGAGGAGTGGTAGAAGGCAGAAACGGACTGGGATCAGTTCAAAATCGAAATTGCAGTTTAACACACCTCTTTCAATTCAATCATGCGAGTTCCCAGGATGGCTTCCGTCACCCAGTGTCTCATCACAATCACCACAGCAGCAGAAATCATTTGTGATCTCCAAAAACTTCTTGAAGCTGACATCGTCACTTCGCCTAACTCTACGTTGCCCGTGTTGACGATAGGAGTTCATGTCTTGGTCAGTAACTGCAAATGAAAAGCATTTCTCTAATTTTGGTGTTCTCCTTGAAGTAGAGGAGAAATTTTGGGTGTCCGAATCGTATTTAAAACGGTTTGGAGGGGCGGTAGGAGGCAGAAACCGATGGAATCAGTTTAAAATCAGTTAATTTAGGCAAAAACCCAATAAAATAGGCGTCTATCTTTAATTTTTGGGGGTCCAAAAACGAATCAGGGGAAGACGATAGGATGGTGTTTTTCCTAAAATCGAGCAGAAATGTTGGGTTTGTTATTCGTATTTACAACGGTTTGGAGGAGTGGTAGAAGGCAGAAACGGACTGGGATCAGTTCAAAATCGAAATTGCAGTTTAACACCTCTTTCAATTCAATCATGCGAGTTCCCAGGATGGCTTCCGTCACCCAGTGTCTCATCACAATCACCACAGCACCAGAAATCATTTGTGATCTCCAAAAACTTCTTTCAGCTGACATCGTCACGTCGCCTAACTCTTCGTTGCCCGTGTTGACGATAGGAGTTAATGTCTTGGTCAGTAACTGCAAATGAAAAGCATATCCTTAATTTTTGGGGTCCAAAAATCGAAAAAGGGGAAAGACTATAAACTGGTGTTTTCCTTGAAATAGAGGAGAAATTTTGGGAGTCCGAATCGTATTTAAAACGGTTTGGAGGGGTGGTAGGAGGCAGAAACCGATGGAATCAGTTTAAAATCAGTTAATTTAGGCAAAAACCCAATAAAATAGGCGTCTATCTTTAATTTTTGGGGGTCCAAAAACGAATCAGGGGAAGACGATAGGATGGTGTTTTTCCTAAAATCGAGCAGAAATGTTGGGTTTGTTATTCGTATTTACAACGGCTTGGAGGGATGATAGGAGGCAGAAACGAACTCGAATCAGTTCAAAATCAGTTCATTCAGGAAAAAACCACTAAAATAGACGTCTATCTTTAATTTTGGGGTGTCCAAAATTCGAAAAAAAGGGACAGGCTATGGCCTTGGTGTTTGTCCTAAAACCGAGCAGAAATTTAGGTTTGCGATGCGTATTTAAAACGGTTTGGAGGAGTGGTAGAAGGCAGAAACGGACTGGGATCAGTTCAAAATCGAAATTGCAGTTTGACACACCTCTTTCAATTCAATCATGCGAGTTCCCAGGATGGCTTCCGTCACCCAGTGTCTCATCACAATCACCACAGCAGCAGAAATCATTTGTGATCTCCAAAAACTCCTTTCAGCTGACATCGTCACTTCGTCTAACTCTTCGTTGCCAGTGTTGACGACAGGAGTTCATGTCTTGGTCAGTAACTGCAAATGAAAAGCATTTCTCTAATTTTTGGGGTCCAAAAATCGAAAAAAAAGGAAAGGCTATAATTTTGGTGTTTTCCCCGAAGTAGAGGAGAAATTTTGGGTGTCCGAATCGTATTCAAAACGGTTTGGAGGGGCCGTAGGACGCAGAAACCCATGGAATCTGTTTAAAATCAGTTAATTTAGGCAAAAAAAACACTAAAATAGGCGTCTATCTTTAATTTGGGGGGTCTTAAAATCGAAGAAAGGGAAAGACTATAGCCTTGGTGATTTTCCTAAAATCGAGCAGAAATGTTGGGTTTGTTATTCGTATTTACAACGGCTTGGAGGGATGATAGGAGGCAGAAACGAACTCGAATCAGTTCAAAATCAGTTCATTCAGGAAAAAAACACTCAAATAGACGTCTATCTTCAATTTTGGGGTGTCCAAAAATCGAAAAAAAGGGACAGGCTATGGCCTTGGTGTTTGTCCTAAAACCGAGCAGAAATTTAGGTTTGCGATGCGTATTTGAAACGGTTTGGAGGAGTGGTAGAAGGCAGAAACGGACTGGGATCAGTTCAAAATCGAAATTGCAGTTTAACACACCTCTTTCAATTCAATCATGCGAGTTCCCAGGATGGCTTCCGTCACCCAGTGTCTCATCACAATCACCACAGCAGCAGAAATCATTTGTGATCTCCAAAAACTTCTTGAAGCTGACATCGTCACTTCGCCTAACTCTACGTTGCCCGTGTTGACGATAGGAGTTCATGTCTTGGTCAGTAACTGCAAATGAAAAGCATTTCTCTAATTTTGGTGTTCTCCTTGAAGTAGAGGAGAAATTTTGGGTGTCCGAATCGTATTTAAAACGGTTTGGAGGGGCGGTAGGACGCAGAAACCGATGGAGTCAGTTTAAAATCAGTCAATTCAGGTGACGACCCACTAAAATAGGCGTCTATCTTTAATTTTTGGGGTCCAAAAATCAAAAAAGAAAAAAGGCTAAGCCTTGGTGTTTTTCCTAAAATCGAGAAGAAAGATAGGGTTTGTTATTTGTATTTGAAACAGTTTGAAGGAGCGGTAAGAGGCAGAAACCGATAGAATCAGTTTAAATTCAGTTAATTCAGGGAAAACCCACTAAAATTGGCGTCTATTTTTAAATTTTTGGGGTCTCAAAATTGAATAAAGGGAAAGGCTATAGTCTTGGTGTTTTTCCTAAAATCGAGCAGAAATGTTGGGTTTGTTATTTGTATTTAAAACGGTTTTGGGGGGCGGTAGGAGGCAGAAACGGACTGGGATCAGTTCAAAATCAGTTCATTCAGGAAAAAACCACTCAAATAGACGTCTATCTTTAATTTTAGGGGGTCCAAAATTCGAAAAAAAGGGACAGGCTATGGCCTTGGTGTTTGTCCTAAAACCGAGCAGAAATTTAGGTTTGCGATGCGTATTTAAAACGGTTTGGAGGAGTGGTAGAAGGCAGAAACGGACTGGGATCAGTTCAAAATCGAAATTGCAGTTTGACACACCTCTTTCAATTCAATCATGCGAGTTCCCAGGATGGCTTCCGTCACCCAGTGTCTCATCACAATCACCACAGCAGCAGAAATCATTTGTGATCTCCAAAAACTTCTTTAAGCTGACATCGTCACTTCGCCTAACTCTACGTTGCCCGTGTTGACGATAGGAGTTCATGTCTTGGTCAGTAACTGCAAATGAAAAGCATTTCTCTAATTTTGGTGTTCTCCTTGAAGTAGAGGAGAAATTTTGGGTGTCCGAATCGTATTTAAAACGGTTTGGAGGGGCGGTAGGACGCAGAAACCGATGGAGTCAGTTTAAAATCAGTCAATTCAGGTGACGACCCACTAAAATAGGCGTCTATCTTTAATTTTTGGGGTCCAAAAATCAAAAAAGAAAAAAGGCTAAGCCTTGGTGTTTTTCCTAAAATCGAGAAGAAAGATAGGGTTTGTTATTTGTATTTGAAACAGTTTGAAGGAGCGGTAAGAGGCAGAAACCGATAGAATCAGTTTAAATTCAGTTAATTCAGGGAAAACCCACTAAAATTGGCGTCTATTTTTAAATTTTTGGGGTCTCAAAATTGAATAAAGGGACTCTATAGCCTTGGTGTTTTTCCTAAAATCGAGCAGAAATGATGGGTTTGTTATTTGTATTTAAAACGGTTTTGGGGGCGGTAGGAGGCAGAAACGGACTGGGATCAGTTCAAAATCAGTTCATTCAGGAAAAAACCACTCAAATAGACGTCTATCTTTAATTTTAGGGGGTCCAAAATTCGAAAAAAAGGGACAGGCTATGGCCTTGGTGTTTGTCCTAAAACCGAGCAGAAATTTAGGTTTGCGATGCGTATTTAAAACGGTTTGGAGGAGTGGTAGAAGGCAGAAACGGACTGGGATCAGTTCAAAATCGAAATTGCAGTTTAACACCTCTTTCAATTCAATCATGCGAGTTCCCAGGATGGCTTCCGTCACCCAGTGTCTCATCACAATCACCACAGCAGCAGAAATCATTTGTGATCTCCAAAAACTCCTTTCAGCTGACATCGTCACTTCGCCTAACTCTTCGTTGCCAGTGTTGACGACAGGAGTTCATGTCTTGGTCAGTAACTGCAAATGAAAAGCATTTCTCTAATTTTTGGGGTCCAAAAATCGAAAAAAAAGGAAAGGCTATAATTTTGGTGTTTTCCCCGAAGTAGAGGAGAAATTTTGGGTGTCCGAATCGTATTCAAAACGGTTTGGAGGGGCCGTAGGACGCAGAAACCCATGGAATCTGTTTAAAATCAGTTAATTTAGGCAAAAAAAACACTAAAATAGGCGTCTATCTTTAATTTGGGGGGTCTTAAAATCGAAGAAAGGGAAAGACTATAGCCTTGGTGATTTTCCTAAAATCGAGCAGAAATGTTGGGTTTGTTATTCGTATTTACAACGGCTTGGAGGGATGATAGGAGGCAGAAACGAACTCGAATCAGTTCAAAATCAGTTAATTCAGGCAAAAACCCAATAAAATAGGCGTCTATCTTTAATTTTAGGGGGTCCAAAATTCGAAAAAAACGGACAGGCTATGGCCTTGGTGTTTGTCCTAAAACCGAGCAGAAATTTAGGTTTGCGATGCGTATTTGAAACGGTTTGGAGGAGTGGTAGAAGGCAGAAACGGACTGGGATCAGTTCAAAATCGAAATTGCAGTTTGACACACCTCTTTCAATTCAATCATGCGAGTTCCCAGGATGGCTTCCGTCACCCAGTGTCTCATCACAATCACCACAGCAGCAGAAATCATTTGTGATCTCCAAAAACTCCTTTCAGCTGACATCGTCACTTCGCCTAACTCTTCGTTGCCAGTGTTGACGACAGGAGTTCATGTCTTGGTCAATAACTGCAAATGAAAAGCATTTCTCTAATTTTTGGGGTCCAAAAATCGAAAAAAAGGAAAGGCTATAATTTTGGTGTTTTCCCCGAAGTAGAGGAGAAATTTTGGGTGTCCGAATCGTATTCAAAACGGTTTGGAGGGGCCGTAGGACGCAGAAACCCATGGAATCTGTTTAAAATCAGTTAATTTAGGCAAAAAAAACACTAAAATAGGCGTCTATCTTTAATTTGGGGGGTCTTAAAATCGAAGAAAGGGAAAGACCATAGCCTTGGTGATTTTCCTAAAATCGAGCAGAAATGTTGGGTTTGTTATTCGTATTTACAACGGCTTGGAGGGATGATAGGAGGCAGAAACGAACTCGAATCAGTTCAAAATCAGTTCATTCAGGAAAAAACCACTCAAATAGACGTCTATCTTTAATTTTGGGGGGTCCAAAATTCGAAAAAAAGGGACAGGCTATGGCCTTGGTGTTTGTCCTAAAACCGAGCAGAAATTTAGGTTTGCGATGCGTATTTAAAACGGTTTGGAGGAGTGGTAGAAGGCAGAAACGGACTGGGATCAGTTCAAAATCGAAATTGCAGTTTAACACCTCTTTCAATTCAATCATGCGAGTTCCCAGGATGGCTTCCGTCACCCAGTGTCTCATCACAATCACCACAGCAGCAGAAATCATTTGTGATCTCCAAAAACTCCTTTCAGCTGACATCGTCACTTCGCCTAACTCTTCGTTGCCAGTGTTGACGATAGGAGTTCATGTCTTGGTCAGTAACTGCAAATGAAAAGCATATCCTTAATTTTTGGGGTCCAAAAATCGAAAAAGGGGAAAGACTATAAACTGGTGTTTTCCTTGAAATAGAGGAGAAATTTTGGGTGTCCGAATCGTATTCAAAACGGTTTGGAGGGGCCGTAGGACGCAGAAACCCATGGAATCTGTTTAAAATCAGTTCATTCAGGAAAAAACCACTAAAATAGACGTCTATCTTTAATTTTGGGGTGTCCAAAATTCGAAAAAAAGGGACAGGCTATGGCCTTGGTGTTTGTCCTAAAACCGAGCAGAAATTTAGGTTTGCGATGCGTATTTAAAACGGTTTGGAGGAGTGGTAGAAGGCAGAAACGGACTGGGATCAGTTCAAAATCGAAATTGCAGTTTGACACACCTCTTTCAATTCAATCATGCGAGTTCCCAGGATGGCTTCCGTCACCCAGTGTCTCATCACAATCACCACAGCAGCAGAAATCATTTGTGATCTCCAAAAACTTCTTTAAGCTGACATCGTCACTTCGCCTAACTCTACGTTGCCCGTGTTGACGATAGGAGTTCATGTCTTGGTCAGTAACTGCAAATGAAAAGCATTTCTCTAATTTTGGTGTTCTCCTTGAAGTAGAGGAGAAATTTTGGGTGTCCGAATCGTATTTAAAACGGTTTGGAGGGGCGGTAGGACGCAGAAACCGATGGAGTCAGTTTAAAATCAGTCAATTCAGGTGACGACACACTAAAATAGGCGTCTATCTTTAATTTTTGGGGTCCAAAAATCAAAAAAGAAAAAAGGCTAAGCCTTGGTGTTTTTCCTAAAATCGAGAAGAAAGATAGGGTTTGTTATTTGTATTTGAAAGAGTTTGAAGGAGCGGTAAGAGGCAGAAACCGATAGAATCAGTTTAAATTCAGTTAATTCAGGGAAAACCCACTAAAATTGGCGTCTATTTTTAAATTTTTGGGGTCTCAAAATTGAATAAAGGGACTCTATAGCCTTGGTGTTTTTCCTAAAATCGAGCAGAAATGATGGGTTTGTTATTTGTATTTAAAACGGTTTTGGGGGCGGTAGGAGGCAGAAACGGACTGGGATCAGTTCAAAATCAGTTCATTCAGGAAAAAACCACTCAAATAGACGTCTATCTTTAATTTTAGGGGGTCCAAAATTCGAAAAAAAGGGACAGGCTATGGCCTTGGTGTTTGTCCTAAAACCGAGCAGAAATTTAGGTTTGCGATGCGTATTTAAAACGGTTTGGAGGAGTGGTAGAAGGCAGAAACGGACTGGGATCAGTTCAAAATCGAAATTGCAGTTTAACACCTCTTTCAATTCAATCATGCGAGTTCCCAGGATGGCTTCCGTCACCCAGTGTCTCATCACAATCACCACAGCAGCAGAAATCATTTGTGATCTCCAAAAACTCCTTTCAGCTGACATCGTCACTTCGCCTAACTCTTCGTTGCCAGTGTTGACGACAGGAGTTCATGTCTTGGTCAGTAACTGCAAATGAAAAGCATTTCTCTAATTTTTGGGGTCCAAAAATCGAAAAAAAAGGAAAGGCTATAATTTTGGTGTTTTCCCCGAAGTAGAGGAGAAATTTTGGGTGTCCGAATCGTATTCAAAACGGTTTGGAGGGGCCGTAGGACGCAGAAACCCATGGAATCTGTTTAAAATCAGTTAATTTAGGCAAAAAAAACACTAAAATAGGCGTCTATCTTTAATTTGGGGGGTCTTAAAATCGAAGAAAGGGAAAGACTATAGCCTTGGTGATTTTCCTAAAATCGAGCAGAAATGTTGGGTTTGTTATTCGTATTTACAACGGCTTGGAGGGATGATAGGAGGCAGAAACGAACTCGAATCAGTTCAAAATCAGTTAATTCAGGCAAAAACCCAATAAAATAGGCGTCTATCTTTAATTTTAGGGGGTCCAAAATTCGAAAAAAACGGACAGGCTATGGCCTTGGTGTTTGTCCTAAAACCGAGCAGAAATTTAGGTTTGCGATGCGTATTTGAAACGGTTTGGAGGAGTGGTAGAAGGCAGAAACGGACTGGGATCAGTTCAAAATCGAAATTGCAGTTTGACACACCTCTTTCAATTCAATCATGCGAGTTCCCAGGATGGCTTCCGTCACCCAGTGTCTCATCACAATCACCACAGCAGCAGAAATCATTTGTGATCTCCAAAAACTCCTTTCAGCTGACATCGTCACTTCGCCTAACTCTTCGTTGCCAGTGTTGACGACAGGAGTTCATGTCTTGGTCAATAACTGCAAATGAAAAGCATTTCTCTAATTTTTGGGGTCCAAAAATCGAAAAAAAAGGAAAGGCTATAATTTTGGTGTTTTCCCCGAAGTAGAGGAGAAATTTTGGGTGTCCGAATCGTATTCAAAACGGTTTGGAGGGGCCGTAGGACGCAGAAACCCATGGAATCTGTTTAAAATCAGTTAATTTAGGCAAAAAAAACACTAAAATAGGCGTCTATCTTTAATTTGGGGGGTCTTAAAATCGAAGAAAGGGAAAGACTATAGCCTTGGTGATTTTCCTAAAATCGAGCAGAAATGTTGGGTTTGTTATTCGTATTTACAACGGCTTGGAGGGATGATAGGAGGCAGAAACGAACTCGAATCAGTTCAAAATCAGTTCATTCAGGAAAAAACCACTCAAATAGACGTCTATCTTCAATTTTGGGGGGTCCAAAATTCGAAAAAAAGGGACAGGCTATGGCCTTGGTGTTTGTCCTAAAACCGAGCAGAAATTTAGGTTTGCGATGCGTATTTAAAACGGTTTGGAGGAGTGGTAGAAGGCAGAAACGGACTGGGATCAGTTCAAAATCGAAATTGCAGTTTAACACACCTCTTTCAATTCAATCATGCGAGTTCCCAGGATGGCTTCCGTCACCCAGTGTCTCATCACAATCACCACAGCAGCAGAAATCATTTGTGATCTCCAAAAACTTCTTGAAGCTGACATCGTCACTTCGCCTAACTCTACGTTGCCCGTGTTGACGATAGGAGTTCATGTCTTGGTCAGTAACTGCAAATGAAAAGCATTTCTCTAATTTTGGTGTTCTCCTTGAAGTAGAGGAGAAATTTTGGGTGTCCGAATCGTATTTAAAACGGTTTGGAGGGGCGGTAGGACGCAGAAACCGATGGAGTCAGTTTAAAATCAGTCAATTCAGGTGACGACCCACTAAAATAGGCGTCTATCTTTAATTTTTGGGGTCCAAAAATCAAAAAAGAAAAAAGGCTAAGCCTTGGTGTTTTTCCTAAAATCGAGAAGAAAGATAGGGTTTGTTATTTGTATTTGAAACAGTTTGAAGGAGCGGTAAGAGGCAGAAACCGATAGAATCAGTTTAAATTCAGTTAATTCAGGGAAAACCCACTAAAATTGGCGTCTATTTTTAAATTTTTGGGGTCTCAAAATTGAATATAGGGAAAGGCTATAGTCTTGGTGTTTTTCCTAAAATCGAGCAGAAATGTTGGGTTTGTTATTTGTATTTAAAACGGTTTTGGGGGGCGGTAGGAGGCAGAAACGGACTGGGATCAGTTCAAAATCAGTTCATTCAGGAAAAAACCACTCAAATAGACGTCTATCTTTAATTTTAGGGGGTCCAAAATTCGAAAAAAAGGGACAGGCTATGGCCTTGGTGTTTGTCCTAAAACCGAGCAGAAATTTAGGTTTGCGATGCGTATTTGAAACGGTTTGGAGGAGTGGTAGAAGGCAGAAACGGACTGGGATCAGTTCAAAATCGAAATTGCAGTTTAACACCTCTTTCAATTCAATCATGCGAGTTCCCAGGATGGCTTCCGTCACCCAGTGTCTCATCACAATCACCACAGCAGCAGAAATCATTTGTGATCTCCAAAAACTCCTTTCAGCTGACATCGTCACTTCGCCTAACTCTTCGTTGCCAGTGTTGACGACAGGAGTTCATGTCTTGGTCAATAACTGCAAATGAAAAGCATTTCTCTAATTTTTGGGGTCCAAAAATCGAAAAAAAAGGAAAGGCTATAATTTTGGTGTTTTCCCCGAAGTAGAGGAGAAATTTTGGGTGTCCGAATCGTATTCAAAACGGTTTGGAGGGGCCGTAGGACGCAGAAACCCATGGAATCTGTTTAAAATCAGTTAATTTAGGCAAAAAAAACACTAAAATAGGCGTCTATCTTTAATTTTTGGGGTCTTAAAATCGAAGAAAGGGAAAGACTATAGCCTTGGTGATTTTCCTAAAATCGAGAAGAAAGATAGGGTTTGTTATTTGTATTTGAAACAGTTTGAAGGAGCGGTAAGAGGCAGAAACCGATAGAATCAGTTTAAATTCAGTTAATTCAGGGAAAACCCACTAAAATTGGCGTCTATTTTTAAATTTTTGGGGTCTCAAAATTGAATAAAGGGAAAGGCTATAGCCTTGGTGATTTTCCTAAAAGCGAGCAGAAATGTTGGGTTTGTTATTTGTATTTAAAACGGTTTTGGGGGGCGGTAGGAGGCAGAAACGGACTGGGATCAGTTCAAAATCAGTTCATTCAGGTAAAAACCACTCAAATAGACGTCTATCTTTAATTTTAGGGGGTCCAAAATTCGAAAAAAAGGGACAGGCTATGGCCTTGGTGTTTGTCCTAAAACCGAGCAGAAATTTAGGTTTGCGATGCGTATTTGAAACGGTTTGGAGGAGTGGTAGAAGGCAGAAACGGACTGGGATCAGTTCAAAATCGAAATTGCAGTTTAACACACCTCTTTCAATTCAATCATGCGAGTTCCCAGGATGGCTTCCGTCACCCAGTGTCTCATCACAATCACCACAGCACCAGAAATCATTTGTGATCTCCAAAAACTTCTTTCAGCTGACATCGTCACGTCGCCTAACTCTTCGTTGCCCGTGTTGACGATAGGAGTTAATGTCTTGGTCAGTAACTGCAAATGAAAAGCATATCCTTAATTTTTGGGGTCCAAAAATCGAAAAAGGGGAAAGACTATAAACTGGTGTTTTCCTTGAAATAGAGGAGAAATTTTGGGAGTCCGAATCGTATTTAAAACGGTTTGGAGGGGTGGTAGGAGGCAGAAACCGATGGAATCAGTTTAAAATCAGTTAATTTAGGCAAAAACCCAATAAAATAGGCGTCTATCTTTAATTTTTGGGGGTCCAAAAACGAATCAGGGGAAGACGATAGGATGGTGTTTTTCCTAAAATCGAGCAGAAATGTTGGGTTTGTTATTCGTATTTACAACGGCTTGGAGGGATGATAGGAGGCAGAAACGAACTCGAATCAGTTCAAAATCAGTTCATTCAGGAAAAAACCACTAAAATAGACGTCTATCTTTAATTTTGGGGTGTCCAAAATTCGAAAAAAAGGGACAGGCTATGGCCTTGGTGTTTGTCCTAAAACCGAGCAGAAATTTAGGTTTGCGATGCGTATTTAAAACGGTTTGGAGGAGTGGTAGAAGGCAGAAACGGACTGGGATCAGTTCAAAATCGAAATTGCAGTTTGACACACCTCTTTCAATTCAATCATGGGAGTTCCCAGGATGGCTTCCGTCACCCAGTGTCTCATCACAATCACCACAGCAGCAGAAATCATTTGTGATCTCCAAAAACTCCTTTCAGCTGACATCGTCACTTCGTCTAACTCTTCGTTGCCAGTGTTGACGACAGGAGTTCATGTCTTGGTCAGTAACTGCAAATGAAAAGCATTTCTCTAATTTTTGGGGTCCAAAAATCGAAAAAAAAGGAAAGGCTATAATTTTGGTGTTTTCCCCGAAGTAGAGGAGAAATTTTGGGTGTCCGAATCGTATTCAAAACGGTTTGGAGGGGCCGTAGGACGCAGAAACCCATGGAATCTGTTTAAAATCAGTTAATTTAGGCAAAAAAAACACTAAAATAGGCGTCTATCTTTAATTTGGGGGGTCTTAAAATCGAAGAAAGGGAAAGACTATAGCCTTGGTGATTTTCCTAAAATCGAGCAGAAATGTTGGGTTTGTTATTCGTATTTACAACGGCTTGGAGGGATGATAGGAGGCAGAAACGAACTCGAATCAGTTCAAAATCAGTTCATTCAGGAAAAAACCACTCAAATAGACGTCTATCTTCAATTTTGGGGGGTCCAAAATTCGAAAAAAAGGGACAGGCTATGGCCTTGGTGTTTGTCCTAAAACCGAGCAGAAATTTAGGTTTGCGATGCGTATTTGAAACGGTTTGGAGGAGTGGTAGAAGGCAGAAACGGACTGGGATCAGTTCAAAATCGAAATTGCAGTTTAACACACCTCTTTCAATTCAATCATGCGAGTTCCCAGGATGGCTTCCGTCACCCAGTGTCTCATCACAATCACCACAGCAGCAGAAATCATTTGCGATCTCCAAAAACTTCTTTAAGCTGACATCGTCACTTCGCCTAACTCTACGTTGCCCGTGTTGACGATAGGAGTTCATGTCTTGGTCAGTAACTGCAAATGAAAAGCATTTCTCTAATTTTGGTGTTCTCCTTGAAGTAGAGGAGAAATTTTGGGTGTCCGAATCGTATTTAAAACGGTTTGGAGGGGCGGTAGGACGCAGAAACCGATGGAGTCAGTTTAAAATCAGTCAATTCAGGTGACGACCCACTAAAATAGGCGTCTATCTTTAATTTTTGGGGTCCAAAAATCAAAAAAGAAAAAAGGCTAAGCCTTGGTGTTTTTCCTAAAATCGAGAAGAAAGATAGGGTTTGTTATTTGTATTTGAAACAGTTTGAAGGAGCGGTAAGAGGCAGAAACCGATAGAATCAGTTTAAATTCAGTTAATTCAGGGAAAACCCACTAAAATTGGCGTCTATTTTTAAATTTTTGGGGTCTCAAAATTGAATAAAGGGAAAGGCTATAGTCTTGGTGTTTTTCCTAAAATCGAGCAGAAATGTTGGGTTTGTTATTTGTATTTAAAACGGTTTTGGGGGGCGGTAGGAGGCAGAAACGGACTGGGATCAGTTCAAAATCAGTTCATTCAGGAAAAAACCACTCAAATAGACGTCTATCTTTAATTTTAGGGGGTCCAAAATTCGAAAAAAAGGGACAGGCTATGGCCTTGGTGTTTGTCCTAAAACCGAGCAGAAATTTAGGTTTGCGATGCGTATTTGAAACGGTTTGGAGGAGTGGTAGAAGGCAGAAACGGACTGGGATCAGTTCAAAATCGAAATTGCAGTTTAACACCTCTTTCAATTCAATCATGCGAGTTCCCAGGATGGCTTCCGTCACCCAGTGTCTCATCACAATCACCACAGCAGCAGAAATCATTTGTGATCTCCAAAAACTCCTTTCAGCTGACATCGTCACTTCGCCTAACTCTTCGTTGCCAGTGTTGACGATAGGAGTTCATGTCTTGGTCAGTAACTGCAAATGAAAAGCATATCCTTAATTTTTGGGGTCCAAAAATCGAAAAAGGGGAAAGACTATAAACTGGTGTTTTCCTTGAAATAGAGGAGAAATTTTGGGTGTCCGAATCGTATTCAAAACGGTTTGGAGGGGCCGTAGGACGCAGAAACCCATGGAATCTGTTTAAAATCAGTTCATTCAGGAAAAAACCACTAAAATAGACGTCTATCTTTAATTTTGGGGTGTCCAAAATTCGAAAAAAAGGGACAGGCTATGGCCTTGGTGTTTGTCCTAAAACCGAGTAGAAATTTAGGTTTGCGATGCGTATTTAAAACGGTTTGGAGGAGTGGTAGAAGGCAGAAACGGACTGGGATCAGTTCAAAATCGAAATTGCAGTTTGACACACCTCTTTCAATTCAATCATGCGAGTTCCCAGGATGGCTTCCGTCACCCAGTGTCTCATCACAATCACCACAGCAGCAGAAATCATTTGTGATCTCCAAAAACTTCTTGAAGCTGACATCGTCACTTCGCCTAACTCTACGTTGCCCGTGTTGACGATAGGAGTTCATGTCTTGGTCAGTAACTGCAAATGAAAAGCATTTCTCTAATTTTGGTGTTCTCCTTGAAGTAGAGGAGAAATTTTGGGTGTCCGAATCGTATTTAAAACGGTTTGGAGGGGCGGTAGGACGCAGAAACCGATGGAGTCAGTTTAAAATCAGTCAATTCAGGTGACGACCCACTAAAATAGGCGTCTATCTTTAATTTTTGGGGTCCAAAAATCAAAAAAGAAAAAAGGCTAAGCCTTGGTGTTTTTCCTAAAATCGAGAAGAAAGATAGGGTTTGTTATTTGTATTTGAAACAGTTTGAAGGAGCGGTAAGAGGCAGAAACCGATAGAATCAGTTTAAATTCAGTTAATTCAGGGAAAACCCACTAAAATTGGCGTCTATTTTTAAATTTTTGGGGTCTCAAAATTGAATAAAGGGACTCTATAGCCTTGGTGTTTTTCCTAAAATCGAGCAGAAATGATGGGTTTGTTATTTGTATTTAAAACGGTTTTGGGGGCGGTAGGAGGCAGAAACGGACTGGGATCAGTTCAAAATCAGTTCATTCAGGAAAAAACCACTCAAATAGACGTCTATCTTTAATTTTAGGGGGTCCAAAATTCGAAAAAAAGGGACAGGCTATGGCCTTGGTGTTTGTCCTAAAACCGAGCAGAAATTTAGGTTTGCGATGCGTATTTAAAACGGTTTGGAGGAGTGGTAGAAGGCAGAAACGGACTGGGATCAGTTCAAAATCGAAATTGCAGTTTAACACCTCTTTCAATTCAATCATGCGAGTTCCCAGGATGGCTTCCGTCACCCAGTGTCTCATCACAATCACCACAGCAGCAGAAATCATTTGTGATCTCCAAAAACTCCTTTCAGCTGACATCGTCACTTCGCCTAACTCTTCGTTGCCAGTGTTGACGACAGGAGTTCATGTCTTGGTCAGTAACTGCAAATGAAAAGCATTTCTCTAATTTTTGGGGTCCAAAAATCGAAAAAAAAGGAAAGGCTATAATTTTGGTGTTTTCCCCGAAGTAGAGGAGAAATTTTGGGTGTCCGAATCGTATTCAAAACGGTTTGGAGGGGCCGTAGGACGCAGAAACCCATGGAATCTGTTTAAAATCAGTTAATTTAGGCAAAAAAAACACTAAAATAGGCGTCTATCTTTAATTTGGGGGGTCTTAAAATCGAAGAAAGGGAAAGACTATAGCCTTGGTGATTTTCCTAAAATCGAGCAGAAATGTTGGGTTTGTTATTCGTATTTACAACGGCTTGGAGGGATGATAGGAGGCAGAAACGAACTCGAATCAGTTCAAAATCAGTTAATTCAGGCAAAAACCCAATAAAATAGGCGTCTATCTTTAATTTTAGGGGGTCCAAAATTCGAAAACAACGGACAGGCTATGGCCTTGGTGTTTGTCCTAAAACCGAGCAGAAATTTAGGTTTGCGATGCGTATTTGAAACGGTTTGGAGGAGTGGTAGAAGGCAGAAACGGACTGGGATCAGTTCAAAATCGAAATTGCAGTTTGACACACCTCTTTCAATTCAATCATGCGAGTTCCCAGGATGGCTTCCGTCACCCAGTGTCTCATCACAATCACCACAGCAGCAGAAATCATTTGTGATCTCCAAAAACTCCTTTCAGCTGACATCGTCACTTCGCCTAACTCTTCGTTGCCAGTGTTGACGACAGGAGTTCATGTCTTGGTCAATAACTGCAAATGAAAAGCATTTCTCTAATTTTTGGGGTCCAAAAATCGAAAAAAAGGAAAGGCTATAATTTTGGTGTTTTCCCCGAAGTAGAGGAGAAATTTTGGGTGTCCGAATCGTATTCAAAACGGTTTGGAGGGGCCGTAGGACGCAGAAACCCATGGAATCTGTTTAAAATCAGTTAATTTAGGCAATAAAAAACACTAAAATAGGCGTCTATCTTTAATTTGGGGGGTCTTAAAATCGAAGAAAGGGAAAGACTATAGCCTTGGTGATTTTCCTAAAATCGAGCAGAAATGTTGGGTTTGTTATTCGTATTTACAACGGCTTGGAGGGATGATAGGAGGCAGAAACGAACTCGAATCAGTTCAAAATCAGTTCATTCAGGAAAAAACCACTCAAATAGACGTCTATCTTTAATTTTGGGGGTCCAAAATTCGAAAAAAAGGGACAGGCTATGGCCTTGGTGTTTGTCCTAAAACCGAGCAGAAATTTAGGTTTGCGATGCGTATTTAAAACGGTTTGGAGGAGTGGTAGAAGGCAGAAACGGACTGGGATCAGTTCAAAATCGAAATTGCAGTTTAACACCTCTTTCAATTCAATCATGCGAGTTCCCAGGATGGCTTCCGTCACCCAGTGTCTCATCACAATCACCACAGCAGCAGAAATCATTTGTGATCTCCAAAAACTCCTTTCAGCTGACATCGTCACTTCGCCTAACTCTTCGTTGCCAGTGTTGACGATAGGAGTTCATGTCTTGGTCAGTAACTGCAAATGAAAAGCATATCCTTAATTTTTGGGGTCCAAAAATCGAAAAAGGGGAAAGACTATAAACTGGTGTTTTCCTTGAAATAGAGGAGAAATTTTGGGTGTCCGAATCGTATTCAAAACGGTTTGGAGGGGCCGTAGGACGCAGAAACCCATGGAATCTGTTTAAAATCAGTTCATTCAGGAAAAAACCACTAAAATAGACGTCTATCTTTAATTTTGGGGTGTCCAAAATTCGAAAAAAAGGGACAGGCTATGGCCTTGGTGTTTGTCCTAAAACCGAGTAGAAATTTAGGTTTGCGATGCGTATTTAAAACGGTTTGGAGGAGTGGTAGAAGGCAGAAACGGACTGGGATCAGTTCAAAATCGAAATTGCAGTTTGACACACCTCTTTCAATTCAATCATGCGAGTTCCCAGGATGGCTTCCGTCACCCAGTGTCTCATCACAATCACCACAGCAGCAGAAATCATTTGTGATCTCCAAAAACTCCTTTCAGCTGACATCGTCACTTCGCCTAACTCTACGTTGCCCGTGTTGACGATAGGAGTTCATGTCTTGGTCAGTAACTGCAAATGAAAAGTATTTCCTTAATTTTTGGGGTCCAAAAATCGAAAAAGGGGAAAGGCTATAACCTTGGTGTTTTCCTTGAAATAGAGGAGAGATTTTGGGTGTCCGAATCGTATTTAAAACGGTTTGGAGGGGCGGTAGGACGCAGAAACCGATGGAGTCAGTTTAAAATCAGTCAATTCAGGTGACGACCCACTAAAATAGGCGTCTATCTTTAATTTTTGGGGTCCAAAAATCAAAAAAGAAAAAAGGCTAAGCCTTGGTGTTTTTCCTAAAATCGAGAAGAAAGATAGGGTTTGTTATTTGTATTTGAAAGAGTTTGAAGGAGCGGTAAGAGGCAGAAACCGATAGAATCAGTTTAAATTCAGTTAATTCAGGGAAAACCCACTAAAATTGGCGTCTATTTTTAAATTTTTGGGGTCTCAAAATTGAATAAAGGGACTCTATAGCCTTGGTGTTTTTCCTAAAATCGAGCAGAAATGATGGGTTTGTTATTTGTATTTAAAACGGTTTTGGGGGCGGTAGGAGGCAGAAACGGACTGGGATCAGTTCAAAATCAGTTCATTCAGGAAAAAACCACTCAAATAGACGTCTATCTTTAATTTTAGGGGGTCCAAAATTCGAAAAAAAGGGACAGGCTATGGCCTTGGTGTTTGTCCTAAAACCGAGCAGAAATTTAGGTTTGCGATGCGTATTTAAAACGGTTTGGAGGAGTGGTAGAAGGCAGAAACGGACTGGGATCAGTTCAAAATCGAAATTGCAGTTTAACACCTCTTTCAATTCAATCATGCGAGTTCCCAGGATGGCTTCCGTCACCCAGTGTCTCATCACAATCACCACAGCAGCAGAAATCATTTGTGATCTCCAAAAACTCCTTTCAGCTGACATCGTCACTTCGCCTAACTCTTCGTTGCCAGTGTTGACGACAGGAGTTCATGTCTTGGTCAATAACTGCAAATGAAAAGCATTTCTCTAATTTTTGGGGTCCAAAAATCGAAAAAAAAGGAAAGGCTATAATTTTGGTGTTTTCCCCGAAGTAGAGGAGAAATTTTGGGTGTCCGAATCGTATTCAAAACGGTTTGGAGGGGCCGTAGGACGCAGAAACCCATGGAATCTGTTTAAAATCAGTTAATTTAGGCAAAAAAAACACTAAAATAGGCGTCTATCTTTAATTTGGGGGGTCTTAAAATCGAAGAAAGGGAAATACTATAGCCTTGGTGTTCCTCCTAAAATCGAGCAGAAATGTTGGGTTTGTTATTCGTATTTACAACGGCTTGGAGGGATGATAGGAGGCAGAAACGAACTCGAATCAGTTCAAAATCAGTTCATTCAGGAAAAAACCACTCAAATAGACGTCTATCTTCAATTTTGGGGGGTCCAAAATTCGAAAAAAAGGGACAGGCTATGGCCTTGGTGTTTGTCCTAAAACCGAGCAGAAATTTAGGTTTGCGATGCGTATTTAAAACGGTTTGGAGGAGTGGTAGAAGGCAGAAACGGACTGGGATCAGTTCAAAATCGAAATTGCAGTTTAACACACCTCTTTCAATTCAATCATGCGAGTTCCCAGGATGGCTTCCGTCACCCAGTGTCTCATCACAATCACCACAGCAGCAGAAATCATTTGTGATCTCCAAAAACTTCTTGAAGCTGACATCGTCACTTCGCCTAACTCTACGTTGCCCGTGTTGACGATAGGAGTTCATGTCTTGGTCAGTAACTGCAAATGAAAAGCATTTCTCTAATTTTGGTGTTCTCCTTGAAGTAGAGGAGAAATTTTGGGTGTCCGAATCGTATTTAAAACGGTTTGGAGGGGCGGTAGGACGCAGAAACCGATGGAGTCAGTTTAAAATCAGTCAATTCAGGTGACGACCCACTAAAATAGGCGTCTATCTTTAATTTTTGGGGTCCAAAAATCAAAAAAGAAAAAAGGCTAAGCCTTGGTGTTTTTCCTAAAATCGAGAAGAAAGATAGGGTTTGTTATTTGTATTTGAAACAGTTTGAAGGAGCGGTAAGAGGCAGAAACCGATAGAATCAGTTTAAATTCAGTTAATTCAGGGAAAACCCACTAAAATTGGCGTCTATTTTTAAATTTTTGGGGTCTCAAAATTGAATATAGGGAAAGACTATAGCCTTGGTGATTTTCCTAAAATCGAGCAGAAATGTTGGGTTTGTTATTCGTATTTACAACGGCTTGGAGGGATGATAGGAGGCAGAAACGAACTCGAATCAGTTCAAAATCAGTTCATTCAGGAAAAAACCACTCAAATAGACGTCTATCTTCAATTTTGGGGGGTCCAAAATTCGAAAAAAAGGGACAGGCTATGGCCTTGGTGTTTGTCCTAAAACCGAGCAGAAATTTAGGTTTGCGATGCGTATTTAAAACGGTTTGGAGGAGTGGTAGAAGGCAGAAACGGACTGGGATCAGTTCAAAATCGAAATTGCAGTTTAACACACCTCTTTCAATTCAATCATGCGAGTTCCCAGGATGGCTTCCGTCACCCAGTGTCTCATCACAATCACCACAGCAGCAGAAATCATTTGTGATCTCCAAAAACTTCTTGAAGCTGACATCGTCACTTCGCCTAACTCTACGTTGCCCGTGTTGACGATAGGAGTTCATGTCTTGGTCAGTAACTGCAAATGAAAAGCATTTCTCTAATTTTGGTGTTCTCCTTGAAGTAGAGGAGAAATTTTGGGTGTCCGAATCGTATTTAAAACGGTTTGGAGGGGCGGTAGGACGCAGAAACCGATGGAGTCAGTTTAAAATCAGTCAATTCAGGTGACGACCCACTAAAATAGGCGTCTATCTTTAATTTTTGGGGTCCAAAAATCAAAAAAGAAAAAAGGCTAAGCCTTGGTGTTTTTCCTAAAATCGAGAAGAAAGATAGGGTTTGTTATTTGTATTTGAAACAGTTTGAAGGAGCGGTAAGAGGCAGAAACCGATAGAATCAGTTTAAATTCAGTTAATTCAGGGAAAACCCACTAAAATTGGCGTCTATTTTTAAATTTTTGGGGTCTCAAAATTGAATATAGGGAAAGACTATAGCCTTGGTGATTTTCCTAAAATCGAGCAGAAATGTTGGGTTTGTTATTCGTATTTACAACGGCTTGGAGGGATGATAGGAGGCAGAAACGAACTCGAATCAGTTCAAAATCAGTTCATTCAGGAAAAAACCACTCAAATAGACGTCTATCTTCAATTTTGGGGGGTCCAAAATTCGAAAAAAAGGGACAGGCTATGGCCTTGGTGTTTGTCCTAATACCGAGCAGAAATTTAGGTTTGCGATGCGTATTTAAAACGGTTTGGAGGAGTGGTAGAAGGCAGAAACGGACTGGGATCAGTTCAAAATCGAAATTGCAGTTTAACACACCTCTTTCAATTCAATCATGCGAGTTCCCAGGATGGCTTCCGTCACCCAGTGTCTCATCACAATCACCACAGCAGCAGAAATCATTTGTGATCTCCAAAAACTTCTTTCAGCTGACATCGTCACGTCGCCTAACTCTTCGTTGCCAGTGTTGACGATAGGAGTTCATGTCTTGGTCAGTAACTGCAAATGAAAAGCATATCCTTAATTTTTGGGGTCCAAAAATCGAAAAAAAAGGAAAGGCTATAATTTTGGTGTTTTCCCCGAAGTAGAGGAGAAATTTTGGGTGTCCGAATCGTATTTAAAACGGTTTGGAGGGGCCGTAGGACGCAGAAACCCATGGAATCTGTTTAAAATCAGTTAATTTAGGCAAAAAAAACACTAAAATAGGCGTCTATCTTTAATTTGGGGGGTCTTAAAATCGAAGAAAGGGAAATACTATAGCCTTGGTGTTCCTCCTAAAATCGAGCAGAAATGTTGGGTTTGTTATTCGTATTTACAACGGCTTGGAGGGATGATAGGAGGCAGAAACGAACTCGAATCAGTTCAAAATCAGTTCATTCAGGAAAAAACCACTCAAATAGACGTCTATCTTCAATTTTGGGGGGTCCAAAATTCGAAAAAAAGGGACAGGCTATGGCCTTGGTGTTTGTCCTAATACCGAGCAGAAATTTAGGTTTGCGATGCGTATTTAAAACGGTTTGGAGGAGTGGTAGAAGGCAGAAACGGACTGGGATCAGTTCAAAATCGAAATTGCAGTTTAACACACCTCTTTCAATTCAATCATGCGAGTTCCCAGGATGGCTTCCGTCACCCAGTGTCTCATCACAATCACCACAGCAGCAGAAATCATTTGTGATCTCCAAAAACTTCTTTCAGCTGACATCGTCACGTCGCCTAACTCTTCGTTGCCAGTGTTGACGATAGGAGTTCATGTCTTGGTCAGTAACTGCAAATGAAAAGCATATCCTTAATTTTTGGGGTCCAAAAATCGAAAAAAAAGGAAAGGCTATAATTTTGGTGTTTTCCCCGAAGTAGAGGAGAAATTTTGGGTGTCCGAATCGTATTCAAAACGGTTTGGAGGGGCCGTAGGACGCAGAAACCCATGGAATCTGTTTAAAATCAGTTAATTTAGGCAAAAAAAACACTAAAATAGGCGTCTATCTTTAATTTGGGGGGTCTTAAAATCGAAGAAAGGGAAAGACTATAGCCTTGGTGATTTTCCTAAAATCGAGAAGAAAGATAGGGTTTGTTATTTGTATTTGAAACAGTTTGAAGGAGCGGTAAGAGGCAGAAACCGATAGAATCAGTTTAAATTCAGTTAATTCAGGGAAAACCCACTAAAATTGGCGTCTATTTTTAATTTTTTGGGGTCTCAAAATTGAATAAAGGGAAAGGCTATAGCCTTGGTGTTTTTCCTAAAAGCGAGCAGAAATGTTGGGTTTGTTATTTGTATTTAAAACGGTTTTGGGGGGCGGTAGGAGGCAGAAACGGACTGGGATCAGTTCAAAATCAGTTCATTCAGGTAAAAACCACTCAAATAGACGTCTATCTTTAATTTTAGGGGGTCCAAAATTCGAAAAAAAGGGACAGGCTATGGCCTTGGTGTTTGTCCTAAAACCGAGCAGAAATTTAGGTTTGCGATGCGTATTTGAAACGGTTTGGAGGAGTGGTAGAAGGCAGAAACGGACTGGGATCAGTTCAAAATCGAAATTGCAGTTTAACACCTCTTTCAATTCAATCATGCGAGTTCCCAGGATGGCTTCCGTCACCCAGTGTCTCATCACAATCACCACAGCAGCAGAAATCATTTGTGATCTCCAAAAACTCCTTTCAGCTGACATCGTCACTTCGCCTAACTCTTCGTTGCCAGTGTTGACGACAGGAGTTCATGTCTTGGTCAATAACTGCAAATGAAAAGCATTTCTCTAATTTTTGGGGTCCAAAAATCGAAAAAAAAGGAAAGGCTATAATTTTGGTGTTTTCCCCGAAGTAGAGGAGAAATTTTGGGTGTCCGAATCGTATTTAAAACGGTTTGGAGGGGCCGTAGGACGCAGAAACCCATGGAATCTGTTTAAAATCAGTTAATTTAGGCAAAAAAAACACTAAAATAGGCGTCTATCTTTAATTTGGGGGGTCTAAAAATCGAAGAAAGGGAAAGACTATAGCCTTGGTGATTTACCTAAAATCGAGCAGAAATGTTGGGTTTGTTATTCGTATTTACAACGGCTTGGAGGGATGATAGGAGGCAGAAACGAACTCGAATCAGTTCAAAATCAGTTCATTCAGGAAAAAACCACTCAAATAGACGTCTATCTTTAATTTTGGGGGGTCCAAAATTCGAAAAAAAGGGACAGGCTATGGCCTTGGTGTTTGTCCTAAAACCGAGCAGAAATTTAGGTTTGCGATGCGTATTTAAAACGGTTTGGAGGAGTGGTAGAAGGCAGAAACGGACTGGGATCAGTTCAAAATCGAAATTGCAGTTTAACACACCTCTTTCAATTCAATCATGCGAGTTCCCAGGATGGCTTCCGTCACCCAGTGTCTCATCACAATCACCACAGCAGCAGAAATCATTTGTGATCTCCAAAAACTTCTTTCAGCTGACATCGTCACGTCGCCTAACTCTTCGTTGCCAGTGTTGACGATAGGAGTTCATGTCTTGGTCAGTAACTGCAAATGAAAAGCATATCCTTAATTTTTGGGGTCCAAAAATCGAAAAAAAAAGGAAAGGCTATAATTTTGGTGTTTTCCCCGAAGTAGAGGAGAAATTTTGGGTGTCCGAATCGTATTCAAAACGGTTTGGAGGGGCCGTAGGACGCAGAAACCCATGGAATCTGTTTAAAATCAGTTAATTTAGGCAAAAAAAACACTAAAATAGGCGTCTATCTTTAATTTGGGGGGTCTTAAAATCGAAGAAAGGGAAAGACTATAGCCTTGGTGATTTTCCTAAAATCGAGAAGAAAGATAGGGTTTGTTATTTGTATTTGAAACAGTTTGAAGGAGCGGTAAGAGGCAGAAACCGATAGAATCAGTTTAAATTCAGTTAATTCAGGGAAAACCCACTCAAATTGGCGTCTATTTTTAATTTTTTGGGGTCTCAAAATTGAATAAAGGGAAAGGCTATAGCCTTGGTGTTTTTCCTAAAAGCGAGCAGAAATGTTGGGTTTGTTATTTGTATTTAAAACGGTTTTGGGGGGCGGTAGGAGGCAGAAACGGACTGGGATCAGTTCAAAATCAGTTCATTCAGGTAAAAACCACTCAAATAGACGTCTATCTTTAATTTTAGGGGGTCCAAAATTCGAAAAAAAGGGACAGGCTATGGCCTTGGTGTTTGTCCTAAAACCGAGCAGAAATTTAGGTTTGCGATGCGTATTTGAAACGGTTTGGAGGAGTGGTAGAAGGCAGAAACGGACTGGGATCAGTTCAAAATCGAAATTGCAGTTTAACACCTCTTTCAATTCAATCATGCGAGTTCCCAGGATGGCTTCCGTCACCCAGTGTCTCATCACAATCACCACAGCAGCAGAAATCATTTGTGATCTCCAAAAACTCCTTTCAGCTGACATCGTCACTTCGCCTAACTCTTCGTTGCCAGTGTTGACGACAGGAGTTCATGTCTTGGTCAATAACTGCAAATGAAAAGCATTTCTCTAATTTTTGGGGTCCAAAAATCGAAAAAAAAGGAAAGGCTATAATTTTGGTGTTTTCCCCGAAGTAGAGGAGAAATTTTGGGTGTCCGAATCGTATTTAAAACGGTTTGGAGGGGCCGTAGGACGCAGAAACCCATGGAATCTGTTTAAAATCAGTTAATTTAGGCAAAAAAAACACTAAAATAGGCGTCTATCTTTAATTTGGGGGGTCTAAAAATCGAATAAAGGGAAAGACTATAGCCTTGGTGATTTACCTAAAATCGAGCAGAAATGTTGGGTTTGTTATTCGTATTTACAACGGCTTGGAGGGATGATAGGAGGCAGAAACGAACTCGAATCAGTTCAAAATCAGTTCATTCAGGAAAAAACCACTCAAATAGACGTCTATCTTTAATTTTGGGGGGTCCAAAATTCGAAAAAAAGGGACAGGCTATGGCCTTGGTGTTTGTCCTAAAACCGAGCAGAAATTTAGGTTTGCGATGCGTATTTAAAACGGTTTGGAGGAGTGGTAGAAGGCAGAAACGGACTGGGATCAGTTCAAAATCGAAATTGCAGTTTAACACACCTCTTTCAATTCAATCATGCGAGTTCCCAGGATGGCTTCCGTCACCCAGTGTCTCATCACAATCACCACAGCAGCAGAAATCATTTGTGATCTCCAAAAACTTCTTTCAGCTGACATCGTCACGTCGCCTAACTCTTCGTTGCCAGTGTTGACGATAGGAGTTCATGTCTTGGTCAGTAACTGCAAATGAAAAGCATATCCTTAATTTTTGGGGTCCAAAAATCGAAAAAAAAGGAAAGGCTATAATTTTGGTGTTTTCCCCGAAGTAGAGGAGAAATTTTGGGTGTCCGAATCGTATTCAAAACGGTTTGGAGGGGCCGTAGGACGCAGAAACCCATGGAATCTGTTTAAAATCAGTTAATTTAGGCAAAAAAAACACTAAAATAGGCGTCTATCTTTAATTTGGGGGGTCTTAAAATCGAAGAAAGGGAAATACTATAGCCTTGGTGTTCCTCCTAAAATCGAGCAGAAATGTTGGGTTTGTTATTCGTATTTACAACGGCTTGGAGGGATGATAGGAGGCAGAAACGAACTCGAATCAGTTCATTCAGGAAAAAACCACTCAAATAGACGTCTATCTTCAATTTTGGGGGGTCCAAAATTCGAAAAAAAGGGACAGGCTATGGCCTTGGTGTTTGTCCTAATACCGAGCAGAAATTTAGGTTTGCGATGCGTATTTAAAACGGTTTGGAGGAGTGGTAGAAGGCAGAAACGGACTGGGATCAGTTCAAAATCGAAATTGCAGTTTAACACACCTCTTTCAATTCAATCATGCGAGTTCCCAGGATGGCTTCCGTCACCCAGTGTCTCATCACAATCACCACAGCAGCAGAAATCATTTGTGATCTCCAAAAACTTCTTTCAGCTGACATCGTCACGTCGCCTAACTCTTCGTTGCCAGTGTTGACGATAGGAGTTCATGTCTTGGTCAGTAACTGCAAATGAAAAGCATATCCTTAATTTTTGGGGTCCAAAAATCGAAAAAAAAGGAAAGGCTATAATTTTGGTGTTTTCCCCGAAGTAGAGGAGAAATTTTGGGTGTCCGAATCGTATTCAAAACGGTTTGGAGGGGCCGTAGGACGCAGAAACCCATGGAATCTGTTTAAAATCAGTTAATTTAGGCAAAAAAAACACTAAAATAGGCGTCTATCTTTAATTTGGGGGGTCTTAAAATCGAAGAAAGGGAAAGACTATAGCCTTGGTGATTTTCCTAAAATCGAGAAGAAAGATAGGGTTTGTTATTTGTATTTGAAACAGTTTGAAGGAGCGGTAAGAGGCAGAAACCGATAGAATCAGTTTAAATTCAGTTAATTCAGGGAAAACCCACTAAAATTGGCGTCTATTTTTAATTTTTTGGGGTCTCAAAATTGAATAAAGGGAAAGGCTATAGCCTTGGTGTTTTTCCTAAAAGCGAGCAGAAATGTTGGGTTTGTTATTTGTATTTAAAACGGTTTTGGGGGGCGGTAGGAGGCAGAAACGGACTGGGATCAGTTCAAAATCAGTTCATTCAGGTAAAAACCACTCAAATAGACGTCTATCTTTAATTTTAGGGGGTCCAAAATTCGAAAAAAAGGGACAGGCTATGGCCTTGGTGTTTGTCCTAAAACCGAGCAGAAATTTAGGTTTGCGATGCGTATTTGAAACGGTTTGGAGGAGTGGTAGAAGGCAGAAACGGACTGGGATCAGTTCAAAATCGAAATTGCAGTTTAACACCTCTTTCAATTCAATCATGCGAGTTCCCAGGATGGCTTCCGTCACCCAGTGTCTCATCACAATCACCACAGCAGCAGAAATCATTTGTGATCTCCAAAAACTCCTTTCAGCTGACATCGTCACTTCGCCTAACTCTTCGTTGCCAGTGTTGACGACAGGAGTTCATGTCTTGGTCAATAACTGCAAATGAAAAGCATTTCTCTAATTTTTGGGGTCCAAAAATCGAAAAAAAAGGAAAGGCTATAATTTTGGTGTTTTCCCCGAAGTAGAGGAGAAATTTTGGGTGTCCGAATCGTATTTAAAACGGTTTGGAGGGGCCGTAGGACGTAGAAACCCATGGAATCTGTTTAAAATCAGTTAATTTAGGCAAAAAAAACACTAAAATAGGCGTCTATCTTTAATTTGGGGGGTCTAAAAATCGAAGAAAGGGAAAGACTATAGCCTTGGTGATTTACCTAAAATCGAGCAGAAATGTTGGGTTTGTTATTCGTATTTACAACGGCTTGGAGGGATGATAGGAGGCAGAAACGAACTCGAATCAGTTCAAAATCAGTTCATTCAGGAAAAAACCACTCAAATAGACGTCTATCTTTAATTTTGGGGGGTCCAAAATTCGAAAAAAAGGGACAGGCTATGGCCTTGGTGTTTGTCCTAAAACCGAGCAGAAATTTAGGTTTGCGATGCGTATTTAAAACGGTTTGGAGGAGTGGTAGAAGGCAGAAACGGACTGGGATCAGTTCAAAATCGAAATTGCAGTTTAACACACCTCTTTCAATTCAATCATGCGAGTTCCCAGGATGGCTTCCGTCACCCAGTGTCTCATCACAATCACCACAGCAGCAGAAATCATTTGTGATCTCCAAAAACTTCTTTCAGCTGACATCGTCACGTCGCCTAACTCTTCGTTGCCAGTGTTGACGATAGGAGTTCATGTCTTGGTCAGTAACTGCAAATGAAAAGCATATCCTTAATTTTTGGGGTCCAAAAATCGAAAAAAAAGGAAAGGCTATAATTTTGGTGTTTTCCCCGAAGTAGAGGAGAAATTTTGGGTGTCCGAATCGTATTCAAAACGGTTTGGAGGGGCCGTAGGACGCAGAAACCCATGGAATCTGTTTAAAATCAGTTAATTTAGGCAAAAAAAACACTAAAATAGGCGTCTATCTTTAATTTGGGGGGTCTTAAAATCGAAGAAAGGGAAAGACTATAGCCTTGGTGATTTTCCTAAAATCGAGAAGAAAGATAGGGTTTGTTATTTGTATTTGAAACAGTTTGAAGGAGCGGTAAGAGGCAGAAACCGATAGAATCAGTTTAAATTCAGTTAATTCAGGGAAAACCCACTAAAATTGGCGTCTATTTTTAATTTTTTGGGGTCTCAAAATTGAATAAAGGGAAAGGCTATAGCCTTGGTGTTTTTCCTAAAAGCGAGCAGAAATGTTGGGTTTGTTATTTGTATTTAAAACGGTTTTGGGGGGCGGTAGGAGGCAGAAACGGACTGGGATCAGTTCAAAATCAGTTCATTCAGGTAAAAACCACTCAAATAGACGTCTATCTTTAATTTTAGGGGGTCCAAAATTCGAAAAAAAGGGACAGGCTATGGCCTTGGTGTTTGTCCTAAAACCGAGCAGAAATTTAGGTTTGCGATGCGTATTTGAAACGGTTTGGAGGAGTGGTAGAAGGCAGAAACGGACTGGGATCAGTTCAAAATCGAAATTGCAGTTTAACAAACCTCTTTCAATTCAATCATGCGAGTTCCCAGGATGGCTTCCGTCACCCAGTGTCTCATCACAATCACCACAGCAGCAGAAATCATTTGTGATCTCCAAAAACTCCTTTCAGCTGACATCGTCACTTCGCCTAACTCTTCGTTGCCAGTGTTGACGACAGGAGTTCATGTCTTGGTCAATAACTGCAAATGAAAAGCATTTCTCTAATTTTTGGGGTCCAAAAATCGAAAAAAAAGGAAAGGCTATAATTTTGGTGTTTTCCCCGAAGTAGAGGAGAAATTTTGGGTGTCCGAATCGTATTTAAAACGGTTTGGAGGGGCCGTAGGACGCAGAAACCCATGGAATCTGTTTAAAATCAGTTAATTTAGGCAAAAAAAACACTAAAATAGGCGTCTATCTTTAATTTGGGGGGTCTAAAAATCGAATAAAGGGAAAGACTATAGCCTTGGTGATTTACCTAAAATCGAGCAGAAATGTTGGGTTTGTTATTCGTATTTACAACGGCTTGGAGGGATGATAGGAGGCAGAAACGAACTCGAATCAGTTCAAAATCAGTTCATTCAGGAAAAAACCACTCAAATAGACGTCTATCTTTAATTTTGGGGGGTCCAAAATTCGAAAAAAAGGGACAGGCTATGGCCTTGGTGTTTGTCCTAAAACCGAGCAGAAATTTAGGTTTGCGATGCGTATTTAAAACGGTTTGGAGGAGTGGTAGAAGGCAGAAACGGACTGGGATCAGTTCAAAATCGAAATTGCAGTTTAACACACCTCTTTCAATTCAATCATGCGAGTTCCCAGGATGGCTTCCGTCACCCAGTGTCTCATCACAATCACCACAGCAGCAGAAATCATTTGTGATCTCCAAAAACTTCTTTCAGCTGACATCGTCACGTCGCCTAACTCTTCGTTGCCAGTGTTGACGATAGGAGTTCATGTCTTGGTCAGTAACTGCAAATGAAAAGCATATCCTTAATTTTTGGGGTCCAAAAATCGAAAAAAAAGGAAAGGCTATAATTTTGGTGTTTTCCCCGAAGTAGAGGAGAAATTTTGGGTGTCCGAATCGTATTCAAAACGGTTTGGAGGGGCCGTAGGACGCAGAAACCCATGGAATCTGTTTAAAATCAGTTAATTTAGGCAAAAAAAAACACTAAAATAGGCGTCTATCTTTAATTTGGGGGGTCTTAAAATCGAAGAAAGGGAAATACTATAGCCTTGGTGTTCCTCCTAAAATCGAGCAGAAATGTTGGGTTTGTTATTCGTATTTACAACGGCTTGGAGGGATGATAGGAGGCAGAAACGAACTCGAATCAGTTCAAAATCAGTTCATTCAGGAAAAAACCACTCAAATAGACGTCTATCTTCAATTTTGGGGGGTCCAAAATTCGAAAAAAAGGGACAGGCTATGGCCTTGGTGTTTGTCCTAATACCGAGCAGAAATTTAGGTTTGCGATGCGTATTTAAAACGGTTTGGAGGAGTGGTAGAAGGCAGAAACGGACTGGGATCAGTTCAAAATCGAAATTGCAGTTTAACACACCTCTTTCAATTCAATCATGCGAGTTCCCAGGATGGCTTCCGTCACCCAGTGTCTCATCACAATCACCACAGCAGCAGAAATCATTTGTGATCTCCAAAAACTTCTTGAAGCTGACATCGTCACTTCGCCTAACTCTACGTTGCCCGTGTTGACGATAGGAGTTCATGTCTTGGTCAGTAACTGCAAATGAAAAGCATTTCTCTAATTTTGGTGTTCTCCTTGAAGTAGAGGAGAAATTTTGGGTGTCCGAATCGTATTTAAAACGGTTTGGAGGGGCGGTAGGACGCAGAAACCGATGGAGTCAGTTTAAAATCAGTCAATTCAGGTGACGACCCACTAAAATAGGCGTCTATCTTTAATTTTTGGGGTCCAAAAATCAAAAAAGAAAAAAGGCTAAGCCTTGGTGTTTTTCCTAAAATCGAGAAGAAAGATAGGGTTTGTTATTTGTATTTGAAACAGTTTGAAGGAGCGGTAAGAGGCAGAAACCGATAGAATCAGTTTAAATTCAGTTAATTCAGGGAAAACCCACTAAAATTGGCGTCTATTTTTAAATTTTTGGGGTCTCAAAATTGAATAAAGGGAAAGACTATAGCCTTGGTGATTTTCCTAAAATCGAGCAGAAATGTTGGGTTTGTTATTCGTATTTACAACGGCTTGGAGGGATGATAGGAGGCAGAAACGAACTCGAATCAGTTCAAAATCAGTTCATTCAGGAAAAAACCACTCAAATAGACGTCTATCTTTAATTTTAGGGTGTCCAAAAATCGAAAAAAAGCGACAGGCTATGGCCTTGGTGTTTGTCCTAAAACCGAGCAGAAATTTAGGTTTGCGATGCGTATTTAAAACGGTTTGGAGGAGTGGTAGAAGGCAGAAACGGACTGGGATCAGTTCAAAATCGAAATTGCAGTTTAACACCTCTTTCAATTCAATCATGCGAGTTCCCAGGATGGCTTCCGTCACCCAGTGTCTTATCACAATCACCACAGCAGCAGAAATCATTTGTGATCTCCAAAAACTCCTTTCAGCTGACATCGTCACTTCGCCTAACTCTTCGTTGCCAGTGTTGACGACAGGAGTTCATGTCTTGGTCAGTAACTGCAAATGAAAAGCATTTCTCTAATTTTTGGGGTCCAAAAATCGAAAAAAAAGGAAAGGCTATAATTTTGGTGTTTTCCCCGAAGTAGAGGAGAAATTTTGGGTGTCCGAATCGTATTCAAAACGGTTTGGAGGGGCCGTAGGACGCAGAAACCCATGGAATCTGTTTAAAATCAGTTAATTCAGGCAAAAAAAACACTAAAATAGGCGTCTATCTTTAATTTGGGGGGTCTTAAAATCGAAGAAAGGGAAAGACTATAGCCTTGGTGTTTTTCCTAAAATCGAGCAGAAATGTTGGGTTTGTTATTCGTATTTACAACGGCTTGGAGGGATGATAGGAGGCAGAAACGAACTCGAATCAGTTCAAAATCAGTTCATTCAGGAAAAAAACCACTCAAATAGACGTCTATCTTCAATTTTGGGGTGTCCAAAAATCGAAAAAAAGGGACAGGCTATGGCCTTGGTGTTTGTCCTAAAACCGAGCAGAAATTTAGGTTTGCGATGCGTATTTAAAACGGTTTGGAGGAGTGGTAGAAGGCAGAAACGGACTGGAATCAGTTCAAAATCGAAATTGCAGTTTAACACACCTCTTTCAATTCAATCATGCGAGTTCCCAGGATGGCTTCCGTCACCCAGTGTCTCATCACAATCACCACAGCAGCAGAAATCATTTGTGATCTCCAAAAACTTCTTTCAGCTGACATCGTCACGTCGCCTAACTCTTCGTTGCCCGTGTTGACGATAGGAGTTCATGTCTTGGTCAGTAACTGCAAATGAAAAGCATATCCTTAATTTTTGGGGTCCAAAAATCGAAAAAGGGGAAAGACTATAAACTGGTGTTTTCCTTGAAATAGAGGAGAAATTTTGGGAGTCCGAATCGTATTTAAAACGGTTTGGAGGGGTGGTAGGAGGCAGAAACCCATGGAATCAGTTTACAATCAGTTAATTCAGGCAAAAACCCAATAAAATAGGCGTCTATCTTTAATTTTTGGGGGTCCAAAAACGAATAAGGGGAAGACAATAGTCTTGGTGTTCCTCCTAAAATCGAGCAGAAATGTTGGGTTTGTTATTCGTATTTACAACGGCTTGGAGGGATGATAGGAGGCAGAAACGAACTCGAATCAGTTCAAAATCAGTTCATTCAGGAAAAAACCACTCAAATAGACGTCTATCTTCAATTTTGGGGTGTCCAAAAATCGAAAAAAAGGGACAGGCTATGGCCTTGGTGTTTGTCCTAAAACCGAGCAGAAATTTAGGTTTGCGATGCGTATTTAAAACGGTTTGGAGGAGTGGTAGAAGGCAGAAACGGACTGGAATCAGTTCAAAATAGAAATTGCAGTTTAACACACCTCTTTCAATTCAATCATTCGAGTTCCCAGGATGGCATCCGTCACCCAGTGTCTCATCACAATCACCACAGCAGCAGAAATCATTTGTGATCTCCAAAAACTTCTTTCAGCTGACATCGTCACGTCTTCTAACTCTTCGTTGCCCGTGTTGACGATAGGAGTTCATGTCTTGGTCAGTAACTGCAAATGAAAAGCATATCCTTAATTTTTGGGGGCCAAAAATCGAAAAAGGGGAAAGACTATAAACTGGTGTTTTCCTTGAAATAGAGGAGAAATTTTGGGAGTCCGAATCGTATTCAAAACGGTTTGGAGGGGCCGTAGGACGCAGAAACCCATGGAATCTGTTTAAAATCAGTTAATTTAGGCAAAAAAAACACTAAAATAGGCGTCTATCTTTAATTTGGGGGGTCTTAAAATCGAAGAAAGGGAAATACTATAGCCTTGGTGTTCCTCCTAAAATCGAGCAGAAATGTTGGGTTTGTTATTCGTATTTACAACGGCTTGGAGGGATGATAGGAGGCAGAAACGAACTCGAATCAGTTCAAAATCAGTTCATTCAGGAAAAAACCACTCAAATAGACGTCTATCTTCAATTTTGGGGGGTCCAAAATTCGAAAAAAAGGGACAGGCTATGGCCTTGGTGTTTGTCCTAAAACCGAGCAGAAATTTAGGTTTGCGATGCGTATTTAAAACGGTTTGGAGGAGTGGTAGAAGGCAGAAACGGACTGGGATCAGTTCAAAATCGAAATTGCAGTTTAACACACCTCTTTCAATTCAATCATGCGAGTTCCCAGGATGGCTTCCGTCACCCAGTGTCTCATCACAATCACCACAGCAGCAGAAATCATTTGTGATCTCCAAAAACTTCTTGAAGCTGACATCGTCACTTCGCCTAACTCTACGTTGCCCGTGTTGACGATAGGAGTTCATGTCTTGGTCAGTAACTGCAAATGAAAAGCATTTCTCTAATTTTGGTGTTCTCCTTGAAGTAGAGGAGAAATTTTGGGTGTCCGAATCGTATTTAAAACGGTTTGGAGGGGCGGTAGGACGCAGAAACCGATGGAGTCAGTTTAAAATCAGTCAATTCAGGTGACGACCCACTAAAATAGGCGTCTATCTTTAATTTTTGGGGTCCAAAAATCAAAAAAGAAAAAAGGCTAAGCCTTGGTGTTTTTCCTAAAATCGAGAAGAAAGATAGGGTTTGTTATTTGTATTTGAAACAGTTTGAAGGAGCGGTAAGAGGCAGAAACCGATAGAATCAGTTTAAATTCAGTTAATTCAGGGAAAACCCACTAAAATTGGCGTCTATTTTTAAATTTTTGGGGTCTCAAAATTGAATATAGGGAAAGACTATAGCCTTGGTGATTTTCCTAAAATCGAGCAGAAATGTTGGGTTTGTTATTCGTATTTACAACGGCTTGGAGGGATGATAGGAGGCAGAAACGAACTCGAATCAGTTCAAAATCAGTTCATTCAGGAAAAAACCACTCAAATAGACGTCTATCTTCAATTTTGGGGGGTCCAAAATTCGAAAAAAAGGGACAGGCTATGGCCTTGGTGTTTGTCCTAAAACCGAGCAGAAATTTAGGTTTGCGATGCGTATTTAAAACGGTTTGGAGGAGTGGTAGAAGGCAGAAACGGACTGGGATCAGTTCAAAATCGAAATTGCAGTTTAACACACCTCTTTCAATTCAATCATGCGAGTTCCCAGGATGGCTTCCGTCACCCAGTGTCTCATCACAATCACCACAGCAGCAGAAATCATTTGTGATCTCCAAAAACTTCTTGAAGCTGACATCGTCACTTCGCCTAACTCTACGTTGCCCGTGTTGACGATAGGAGTTCATGTCTTGGTCAGTAACTGCAAATGAAAAGCATTTCTCTAATTTTGGTGTTCTCCTTGAAGTAGAGGAGAAATTTTGGGTGTCCGAATCGTATTTAAAACGGTTTGGAGGGGCGGTAGGACGCAGAAACCGATGGAGTCAGTTTAAAATCAGTCAATTCAGGTGACGACCCACTAAAATAGGCGTCTATCTTTAATTTTTGGGGTCCAAAAATCAAAAAAGAAAAAAGGCTAAGCCTTGGTGTTTTTCCTAAAATCGAGAAGAAAGATAGGGTTTGTTATTTGTATTTGAAACAGTTTGAAGGAGCGGTAAGAGGCAGAAACCGATAGAATCAGTTTAAATTCAGTTAATTCAGGGAAAACCCACTAAAATTGGCGTCTATTTTTAAATTTTTGGGGTCTCAAAATTGAATATAGGGAAAGACTATAGCCTTGGTGATTTTCCTAAAATCGAGCAGAAATGTTGGGTTTGTTATTCGTATTTACAACGGCTTGGAGGGATGATAGGAGGCAGAAACGAACTCGAATCAGTTCAAAATCAGTTCATTCAGGAAAAAACCACTCAAATAGACGTCTATCTTCAATTTTGGGGGGTCCAAAATTCGAAAAAAAGGGACAGGCTATGGCCTTGGTGTTTGTCCTAATACCGAGCAGAAATTTAGGTTTGCGATGCGTATTTAAAACGGTTTGGAGGAGTGGTAGAAGGCAGAAACGGACTGGGATCAGTTCAAAATCGAAATTGCAGTTTAACACACCTCTTTCAATTCAATCATGCGAGTTCCCAGGATGGCTTCCGTCACCCAGTGTCTCATCACAATCACCACAGCAGCAGAAATCATTTGTGATCTCCAAAAACTTCTTTCAGCTGACATCGTCACGTCGCCTAACTCTTCGTTGCCAGTGTTGACGATAGGAGTTCATGTCTTGGTCAGTAACTGCAAATGAAAAGCATATCCTTAATTTTTGGGGTCCAAAAATCGAAAAAAAAGGAAAGGCTATAATTTTGGTGTTTTCCCCGAAGTAGAGGAGAAATTTTGGGTGTCCGAATCGTATTTAAAACGGTTTGGAGGGGCCGTAGGACGCAGAAACCCATGGAATCTGTTTAAAATCAGTTAATTTAGGCAAAAAAAACACTAAAATAGGCGTCTATCTTTAATTTGGGGGGTCTTAAAATCGAAGAAAGGGAAATACTATAGCCTTGGTGTTCCTCCTAAAATCGAGCAGAAATGTTGGGTTTGTTATTCGTATTTACAACGGCTTGGAGGGATGATAGGAGGCAGAAACGAACTCGAATCAGTTCAAAATCAGTTCATTCAGGAAAAAACCACTCAAATAGACGTCTATCTTCAATTTTGGGGGGTCCAAAATTCGAAAAAAAGGGACAGGCTATGGCCTTGGTGTTTGTCCTAATACCGAGCAGAAATTTAGGTTTGCGATGCGTATTTAAAACGGTTTGGAGGAGTGGTAGAAGGCAGAAACGGACTGGGATCAGTTCAAAATCGAAATTGCAGTTTAACACACCTCTTTCAATTCAATCATGCGAGTTCCCAGGATGGCTTCCGTCACCCAGTGTCTCATCACAATCACCACAGCAGCAGAAATCATTTGTGATCTCCAAAAACTTCTTTCAGCTGACATCGTCACGTCGCCTAACTCTTCGTTGCCAGTGTTGACGATAGGAGTTCATGTCTTGGTCAGTAACTGCAAATGAAAAGCATATCCTTAATTTTTGGGGTCCAAAAATCGAAAAAAAAGGAAAGGCTATAATTTTGGTGTTTTCCCCGAAGTAGAGGAGAAATTTTGGGTGTCCGAATCGTATTCAAAACGGTTTGGAGGGGCCGTAGGACGCAGAAACCCATGGAATCTGTTTAAAATCAGTTAATTTAGGCAAAAAAAACACTAAAATAGGCGTCTATCTTTAATTTGGGGGGTCTTAAAATCGAAGAAAGGGAAAGACTATAGCCTTGGTGATTTTCCTAAAATCGAGAAGAAAGATAGGGTTTGTTATTTGTATTTGAAACAGTTTGAAGGAGCGGTAAGAGGCAGAAACCGATAGAATCAGTTTAAATTCAGTTAATTCAGGGAAAACCCACTAAAATTGGCGTCTATTTTTAATTTTTTGGGGTCTCAAAATTGAATAAAGGGAAAGGCTATAGCCTTGGTGTTTTTCCTAAAAGCGAGCAGAAATGTTGGGTTTGTTATTTGTATTTAAAACGGTTTTGGGGGGCGGTAGGAGGCAGAAACGGACTGGGATCAGTTCAAAATCAGTTCATTCAGGTAAAAACCACTCAAATAGACGTCTATCTTTAATTTTAGGGGGTCCAAAATTCGAAAAAAAGGGACAGGCTATGGCCTTGGTGTTTGTCCTAAAACCGAGCAGAAATTTAGGTTTGCGATGCGTATTTGAAACGGTTTGGAGGAGTGGTAGAAGGCAGAAACGGACTGGGATCAGTTCAAAATCGAAATTGCAGTTTAACACCTCTTTCAATTCAATCATGCGAGTTCCCAGGATGGCTTCCGTCACCCAGTGTCTCATCACAATCACCACAGCAGCAGAAATCATTTGTGATCTCCAAAAACTCCTTTCAGCTGACATCGTCACTTCGCCTAACTCTTCGTTGCCAGTGTTGACGACAGGAGTTCATGTCTTGGTCAATAACTGCAAATGAAAAGCATTTCTCTAATTTTTGGGGTCCAAAAATCGAAAAAAAAGGAAAGGCTATAATTTTGGTGTTTTCCCCGAAGTAGAGGAGAAATTTTGGGTGTCCGAATCGTATTTAAAACGGTTTGGAGGGGCCGTAGGACGCAGAAACCCATGGAATCTGTTTAAAATCAGTTAATTTAGGCAAAAAAAACACTAAAATAGGCGTCTATCTTTAATTTGGGGGGTCTAAAAATCGAAGAAAGGGAAAGACTATAGCCTTGGTGATTTACCTAAAATCGAGCAGAAATGTTGGGTTTGTTATTCGTATTTACAACGGCTTGGAGGGATGATAGGAGGCAGAAACGAACTCGAATCAGTTCAAAATCAGTTCATTCAGGAAAAAACCACTCAAATAGACGTCTATCTTTAATTTTGGGGGGTCCAAAATTCGAAAAAAAGGGACAGGCTATGGCCTTGGTGTTTGTCCTAAAACCGAGCAGAAATTTAGGTTTGCGATGCGTATTTAAAACGGTTTGGAGGAGTGGTAGAAGGCAGAAACGGACTGGGATCAGTTCAAAATCGAAATTGCAGTTTAACACACCTCTTTCAATTCAATCATGCGAGTTCCCAGGATGGCTTCCGTCACCCAGTGTCTCATCACAATCACCACAGCAGCAGAAATCATTTGTGATCTCCAAAAACTTCTTTCAGCTGACATCGTCACGTCGCCTAACTCTTCGTTGCCAGTGTTGACGATAGGAGTTCATGTCTTGGTCAGTAACTGCAAATGAAAAGCATATCCTTAATTTTTGGGGTCCAAAAATCGAAAAAAAAAGGAAAGGCTATAATTTTGGTGTTTTCCCCGAAGTAGAGGAGAAATTTTGGGTGTCCGAATCGTATTCAAAACGGTTTGGAGGGGCCGTAGGACGCAGAAACCCATGGAATCTGTTTAAAATCAGTTAATTTAGGCAAAAAAAACACTAAAATAGGCGTCTATCTTTAATTTGGGGGGTCTTAAAATCGAAGAAAGGGAAAGACTATAGCCTTGGTGATTTTCCTAAAATCGAGAAGAAAGATAGGGTTTGTTATTTGTATTTGAAACAGTTTGAAGGAGCGGTAAGAGGCAGAAACCGATAGAATCAGTTTAAATTCAGTTAATTCAGGGAAAACCCACTCAAATTGGCGTCTATTTTTAATTTTTTGGGGTCTCAAAATTGAATAAAGGGAAAGGCTATAGCCTTGGTGTTTTTCCTAAAAGCGAGCAGAAATGTTGGGTTTGTTATTTGTATTTAAAACGGTTTTGGGGGGCGGTAGGAGGCAGAAACGGACTGGGATCAGTTCAAAATCAGTTCATTCAGGTAAAAACCACTCAAATAGACGTCTATCTTTAATTTTAGGGGGTCCAAAATTCGAAAAAAAGGGACAGGCTATGGCCTTGGTGTTTGTCCTAAAACCGAGCAGAAATTTAGGTTTGCGATGCGTATTTGAAACGGTTTGGAGGAGTGGTAGAAGGCAGAAACGGACTGGGATCAGTTCAAAATCGAAATTGCAGTTTAACACCTCTTTCAATTCAATCATGCGAGTTCCCAGGATGGCTTCCGTCACCCAGTGTCTCATCACAATCACCACAGCAGCAGAAATCATTTGTGATCTCCAAAAACTCCTTTCAGCTGACATCGTCACTTCGCCTAACTCTTCGTTGCCAGTGTTGACGACAGGAGTTCATGTCTTGGTCAATAACTGCAAATGAAAAGCATTTCTCTAATTTTTGGGGTCCAAAAATCGAAAAAAAAGGAAAGGCTATAATTTTGGTGTTTTCCCCGAAGTAGAGGAGAAATTTTGGGTGTCCGAATCGTATTTAAAACGGTTTGGAGGGGCCGTAGGACGCAGAAACCCATGGAATCTGTTTAAAATCAGTTAATTTAGGCAAAAAAAACACTAAAATAGGCGTCTATCTTTAATTTGGGGGGTCTAAAAATCGAATAAAGGGAAAGACTATAGCCTTGGTGATTTACCTAAAATCGAGCAGAAATGTTGGGTTTGTTATTCGTATTTACAACGGCTTGGAGGGATGATAGGAGGCAGAAACGAACTCGAATCAGTTCAAAATCAGTTCATTCAGGAAAAAACCACTCAAATAGACGTCTATCTTTAATTTTGGGGGGTCCAAAATTCGAAAAAAAGGGACAGGCTATGGCCTTGGTGTTTGTCCTAAAACCGAGCAGAAATTTAGGTTTGCGATGCGTATTTAAAACGGTTTGGAGGAGTGGTAGAAGGCAGAAACGGACTGGGATCAGTTCAAAATCGAAATTGCAGTTTAACACACCTCTTTCAATTCAATCATGCGAGTTCCCAGGATGGCTTCCGTCACCCAGTGTCTCATCACAATCACCACAGCAGCAGAAATCATTTGTGATCTCCAAAAACTTCTTTCAGCTGACATCGTCACGTCGCCTAACTCTTCGTTGCCAGTGTTGACGATAGGAGTTCATGTCTTGGTCAGTAACTGCAAATGAAAAGCATATCCTTAATTTTTGGGGTCCAAAAATCGAAAAAAAAGGAAAGGCTATAATTTTGGTGTTTTCCCCGAAGTAGAGGAGAAATTTTGGGTGTCCGAATCGTATTCAAAACGGTTTGGAGGGGCCGTAGGACGCAGAAACCCATGGAATCTGTTTAAAATCAGTTAATTTAGGCAAAAAAAACACTAAAATAGGCGTCTATCTTTAATTTGGGGGGTCTTAAAATCGAAGAAAGGGAAATACTATAGCCTTGGTGTTCCTCCTAAAATCGAGCAGAAATGTTGGGTTTGTTATTCGTATTTACAACGGCTTGGAGGGATGATAGGAGGCAGAAACGAACTCGAATCAGTTCATTCAGGAAAAAACCACTCAAATAGACGTCTATCTTCAATTTTGGGGGGTCCAAAATTCGAAAAAAAGGGACAGGCTATGGCCTTGGTGTTTGTCCTAATACCGAGCAGAAATTTAGGTTTGCGATGCGTATTTAAAACGGTTTGGAGGAGTGGTAGAAGGCAGAAACGGACTGGGATCAGTTCAAAATCGAAATTGCAGTTTAACACACCTCTTTCAATTCAATCATGCGAGTTCCCAGGATGGCTTCCGTCACCCAGTGTCTCATCACAATCACCACAGCAGCAGAAATCATTTGTGATCTCCAAAAACTTCTTTCAGCTGACATCGTCACGTCGCCTAACTCTTCGTTGCCAGTGTTGACGATAGGAGTTCATGTCTTGGTCAGTAACTGCAAATGAAAAGCATATCCTTAATTTTTGGGGTCCAAAAATCGAAAAAAAAGGAAAGGCTATAATTTTGGTGTTTTCCCCGAAGTAGAGGAGAAATTTTGGGTGTCCGAATCGTATTCAAAACGGTTTGGAGGGGCCGTAGGACGCAGAAACCCATGGAATCTGTTTAAAATCAGTTAATTTAGGCAAAAAAAACACTAAAATAGGCGTCTATCTTTAATTTGGGGGGTCTTAAAATCGAAGAAAGGGAAAGACTATAGCCTTGGTGATTTTCCTAAAATCGAGAAGAAAGATAGGGTTTGTTATTTGTATTTGAAACAGTTTGAAGGAGCGGTAAGAGGCAGAAACCGATAGAATCAGTTTAAATTCAGTTAATTCAGGGAAAACCCACTAAAATTGGCGTCTATTTTTAATTTTTTGGGGTCTCAAAATTGAATAAAGGGAAAGGCTATAGCCTTGGTGTTTTTCCTAAAAGCGAGCAGAAATGTTGGGTTTGTTATTTGTATTTAAAACGGTTTTGGGGGGCGGTAGGAGGCAGAAACGGACTGGGATCAGTTCAAAATCAGTTCATTCAGGTAAAAACCACTCAAATAGACGTCTATCTTTAATTTTAGGGGGTCCAAAATTCGAAAAAAAGGGACAGGCTATGGCCTTGGTGTTTGTCCTAAAACCGAGCAGAAATTTAGGTTTGCGATGCGTATTTGAAACGGTTTGGAGGAGTGGTAGAAGGCAGAAACGGACTGGGATCAGTTCAAAATCGAAATTGCAGTTTAACACCTCTTTCAATTCAATCATGCGAGTTCCCAGGATGGCTTCCGTCACCCAGTGTCTCATCACAATCACCACAGCAGCAGAAATCATTTGTGATCTCCAAAAACTCCTTTCAGCTGACATCGTCACTTCGCCTAACTCTTCGTTGCCAGTGTTGACGACAGGAGTTCATGTCTTGGTCAATAACTGCAAATGAAAAGCATTTCTCTAATTTTTGGGGTCCAAAAATCGAAAAAAAAGGAAAGGCTATAATTTTGGTGTTTTCCCCGAAGTAGAGGAGAAATTTTGGGTGTCCGAATCGTATTTAAAACGGTTTGGAGGGGCCGTAGGACGTAGAAACCCATGGAATCTGTTTAAAATCAGTTAATTTAGGCAAAAAAAACACTAAAATAGGCGTCTATCTTTAATTTGGGGGGTCTAAAAATCGAAGAAAGGGAAAGACTATAGCCTTGGTGATTTACCTAAAATCGAGCAGAAATGTTGGGTTTGTTATTCGTATTTACAACGGCTTGGAGGGATGATAGGAGGCAGAAACGAACTCGAATCAGTTCAAAATCAGTTCATTCAGGAAAAAACCACTCAAATAGACGTCTATCTTTAATTTTGGGGGGTCCAAAATTCGAAAAAAAGGGACAGGCTATGGCCTTGGTGTTTGTCCTAAAACCGAGCAGAAATTTAGGTTTGCGATGCGTATTTAAAACGGTTTGGAGGAGTGGTAGAAGGCAGAAACGGACTGGGATCAGTTCAAAATCGAAATTGCAGTTTAACACACCTCTTTCAATTCAATCATGCGAGTTCCCAGGATGGCTTCCGTCACCCAGTGTCTCATCACAATCACCACAGCAGCAGAAATCATTTGTGATCTCCAAAAACTTCTTTCAGCTGACATCGTCACGTCGCCTAACTCTTCGTTGCCAGTGTTGACGATAGGAGTTCATGTCTTGGTCAGTAACTGCAAATGAAAAGCATATCCTTAATTTTTGGGGTCCAAAAATCGAAAAAAAAGGAAAGGCTATAATTTTGGTGTTTTCCCCGAAGTAGAGGAGAAATTTTGGGTGTCCGAATCGTATTCAAAACGGTTTGGAGGGGCCGTAGGACGCAGAAACCCATGGAATCTGTTTAAAATCAGTTAATTTAGGCAAAAAAAACACTAAAATAGGCGTCTATCTTTAATTTGGGGGGTCTTAAAATCGAAGAAAGGGAAAGACTATAGCCTTGGTGATTTTCCTAAAATCGAGAAGAAAGATAGGGTTTGTTATTTGTATTTGAAACAGTTTGAAGGAGCGGTAAGAGGCAGAAACCGATAGAATCAGTTTAAATTCAGTTAATTCAGGGAAAACCCACTAAAATTGGCGTCTATTTTTAATTTTTTGGGGTCTCAAAATTGAATAAAGGGAAAGGCTATAGCCTTGGTGTTTTTCCTAAAAGCGAGCAGAAATGTTGGGTTTGTTATTTGTATTTAAAACGGTTTTGGGGGGCGGTAGGAGGCAGAAACGGACTGGGATCAGTTCAAAATCAGTTCATTCAGGTAAAAACCACTCAAATAGACGTCTATCTTTAATTTTAGGGGGTCCAAAATTCGAAAAAAAGGGACAGGCTATGGCCTTGGTGTTTGTCCTAAAACCGAGCAGAAATTTAGGTTTGCGATGCGTATTTGAAACGGTTTGGAGGAGTGGTAGAAGGCAGAAACGGACTGGGATCAGTTCAAAATCGAAATTGCAGTTTAACAAACCTCTTTCAATTCAATCATGCGAGTTCCCAGGATGGCTTCCGTCACCCAGTGTCTCATCACAATCACCACAGCAGCAGAAATCATTTGTGATCTCCAAAAACTCCTTTCAGCTGACATCGTCACTTCGCCTAACTCTTCGTTGCCAGTGTTGACGACAGGAGTTCATGTCTTGGTCAATAACTGCAAATGAAAAGCATTTCTCTAATTTTTGGGGTCCAAAAATCGAAAAAAAAGGAAAGGCTATAATTTTGGTGTTTTCCCCGAAGTAGAGGAGAAATTTTGGGTGTCCGAATCGTATTTAAAACGGTTTGGAGGGGCCGTAGGACGCAGAAACCCATGGAATCTGTTTAAAATCAGTTAATTTAGGCAAAAAAAACACTAAAATAGGCGTCTATCTTTAATTTGGGGGGTCTAAAAATCGAATAAAGGGAAAGACTATAGCCTTGGTGATTTACCTAAAATCGAGCAGAAATGTTGGGTTTGTTATTCGTATTTACAACGGCTTGGAGGGATGATAGGAGGCAGAAACGAACTCGAATCAGTTCAAAATCAGTTCATTCAGGAAAAAACCACTCAAATAGACGTCTATCTTTAATTTTGGGGGGTCCAAAATTCGAAAAAAAGGGACAGGCTATGGCCTTGGTGTTTGTCCTAAAACCGAGCAGAAATTTAGGTTTGCGATGCGTATTTAAAACGGTTTGGAGGAGTGGTAGAAGGCAGAAACGGACTGGGATCAGTTCAAAATCGAAATTGCAGTTTAACACACCTCTTTCAATTCAATCATGCGAGTTCCCAGGATGGCTTCCGTCACCCAGTGTCTCATCACAATCACCACAGCAGCAGAAATCATTTGTGATCTCCAAAAACTTCTTTCAGCTGACATCGTCACGTCGCCTAACTCTTCGTTGCCAGTGTTGACGATAGGAGTTCATGTCTTGGTCAGTAACTGCAAATGAAAAGCATATCCTTAATTTTTGGGGTCCAAAAATCGAAAAAAAAGGAAAGGCTATAATTTTGGTGTTTTCCCCGAAGTAGAGGAGAAATTTTGGGTGTCCGAATCGTATTCAAAACGGTTTGGAGGGGCCGTAGGACGCAGAAACCCATGGAATCTGTTTAAAATCAGTTAATTTAGGCAAAAAAAAACACTAAAATAGGCGTCTATCTTTAATTTGGGGGGTCTTAAAATCGAAGAAAGGGAAATACTATAGCCTTGGTGTTCCTCCTAAAATCGAGCAGAAATGTTGGGTTTGTTATTCGTATTTACAACGGCTTGGAGGGATGATAGGAGGCAGAAACGAACTCGAATCAGTTCAAAATCAGTTCATTCAGGAAAAAACCACTCAAATAGACGTCTATCTTCAATTTTGGGGGGTCCAAAATTCGAAAAAAAGGGACAGGCTATGGCCTTGGTGTTTGTCCTAATACCGAGCAGAAATTTAGGTTTGCGATGCGTATTTAAAACGGTTTGGAGGAGTGGTAGAAGGCAGAAACGGACTGGGATCAGTTCAAAATCGAAATTGCAGTTTAACACACCTCTTTCAATTCAATCATGCGAGTTCCCAGGATGGCTTCCGTCACCCAGTGTCTCATCACAATCACCACAGCAGCAGAAATCATTTGTGATCTCCAAAAACTTCTTGAAGCTGACATCGTCACTTCGCCTAACTCTACGTTGCCCGTGTTGACGATAGGAGTTCATGTCTTGGTCAGTAACTGCAAATGAAAAGCATTTCTCTAATTTTGGTGTTCTCCTTGAAGTAGAGGAGAAATTTTGGGTGTCCGAATCGTATTTAAAACGGTTTGGAGGGGCGGTAGGACGCAGAAACCGATGGAGTCAGTTTAAAATCAGTCAATTCAGGTGACGACCCACTAAAATAGGCGTCTATCTTTAATTTTTGGGGTCCAAAAATCAAAAAAGAAAAAAGGCTAAGCCTTGGTGTTTTTCCTAAAATCGAGAAGAAAGATAGGGTTTGTTATTTGTATTTGAAACAGTTTGAAGGAGCGGTAAGAGGCAGAAACCGATAGAATCAGTTTAAATTCAGTTAATTCAGGGAAAACCCACTAAAATTGGCGTCTATTTTTAAATTTTTGGGGTCTCAAAATTGAATAAAGGGAAAGACTATAGCCTTGGTGATTTTCCTAAAATCGAGCAGAAATGTTGGGTTTGTTATTCGTATTTACAACGGCTTGGAGGGATGATAGGAGGCAGAAACGAACTCGAATCAGTTCAAAATCAGTTCATTCAGGAAAAAACCACTCAAATAGACGTCTATCTTTAATTTTAGGGTGTCCAAAAATCGAAAAAAAGCGACAGGCTATGGCCTTGGTGTTTGTCCTAAAACCGAGCAGAAATTTAGGTTTGCGATGCGTATTTAAAACGGTTTGGAGGAGTGGTAGAAGGCAGAAACGGACTGGGATCAGTTCAAAATCGAAATTGCAGTTTAACACCTCTTTCAATTCAATCATGCGAGTTCCCAGGATGGCTTCCGTCACCCAGTGTCTTATCACAATCACCACAGCAGCAGAAATCATTTGTGATCTCCAAAAACTCCTTTCAGCTGACATCGTCACTTCGCCTAACTCTTCGTTGCCAGTGTTGACGACAGGAGTTCATGTCTTGGTCAGTAACTGCAAATGAAAAGCATTTCTCTAATTTTTGGGGTCCAAAAATCGAAAAAAAAGGAAAGGCTATAATTTTGGTGTTTTCCCCGAAGTAGAGGAGAAATTTTGGGTGTCCGAATCGTATTCAAAACGGTTTGGAGGGGCCGTAGGACGCAGAAACCCATGGAATCTGTTTAAAATCAGTTAATTCAGGCAAAAAAAACACTAAAATAGGCGTCTATCTTTAATTTGGGGGGTCTTAAAATCGAAGAAAGGGAAAGACTATAGCCTTGGTGTTTTTCCTAAAATCGAGCAGAAATGTTGGGTTTGTTATTCGTATTTACAACGGCTTGGAGGGATGATAGGAGGCAGAAACGAACTCGAATCAGTTCAAAATCAGTTCATTCAGGAAAAAAACCACTCAAATAGACGTCTATCTTCAATTTTGGGGTGTCCAAAAATCGAAAAAAAGGGACAGGCTATGGCCTTGGTGTTTGTCCTAAAACCGAGCAGAAATTTAGGTTTGCGATGCGTATTTAAAACGGTTTGGAGGAGTGGTAGAAGGCAGAAACGGACTGGAATCAGTTCAAAATCGAAATTGCAGTTTAACACACCTCTTTCAATTCAATCATGCGAGTTCCCAGGATGGCTTCCGTCACCCAGTGTCTCATCACAATCACCACAGCAGCAGAAATCATTTGTGATCTCCAAAAACTTCTTTCAGCTGACATCGTCACGTCGCCTAACTCTTCGTTGCCCGTGTTGACGATAGGAGTTCATGTCTTGGTCAGTAACTGCAAATGAAAAGCATATCCTTAATTTTTGGGGTCCAAAAATCGAAAAAGGGGAAAGACTATAAACTGGTGTTTTCCTTGAAATAGAGGAGAAATTTTGGGAGTCCGAATCGTATTTAAAACGGTTTGGAGGGGTGGTAGGAGGCAGAAACCCATGGAATCAGTTTACAATCAGTTAATTCAGGCAAAAACCCAATAAAATAGGCGTCTATCTTTAATTTTTGGGGGTCCAAAAACGAATAAGGGGAAGACAATAGTCTTGGTGTTCCTCCTAAAATCGAGCAGAAATGTTGGGTTTGTTATTCGTATTTACAACGGCTTGGAGGGATGATAGGAGGCAGAAACGAACTCGAATCAGTTCAAAATCAGTTCATTCAGGAAAAAACCACTCAAATAGACGTCTATCTTCAATTTTGGGGTGTCCAAAAATCGAAAAAAAGGGACAGGCTATGGCCTTGGTGTTTGTCCTAAAACCGAGCAGAAATTTAGGTTTGCGATGCGTATTTAAAACGGTTTGGAGGAGTGGTAGAAGGCAGAAACGGACTGGAATCAGTTCAAAATAGAAATTGCAGTTTAACACACCTCTTTCAATTCAATCATTCGAGTTCCCAGGATGGCATCCGTCACCCAGTGTCTCATCACAATCACCACAGCAGCAGAAATCATTTGTGATCTCCAAAAACTTCTTTCAGCTGACATCGTCACGTCTTCTAACTCTTCGTTGCCCGTGTTGACGATAGGAGTTCATGTCTTGGTCAGTAACTGCAAATGAAAAGCATATCCTTAATTTTTGGGGGCCAAAAATCGAAAAAGGGGAAAGACTATAAACTGGTGTTTTCCTTGAAATAGAGGAGAAATTTTGGGAGTCCGAATCGTATTTAAAACGGTTTGGAGGGGTGGTAGGAGGCAGAAACCGATGGAATCAGTTTAAAATCAGTTAATTCAGGCAAAAACCCAATAAAATAGGCGTCTATCTTTAATTTTTGGGGGTCCAAAAACGAATAAGGGGAAGACGATAGCCTTGGTGTTACTCCTAAAATCGAGCAGAAATGTTGGGTTTGTTATTCGTATTTACAACGGCTTGGAGGGATGATAGGAGGCAGAAACGAACTCGAATCAGTTCAAAATCAGTTCATTCAGGAAAAAACCACTAAAATAGACGTCTATCTTTAATTTTGGGGTGTCCAAAAATCGAAAAAAAGGGACAGGCTATGGCCTTGGTGTTTGTCCTAAAACCGAGCAGAAATTTAGGTTTGCGATGCGTATTTAAAACGGTTTGGAGGAGTGGTAGAAGGCAGAAACGGACTGGGATCAGTTTAAAGACGAAATTGCAGTTTAACACACCTCTTTCAATTCAATCATGCGAGTTCCCAGGATGGCTTCCGTCACCCAGTGTCTCATCACAATCACCACAGCAGCAGAAATCATTTGTGATCTCCAAAAACTCCTTGACATCGTCACTTCGCCTAACTCTTCGTTGCCAGTGTTGACGACAGGAGTTCATGCCTTGGTCAGTAACTGCAAATGAAAAGCATATCCTTAATTTTTGGGGTCAAAAATCGAAAAAGGGGAAAGGCTATAAACTGGTGTTTTCCTTGAAATAGAGGAGAATTTTGGGTTTCCGATTCGTATTGAAAACGGTTTTTAAGGGACGGTAGGAGACAGAAACCGATGGAATCAGCTAAAAATCAGTTAATTTAGGCGATTACCCACTAAAATAGGCGTCTATCTTTAATTTTGGTGGGTCCAAAAATCGAATAAAGGGAAAGGCTATAGCATTGGTGTTTTTCCTAAAATCGAGCAGAAATGTTGGGTTTGTTATTTGTATTTAAAACGGTTTGGAGGGGCGATAGGAGGCAGAAACCGATAGATTCAGATCAAAATCAGTTCATTCAGGAAAAAATCACTCAAATAGACGTCTATCTTTAATTTTAGGGGGTCCAAAATTCGAAAAAAAGGGACAGGCTATGGCCTTGGTGTTTGTCCTAAAACCGAGCAGAAATTTAGGTTTGCGATGCGTATTTAAAACGGTTTGGAGGAGTGGTAGAAGGCAGAAACGGACTGGGATCAGTTCAAAATCGAAATTGCAGTTTAACACCTCTTTCAATTCAATCATGCGAGTTCCCAGGATGGCTTCCGTCACCCAGTGTCTCATCACAATCACCACAGCAGCAGAAATCATTTGTGATCTCCAAAAACTCCTTTCAGCTGACATCGTCACTTCGCCTAACTCTTCGTTGCCAGTGTTGACGACAGGAGTTCATGTCTTGGTCAATAACTGCAAATGAAAAGCATTTCTCTAATTTTTGGGGTCCAAAAATCGAAAAAAAAGGAAAGGCTATAATTTTGGTGTTTTCCCCGAAGTAGAGGAGAAATTTTGGGTGTCCGAATCGTATTTAAAACGGTTTGGAGGGGCCGTAGGACGCAGAAACCCATGGAATCTGTTTAAAATCAGTTAATTTAGGCAAAAAAAACACTAAAATAGGCGTCTATCTTTAATTTGGGGGGTCTAAAAATCGAATAAAGGGAAAGACTATAGCCTTGGTGATTTACCTAAAATCGAGAAGAAATGTTGGGTTTGTTATTCGTATTTACAACGGCTTGGAGGGATGATAGGAGGCAGAAACGAACTCGAATCAGTTCAAAATCAGTTCATTCAGGAAAAAACCACTCAAATAGACGTCTATCTTTAATTTTGGGGGGTCCAAAATTCGAAAAAAAGGGACAGGCTATGGCCTTGGTGTTTGTCCTAAAACCGAGCAGAAATTTAGGTTTGCGATGCGTATTTAAAACGGTTTGGAGGAGTGGTAGAAGGCAGAAACGGACTGGGATCAGTTCAAAATCGAAATTGCAGTTTAACACACCTCTTTCAATTCAATCATGCGAGTTCCCAGGATGGCTTCCGTCACCCAGTGTCTCATCACAATCACCACAGCAGCAGAAATCATTTGTGATCTCCAAAAACTTCTTTCAGCTGACATCGTCACGTCGCCTAACTCTTCGTTGCCAGTGTTGACGATAGGAGTTCATGTCTTGGTCAGTAACTGCAAATGAAAAGCATATCCTTAATTTTTGGGGTCCAAAAATCGAAAAAAAAGGAAAGGCTATAATTTTGGTGTTTTCCCCGAAGTAGAGGAGAAATTTTGGGTGTCCGAATCGTATTCAAAACGGTTTGGAGGGGCCGTAGGACGCAGAAACCCATGGAATCTGTTTAAAATCAGTTAATTTAGGCAAAAAAAACACTAAAATAGGCGTCTATCTTTAATTTGGGGGGTCTTAAAATCGAAGAAAGGGAAATACTATAGCCTTGGTGTTCCTCCTAAAATCGAGCAGAAATGTTGGGTTTGTTATTCGTATTTACAACGGCTTGGAGGGATGATAGGAGGCAGAAACGAACTCGAATCAGTTCAAAATCAGTTCATTCAGGAAAAAACCACTCAAATAGACGTCTATCTTCAATTTTGGGGGGTCCAAAATTCGAAAAAAAGGGACAGGCTATGGCCTTGGTGTTTGTCCTAATACCGAGCAGAAATTTAGGTTTGCGATGCGTATTTAAAACGGTTTGGAGGAGTGGTAGAAGGCAGAAACGGACTGGGATCAGTTCAAAATCGAAATTGCAGTTTAACACACCTCTTTCAATTCAATCATGCGAGTTCCCAGGATGGCTTCCGTCACCCAGTGTCTCATCACAATCACCACAGCAGCAGAAATCATTTGTGATCTCCAAAAACTTCTTGAAGCTGACATCGTCACTTCGCCTAACTCTACGTTGCCCGTGTTGACGATAGGAGTTCATGTCTTGGTCAGTAACTGCAAATGAAAAGCATTTCTCTAATTTTGGTGTTCTCCTTGAAGTAGAGGAGAAATTTTGGGTGTCCGAATCGTATTTAAAACGGTTTGGAGGGGCGGTAGGACGCAGAAACCGATGGAGTCAGTTTAAAATCAGTCAATTCAGGTGACGACCCACTAAAATAGGCGTCTATCTTTAATTTTTGGGGTCCAAAAATCAAAAAAGAAAAAAGGCTAAGTCTTGGTGTTTTTCCTAAAATCGAGAAGAAAGATAGGGTTTGTTATTTGTATTTGAAACAGTTTGAAGGAGCGGTAAGAGGCAGAAACCGATAGAATCAGTTTAAATTCAGTTAATTCAGGGAAAACCCACTAAAATTGGCGTCTATTTTTAAATTTTTGGGGTCTCAAAATTGAATAAAGGGAAAGACTATAGCCTTGGTGATTTTCCTAAAATCGAGCAGAAATGTTGGGTTTGTTATTCGTATTTACAACGGCTTGGAGGGATGATAGGAGGCAGAAACGAACTCGAATCAGTTCAAAATCAGTTCATTCAGGAAAAAACCACTCAAATAGACGTCTATCTTTAATTTTAGGGTGTCCAAAAATCGAAAAAAAGCGACAGGCTATGGCCTTGGTGTTTGTCCTAAAACCGAGCAGAAATTTAGGTTTGCGATGCGTATTTAAAACGGTTTGGAGGAGTGGTAGAAGGCAGAAACGGACTGGGATCAGTTCAAAATCGAAATTGCAGTTTAACACCTCTTTCAATTCAATCATGCGAGTTCCCAGGATGGCTTCCGTCACCCAGTGTCTCATCACAATCACCACAGCAGCAGAAATCATTTGTGATCTCCAAAAACTCCTTTCAGCTGACATCGTCACTTCGCCTAACTCTTCGTTGCCAGTGTTGACGACAGGAGTTCATGTCTTGGTCAGTAACTGCAAATGAAAAGCATTTCTCTAATTTTTGGGGTCCAAAAATCAAAAAAAAAGGAAAGGCTATAATTTTGGTGTTTTCCCCGAAGTAGAGGAGAAATTTTGGGTGTCCGAATCGTATTCAAAACGGTTTGGAGGGGCCGTAGGACGCAGAAACCCATGGAATCTGTTTAAAATCAGTTAATTCAGGCAAAAAAAACACTAAAATAGGCGTCTATCTTTAATTTGGGGGGTCTTAAAATCGAAGAAAGGGAAAGACTATAGCCTTGGTGTTTTTCCTAAAATCGAGCAGAAATGTTGGGTTTGTTATTCGTATTTACAACGGCTTGGAGGGATGATAGGAGGCAGAAACGAACTCGAATCAGTTCAAAATCAGTTCATTCAGGAAAAAAACCACTCAAATAGACGTCTATCTTCAATTTTGGGGTGTCCAAAAATCGAAAAAAAGGGACAGGCTATGGCCTTGGTGTTTGTCCTAAAACCGAGCAGAAATTTAGGTTTGCGATGCGTATTTAAAACGGTTTGGAGGAGTGGTAGAAGGCAGAAACGGACTGGAATCAGTTCAAAATCGAAATTGCAGTTTAACACACCTCTTTCAATTCAATCATGCGAGTTCCCAGGATGGCTTCCGTCACCCAGTGTCTCATCACAATCACCACAGCAGCAGAAATCATTTGTGATCTCCAAAAACTTCTTTCAGCTGACATCGTCACGTCGCCTAACTCTTCGTTGCCCGTGTTGACGATAGGAGTTCATGTCTTGGTCAGTAACTGCAAATGAAAAGCATATCCTTAATTTTTGGGGTCCAAAAATCGAAAAAGGGGAAAGACTATAAACTGGTGTTTTCCTTGAAATAGAGGAGAAATTTTGGGAGTCCGAATCGTATTTAAAACGGTTTGGAGGGGTGGTAGGAGGCAGAAACCCATGGAATCAGTTTACAATCAGTTAATTCAGGCAAAAACCCAATAAAATAGGCGTCTATCTTTAATTTTTGGGGGTCCAAAAACGAATAAGGGGAAGACAATAGTCTTGGTGTTCCTCCTAAAATCGAGCAGAAATGTTGGGTTTGTTATTCGTATTTACAACGGCTTGGAGGGATGATAGGAGGCAGAAACGAACTCGAATCAGTTCAAAATCAGTTCATTCAGGAAAAAACCACTCAAATAGACGTCTATCTTCAATTTTGGGGTGTCCAAAAATCGAAAAAAAGGGACAGGCTATGGCCTTGGTGTTTGTCCTAAAACCGAGCAGAAATTTAGGTTTGCGATGCGTATTTAAAACGGTTTGGAGGAGTGGTAGAAGGCAGAAACGGACTGGGATCAGTTTAAAGACGAAATTGCAGTTTAACACACCTCTTTCAATTCAATCATGCGAGTTCCCAGGATGGCTTCCGTCACCCAGTGTCTCATCACAATCACCACAGCAGCAGAAATCATTTGTGATCTCCAAAAACTCCTTGACATCGTCACTTCGCCTAACTCTTCGTTGCCAGTGTTGACGACAGGAGTTCATGCCTTGGTCAGTAACTGCAAATGAAAAGCATATCCTTAATTTTTGGGGTCAAAAATCGAAAAAGGGGAAAGGCTATAAACTGGTGTTTTAATTGAAATAGAGGAGAATTTTGGGTTTCCGATTCGTATTGAAAACGGTTTGAAGGGGCGGTAGGAGGCAGAAACCGATGGAATGAGTTTAAAATCAATTAATTCAGGCAAAAACCCAATAAAATAGGCGTCTATCTTTAATTTTGGGTGCTCCAAAAACGAATAAGGGGAAGACTATAGCCTTGGTGTTTCTCCTAAAATCGAGCAGAAATGTTGGGTTTGTTATTCGTATTTACAACGGCTTGGAGGGATGATAGGAGGCAGAAACGAACTCGAATCAGTTCAAAATCAGTTCATTCAGGAAAAAACCACTCAAATAGACGTCTATCTTCAATTTTGGGGTGTCCAACAATCGAAAAAAAGGGACAGGCTATGGCCTTGGTGTTTGTCCTAAAACCGAGCAGAAATTTAGGTTTGCGATGCGTATTTAAAACGGTTTGGAGGAGTGGTAGAAGGCAGAAACGGACTGGAATCAGTTCAAAATAGAAATTGCAGTTTAACACACCTCTTTCAATTCAATCATTCGAGTTCCCAGGATGGCATCCGTCACCCAGTGTCTCATCACAATCACCACAGCAGCAGAAATCATTTGTGATCTCCAAAAACTTCTTTCAGCTGACATCGTCACGTCTTCTAACTCTTCGTTGCCCGTGTTGACGATAGGAGTTCATGTCTTGGTCAGTAACTGCAAATGAAAAGCATATCCTTAATTTTTGGGGGCCAAAAATCGAAAAAGGGGAAAGACTATAAACTGGTGTTTTCCTTGAAATAGAGGAGAAATTTTGGGAGTCCGAATCGTATTTAAAACGGTTTGGAGGGGTGGTAGGAGGCAGAAACCGATGGAATCAGTTTAAAATCAGTTAATTCAGGCAAAAACCCAATAAAATAGGCGTCTATCTTTAATTTTTGGGGGTCCAAAAACGAATAAGGGGAAGACGATAGCCTTGGTGTTACTCCTAAAATCGAGCAGAAATGTTGGGTTTGTTATTCGTATTTACAACGGCTTGGAGGGATGATAGGAGGCAGAAACGAACTCGAATCAGTTCAAAATCAGTTCATTCAGGAAAAAACCACTAAAATAGACGTCTATCTTTAATTTTGGGGTGTCCAAAAATCGAAAAAAAGGGACAGGCTATGGCCTTGGTGTTTGTCCTAAAACCGAGCAGAAATTTAGGTTTGCGATGCGTATTTAAAACGGTTTGGAGGAGTGGTAGAAGGCAGAAACGGACTGGGATCAGTTTAAAGACGAAATTGCAGTTTAACACACCTCTTTCAATTCAATCATGCGAGTTCCCAGGATGGCTTCCGTCACCCAGTGTCTCATCACAATCACCACAGCAGCAGAAATCATTTGTGATCTCCAAAAACTCCTTGACATCGTCACTTCGCCTAACTCTTCGTTGCCAGTGTTGACGACAGGAGTTCATGCCTTGGTCAGTAACTGCAAATGAAAAGCATATCCTTAATTTTTGGGGTCAAAAATCGAAAAAGGGGAAAGGCTATAAACTGGTGTTTTCCTTGAAATAGAGGAGAATTTTGGGTTTCCGATTCGTATTGAAAACGGTTTGAAGGGGCGGTAGGAGGCAGAAACCGATGGAATTAGTTTAAAATCAATTAATTCAGGCAAAAACCCAATAAAATAGGCGTCTATCTTTAATTTTGGGTGCTCCAAAAACGAATAAGGGGAAGACTATAGCCTTGGTGTTTCTCCTAAAATCGAGCAGAAATGTTGGGTTTGTTATTCGTATTTACAACGGCTTGGAGGGATGATAGGAGGCAGAAACGAACTCGAATCAGTTCAAAATCAGTTCATTCAGGAAAAAACCACTCAAATAGACGTCTATCTTCAATTTTGGGGTGTCCAAAAATCGAAAAAAAGGGACAGGCTATGGCCTTGGTGTTTGTCCTAAAACCGAGCAGAAATTTAGGTTTGCGATGCGTATTTAAAACGGTTTGGAGGAGTGGTAGAAGGCAGAAACGGACTGGAATCAGTTCAAAATAGAAATTGCAGTTTAACACACCTCTTTCAATTCAATCATTCGAGTTCCCAGGATGGCATCCGTCACCCAGTGTCTCATCACAATCACCACAGCAGCAGAAATCATTTGTGATCTCCAAAAACTTCTTTCAGCTGACATCGTCACGTCTTCTAACTCTTCGTTGCCCGTGTTGACGAGAGGAGTTCATGTCTTGGTCAGTAACTGCAAATGAAAAGCATATCCTTAATTTTTGGGGGCCAAAAATCGAAAAAGGGGAAAGACTATAAACTGGTGTTTTCCTTGAAACAGAGGAGAAATTTTGGGTGTCCAAATTGTATTTGAAACAGTTTGGAGGGGCGGTAGGACGCAGAAACCGATGGAGTCAGTTTAAAATCAGTCAATTCAGGCGACAACCCACTAAAATAGGCGTCTATCTTTAATTTTTGGGGGTCCAAAAATCGAAAAAGGGGAAAGGCTATAACCTTAGTGTTTTCCTTGAAATAGAGGAGAGATTTTGGGTGTCCGAATCGTATTTAAAACGGTTTTAAGGGACGGTAGGAGACAGAAACCGATGGAATCAGATAAAAATCAGTTAATTTAGGCGATAACCCACTAAAATAGGCGTCTATCTTTAATTTTTGGGGGTCCAAAAATCGAAAAAGGGGAAAGGCTATAACCTTAGTGTTTTCCTTGAAATAGAGGAGAGATTTTGGGTGTCCGAATCGTATTTAAAACGGTTTTTAAGGGACGGTAGGAGACAGAAACCGATGGAATCAGATAAAAATCAGTTAATTTAGGCGATAACCCACTAAAATAGGCGTCTATCTTTAATTTTGGTGGGTCCAAAAATCGAATAAAGGGAAAGGCTATAGCATTGGTGTTTTTCCTAAAATCGAGCAGAAATGTTGGGTTTGTTATTTGTATTTAAAACGGTTTGGAGGGGCGATAGGAGGCAGAAACCGATAGATTCAGATCAAAATCAGTTCATTCAGGAAAAAATCACTCAAATAGACGTCTATCTTTAATTTTAGGGGGTCCAAAATTCGAAAAAAAGGGACAGGCTATGGCCTTGGTGTTTGTCCTAAAACCGAGCAGAAATTTAGGTTTGCGATGCGTATTTAAAACGGTTTGGAGGAGTGGTAGAAGGCAGAAACGGACTGGGATCAGTTCAAAATCGAAATTGCAGTTTAACACCTCTTTCAATTCAATCATGCGAGTTCCCAGGATGGCTTCCGTCACCCAGTGTCTCATCACAATCACCACAGCAGCAGAAATCATTTGTGATCTCCAAAAACTCCTTTCAGCTGACATCGTCACTTCGCCTAAGTCTTCGTTGCCAGTGTTGACGATAGGAGTTCATGTCTTGGTCAGTAACTGCAAATGAAAAGCATTTCTCTAATTTTTGGGGTCCAAAAATCGAAAAAAGGAAAGGCTATAATTTGGTGTTTTCTTCGAAGTAGAGGAGAAATTTTGGGTGTCCAAATTGTATTTGAAACGGTTTGGAGGGGCGGTAGGACGCAGAAACCGATGGAATCAGTTTGAAATCAGTTAATTTAGGCAATATCCCACTAAAATTGGCGTCTATCTTTAATTATGGGTAGTCTAAAAATCGAAAAAAGGGATAGGCTATAGGCTTGGTGTTTGTCCTAAAACCGAGCAGAAATTTAGGTCTGCGATGCGTATTTGAAACGGTTTGGAGGAGTGGTAGAAGGCAGAAACGGACTGGGATCAGTTCAAAATAATCGAAATTGCAGTTTAACACACCTCTTTCAATTCAATCATGCGAGTTTCCAGGATGGCTTCCGTCACCCAGTGTCTCATCACAATCACCACATCAGCAGAAATCATTTGTGATCTCCAAAAACTCCTTTCAGCTGACATCGTCACTCGCCTAAGTCTTCGTTGCCCGTGTTGACGATAGGAGTTCATGCCTTGGTCAGTAACTGCAAACGAAAAGCATTTCTCAAATTTTTGGGGGTCCAAAAATCGAAAAAGGGGAAAGGCTATAAACTGGTGTTTTCCTTGAAACAGAGGAGAGATTTTGGGTGTCCGAATCGTATTTAAAACGGTTTTAAGGGACGGTAGGAGACAGAAACCGATGGAATCAGATAAAAATCAGTTAATTTAGGCGATAACCCACTAAAATAGGCGTCTATCTTTAATTTTTGGGGGTCCAAAAATCGAAAAAGGGGAAAGGCTATAGCATTGGTGTTTTTCCTAAAATCGAGCAGAAATGTTGGGTTTGTTATTTGTATTTAAAACGGTTTGGAGGGGCGATAGGAGGCAGAAACCGATAGATTCAGTTCAAAATCAGTTCATTCAGGAAAAAATCACTCAAATAAACGTCTATCTTTAATTTTAGGGGGTCCAAAATTCGAAAAAAAGGACAGGCTATGGCCTTGGTGTTTGTCCTAAAACCGAGCAGAAATTTAGGTTTGCGATGCGTATTTAAAACGGTTTGGAGGAGTGGTAGAAGGCAGAAACGGACTGGGATCAGTTCAAAATCGAAATTGCAGTTTAACACCTCTTTCAATTCAATCATGCGAGTTCCCAGGATGGCTTCCGTCACCCAGTGTCTCATCACAATCACCACAGCAGCAGAAATCATTTGTTATCTCCAAAAACTCCTTTCAGCTGACATCGTCACTTCGCCTAATTCTTCGTTGCCCGTGTTGACGACAGGAGTTCATGTCTTGGTCAGTAACTGCAAATGAAAAGCATATCCTTAATTTTTGGGGGCCAAAAATCGAAAAAGGGGAAAGACTATAAACTGGTGTTTTCCTTGAAATAGAGGAGAAATTTTGGGAGACCGAATCGTATTTAAAACGGTTTGGAGGGGTGGTAGGAGGCAGAAACCGATGGAATCAGTTTAAAATCAGTTAATTCAGGCAAAAACCCAATAAAATAGGCGTCTATCTTTAATTTTTGGGGGTCCAAAAACGAATAAGGGGAAGACGATAGCCTTGGTGTTCCTCCTAAAATCGAGCAGAAATGTTGGGTTTGTTATTCGTATTTACAACGGCTTGGAGGGATGATAGGAGGCAGAAACGAACTCGAATCAGTTCAAAATCAGTTCATTCAGGAAAAAACCACTAAAATAGACGTCTATCTTTAATTTTGGGGTGTCCAAAATTCGAAAAAAAGGGACAGGCTATGGCCTTGGTGTTTGTCCTAAAACCGAGTAGAAATTTAGGTTTGCGATGCGTATTTAAAACGGTTTGGAGGAGTGGTAGAAGGCAGAAACGGACTGGGATCAGTTCAAAATCGAAATTGCAGTTTGACACACCTCTTTCAATTCAATCATGCGAGTTCCCAGGATGGCTTCCGTCACCCAGTGTCTCATCACAATCACCACAGCAGCAGAAATCATTTGTGATCTCCAAAAACTCCTTTCAGCTGACATCGTCACTTCGCCTAACTCTTCGTTGCCAGTGTTGACGACAGGAGTCCATGTCTTGGTCAGTAACTGCAAATGAAAAGCATTTCTCTAATTTTTGGGGTCCAAAAATCGAAAAAAAAGGAAAGGCTATAATTTTGGTGTTTTCCCCGAAGTAGAGGAGAAATTTTGGGTGTCCAAATCGTATTCAAAACGGTTTGGAGGGGCCGTAGGACGCAGAAACCCATGGAATCTGTTTAAAATCAGTCAATTTAGGCAAAAAAAACACTAAAATAGGCGTCTATCTTTAATTTGGGGGGTCTAAAAATCGAAGAAAGGGAAAGACTATAGCCTTGGTGATTTTCCTAAAATCGAGCAGAAATGTTGGGTTTGTTATTCGTATTTACAACGGCTTGGAGGGATGATAGGAGGCAGAAACGAACTCGAATCAGTTCAAAATCAGTTCATTCAGGAAAAAACCACTAAAATAGACGTCTATCTTTAATTTTGGGGGGTCCAAAATTCGAAAAAAAGGGACAGGCTATGGCCTTGGTGTTTGTCCTAAAACGGAGCAGAAATTTAGGTTTGCGATGCGTATTTAAAACGGTTTGGAGGAGTGGTAGAAGGCAGAAACGGACTGGGATCAGTTCAAAATCGAAATTGCAGTTTAACACACCTCTTTCAATTCAATCATGCGAGTTCCCAGGATGGCTTCCGTCACCCAGTGTCTCATCACAATCACCACAGCAGCAGAAATCATTTGTGATCTCCAAAAACTTCTTTCAGCTGACATCGTCACGTCGCCTAACTCTTCGTTGCCCGTGTTGACGATAGGAGTTCATGTCTTGGTCAGTAACTGCAAATGAAAAGCATATCCTTAATTTTTGGGGGCCAAAAATCGAAAGAGGGGAAAGACTATAAACTGGTGTTTTCCTTGAAATAGAGGAGAAATTTTGGGAGACCGAATCGTATTTAAAACGGTTTGGAGGGGTGGTAGGAGGCAGAAACCGATGGAATCAGTTTAAAATCAGTTAATTCAGGCAAAAACCCAATAAAATACGCGTCTATCTTTAATTTTTGGGGGTCCAAAAACGAATAAGGGGAAGACGATAGCCTTGGTGTTCCTCCTAAAATCGAGCAGAAATGTTGGGTTTGTTATTCGTATTTACAACGGCTTGGAGGGATGATAGGAGGCAGAAACGAACTCGAATCAGTTCAAAATCAGTTCATTCAGGAAAAAACCACTAAAATAGACGTCTATCTTTAATTTTGGGGTGTCCAAAATTCGAAAAAAAGGGACAGGCTATGGCCTTGGTGTTTGTCCTAAAACCGAGCAGAAATTTAGGTTTGCGATGCGTATTTAAAACGGTTTGGAGGAGTGGTAGAAGGCAGAAACGGACTGGGATCAGTTCAAAATCGAGATTGCAGTTTGACACACCTCTTTCAATTCAATCATGCGAGTTCCCAGGATGGCTTCCGTCACCCAGTGTCTCATCACAATCACCACAGCAGCAGAAATCATTTGTGATCTCCAAAAACTTCTTTAAGCTGACATCGTCACTTCGCCTAACTCTACGTTGCCCGTGTTGACGATAGGAGTTCATGTCTTGGTCAGTAACTGCAAATGAAAAGCATTTCTCTAATTTTGGTGTTCTCCTTGAAGTAGAGGAGAAATTTTGGGTGTCCGAATCGTATTTAAAACGGTTTGGAGGGGCGGTAGGACGCAGAAACCGATGGAGTCAGTTTAAAATCAGTCAATTCAGGTGACGACCCACTAAAATAGGCGTCTATCTTTAATTTTTGGGGTCCAAAAATCAAAAAAGAAAAAAGGCTAAGCCTTGGTGTTTTTCCTAAAATCGAGAAGAAAGATAGGGTTTGTTATTTGTATTTGAAACAGTTTGAAGGAGCGGTAAGAGGCAGAAACCGATAGAATCAGTTTAAATTCAGTTAATTCAGGGAAAACCCACTAAAATTGGCGTCTATTTTTAAATTTTTGGGGTCTCAAAATTGAATAAAGGGAAAGGCTATAGCCTTGGTGTTTTTCCTAAAATCGAGCAGAAATGTTGGGTTTGTTATTTGTATTTAAAACGGTTTTGGGGGGCGGTAGGAGGCAGAAACGGACTGGGATCAGTTCAAAATCAGTTCATTCAGGAAAAAACCACTCAAATAGACGTTTATCTTTAATTTTAGGGGGTCCAAAATTCGAAAAAAAGGGACAGGCTATGGCCTTGGTGTTTGTCCTAAAACCGAGCAGAAATTTAGGTTTGCGATGCGTATTTAAAACGGTTTGGAGGAGTGGTAGAAGGCAGAAACGGACTGGGATCAGTTCAAAATCGAAATTGCAGTTTAACACCTCTTTCAATTCAATCATGCGAGTTCCCAGGATGGCTTCCGTCACCCAGTGTCTCATCACAATCACCACAGCAGCAGAAATCATTTGTGATCTCCAAAAACTCCTTTCAGCTGACATCGTCACTTCGCCTAACTCTTCGTTGCCAGTGTTGACGACAGGAGTTCATGTCTTGGTCAGTAACTGCAAATGAAAAGCATATCCTTAATTTTTGGGGGCCAAAAATCGAAAAAGGGGAAAGACTATAAACTGGTGTTTTCCTTGAAATAGAGGAGAAATTTTGGGAGACCGAATCGTATTTAAAACGGTTTGGAGGGGTGGTAGGAGGCAGAAACCGATGGAATCAGTTTAAAATCAGTTAATTCAGGCAAAAACCCAATAAAATAGGCGTCTATCTTTAATTTTTGGGGGTCCAAAAACGAATAAGGGGAAGACGATAGCCTTGGTGTTCCTCCTAAAATCGAGCAGAAATGTTGGGTTTGTTATTCGTATTTACAACGGCTTGGAGGGATGATAGGAGGCAGAAACGAACTCGAATCAGTTCAAAATCAGTTCATTCAGGAAAAAACCACTCAAATATACGTCTATCTTTAATTTTGGGGTGTCCAAAATTCGAAAAAAGGGACAGGCTATGGCCTTGGTGTTTGTCCTAAAACCGAGTAGAAATTTAGGTTTGCGATGCGTATTTAAAACGGTTTGGAGGAGTGGTTAAAGGCAGAAACGGACTGGGATCAGTTCAAAATCGAAATTGCAGTTTGACACACCTCTTTCAATTCAATCATGCGAGTTCCCAGGATGGCTTCCGTCACCCAGTGTCTCATCACAATCACCACAGCAGCAGAAATCATTTGTGATCTCCAAAAACTTCTTTCAGCTGACATCGTCACGTCGCCTAACTCTTCGTTGCCCGTGTTGACGATAGGAGTTCATGTCTTGGTCAGTAACTGCAAATGAAAAGCATATCCTTAATTTTTGGGGGCCAAAAATCGAAAGAGGGGAAAGACTATAAACTGGTGTTTTCCTTGAAATAGAGGAGAAATTTTGGGAGACCGAATCGTATTTAAAACGGTTTGGAGTGGTGGTAGGACGCAGAAACCGATGGAGTCAGTTTAAAATCAGTCAATTCAGGTGACGACCCACTAAAATAGGCGTCTATCTTTAATTTTTGGGGTCCAAAAATCAAAAAAGAAAAAAGGCTAAGCCTTGGTGTTTTTCCTAAAATCGAGAAGAAAGATAGGGTTTGTTATTTGTATTTGAAACAGTTTGAAGGAGCGGTAAGAGGCAGAAACCGATAGAATCAGTTTAAATTCAGTTAATTCAGGGAAAACCCACTAAAATTGGCGTCTATTTTTAAATTTTTGGGGTCTCAAAATTGAATAAAGGGAAAGGCTATAGCCTTGGTGTTTTTCCTAAAATCGAGCAGAAATTTAGGTTTGCGATGCGTATTTAAAACGGTTTGGAGGAGTGGTAGAAGGCAGAAACGGACTGGGATCAGTTCAAAATCAGTTCATTCAGGAAAAAACCACTCAAATAGACGTCTATCTTCAATTTTGGGGTGTCCAAAAATCGAAAAAAAGGGACAGGATATGGCCTTGGTGTTTGTCCTAAAACCGAGCAGAAATTTAGGTTTGCGATGAGTATTTAAAACGGTTTGGAGGAGTGGTAGAAGGCAGAAACGGACTGGAATCAGTTCAAAATAGAAATTGCAGTTTAACACACCTCTTTCAATTCAATCATGCGAGTTCCCAGGATGGCATCCGTCACCCAGTGTCTCATCACAATCACCACAGCAGCAGAAATCATTTGTGATCTCCAAAAACTTCTTTCAGCTGACATCGTCACGTCTTCTAACTCTTCGTTGCCCGTGTTGACGATAGGAGTTGATGTCTTGGTCAGTAACTGCAAATGAAAAGCATATCCTTAATTTTTGGGGGCCAAAAATCGAAAAAGGGGAAAGACTATAAACTGGTGTTTTCCTTGAAATAGAGGAGAAATTTTGGGAGTCCGAATCGTATTTAAAACGGTTTGGAGGGGTGGTAGGAGGCAGAAACCGATGGAATCAGTTTAAAATCAGTTAATTCAGGCAAAAACCCAATAAAATAGGCGTCTATCTTTAATTTTTGGGGGTCCAAAAACGAATAAGGGGAAGACGATAGCCTTGGTGTTCCTCCTAAAATCGAGCAGAAATGTTGGGTTTGTTATTCGTATTTACTACGGCTTGGAGGGATGATAGGAGGCAGAAACGAACTCGAATCAGTTCAAAATCAGTTCATTCAGGAAAAAACCACTAAAATAGACGTCTATCTTTAATTTTGGGGTGTCCAAAAATCGAAAAAAAGGGACAGGCTATGGCCTTGGTGTTTGTCCTAAAACCGAGCAGAAATTTAGGTTTGCGATGCGTATTTAAAACGGTTTGGAGGAGTGGTAGAAGGCAGAAACGGACTGGGATCAGTTCAAAATCGAAATTGCAGTTTGACACACCTCTTTCAATTCAATCATGCGAGTTCCCAGGATGGCTTCCGTCACCCAGTGTCTCATCACAATCACCACAGCAGCAGAAATCATTTGTTATCTCCAAAAACTTCTTTCAGCTGACATCGTCACTTCGCCTAACTCTTCGTTGCCCGTGTTGACGATAGGAGTTCATGTCTTGGTCAGTAACTGCAAATGAAAAGCATTTCTCTAATTTTGGTGTTCTTGAAGTAGAGGAGAAATTTTGGGTGTCCGAATCGTATTTAAAACGGTTTGGAGGGGCGGTAGGACGCAGAAACCGATGGAGTCAGTTTAAAATCAGTCAATTCAGGTGACGACCCACTAAAATAGGCGTCTATCTTTAATTTTTGGGGTCCAAAAATCAAAAAAGAAAAAAGGCTAAGCCTTGGTGTTTTTCCTAAAATCGAGAAGAAAGATAGGGTTTGTTATTTGTATTAAAAACAGTTTGAAGGAGCGGTAAGAGGCAGAAACCGATAGAATCAGTTTAAATTCAGTTAATTCAGGGAAAACCCACTAAAATTGGCGTCTATTTTTAAATTTTTGGGGTCTCAAAATTGAATAAAGGGAAAGGCTATAGCCTTGGTGTTTCTCCTAAAATCGAGCAGAAATGTTGGGTTTGTTATTTGTATTTAAAACGGTTTTGGGGGGCGGTAGGAGGCAGAAACGGACTGGGATCAGTTCAAAATCAGTTCATTCAGGAAAAAACCACTCAAATAGACGTCTATCTTTAATTTTAGGGGGTCCAAAAATCGAAAAAAAGGGAAAGACTATAGCCTTGGTGTTTTTCCTAAAATCGAGCAGAAATGTTGGGTTTGTTATTCGTATTTACAACGGCTTGGAGGGATGATAGGAGGCAGAAACGAACTCGAATCAGTTCAAAATCAGTTCATTCAGGAAAAAACCACTAAAATAGACGTCTATCTTTAATTTTGGGGTGACCAAAAATCGAAAAAAAGGGACAGGCTATGGCCTTGTTGTTTGTCCTAAAACCGAGCAGAAATTTAGGTTTGCGATGCGTATTTAAAACGGTTTGGAGGAGTGGTAGAAGGCAGAAACGGACTGGGATCAGTTCAAAATCGAAATTGCAGTTTAACACACCTCTTTCAATTCAATCATGCGAGTTCCCAGGATGGCTTCCGTCACCCAGTGTCTCATCACAATCACCACAGCAGCAGAAATCATTTGTGATCTCCAAAAACTCCTTGACATCGTCACTTCGCCTAACTCTTCGTTGCCCGTGTTGACGATAGGAGTTCATGTCTTGGTCAGTAACTGCAAATGAAAAGCATTTCTCTAATTTTGGTGTTCTTGAAGTAGAGGAGAAATTTTGGGTGTCCGAATCGTATTTAAAACGGTTTGGAGGGGCGGTAGGACGCAGAAACCGATGGAGTCAGTTTAAAATCAGTCAATTCAGGTGACGACCCACTAAAATAGGCGTCTATCTTTAATTTTTGGGGTCCAAAAATCAAAAAAGAAAAAAGGCTAAGCCTTGGTGTTTTTCCTAAAATCGAGAAGAAAGATAGGGTTTGTTATTTGTATTTGAAACAGTTTGAAGGAGCGGTAAGAGGCAGAAACCGATAGAATCAGTTTAAATTCAGTTAATTCAGGGAAAACCCACTAAAATTGGCGTCTATTTTTAAATTTTTGGGGTCTCAAAATTGAATACACTGAAAGGCTATAGCCTTGGTGTTTCTCCTAAAATCGAGCAGAAATGTTGGGTTTGTTATTTGTATTTAAAACGGTTTTGGGGGGTGGTAGGAGGCAGAAACGGACTGGGATCAGTTCAAAATCAGTTCATTCAGGAAAAAACCACTCAAATAGACGTCTATCTTTAATTTTAGGGGGTCTAAAAATCGAAAAAAAGGGAAAAACTATAGCCTTGGTGATTTTCCTAAAATCGAGCAGAAATGTTGGGTTTGTTATTCGTATTTACAACGGCTTGGAGGGATGATAGGAGGCAGAAACGAACTCGAATCAGTTCAAAATCAGTTCATTCAGGAAAAAACCACTAAAATAGACGTCTATCTTTAATTTTGGGGTGACCAAAAATCGAAAAAAAGGGACAGGCTATGGCCTTGGTGTTTGTCCTAAAACCGAGCAGAAATTTAGGTTTGCGATGCGTATTTAAAACGGTTTGGAGGAGTGGTAGAAGGCAGAAACGGACTGGGATCAGTTCAAAATCGAAATTGCAGTTTGACACACCTCTTTCAATTCAATCATGCGAGTTCCCAGGATGGCTTCCGTCACCCAGTGTCTCATCACAATCACCACAGCAGCAGAAATCATTTGTGATCTCCAAAAACTCCTTGACATCGTCACTTCGCCTAACTCTTCGTTGCCAGTGTTGACGACAGGAGTTCATGCCTTGGTCAGTAACTGCAAATGAAAAGCATATCCTTAATTTTTGGGGTCAAAAATCGAAAAAGGGGAAAGGCTATAAACTGGTGTTTTCCTTGAAATAGAGGAGAATTTTGGGTTTCCGATTCGTATTGAAAACGGTTTGAAGGGGCGGTAGGAGGCAGAAACCGATGGAATTAGTTTAAAATCAATTAATTCAGGCAAAAAAACACTAAAATAGGCGTCTATCTTTAATTTTGGGTGCTCCAAAAACGAATAAGGGGAAGACTATAGCCTTGGTGTTTCTCCTAAAATCGAGCAGAAATGTTGGGTTTGTTATTCGTATTTACAACGGCTTGGAGGGATGATAGGAGGCAGAAACGAACTCGAATCAGTTCAAAATCAGTTCATTCAGGAAAAAACCACTAAAATAGACGTCTATCTTTAATTTTGGGGTGTCCAAAAATCGAAAAAAAGGGACAGGCTATGGCCTTGGTGTTTGTCCTAAAACCGAGCAGAAATTTAGGTTTGCGATGAGTATTTAAAACGGTTTGGAGGAGTGGTAGAAGGCAGAAACGGACTGGGATCAGTTCAAAATCGAAATTGCAGTTTAACACCTCTTTCAATTCAATCATGCGAGTTCCCAGGATGGCTTCCGTCACCCAGTGTCTCATCACAATCACCACAGCAGCAGAAATCATTTGTGATCTCCAAAAACTCCTTTCAGCTGACATCGTCACTTCGCCTAACTCTTCGTTGCCAGTGTTGACGACAGGAGTTCATGTCTTGGTCAGTAACTGCAAATGAAAAGCATTTCTCTAATTTTTGGGGTCCAAAAATCGAAAAAAAAGGAAAGGCTATAATTTTGTGTTTTCCCCGAAGTAGAGGAGCAATTTTGGGTGTCCGAATCGTATTCAAAACGGTTTGGAGGGGTGGTAGGAGGCAGAAACCGATGGAATCAGTTTAAAATCAGTTAATTCAGGCAAAAACCCAATAAAATAGGCGTCTATCTTTAATTTTTGGGGGTCCAAAAACGAATAAGGGGAAGACGATAGCCTTGGTGTTCCTCCTAAATTCGAGCAGAAATGTTGGCTTTGTTATTCGTATTTACAACGGCTTGGAGGGATGATAGGAGGCAGAAACGAACTCGAATCAGTTCAAAATCAGTTCATTCAGGAAAAAACCACTCAAATAGACGTCTATCTTTAATTTTGGGTTGTCCAAAATTGGAAAAAAGGGACAGGCTATGGCCTTGGTGTTTGTCCTAAAACCGAGTAGAAATTTAGGTTTGCGATGCGTATTTAAAACGGTTTGGAGGAGTGGTAGAAGGCAGAAACGGACTGGGATCAGTTCCAAATCGAAATCGCAGTTTAACAAACCTCTTTCAATTCAATCATGCGAGTTCCCAGGATGGCTTCCGTCACCCAGTGTCTCATCACAATCACCACAGCAGTAGAAATCATTTGTGATCTCCAAAAACTTCATTAAGCTGACATCGTCACTTCGCCTAACTCTACGTTGCCCGTGTTGACGATAGGAGTTCATGTCTTGGTCAGTAACTGCAAATGAAAAGCATTTCTCTAATTTTAGTGTTCTCCTTGAAGTAGAGGAGAAATTTTGGGTGTCCGAATCGTATTTAAAACGGTTTGGAGGGGCGGTAGGACGCAGAAACCGATGGAGTCAGTTTAAAATCAGTCAATTCAGGTGACGACCCACTAAAATAGGCGTCTATCTTTAATTTTTGGGGTCCAAAAATCAAAAAAGAAAAAAGGCTAAGCCTTGGTGTTTTTCCTAAAATCGAGAAGAAAGATAGGGTTTGTTATTTGTATTTGAAACAGTTTGAAGGAGCGGTAAGAGGCAGAAACCGATAGAATCAGTTTAAATTCAGTTAATTCAGGGAAAACCCACTAAAATTGGCGTCTATTTTTAAATTTTTGGGGTCTCAAAATTGAATAAAGGGAAAGGCTATAGCCTTGGTGTTTTTCCTAAAATCGAGCAGAAATGTTGGGTTTGTTATTTGTATTTAAAACGGTTTTGTGGGGCGGTAGGAGGCAGAAACGGACTGGAATCAGTTCAAAATCAGTTCATTCAGGAAAAAACCACTCAAATAGACGTCTATCTTTAATTTTAGGGGGTCCAAAATTCGAAAAAAAGGGACAGGCTATGGCCTTGGTGTTTGTCCTAAAACCGAGCAGAAATTTAGGTTTGCGATGCGTATTTAAAACGGTTTGGAGGAGTGGTAGAAGGCAGAAACGGACTGGGATCAGTTCAAAATCGAAATTGCAGTTTAACACCTCTTTCAATTCAATCATGCGAGTTCCCAGGATGGCTTCCGTCACCCAGTGTCTCATCACAATCACCACAGCAGCAGAAATCATTTGTTATCTCCAAAAACTCCTTTCAGCTGACATCGTCACTTCGCCTAACTCTTCGTTGCCAGTGTTGACGACAGGAGTTCATGTCTTGGTCAGTAACTGCAAATGAAAAGCATTTCTCCAATTTTTGGGGTCCAAAAATCGAAAAAAAGGAAAGGCTATAATTTTGGTGTTTTCCCCGAAGTAGAGGAGAAATTTTGGGTGTCCGAATCGTATTCAAAACGGTTTGGAGGGGCCATAGGACGCAGAAACCCATGGAATCTGTTTAAAATCAGTTAATTTAGGCAAAAAAAAAACACTAAAATAGGCGTCTATCTTTAATTTGGGGGGTCTTAAAATCGAAGAAAGGGATAGACTATAGCCTTGGTGATTTTCCTAAAATCGAGCAGAAATGTTGGGTTTGTTATTCGTATTTACAACGGCTTGGAGGGATGATAGGAGGCAGAAACGAACTCGAATCAGTTCAAAATCAGTTCATTCAGGAAATAACCACTCAAATAGACGTCTATCTTTAATTTTGGGGTGTCCAAAAATCGAAAAAAAGGGACAGGCTATGGCCTTGGTGTTTGTCCTAAAACCGAGCAGAAATTTAGGTTTGCGATGCGTATTTAAAACGGTTTGGAGGAGTGGTAGAAGGCAGAAACGGACTGGGATCAGTTCAAAATCGAAATTGCAGTTTAACACACCTCTTTCAATTCAATCATGCGAGTTCCCAGGATGGCTTCCGTCACGCAGTGTCTCATCACAATCACCACAGCAGCAGAAATCATTTGTTATCTCCAAAAACTTCTTTAAGCTGACATCGTCACTTCGCCTAACTGTACGTTGCCCGTGTTGACGATAGGAGTTCATGTCTTGGTCAGTAACTGCAAATGAAAAGCATTTCTCTAATTTTGGTGTTCTCCTTGAAGTAGAGGAGAAATTTTGGGTGTCCGAATCGTATTTAAAACGGTTTGGAGGGGCGGTAGGACGCAGAAACCGATGGAGTCAGTTTAAAATCAGTCAATTCAGGTGACGACCCACTAAAATAGGCGTCTATCTTTAATTTTTGGGGTCCAAAAATCAAAAAAGAAAAAAGGCTAAGCCTTGGTGTTTTTCCTAAAATCGAGAAGAAAGATAGGGTTTGTTATTCGTATTTACAACGGTTTGGAGGAACAATAGGAGACAGAAACCGATAGAATCAGTTGAAAATCAGTTAATATAGGCAATATCCCACTAAAATTGGCGTCTATTTTTTAATTTTTGGGGTCTCAAAATCGAGTAAAGGGAAAGGGTATAGCCTTGGTGTTTTTCCTAAAATCGAGCAGAAATGTTGGGTTTGGTATTTGTATGTAAAACGGTTTTGGGGAGCGACAGGAGGCAGAAAACGACTCGAACCAGTTTAAAATCAGTTAATGCAGGCAAAAAAACACTAAAATAGGCGTCTATCTTTATTTTTGGGGGGTCCAAAAATCGAATAAAGGGACAGGCTATGGCCTTGGTGTTTGTCCTAAAACCGAGCAGAAATGTTAGGATTGTTATTCGTATTTAATACGCTTTTGAGGGACGGTAGGAGGCAGAAACCGATGGAATCAGTTTAAAATCAGTTCATTCAGGCGATAACCCACTAAAATAGACGTCTATCTTTAATATTTGGGATTCCAAAAATCGAATAAAGGGAAAGGCTATAGCCTTGGTGTTTGTCCTAAAACCGAGCAAAAATTTAGGTTTGCGATGCGTATTTAAAACGGTTTGGAGGAGTGGTAGAAGGCAGAAACGGACGGGGATCAGTTTAAAATCGAAATTGCAGTTTAACACACCTCTTTCAATTCAATCATGCGAGTTCCCAGGATGGCTTCCGTCACCCAGTGTCTCATCACAATCACAACAGCAGCAGAAATCATTTGTGATCTCCAAATACTTCTTTCAGCTGGCATCGTCACGTCGCCTAACTCTCCGTTGCCAGTGTTGACGATAGGAGTTCATGTCTTGGTCAGTAACTGCAAATGAAAAGCATATCCTTAATTTTTGGGGGCCGAAAATCGAAAAAGGGGAAAGACTATAAACTGGTGTTTTCCTTGAAATAGAGGAGAAATTTTTGGTGTCCGAATCGTATTTACAACGGTTTGGAGGGGAGGTAGGACGCAGAAACCGATGGAGTCAGTTTAAAATCAGTCAATTCAGGTGACGACCCACTAAAATAGGCGTCTATCTGTAATTTTTGGGGTCCAAAAATCGAAAAAGGCTAAGCCTTGGTGTTTTTCCTAAAATCGAGAAGAAATATAGGGTTTGTTATTTGTATTTAAAACAGTTTGGAGGAGCGGTAAGAGGCAGAAACCGATAGATTTAGTTTTAATTCAGTTAATGCAGGGAAAACCCACTAAACTAGGCGTCTATCTTTAATTTTGGGGGGTTCAAAAATCAAAAAAGAGAAAAGGCTATAGCCTTGGTGTTTTTCCTAAAATCGAGCAGAAATGTTGGGTTTGTTATTCGTATTTAAAACGGTTTGGAGGGGCGATAGGAGGCAGAAACCGATAGATTCAGTTCAAAATCAGTTAATTCAGGCTAATAAACACTAAAATAGGCGTCTATCTTTGATTTTGAGGGGTCCAAAAATCGAAAAAGGACAGGCTATGTCCTTGGTGTTTGTCCTAAAACCGAGCAGAAATTTAGGCTTGCGATGCGTATTTAAAACGGTTTGGAGGATTGGTAGAAGGCAGAAACGGACTGGGATCAGTTTAAAGACGAAATTGCAGTTTGACACACCTCTTTCAATTCAATCGTGCGAGTTCCCAGGATGGCTTCCGTCACCCAGTGTCTCATCACAATCACCACAGCAGCAGAAATCATTTGTGATCTCCAAATACTTCTTTCAGCTGGCATCGTCACGTCGCCTAACTCTCCGTTGCCAGTGTTGACGATAGGAGTTCATGTCTTGGTCAGTAACTGCAAATGAAAAGCATTTCTCTAATTTTTGGGGTCCAAAAATCGAAAAAAAAGAAAGGGTATAATTTTGGTGTTTTCCCCGAAGTAGAGGAGAAATTTTGGGTGTCCGAATCGTATTCAAAACGGTTTGGAGGGGCCGTAGGAGGCAGAAACCCATGGAGTTAGTTTAAAATCAGTTAATTTAGGCAAACAAACACTAAAATAGGCGTCTATCTTTAATTTGGGGGGTCTTAAAATCGAAGAAAGGGAAAGACTATAGCCTTGGTGTTTTTCCTGAAATCGAGCAGAAATGTTGGGTTTGTTATTCATATTTACAACGGCTTGGAGGGATGATAGGAGGCAGAAACGAACTCGAATCAGTTCAAAATCAGTTCATTCAGGAAAAAACCACTCAAATAGACGTCTATCTTTAAATTTGGGGGGTCTAAAAATCGAAGAAAGGGAAAGGCTATAGGCTTGGTGTTTTTCCTCAAATCGAGCAGAAATTTAGATCTGCGATGCGTATTTGAAACGGTTTGGAGGAGTGGTAGAAGGCAGAAACGGACTGGGATCAGTTCCAAATCGAAATCGCAGTTTAACACACCTCTTTCAATTCAATCATGCGAGTTCCCAGGATGGCTTCCGTCACCCAGTGTCTCATCACAATCACCACAGCAGCAGAAATCATTTGTGATCTCCAAAAACTCCTTTCAGCTGACATCGTCACGTCTTCTAACTCATCGTTGCCAGTGTTGACGATAGGAGTTCATGTCTTGGTCAGTAACTGCAAATGAAAAGCATTTCTCTAATTTTTGGGGTCCAAAAATCGAAAAAAGGAAAGGCTATAATTTGGTGTTGTCTTCGAAGTAGAAGAGAAATTTTGGGTGTCCAAATTGTATTTGAAACGGTTTGGAGGGGCGGTAGGACGCAGAAACCGATGGAATCAGTTTGAAATCAGTTAATTTAGGCAATATCCCACTAAAATAGGCGTCTATCTTTAATTCTGGGGGGTCTAAAAATCGAAAAAAGGGATAGGCTATAGCCTTGGTGTTTGTCCTAAAACCGAGCAGAAATTTAGGTCTGCGATGCGTATTTGAAACGGTTTGGAGGAGTGGGAGAAGGCAGAAACGGACTGGGATCAGTTCAAAATCGAAATTGCAGTTTAACACCTCTTTCAATTCAATCATGCGAGTTCCCAGGATGGCTTCCGTCACCCAGTGTCTCATCACAATCACCACAGCAGCAGAAATCATTTGTGATCTCCAAAAACTCCTTTCAGCTGACATCGTCACTTCGCCTAACTCTTCGTTGCCAGTGTTGACGACAGGAGTTCATGTCTTGGTCAGTAACTGCAAATGAAAAGCATTTCTCTAATTTTTGGGGTCCAAAAATCGAAAAAAAAGGAAAGGCTATAATTTTGTGTTTTCCCCGAAGTAGAGGAGCAATTTTGGGTGTCCGAATCGTATTCAAAACGGTTTGGAGGGGTGGTAGGAGGCAGAAACCGATGGAATCAGTTTAAAATCAGTTAATTCAGGCAAAAACCCAATAAAATAGGCGTCTATCTTTAATTTTTGGGGGTCCAAAAACGAATAAGGGGAAGACGATAGCCTTGGTGTTCCTCCTAAATTCGAGCAGAAATGTTGGCTTTGTTATTCGTATTTACAACGGCTTGGAGGGATGATAGGAGGCAGAAACGAACTCGAATCAGTTCAAAATCAGTTCATTCAGGAAAAAACCACTCAAATAGACGTCTATCTTTAATTTTGGGTTGTCCAAAATTGGAAAAAAGGGACAGGCTATGGCCTTGGTGTTTGTCCTAAAACCGAGTAGAAATTTAGGTTTGCGATGCGTATTTAAAACGGTTTGGAGGAGTGGTAGAAGGCAGAAACGGACTGGGATCAGTTCCAAATCGAAATCGCAGTTTAACACACCTCTTTCAATTCAATCATGCGAGTTCCCAGGATGGCTTCCGTCACCCAGTGTCTCATCACAATCACCACAGCAGTAGAAATCATTTGTGATCTCCAAAAACTCGTTTCAGCTGACATCGTCACTTCGCCTAACTCTTCGTTGCCAGTGTTGACGACAGGAGTTCATGTCTTGGTCAGTAACTGCAAATGAAAAGCATTTCTCTAATTTTTGGGGTCCAAAAATCGAAAAAAAAGGAAAGGCTATAATTTTGGTGTTTTCCCCGAAGTAGAGGAGAAATTTTGGGTGTCCGAATCGTATTTAAAACGGTTTGGAGGGGCCGTAGGACGCAGAAACCCATGGAATCTGTTTAAAATCAGTTAATTTAGGCAAAAAAAAAACACTAAAATAGGCGTCTATCTTTAATTTGGGGGGTCTTAAAATCGAAGAAAGGGAAAGACTATAGCCTTGGTGATTTTCCTAAAATCGAGCAGAAATGTTGGGTTTGTTATTCGTATTTACAACGGCTTGGAGGGATGATAGGAGGCAGAAACGAACTCGAATCAGTTCAAAATCAGTTCATTCAGGAAATAACCACTCAAATAGACGTCTATCTTTAATTTTGGGGTGTCCAAAAATCGAAAAAAGGGGACAGGCTATGGCCTTGGTGTTTGTCCTAAAACCGAGCAGAAATTTAGGTTTGCGATGCGTATTTAAAACGGTTTGGAGGAGTGGTAGAAGGCAGAAACGGACTGGGATCAGTTCCAAATCGAAATCGCAGTTTAACACACCTCTTTCAATTCAATCATGCGAGTTCCCAGGATGGCTTCCGTCACCCAGTGTCTCATCACAATCACCACAGCAGCAGAAATCATTTGTGATCTCCAAAAACTTCTTTAAGCTGACATCGTCACTTCGCCTAACTCATCGTTGCCAGTGTTGACGATAGGAGTTCATGTCTTGGTCAGTAACTGCAAATGAAAAGCATTTCTCTAATTTTTGGGGTCCAAAAATCGAAAAAAAAGAAAGGGTATAATTTTGGTGTTTTCCCCGAAGTAGAGGAGAAATTTTGGGTGTCCGAATCGTATTCAAAACGGTTTGGAGGGGCCGTAGGAGGCAGAAACCCATGGAGTTAGTTTAAAATCAGTTAATTTAGGCAAACAAACACTAAAATAGGCGTCTATCTTTAATTTGGGGGGTCTTAAAATCGAAGAAAGGGAAAGACTATAGCCTTGGTGTTTTTCCTGAAATCGAGCAGAAATGTTGGGTTTGTTATTCATATTTACAACGGCTTGGAGGGATGATAGGAGGCAGAAACGAACTCGAATCAGTTCAAAATCAGTTCATTCAGGAAAAAACCACTCAAATAGACGTCTATCTTTAAATTTGGGGGGTCTAAAAATCGAAGAAAGGGAAAGGCTATAGGCTTGGTGTTTTTCCTCAAATCGAGCAGAAATTTAGATCTGCGATGCGTATTTAAAACGGTTTGAGGAGTGGTAGAAGGCAGAAACGGACTGGGATCAGTTTGAAATCGAAATTGCAGTTTAACACACCTCTTTCAATTCAATCATGCGAGTTCCCAGGATGGCTTCCGTCACCCAGTGTCTCATCACAATCACAACAGCAGCAGAAATCATTTGTGATCTCCAAAAATTTCTTTAAGCTGACATCGTCACTTCGCCTAACTCTTCGTTGCCAGTGTTGACGATAGGAGTTCATGTCTTGGTCAGTAACTGCAAATGAAAAGCATTTCTCAAATTGTTGGGGTCCAAAAATCGAAAAAGGGGAAAGGCTATAAACTGGTGTTTTCCTTGAAACAGAGGAGAAATTTTTGGTGTCCGAATCGTATTTACAACGGTTTGGAGGGGCGGTAGGACGCAGAAACCGATGGAATCAGTTTAAAATCAGTTAATTCAGGCGACAACCCACTAAAATAGGCGTCTATCTTTAATTTTTGGGGGTCCAAAAATCGAAAAAAGGAAAAGGCAATAACCTTGGTGTTTTCCCCTAAAATCGAGCAGAAATGATGGGTTTGTGATTTATATTGAAAACGGTTTGGAGGTGCGGTAGGAGGCTGAAACCGACTGGAATCAGTTCAAAACTGGTATATTCAGGCGTTTTACTCGACTAAACTAGGCGTGCTTCTTTAATAATTCGCGTGCCGGTAACCGATAAAGGAAAGTTGATTTTTTTAGTTTACTTACGGTTTTAAGGGACGGTAGGAGACAGAAACCGATGGAATCAGATTAAAATCAGTTAATTTAGGCGATAACCCACTAAAATAGGCGTCTATCTTTAATTTTGGGGGGTCCAAAAATCGAATAAAGGGAAAGGCTATAGCATTGGTGTTTTTCCTAAAATCGAGCAGAAATGTTGGGTTTGTTATTTGTATTTAAAACGGTTTGGAGGGGCGATAGGAAGCAGAAACCGATAGATTCAGTTCAAAATCAGTTAATTCAGGCAAATAAACACTAAAATAAGCGTCTATCTTTAATTTGGGGGGTCTTAAAATCGAAGAAAGGGATAGGCTGTAGCCTTGGTGTTTGTCCTAAAATCGAGCAGAAATTTAGGTTTGCGATGCGTATTTGAAACGGTTTGGAGGAGTGGTAGAAGGCAGAAACGGACTGGGATCAGTTCCAAATCGAAATCGCAGTTTAACACCTCTTTCAATTCAATCATGCGAGTTCCCAGGATGGCTTCCGTCACCCAGTGTCTCATCACAATCACCACAGCAGCAGAAATCATTTGTGATCTCCAAAAACTTCTTTAAGCTGACATCGTCACTTCGCCTAACTCATCGTTGCCAGTGTTGACGATAGGAGTTCATGTCTTGGTCAGTAACTGCAAATGAAAAGCATTTCTCTAATTTTTGGGGTCCAAAAATCGAAAAAAGGAAAGGCTATAATTTGGTGTTGTCTTCGAAGTAGAGGAGAAATTTTGGGTGTCCAAATTGTATTTGAAACGGTTTGGAGGGGTGGTAGGAGGCAGAAACCGATGGAATCAGTTTAAAATCAGTTAATTCAGGCAAAAACCCAATAAAATAGGCGTCTATCTTTAATTTTTGGGGGTCCAAAAACGAATAAGGGGAAGACGATAGCCTTGGTGTTCCTCCTAAATTCGAGCAGAAATGTTGGCTTTGTTATTCGTATTTACAACGGCTTGGAGGGATGATAGGAGGCAGAAACGAACTCGAATCAGTTCAAAATCAGTTCATTCAGGAAAAAACCACTCAAATAGACGTCTATCTTTAATTTTGGGTTGTCCAAAATTGGAAAAAAGGGACAGGCTATGGCCTTGGTGTTTGTCCTAAAACCGAGTAGAAATTTAGGTTTGCGATGCGTATTTAAAACGGTTTGGAGGAGTGGTAGAAGGCAGAAACGGACTGGGATCAGTTCCAAATCGAAATCGCAGTTTAACACACCTCTTTCAATTCAATCATGCGAGTTCCCAGGATGGCTTCCGTCACCCAGTGTCTCATCACAATCACCACAGCAGTAGAAATCATTTGTGATCTCCAAAAACTCCTTTCAGCTGACATCGTCACTTCGCCTAACTCTTCGTTGCCAGTGTTGACGACAGGAGTTCATGTCTTGGTCAGTAACTGCAAATGAAAAGCATTTCTCTAATTTTGGTGTTCTCCTTGAAGTAGAGGAGAAATTTTGGGTGTCCGAATCGTATTTAAAACGGTTTGGAGGGGCGGTAGGACGCAGAAACCGATGGAGTCAGTTTAAAATCAGTCAATTCAGGTGACGACCCACTAAAATAGGCGTCTATCTTTAATTTTTGGGGTCCAAAAATCAAAAAAGAAAAAAGGCTAAGCCTTGGTGTTTTTCCTAAAATCGAGAAGAAAGATAGGGTTTGTTATTTGTATTTGAAACAGTTTGAAGGAGCGGTAAGAGGCAGAAACCGATAGAATCAGTTTAAATTCAGTTAATTCAGGGAAAACCCACTAAAATTGGCGTCAATTTTTAAATTTTTGGGGTCTCAAAATTGAATAAAGGGAAAGGCTATAGCCTTGGTGTTTTTCCTAAAATCGAGCAGAAATGTTGGGTTTGTTATTTCTATTTAAAACGGTTTTGGGGGGCGGTAGGAGGCAGAAACGGACTGGGATCAGTTCAAAATCAGTTCATTCAGGAAAAAACCACTCAAATAGACGTCTATCTTTAATTTTAGGGGGTCCAAAATTCGAAAAAAAGGGACAGGCTATGGCCTTGGTGTTTGTCCTAAAACCGAGCAGAAATTTAGGTTTGCGATGCGTATTTAAAACGGTTTGGAGGAGTGGTAGAAGGCAGAAACGGACTGGGATCAGTTCAAAATCGAAATTGCAGTTTAACACCTCTTTCAATTCAATCATGCGAGTTCCCAGGATGGCTTCCGTCACCCAGTGTCTCATCACAATCACCACAGCAGCAGAAATCATTTGTTATCTCCAAAAACTCCTTTCAGCTGACATCGTCACTTCGCCTAACTCTTCGTTGCCAGTGTTGACGACAGGAGTTCATGTCTTGGTCAGTAACTGCAAATGAAAAGCATTTCTCTAATTTTTGGGGTCCAAAAATCGAAAAAAAAGGAAAGGCTATAATTTTGGTGTTTTCCCCGAAGTAGAGGAGAAATTTTGGGTGTCCGAATCGTATTTAAAACGGTTTGGAGGGGCCGTAGGACGCAGAAACCCATGGAATCTGTTTAAAATCAGTTAATTTAGGCAAAAAAAAAACACTAAAATAGGCGTCTATCTTTAATTTGGGGGGTCTTAAAATCGAAGAAAGGGAAAGACTATAGCCTTGGTGATTTTCCTAAAATCGAGCAGAAATGTTGGGTTTGTTATTCGTATTTACAACGGCTTGGAGGGATGATAGGAGGCAGAAACGAACTCGAATCAGTTCAAAATCAGTTCATTCAGGAAATAACCACTCAAATAGACGTCTATCTTTAATTTTGGGGTGTCCAAAAATCGAAAAAAAGGGACAGGCTATGGCCTTGGTGTTTGTCCTAAAACCGAGCAGAAATTTAGGTTTGCGATGCGTATTTAAAACGGTTTGGAGGAGTGGTAGAAGGCAGAAACGGACTGGGATCAGTTCAAAATCGAAATTGCAGTTTAACACACCTCTTTCAATTCAATCATGCGAGTTCCCAGGATGGCTTCCGTCACCCAGTGTCTCATCACAATCACCACAGCAGCAGAAATCATTTGTGATCTCCAAAAACTTCTTTAAGCTGACTTCGTCACTTCGCCTAACTTTTCGTTGCCAGTGTTGACGATAGGAGTCCATGTCTTGGTCAGTAACTGCAAATGAAAAGCATTTCTCTAATTTTTGGGGTCCAAAAATCGAAAAAAAAGAAAGGGTATAATTTTGGTGTTTTCCCCGAAGTAGAGGAGAAATTTTGGGTGTCCGAATCGTATTCAAAACGGTTTGGAGGGGCCGTAGGAGGCAGAAACCCATGGAGTTAGTTTAAAATCAGTTAATTTAGGCAAACAAACACTAAAATAGGCGTCTATCTTTAATTTGGGGGGTCTTAAAATCGAAGAAAGGGAAAGACTATAGCCTTGGTGTTTTTCCTGAAATCGAGCAGAAATGTTGGGTTTGTTATTCATATTTACAACGGCTTGGAGGGATGATAGGAGGCAGAAACGAACTCGAATCAGTTCAAAATCAGTTCATTCAGGAAAAAACCACTCAAATAGACGTCTATCTTTAAATTTGGGGGGTCTAAAAATCGAAGAAAGGGAAAGGCTATAGGCTTGGTGTTTTTCCTCAAATCGAGCAGAAATTTAGATCTGCGATGCGTATTTAAAACGGTTTGAGGAGTGGTAGAAGGCAGAAACGGACTGGGATCAGTTTGAAATCGAAATTGCAGTTTAACACACCTCTTTCAATTCAATCATGCGAGTTCCCAGGATGGCTTCCGTCACCCAGTGTCTCATCACAATCACAACAGCAGCAGAAATCATTTGTGATCTCCAAAAATTTCTTTAAGCTGACATCGTCACTTCGCCTAACTCTTCGTTGCCAGTGTTGACGATAGGAGTTCATGTCTTGGTCAGTAACTGCAAATGAAAAGCATTTCTCAAATTGTTGGGGTCCAAAAATCGAAAAAGGGGAAAGGCTATAAACTGGTGTTTTCCTTGAAACAGAGGAGAAATTTTTGGTGTCCGAATCGTATTTACAACGGTTTGGAGGGGCGGTAGGACGCAGAAACCGATGGAATCAGTTTAAAATCAGTTAATTCAGGCGACAACCCACTAAAATAGGCGTCTATCTTTAATTTTTGGGGGTCCAAAAATCGAAAAAAGGAAAAGGCAATAACCTTGGTGTTTTCCCCTAAAATCGAGCAGAAATGATGGGTTTGTGATTTATATTGAAAACGGTTTGGAGGTGCGGTAGGAGGCTGAAACCGACTGGAATCAGTTCAAAACTGGTATATTCAGGCGTTTTACTCGACTAAACTAGGCGTGCTTCTTTAATAATTCGCGTGCCGGTAACCGATAAAGGAAAGTTGATTTTTTTAGTTTACTTACGGTTTTAAGGGACGGTAGGAGACAGAAACCGATGGAATCAGATTAAAATCAGTTAATTTAGGCGATAACCCACTAAAATAGGCGTCTATCTTTAATTTTGGGGGGTCCAAAAATCGAATAAAGGGAAAGGCTATAGCATTGGTGTTTTTCCTAAAATCTAGCAGAAATGTTGGGTTTGTTATTTGTATTTAAAACGGTTTGGAGGGGCGATAGGAAGCAGAAACCGATAGATTCAGTTCAAAATCAGTTAATTCAGGCAAATAAACACTAAAATAAGCGTCTATCTTTAATTTGGGGGGTCTTAAAATCGAAGAAAGGGATAGGCTGTAGCCTTGGTGTTTGTCCTAAAATCGAGCAGAAATTTAGGTTTGCGATGCGTATTTGAAACGGTTTGGAGGAGTGGTAGAAGGCAGAAACGGACTGGGATCAGTTCCAAATCGAAATCGCAGTTTAACACACCTCTTTCAATTCAATCATGCGAGTTCCCAGGATGGCTTCCGTCACCCAGTGTCTCATCACAATCACCACAGCAGCAGAAATCATTTGTGATCTCCAAAAACTTCTTTAAGCTGACATCGTCACGTCGCCTAACTCTCCGTTGCCAGTGTTGACGATAGGAGTTCATGTCTTGGTCAGTAACTGCAAATGAAAAGCATTTCTCTAATTTTTGGGGTCCAAAAATCGAAAAAAAAGAAAGGGTATAATTTTGGTGTTTTCCCCGAAGTAGAGGAGAAATTTTGGGTGTCCGAATCGTATTCAAAACGGTTTGGAGGGGCCGTAGGAGGCAGAAACCCATGGAGTTAGTTTAAAATCAGTTAATTTAGGCAAACAAACACTAAAATAGGCGTCTATCTTTAATTTGGGGGGTCTTAAAATCGAAGAAAGGGAAAGACTATAGCCTTGGTGTTTTTCCTGAAATCGAGCAGAAATGTTGGGTTTGTTATTCATATTTACAACGGCTTGGAGGGATGATAGGAGGCAGAAACGAACTCGAATCAGTTCAAAATCAGTTCATTCAGGAAAAAACCACTCAAATAGACGTCTATCTTTAAATTTGGGGGGTCTAAAAATCGAAGAAAGGGAAAGGCTATAGGCTTGGTGTTTTTCCTCAAATCGAGTAGAAATTTAGATCTGCGATGCGTATTTAAAACGGTTTGAGGAGTGGTAGAAGGCAGAAACGGACTGGGATCAGTTTGAAATCGAAATTGCAGTTTAACACACCTCTTTCAATTCAATCATGCGAGTTCCCAGGATGGCTTCCGTCACCCAGTGTCTCATCACAATCACAACAGCAGCAGAAATCATTTGTGATCTCCAAAAATTTCTTTAAGCTGACATCGTCACTTCGCCTAACTCTTCGTTGCCAGTGTTGACGATAGGAGTTCATGTCTTGGTCAGTAACTGCAAATGAAAAGCATTTCTCAAATTGTTGGGGTCCAAAAATCGAAAAAGGGGAAAGGCTATAAACTGGTGTTTTCCTTGAAACAGAGGAGAAATTTTTGGTGTCCGAATCGTATTTACAACGGTTTGGAGGGGCGGTAGGACGCAGAAACCGATGGAATCAGTTTAAAATCAGTTAATTCAGGCGACAACCCACTAAAATAGGCGTCTATCTTTAATTTTTGGGGGTCCAAAAATCGAAAAAAGGAAAAGGCAATAACCTTGGTGTTTTCCCCTAAAATCGAGCAGAAATGATGGGTTTGTGATTTATATTGAAAACGGTTTGGAGGTGCGGTAGGAGGCTGAAACCGACTGGAATCAGTTCAAAACTGGTATATTCAGGCGTTTTACTCGACTAAACTAGGCGTGCTTCTTTAATAATTCGCGTGCCGGTAACCGATAAAGGAAAGTTGATTTTTTTAGTTTACTTACGGTTTTAAGGGACGGTAGGAGACAGAAACCGATGGAATCAGATTAAAATCAGTTAATTTAGGCGATAACCCACTAAAATAGGCGTCTATCTTTAATTTTGGGGGGTCCAAAAATCGAATAAAGGGAAAGGCTATAGCATTGGTGTTTTTCCTAAAATCGAGCAGAAATGTTGGGTTTGTTATTTGTATTTAAAACGGTTTGGAGGGGCGATAGGAAGCAGAAACCGATAGATTCAGTTCAAAATCAGTTAATTCAGGCAAATAAACACTAAAATAAGCGTCTATCTTTAATTTGGGGGGTCTTAAAATCGAAGAAAGGGATAGGCTGTAGCCTTGGTGTTTGTCCTAAAATCGAGCAGAAATTTAGGTTTGCGATGCGTATTTGAAACGGTTTGGAGGAGTGGTAGAAGGCAGAAACGGACTGGGATCAGTTCCAAATCGAAATCGCAGTTTAACACACCTCTTTCAATTCAATCATGCGAGTTCCCAGGATGGCTTCCGTCACCCAGTGTCTCATCACAATCACCACAGCAGCAGAAATCATTTGTGATCTCCAAAAACTTCTTTAAGCTGACATCGTCACTTCGCCTAACTCATCGTTGCCAGTGTTGACGATAGGAGTTCATGTCTTGGTCAGTAACTGCAAATGAAAAGCATTTCTCTAATTTTTGGGGTCCAAAAATCGAAAAAAAAGAAAGGGTATAATTTTGGTGTTTTCCCCGAAGTAGAGGAGAAATTTTGGGTGTCCGAATCGTATTCAAAACGGTTTGGAGGGGCCGTAGGAGGCAGAAACCCATGGAGTTAGTTTAAAATCAGTTAATTTAGGCAAACAAACACTAAAATAGGCGTCTATCTTTAATTTGGGGGGTCTTAAAATCGAAGAAAGGGAAAGACTATAGCCTTGGTGTTTTTCCTGAAATCGAGCAGAAATGTTGGGTTTGTTATTCATATTTACAACGGCTTGGAGGGATGATAGGAGGCAGAAACGAACTCGAATCAGTTCAAAATCAGTTCATTCAGGAAAAAACCACTCAAATAGACGTCTATCTTTAAATTTGGGGGGTCTAAAAATCGAAGAAAGGGAAAGGCTATAGGCTTGGTGTTTTTCCTCAAATCGAGCAGAAATTTAGATCTGCGATGCGTATTTAAAACGGTTTGAGGAGTGGTAGAAGGCAGAAACGGACTGGGATCAGTTTGAAATCGAAATTGCAGTTTAACACACCTCTTTCAATTCAATCATGCGAGTTCCCAGGATGGCTTCCGTCACCCAGTGTCTCATCACAATCACCACAGCAGCAGAAATCATTTGTGATCTCCAAAAATTTCTTTAAGCTGACATCGTCACTTCGCCTAACTCTTCGTTGCCAGTGTTGACGATAGGAGTTCATGTCTTGGTCAGTAACTGCAAATGAAAAGCATTTCTCAAATTGTTGGGGTCCAAAAATCGAAAAAGGGGAAAGGCTATAAACTGGTGTTTTCCTTGAAACAGAGGAGAAATTTTTGGTGTCCGAATCGTATTTACAACGGTTTGGAGGGGCGGTAGGACGCAGAAACCGATGGAATCAGTTTAAAATCAGTTAATTCAGGCGACAACCCACTAAAATAGGCGTCTATCTTTAATTTTTGGGGGTCCAAAAATCGAAAAAAGGAAAAGGCAATAACCTTGGTGTTTTCCCCTAAAATCGAGCAGAAATGATGGGTTTGTGATTTATATTGAAAACGGTTTGGAGGTGCGGTAGGAGGCTGAAACCGACTGGAATCAGTTCAAAACTGGTATATTCAGGCGTTTTACTCGACTAAACTAGGCGTGCTTCTTTAATAATTCGCGTGCCGGTAACCGATAAAGGAAAGTTGATTTTTTTAGTTTACTTACGGTTTTAAGGGACGGTAGGAGACAGAAACCGATGGAATCAGATTAAAATCAGTTAATTTAGGCGATAACCCACTAAAATAGGCGTCTATCTTTAATTTTGGGGGGTCCAAAAATCGAATAAAGGGAAAGGCTATAGCATTGGTGTTTTTCCTAAAATCGAGCAGAAATGTTGGGTTTGTTATTTGTATTTAAAACGGTTTGGAGGGGCGATAGGAAGCAGAAACCGATAGATTCAGTTCAAAATCAGTTAATTCAGGCAAATAAACACTAAAATAAGCGTCTATCTTTAATTTGGGGGGTCTTAAAATCGAAGAAAGGGATAGGCTGTAGCCTTGGTGTTTGTCCTAAAATCGAGCAGAAATTTAGGTTTGCGATGCGTATTTGAAACGGTTTGGAGGAGTGGTAGAAGGCAGAAACGGACTGGGATCAGTTCCAAATCGAAATCGCAGTTTAACACACCTCTTTCAATTCAATCATGCGAGTTCCCAGGATGGCTTCCGTCACCCAGTGTCTCATCACAATCACCACAGCAGCAGAAATCATTTGTGATCTCCAAAAACTTCTTTAAGCTGACATCGTCACTTCGCCTAACTCATCGTTGCCAGTGTTGACGATAGGAGTTCATGTCTTGGTCAGTAACTGCAAATGAAAAGCATTTCTCTAATTTTTGGGGTCCAAAAATCGAAAAAAAAGAAAGGGTATAATTTTGGTGTTTTCCCCGAAGTAGAGGAGAAATTTTGGGTGTCCGAATCGTATTCAAAACGGTTTGGAGGGGCCGTAGGAGGCAGAAACCCATGGAGTTAGTTTAAAATCAGTTAATTTAGGCAAACAAACACTAAAATAGGCGTCTATCTTTAATTTGGGGGGTCTTAAAATCGAAGAAAGGGAAAGACTATAGCCTTGGTGTTTTTCCTGAAATCGAGCAGAAATGTTGGGTTTGTTATTCATATTTACAACGGCTTGGAGGGATGATAGGAGGCAGAAACGAACTCGAATCAGTTCAAAATCAGTTCATTCAGGAAAAAACCACTCAAATAGACGTCTATCTTTAAATTTGGGGGGTCTAAAAATCGAAGAAAGGGAAAGGCTATAGGCTTGGTGTTTTTCCTCAAATCGAGCAGAAATTTAGATCTGCGATGCGTATTTAAAACGGTTTGAGGAGTGGTAGAAGGCAGAAACGGACTGGGATCAGTTTGAAATCGAAATTGCAGTTTAACACACCTCTTTCAATTCAATCATGCGAGTTCCCAGGATGGCTTCCGTCACCCAGTGTCTCATCACAATCACAACAGCAGCAGAAATCATTTGTGATCTCCAAAAATTTCTTTAAGCTGACATCGTCACTTCGCCTAACTCTTCGTTGCCAGTGTTGACGATAGGAGTTCATGTCTTGGTCAGTAACTGCAAATGAAAAGCATTTCTCAAATTGTTGGGGTCCAAAAATCGAAAAAGGGGAAAGGCTATAAACTGGTGTTTTCCTTGAAACAGAGGAGAAATTTTTGGTGTCCGAATCGTATTTACAACGGTTTGGAGGGGCGGTAGGACGCAGAAACCGATGGAATCAGTTTAAAATCAGTTAATTCAGGCGACAACCCACTAAAATAGGCGTCTATCTTTAATTTTTGGGGGTCCAAAAATCGAAAAAAGGAAAAGGCAATAACCTTGGTGTTTTCCCCAAAAATCGAGCAGAAATGATGGGTTTGTGATTTATATTGAAAACGGTTTGGAGGTGCGGTAGGAGGCTGAAACCGACTGGAATCAGTTCAAAACTGGTATATTCAGGCGTTTTACTCGACTAAACTAGGCGTGCTTCTTTAATAATTCGCGTGCCGGTAACCGATAAAGGAAAGTTGATTTTTTTAGTTTACTTACGGTTTTAAGGGACGGTAGGAGACAGAAACCGATGGAATCAGATTAAAATCAGTTAATTTAGGCGATAACCCACTAAAATAGGCGTCTATCTTTAATTTTGGGGGGTCCAAAAATCGAATAAAGGGAAAGGCTATAGCATTGGTGTTTTTCCTAAAATCGAGCAGAAATGTTGGGTTTGTTATTTGTATTTAAAACGGTTTGGAGGGGCGATAGGAAGCAGAAACCGATAGATTCAGTTCAAAATCAGTTAATTCAGGCAAATAAACACTAAAATAAGCGTCTATCTTTAATTTGGGGGGTCTTAAAATCGAAGAAAGGGATAGGCTGTAGCCTTGGTGTTTGTCCTAAAATCGAGCAGAAATTTAGGTTTGCGATGCGTATTTGAAACGGTTTGGAGGAGTGGTAGAAGGCAGAAACGGACTGGGATCAGTTCCAAATCGAAATCGCAGTTTAACACACCTCTTTCAATTCAATCATGCGAGTTCCCAGGATGGCTTCCGTCACCCAGTGTCTCATCACAATCACCACAGCAGCAGAAATCATTTGTGATCTCCAAAAACTTCTTTAAGCTGACATCGTCACTTCGCCTAACTCATCGTTGCCAGTGTTGACGATAGGAGTTCATGTCTTGGTCAGTAACTGCAAATGAAAAGCATTTCTCTAATTTTTGGGGTCCAAAAATCGAAAAAAGGAAAGGCTATAATTTGGTGTTGTCTTCGAAGTAGAGGAGAAATTTTGGGTGTCCAAATTGTATTTGAAACGGTTTGGAGGGGTGGTAGGAGGCAGAAACCGATGGAATCAGTTTAAAATCAGTTAATTCAGGCAAAAACCCAATAAAATAGGCGTCTATCTTTAATTTTTGGGGGTCCAAAAACGAATAAGGGGAAGACGATAGCCTTGGTGTTCCTCCTAAATTCGAGCAGAAATGTTGGCTTTGTTATTCGTATTTACAACGGCTTGGAGGGATGATAGGAGGCAGAAACGAACTCGAATCAGTTCAAAATCAGTTCATTCAGGAAAAAACCACTCAAATAGACGTCTATCTTTAATTTTGGGTTGTCCAAAATTGGAAAAAAGGGACAGGCTATGGCCTTGGTGTTTGTCCTAAAACCGAGTAGAAATTTAGGTTTGCGATGCGTATTTAAAACGGTTTGGAGGAGTGGTAGAAGGCAGAAACGGACTGGGATCAGTTCCAAATCGAAATCGCAGTTTAACACACCTCTTTCAATTCAATCATGCGAGTTCCCAGGATGGCTTCCGTCACCCAGTGTCTCATCACAATCACCACAGCAGCAGAAATCATTTGTGATCTCCAAAAACTTCATTAAGCTGACATCGTCACTTCGCCTAACTCTACGTTGCCCGTGTTGACGATAGGAGTTCATGTCTTGGTCAGTAACTGCAAATGAAAAGCATTTCTCTAATTTTGGTGTTCTCCTTGAAGTAGAGGAGAAATTTTGGGTGTCCGAATCGTATTTAAAACGGTTTGGAGGGGCGGTAGGACGCAGAAACCGATGGAGTCAGTTTAAAATCAGTCAATTCAGGTGACGACCCACTAAAATAGGCGTCTATCTTTAATTTTTGGGGTCCAAAAATCAAAAAAGAAAAAAGGCTAAGCCTTGGTGTTTTTCCTAAAATCGAGAAGAAAGATAGGGTTTGTTATTTGTATTTGAAACAGTTTGAAGGAGCGGTAAGAGGCAGAAACCGATAGAATCAGTTTAAATTCAGTTAATTCAGGGAAAACCCACTAAAATTGGCGTCTATTTTTAAATTTTTGGGGTCTCAAAATTGAATAAAGGGAAAGGCTATAGCCTTGGTGTTTTTCCTAAAATCGAGCAGAAATGTTGGGTTTGTTATTTGTATTTAAAACGGTTTTGTGGGGCGGTAGGAGGCAGAAACGGACTGGGATCAGTTCAAAATCAGTTCATTCAGGAAAAAACCACTCAAATAGACGTCTATCTTTAATTTTAGGGGGTCCAAAATTCGAAAAAAAGGGACAGGCTATGGCCTTGGTGTTTGTCCTAAAACCGAGCAGAAATTTAGGTTTGCGATGCGTATTTAAAACGGTTTGGAGGAGTGGTAGAAGGCAGAAACGGACTGGGATCAGTTCAAAATCGAAATTGCAGTTTAACACCTCTTTCAATTCAATCATGCGAGTTCCCAGGATGGCTTCCGTCACCCAGTGTCTCATCACAATCACCACAGCAGCAGAAATCATTTGTTATCTCCAAAAACTCCTTTCAGCTGACATCGTCACTTCGCCTAACTCTTCGTTGCCAGTGTTGACGACAGGAGTTCATGTCTTGGTCAGTAACTGCAAATGAAAAGCATTTCTCTAATTTTTGGGGTCCAAAAATCGAAAAAAAAGGAAAGGCTATAATTTTGGTGTTTTCCCCGAAGTAGAGGAGAAATTTTGGGTGTCCGAATCGTATTTAAAACGGTTTGGAGGGGCCGTAGGACGCAGAAACCCATGGAATCTGTTTAAAATCAGTTAATTTAGGCAAAAAAAAAACACTAAAATAGGCGTCTATCTTTAATTTGGGGGGTCTTAAAATCGAAGAAAGGGAAAGACTATAGCCTTGGTGATTTTCCTAAAATCGAGCAGAAATGTTGGGTTTGTTATTCGTATTTACAACGGCTTGGAGGGATGATAGGAGGCAGAAACGAACTCGAATCAGTTCAAAATCAGTTCATTCAGGAAATAACCACTCAAATAGACGTCTATCTTTAATTTTGGGGTGTCCAAAAATCGAAAAAAAGGGACAGGCTATGGCCTTGGTGTTTGTCCTAAAACCGAGCAGAAATTTAGGTTTGCGATGCGTATTTAAAACGGTTTGGAGGAGTGGTAGAAGGCAGAAACGGACTGGGATCAGTTCAAAATCGAAATTGCAGTTTAACACACCTCTTTCAATTCAATCATGCGAGTTCCCAGGATGGCTTCCGTCACCCAGTGTCTCATCACAATCACCACAGCAGCAGAAATCATTTGTGATCTCCAAAAACTTCTTTAAGCTGACTTCGTCACTTCGCCTAACTTTTCGTTGCCAGTGTTGACGATAGGAGTCCATGTCTTGGTCAGTAACTGCAAATGAAAAGCATTTCTCTAATTTTTGGGGTCCAAAAATCGAAAAAAAAGAAAGGGTATAATTTTGGTGTTTTCCCCGAAGTAGAGGAGAAATTTTGGGTGTCCGAATCGTATTCAAAACGGTTTGGAGGGGCCGTAGGAGGCAGAAACCCATGGAGTTAGTTTAAAATCAGTTAATTTAGGCAAACAAACACTAAAATAGGCGTCTATCTTTAATTTGGGGGGTCTTAAAATCGAAGAAAGGGAAAGACTATAGCCTTGGTGTTTTTCCTGAAATCGAGCAGAAATGTTGGGTTTGTTATTCATATTTACAACGGCTTGGAGGGATGATAGGAGGCAGAAACGAACTCGAATCAGTTCAAAATCAGTTCATTCAGGAAAAAACCACTCAAATAGACGTCTATCTTTAAATTTGGGGGGTCTAAAAATCGAAGAAAGGGAAAGGCTATAGGCTTGGTGTTTTTCCTCAAATCGAGCAGAAATTTAGATCTGCGATGCGTATTTAAAACGGTTTGAGGAGTGGTAGAAGGCAGAAACGGACTGGGATCAGTTTGAAATCGAAATTGCAGTTTAACACACCTCTTTCAATTCAATCATGCGAGTTCCCAGGATGGCTTCCGTCACCCAGTGTCTCATCACAATCACAACAGCAGCAGAAATCATTTGTGATCTCCAAAAATTTCTTTAAGCTGACATCGTCACTTCGCCTAACTCTTCGTTGCCAGTGTTGACGATAGGAGTTCATGTCTTGGTCAGTAACTGCAAATGAAAAGCATTTCTCAAATTGTTGGGGTCCAAAAATCGAAAAAGGGGAAAGGCTATAAACTGGTGTTTTCCTTGAAACAGAGGAGAAATTTTTGGTGTCCGAATCGTATTTACAACGGTTTGGAGGGGCGGTAGGACGCAGAAACCGATGGAATCAGTTTAAAATCAGTTAATTCAGGCGACAACCCACTAAAATAGGCGTCTATCTTTAATTTTTGGGGGTCCAAAAATCGAAAAAAGGAAAAGGCAATAACCTTGGTGTTTTCCCCTAAAATCGAGCAGAAATGATGGGTTTGTGATTTATATTGAAAACGGTTTGGAGGTGCGGTAGGAGGCTGAAACCGACTGGAATCAGTTCAAAACTGGTATATTCAGGCGTTTTACTCGACTAAACTAGGCGTGCTTCTTTAACAATTCGCGTGCCGGTAACCGATAAAGGAAAGTTGATTTTTTTAGTTTACTTACGGTTTTAAGGGACGGTAGGAGACAGAAACCGATGGAATCAGATTAAAATCAGTTAATTTAGGCGATAACCCACTAAAATAGGCGTCTATCTTTAATTTTGGGGGGTCCAAAAATCGAATAAAGGGAAAGGCTATAGCATTGGTGTTTTTCCTAAAATCGAGCAGAAATGTTGGGTTTGTTATTTGTATTTAAAACGGTTTGGAGGGGCGATAGGAAGCAGAAACCGATAGATTCAGTTCAAAATCAGTTAATTCAGGCAAATAAACACTAAAATAAGCGTCTATCTTTAATTTGGGGGGTCTTAAAATCGAAGAAAGGGATAGGCTGTAGCCTTGGTGTTTGTCCTAAAATCGAGCAGAAATTTAGGTTTGCGATGCGTATTTGAAACGGTTTGGAGGAGTGGTAGAAGGCAGAAACGGACTGGGATCAGTTCCAAATCGAAATCGCAGTTTAACACACCTCTTTCAATTCAATCATGCGAGTTCCCAGGATGGCTTCCGTCACCCAGTGTCTCATCACAATCACCACAGCAGCAGAAATCATTTGTGATCTCCAAAAACTTCTTTAAGCTGACATCGTCACTTCGCCTAACTCATCGTTGCCAGTGTTGACGATAGGAGTTCATGTCTTGGTCAGTAACTGCAAATGAAAAGCATTTCTCTAATTTTTGGGGTCCAAAAATCGAAAAAAAAGAAAGGGTATAATTTTGGTGTTTTCCCCGAAGTAGAGGAGAAATTTTGGGTGTCCGAATCGTATTCAAAACGGTTTGGAGGGGCCGTAGGAGGCAGAAACCCATGGAGTTAGTTTAAAATCAGTTAATTTAGGCAAACAAACACTAAAATAGGCGTCTATCTTTAATTTGGGGGGTCTTAAAATCGAAGAAAGGGAAAGACTATAGCCTTGGTGTTTTTCCTGAAATCGAGCAGAAATGTTGGGTTTGTTATTCATATTTACAACGGCTTGGAGGGATGATAGGAGGCAGAAACGAACTCGAATCAGTTCAAAATCAGTTCATTCAGGAAAAAACCACTCAAATAGACGTCTATCTTTAAATTTGGGGGGTCTAAAAATCGAAGAAAGGGAAAGGCTATAGGCTTGGTGTTTTTCCTCAAATCGAGCAGAAATTTAGATCTGCGATGCGTATTTAAAACGGTTTGAGGAGTGGTAGAAGGCAGAAACGGACTGGGATCAGTTTGAAATCGAAATTGCAGTTTAACACACCTCTTTCAATTCAATCATGCGAGTTCCCAGGATGGCTTCCGTCACCCAGTGTCTCATCACAATCACAACAGCAGCAGAAATCATTTGTGATCTCCAAAAATTTCTTTAAGCTGACATCGTCACTTCGCCTAACTCTTCGTTGCCAGTGTTGACGATAGGAGTTCATGTCTTGGTCAGTAACTGCAAATGAAAAGCATTTCTCAAATTGTTGGGGTCCAAAAATCGAAAAAGGGGAAAGGCTATAAACTGGTGTTTTCCTTGAAACAGAGGAGAAATTTTTGGTGTCCGAATCGTATTTACAACGGTTTGGAGGGGCGGTAGGACGCAGAAACCGATGGAATCAGTTTAAAATCAGTTAATTCAGGCGACAACCCACTAAAATAGGCGTCTATCTTTAATTTTTGGGGGTCCCAAAATCGAAAAAAGGAAAAGGCAATAACCTTGGTGTTTTCCCCTAAAATCGAGCAGAAATGATGGGTTTGTGATTTATATTGAAAACGGTTTGGAGGTGCGGTAGGAGGCTGAAACCGACTGGAATCAGTTCAAAACTGGTATATTCAGGCGTTTTACTCGACTAAACTAGGCGTGCTTCTTTAATAATTCGCGTGCCGGTAACCGATAAAGGAAAGTTGATTTTTTTAGTTTACTTACGGTTTTAAGGGACGGTAGGAGACAGAAACCGATGGAATCAGATTAAAATCAGTTAATTTAGGCGATAACCCACTAAAATAGGCGTCTATCTTTAATTTTGGGGGGTCCAAAAATCGAATAAAGGGAAAGGCTATAGCATTGGTGTTTTTCCTAAAATCGAGCAGAAATGTTGGGTTTGTTATTTGTATTTAAAACGGTTTGGAGGGGCGATAGGAAGCAGAAACCGATAGATTCAGTTCAAAATCAGTTAATTCAGGCAAATAAACACTAAAATAAGCGTCTATCTTTAATTTGGGGGGTCTTAAAATCGAAGAAAGGGATAGGCTGTAGCCTTGGTGTTTGTCCTAAAATCGAGCAGAAATTTAGGTTTGCGATGCGTATTTGAAACGGTTTGGAGGAGTGGTAGAAGGCAGAAACGGACTGGGATCAGTTCCAAATCGAAATCGCAGTTTAACACACCTCTTTCAATTCAATCATGCGAGTTCCCAGGATGGCTTCCGTCACCCAGTGTCTCATCACAATCACCACAGCAGCAGAAATCATTTGTGATCTCCAAAAACTTCTTTAAGCTGACATCGTCACTTCGCCTAACTCATCGTTGCCAGTGTTGACGATAGGAGTTCATGTCTTGGTCAGTAACTGCAAATGAAAAGCATTTCTCTAATTTTTGGGGTCCAAAAATCGAAAAAAGGAAAGGCTATAATTTGGTGTTGTCTTCGAAGTAGAGGAGAAATTTTGGGTGTCCAAATTGTATTTGAAACGGTTTGGAGGGGTGGTAGGAGGCAGAAACCGATGGAATCAGTTTAAAATCAGTTAATTCAGGCAAAAACCCAATAAAATAGGCGTCTATCTTTAATTTTTGGGGGTCCAAAAACGAATAAGGGGAAGACGATAGCCTTGGTGTTCCTCCTAAATTCGAGCAGAAATGTTGGCTTTGTTATTCGTATTTACAACGGCTTGGAGGGATGATAGGAGGCAGAAACGAACTCGAATCAGTTCAAAATCAGTTAATTCAGGAAAAAACCACTCAAATAGACGTCTATCTTTAATTTTGGGTTGTCCAAAATTGGAAAAAAGGGACAGGCTATGGCCTTGGTGTTTGTCCTAAAACCGAGTAGAAATTTAGGTTTGCGATGCGTATTTAAAACGGTTTGGAGGAGTGGTAGAAGGCAGAAACGGACTGGGATCAGTTCCAAATCGAAATCGCAGTTTAACACACCTCTTTCAATTCAATCATGCGAGTTCCCAGGATGGCTTCCGTCACCCAGTGTCTCATCACAATCACCACAGCAGCAGAAATCATTTGTGATCTCCAAAAACTTCATTAAGCTGACATCGTCACTTCGCCTAACTCTACGTTGCCCGTGTTGACGATAGGAGTTCATGTCTTGGTCAGTAACTGCAAATGAAAAGCATTTCTCTAATTTTGGTGTTCTACTTGAAGTAGAGGAGAAATTTTGGGTGTCCGAATCGTATTTAAAACGGTTTGGAGGGGCGGTAGGACGCAGAAACCGATGGAGTCAGTTTAAAATCAGTCAATTCAGGTGACGACCCACTAAAATAGGCGTCTATCTTTAATTTTTGGGGTCCAAAAATCAAAAAAGAAAAAAGGCTAAGCCTTGGTGTTTTTCCTAAAATCGAGAAGAAAGATAGGGTTTGTTATTTGTATTTGAAACAGTTTGAAGGAGCGGTAAGAGGCAGAAACCGATAGAATCAGTTTAAATTCAGTTAATTCAGGGAAAACCCACTAAAATTGGCGTCTATTTTTAAATTTTTGGGGTCTCAAAATTGAATAAAGGGAAAGGCTATAGCCTTGGTGTTTTTCCTAAAATCGAGCAGAAATGTTGGGTTTGTTATTTGTATTTAAAACGGTTTTGTGGGGCGGTAGGAGGCAGAAACGGACTGGGATCAGTTCAAAATCAGTTCATTCAGGAAAAAACCACTCAAATAGACGTCTATCTTTAATTTTAGGGGGTGTCCAAAATTCGAAAAAAAGGGACAGGCTATGGCCTTGGTGTTTGTCCTAAAACCGAGCAGAAATTTAGGTTTGCGATGCGTATTTAAAACGGTTTGGAGGAGTGGTAGAAGGCAGAAACGGACTGGGATCAGTTCAAAATCGAAATTGCAGTTTAACACCTCTTTCAATTCAATCATGCGAGTTCCCAGGATGGCTTCCGTCACCCAGTGTCTCATCACAATCACCACAGCAGCAGAAATCATTTGTGATCTCCAAAAACTCCTTTCAGCTGACATCGTCACTTCGCCTAACTCTTCGTTGCCAGTGTTGACGACAGGAGTTCATGTCTTGGTCATTAATTGCAAATGAAAAGCATTTCTCTAATTTTTGGGGTCCAAAAATCGAAAAAAAGGAAAGGCTATAATTTTGGTGTTTTCCCCGAAGTAGAGGAGAAATTTTGGGTGTCCGAATCGTATTCAAAACGGTTTGGAGGGGCCGTAGGACGCAGAAACCCATGGAATCTGTTTAAAATCAGTTAATTTAGGCAAAAAAAACACTAAAATAGGCGTCTATCTTTAATTTGGGGGGTCTTAAAATCGAAGAAAGGGAAAGACTATAGCCTTGGTGATTTTCCTAAAATCGAGCAGAAATGTTGGGTTTGTTATTCGTATTTACAACGGCTTGGAGGGATGATAGGAGGCAGAAACGAACTCGAATCAGTTCAAAATCAGTTCATTCAGGAAATAACCACTCAAATAGACGTCTATCTTCAATTTTGGGGTGTCCAAAAATCGAAAAAAAGGGACAGGCTATGGCCTTGGTGTTTGTCCTAAAACCGAGCAGAAATTTAGGTTTGCGATGCGTATTTAAAACGGTTTGGAGGAGTGGTAGAAGGCAGAAACGGACTGGGATCAGTTCAAAATCGAAATTGCAGTTTAACACACCTCTTTCAATTCAATCATGCGAGTTCCCAGGATGGCTTCCGTCACCCAGTGTCTCATCACAATCACCACAGCAGCAGAAATCATTTGTGATCTCCAAAAACTTCTTTCAGCTGACATCGTCACGTCGCCTAACTCTTCGTTGCCCGTGTTGACGATAGGAGTTCATGTCTTGGTCAGTAACTGCAAATGAAAAGCATATCCTTAATTTTTGGGGGCCAAAAATCGAAAAAGGGGAAAGACTATAAACTGGTGTTTTCCTTGAAATAGAGGAGAAATTTTGGGAGTCCGAATCGTATTTAAAACGGTTTGGAGGGGTGGTAGGAGGCAGAAACCGATGGAATCAGTTTAAAATCAGTTAATTCAGGCAAAAACCCAATAAAATAGGCGTCTATCTTTAATTTTTGGGGGTCCAAAAACGAATAAGGGGAAGACGATAGCCTTGGTGTTCCTCCTAAATTCGAGCAGAAATGTTGGGTTTGTTATTCGTATTTACAACGGCTTGGAGGGATGATAGGAGGCAGAAACGAACTCGAATCAGTTCAAAATCAGTTCATTCAGGAAAAAACCACTAAAATATACGTCTATCTTTAATTTTGGGGTGTCCAAAATTCGAAAAAAAGGGACAGGCTATGGCCTTGGTGTTTGTCCTAAAACCGAGTAGAAATTTAGGTTTGCGATGCGTATTTCAAACGGTTTGGAGGAGTGGTAGAAGGCAGAAACGGACTGGGATCAGTTCAAAATCGAAATTGCAGTTTAACACACCTCTTTCAATTCAATCATGCGAGTTCCCAGGATGGCTTCCGTCACCCAGTGTCTCATCACAATCACAACAGCAGCAGAAATCATTTGTGATCTCCAAAAATTTCTTTAAGCTGACATCGTCACTTCGCCTAACTCTTCGTTGCCAGTGTTGACGATAGGAGTTCATGTCTTGGTCAGTAACTGCAAATGAAAAGCATTTCTCAAATTGTTGGGGTCCAAAAATCGAAAAAGGGGAAAGGCTATAAACTGGTGTTTTCCTTGAAACAGAGGAGAAATTTTTGGTGTCCGAATCGTATTTACAACGGTTTGGAGGGGCGGTAGGACGCAGAAACCGATGGAATCAGTTTAAAATCAGTTAATTCAGGCGACAACCCACTAAAATAGGCGTCTATCTTTAATTTTTGGGGGTCCAAAAATCGAAAAAAGGAAAAGGCAATAACCTTGGTGTTTTCCCCTAAAATCGAGCAGAAATGATGGGTTTGTGATTTATATTGAAAACGGTTTGGAGGTGCGGTAGGAGGCTGAAACCGACTGGAATCAGTTCAAAACTGGTATATTCAGGCGTTTTACTCGACTAAACTAGGCGTGCTTCTTTAACAATTCGCGTGCCGGTAACCGATAAAGGAAAGTTGATTTTTTTAGTTTACTTACGGTTTTAAGGGACGGTAGGAGACAGAAACCGATGGAATCAGATTAAAATCAGTTAATTTAGGCGATAACCCACTAAAATAGGCGTCTATCTTTAATTTTGGGGGGTCCAAAAATCGAATAAAGGGAAAGGCTATAGCATTGGTGTTTTTCCTAAAATCGAGCAGAAATGTTGGGTTTGTTATTTGTATTTAAAACGGTTTGGAGGGGCGATAGGAAGCAGAAACCGATAGATTCAGTTCAAAATCAGTTAATTCAGGCAAATAAACACTAAAATAAGCGTCTATCTTTAATTTGGGGGGTCTTAAAATCGAAGAAAGGGATAGGCTGTAGCCTTGGTGTTTGTCCTAAAATCGAGCAGAAATTTAGGTTTGCGATGCGTATTTGAAACGGTTTGGAGGAGTGGTAGAAGGCAGAAACGGACTGGGATCAGTTCCAAATCGAAATCGCAGTTTAACACACCTCTTTCAATTCAATCATGCGAGTTCCCAGGATGGCTTCCGTCACCCAGTGTCTCATCACAATCACCACAGCAGCAGAAATCATTTGTGATCTCCAAAAACTTCTTTAAGCTGACATCGTCACTTCGCCTAACTCATCGTTGCCAGTGTTGACGATAGGAGTTCATGTCTTGGTCAGTAACTGCAAATGAAAAGCATTTCTCTAATTTTTGGGGTCCAAAAATCGAAAAAAAAGAAAGGGTATAATTTTGGTGTTTTCCCCGAAGTAGAGGAGAAATTTTGGGTGTCCGAATCGTATTCAAAACGGTTTGGAGGGGCCGTAGGAGGCAGAAACCCATGGAGTTAGTTTAAAATCAGTTAATTTAGGCAAACAAACACTAAAATAGGCGTCTATCTTTAATTTGGGGGGTCTTAAAATCGAAGAAAGGGAAAGACTATAGCCTTGGTGTTTTTCCTGAAATCGAGCAGAAATGTTGGGTTTGTTATTCATATTTACAACGGCTTGGAGGGATGATAGGAGGCAGAAACGAACTCGAATCAGTTCAAAATCAGTTCATTCAGGAAAAAACCACTCAAATAGACGTCTATCTTTAAATTTGGGGGGTCTAAAAATCGAAGAAAGGGAAAGGCTATAGGCTTGGTGTTTTTCCTCAAATCGAGCAGAAATTTAGATCTGCGATGCGTATTTAAAACGGTTTGAGGAGTGGTAGAAGGCAGAAACGGACTGGGATCAGTTTGAAATCGAAATTGCAGTTTAACACACCTCTTTCAATTCAATCATGCGAGTTCCCAGGATGGCTTCCGTCACCCAGTGTCTCATCACAATCACAACAGCAGCAGAAATCATTTGTGATCTCCAAAAATTTCTTTAAGCTGACATCGTCACTTCGCCTAACTCTTCGTTGCCAGTGTTGACGATAGGAGTTCATGTCTTGGTCAGTAACTGCAAATGAAAAGCATTTCTCAAATTGTTGGGGTCCAAAAATCGAAAAAGGGGAAAGGCTATAAACTGGTGTTTTCCTTGAAACAGAGGAGAAATTTTTGGTGTCCGAATCGTATTTACAACGGTTTGGAGGGGCGGTAGGACGCAGAAACCGATGGAATCAGTTTAAAATCAGTTAATTCAGGCGACAACCCACTAAAATAGGCGTCTATCTTTAATTTTTGGGGGTCCAAAAATCGAAAAAAGGAAAAGGCAATAACCTTGGTGTTTTCCCCTAAAATCGAGCAGAAATGATGGGTTTGTGATTTATATTGAAAACGGTTTGGAGGTGCGGTAGGAGGCTGAAACCGACTGGAATCAGTTCAAAACTGGTATATTCAGGCGTTTTACTCGACTAAACTAGGCGTGCTTCTTTAATAATTCGCGTGCCGGTAACCGATAAAGGAAAGTTGATTTTTTTAGTTTACTTACGGTTTTAAGGGACGGTAGGAGACAGAAACCGATGGAATCAGATTAAAATCAGTTAATTTAGGCGATAACCCACTAAAATAGGCGTCTATCTTTAATTTTGGGGGGTCCAAAAATCGAATAAAGGGAAAGGCTATAGCATTGGTGTTTTTCCTAAAATCGAGCAGAAATGTTGGGTTTGTTATTTGTATTTAAAACGGTTTGGAGGGGCGATAGGAAGCAGAAACCGATAGATTCAGTTCAAAATCAGTTAATTCAGGCAAATAAACACTAAAATAAGCGTCTATCTTTAATTTGGGGGGTCTTAAAATCGAAGAAAGGGATAGGTTGTAGCCTTGGTGTTTGTCCTAAAATCGAGCAGAAATTTAGGTTTGCGATGCGTATTTGAAACGGTTTGGAGGAGTGGTAGAAGGCAGAAACGGACTGGGATCAGTTCCAAATCGAAATCGCAGTTTAACACACCTCTTTCAATTCAATCATGCGAGTTCCCAGGATGGCTTCCGTCACCCAGTGTCTCATCACAATCACCACAGCAGCAGAAATCATTTGTGATCTCCAAAAACTTCTTTAAGCTGACATCGTCACTTCGCCTAACTCATCGTTGCCAGTGTTGACGATAGGAGTTCATGTCTTGGTCAGTAACTGCAAATGAAAAGCATTTCTCTAATTTTTGGGGTCCAAAAATCGAAAAAAGGAAAGGCTATAATTTGGTGTTGTCTTCGAAGTAGAGGAGAAATTTTGGGTGTCCAAATTGTATTTGAAACGGTTTGGAGGGGTGGTAGGAGGCAGAAACCGATGGAATCAGTTTAAAATCAGTTAATTCAGGCAAAAACCCAATAAAATAGGCGTCTATCTTTAATTTTTGGGGGTCCAAAAACGAATAAGGGGAAGACGATAGCCTTGGTGTTCCTCCTAAATTCGAGCAGAAATGTTGGCTTTGTTATTCGTATTTACAACGGCTTGGAGGGATGATAGGAGGCAGAAACGAACTCGAATCAGTTCAAAATCAGTTCATTCAGGAAAAAACCACTCAAATAGACGTCTATCTTTAATTTTGGGTTGTCCAAAATTGGAAAAAAGGGACAGGCTATGGCCTTGGTGTTTGTCCTAAAACCGAGTAGAAATTTAGGTTTGCGATGCGTATTTAAAACGGTTTGGAGGAGTGGTAGAAGGCAGAAACGGACTGGGATCAGTTCCAAATCGAAATCGCAGTTTAACACACCTCTTTCAATTCAATCATGCGAGTTCCCAGGATGGCTTCCGTCACCCAGTGTCTCATCACAATCACCACAGCAGCAGAAATCATTTGTGATCTCCAAAAACTTCATTAAGCTGACATCGTCACTTCGCCTAACTCTACGTTGCCCGTGTTGACGATAGGAGTTCATGTCTTGGTCAGTAACTGCAAATGAAAAGCATTTCTCTAATTTTGGTGTTCTACTTGAAGTAGAGGAGAAATTTTGGGTGTCCGAATCGTATTTAAAACGGTTTGGAGGGGCGGTAGGACGCAGAAACCGATGGAGTCAGTTTAAAATCAGTCAATTCAGGTGACGACCCACTAAAATAGGCGTCTATCTTTAATTTTTGGGGTCCAAAAATCAAAAAAGAAAAAAGGCTAAGCCTTGGTGTTTTTCCTAAAATCGAGAAGAAAGATAGGGTTTGTTATTTGTATTTGAAACAGTTTGAAGGAGCGGTAAGAGGCAGAAACCGATAGAATCAGTTTAAATTCAGTTAATTCAGGGAAAACCCACTAAAATTGGCGTCTATTTTTAAATTTTTGGGGTCTCAAAATTGAATAAAGGGAAAGGCTATAGCCTTGGTGTTTTTCCTAAAATCGAGCAGAAATGTTGGGTTTGTTATTTGTATTTAAAACGGTTTTGTGGGGCGGTAGGAGGCAGAAACGGACTGGGATCAGTTCAAAATCAGTTCATTCAGGAAAAAACCACTCAAATAGACGTCTATCTTTAATTTTAGGGGGTGTCCAAAATTCGAAAAAAAGGGACAGGCTATGGCCTTGGTGTTTGTCCTAAAACCGAGCAGAAATTTAGGTTTGCGATGCGTATTTAAAACGGTTTGGAGGAGTGGTAGAAGGCAGAAACGGACTGGGATCAGTTCAAAATCGAAATTGCAGTTTAACACCTCTTTCAATTCAATCATGCGAGTTCCCAGGATGGCTTCCGTCACCCAGTGTCTCATCACAATCACCACAGCAGCAGAAATCATTTGTGATCTCCAAAAACTCCTTTCAGCTGACATCGTCACTTCGCCTAACTCTTCGTTGCCAGTGTTGACGACAGGAGTTCATGTCTTGGTCATTAATTGCAAATGAAAAGCATTTCTCTAATTTTTGGGGTCCAAAAATCGAAAAAAAGGAAAGGCTATAATTTTGGTGTTTTCCCCGAAGTAGAGGAGAAATTTTGGGTGTCCGAATCGTATTCAAAACGGTTTGGAGGGGCCGTAGGACGCAGAAACCCATGGAATCTGTTTAAAATCAGTTAATTTAGGCAAAAAAAACACTAAAATAGGCGTCTATTCTTAATTTGGGGGGTCTTAAAATCGAAGAAAGGGAAAGACTATAGCCTTGGTGATTTTCCTAAAATCGAGCAGAAATGTTGGGTTTGTTATTCGTATTTACAACGGCTTGGAGGGATGATAGGAGGCAGAAACGAACTCGAATCAGTTCAAAATCAGTTCATTCAGGAAATAACCACTCAAATAGACGTCTATCTTCAATTTTGGGGTGTCCAAAAATCGAAAAAAAGGGACAGGCTATGGCCTTGGTGTTTGTCCTAAAACCGAGCAGAAATTTAGGTTTGCGATGCGTATTTAAAACGGTTTGGAGGAGTGGTAGAAGGCAGAAACGGACTGGGATCAGTTCAAAATCGAAATTGCAGTTTAACACACCTCTTTCAATTCAATCATGCGAGTTCCCAGGATGGCTTCCGTCACCCAGTGTCTCATCACAATCACCACAGCAGCAGAAATCATTTGTGATCTCCAAAAACTTCTTTCAGCTGACATCGTCACGTCGCCTAACTCTTCGTTGCCCGTGTTGACGATAGGAGTTCATGTCTTGGTCAGTAACTGCAAATGAAAAGCATATCCTTAATTTTTGGGGGCCAAAAATCGAAAAAGGGGAAAGACTATAAACTGGTGTTTTCCTTGAAATAGAGGAGAAATTTTGGGAGTCCGAATCGTATTTAAAACGGTTTGGAGGGGTGGTAGGAGGCAGAAACCGATGGAATCAGTTTAAAATCAGTTAATTCAGGCAAAAACCCAATAAAATAGGCGTCTATCTTTAATTTTTGGGGGTCCAAAAACGAATAAGGGGAAGACGATAGCCTTGGTGTTCCTCCTAAATTCGAGCAGAAATGTTGGGTTTGTTATTCGTATTTACAACGGCTTGGAGGGATGATAGGAGGCAGAAACGAACTCGAATCAGTTCAAAATCAGTTCATTCAGGAAAAAACCACTAAAATATACGTCTATCTTTAATTTTGGGGTGTCCAAAATTCGAAAAAAAGGGACAGGCTATGGCCTTGGTGTTTGTCCTAAAACCGAGTAGAAATTTAGGTTTGCGATGCGTATTTCAAACGGTTTGGAGGAGTGGTAGAAGGCAGAAACGGACTGGGATCAGTTCAAAATCGAAATTGCAGTTTGACACACCTCTTTCAATTCAATCATGCGAGTTCCCAGGATGGCTTCCGTCACCCAGTGTCTCATCACAATCACCACAGCAGCAGAAATCATTTGTGATCTCCAAAAACTTCTTTAAGCTGACATCGTCACTTCGCCTAACTCTACGTTGCCCGTGTTGACGATAGGAGTTCATGTCTTGGTCAGTAACTGCAAATGAAAAGCATTTCTCTAATTTTGGTGTTCTCCTTGAAGTAGAGGAGAAATTTTGGGTGTCCGAATCGTATTTAAAACGGTTTGGAGGGGCGGTAGGACGCAGAAACCGATGGAGTCAGTTTAAAATCAGTCAATTCAGGTGACGACCCACTAAAATAGGCGTCTATCTTTAATTTTTGGGGTCCAAAAATCAAAAAAGAAAAAAGGCTAAGCTTTGGTGTTTTTCCTAAAATCGAGAAGAAAGATAGGGTTTGTTATTTGTATTTGAAACAGTTTGAAGGAGCGGTAAGAGCCAGAAACCGATAGAATCAGTTTAAATTCAGTTAATTCAGGGAAAACCCACTAAAATTGGCGTCTATTTTTAAATTTTTGGGGTCTCAAAATTGAATAAAGGGAAAGGCTATAGCCTTGGTGTTTTTCCTAAAATCGAGCAGAAATGTTGGGTTTGTTATTTGTATTTAAAACGGTTTTGGGGGGCGGTAGGAGGCAGAAACGGACTGGGATCAGTTCAAAATCGAAATTGCAGTTTAACACCTCTTTCAATTCAATCATGCGAGTTCCCAGGATGGCTTCCGTCACCCAGTGTCTCATCACAATCACCACAGCAGCAGAAATCATTTGTGATCTCCAAAAACTCCTTTCAGCTGACATCGTCACTTCGCCTAACTCTTCGTTGCCAGTGTTGACGACAGGAGTTCATGTCTTGGTCAGTAACTGCAAATGAAAAGCATATCCTTAATTTTTGGGGTCCAAAAATCGAAAAAAAGGAAAGGCTATAATTTTGGTGTTTTCCCCGAAGTAGAGGAGAAATTTTGGGTGTCCGAATCGTATTCAAAACGGTTTGGAGGGGCCGTAGGACGCAGAAACCCATGGAATCTGTTTAAAATCAGTTAATTCAGGCAAAAACCCAATAAAATAGGCGTCTATCTTTAATTTTTGGGGGTCCAAAAACGAATAAGGGGAAGACGATAGCCTTGGTGTTCCTCCTAAAATCGAGCAGAAATGTTGGGTTTGTTATTCGTATTTACAACGGCTTGGAGGGATGATAGGAGGCAGAAACGAACTCGAATCAGTTCAAAATCAGTTCATTCAGGAAAAAACCACTAAAATAGACGTCTATCTTTAATTTTGGGGTGTCCAAAATTCGAAAAAAATGGACAGGCTATGGCCTTGGTGTTTGTCCTAAAACCGAGCAGAAATTTAGGTTTGCGATGCGTATTTAAAACGGTTTGGAGGAGTGGTAGAAGGCAGAAACGGACTGGGATCAGTTCAAAATCGAAATTGCAGTTTGACACACCTCTTTCAATTCAATCATGCGAGTTCCCAGGATGGCTTCCGTCACCCAGTGTCTCATCACAATCACCACAGCAGCAGAAATCATTTGTTATCTCCAAAAACTTCTTTAAGCTGACATCGTCACTTCGCCTAACTGTACGTTGCCCGTGTTGACGATAGGAGTTCATGTCTTGGTCAGTAACTGCAAATGAAAAGCATTTCTCTAATTTTGGTGTTCTCCTTGAAGTAGAGGAGAAATTTTGGGTGTCCGAATCGTATTTAAAACGGTTTGGAGGGGCGGCAGGACGCAGAAACCGATGGAGTCAGTTTAAAATCAGTCAATTCAGGTGACGACCCACTAAAATAGGCGTCTATCTTTAATTTTTGGGGTCCAAAAATCAAAAAAGAAAAAAGGCTAAGCTTTGGTGTTTTTCCTAAAATCGAGAAGAAAGATAGGGTTTGTTATTTGTATTTGAAACAGTTTGAAGGAGCGGTAAGAGCCAGAAACCGATAGAATCAGTTTAAATTCAGTTAATTCAGGGAAAACCCACTAAAATTGGCGTCTATTTTTAAATTTTTGGGGTCTCAAAATTGAATAAAGGGAAAGGCTATAGCCTTGGTGTTTTTCCTAAAATCGAGCAGAAATGTTGGGTTTGTTATTTGTATTTAAAACGGTTTTGGGGGGCGGTAGGAGGCAGAAACGGACTGGGATCAGTTCAAAATCGAAATTGCAGTTTAACACCTCTTTCAATTCAATCATGCGAGTTCCCAGGATGGCTTCCGTCACCCAGTGTCTCATCACAATCACCACAGCAGCAGAAATCATTTGTGATCTCCAAAAACTCCTTTCAGCTGACATCGTCACTTCGCCTAACTCTTCGTTGCCAGTGTTGACGACAGGAGTTCATGTCTTGGTCAGTAACTGCAAATGAAAAGCATATCCTTAATTTTTGGGGTCCAAAAATCGAAAAAAAGGAAAGGCTATAATTTTGGTGTTTTCCCCGAAGTAGAGGAGAAATTTTGGGTGTCCGAATCGTATTCAAAACGGTTTGGAGGGGCCGTAGGACGCAGAAACCCATGGAATCTGTTTAAAATCAGTTAATTCAGGCAAAAACCCAATAAAATAGGCGTCTATCTTTAATTTTTGGGGGTCCAAAAACGAATAAGGGGAAGACGATAGCCTTGGTGTTCCCCCTAAAATCGAGCAGAAATGTTGGGTTTGTTATTCGTATTTACAACGGCTTGGAGGGATGATAGGAGGCAGAAACGAACTCGAATCAGTTCAAAATCAGTTCATTCAGGAAAAAACCACTAAAATAGACGTCTATCTTTAATTTTGGGGTGTCCAAAATTCGAAAAAAAGGGACAGGCTATGGCCTTGGTGTTTGTCCTAAAACCGAGCAGAAATTTAGGTTTGCGATGCGTATTTAAAACGGTTTGGAGGAGTGGTAGAAGGCAGAAACGGACTGGGATCAGTTCAAAATCGAAATTGCAGTTTGACACACCTCTTTCAATTCAATCATGCGAGTTCCCAGGATGGCTTCCGTCACCCAGTGTCTCATCACAATCACCACAGCAGCAGAAATCATTTGTTATCTCCAAAAACTTCTTTAAGCTGACATCGTCACTTCGCCTAACTGTACGTTGCCCGTGTTGACGATAGGAGTTCATGTCTTGGTCAGTAACTGCAAATGAAAAGCATTTCTCTAATTTTGGTGTTCTCCTTGAAGTAGAGGAGAAATTTTGGGTGTCCGAATCGTATTTAAAACGGTTTGGAGGGGCGGCAGGACGCAGAAACCGATGGAGTCAGTTTAAAATCAGTCAATTCAGGTGACGACCCACTAAAATAGGCGTCTATCTTTAATTTTTGGGGTCCAAAAATCAAAAAAGAAAAAAGGCTAAGCCTTGGTGTTTTTCCTAAAATCGAGAAGAAAGATAGGGTTTGTTATTTGTATTTGAAACAGTTTGAAGGAGCGGTAAGAGGCAGAAACCGATAGAATCAGTTTAAATTCAGTTAATTCAGGGAAAACCCACTAAAATTGGCGTCTATTTTTAAATTTTTGGGGTCTCAAAATTGAATAAAGGGAAAGGCTATAGCCTTGGTGTTTTTCCTAAAATCGAGCAGAAATGTTGGGTTTGTTATTTGTATTTAAAACGGTTTTGGGGGGCGGTAGGAGGCAGAAACCGATAGAATCAGTTCAAAATCAGTTCATTCAGGAAAAAACCACTCAAATAGACGTCTATCTTTAATTTTAGGGGGTCCAAAATTCGAAAAAAAGGGACAGGCTATGGCCTTGGTGTTTGTCCTAAAACCGAGCAGAAATTTAGGTTTGCGATGCGTATTTGAAACGGTTTGGAGGAGTGGTAGAAGGCAGAAACGGACTGGGATCAGTTCAAAATCGAAATTGCAGTTTAACACCTCTTTCAATTCAATCATGCGAGTTCCCAGGATGGCTTCCGTCACCCAGTGTCTCATCACAATCACCACAGCAGCAGAAATCATTTGTTATCTCCAAAAACTCCTTTCAGCTGACATCGTCACTTCGCCTAACTCTTCGTTGCCAGTGTTGACGACAGGAGTTCATGTCTTGGTCAGTAACTGCAAATGAAAAGCATTTCTCTAATTTTTGGGGTCCAAAAATCGAAAAAAAAGGAAAGGCTATAATTTTGGTGTTTTCCCCGAAGTAGTTGAGAAATTTTGTGTGTCCGAATCGTATTCAAAACGGTTTGGAGGGGCCGTAGGACGCAGAAACCCATGGAATCTGTTTAAAATCAGTTAATTTAGGCAAAAAAAACACTAAAATAGGCGTCTATCTTTAATTTGGGGGGTCTTAAAATCGAAGAAAGGGAAAGACTATCCCCGTGGTGATTTTCCTAAAATCGAGCAGAAATGTTGGGTTTGTTATTCGTATTTACAACGGCTTGGAGGGATGATAGGAGGCAGAAACGAACTCGAATCAGTTCAAAATCAGTTCATTCAGGAAATAACCACTCAAATAGACGTCTATCTTCAATTTTGGGGTGTCCAAAATTCGAAAAAAAGGGACAGGCTATGGCCTTTGTGTTTGTCCTAAAACCGAGCAGAAATTTAGGTTTGCGATGCGTATTTAAAACGGTTTGGAGGAGTGGTAGAAGGCAGAAACGGACTGGGATCAGTTCAAAATCGAAATTGCAGTTTAACACACCTCTTTCAATTCAATCATGCGAGTTCCCAGGATGGCTTCCGTCACCCAGTGTCTCATCACAATCACCACAGCAGCAGAAATCATTTGTGATCTCCAAAAACTTCTTTCAGCTGACATCGTCACGTCGCCTAACTCTTCGTTGCCCGTGTTGACGATAGGAGTTCATGTCTTGGTCAGTAACTGCAAATGAAAAGCATATCCTTAATTTTTGGGGGCCAAAAATCGAAAAAGGGGAAAGACTATAAACTGGTGTTTTCCTTGAAATAGAGGAGAAATTTTGGGAGTCCGAATCGTATTTAAAACGGTTTGGAGGGGTGGTAGGAGGCAGAAACCGATGGAATCTGTTTAAAATCAGTTAATTCAGGCAAAAACCCAATAAAATAGGCGTCTATCTTTAATTTTTGGGGGTCCAAAAACGAATAAGGGGAAGACGATAGCCTTGGTGTTCCTCCTAAAATCGAGCAGAAATGTTGGGTTTGTTATTCGTATTTACAACGGCTTGGAGGGATGATAGGAGGCAGAAACGAAGTCGAATCAGTTCAAAATCAGTTCATTCAGGAAAAAACCACTAAAATAGACGTCTATCTTTAATTTTGGGGTGTCCAAAATTCGAAAAAAAGGGACAGGCTATGGCCTTGGTGTTTGTCCTAAAACCGAGCAGAAATTTAGGTTTGCGATGCGTATTTCAAACGGTTTGGAGGAGTGGTAGAAGGCAGAAACGGACTGGGATCAGTTCAAAATCGAAATTGCAGTTTGACACACCTCTTTCAATTCAATCATGCGAGTTCCCAGGATGGCTTCCGTCACCCAGTGTCTCATCACAATCACCACAGCAGCAGAAATCATTTGTGATCTCCAAAAACTCCTTTCAGCTGACATCGTCACTTCGCCTAACTCTACGTTGCCCGTGTTGACGATAGGAGTTCATGTCTTGGTCAGTAACTGCAAATGAAAAGCATTTCTCTAATTTTGGTGTTCTCCTTGAAGTAGAGGAGAAATTTTGGGTGTCCGAATCGTATTTAAAACGGTTTGGAGGGGCGGTAGGACGCAGAAACCGATGGAGTCAGTTTAAAATCAGTCAATTCAGGTGACGACCCACTAAAATAGGCGTCTATCTTTAATTTTTGGGGTCCAAAAATCAAAAAAGAAAAAAGGCTAAGCTTTGGTGTTTTTCCTAAAATCGAGAAGAAAGATAGGGTTTGTTATTTGTATTTGAAACAGTTTGAAGGAGCGGTAAGAGCCAGAAACCGATAGAATCAGTTTAAATTCAGTTAATTCAGGGAAAACCCACTAAAATTGGCGTCTATTTTTAAATTTTTGGGGTCTCAAAATTGAATAAAGGGAAAGGCTATAGCCTTGGTGTTTTTCCTAAAATCGAGCAGAAATGTTGGGTTTGTTATTTGTATTTAAAACGGTTTTGGGGGGCGGTAGGAGGCAGAAACGGACTGGGATCAGTTCAAAATCGAAATTGCAGTTTAACACCTCTTTCAATTCAATCATGCGAGTTCCCAGGATGGCTTCCGTCACCCAGTGTCTCATCACAATCACCACAGCAGCAGAAATCATTTGTGATCTCCAAAAACTCCTTTCAGCTGACATCGTCACTTCGCCTAACTCTTCGTTGCCAGTGTTGACGACAGGAGTTCATGTCTTGGTCAGTAACTGCAAATGAAAAGCATATCCTTAATTTTTGGGGTCCAAAAATCGAAAAAAAGGAAAGGCTATAATTTTGGTGTTTTCCCCGAAGTAGAGGAGAAATTTTGGGTGTCCGAATCGTATTTAAAACGGTTTGGAGGGGCCGTAGGACGCAGAAACCCATGGAATCTGTTTAAAATCAGTTAATTCAGGCAAAAACCCAATAAAATAGGCGTCTATCTTTAATTTTTGGGGGTCCAAAAACGAATAAGGGGAAGACGATAGCCTTGGTGTTCCTCCTAAAATCGAGCAGAAATGTTGGGTTTGTTATTCGTATTTACAACGGCTTGGAGGGATGATAGGAGGCAGAAACGAAGTCGAATCAGTTCAAAATCAGTTCATTCAGGAAAAAACCACTAAAATAGACGTCTATCTTTAATTTTGGGGTGTCCAAAATTCGAAAAAAAGGGACAGGCTATGGCCTTGGTGTTTGTCCTAAAACCGAGCAGAAATTTAGGTTTGCGATGCGTATTTAAAACGGTTTGGAGGAGTGGTAGAAGGCAGAAACGGACTGGGATCAGTTCAAAATCGAAATTGCAGTTTGACACACCTCTTTCAATTCAATCATGCGAGTTCCCAGGATGGCTTCCGTCACCCAGTGTCTCATCACAATCACCACAGCAGCAGAAATCATTTGTTATCTCCAAAAACTTCTTTAAGCTGACATCGTCACTTCGCCTAACTGTACGTTGCCCGTGTTGACGATAGGAGTTCATGTCTTGGTCAGTAACTGCAAATGAAAAGCATTTCTCTAATTTTGGTGTTCTCCTTGAAGTAGAGGAGAAATTTTGGGTGTCCGAATCGTATTTAAAACGGTTTGGAGGGGCGGCAGGACGCAGAAACCGATGGAGTCAGTTTAAAATCAGTCAATTCAGGTGACGACCCACTAAAATAGGCGTCTATCTTTAATTTTTGGGGTCCAAAAATCAAAAAAGAAAAAAGGCTAAGCCTTGGTGTTTTTCCTAAAATCGAGAAGAAAGATAGGGTTTGTTATTTGTATTTGAAACAGTTTGAAGGAGCGGTAAGAGGCAGAAACCGATAGAATCAGTTTAAATTCAGTTAATTCAGGGAAAACCCACTAAAATTGGCGTCTATTTTTAAATTTTTGGGGTCTCAAAATTGAATAAAGGGAAAGGCTATAGCCTTGGTGTTTTTCCTAAAATCGAGCAGAAATGTTGGGTTTGTTATTTGTATTTAAAACGGTTTTGGGGGGCGGTAGGAGGCAGAAACCGATAGAATCAGTTCAAAATCAGTTCATTCAGGAAAAAACCACTCAAATAGACGTCTATCTTTAATTTTAGGGGGTCCAAAATTCGAAAAAAAGGGACAGGCTATGGCCTTGGTGTTTGTCCTAAAACCGAGCAGAAATTTAGGTTTGCGATGCGTATTTGAAACGGTTTGGAGGAGTGGTAGAAGGCAGAAACGGACTGGGATCAGTTCAAAATCGAAATTGCAGTTTAACACCTCTTTCAATTCAATCATGCGAGTTCCCAGGATGGCTTCCGTCACCCAGTGTCTCATCACAATCACCACAGCAGCAGAAATCATTTGTGATCTCCAAAAACTTCTTTAAGCTGACATCGTCACGTCGCCTAACTCATCGTTGCCAGTGTTGACGATAGGAGTTCATGTCTTGGTCAGTAACTGCAAATGAAAAGCATTTCTCTAATTTTTGGGGTCCAAAAATCGAAAAAAGGAAAGGCTATAATTTGGTGTTGTCTTCGAAGTAGAGGAGAAATTTTGGGTGTCCAAATTGTATTTGAAACGGTTTGGAGGGGTGGTAGGAGGCAGAAACCGATGGAATCAGTTTAAAATCAGTTAATTCAGGCAAAAACCCAATAAAATAGGCGTCTATCTTTAATTTTTGGGGGTCCAAAAACGAATAAGGGGAAGACGATAGCCTTGGTGTTCCTCCTAAATTCGAGCAGAAATGTTGGCTTTGTTATTCGTATTTACAACGGCTTGGAGGGATGATAGGAGGCAGAAACGAACTCGAATCAGTTCAAAATCAGTTCATTCAGGAAAAAACCACTCAAATAGACGTCTATCTTTAATTTTGGGTTGTCCAAAATTGGAAAAAAGGGACAGGCTATGGCCTTGGTGTTTGTCCTAAAACCGAGTAGAAATTTAGGTTTGCGATGCGTATTTAAAACGGTTTGGAGGAGTGGTAGAAGGCAGAAACGGACTGGGATCAGTTCCAAATCGAAATCGCAGTTTAACACACCTCTTTCAATTCAATCATGCGAGTTCCCAGGATGGCTTCCGTCACCCAGTGTCTCATCACAATCACCACAGCAGCAGAAATCATTTGTGATCTCCAAAAACTTCATTAAGCTGACATCGTCACTTCGCCTAACTCTACGTTGCCCGTGTTGACGATAGGAGTTCATGTCTTGGTCAGTAACTGCAAATGAAAAGCATTTCTCTAATTTTGGTGTTCTCCTTGAAGTAGAGGAGAAATTTTGGGTGTCCGAATCGTATTTAAAACGGTTTGGAGGGGCGGTAGGACGCAGAAACCGATGGAGTCAGTTTAAAATCAGTCAATTCAGGTGACGACCCACTAAAATAGGCGTCTATCTTTAATTTTTGGGGTCCAAAAATCAAAAAAGAAAAAAGGCTAAGCCTTGGTGTTTTTCCTAAAATCGAGAAGAAAGATAGGGTTTGTTATTTGTATTTGAAACAGTTTGAAGGAGCGGTAAGAGGCAGAAACCGATAGAATCAGTTTAAATTCAGTTAATTCAGGGAAAACCCACTAAAATTGGCGTCTATTTTTAAATTTTTGGGGTCTCAAAATTGAATAAAGGGAAAGGCTATAGCCTTGGTGTTTTTCCTAAAATCGAGCAGAAATGTTGGGTTTGTTATTTGTATTTAAAACGGTTTTGTGGGGCGGTAGGAGGCAGAAACGGACTGGGATCAGTTCAAAATCAGTTCATTCAGGAAAAAACCACTCAAATAGACGTCTATCTTTAATTTTAGGGGGTGTCCAAAATTCGAAAAAAAGGGACAGGCTATGGCCTTGGTGTTTGTCCTAAAACCGAGCAGAAATTTAGGTTTGCGATGCGTATTTAAAACGGTTTGGAGGAGTGGTAGAAGGCAGAAACGGACTGGGATCAGTTCAAAATCGAAATTGCAGTTTAACACCTCTTTCAATTCAATCATGCGAGTTCCCAGGATGGCTTCCGTCACCCAGTGTCTCATCACAATCACCACAGCAGCAGAAATCATTTGTGATCTCCAAAAACTCCTTTCAGCTGACATCGTCACTTCGCCTAACTCTTCGTTGCCAGTGTTGACGACAGGAGTTCATGTCTTGGTCATTAATTGCAAATGAAAAGCATTTCTCTAATTTTTGGGGTCCAAAAATCGAAAAAAAGGAAAGGCTATAATTTTGGTGTTTTCCCCGAAGTAGAGGAGAAATTTTGGGTGTCCGAATCGTATTCAAAACGGTTTGGAGGGGCCGTAGGACGCAGAAACCCATGGAATCTGTTTAAAATCAGTTAATTTAGGCAAAAAAAACACTAAAATAGGCGTCTATCTTTAATTTGGGGGGTCTTAAAATCGAAGAAAGGGAAAGACTATAGCCTTGGTGATTTTCCTAAAATCGAGCAGAAATGTTGGGTTTGTTATTCGTATTTACAACGGCTTGGAGGGATGATAGGAGGCAGAAACGAACTCGAATCAGTTCAAAATCAGTTCATTCAGGAAATAACCACTCAAATAGACGTCTATCTTCAATTTTGGGGTGTCCAAAAATCGAAAAAAAGGGACAGGCTATGGCCTTGGTGTTTGTCCTAAAACCGAGCAGAAATTTAGGTTTGCGATGCGTATTTAAAACGGTTTGGAGGAGTGGTAGAAGGCAGAAACGGACTGGGATCAGTTCAAAATCGAAATTGCAGTTTAACACACCTCTTTCAATTCAATCATGCGAGTTCCCAGGATGGCTTCCGTCACCCAGTGTCTCATCACAATCACCACAGCAGCAGAAATCATTTGTGATCTCCAAAAACTTCTTTCAGCTGACATCGTCACGTCGCCTAACTCTTCGTTGCCCGTGTTGACGATAGGAGTTCATGTCTTGGTCAGTAACTGCAAATGAAAAGCATATCCTTAATTTTTGGGGGCCAAAAATCGAAAAAGGGGAAAGACTATAAACTGGTGTTTTCCTTGAAATAGAGGAGAAATTTTGGGAGTCCGAATCGTATTTAAAACGGTTTGGAGGGGTGGTAGGAGGCAGAAACCGATGGAATCAGTTTAAAATCAGTTAATTCAGGCAAAAACCCAATAAAATAGGCGTCTATCTTTAATTTTTGGGGGTCCAAAAACGAATAAGGGGAAGACGATAGCCTTGGTGTTCCTCCTAAATTCGAGCAGAAATGTTGGGTTTGTTATTCGTATTTACAACGGCTTGGAGGGATGATAGGAGGCAGAAACGAACTCGAATCAGTTCAAAATCAGTTCATTCAGGAAAAAACCACTAAAATATACGTCTATCTTTAATTTTGGGGTGTCCAAAATTCGAAAAAAAGGGACAGGCTATGGCCTTGGTGTTTGTCCTAAAACCGAGTAGAAATTTAGGTTTGCGATGCGTATTTCAAACGGTTTGGAGGAGTGGTAGAAGGCAGAAACGGACTGGGATCAGTTCAAAATCGAAATTGCAGTTTGACACACCTCTTTCAATTCAATCATGCGAGTTCCCAGGATGGCTTCCGTCACCCAGTGTCTCATCACAATCACCACAGCAGCAGAAATCATTTGTGATCTCCAAAAACTTCTTTAAGCTGACATCGTCACTTCGCCTAACTCTACGTTGCCCGTGTTGACGATAGGAGTTCATGTCTTGGTCAGTAACTGCAAATGAAAAGCATTTCTCTAATTTTGGTGTTCTCCTTGAAGTAGAGGAGAAATTTTGGGTGTCCGAATCGTATTTAAAACGGTTTGGAGGGGCGGTAGGACGCAGAAACCGATGGAGTCAGTTTAAAATCAGTCAATTCAGGTGACGACCCACTAAAATAGGCGTCTATCTTTAATTTTTGGGGTCCAAAAATCAAAAAAGAAAAAAGGCTAAGCTTTGGTGTTTTTCCTAAAATCGAGAAGAAAGATAGGGTTTGTTATTTGTATTTGAAACAGTTTGAAGGAGCGGTAAGAGCCAGAAACCGATAGAATCAGTTTAAATTCAGTTAATTCAGGGAAAACCCACTAAAATTGGCGTCTATTTTTAAATTTTTGGGGTCTCAAAATTGAATAAAGGGAAAGGCTATAGCCTTGGTGTTTTTCCTAAAATCGAGCAGAAATGTTGGGTTTGTTATTTGTATTTAAAACGGTTTTGGGGGGCGGTAGGAGGCAGAAACGGACTGGGATCAGTTCAAAATCGAAATTGCAGTTTAACACCTCTTTCAATTCAATCATGCGAGTTCCCAGGATGGCTTCCGTCACCCAGTGTCTCATCACAATCACCACAGCAGCAGAAATCATTTGTGATCTCCAAAAACTCCTTTCAGCTGACATCGTCACTTCGCCTAACTCTTCGTTGCCAGTGTTGACGACAGGAGTTCATGTCTTGGTCAGTAACTGCAAATGAAAAGCATATCCTTAATTTTTGGGGTCCAAAAATCGAAAAAAAGGAAAGGCTATAATTTTGGTGTTTTCCCCGAAGTAGAGGAGAAATTTTGGGTGTCCGAATCGTATTCAAAACGGTTTGGAGGGGCCGTAGGACGCAGAAACCCATGGAATCTGTTTAAAATCAGTTAATTCAGGCAAAAACCCAATAAAATAGGCGTCTATCTTTAATTTTTGGGGGTCCAAAAACGAATAAGGGGAAGACGATAGCCTTGGTGTTCCTCCTAAAATCGAGCAGAAATGTTGGGTTTGTTATTCGTATTTACAACGGCTTGGAGGGATGATAGGAGGCAGAAACGAACTCGAATCAGTTCAAAATCAGTTCATTCAGGAAAAAACCACTAAAATAGACGTCTATCTTTAATTTTGGGGTGTCCAAAATTCGAAAAAAATGGACAGGCTATGGCCTTGGTGTTTGTCCTAAAACCGAGCAGAAATTTAGGTTTGCGATGCGTATTTAAAACGGTTTGGAGGAGTGGTAGAAGGCAGAAACGGACTGGGATCAGTTCAAAATCGAAATTGCAGTTTGACACACCTCTTTCAATTCAATCATGCGAGTTCCCAGGATGGCTTCCGTCACCCAGTGTCTCATCACAATCACCACAGCAGCAGAAATCATTTGTTATCTCCAAAAACTTCTTTAAGCTGACATCGTCACTTCGCCTAACTGTACGTTGCCCGTGTTGACGATAGGAGTTCATGTCTTGGTCAGTAACTGCAAATGAAAAGCATTTCTCTAATTTTGGTGTTCTCCTTGAAGTAGAGGAGAAATTTTGGGTGTCCGAATCGTATTTAAAACGGTTTGGAGGGGCGGCAGGACGCAGAAACCGATGGAGTCAGTTTAAAATCAGTCAATTCAGGTGACGACCCACTAAAATAGGCGTCTATCTTTAATTTTTGGGGTCCAAAAATCAAAAAAGAAAAAAGGCTAAGCTTTGGTGTTTTTCCTAAAATCGAGAAGAAAGATAGGGTTTGTTATTTGTATTTGAAACAGTTTGAAGGAGCGGTAAGAGCCAGAAACCGATAGAATCAGTTTAAATTCAGTTAATTCAGGGAAAACCCACTAAAATTGGCGTCTATTTTTAAATTTTTGGGGTCTCAAAATTGAATAAAGGGAAAGGCTATAGCCTTGGTGTTTTTCCTAAAATCGAGCAGAAATGTTGGGTTTGTTATTTGTATTTAAAACGGTTTTGGGGGGCGGTAGGAGGCAGAAACGGACTGGGATCAGTTCAAAATCGAAATTGCAGTTTAACACCTCTTTCAATTCAATCATGCGAGTTCCCAGGATGGCTTCCGTCACCCAGTGTCTCATCACAATCACCACAGCAGCAGAAATCATTTGTGATCTCCAAAAACTCCTTTCAGCTGACATCGTCACTTCGCCTAACTCTTCGTTGCCAGTGTTGACGACAGGAGTTCATGTCTTGGTCAGTAACTGCAAATGAAAAGCATATCCTTAATTTTTGGGGTCCAAAAATCGAAAAAAAGGAAAGGCTATAATTTTGGTGTTTTCCCCGAAGTAGAGGAGAAATTTTGGGTGTCCGAATCGTATTCAAAACGGTTTGGAGGGGCCGTAGGACGCAGAAACCCATGGAATCTGTTTAAAATCAGTTAATTCAGGCAAAAACCCAATAAAATAGGCGTCTATCTTTAATTTTTGGGGGTCCAAAAACGAATAAGGGGAAGACGATAGCCTTGGTGTTCCTCCTAAAATCGAGCAGAAATGTTGGGTTTGTTATTCGTATTTACAACGGCTTGGAGGGATGATAGGAGGCAGAAACGAACTCGAATCAGTTCAAAATCAGTTCATTCAGGAAAAAACCACTAAAATAGACGTCTATCTTTAATTTTGGGGTGTCCAAAATTCGAAAAAAAGGGACAGGCTATGGCCTTGGTGTTTGTCCTAAAACCGAGCAGAAATTTAGGTTTGCGATGCGTATTTAAAACGGTTTGGAGGAGTGGTAGAAGGCAGAAACGGACTGGGATCAGTTCAAAATCGAAATTGCAGTTTGACACACCTCTTTCAATTCAATCATGCGAGTTCCCAGGATGGCTTCCGTCACCCAGTGTCTCATCACAATCACCACAGCAGCAGAAATCATTTGTTATCTCCAAAAACTTCTTTAAGCTGACATCGTCACTTCGCCTAACTGTACGTTGCCCGTGTTGACGATAGGAGTTCATGTCTTGGTCAGTAACTGCAAATGAAAAGCATTTCTCTAATTTTGGTGTTCTCCTTGAAGTAGAGGAGAAATTTTGGGTGTCCGAATCGTATTTAAAACGGTTTGGAGGGGCGGCAGGACGCAGAAACCGATGGAGTCAGTTTAAAATCAGTCAATTCAGGTGACGACCCACTAAAATAGGCGTCTATCTTTAATTTTTGGGGTCCAAAAATCAAAAAAGAAAAAAGGCTAAGCCTTGGTGTTTTTCCTAAAATCGAGAAGAAAGATAGGGTTTGTTATTTGTATTTGAAACAGTTTGAAGGAGCGGTAAGAGGCAGAAACCGATAGAATCAGTTTAAATTCAGTTAATTCAGGGAAAACCCACTAAAATTGGCGTCTATTTTTAAATTTTTGGGGTCTCAAAATTGAATAAAGGGAAAGGCTATAGCCTTGGTGTTTTTCCTAAAATCGAGCAGAAATGTTGGGTTTGTTATTTGTATTTAAAACGGTTTTGGGGGGCGGTAGGAGGCAGAAACCGATAGAATCAGTTCAAAATCAGTTCATTCAGGAAAAAACCACTCAAATAGACGTCTATCTTTAATTTTAGGGGGTCCAAAATTCGAAAAAAAGGGACAGGCTATGGCCTTGGTGTTTGTCCTAAAACCGAGCAGAAATTTAGGTTTGCGATGCGTATTTGAAACGGTTTGGAGGAGTGGTAGAAGGCAGAAACGGACTGGGATCAGTTCAAAATCGAAATTGCAGTTTAACACCTCTTTCAATTCAATCATGCGAGTTCCCAGGATGGCTTCCGTCACCCAGTGTCTCATCACAATCACCACAGCAGCAGAAATCATTTGTTATCTCCAAAAACTCCTTTCAGCTGACATCGTCACTTCGCCTAACTCTTCGTTGCCAGTGTTGACGACAGGAGTTCATGTCTTGGTCAGTAACTGCAAATGAAAAGCATTTCTCTAATTTTTGGGGTCCAAAAATCGAAAAAAAAGGAAAGGCTATAATTTTGGTGTTTTCCCCGAAGTAGTTGAGAAATTTTGTGTGTCCGAATCGTATTCAAAACGGTTTGGAGGGGCCGTAGGACGCAGAAACCCATGGAATCTGTTTAAAATCAGTTAATTTAGGCAAAAAAAACACTAAAATAGGCGTCTATCTTTAATTTGGGGGGTCTTAAAATCGAAGAAAGGGAAAGACTATCCCCGTGGTGATTTTCCTAAAATCGAGCAGAAATGTTGGGTTTGTTATTCGTATTTACAACGGCTTGGAGGGATGATAGGAGGCAGAAACGAACTCGAATCAGTTCAAAATCAGTTCATTCAGGAAATAACCACTCAAATAGACGTCTATCTTCAATTTTGGGGTGTCCAAAATTCGAAAAAAAGGGACAGGCTATGGCCTTTGTGTTTGTCCTAAAACCGAGCAGAAATTTAGGTTTGCGATGCGTATTTAAAACGGTTTGGAGGAGTGGTAGAAGGCAGAAACGGACTGGGATCAGTTCAAAATCGAAATTGCAGTTTAACACACCTCTTTCAATTCAATCATGCGAGTTCCCAGGATGGCTTCCGTCACCCAGTGTCTCATCACAATCACCACAGCAGCAGAAATCATTTGTGATCTCCAAAAACTTCTTTCAGCTGACATCGTCACGTCGCCTAACTCTTCGTTGCCCGTGTTGACGATAGGAGTTCATGTCTTGGTCAGTAACTGCAAATGAAAAGCATATCCTTAATTTTTGGGGGCCAAAAATCGAAAAAGGGGAAAGACTATAAACTGGTGTTTTCCTTGAAATAGAGGAGAAATTTTGGGAGTCCGAATCGTATTTAAAACGGTTTGGAGGGGTGGTAGGAGGCAGAAACCGATGGAATCTGTTTAAAATCAGTTAATTCAGGCAAAAACCCAATAAAATAGGCGTCTATCTTTAATTTTTGGGGGTCCAAAAACGAATAAGGGGAAGACGATAGCCTTGGTGTTCCTCCTAAAATCGAGCAGAAATGTTGGGTTTGTTATTCGTATTTACAACGGCTTGGAGGGATGATAGGAGGCAGAAACGAAGTCGAATCAGTTCAAAATCAGTTCATTCAGGAAAAAACCACTAAAATAGACGTCTATCTTTAATTTTGGGGTGTCCAAAATTCGAAAAAAAGGGACAGGCTATGGCCTTGGTGTTTGTCCTAAAACCGAGCAGAAATTTAGGTTTGCGATGCGTATTTCAAACGGTTTGGAGGAGTGGTAGAAGGCAGAAACGGACTGGGATCAGTTCAAAATCGAAATTGCAGTTTGACACACCTCTTTCAATTCAATCATGCGAGTTCCCAGGATGGCTTCCGTCACCCAGTGTCTCATCACAATCACCACAGCAGCAGAAATCATTTGTGATCTCCAAAAACTCCTTTCAGCTGACATCGTCACTTCGCCTAACTCTACGTTGCCCGTGTTGACGATAGGAGTTCATGTCTTGGTCAGTAACTGCAAATGAAAAGCATTTCTCTAATTTTGGTGTTCTCCTTGAAGTAGAGGAGAAATTTTGGGTGTCCGAATCGTATTTAAAACGGTTTGGAGGGGCGGTAGGACGCAGAAACCGATGGAGTCAGTTTAAAATCAGTCAATTCAGGTGACGACCCACTAAAATAGGCGTCTATCTTTAATTTTTGGGGTCCAAAAATCAAAAAAGAAAAAAGGCTAAGCTTTGGTGTTTTTCCTAAAATCGAGAAGAAAGATAGGGTTTGTTATTTGTATTTGAAACAGTTTGAAGGAGCGGTAAGAGCCAGAAACCGATAGAATCAGTTTAAATTCAGTTAATTCAGGGAAAACCCACTAAAATTGGCGTCTATTTTTAAATTTTTGGGGTCTCAAAATTGAATAAAGGGAAAGGCTATAGCCTTGGTGTTTTTCCTAAAATCGAGCAGAAATGTTGGGTTTGTTATTTGTATTTAAAACGGTTTTGGGGGGCGGTAGGAGGCAGAAACGGACTGGGATCAGTTCAAAATCGAAATTGCAGTTTAACACCTCTTTCAATTCAATCATGCGAGTTCCCAGGATGGCTTCCGTCACCCAGTGTCTCATCACAATCACCACAGCAGCAGAAATCATTTGTGATCTCCAAAAACTCCTTTCAGCTGACATCGTCACTTCGCCTAACTCTTCGTTGCCAGTGTTGACGACAGGAGTTCATGTCTTGGTCAGTAACTGCAAATGAAAAGCATATCCTTAATTTTTGGGGTCCAAAAATCGAAAAAAAGGAAAGGCTATAATTTTGGTGTTTTCCCCGAAGTAGAGGAGAAATTTTGGGTGTCCGAATCGTATTTAAAACGGTTTGGAGGGGCCGTAGGACGCAGAAACCCATGGAATCTGTTTAAAATCAGTTAATTCAGGCAAAAACCCAATAAAATAGGCGTCTATCTTTAATTTTTGGGGGTCCAAAAACGAATAAGGGGAAGACGATAGCCTTGGTGTTCCTCCTAAAATCGAGCAGAAATGTTGGGTTTGTTATTCGTATTTACAACGGCTTGGAGGGATGATAGGAGGCAGAAACGAAGTCGAATCAGTTCAAAATCAGTTCATTCAGGAAAAAACCACTAAAATAGACGTCTATCTTTAATTTTGGGGTGTCCAAAATTCGAAAAAAAGGGACAGGCTATGGCCTTGGTGTTTGTCCTAAAACCGAGCAGAAATTTAGGTTTGCGATGCGTATTTAAAACGGTTTGGAGGAGTGGTAGAAGGCAGAAACGGACTGGGATCAGTTCAAAATCGAAATTGCAGTTTGACACACCTCTTTCAATTCAATCATGCGAGTTCCCAGGATGGCTTCCGTCACCCAGTGTCTCATCACAATCACCACAGCAGCAGAAATCATTTGTTATCTCCAAAAACTTCTTTAAGCTGACATCGTCACTTCGCCTAACTGTACGTTGCCCGTGTTGACGATAGGAGTTCATGTCTTGGTCAGTAACTGCAAATGAAAAGCATTTCTCTAATTTTGGTGTTCTCCTTGAAGTAGAGGAGAAATTTTGGGTGTCCGAATCGTATTTAAAACGGTTTGGAGGGGCGGCAGGACGCAGAAACCGATGGAGTCAGTTTAAAATCAGTCAATTCAGGTGACGACCCACTAAAATAGGCGTCTATCTTTAATTTTTGGGGTCCAAAAATCAAAAAAGAAAAAAGGCTAAGCCTTGGTGTTTTTCCTAAAATCGAGAAGAAAGATAGGGTTTGTTATTTGTATTTGAAACAGTTTGAAGGAGCGGTAAGAGGCAGAAACCGATAGAATCAGTTTAAATTCAGTTAATTCAGGGAAAACCCACTAAAATTGGCGTCTATTTTTAAATTTTTGGGGTCTCAAAATTGAATAAAGGGAAAGGCTATAGCCTTGGTGTTTTTCCTAAAATCGAGCAGAAATGTTGGGTTTGTTATTTGTATTTAAAACGGTTTTGGGGGGCGGTAGGAGGCAGAAACCGATAGAATCAGTTCAAAATCAGTTCATTCAGGAAAAAACCACTCAAATAGACGTCTATCTTTAATTTTAGGGGGTCCAAAATTCGAAAAAAAGGGACAGGCTATGGCCTTGGTGTTTGTCCTAAAACCGAGCAGAAATTTAGGTTTGCGATGCGTATTTGAAACGGTTTGGAGGAGTGGTAGAAGGCAGAAACGGACTGGGATCAGTTCAAAATCGAAATTGCAGTTTAACACCTCTTTCAATTCAATCATGCGAGTTCCCAGGATGGCTTCCGTCACCCAGTGTCTCATCACAATCACCACAGCAGCAGAAATCATTTGTGATCTCCAAAAACTTCTTTAAGCTGACATCGTCACTTCGCCTAACTCATCGTTGCCAGTGTTGACGATAGGAGTTCATGTCTTGGTCAGTAACTGCAAATGAAAAGCATTTCTCTAATTTTTGGGGTCCAAAAATCGAAAAAAGGAAAGGCTATAATTTGGTGTTGTCTTCGAAGTAGAGGAGAAATTTTGGGTGTCCAAATTGTATTTGAAACGGTTTGGAGGGGTGGTAGGAGGCAGAAACCGATGGAATCAGTTTAAAATCAGTTAATTCAGGCAAAAACCCAATAAAATAGGCGTCTATCTTTAATTTTTGGGGGTCCAAAAACGAATAAGGGGAAGACGATAGCCTTGGTGTTCCTCCTAAATTCGAGCAGAAATGTTGGCTTTGTTATTCGTATTTACAACGGCTTGGAGGGATGATAGGAGGCAGAAACGAACTCGAATCAGTTCAAAATCAGTTCATTCAGGAAAAAACCACTCAAATAGACGTCTATCTTTAATTTTGGGTTGTCCAAAATTGGAAAAAAGGGACAGGCTATGGCCTTGGTGTTTGTCCTAAAACCGAGTAGAAATTTAGGTTTGCGATGCGTATTTAAAACGGTTTGGAGGAGTGGTAGAAGGCAGAAACGGACTGGGATCAGTTCCAAATCGAAATCGCAGTTTAACACACCTCTTTCAATTCAATCATGCGAGTTCCCAGGATGGCTTCCGTCACCCAGTGTCTCATCACAATCACCACAGCAGCAGAAATCATTTGTGATCTCCAAAAACTTCATTAAGCTGACATCGTCACTTCGCCTAACTCTACGTTGCCCGTGTTGACGATAGGAGTTCATGTCTTGGTCAGTAACTGCAAATGAAAAGCATTTCTCTAATTTTGGTGTTCTCCTTGAAGTAGAGGAGAAATTTTGGGTGTCCGAATCGTATTTAAAACGGTTTGGAGGGGCGGTAGGACGCAGAAACCGATGGAGTCAGTTTAAAATCAGTCAATTCAGGTGACGACCCACTAAAATAGGCGTCTATCTTTAATTTTTGGGGTCCAAAAATCAAAAAAGAAAAAAGGCTAAGCCTTGGTGTTTTTCCTAAAATCGAGAAGAAAGATAGGGTTTGTTATTTGTATTTGAAACAGTTTGAAGGAGCGGTAAGAGGCAGAAACCGATAGAATCAGTTTAAATTCAGTTAATTCAGGGAAAACCCACTAAAATTGGCGTCTATTTTTAAATTTTTGGGGTCTCAAAATTGAATAAAGGGAAAGGCTATAGCCTTGGTGTTTTTCCTAAAATCGAGCAGAAATGTTGGGTTTGTTATTTGTATTTAAAACGGTTTTGTGGGGCGGTAGGAGGCAGAAACGGACTGGGATCAGTTCAAAATCAGTTCATTCAGGAAAAAACCACTCAAATAGACGTCTATCTTTAATTTTAGGGGGTGTCCAAAATTCGAAAAAAAGGGACAGGCTATGGCCTTGGTGTTTGTCCTAAAACCGAGCAGAAATTTAGGTTTGCGATGCGTATTTAAAACGGTTTGGAGGAGTGGTAGAAGGCAGAAACGGACTGGGATCAGTTCAAAATCGAAATTGCAGTTTAACACCTCTTTCAATTCAATCATGCGAGTTCCCAGGATGGCTTCCGTCACCCAGTGTCTCATCACAATCACCACAGCAGCAGAAATCATTTGTGATCTCCAAAAACTCCTTTCAGCTGACATCGTCACTTCGCCTAACTCTTCGTTGCCAGTGTTGACGACAGGAGTTCATGTCTTGGTCATTAATTGCAAATGAAAAGCATTTCTCTAATTTTTGGGGTCCAAAAATCGAAAAAAAGGAAAGGCTATAATTTTGGTGTTTTCCCCGAAGTAGAGGAGAAATTTTGGGTGTCCGAATCGTATTCAAAACGGTTTGGAGGGGCCGTAGGACGCAGAAACCCATGGAATCTGTTTAAAATCAGTTAATTTAGGCAAAAAAAACACTAAAATAGGCGTCTATCTTTAATTTGGGGGGTCTTAAAATCGAAGAAAGGGAAAGACTATAGCCTTGGTGATTTTCCTAAAATCGAGCAGAAATGTTGGGTTTGTTATTCGTATTTACAACGGCTTGGAGGGATGATAGGAGGCAGAAACGAACTCGAATCAGTTCAAAATCAGTTCATTCAGGAAATAACCACTCAAATAGACGTCTATCTTCAATTTTGGGGTGTCCAAAAATCGAAAAAAAGGGACAGGCTATGGCCTTGGTGTTTGTCCTAAAACCGAGCAGAAATTTAGGTTTGCGATGCGTATTTAAAACGGTTTGGAGGAGTGGTAGAAGGCAGAAACGGACTGGGATCAGTTCAAAATCGAAATTGCAGTTTAACACACCTCTTTCAATTCAATCATGCGAGTTCCCAGGATGGCTTCCGTCACCCAGTGTCTCATCACAATCACCACAGCAGCAGAAATCATTTGTGATCTCCAAAAACTTCTTTCAGCTGACATCGTCACGTCGCCTAACTCTTCGTTGCCCGTGTTGACGATAGGAGTTCATGTCTTGGTCAGTAACTGCAAATGAAAAGCATATCCTTAATTTTTGGGGGCCAAAAATCGAAAAAGGGGAAAGACTATAAACTGGTGTTTTCCTTGAAATAGAGGAGAAATTTTGGGAGTCCGAATCGTATTTAAAACGGTTTGGAGGGGTGGTAGGAGGCAGAAACCGATGGAATCTGTTTAAAATCAGTTAATTCAGGCAAAAACCCAATAAAATAGGCGTCTATCTTTAATTTTTGGGGGTCCAAAAACGAATAAGGGGAAGACGATAGCCTTGGTGTTCCTCCTAAATTCGAGCAGAAATGTTGGGTTTGTTATTCGTATTTACAACGGCTTGGAGGGATGATAGGAGGCAGAAACGAACTCGAATCAGTTCAAAATCAGTTCATTCAGGAAAAAACCACTAAAATATACGTCTATCTTTAATTTTGGGGTGTCCAAAATTCGAAAAAAAGGGACAGGCTATGGCCTTGGTGTTTGTCCTAAAACCGAGTAGAAATTTAGGTTTGCGATGCGTATTTCAAACGGTTTGGAGGAGTGGTAGAAGGCAGAAACGGACTGGGATCAGTTCAAAATCGAAATTGCAGTTTGACACACCTCTTTCAATTCAATCATGCGAGTTCCCAGGATGGCTTCCGTCACCCAGTGTCTCATCACAATCACCACAGCAGCAGAAATCATTTGTGATCTCCAAAAACTTCTTTAAGCTGACATCGTCACTTCGCCTAACTCTACGTTGCCCGTGTTGACGATAGGAGTTCATGTCTTGGTCAGTAACTGCAAATGAAAAGCATTTCTCTAATTTTGGTGTTCTCCTTGAAGTAGAGGAGAAATTTTGGGTGTCCGAATCGTATTTAAAACGGTTTGGAGGGGCGGTAGGACGCAGAAACCGATGGATTCAGTTTAAAATCAGTCAATTCAGGTGACGACCCACTAAAATAGGCGTCTATCTTTAATTTTTGGGGTCCAAAAATCAAAAAAGAAAAAAGGCTAAGCTTTGGTGTTTTTCCTAAAATCGAGAAGAAAGATAGGGTTTGTTATTTGTATTTGAAACAGTTTGAAGGAGCGGTAAGAGCCAGAAACCGATAGAATCAGTTTAAATTCAGTTAATTCAGGGAAAACCCACTAAAATTGGCGTCTATTTTTAAATTTTTGGGGTCTCAAAATTGAATAAAGGGAAAGGCTATAGCCTTGGTGTTTTTCCTAAAATCGAGCAGAAATGTTGGGTTTGTTATTTGTATTTAAAACGGTTTTGGGGGGCGGTAGGAGGCAGAAACGGACTGGGATCAGTTCAAAATCGAAATTGCAGTTTAACACCTCTTTCAATTCAATCATGCGAGTTCCCAGGATGGCTTCCGTCACCCAGTGTCTCATCACAATCACCACAGCAGCAGAAATCATTTGTGATCTCCAAAAACTCCTTTCAGCTGACATCGTCACTTCGCCTAACTCTTCGTTGCCAGTGTTGACGACAGGAGTTCATGTCTTGGTCAGTAACTGCAAATGAAAAGCATATCCTTAATTTTTGGGGTCCAAAAATCGAAAAAAAGGAAAGGCTATAATTTTGGTGTTTTCCCCGAAGTAGAGGAGAAATTTTGGGTGTCCGAATCGTATTCAAAACGGTTTGGAGGGGCCGTAGGACGCAGAAACCCATGGAATCTGTTTAAAATCAGTTAATTCAGGCAAAAACCCAATAAAATAGGCGTCTATCTTTAATTTTTGGGGGTCCAAAAACGAATAAGGGGAAGACGATAGCCTTGGTGTTCCTCCTAAAATCGAGCAGAAATGTTGGGTTTGTTATTCGTATTTACAACGGCTTGGAGGGATGATAGGAGGCAGAAACGAACTCGAATCAGTTCAAAATCAGTTCATTCAGGAAAAAACCACTAAAATAGACGTCTATCTTTAATTTTGGGGTGTCCAAAATTCGAAAAAAAGGGACAGGCTATGGCCTTGGTGTTTGTCCTAAAACCGAGCAGAAATTTAGGTTTGCGATGCGTATTTAAAACGGTTTGGAGGAGTGGTAGAAGGCAGAAACGGACTGGGATCAGTTCAAAATCGAAATTGCAGTTTGACACACCTCTTTCAATTCAATCATGCGAGTTCCCAGGATGGCTTCCGTCACCCAGTGTCTCATCACAATCACCACAGCAGCAGAAATCATTTGTTATCTCCAAAAACTTCTTTAAGCTGACATCGTCACTTCGCCTAACTGTACGTTGCCCGTGTTGACGATAGGAGTTCATGTCTTGGTCAGTAACTGCAAATGAAAAGCATTTCTCTAATTTTGGTGTTCTCCTTGAAGTAGAGGAGAAATTTTGGGTGTCCGAATCGTATTTAAAACGGTTTGGAGGGGCGGCAGGACGCAGAAACCGATGGAGTCAGTTTAAAATCAGTCAATTCAGGTGACGACCCACTAAAATAGACGTCTATCTTTAATTTTTGGGGTCCAAAAATCAAAAAAGAAAAAAGGCTAAGCCTTGGTGTTTTTCCTAAAATCGAGAAGAAAGATAGGGTTTGTTATTTGTATTTGAAACAGTTTGAAGGAGCGGTAAGAGGCAGAAACCGATAGAATCAGTTTAAATTCAGTTAATTCAGGGAAAACCCACTAAAATTGGCGTCTATTTTTAAATTTTTGGGGTCTCAAAATTGAATAAAGGGAAAGGCTATAGCCTTGGTGTTTTTCCTAAAATCGAGCAGAAATGTTGGGTTTGTTATTTGTATTTAAAACGGTTTTGGGGGGCGGTAGGAGGCAGAAACCGATAGAATCAGTTCAAAATCAGTTCATTCAGGAAAAAACCACTCAAATAGACGTCTATCTTTAATTTTAGGGGGTCCAAAATTCGAAAAAAAGGGACAGGCTATGGCCTTGGTGTTTGTCCTAAAACCGAGCAGAAATTTAGGTTTGCGATGCGTATTTGAAACGGTTTGGAGGAGTGGTAGAAGGCAGAAACGGACTGGGATCAGTTCAAAATCGAAATTGCAGTTTAACACCTCTTTCAATTCAATCATGCGAGTTCCCAGGATGGCTTCCGTCACCCAGTGTCTCATCACAATCACCACAGCAGCAGAAATCATTTGTTATCTCCAAAAACTCCTTTCAGCTGACATCGTCACTTCGCCTAACTCTTCGTTGCCAGTGTTGACGACAGGAGTTCATGTCTTGGTCAGTAACTGCAAATGAAAAGCATTTCTCTAATTTTTGGGGTCCAAAAATCGAAAAAAAAGGAAAGGCTATAATTTTGGTGTTTTCCCCGAAGTAGTTGAGAAATTTTGTGTGTCCGAATCGTATTCAAAACGGTTTGGAGGGGCCGTAGGACGCAGAAACCCATGGAATCTGTTTAAAATCAGTTAATTTAGGCAAAAAAAACACTAAAATAGGCGTCTATCTTTAATTTGGGGGGTCTTAAAATCGAAGAAAGGGAAAGACTATCCCCGTGGTGATTTTCCTAAAATCGAGCAGAAATGTTGGGTTTGTTATTCGTATTTACAACGGCTTGGAGGGATGATAGGAGGCAGAAACGAACTCGAATCAGTTCAAAATCAGTTCATTCAGGAAATAACCACTCAAATAGACGTCTATCTTCAATTTTGGGGTGTCCAAAATTCGAAAAAAAGGGACAGGCTATGGCCTTTGTGTTTGTCCTAAAACCGAGCAGAAATTTAGGTTTGCGATGCGTATTTAAAACGGTTTGGAGGAGTGGTAGAAGGCAGAAACGGACTGGGATCAGTTCAAAATCGAAATTGCAGTTTAACACACCTCTTTCAATTCAATCATGCGAGTTCCCAGGATGGCTTCCGTCACCCAGTGTCTCATCACAATCACCACAGCAGCAGAAATCATTTGTGATCTCCAAAAACTTCTTTCAGCTGACATCGTCACGTCGCCTAACTCTTCGTTGCCCGTGTTGACGATAGGAGTTCATGTCTTGGTCAGTAACTGCAAATGAAAAGCATATCCTTAATTTTTGGGGGCCAAAAATCGAAAAAGGGGAAAGACTATAAACTGGTGTTTTCCTTGAAATAGAGGAGAAATTTTGGGAGTCCGAATCGTATTTAAAACGGTTTGGAGGGGTGGTAGGAGGCAGAAACCGATGGAATCTGTTTAAAATCAGTTAATTCAGGCAAAAACCCAATAAAATAGGCGTCTATCTTTAATTTTTGGGGGTCCAAAAACGAATAAGGGGAAGACGATAGCCTTGGTGTTCCTCCTAAAATCGAGCAGAAATGTTGGGTTTGTTATTCGTATTTACAACGGCTTGGAGGGATGATAGGAGGCAGAAACGAAGTCGAATCAGTTCAAAATCAGTTCATTCAGGAAAAAACCACTAAAATAGACGTCTATCTTTAATTTTGGGGTGTCCAAAATTCGAAAAAAAGGGACAGGCTATGGCCTTGGTGTTTGTCCTAAAACCGAGCAGAAATTTAGGTTTGCGATGCGTATTTCAAACGGTTTGGAGGAGTGGTAGAAGGCAGAAACGGACTGGGATCAGTTCAAAATCGAAATTGCAGTTTGACACACCTCTTTCAATTCAATCATGCGAGTTCCCAGGATGGCTTCCGTCACCCAGTGTCTCATCACAATCACCACAGCAGCAGAAATCATTTGTGATCTCCAAAAACTCCTTTCAGCTGACATCGTCACTTCGCCTAACTCTACGTTGCCCGTGTTGACGATAGGAGTTCATGTCTTGGTCAGTAACTGCAAATGAAAAGCATTTCTCTAATTTTGGTGTTCTCCTTGAAGTAGAGGAGAAATTTTGGGTGTCCGAATCGTATTTAAAACGGTTTGGAGGGGCGGTAGGACGCAGAAACCGATGGAGTCAGTTTAAAATCAGTCAATTCAGGTGACGACCCACTAAAATAGGCGTCTATCTTTAATTTTTGGGGTCCAAAAATCAAAAAAGAAAAAAGGCTAAGCCTTGGTGTTTTTCCTAAAATCGAGAAGAAAGATAGGGTTTGTTATTTGTATTTGAAACAGTTTGAAGGAGCGGTAAGAGGCAGAAACCGATAGAATCAGTTTAAATTCAGTTAATTCAGGGAAAACCCACTAAAATTGGCGTCTATTTTTAAATTTTTGGGGTCTCAAAATTGAATAAAGGGAAAGGCTATAGCCTTGGTGTTTTTCCTAAAATCGAGCAGAAATGTTGGGTTTGTTATTTGTATTTAAAACGGTTTTGGGGGGCGGTAGGAGGCAGAAACCGATAGAATCAGTTCAAAATCAGTTCATTCAGGAAAAAACCACTCAAATAGACGTCTATCTTTAATTTTAGGGGGTCCAAAATTCGAAAAAAAGGGACAGGCTATGGCCTTGGTGTTTGTCCTAAAACCGAGCAGAAATTTAGGTTTGCGATGCGTATTTGAAACGGTTTGGAGGAGTGGTAGAAGGCAGAAACGGACTGGGATCAGTTCAAAATCGAAATTGCAGTTTAACACCTCTTTCAATTCAATCATGCGAGTTCCCAGGATGGCTTCCGTCACCCAGTGTCTCATCACAATCACCACAGCAGCAGAAATCATTTGTTATCTCCAAAAACTCCTTTCAGCTGACATCGTCACTTCGCCTAACTCTTCGTTGCCAGTGTTGACGACAGGAGTTCATGTCTTGGTCAGTAACTGCAAATGAAAAGCATTTCTCTAATTTTTGGGGTCCAAAAATCGAAAAAAAAGGAAAGGCTATAATTTTGGTGTTTTCCCCGAAGTAGTTGAGAAATTTTGTGTGTCCGAATCGTATTCAAAACGGTTTGGAGGGGCCGTAGGACGCAGAAACCCATGGAATCTGTTTAAAATCAGTTAATTTAGGCAAAAAAAACACTAAAATAGGCGTCTATCTTTAATTTGGGGGGTCTTAAAATCGAAGAAAGGGAAAGACTATCCCCGTGGTGATTTTCCTAAAATCGAGCAGAAATGTTGGGTTTGTTATTCGTATTTACAACGGCTTGGAGGGATGATAGGAGGCAGAAACGAACTCGAATCAGTTCAAAATCAGTTCATTCAGGAAATAACCACTCAAATAGACGTCTATCTTCAATTTTGGGGTGTCCAAAATTCGAAAAAAAGGGACAGGCTATGGCCTTTGTGTTTGTCCTAAAACCGAGCAGAAATTTAGGTTTGCGATGCGTATTTAAAACGGTTTGGAGGAGTGGTAGAAGGCAGAAACGGACTGGGATCAGTTCAAAATCGAAATTGCAGTTTAACACACCTCTTTCAATTCAATCATGCGAGTTCCCAGGATGGCTTCCGTCACCCAGTGTCTCATCACAATCACCACAGCAGCAGAAATCATTTGTGATCTCCAAAAACTTCTTTCAGCTGACATCGTCACGTCGCCTAACTCTTCGTTGCCCGTGTTGACGATAGGAGTTCATGTCTTGGTCAGTAACTGCAAATGAAAAGCATATCCTTAATTTTTGGGGGCCAAAAATCGAAAAAGGGGAAAGACTATAAACTGGTGTTTTCCTTGAAATAGAGGAGAAATTTTGGGAGTCCGAATCGTATTTAAAACGGTTTGGAGGGGTGGTAGGAGGCAGAAACCGATGGAATCTGTTTAAAATCAGTTAATTCAGGCAAAAACCCAATAAAATAGGCGTCTATCTTTAATTTTTGGGGGTCCAAAAACGAATAAGGGGAAGACGATAGCCTTGGTGTTCCTCCTAAAATCGAGCAGAAATGTTGGGTTTGTTATTCGTATTTACAACGGCTTGGAGGGATGATAGGAGGCAGAAACGAAGTCGAATCAGTTCAAAATCAGTTCATTCAGGAAAAAACCACTAAAATAGACGTCTATCTTTAATTTTGGGGTGTCCAAAATTCGAAAAAAAGGGACAGGCTATGGCCTTGGTGTTTGTCCTAAAACCGAGCAGAAATTTAGGTTTGCGATGCGTATTTCAAACGGTTTGGAGGAGTGGTAGAAGGCAGAAACGGACTGGGATCAGTTCAAAATCGAAATTGCAGTTTGACACACCTCTTTCAATTCAATCATGCGAGTTCCCAGGATGGCTTCCGTCACCCAGTGTCTCATCACAATCACCACAGCAGCAGAAATCATTTGTGATCTCCAAAAACTTCTTTAAGCTGACATCGTCACTTCGCCTAACTCTACGTTGCCCGTGTTGACGATAGGAGTTCATGTCTTGGTCAGTAACTGCAAATGAAAAGCATTTCTCTAATTTTGGTGTTCTCCTTGAAGTAGAGGAGAAATTTTGGGTGTCCGAATCGTATTTAAAACGGTTTGGAGGGGTGGTAGGAGGCAGAAACCGATGGAATCTGTTTAAAATCAGTTAATTCAGGCAAAAACCCAATAAAATAGGCGTCTATCTTTAATTTTTGGGGGTCCAAAAACGAATAAGGGGAAGACGATAGCCTTGGTGTTCCTCCTAAAATCGAGCAGAAATGTTGGGTTTGTTATTCGTATTTACAACGGCTTGGAGGGATGATAGGAGGCAGAAACGAAGTCGAATCAGTTCAAAATCAGTTCATTCAGGAAAAAACCACTAAAATAGACGTCTATCTTTAATTTTGGGGTGTCCAAAATTCGAAAAAAAGGGACAGGCTATGGCCTTGGTGTTTGTCCTAAAACCGAGCAGAAATTTAGGTTTGCGATGCGTATTTCAAACGGTTTGGAGGAGTGGTAGAAGGCAGAAACGGACTGGGATCAGTTCAAAATCGAAATTGCAGTTTGACACACCTCTTTCAATTCAATCATGCGAGTTCCCAGGATGGCTTCCGTCACCCAGTGTCTCATCACAATCACCACAGCAGCAGAAATCATTTGTGATCTCCAAAAACTTCTTTCAGCTGACATCGTCACTTCGCCTAACTCTACGTTGCCCGTGTTGACGATAGGAGTTCATGTCTTGGTCAGTAACTGCAAATGAAAAGCATTTCTCTAATTTTGGTGTTCTCCTTGAAGTAGAGGAGAAATTTTGGGTGTCCGAATCGTATTTAAAACGGTTTGGAGGGGCGGCAGGACGCAGAAACCGATGGAGTCAGTTTAAAATCAGTCAATTCAGGTGACGACCCACTAAAATAGGCGTCTATCTTTAATTTTTGGGGTCCAAAAATCAAAAAAGAAAAAAGGCTAAGCCTTGGTGTTTTTCCTAAAATCGAGAAGAAAGATAGGGTTTGTTATTTGTATTTGAAACAGTTTGAAGGAGCGGTAAGAGGCAGAAACCGATAGAATCAGTTTAAATTCAGTTAATTCAGGGAAAACCCACTAAAATTGGCGTCTATTTTTAAATTTTTGGGGTCTCAAAATTGAATAAAGGGAAAGGCTATAGCCTTGGTGTTTTTCCTAAAATCGAGCAGAAATGTTGGGTTTGTTATTCGTATTTACAACGGCTTGGAGGGATGATAGGAGGCAGAAACGAACTCGAATCAGTTCAAAATCAGTTCATTCAGGAAATAACCACTCAAATAGACGTCTATCTTCAATTTTGGGGTGTCCAAAAATCGAAAAAAAGGGACAGGCTATGGCCTTGGTGTTTGTCCTAAAACCGAGCAGAAATTTAGGTTTGCGATGCGTATTTAAAACGGTTTGGAGGAGTGGTAGAAGGCAGAAACGGACTGGGATCAGTTCAAAATCGAAATTGCAGTTTAACACCTCTTTCAATTGAATCATGCGAGTTCCCAGGATGGCTTCCGTCACCCAGTGTCTCATCACAATCACCACAGCAGCAGAAATCATTTGTGATCTCCAAAAACTTCTTTCAGCTGACATCGTCACGTCGCCTAACTCTTCGTTGTCCGTGTTGACGATAGGAGTTCATGTCTTGGTCAGTAACTGCAAATGAAAAGCATATCCTTAATTTTTGGGGGCCAAAAATCGAAAAAGGGGAAAGACTATAAACTGGTGTTTTCCTTGAAATAGAGGAGAAATTTTGGGAGTCCGAATCGTATTTAAAACGGTTTGGACGGGTGGTAGGAGGCAGAAACCGATGGAATCAGTTTAAAATCAGTTAATTCAGGAAAAAACCCAATAAAATAGGCGTCTATCTTTAATTTTTGGGGGTCCAAAAACGAATAAGGGGAAGACGATAGCCTTGGTGTTCCTCCTAAAATCGAGCAGAAATGTTGGGTTTGTTATTCGTATTTACAACGGCTTGGAGGGATGATAGGAGGCAGAAACGAACTCGAATCAGTTCAAAATCAGTTCATTCAGGAAAAAACCACTCAAATAGACGTCTATCTTTAATTTTGGGGTGTCCAAAATTCGAAAAAAAGGGACAGGCTATGGCCTTGGTGTTTGTCCTAAAACCGAGTAGAAATTTAGGTTTGCGATGCGTATTTAAAACGGTTTGGAGGAGTGGTAGAAGGCAGAAACGGACTGGGATCAGTTCAAAATAATCGAAATTGCAGTTTAACAAACCTCTTTCAATTCAATCATGCGAGTTCCCAGGATGGCTTCCGTCACCCAGTGTCTCATCACAATCACCACAGCAGCAGAAATCATTTGTGATCTCCAAAAACTCCTTTCAGTTGACATCGTCACTTCGCCTAGCTCTTCGTTGCCAGTGTTGACGACAGGAGTTCATGTCTTGGTCAGTAACTGCAAATGAAAAGCATTTCTCTAATTTTTGGGGTTTAAAAATCGAAAAAGGGGAAAGGCTATAATTTTGGTGTTTTCCTTGAAGTAGAGGAGAAATTTTGGGTGTCCGAATCGTATTTAAAACGGTTTGGAGGGGCGGTAGGACGCAGAAACCGATGGAATCAGTTCAAAATCAGTTCATTCAGGAAAAAAAACACTAAAATAGGCGTCTATCTTTAATTTTGAGGGTCAAAAAATCAAAAAACGGGAAAGGCTAAGTCTTGGTGTTTTACCTAAAATCGAGCAGAAATGTTGGGTTTGTTATTTGTATTTAAAACAGTTTGGAGTGGCGGTAAGAGGCAGAATCCGATAGTTTCAGTTTGAAATCAGTTAATTCAGGCAAAAACCCAATAAAATAGGCGTCTATCTTTAATTTTGGGGGTCAAAAAATCGAAAAAGGGGAAAGGTTATAACCTTGGTGATTTTCCTAAAATCGAGCAGAAATTTTGTTTTTTTTATTCGTATTAATACGCTTTTTAGGGACGGTAGGAGGCAGGAACCGATGGAATCAGTTCAAAATCAGTTAATTTAGGCGATAATCCACTAAAATAGGCGTTTAACTTTAATTTTGGGGGGTCCAAAAATCGAAAAAAGGGACAGGCTGTAGCCTTGGTGTTTGTCCTAAAACCGAGCAGAAATTTAGGTTTGCGATGCGTATTTGAAACGGTTTGGAGGAGTGGTAAAAGGCAGAAACGGACTGGGATCAGTTTAAAGACGAAATTGCAGTTTAACACACCTCTTTCAATTCAATCATGCCAGTTCCCAGGATGGCTTCCGTCACCCAGTGTCTCATCACAATCACCACAGCAGCAGAAATCATTTGTGATCTCCAAAAACTTCTTTAAGCTGACATCGTTAATTCGCCTAACTCTTCGTTGCCCGTGTTGACGATAGGAGTTCATGTCTTGGTCAGTAACTGCAAATGAAAAGCATATCCTTAATTTTTGGGGGCCAAAAATCGAAAAAGGGGAAAGACTATAAACTGGTGTTTTCCTTGAAATAGAGGAGAAATTTTGGGAGTCCGAATCGTATTTAAAACGGTTTGGAGGAGCGGTAGGAGGCAGAAACCGATGGAATCAGTTTAAAATCCGTTAATTCAGGCAAAAACCCAATAAAATAGGCGTCTATCTTTAATTTTGGGGGGTCCAAAAACGAATAAGGGGAAAGACTATAGCCTTGGTGTTTTTCCTAAAATCGAGCAGAAATGTTGGGTTTGCTATTCGTAATTAATACGCTTTTGAGGGACGGTAGGAGGCAGAAACCGATGGAATCAGTTTAAAATCAGTTAATTTAGGCAATAACCCACTAAAATAGGCGTCTCTCTTTAATTTTGGGGCGTCCAAAATTCGAAAAAAAGGGAAAGGCTATAGCCTTGGTGTTTTTCCTAAAATCGAGCAGAAATTTTGGGTTTGTTATTGGTATTTAATACGCTTTTGATGGACGGTAGGGGGCAGAAACCGACTGGAATCAGTTCAAAATCAGTTCATCCAGGCGATAACCCACTAAAATAGGCGTCTCTCTTTAATTTTGGGGCGTCTAAATATCGAAAAAAGTTGAAGAACTATATCTGTGTGGTGGAATAGTTGTAGGTGCGTGGTGAAGAATCTACATGCAGAAAAAGCATTGAATAAAAACGTAAGGGCAACAGGCTTCACATAAACAGCTTTGAAAGATAAAAGCATTACGTCTGTGATGTGAAGTTCTGTCGAGGGTGTTTCCCATAATATAACTATCCAATAAACAATTATTTAGCATTTTGGCATACCTGTTCAGATGGTGTAATATGTTTCGTTCCGTCCGTCTGAAACCGTTTCAAAGGAAAGTCATATTATCAACACATACATATGCATGCCTGGTGAAAAAAAGCATATTACAGGTCAAACGATCAAACTTTGCAATACACAATTTCAACTCGCTTGGGATGACATCATACTGAACGGTAGCGACGTTACAATAAAATAAAGTCGCAGCGATAAATATATAGGAGACTTATTTTGTTACATTGTCTGGAATTATCGCCAGCCATCGCTGGGGTTAAGAGCCGTTTTACAAAAACTATGATTGCAAATCAAATATGTATGTAAAAAATAACAGATTTAGCAATTTTCCAAGTGTCCAACACATTTATCAACACTTAGTTTAAACTTATTTTTTGTAACTAACCAAATAGTGAACAGCTTTGTGCATTTTGCAAAAACTATAAATCCTAAATATTATGTGCGCAAAAGCACATTTATGAATTTTCCAATTGACCAACAAACTTATGGTAACTTAGTTTAAGCCTTTTGTATATAACCAAATAATAAACAACTTTGTGCATTAGACATTATGTAAATGAAACCGCACCGATCATTTTGAGTTACAAAACTCCTTCATAACGCTTTAAAAATCAACACAGTCCGCAGTTTTACCAAAACTCTTGCCTTTAAAACAAAACAAAAGGCAAATAAAAACAAAATGGCGGTGCACCAACTTAAAGCATGCAGCGGCAGCGCTGAAAATCATAATAAATAATAAGCATTCAAATTGACAACGTTGCCAAATCAAAAAAATATGCAACAGTTTTGGGAAAAACGTGAATCTGAGCTTTTCTTTTGAAACGTGATGTTAAGGTTTCGGAACAAAAAATAATATCAGATTGGCCACATACTAGTTGGGTTAATTTGAGAAATTGTTTCAAAATGCAAAGTTCGATATAAATGGTAGTTTTGAAAAACTATTATTGCTGGCGAGTTGGTCAATTTGAAAAGTATTAACATAAATCACAAAATATATGTTAGTGTTATTATGCAAAGCATAACAATAAAGCCAAACTTGTTTTTCTCTTGTTATGATGGGTAGAAGGATAACATCGTTTTGATTGCGGAGTATCGTTACGATGTGGTCTGGTGGGAGGTGTGGTATAAGTCTGCCAGGAAAAGCTCACTAGTTCGTTTAAATGTCGTTTCCGCTTGTTTTCTTCCCCATAAACCGTGAAAACTATTGGATGTTCCTAATCTGCGGTATCAACACAATCAAGATAAGTTTACAAATGTGCACTAACCAGTGATTGTATAACTGTATTGCAGTAAGCTGATGTGTACGACGTAGAAGGCTTGTTCGATTATCTTAACCATGGGATTATGATTATGGTTGTGTTGCAACATGATAAGAGCTGTACTTTGTATGCACGTTCCTAAAAAGTGAATAAAATGTTGTAGAATTTAAAGTCAACACATTTTTTGTCATTATTCGGCTATTTAACTCTTTGTCCTTCATTAACTTCTGTAATAACAACAAAAGCCCAATAATACAGACAATGCGAACATGCCCTGATCCTATTGCAACAAATACCTGAAAGTCTATGGTTGATTGTGGAATATGGAAAGACTTGCTTGACAGAGTGTGGCTTCACAATGTAATGGCAGAGTGTGGCTTCACAATGTAATTCAGTGACATCATGAAAAAACTGTATAAATGCGCTGCATAATTAGTAACCATTAAATTAGATCGTTTTGGCATGAGACGAACCGAAATGGTGACGTGTCTCCGTATTGACGTCAGGAGAATATCTTCAGCCTAAATAAACGTCATGTAAACTAAACTGTACCATTCTGATTTCTAACGACTAGAATCATGTAACTGCTAGTACATCTTAGTATTACATCTGTTCTCACCGTTTTGAGAGACGTCATGGTTTAAAACCCTCCAACCCAATCTTGAGGACACGTCATCATATTATGACACAGGTACGCAAGCCTGCCAGAAAAACAAACGGTAAAAATCCAGGCAACTGGTTAAGTTACGTAACTCAACGTCAACTTACATATGGTTTTGTGATATGGATGTAGACAAATAATAGTTGACATTGGTGGTTCCAGTCACAGTTGCCTGAAGTTCTCTCCATCCAGATATTGAGCTATTACACAAAACAACTTAAATATTTAAATAACAAGGTTAGAACTTAATCGTCAGCAGTCGCTAAAGTTATGAGAAATATTATAAACCACAGTAATTTGTCCACAGACAGTCTCGTAAGGTTGGTAGTCAACAGTCTCTGGGTCTGAGAGCTATATTTCAGTGGTGGAACAGTTGTCGATGCGTTGTGAAGTGGCTGCATAGAAAAACATCCATAAGAAATAAGTGAATCAATTAGTTTGAAAAATGTACAAACGTTTTACAAAATTGTTCCCCTGTAGTGGATAAAAACTGGAAACAAACAGCTTTAAACTGAAACTGCATCAAAGCATTATGACGTCATATTCTCATTACGAATACAATCAGAAGATCAGTCACAGCATCAATGGAGACAATCAATAGTTACTGAAAGGGTTGAATTACAACTTTGTAAAAACAAACCACAAGATGTAAAGTCGAAAAGCGTTTTTCACACACTGTAAATTTACCTTCAATCTTTGCCTTGTGCCGCTAAAGTGAATGTGAAAAAGCTTTGAAATTTGTTTTTGGTTGTAGAAGAGAAAACCGGACTTCTGGAAACCCTGCAAGTCAGTTTTGTCTGTGAAAGCAAAACACGTAGTAAGCGTTTAAACATACGATGAGGTCATTTTGAAAAGAAACTTACCAAAACCTGCTTATAAAGCTAATGTCGTGTACATTTGGTATCAAACTCTTACCAAATACTTTCTTACATCACATGTTGTTTTGTATGAAATTTGTTTGTTCCTGTTTCTCTTTTTATATTTCAGCTACTAGAATTTGTTGCATCGGCTGTCCTTTTGTTATGTTTTTGTGTGTTTCGTAATCACTGTGAAACAAAATAAACAAGATCAAAATATGGACAACGAAATCATATGTGTGAAGTGCTTACCTTAAAACTGTGCTGTTATGTTTAGGAATAGGTTTCAATTTTCATTTGGGTCAAAACATATTTAAAAATGGTTATGAAAGACTGCGGACAGGAAATTTTTACTCCCATAAAAAGGTGTGATCTGCATTAAAACAAAATCTTGGCAAATAAAAGCAGGAAAACAAAGGCACTTGCATACAGCACTTACCTTAAAACGACAATTTTGTTTTTTGTTTCAGAAAAGCTTAGTTTTTGTTTGATGTCCAATAAATTCCATTCTAAAAATAAAGTTTGGTTATATGAGTTGTAATGACAGAACATATATAAATACTCACATAAAATTGTTAAACGTGATTTTCAAATCCACTTTTGTTCATCATACAATTCAGAAAAACAATAACAATAATCTTGAATGACTTTCAAATTGTACATACGTCCATTTTTTGGTGCTTTACTGGCTTCTGAAATCTGTAGAATACAAAAAATAATGCAATTAGAGGTCACAAAAATAACTGCAGAGCACAAGAGGTACCTGGTAATATTTCCAGAACAAACTGCCAGTAAGGCACCAATCTTATGTAACCTGCAAAAACAAAACAACAAGTTAGAATCTGGTCAAATTTCTCACGATTTTCTCTCATCCGCTTCTTTCTTGATGAATCTGCAAAACGAAACAAAGCGTTAGTTTCAAAATATCGTATTAAAAAAACATCATAGATCTTCATTGGCTTACTTGGTCCAGTCTTTCCGCAACAGATTCTAAACACAGCAAATCAGATCTAAGCAGCCTTGCATAGCGAATACTGCACTGAAAATGGCTGACATTTGACGACGGCGGCACCCAGGAAAAAAGAGAAACTAAACTAAACATCTAAAAACCGCTTTTTGTAGCGGAACCTGCAAGAAAACCTATCACTGACTGATCGCGAGCCAAACGGATGTGGCTACTGACAAAGATAGGAAAACAAAACCAACATAATCGCACTCCTGTTAATGAAGAATGAATTAAATGAAAAAACTGGAAGGAAGGTTTCGCCCGCGTTGCGTGAGAAAAGACGAAGTAAAAACAAACAACATTTGAATAATTTAGGTTCCCGTTTGGAGTAAGATTTAAGATCAGTTAACACAGTATTGACATGACACGTAAACCCGCTTATGGCAGGCTGCGTTTCCCAAAGACCACATCAGATACTGTCACAAGCATTATTTTGTCACCCTGAATATATTTTACAATTACAATTCTACCAGTCGAGCCCAAGTTGAGACAAACATGTAAGTTTACCCGATATTCCAAATCAACAGTGACTTATAAAATGGGACCCCCATGTTTAAACATCACAGTCCTTCAGTCAATTGTAACTTGTGTGTCACAATATCAGTCTGTTCAACGAGTGCTCAAATCCAACGCTGATTGGTTGTAGTTTGTTGATCAACTATCTCCAAGAATCGAACAGCGGGGGATATGTTCCGCTCATATGGTACACTACAAACCGAAATATCGTAGGTTTTGTACACGATTGGTTGTTTCTCTGCTTGGCATTCAGCATTACATGCATTGCATACATACAATAAATGTGGGGCCGCCATCGTCCTGCATACAATCCTAATAGTTTTTTTAACTTTCCTGCAAACTGTCCTTATCTAATTTAGGTCTATAGTAAGTAAAATGTGGGGCTGTCGTACCGTTTTCACCAGTTTAAATCACAAACCCTTTGAGACAGTTGCGAATTAAACTGGCCGAATCAAGCGTGACGGCAAATTGTTTAAGTTTAAATTAAACCTGCCTTCCTGAGCAGACAACTAAGTAGCAGTAGCAGATCAGAATTGGTTGGCAAAGTTGGATTCTTGATAGCAGAACCAAATCCACAAAAGAAGATCAGAATCGGCATCAAGAAAGAAGGGTTCCGAGTCACAGTTAATCAGCCATTGCAGAGGGGTATTTGCCACATGGTGACAAGTAAACAACAATCGACAAGTCCCTACAATTAGTTTTTAGCAAGCGCAAAATGTGTAAGAAGGTGGGCAGGTAGTGTGTGGAAAAACGTTTGCAAACAAACAAGCGAAGATGTCAACGACGGCACTGCCCACGACAAGAATAACAACAAAATCCCAATCCCACCCGGAAGAATGGTTAAATTGTGTTTTGAGGGGAGTGTATGTGAACGCAAAATTTGGTGTTTATGATGTACTAGTTAGCCGGCTGGCTCGCGAACCGTCAGGAACGCCTGCACCGGTCACCCAACTCCGGTGGATTTTAGTGTTCCCTTTGAGAACCAGGGAGGTGAGTTGGACCGTATGTCTAGCCCTACATTTATCTAAAGCCATTTAACGCACCACGCCCTAACTACACCCATACCTAGTGGGAATGTGGCGCGCGAAACCCAAGACCCATTCTGACTTGCCTAGCCTTAGTTTAAAGTGCTACAAATAATGTAAACCCTAGGCACATCTAGCTAAAATGTAGCACATCTACCACTATTCTTGGGCATTCCATTCGCTGGACCTGTGAATGACGAATGGAAAAGCCCTTCGGCGCCAAGTTAAGTCTAGAGTTAAGGCCTAAAGTTTGCATTCACGCCCGATTCTGACGACAGCCCCCTATTTCTTACTAACATCCCGTGTAATATTTGAAGTTGGGGGTTGGTGACACGAAGATGGAAGACCAGAAGCTTCTGTGTGTCTGTACGATGTTCGGAGCGTTGTGAGGAACCTGCACACATGAACACAATCATTAGAAATTCTGTCTCAATACAATACTGTCCTACACCTGCAAACAACAAGGAAAATGTTGTGTGTGCACCCACATTTATAGGAGCAACATTTACAAGGGCCACGCATAATACTTATGTACGCTTAATGTCTTTTACAGACGTTAAGGGAAGCGGGTTTGTGCACTCTGACCACGCCCCATATATAAAAAGATGGAAAACTGTATTGCCTCAAACAACCGAAAAAAAAACAATTTCGGCTCCAAAAGGCGTAATTAGCATATCATAATCATGGGTGACATATCCATTTGGATATACAGTAGAACTGAAGTTTATACTTGGTCTTGGGCCCTTATTCTTAAGTAAACCGACACCATCAGAAGGTTATTTTAGGTCATTTACATGCAGTGGTGGGACTCAAATTTTTTGTCAGTTATATCACAAAAGTCATATTTTTCAGCCGGTTCTGTTACAAAAAGTCCATTGACTGTAACCACTAATGCTAACCAGTTCGCTGGTCTCATAAATTTTCGTGAGACGGTTCTACAAAACCGGTGCGAACCGGTTAAATCTCACCTCTATTTACATGTTACATGCCGGAGTAATTACTACAAAGTTTAACCTTCCTAAAATGACAATACCTCCATACATGCGCTAGCACAAATGAACAAAAATTTGTCAACTAAATGGCACTCACCAGTAATTGTGTTGTTGTAGTGTTGTAAGCTGATGTGGTACGGATGCGGGATTTTCTCCGATGTTTTGAGTTTGACCTTGAGATGATGGCAACGTATATGATTGCGTCACCACGTCGTAGTTGGTTCAGAAAATCTTCGATGTATTTTCCTAAAATGGTACAAACAGAAAGTTATTTCTTATAAGATTGAGTTTCAATTGTCAAATAAACCTGACAATAGAAATAAATTCATACAGTAAAGCACTTTGCTGCATATTAACAGCGTAATTGCTTTTCATAATTATTTGTCGCCTAATTAACCGGTCATACCTCCATTTTGTTTTTTGTGAAACGCAAATTGCTATGGCTAGTCAACTGCAACAATGACTTACTTGAAACTCTATGACGCCACAAAGCAGTGATGTTTGTTTACAAAAAAATGTAGTAATACAGATGACCATACGCAATGACACGAGGTTTTTTGAAAACCTATTTTCGGCTTGGTGATTGTTTCAGTGCTATTGTGTCGCTATGAACTCAACAAAATCCTGGTAGGGGTAACGTTATAACAGCAACTTACATGTGGTGTTGTGATGAGCAAATGTCAAACCACAACTGAACGTGGAAATATATGAAGAGCAGACAAGTCGTTTCTGAGTGACGTAGCTGCCAGCGGAATAGAAAATGTTTCCATGGGTTAGTTCAGTCCATTAGAAAGAGCAGACTTGTTTATTGAAATGTCGATGTTGCTGGTTTCTCCTCTTAGGTCAGGTTTTTAGAAACCAACCTGCAATATAAGATTGTGTTTATAATGGACTCCGATTGCAAAACAGATCTTCTGCACATCGTGTTACGTCATAAAGTGCTAATGTTTGTTTACAAAATCACCAGCACTACAGATGGGCCGAACGCTAAGATACAAGACCGAACTTTAAAGAGTTATTGCTGGCGTGTTGGTCAATTGGAAAAGTATTAATATAAATCAAAAATATATGTTAGTGTTATTATGCAAAGCATAACAATCAAGTCAAACTTGTTTTTCTCTTGTTATAATGGGTAAAAAGATGACAACATTTGATTGCGGAGTATCGTTACGATGTGGTCTGGAGGGAAGTTGTGCATAAGTCTGCCAGGAAAAGCTCACTAGTTCGCTTAAATGTCGTTTCCGCTTGTTTTCTTCCCCATAAACCGTGAAAACTATTGGATGTTCCCAAACTGCGGTGTAAACACAATCAAGATAAGTTTACAAATGTGCACTAACCAGTGATTGTATAACTGTATTGCAGTAAGCTGATGTGTACGACGTAGAAGGCTTGTTCGATGATCTTAACCATGGGATTATGATTATGGTTGTGTTGCAACATGATAAGAGCTGTACTTTGTATGCACGTTCCTAAAAAGTGAATAAAATGTTGTAGAATTTAAAGTCAGCACATTTTTTGTCATTATTCGGCTATTTAACTCTTTGTCGTTCATTAACTTCTGTAATAACAACAAAAGCCCAATAATACAGACCATGCGAACATGCCCTGTGATCCTATTGCAACAAATACCTGAAAGTCCATGGTTGATTGCGGAATATGGAAAAACTTGCTTGGCAGAGTGTGGCTTCACAATGTAATGGCAGAGTGTGGCTTCACAATGTAGTTCAGTGATATCATGAAAAAACTGTGAAACATGCGCTGCATAATTAGTAACCATTAGATCGTTTTGGCATGAGACGAACCGAAATGATGACGTGTCTCCGTATTGACGTCAGGAGAATATCTTCAGCCTAAATAAACGTCATGTAAATTAAACTGTACCATTCTGATCACTAACGACTAGAATCATGTAACTGATAATTACATCTTAGTATTACATCTGTTCTCACCGTTTAGAGAGACGTCATGGTTTAAAACCCTCCAACCCAATCTTGAGGACACGTCACTATATTATGACACAGGTACGCAAGCCTGCCAGAAAAACAAACGGTAAAAATGCAGGCAACTGGTTATGTTACGTAACTCAACGTCAACTTACATATGGTTGTGTGATATGGATGTGGACAAATAATAGTTGACATTGGTGGTTCCAATCACAGTTGCCCGGAGTTCTCTCCATCCAGATATTGAGCTATTACACAAAACAACTTAAATATTTACATAACAAGGTTATAACTTAATCGTCACCAGTCTCTAAAGTTATGAGAAATATTATAAACCACAGTAATTTGTCCACAGACAGTCTCGTAAGGTTGGTAGTCAACAGTCTCTGGGTCTGAGAGCTATATTTCAGTGGTGGAACAGTTGTCGATGCGTTGTGAAGTGACTGTATAGAAAAACATCCATAAGAAATAAGTGAATGAATTAGTTTGAAAAATGTATAAACGTTTTACAAAATTGTTCCCCTGTAGTAGATAAAAACTGGAAACAAACAGCTTTAAACTGAAACTGCATCAAAGCATTATGACGTCATATTCTCATTACGAATACAATCATAAGTCAAGTCACAGCATCAATGGAGACAATCAATAGTTACTGAAAGGGTTGATTTACAACTTTGTAAAAACAAACCACAAGATGTAAAGTCGAAAAGCGTTTTTCACACACTGTAAATTTACCTTCAATCTTTGCCTTGTGCCGCTAAAGTTAATGTGAAAGTGCGTCACCTTCATCGACTAAAATGGAAAAAGAAAATGTGAAAAAGCTTTGAAATTTTTTTTTGGTTGTAGAAGAGAAAACCGGACTTCTGGAAACCCTGCAAGTCAGTTTTGTCTGTGAAAGCAAAACAAGTAGTAAGCGTTTAAACATACGATGAGGTCATTTTGAAAAGAAACTTACCAAAACCTGCTTATAAAGCTAATGTCGTGTACATTTGGTATCAAACTCTTACCAAATACTTTCTTACATCACATGTTGTTTTGTATGAAATTTGTTTGTTCCTGTTTTTCTTCTATTTCAGCTGCTAGAAGTTGTTGCATCGGCTGTCCTTTTGTTATGTTTTTGTGTGTTTCGTAATCACTGTGAAACAAAATAAACAAGATCAAAATATGGACAACGAAATCATATGTGTGAAGTGCTTACCTTAAAACTGTGCTGTTATGTTTAGGAATAGGTTTTAATTTTCATTTGGGTCAAAACATATTTAAAAATGGTTATGAAAGACTGCGGACAGGAAATTTTTACTCCCATTAAAAGGTGTGATCTGCATTTAAACAAAATATTGGCAAATAAAAGCAGGATAACAAAGGCACTTGCATACAGCACTTACCTTAAAACGACAATTTTGTTTTTTGTTTTAGAAAAGCTTAGTTTTTGTTTTATGTCCAATAAATTCCATTCTAAAAAAAGTAGTTTGGGTATATCAGTTGTAATGACTGAACATATATAAATACTCACATAAAATTGTTAAACGTGATTTTCAAATCCACTTTTGTTCATCATACAATTCAGAAAAACAATAACAATAATCTTGAATGACTTTCAAATTGTACATACGTCCATTTTTTGGTGCTTTACTGGCTTCTGAAATCTGTAGAATACAAAAAATAATGCAATTAGAGGTCACAAAAATAACTGCAGAGCACAAGAGGTACCTGGTAATATTTCCAGATGAAACTGCCAGTAAGGCACCAATCTTATGTAACCTGCAAAAACAAAAGAAGAAGTTTAGGATCTGGTCAAATTTCTCTCGATTTTCTCTCATCCGCTTCTTTCTTGATAAATCTGCAAAACGAAACAAAGCGTTAGTTTCAAAATATCGTATTAAAAAAACATCATAGATCTTCATTGGCTTACTTGGTCCAGTCTTTCCGCAACAGATTCTAAACACAGCAAATCAGATCTAAGCAGCCTTGCATAGCGAATACTGCACTGAAAATGGCTGACATTTGACGACGGCGGCACCCAGGAAAAAAGAGAAACTAAACTAAACATCTAAAAACCGCTTTTTGTAGCGGAACCTGCAAGAAAACCTATCACTGACTGATCGCGAGCCAAACAGATGTGGCTACTGACAAAGATAAGAGAATAAAACCAACATAATCGTACTCCTGTTAATGAAGAATGAATTAAATGGAAAAACTGGAAGGAAGGTTTCGCCCGCGTTGCGTGAGAAAAGACGAAGTAAAAACAAACAACATTTGACTAATTTAGGTTCACGTTTGGAGTAAGATTTAAGATCAGTTAACACAGTATTGACATGAAACGTAAACCCGCTTATGGCAGGCTGTGTTTCCCAAAGACCACATCAGATACTGTCCCAAGCATTATTTTGTCACCCTGAATATATTTTACAATTACAATTCTACCAGTCGAGCCCAAGTTGAGACAAACATGTAAGTTTACCCGATATTCCAAATCAACAGTGACTTATAAAATGGTACCCCCATGTTTAAACATCACAGTCCTTCAGTCAATTGTTACTTGTGTGTCACAATATCAGTCTGTTCAACGAGTGCCCAAATCCAATACTGATTGGTTGTAGTTTGTTGATCAACTATCTCCAAGAATCGAACAGCGGGTAGGCGCTTCGCTCATCTGGTACACGACACACCGAACGATCGTAGGTTTCGTACACGATTGGTTGTTTCTCTGCTTCGGTTGGAGCATTACATGCATTACGAACAATACAATAAATGTGGGGCCGCCATCGTCCTGCATAAAATCCTATTAGTTTTTTTAACTTTCCTGCAAACTGTCCTTATCTAATTTAGGTCTATAGTAAGTAAAATGTAGGGCTGTCGTACCGTTTTCACCAGTTTAAATCACAAACCCTTTGAGACAGTTGCGAATTTTAAACTGGCCGAATCAAGTGTGAATGCAAATTGGTTAAGTTTAAATTAAACCTGCCTTCCTGACCAGAAAACTAAGCAGCAGTGGCTGGTCAGAGCAGGTTGGTAAAGTTGGTTTCTTGAAATCAGAACCAAATCCACAAAAGAAGATAAAAATCGGCTCAAGTAAGAAGGGTTCCGAGTCACAGTTAATCAGCCATTGCAGAGGGGTACTTGCCACATGGTGACAAGTAAACAACAATCGACAAGTTCCTACAATTAGTTTTTAGCAAGCGCAAAATGTGTAAGAAGGTGGGCAGTGTAGTGTGTGGAAAATCGTTTGCAAACAAACAATCGAAGATGTCAACGACGGCACTGCCCACGACAAGAATAACAACAAAATCCCAATCCCACCCGGAAGAATGGTTAAATTGTGTTTTGAGGGGAGTGTATGTGAACGCAAAATTTGGTGTTCAGGATGTACTAGTTAGCCGGCTGGCTCGCGAACCGTCAGGAACGCCTGCACCGGTCACCCAACTCCGGTGGATTTTAGTGTTCGTTTTGAGAACCAGGGAGGTGAGTTGGACCGTATGTCTAGCCCTACATTTATCTAAAGCCATTTAACGCGCCACGCCCTAACTACACCCATACCTAGTGGGAATGTGGCGCGTGAAACCCAAGACCCATTCTGACTTGCCTAGCCTTAGTTTAAAGTGCTACAAGTAATGTAAACCCTAGGCGCATCAAGCTAAAATGTAGCACATCTACCACTATTCTTGGGCATTCCATTCGCTGGACCTGTGAATGACGAATGGAAAAGCCCTTCGGCGCCAAGTTAAGTCTAGAGTTAAGGCCTAAAGTTTGCATTCACGCCCGATTCTGACGACAGCCCCCTATTTCTTACTAACATCCCGTGTAATATTTGAAGTTGGGGGTTGGTGACACGAAGATGGAAGACCAGAAGCTTCTGTGTGTCTGTACGATGTTCGGGGCGTTGTGAGGAACCTGCACACATGAACACAATCATTAGAAATTCTGTCTCAATACAATACTGTCCTACAAACAACAAGGAAAATGTTGTGTGTGCACCCACATTTATAGGAGCAACATTTACAAGGGCCACGCATAATACTTATGTACGCTTAATGTCTTTTACAGACGTTAAGGGAAGCGGGTTTGTGCACTCTGACCACGCCCCATATATAAAAAGATGGAAAACTGTATTGCCTCAAACAACCGAAAAAAAACAATTTCGGCTCCAAAAGGCGTAATTAGCATGTCATAATCATGGGTGACATATCCATTTGGATATATATGTACAACTGAAGTTTATACTTGGTCTTGGGCCCGTATTCTTAAGTAAACCGACACCATCAGAAGGTTATTTTAGGTCATTTACATGCAGTGGTGGGACTCAAATTTTTTGTCAGTTATATCACAAAAGTCATATTTTTCAGCCGGTTCTGTTACAAAAAGTCCATTGACTGTAACCACTAATGCTAACCAGTTCGCTGGTCTCATAAATTTTCGTGAGACGGTTCTACAAAACCGGTGCGAACCGGTTAAATCTCACCTCTATTTACATGTTACATGCCGGAGTAATTACTACAAAGTTTAACCTTCCTAAAATGACAATACCTCCATACATGCGCTAGCACAAATGAACAAAAAATTTGTCAACTAAATGGCACTCACCAATAATTGTGTTGTTGTAGTGTTGTAAGCTGATGTGGTACGGATGCGGGATTTTCTCCGATGTTTTGAGTTTGACCTTGAGATGATGGCAACATATGATTGCGTAGCCACGTCGTAGTTGGTTCAGAAAATCTTCGACGTATTTTCCTAAAATGTTACAAACAGAAAGTTATTTCTTATAAGATTAAGTTTCAGTTGTCAAATAAACCTGACAATAGAAATAAATTCATACAGTAAAGCACTTTGCTGCAAATTAACAGCGTAATTGCTTTTCATAATTATTTGTCGCCTAATTAACCGGTCATACCTCCATTTTGCTTTTTTGTGAAACGCAACTTGCTATGTCTAGTCAACTGCAACAATGACTTACTTGAAACTCTATGACGTCACAAAGCAGTGATGTTTGTTTACAAAAACATGTAGTAATACAGATGACCCTACGCAATGACACGAGGTTTTTTGAAAACCTATTTTCGGCTTGGTGATTGTTTTAGTGCTATTGTGTAGCTATGATTGCTTTCACCAAGCGAAATAAACTCAACTCAATAAAATACCGAAAGGGGTAACGTTATAACAGCAACTTACATGTGGTGTTGTGATGAGCAAATGTCAAACCACAACTGAACGTGGAAATATATGAAGACCACACAAGTCGTTTCTGAGTGACGTAGCTGACAGCGGAATAGAAAATGTTTCCATGGGTTAGTTCAGTCCATTAGAAAGAGCAAACTTGTTGATTGAAATGTCGATGTTGCTTATTTCTCCTCTTAGGTCAGGTTTTTAGAAACCAACCTGCAATATAAGATTGTGTTTATAATGGGCTTCGATTGCAGAACAGATCTTCTGCACATCGTGTTACGTCATAAAGTGCTAATGTTTGTTTACAAAATCACTAGCACTACAGATGGGCCGAACGCTAAGATACAACACCGAACTTTAAAGAATTATTGCTGGCGTGTTGGTCAATTGGAAAATTATTAATATAAATCAAAAATATATGTTAGTGTTATTATGCAAAGCATAACAATAAAGCCAAACTTGTTTTTCTCTTGTTATGATGGGTAAAAAGATGACAACATTTTGATTGCGGAGTATCGTTACGATGTGGTCTGGTGGGAGGTTTGGTATAAGTCTGCCAGGAAAAGCTCACTAGTTCGCTTAAATGTCGTTTCCGCTTGTTTTCTTCCCCATAAACCGTGAAAACTATTGGATGTTCCTAATCTGCGGTGTAAACACAATCAAGATAAGTTTACAAATGTGCACTAACCAGTGATTGTATAACTGTATTGCAGTAAGCTGATGTGTACGACGTAGAAGGCTTGTCCGGTCATCTGAACCATGGGATTATGATTATGGTTGTGTTGCAACATGATAAGAGCTGTACTTTGTATGCACGTTCCTAAAAAGTGAATAAAATGTTGTAGAATTTAAAGTCAACACATTTTTTGTCATTATTCGGCTATTTAACTCTTTGTCCTTCATTAACTTCTGTAATAACAGCAAAAGCCCAATAATACAGACAATGCGCAAATGCCCTGATTCTATTGCAATAAATACCTGAAAGTCTATGGTTAATTGTGGAATATAGAAAGACTTGCTTGGCAGAGTGTGGTGTCACAATGTAATTCCGTGGTATCCAGAAGAAACTGTACAAATGCGCTGCATAATTAGTAACCATTAGATCGTTTTGGCATGAGACGAACCGAAATGGTGACGTGTCTCCGTATTGACGTCAGGAGAATATCTTCAGCCTAAATAAACGTCATGTAAACTAAACTGTACCAATCTGATTTCTAACGACTAGAATCATGTAACTGCTAATACATCTTAGTATTACATCTGTTCTCACCGTTTTAAGAGACGTCATGGTTTGAAAGCATCCCACCCAATCTTGAGGACACGTCATCATATTATGACACAGGTACGCAAGCCTGCCAGAAAAACAAACGGTAAAAATGCAGGCAACTGGTTATGTTACGTAACTCAACGTTAACTTACATATGGTTGTGTGATATGAATGTGAACAAATAATAGTTGACATTGGTGGTTCCAATCACAGTTGCCTGAAGTTCTCTCCATCCAGATATTGAGCTATTACACAAAACAACTTAAATATTTACATAACAAGGTTATAACTTAATCGTCACCAGTCGCTAAAGTTATGAGAAATATTATAAACCACAGTAATTTGTCCACAGACAGTCTCGTAAGGTTGGTAGTCAACAGTCTCTGGGTCTGAGAGCTATATTTCAGTGGTGGAACAGTTGTCGATGCGTTGTGAAGTGGCTGCATAGAAAAACATCCATAAGAAATAAGTGAATGAATTAGTTTGAAAAATGTATAAACGTTTTACAAAATTGTTCCCCTGTAGTAGAAAAAAACTGGAAACAAACAGCTTTAAACTGAAACTGCATCAAAGCATTATGACGTCATATTCTCATTACGAATACAATCATAAGTCAAGTCACAGCATCAATGGAGGCAATCAATAGTTACTGAAAGGGTTGAATTACAACTTTGTAAAAACAAACCACAAGATGTAAAGTCGAAAAGCGTTTTTCACACACTGTAAATTTACCTTCAATCTTTGCCTTGTGCCGCTAAAGTGAATGTGAAACCTTCATCGACTAAAATGGAAAGAGAAGATTTGAAAAAGCTTTGAAATTTGTTTTTGGTGGTAGAAGAGAACCTAGACTTTTGAAAACCCTACAAGTCAGTTTTGTCTGTGAAAGCAAAACAAGTAGTAAGCGTTTAAACATACGATGAGGTCATTTTGAAAAGAAACTTACCAAAACCTGCTTATAAAGCTAATGTCGTGTACATTTGGTATCAAACTCTTACCAAATACTTTCTTACATCACATGTTGTTTTGTATGAAATTTGTTTGTTCCTGTTTCTCTTTTTATATTTCAGCTACTAGAATTTGTTGCATCAGCTGTCCTTTTGTTATGTTTTCGTGTGTATCGTAATCACTGTGAAACAAAATAAACAAGATCAAAATATGGACAACGAAATCATATGTGTGAAGTGCTTACCTTAAAACTGTGCTGTTATGTTTAGGAGTAGGTTTTGATCTTCAGAAAAGAAATTTTTACTCCCATAAAAAGGTGTGATCTGCATTCGAACAAAATATTGACAAACAAAAGCAGGAAAACAAAGGCACTTGCATACAGTGCTTACCTTAAAACGACAACTTTGTTTTTGTTTCAGAAAAGCTTTTAGTTTTAGTTTTATGTCCAATAAATTCCATTCTAAAAATAAAGTTTGGTTATATGAGTTATAATGACAGAAAATATACGAATACTCACATAAAATTGTTAAACGTGATTTTCAAATCCACTTTTGTTCATCATACAATTCAGAAAAACAATAACAATAATCTTGAATGATTTTCAAATTGTACGTATGTCCATTTTTTGGTGCTTGACTGGCTTCTGAAATCTGTAGAATACAAATAATGCAATTAGAGGTCACAAAAATAACTACAGAGCACAAGACGGTACCTGCTAATATTTCCAGAACAAACTGCCAGTAAGGCACCAATCTTATGTAACCTGCAAAAACAAAACAACAAGTTAGAAACTGGTCAAATTTCTCTCTCTCATCCGCTTCTTTCTTGATAAATCTGCAAAACGAAACAAAGCGTTAGTTTCAAAATATCGTATTAAAAAAACATCATAGATCTTCATTGGCTGACTTAGTCCAGTTTTTTGCAACAGATTCTAAACACAGCAAATCAGATCTAAGCAGCCTTGCATAGCGAATACTGCACTGAAAATGGCTGACATTTGATGACGGCGGCACCCAGGAAAAAAGAGAAACTAAACTAAACATCTAAAAACCGCTTTCGGTAGCGGAACCTGCACGAAAACCCATCACTGACTGATCGCGAGCCAAACGGATGTGGCTACTGACAAAGATAAGAGAATAAAACCAACATAATCGTACTCCTGTTAATGAAGAATGAATTAAATGGAAAAACTGGAAGGAAGGTTTCGCCCGCGATGCGTGAGAAAAGACGAAGTAAAAACATACAACATTTGACTAATTTAGGTTCCCGTTTGGAGTAAGATTTAAGATCAGTTAACACAAGTATTGACATGAAACGTAAACCCGCTTATGGCAGGCTGCGTTTCCCAAAGACCACATCAGATACTGTCCCAAGCATTATTTTGTCACCCTGAATATATTTTACAATTACAATTCTACCAGTCGAGCCCAAGTTGAGACAAACAGATAAGTTTATCCGATATTCCAAATCAACAGTGACTTATAAAATGGGACCCCCATGTTTAAACATCACAGTCCTTCAGTCAATTGTAACTTGTGTGTCACAATATCAATCTGTTCAACGGGTGCACAAATTCAAAGCTGATTGGTTGTAGTTTGTTGATCAACTATCTCCAAGAATCGAACAGCGGGGGATGGGCTTCGCTCATCTGGTACACGACAAACCGAAATATCGTAGATTTCGTACACGATTGGTTGTTTATCTGCTTCGGATTCGGCATTACATGCATTGCAAACATACAATAAATGTGGGGCCGCCATCGTCCTGCATATAATCCTATTAATTTACTAACTTTCCTGCAAACTGTCCTCATCTAATTAAGGTCTATAGTAAGTAAAATGTGGGGCTGTCGTACCGTTTTCACCAGTTTAAATCACAAACCCTTTGAGATAGTTGCGAATTTTAAGTTGGCCGAATCAAGTGTGAATGCAAATTGGTTATGTTTAAGTTAAACCTGCCTTCCTAAGCAGACAACTAAGCAGAAGTAGCAGTTCAGAACTGGTTGGCAAAGTTGGTTTCTTGAAATCAGAACCAAATCCACAAAAGAAGATCAGAATCGGCATCAAGAAAGAAGGGTGCCGAGTCACAGTTAATCAGGCATTGCAGAGGGGTACTTGCCACATGGTGACAAGTAAACAACAATCGACAAGTCCCTACAATTAGTTTTTAGCAAGCGCAAAATGTGTAAGAAGGTGGGCAGTGTAGTGTGTGGAAAAACGTTTGCAAACAAACAAGCGAAGATGTCAACGACGGCACTGCCCACGACAAGAATAACAACAAAATCCCAATCCCACCCGGAAGAATGATTAAATTGTGTTTTGAGGGGAGTGTATGTGAACGCAAAATTTGGTGTTTATGATGTACTAGTTAGCCGGCTGGCTCGCGAACCGTCAGGAACGCCTGCACCGGTCACCCAACTCCGGTGGATTTTAGTGTTCGTTTTGAGAACCAGGGAGGTGAGTTGGACCGTATGTCTAGCCCTACATTTATCTAAAGCCATTTAACGCGCCACGCCCTAACTACACCCATACCTAGTGGGAATGTGGCGCGCGAAACCCAAGACCCATTCTGACTTGCCTAGCCTTAGTTTAAAGTGCTACAAATAATGTAAACCCTAGGCGCATCTAGCTAAAATGTAGCACATCTACCACTATTCTTGGGCATTCCATTCGCTGGACCTGTGAATGACGAATGGAAAAGCCCTTCGGCGCCAAGTTAAGTCTAGAGTTAAGGCCTAAAGTTTGCATTCACGCCCGATTCTGACGACAGCCCCCTATTTCTTACTAACATCCCGTATAATATTTGAAGTTGGGGGTTGGTGACACAAAAATGGAAGACCAGAAGCTTCTGTGTGTCTGTACGATGTTCGGAGCGTTGTCAGGAACCTGCACACATGAAAACAATCATTAGAAATTCTGTCTCAATACAATACTGTCCTACACCTGCAAACAACAAGGAAAATGCTGTGTGTGCACCCACATTTATAGGAGCAACATTTACAAGGGCCACGCATAATACTTATGTACGCTTAATGTCTTTTACAGACGTTAAGGGAAGCGGGTTTGTGCACTCTGACCACGCCCCATATATAAAAAGATGGAAAACTGTATTGCCTCAAACAACCGAAAAAAAAAACAATTTCGGCTCCAAAAGGCGTAATTAGCATATCATAATCATGGGTGACATATCCATTTGGATATATATGTACAACTGAAGTTTATACTTGGTCTTGGGCCCTTATTCTTAAGTAAACCGACACCATCAGAAGGTTATTTTAGGTCATTTACATGCAGTGGTGGGACTCAAATTTTTTGTCAGTTATATCACAAAAGTCATATTTTTCAGCCGGTTCTGTCACAAAAAGTCCATTGACTGTAACCACTAATGCTAACCAGTTCGCTGGTCTCATAAATTTTCGTGAGACGGTTCTACAAAACCGGTGCGAACCGGTTAAATCTCACCTCTATTTACATGTTACATGCCGGAGTAATTACTACAAAGTTTAACCTTCCTAAAATGACAATACCTCCATACATGCGCTAGCACAAATGAACAAAAATTTGTCAACTAAATGGCACTCACCAGTAATTGTGTTGTAGTAGTGTTGTAAGCTGATGTGGTACGGATGCGGGATTTTCTCCGATGTTTTGAGTTTGACCTTGAGATGATGGCAACATATGATTGCGTCACCACGTCGTAGTTGGTTCAGAAAATCTTCGACGTATTTTCCTAAAATGTTACAAACAGAAAGTTATATCTTATAAGATTGAGTTTCAATTGTCAAATAAACCTGACAATAGAAATAAATTCATACAGTAAAGCCTTTTGCTGCATATTAACAGCGTAATTGCTTTTCATAATTATTTGTCGCCTAATTAACCGGTCATACCTCCATTTTGTTTTTTTGTGAAACGCAACTTGCTATGGCTAGTCAACTGCATCAATGACTTACTTGAAACTCTATGACGTCACAAAGCAGTGATGTTTGTTTACAAAAACATGTAGCAATACAGATGACCCTACGCAATGACACGAGGTTTTTTGAAAACCTATTTTCGGCTTGGCGATTGTTTTAGTGCTATTGTGTCCCTATGATTGCTTTCACCAAGCGAAATAAACTCAACTCAATAAAATACCGAAAGGGGTAACGTTATAACAGCAACTTACATGTGGTGTTGTGATGAGCAAATGTCAAACCACAACTGAACGTGGAAATATATGAAGACCACACAAGTCGTTTCTGAGTGACGTAGCTGACAGCGGAATAGAAAATGTTTCCATGGGTTAGGTCAGTTAGAAAGACCATTAGAAAGAGCAGACTTGATTATTGAAATGTCGATGTTGCTTGTTTCTCCTCTTAGGTCAGGTTTTTAGAAACCAACCTGCAATATATGATTGTGTTTATAATCGGCTTCGATTGCAAAATAGATCTTCTGCACATCGTGTTACGTCATAAAGTGCTAATGTTTGTTTACAAAATCACTAGCACTACAGATGGACCGAACGCTAAGATACAAGACCGAACTTTAAAGAATTATTGCTGGCGTGTTGGTCAATTGGAAAAGTATTAATATAAATCAAAAATATATGTTAGTGTTATTATGCAAAGCATAACAATAAAGCCAAACTTGTTTTTCTCTTGTTATGATGGGTAAAAAGATGACAACATTTTGATTGCGGAGTATCGTTACGATGTGGTCTGGTGGGAGGTTTGGTATAAGTCTGCCAGGAAAAGCTCACTAGTTCGCTTAAATGTCGTTTCCGCTTGTTTTCTTCCCCATAAACCGTAAAAACTATTGGATGTTCCTAATCTGCGATATAAACACAATCAAGATAAGTTTACAAATGTCCACTAACCAGTGATTGTATAACTGTATTGCAGTAAGCTGATGTGTACGACGTAGAAGGCTTGTTCGATGATCTCAACCATAGGATTATGATTATGGTTGTGTTGCAACATGATAAGAGCTGTACTTTGTATGCACGTTCCTAAAAAGTGAATAAAATGTTGTAGAATTTAAAGTCAACAGATTTTTTTCTCATTATTCGGCTATTTAACTCTTTGTCCTTCATTAACTTCTGTAATAACAGCAAAAGTCCATTAATACAGACAATGCGAACATGCCCGGTGATCCTATTGCAACAAATACCTGAAAGTCTATGGTTGATTGTGGAATATAGAAAGACTTTCTTACCAGAGTGTGATGTCACAATGTAATTCCGTGGTATCCAGAAGAAACTGTATAAATGCGCTCCATAATTAGTAACCATTAGATCGTTTTGGCATGAGACGAACCGAAATGGTGACGTGTCTCCGTATTGACGTCAGGAGAATATCTTCAGCCTAAATAAACGTCATGTAAACTAAACTGTACCATTCTGATCACTAACGACTAGAATCATGCAACTGATAATTACATCTTAGTATTACATCTGTTCTCACCGTTTCAAGTGACGTCATGGTTTGAAAGCCTCCCACCCAATCTTGAGGACACGTCATCATATTATGACACAGGTACGCAAGCCTGCCAGAAAAACAAACGGTAAAAATGCAGGCAACTGGTTATGTTATGTTATTCAACGTTAACTTACAGATGGTTCTGTGATATGAATGTGAACAAATAATAGTTGACATTGGTGGTTCCAATCACAGTTGCCTGAAGTTCTCTCCATCCAGATATTAAGCTATTACACAAAACAACTTAAATATTTACATAACAAGGTTAGAACTTAATCGTCAGCAGTCGCTAAAGTTATGAGAAATATTATAAACCACAGTAATTTGTCCACAGACAGTCTCGTAAGGTTGGTAGTCAACAGTCTCTGGGTCTGAGAGCTATATTTCAGTGGTGGAGCAGTTGTCGATGCGTTGTGAAGTGGCTGCATAGAAAAACATCCATAAGAAATAAGTGAATGAATTAGTTTGTAAAATGTATAAACGTTTTACAAAATTGTTCCCCTGTAGTAGATAAAAACTGGAAACAAACAGCTTTAAACTGAAACTGCATCAAAGCATTATGACGTCATATTCTCATTACGAATACAATCATAAGTCAAGTCACAGCATCAATGGAGACAATCAATAGTTACTGAAAGGGTTGAATTACAACTTTGTAAAAACAAACCACAAGATGTAAAGTCGAAAAGCGTTTTTCACACACTGTAAATTTACCTTCAATCTTTGCCTTGTGCCGCTAAAGTGAATGTGAAAGTGCGTCACCTTCATCGACTAAAATGGAAAAAGAAAATGTGAAAAAGCTTTGAAATTTGTTTTTGGTGGTAGAAGAGAAAACCGGACTTCTGGAAACCCTGCAAGTCAGTTTTGTCTGTGAAAGCAAAACAAGTAGTAAGCGTTTAAACATACGATGAGGTCATTTTGAAAAGAAACTTACCAAAACCTGCTCATAAAGCTAACGTCGTGTAGATTTGGTATCAAACTCTTACCAAATACTTTCTTACATCACATGTTGTTTTGTATGAAATTTGTTTGTTCCTGTTTCTCTTTTTATATTTCAGCTGCTAGAATTTGTTGCATCAGCTGTCCTTTTGTTATGTTTTCGTGTGTATCGTAATCACTGTAAAACAAAATAAACAAGATCAAAATATGGACAACGAAATCATATGTGTGAAGTGCTTACCTTAAAACTGTGCTGTTATGTTTAGGAGTAGGTTTTGATCTTCAGAAAAGAAATTTTTACTCCCATAAAAAGGTGTGATCTGCATTCGAACAAAATATTGACAAACAAAAGCAGGAAAACAAAGGCACTTGCATACAGTGCTTACCTTAAAACGACAACTTTGTTTTTGTTTCAGAAAAGCTTTTAGTTTTAGTTTTATGTCCAATAAATTCCATTCTAAAAATAAAGTTTGGTTATATGAGTTATAATGACAGAAAATATACGAATACTCACATAAAATTGTTAAACGTGATTTTCAAATCCACTTTTGTTCATCATACAATTCAGAAAAACAATAACAATAATCTTGAATGATTTTCAAATTGTACGTATGTCCATTTTTTGGTGCTTGACTGGCTTCTGAAATCTGTAGAATACAAATAATGCAATTAGAGGTCACAAAAATAACTACAGAGCACAAGACGGTACCTGCTAATATTTCCAGAACAAACTGCCAGTAAGGCACCAATCTTATGTAACCTGCAAAAACAAAACAACAAGTTAGAAACTGGTCAAATTTCTCTCTCTCATCCGCTTCTTTCTTGATAAATCTGCAAAACGAAACAAAGCGTTAGTTTCAAAATATCGTATTAAAAAAACATCATAGATCTTCATTGGCTGACTTGGTCCAGTCTTTCCGCAACAGATTCTAAACACAGCAAATCAGATCTAAGCAGCCTTGCATAGCGAATACTGCACTGAAAATGGCTGACATTTGACGATGGCGGCACCCAGGAAAAAAGAGAAACTAAACTAAACATCTAAAAACCGCTTTCGGTAGCGGAACCTGCAAGAAAACCTATCACTGACTGATCGCGAGCCAAACGGATGTGGCTACTGACAAAGATAAGAGAATAAAACCAACATAATCGCACTCCTGTTAATGAAGAATGAATTAAATGGAAAAACTGGAAGGAAGGTTTCGCCCGCGTTGCGTGAGAAAAGACGAAGTAAAAACATACAACATTTGACTAATTTAGGTTCCCGTTTGGAGTAAGATTTAAGATCAGTTAACACAGTATTGACATGAAACGTAAACCCGCTTATGGCAGGCTGCGTTTCCCAAAGACCACATCAGATACTGTCCCAAGCATTATTTTGACACCCTGAATATATTTTACAATTACAATTCTACCAGTCGAGCCCAAGTTGAGACAAACAGATAAGTTTATCCGATATTCCAAATCAACAGTGACTTATAAAATGGTACCCCCATGTTTAAACATCACAGTCCTTCAGTCAATTGTAACTTGTGTGTCACAATATCAGTCTGTTCAACGGGTGCACAAATTCAAAGCTGATTGGTTGTAGTTTGTTGATCAACTATCTCCAAGAATCGAACAGCGGGGGATGGGCTTCGCTCATCTGGTACACGACAAACCGAAATATCGTAGGTTTCGTACACGATTGGTTGTTTATCTGCTTCGGATTCGGCATTACATGCATTGCAAACATACAATAAATGTGGGGCCGCCATCGTCCTGCATATAATCCTATTAATTTACTAACTTTCCTGCAAACTGTCCTCATCTAATTAAGGTCTATAGTAAGTAAAATGTGGGGCTGTCGTACCGTTTTCACCAGTTTAAATCACAAACCCTTTGAGAGAGTTGCGAATTTTAAACTGGCCGAATCAAGTGTGAATGCAAATTGGTTAAGTTTAAATTAAAACTGCCTTCCTGAGCAGACAACTAAGCAGCAGTAGCTGGTCAGAACCGGCTGGCAAAGTTGGTTTCTTGAAATCAGAACCAAATCCACAAAAGAAGATAAAAATCGGCATCAAGAAAGAAGGGTGCCGAGTCACAGTTAATCAGCCATTGCAGAGGGTACTTGCCACATGGTGACAAGTAAACAACAATCGACAAGTTCCTACAATTATTTTTAGCAAGCGCAAAATGTGTAAAGAAGGTGGGCAGGTAGTGTGTGGAAAAACGTTTGCAAACAAACAAGCGAAGATGTCAACGACGGCACTGCCCACGACAAGAATAACAACAAAATCCCAATCCCACCCGGAAGAATGATTAAATTGTGTTTTGAGGGGAGTGTATGTGAACGCAAAATTTGGTGTTCAGGATGTACTAGTTAGCCGGCTGGCTCGCGAACCGTCAGGAACGCCTGCACCGGTCACCCAACTCCGGTGGATTTTAGTGTTCGTTTTGAGAACCAGGGAGGTGAGTTGGACCGTATGTCTAGCACTACATTTATCTGAAGCCATTTAACGCGCCACGCCTTAACTATACACACATACCTAGTGGGAATGTGGCGCGCGAAACCCAAGACCCATTCTGACTTGCCTAGCCTTAGTTTAAAGTGCTACAAGTAATGTAAACCCTAGGCGCATCAAGCTAAAATGTAGCACATCTACCACTATTCTTGGGCATTCCATTCGCTGGACCTGTGAATGACGAATGGAAAAGCCCTTCGGCGCCAAGTTAAGTCTAGAGTTAAGGCCTAAAGTTTGCATTCACGCCCGATTCTGACGACAGCCCCCTATTTCTTACTAACATCCCGTATAATATTTGAAGTTGGGGGTTGGTGACACGAAGATGGAAGACCAGAAGCTTCTGTGTGTCTGTACGATGTTCGGAGCGTTGTGAGGAACCTGCACACATGAACACAATCATTAGAAATTCTGTCTCAATACAATACTGTCCTACACCTGCAAACAACAAGGAAAATGTTGTGTGTGCACCCACATTTATAGGAGCAACATTTACAAGGGCCACGCATAATACTTATGTACGCTTAATGTCTTTTACAGACGTTAAGGGAAGCGGGTTTGTGCACTCTGACCACGCCCCAAAGATGGAAAACTGTATTGCCTCAAACAACCGAAAAAAAAACAATTTCGGCTCCAAAAGGCGTAATTAGCATATCATAATCATGGGTGACATATCCATTTGGATATATATGTACAACTGAAGTTTATACTTGGTCTTGGGCCCTTATTCTTAAGTAAACCGACACCATCAGAAGGTTATTTTAGGTCATTTACATGCAGTTGTGGGACTCAAATTTTTTGTCAGTTATATCACAAAAGTCATATTTTTCAGCCGGTTCTGTTACAAAAAGTCCATTGACTGTAACCACTAATGCTAACCAGTTCGCTGGTCTCATAAATTTTCGTGAGACGGTTCTACAAAACCGGTGCGAACCGGTTAAATCTCACCTCTATTTACATGTTACATGCCGGAGTAATTACTACAAAGTTTAACCTTCCTAAAATGACAATACCTCCATACATGCGCTAGCACAAATGAACAAAAATTTGTCAACTAAATGGCACTCACCAATAATTGTGTTGTTGTAGTGTTGTAAGCTGATGTGGTACGGATGCGGGATTTTCTCCGATGTTTTGAGTTTGACCTTGAGATGATGGCAACATATGATTGCGTAGCCACGTCGTAATTGGTTCAGAAAATCTTCGACGTATTTTCCTAAAATGGTACAAACAGAAAGTTATTTCTTATAAGATTAAGTTTCAGTTGTCAAATAAACCTGACAATAGAAATAAATTCATACAGTAAAGCACTTTGCTGCATATTAACAGCGTAATTGCTTTCCATAATTATTTGTCTCCTAATTAACCGGTTATACCTCCATTTTGCTTTTTTGTAAAACGCAAATTGCTATGGCTAGTCAACTGCAACAATGACTTACTTGAAACTCTATGACGTCACAAAGCAGTGATGTTTGTTTACAAAAACATGTAGTAATACAGATGACCCTACGCAATGACACGAGGTTTTTTGAAAACCTATTTTCGGCTTGGTGATTGTTTTAGTGCTATTGTGTCGCTATGATTGCTTTCACCAAGCGAAATAAACTCAACTCAATAAAATACCGAAAGGGGTAACGTTAAAACAGCAACTTACATGTGGTGTTGTGATGAGCAAATGTCAAACCACAACTGAACGTGGAAATATATGAAGAGCACACAAGTCGTTTCTGAGTGACGTAGCTGACAGCGGAATAGAAAATGTTTCCATGGGTTAGGTCAGTCCATTAGAAAGAGCAAACTTGTTTATTGAAATGTCGATGTTGCTTGTTTCTCCTCTTAGGTCAGGTTTTTAGAAACCAACCTGCAATATATGATTGTGTTTATAATGGGCTTCGATTGCAAAAGAGATCTTCTGCACATCGTGTTACGTCATAAAGTGCTAATGTTTGTTTACAAAATCACCAGCACTACAGATGGTTCGAACGCTAAGATACAAGACCGAACTTTAAAGAATTATTGCTGGCGTGTTGGTCAATTGGAAAAGTATTAATATAAATCAAAAATATATGTTAGTGTTATTATGCAAAGCATAACAATAAAGCCAAACTTGTTTTTCTCTTGTTATGATGGGTAAAAAGATGACAACATTTTGATTGCGGAGTATCGTTACGATGTGGTCTGGTGGGAATTTTGGTATAAGTCTGCCAGGAAAAGCTCACTAGTTCGCTTAAATGTCGTTTCCGCTTGTTTTCTTCCCCATAAACCGTGAAAACTATTGGATGTTCCTAATCTGCGGTGTAAACACAATCAAGATAAGTTTACAAATGTGCACTAACCAGTGATTGTATAACTGTATTGCAGTAAGCTGATGTGTACGACGTAGAAGGCTTGTCCGATGATCCCAACCATGGGATTATGATTATGGTTGTGCTGCAACATGATAAGAGCTGTACTTTGTATGCACGTTCCTAAAAAGTGAATAAAATGTTGTAGAATTTAAAGTCAACAGATTTTTTGTCATTATTCGGCTATTTAACTCTTTGTCCTTCATTAACTTCTGTAATAACAGCAAAAGCCCAATAATACAGACAATGCGAACATGCCCTGTGATTCTATTGCAACAAATACCTGAAAGTCTATGGTTGATTGTGGAATATGTAAAGACTTGCTTGGCAGAGTGTGGCTTCACAATGTAATTCAGTGATATCATGAAAAAACTGTAAAAAATGCGCTGCATAATTAGTAACCATTAGATCGTTGTGGCATGAGACGAACCGAAATGATGACGTGTATCCGTACTGACGTCATGAATGCAATATCTTCAGCCTAAATAAACGTCATATAAATTAAACTGTACCATTCTGATCACTAACGACTAGAATCATGCAACTGATAATTACATCTTAGTATTACATCTGTTCTCACCGTTTTGAGAGACGTCATGGTTTGAAACCCTCCAACCCAATCTTGAGGACACGTCACTATATTATGACACAGGTACGCAAGCCTGTCAGAAAAACAAACGAAAAAATGCAGGCAACTGGTTAAGTTACGTAACTCAACGTCTACTTACATATGGTTGTGTGATATGGATGTGGACAAATAATAGTTGACATTGGTGGTTCCAATCACAGTTGCCTGAAGTTCTCTCCACCCGCAGCGGAGATATTAAGCTATTACACAAAACAACTTAAATATTTACAAAACAAGGTTAGAACTTAATCGTCAGCAGTCGCGAAAGTTATGAGAAATATTATAAACCACAGTAATTTGTCCACAGACAGTCTCGTAAGGTTGGTGGTCAACAGTCTCTGGGTCTGAGAGCTATATTTCCGTGGTGGAACAGTTGTCGATGCGTTGTGAAGTGGCTGCATAGAAAAACATCCATAAGAAATAAGTGAATGAATTAGTTTGAAAAATGTATAAACGTTTTACAAAATTGTTCCCCTGTAGTAGATAAAAACTGGAAACAAACAGCTTTAAACTGAAACTGCATCAAAGCATTATGACGTCATATTCTCATTACGAATACAATCATAAGTCAAGTCACAGCATCAATGGAGACAATCAATAGTTACTGAAAGGGTTGAATTACAACTTTGTAAAAACAAACCACAAGATGTAAAGTCGAAAAGCGTTTTTCACACACTGTAAATTTACCTTCAATCTTTGCCTTGTGCCGCTAAAGTTAATGTGAAAGTGCGTCACCTTCATCGACCAAAATGGAAAAAGAAAATGTGAAAAACTTTGAAATTTGTTTTTGGTTGTAGAAGAGAAAACCGGACTTCTGGAAACCCTGCAAGTCAGTTTTGTCTGTAAAAGCAAAACAAGTAGTAAGCGTTTAAACATACGATGAGGTCATTTTGAAAAGAAACTTACCCAAAACCTGCTTATAAAGCTAATGTCGTGTACATTTGGTATCAAACTCTTACCAAATACTTTCTTACATCACATGTTGTTTTGTATGAAATTTGTTTGTTCCTGTTTCTCTTTTTATATTTCAGCTACTAGAATTTGTTGCATCAGCTGTCCTTTTGTTATGTTTTCGTGTGTATCGTAATCACTGCAAAACAAAATCAAAATATGGACAACGAAATCATATGTGTGAAGTGCTTAACTTAAAACTGTGCTGTTATGTTTAGGAGTAGGTTTTAATTTTCAGACAAGAAATTTTTACTCCTATAAAAATGTGTAATCTGCATTCGAACAAAATATTGACAAACAAAAGCAGGAAAACAAAGGCACTTGCATACAGCACTTACCTTAAAACGAAAATTTTGTTTTGTTTCAGAAAAGCTTTTAGTTTTTGTTTTATGTCCAATAAATTCCATTCTAAAAAAAGTAGTTTGGTTATATGAGTTGTAATGACAGAACATATATAAATACTCACATAAAATTGTTAAACGTGATTTTCAAATCCACTTTTGTTCATCATACAATTCAGAAAAACAATAACAATAATCTTGAATGATTTTCAAATTGTACGTATGTCCATTTTTTGGTGCTTGACTGGCTTCTGAAATCTGTAGAATACAAATAATGCAATTAGAGGTCACAAAAATAACTACAGAGCACAAGACGGTACCTGGTAATATTTCCAGAACAAACTGCCAGTAAGGCACCAATCTTATGTAACCTGCAAAAACAAAACAACAAGTTAGAAACTGGTCAAATTTCTCTCTCTCATCCGCTTCTTTCTTGATAAATCTGCAAAACGAAACAAAGCGTTAGTTTCAAAATATCGTATTAAAAAAACATCATAGATCTTCATTGGCTTACTTGGTCCAGTCTTTCCGCAACAGATTCTAAACACAGCAAATCAGATCTAAGCAGCCTTGCATAGCGAATACTGCACTGAAAATGGCTGACATTTGACGATGGCGGCACCCAGGAAAATAGAGAAACTAAACTAAACATCTAAAAACCGCTTTTTGTAGCGGAACCTGCAAGAAAACCTATCACTGACTGATCGCGAGCCAAACGGATGTGGCTACTGACAAAGATAAGAGAATAAAACCAACATAATCGCACTCCTGTTAATGAAGAATGAATTAAATGGAAAAACTGGAAGGAAGGTTTCGCCCGCGTTGCGTGAGAAAAGACGAAGTAAAAACATACAACATTTGACTAATTTAGGTTCCCGTTTGGAGTAAGATTTAAGATCAGTTAACACAGTATTGACATGAAACGTAAACCCGCTTATGGCAGGCTGCGTTTCCCAAAGACCACATCAGATACTGTCCCAAGCATTATTTTGACACCCTGAATATATTTTACAATTACAATTCTACCAGTCGAGCCCAAGTTGAGACAAACAGATAAGTTTACCCGATATTCCAAATCAACAGTGACTTATAAAATGGTACCCCCATGTTTAAACATCACAGTCCTTCAGTCAATTGTAACTTGTGTGTCACAATATCAGTCTGTTCAACGGGTGCACAAATTCAAAGCTGATTGGTTGTAGTTTGTTGATCAACTATCTCCAAGAATCGAACAGCGGGGGATGGGCTTCGCTCATCTGGTACACGACAAACCGAAATATCGTAGATTTCGTACACGATTGGTTGTTTATCTGCTTCGGATTCGGCATTACATGCATTGCAAACATACAATAAATGTGGGGCCGCCATCGTCCTGCATATAATCCTATTAATTTACTAACTTTCCTGCAAACTGTCCTCATCTAATTAAGGTCTATAGTAAGTAAAATGTGGGGCTGTCGTACCGTTTTCACCAGTTTAAATCACAAACCCTTTGAGATAGTTGCGAATTTTAAGTTGGCCGAATCAAGTGTGAATGCAAATTGGTTATGTTTAAGTTAAACCTGCCTTCCTGAGCAGACAACTAAGCAGCAGTAGCAGATCAGAACTGGTTGGCAAAGTTGGTTTCTTGAAATCAGAACCAAATCCACAAAAGAAAATCTGAATCGGCATCAAGAAAGAAGGGTGCCGAGTCACAGTTAATCAGCCATTGCAGAGGGGTACTTGCCACATGGTGACAAGTAAACAACAATCGACAAGTTCCTACAATTATTTTTAGCAAGCGCAAAATGTGTAAGAAGGTGGGCAGTGTAGTGTGTGGAAAAACGTTTGCAAACAAACAAGCGAAGATGTCAACGACGGCACTGCCCACGACAAGAATAACAACAAAATCCCAATCCCACCCGGAAGAATGATTAAATTGTGTTTTGAGGGGAGTGTATGTGAACGCAAAATTTGGTGTTTATGATGTACTAGTTAGCCGGCTGGCTCGCGAACCGTCAGGAACGCCTGCACCGGTCACCCAACTCCGGTGGATTTTAGTGTTCCATTTGAGAACCAGGGAGGTGACTTGGACCGTATGTCTAGCACTACATTTATCTGAAGCCATTTAACGCGCCACGCCCTAACTACACCAATACCTAGTGGGAATGTGGCGCGCGAAACCCAAGACCCATTCTGACTAGCCTAGTCTTAGTTTAAAGTGCTACAAGTAATCTAAACCCTAGGCGCATCTAGCTAAAATGTAGCACATCTACCACTATTCTTGGGCATTCCATTCGCTGGACCTGTGAATGACGAATGGAAAAGCCCTTCGGCGCCAAGTTAAGTCTAGAGTTAAGGCCTAAAGTTTGCATTCACGCCCGATTCTGACGACAGCCCCCTATTTCTTACTAACATCCCGTATAATATTTGAAGTTGGGGGTTGGTGACACGAAGATGGAAGACCAGAAGCTTCTGTGTGTCTGTACGATGTTCGGAGCGTTGTGAGGAACCTGCACACATGAAAACAATCATTAGAAATTCTGTCTCAATGCAATACTGTCCTACACCTGCAAACAACAAGGAAAATGTTGTGTGTGCACCCACATTTATAGGAGCAACATTTACAAGGGCCACGCATAATACTTATGTACGCTTAATGTCTTTTACAGACGTTAAGGGAAGCGGGTTTGTGCACTCTGACCACGCCCCAAAGATGGAAAACTGTATTGCCTCAAACAACCGAAAAAAAAAACAATTTCGGCTCCAAAAGGCGTAATTAGCATATCATAATCATGGGTGACATATCCATTTGGATATATATGCACAACTGAAGTTTATACTTGGTCTTGGGCCCTTATTCTTAAGTAAACCGACACCATCAGAAGGTTATTTTAGGTCATTTACATGCAGTGGTGGGACTCAAATTTTTTGTCAGTTATATCACAAAAGTCATATTTTTCAGCCGGTTCTGTTACAAAAAGTCCATTGACTGTAACCACTAATGCTAACCAGTTCGCTGGTCTCATAAATTTTCGTGAGACGGTTCTACAAAACCGGTGCGAACCGGTTAAATCTCACCTCTATTTACATGTTACATGCCGGAGTAATTACTACAAAGTTTAACCTTCCTAAAATGACAATACCTCCATACATGCGCTAGCACAAATGAACAAAAATTTGTCAACTAAATGGCACTCACCAGTAATTGTGTTGTTGTAGTGTTGTAAGCTGATGTGGTACGGATGCGGGATTTTCTCCGATGTTTTGAGTTTGACCTTGAGATGATGGCAACATATGATTGCGTCACCACGTCGTAGTTGGTTCAGAAAATCTTCGATGTATTTTCCTAAAATGGTACAAACAGAAAGTTACTTCTTATAAGATTGAGTTTCAAAATCTGACATTAGAAATAAATTCATACAGTAAAGCACTTTGCTGCAAATTAACAGCGTAATTGCTTTTCATAATTATTTGTCGCCTAATTAACCGGTCATACCTCCATTTTGTTTTTTGTGAAACGCAACTTGCTATGGCTAGTCAACTGCAACAATGACTTACTTGAAACTCTATGACATCACAAAGCAGTGATGTTTGTTTACAAAAAATGTAGTAATACAGATGACCCTACGCAACGACACGAGGTTTTTTGAAAACCTATTTCCAGCTTGGTGATTGTTTTAGTGCTATTGTGTCGCTATGATTGCTTTCACCAAGCGAAATCAACTCAACTCAATAAAATACCGAAAGGGGTAACGTTATAACAGCAACTTACATGTGGTGTTGTGATGAGCAAATGTCAAACCACAACTGAACGTGGAAATATATGAAGAGCAGACAAGTCGTTTCTGAGTGACGTAGCTGGCAGCGTAATATAAAATGTTTCCATGGGTTAGGTCAGTCGATTAGAAAGAGCAGACTTGTTTATTGAAATGTCGATGTTGCTTGTTTCTCCTCTTAGGTCAGGTTTTTAGAAACCAACCTACAATATATGATTGTGTTTATAATGGGGTTCGATTGCAAAATATATCTTCTGCACATCGTGTTACGTCATAAAGTGCTAATGTTTACATACAAAATCACCAGCACTACAGATGGACCGAACGCTAAGATACCAGACCGAAAATGTAAATTTATCGCAAGAGTTACCTTGGCAAACCATAAGGGAATGAATCCGTCGTGATGGGTGGTGTCAAAAGATAGAGGCAAATAGCAGGGTAGTAGAAGGATACCGTAGTCTTTGCAATGTCATCTTGAGTGCAGAGCATCCTTTATTATCGTGGTCGCCTCGTAGGGGGACGGATAATGTGTTGTTTAAACGACCAGGACATCAAGACTAGTTCCATTAATATTAGCAGTTGTTTGTTTTCGCCCTTAAATCGAGTTTCAGTAACCATCTGCAAAAAGATAAACAACGTTTAATGTATGAATGCTGCGTTAATTAAAATGAATATGTAAAAACTGAATCATTAACACAACACTTAGCTAATGCCGGCTGCGTTATAGGTTCTTATTACACTAACAAACTATCTGTAACACTCTTATTGCAACGTTTTCATGCTTATATTGGTTTATGCGTTTCGATGAAAAAAAACTGTGATTGTATTGCAAACGCTGGAAGATGTATAAGCGAACCCACTGCTTAACAATAAAAGTCACAATAGCGATTGTCTTGGGATGACGCAGTTCGTTTCTAATAAACAGAGGCGCGTTAACGGCAATGAACTGAAACATTTCAACTTTTTGTCGGCACTCTGCATTAGCTGAAATTGGATTACGATTGTTTAAAGCAGGGCATACAACCTGTCCCCCAAAGCTGGCTGAAATGAAGGCTAAAATTTTAGTTGTTTAAAATGGAAAACTGTAAATGTAAACAAACCCGATTCCACACATAATATTCCTACTACTCATGGAAAAGAGTAAATGTACTCTTTACTTTATCTGCAACAAAACAGTTTGCCAAACCATTCTAAATCTAAAGTGTTTATGACGTCACATCAATATAATTGTTTGCTGGTTTTGAAAATTGCGTTTTCTAACAAACCCAACCTTGACAGTTGGACGCGAACGTCTACCAGTAAAAAATCTGTATCTTTTTTAACCAGTGGTTTCCAAATGACGTGCAAATACCAAAAGCGCATCAACACCAAAGCACACATACACGATTAGTATTGCTCTACTCTGTGACTAATTGCAGCAGTACTTTGTTAAATCGTTTCATAATATGCGAATAAATTTGTACCAAGCCTATCCAGCAAAACATACCAATCCCAATACTACTATAAATATGGTGTTTTAAAAATCCAACGCAAAAGTACATTAAATTTGCGACAAAATTAATATTAAACGAATTCAAACGTTCGAAACTTTTGTTTTCATATGTGGTATACAGCGCTATTCGTACCAGTAAAAATTCTTTTGAAAACTTTGCATGCGTAAATATTGTTCATCACGTGCAATTGAACCTTTATGGCGTTTATGACGTCTTTTGTAGACAATTGTTAATAAAAGTCAAGTGGCTGGACACGCATAAAAACTCAAATGTACAGTTCCAGCAGCCTTATATAAAGGAACTTTTTTTTAATTTTTGAATGACTTTGCGTGTGTTTAATATACAATGCTTAGCAGCAGAAGGTAATATCCGCTGCCTAATAAGCAATGACTTGATTCGATAAGAAAAACTTTGCTAGTTGCAAACCATCTCAATAAACAGCACCCTATCAAATCGAAACACCCTGACTGGTATACACACGGCACTTATAAACACACCAGGCCAAAAACGACACTCTTAACAGATAAACGCAAGGATAAAATAATTAAGTGGGCACATTCAGATGTACAAAGTATTAAACAGCAAACAACTGCTGACTACCTTGATGACGGTATAAACAATAAACAACCCAACTCAAAAGACAACAACAGACTTTCAAAAAGGACTCAAAATGTACCGGCTAAATTAACTTCCATTCATCTGTTATCTAAAGCTAAACAAGAAAACATAACTTCATCTTTGTCCGGAACACCTACCAATGCGCTTTTGCAACATCAAACCAATTTGTTGTAAGAATGACGACTTACTAGAACAAGTTCGACTGCGAAATAAAGGCGCCCGAGATTTCAATTCCACAGGCAAAAAGCGCCGCTCGCGCAGTCTGCATAGCCATTTGGTGATTAATGCCTTAAACCAGTGGTTCTTAACCTGGTTTCCTTGCTGCAGCCCTTTCACATCACCAACCAGTTTTCGCACCCCCTGTTTTTTTGTATTTATACAGAATAGACCTAACCAACCTTAATGATTCAGCATCCCCGCACCCCTTAGAACAGTTCTCGCACCCCTTGGGGGTGCGTGCACCCCTGGTTAAGAACCCCTGCCCTAAACAGCCCTGTGATAAACATAATATTGCACTAGTACCATAACTTGCAACCGTTATTTTGTTTTGACACAATCATGGCGACTAAACATGCTCAAAGTCAATCGAGTGACCTATTACCATCATGACCAAAGTAAGCGCTAAAAAGTTTACCTTCAACACGCCCAAAAATATTCTCAACAGTAAACAACTTTTACCTACCTTGCCTTGTGCACAAATAATGAAAAATGGCAAGTTTATTTTACTATGGATCTTAATTGCCAATTTAAGCGTGTCCGATTTTTTGCCCGAAACCAATAAAAAGTACTGTTCCAGGCTCTGCACGTAGTCAAACATATTTTAAAAGTTCAAAACAAGCATTTTGTAAAATATCTATTTACGCTCACTCTTATGAGAAGCAAGAGCACATAATTTAAATCTTCTGACAAAAAGCGCTACTTGCGTAATAGGCACAGCTCGCATAAAAAAATTAGTATTATTTCAACTACTACTGTACATAATTAGGCTTGATTGAAAATCTAACCTTACTGTAAACTAAATTGGTGACAGAAATGTATTGTACAAGTTAACCAGTTCAATATCGGTAATACATGAGAATAAAGAAACCAACTAATTCATCTAACTGTGTTTATTGCATAATACATTTTTTCTCTTTTTGAACTAATGCTCACTCCAGTTAAAGATAAACAACACGAAAACACAGTTTGGTGAATGTATTGCAGACATACTTGATGGCTGTCAAAGCTTTTTCGATAAATAAACGATTGTTACGTTACAAGTATGCCAATTCGAACTTACAGATTTTCGGCAACAATAGATTTTCGGCAACTCTTAGGTCAGGTTTTTAGAAACCAACCTACAATATATGATTGTGTTTATAATGGGGTTCGATTGCAAAACAGATCTTCTGCATATCGTGTGACGTCATAAAGTGCTAATGTTTGTTTACAAAATCACCAGCACTACAGATGGACCGAACGCTAAGAACAAGACCGAAAATGTAAATTTATCGCAAGAGTTACCTTGGCAAACCATAAGGGAATGAATCCGTCGTGATGGGTGGTGTCAAAAGATAGAGGCAAATAGCAGGGTAGTAGAAGGATACCGTAGTCTTTGCAATGTGATCTTGAGTGCAGAGCATCCTTTATTATCGTGGTTGCCTCGTAGGGGGACGGATAATGTGTTGTTTAAACGACCAGGACATCAAGACTAGTTCCATTAATATTCGCAGTTGTTTGTTTTCGCCCTTAAATCGAGTTTCAGTAACCCATCTGCAAAAAGATAAACAACGTTTAATGTATGAATGCTGCGTTAATTAAAATGAATATGTAAAAACTGAATCACTAAAACAACACTTAGCTAATGCCCGCTGCGTTACAGGTTCTTATTACACTAATAAACTATCTGTAACACTCTTATTGCAACGTTTTCATGCTTATATTGGTTTATGCGTTTCGATGAAAAAAAACTGTGATTGTATTGCAAACGCTGGAAGATGTATAAGCGAACCCACTGCTTAACAAAAAAAAAAAATAGCGATTGTCTTGGGATGACGCAGTTCGTTTCTAATAAACAGAGGCGCGTTAACGGCAATGGACTGAAACATTTCAACTTTTTGTCGGCACTCTGCATTAGCTGAAATTGGATTACGATTGTTTAAAGCAGGGCATACAACCTGTCCCCCAAAGCTGGCTGAAATGAAGGCTAAAATTTTAGTTGTTTAAAATGGAAAACTGTAAATGTAAACAAACCCGATTCCACACATAATATTCCTACTACTCATGGAAAAGAGTAAATGTACCCTTTACTTTATCTGCAACAAAACAGTTTGCCAAACCATTCTAAATCTAAAGTGTTTATGACGTCACATCAATATAGTTGTGTCCTGGTTTTGAAAATTGCGTTTTCTAACAAACCCAACCTTGACAGTTGGACGCGAACGTCTACCAGTAAAAAATCTGTATCTTTTTTAACCAGTGGTTTCCAAATGACGTGCAAATACCAAAAGCGCATCAACACCAAAGCACACATACACGATTAGTATTGCTCAACTCTGTGACTAATTGCAGCAGTACTTTGTTAAATCGTTTCATAATATGCGAATAAATTTGTACCAAGCCTATCCAGCAAAACATACCAATATGGTGTTTTAAAAATCCAACGCAAAAGTACATTAAATTTGCGACAGTAAAAATTCTTTTGAAAACTTTGCATGCGTAAATATTGTTCATCACGTGCAATTGAATCTTTATGGCGTTTATGACGTCTTTTGTAGACAATTGTTAATAAAAGTCAAGTGGCTGGACGCGCATAAAAACTCAAATGTACAGTTCCAGCAGCCTTATATGAAGGAACTTTTTTTAAAATTTTGAAGGACTTTGCGTGTATTTAATATACAATGCTTAGCAGAAAAAGTTAATATCCGCTGCCTAATAAGCAATGACTTGATTCGATAGGAAAAACTTAGCTAGTTGCAAACCATCTCAATAAACAGCACCCTATCAAATCGAAACACCCTGGCTGGTATACACACGGCACTTATAAACACACCAGGCCAAAAAAGACACTCTTAACAGATAAACGCAAGGATAAAATAATTAAGTGGGCACATTCACATGTATAATGTTTGAAACAGTAAACAACTGTTGACGTCCTTGCTGGATACATAACAACTCAACTCAAGTAAAAAGACAACAACAGACTTTTAAAAAAGACTTCAAATGTACCGGCTAAATTAACTTCCATTCATCTGGTATCTAAAACTAATCAATAAAACATAACTTCATCTTTGTCCGGAACACCTACCAATGCGCTTTTGCAACATCAAACCAATTTGTTTTAAGAATGACGACTTACTAGAACAAGTTCGACTGCGAAATAAAGGCGCCCGAGATTTCAATTCCACAGGAAAAAAGCGCCGCTCGCGCAGTCTGCATAGCCATTTGGTGATTAATGCCTTAAACCAGTGGTTCTTAACCTTTTTTCCTTGCTGCAGCCCTTTCAAATCACCAACCAGTTTTCGCACCCCCTGTTTTTTTGTATTCATACAGAATAGACCTAACCAACCTTAATGATTCAGCATCCCCGCACCCCTTAGGAACAGTTCTCGCACCCCTTGGGGGTACGTGCACCCCTGGTTAAGAACCCCTGCCTTAAATAGTCTTGTGATAAACATAATATTGCACTAGTATCATAACTTGCAACCGTTATTTTGTTTTGACACAATCATGGCGACTAAACATGCTCAAAGTCAATCGAGTCACCTATTACCATCATGACCAAAGTAAGCGCTAAAAAGTTTACCTTCAACACGGCCAAAAATATTCTCAACAGTAAACAACTTTTACCTACCTTGCCTTGTGCACAAATAATGAAAAATGGCAAGTTTATTTTACTATGGATCTTAATTGCCAATTTAAGCGTGTCCGATTTTTTGCCCGAAACCAATAAAAAGTACTGTTCCAGGCTCTGCACGTAGTCAAACATATTTTAAAAGTTCAAAACAAGCATTTTGTAAAATATCTATTTACGCTCACTCTTATGAGAAGCAAGAGCACATAATTTAAATCTGCTGACAAAAAGCGCTACTTGCGTAATAGGCACAGCTCGCATAAAAAAAATTAGTATTATTTCAATTACTACTGTACATAATTAGGCTTGATTGAAAATCTAACCTTACTGTAAACTAAATTGGTGACAGAAATGTATTGTACAAGTTAACCAGTTCAATATCGGTAATACATGAGAATAAAGAAACCAACTAATTCATCTAACTGTGTTTATTGCATAATACATTTTTTCTCTTTTTGAACTAATGCTCACTCCAGTTAAAGATAAACAACACGAAAACACAGTTTGGTGAATGTATTGCAGACATACTTGATGGCTGTCAAAGCTTTTTCGATAAATAAACGATTGTTACGTTACAAGTATGCCAATTCGAACTTACAGATTTTCGGCAACAATACACAAAGTGAAAACAATACTTAGACAATCGGCAACAGTCAAACAATACAACACTTCTTTTAAACAATAACAAACTTCATCTTAGAACTAAAACTTACCTCAAATCAGCGCACGTCAACTTTTAATTCCAAAAATCTTCAAGATCAAGGAAGAGCGCCGCCATTTTGCTGCTTCTTTGAGCTTCATCACTTCGGAATGAAGTTCGCAGACGAAACGGTCACGTGACTGTGACGTTCTAATATTTTGGGCCAATCAAGAGCTTTTACGTAATTGCTTGCTGGGTTCTCTTTGTTTGAGGACGAGCGCATCCGCCATTTTGTGCAAAATCTTGGAAATTCAACATTTTTTAACCCATTAGCCACAAAAACAATGCTTAAGCCATATATACCATACTTCAGGCCATTTTTATTGTAGTTTTAATCAAATCAATGTTAAAACCTAGTAAAACTAAAAACACACAGTGGTTGAAATTTTTGTATTTTTTTGACTTTAAGCCAGAAATCATTAGTGAAAAGTCCAAAAACAAAATGGTGTCGCCAAATACTATTTGATTATGTGAAGAAAACCTCCGCTGTGACTATACTGTAATCATTCGTAGACGACAAGAAATAGTAAGCTACTGCTGCAACATAATGTAGGCTACGAATGCCGGCTGTTTATATTTCGTATGTCACGTGTATAAATAAAACAGCCCGGAGAGGTGCCTGTCAAACGATAGCGTTCGGAAAAATTTGACATCGCTCACAGGACGCAAATTAATCAGGGAAAATTCCCCCAGGGGAATTTTAGGAGAAATTCCTGCTGTATGAAAAAGAAACCTGTCCAGTGAAAAAACTAATTTGCTTTTTATTGTATTGTTGTAGCAGTTATTTTTTGTAGGTATGTTATTCATCAATGCAAAAAATTAGGTCACATTTTGTGTGTGGATTTATTGTTGTAAAAAAGGCTCATGCAATGGAATATAAATGCGAAATGGACTCAACCAATCAAGAAATGGCTTTGTGTGAAAAACTAAGAAGCATATGCAAAAATAACAAAGAAGAGAAACCTAAAGAGTCTGCCAAGATATTTCACAAACTGGCACAAGTATATAGATCTCGAAGTCCTGATAAAATTGCCCTTATAAGGAGTGCAGTGTTGTTTAATGCTGCTCTTGTTAGAAAGCCTGATAATGTTGGTGAAATACGAAAAGATCTTCATAAGCTTTGTTCTCATGTCCTTGAACTGGCTGATGCTAAACAAAAGAAAGCAGATTTAGTCCAAGAATCAGGAGCCATTTTTGCCAAAGTTAAGAAAATGAGGAGCCATGTTGACATGGTATTGAAGAAATTGGAACTATCTCCAAAATCAAAGGAAGCATTTGAAAATCATAGCAATAAAAAAGTAAAAATGATGGAAGATCTACAAAATACAATTGCAAATGATTTTACTACAATCATGAAAGTTATCATGGAGTTATGTATTTCAATTAAAGGAACCCTCCCCTGTAAATATGCTTTAGTTGGAATGGGATCTTTGGCCAGAAAAGAAATTACTCCCAACTCTGATTTTGAAAACATTATTATTTTGGAAGATGGAATCGAGAAGCAGGGAAACTATGAAGAGATACTTGAGTACTTTAGATGGGTTGCTGTTATATTTCAGCTGATAATTGTAAACTTAGGGGAGACAATTGTGGCAGTAATGGACTTTCCATATTTAAACAACTATAAAGAAGAAAAATACAACTGGTATTATGATGCAATTACTCCAAGGGGTTTAAGTTTTGATGGCCTTGTTCCGTTTGCATGCAAATCTGCATTGGGTAGGGAACCAACTGAGAATAAGCCCTGGAAAACAGAATTGATCAAACCTGTAAGTAAAATGTTGGAATACCTTCAATCAGATGAAGATTTAAAGAATGGATATCATCTTGCCGATATGCTGACAAAAACTTGTTTTGTTGCTGGTGACAAGAAAATGTATGATGCATTTGATGAAGGATCCTGGATGTTTATGAAAGATCCAGCGGAAATGAGCCAAAGGATGTTAAAGATACACAACCCAGACCTTTCGTATGTGAACTTTTCAAAGCAACTAGAAGAAGATCTGGAAAACTTTGGTGCCATGCAAAAATCTGCACAGACAAGAACCGAAGGACTCATAAACATTAAGCGTAAAATCTACAGACCTATTACACTGTTTGTCACAGCATTAAGTAGACACTATAAAATAAAAACCAAGTCGTCATTTGACCAAGTACGAGAACTTCACCGCCTTGGTGAAATCAGCGAAAGTTTCTGTAAAAAATTGTTGTTTGCCTTAAGCATTGCTTGTGAAGTGAGATTAAAAGTTTACTCAGAAAAACAAGGGCAAAAAGATGACCTTAAGCAGAATTTAACCACTGAAAATGGTGTCAAAGTGACAAGTATCGAACGAATGATCGGTCATATCAGTTACATAGAGTTTGCCAAAACTGTCATTCATGTGCAAAGGATAGCAATGCGAGAAGTGCGCAACATGACAATTATAACAGAGCGAGTTTTATTTCCTTTTATGCTTCCATTTTGGTTTTCTGATGTGCTTGACGATCAATTATCATCATCTACATTTGTTCAAATATACAACAAACTGTCAGAACAGCACAGGCATGCTTTCAACTATCTGACATACGGTCACTTGGGACATTTCTTGTTTTTGGACAGCACCCCAGCACCACACACTAACATACCAAAAGCAAAGCAAAATGTTTATACTTTTTTTAGTCAAGGTGCTGATGTCCCAATTTTTGATGCACCAGATGAAAAAGATCTTCAAAATATTGAAAATGAACTAGTGTTTAGATGAGCAGTAACATGATTTGTTTTGGGTTCTGGTTACACTTGCGATGAGTTTGTTTAAAACAAGAGACTTGCATATGTAGAATCATTGAAAAAATAACTCTAAAACCAAATCCAAGAACTTTCTGATTTCAAAAATATACTCGCTGTATGTTTATCCATATTTGTTTTATTTTTAGCAAAAATTATAACAGATTTCAATTTGTACCACTGAATATTGCAGTATAATAATTTTAAACAGCACTTGGCGTTTTTCTTTATAGCTTTCAAAATTTTTACATTTTATTTTAACTAATGCAAAACATTTATTGATCAGTGTGGTTTTAAACAAAATACAATAATCAATGTAAGATATGTTTACCTTCTAGGCATTTGCAGCACCAGAAAAGGCACAAATTACAGACTAGTATAGAAATAGAACTTACACATAGCAAAATTTGCAAATTGCTTCTTTATTTTGGGCAGAGCACGCATTTATTAGCCCGTCTATAACACAGTGTAAATATCTCTAAGTGAACTTTCGATTGAATCAACTAAGCCTTGTACATCCCGGGTTTCGTAACTGGTTATGTTACACCCCACCATTGTGTCTCTAACCCCGTACCCTACTCCAAACCCATCTGGGACCACTGGGGCAAAACCACCCATAGAAACAGCGTGACTAGCCAGGGTGGATGTTGAAAGAATAATGTGGTTCATTGTGATGTAAGAATCATCTTTAAACAATGCAGGGGTTCCGGAATTCAAAATTCTTTCCGCCATGTTTTTCATCCCAAACATGTGACGATCGAATCCTTTACCTGAAATTCATCTAAGGAGTTAATATTTTAAGCCAAAGTATATATGAATAGTTTGCTAACAAGGTATTCACTGAGCCTAAATGAAAAAAGTTTAGAAATAAAAGTCCAGTTGGACTAGTGCAGGGGTTCCCAACCTGTGTTAGGCCAAGGTTTTTCAGGTGGTACGTGAGTAGTGTCCGTTTTTTTTCCACAAAAACCTGGTTTTACAACTTTATCATTTATTTATCTGGTTTTGTTGACCAATTGGTGGACAGCAAACAAAAAAAATTAGTTGTGGGTCTTTAGTATTATTTTAGTAGGCCAATATTATTCTCTTGAATAAAAAATGATTCGATCAAATTAGTTGTTCTGCCAGAAGTGGTACGCGTAGCAGTAAAGAGCGTCCAAGTGGTACGAGATCGTAAAAAGATTGGGAACTCCTAGACTAGTGGTTCCCAACCTGTGGTACGCATACCACTAGTGATAAGAAGGAGCTTTTCAGGTGGTTATTAATACTCTATTTAAGTCAGATCAAGCATTGCAAATCAACTGACCCAACTGATCAGCCTGGTTTGGGGCGAAACTGGTGTCTTGGATATTCTTTTGGCATTGCTAACCTTGTTGGTTTTAAAAGTGTGATAATCGAGTCTATGAATTGAGTACCACCTTAAAAATAGGCCTATGTCTTGGTCTATCCATTCAAACATGATTTGGATGGAACACAGTGTTAGAAAAACTTGTCAGACAATACACGTTCAGTATAAGATTGAGAACCATTGCCTTAGACTCTTTTCAGATGCCAAATAGTAAAACAAAACGTTTCCATGTACAATAAATAACACATACATTTAAACATTTGTGCCTACATGGCAATAGATCAAAAGTGACGCAAAGACTGCAATATGTAAATCGAATTATACATGTAGTGAATGCTGCACCACTAGCGGAGCTATACAATGCCGTTCAAATTGACTAAATTGGAGAGAAATCTTTGACAATGTCTAACTGCTAGGTGGATGACATATGTATGCATTTAAATACACACATGCTATAGTACAGGGATGGCGAACCACTGACCCGCGGGTCACAATGTGACCCACCACGTTAATTCCAGTGACCCACTTGTAGTTTCAAAATTGTATACTGATTACTAGTGGTAGGGTTACCAGACTTCCAAGATTAAAAAGCAACACAACAGTTAACTTCAAGCCCTTTGTCAGATTGCCTATTGTCTTAAAATTCAGATTGTTTAGTCAATTGTGAGGCAACAAATATGTTTATTTAAACGTACAACTTGAAACGATTTGTTGTAACTTTGTTGACGCTATTCGGTTCAACATATTCATGCGAATCTTTGTTTTCACATAAGAATTTCATAAAATCAAGAATCGTCTCAGCTCAGATATGACTGCAGCGTGTATTAAGCTGAAAACTACCTAAGATTACAAGACTTTCAGAAAAAATGCAGCAACAAGCATCTTAGCATTGACATTGACATGTAATAAAATATGTGACCCACTTTGTTTTCTTTCCGAATTTTGATATCATGGTTGACCCATTCAACTAAAAAGGTTCGCCATCCCTGCTATAGTATAAACATAAATCATTGAGCATATGTGGCTGCAAAAAGTGTGGCCATAGCATAAGAAAACAAATTGATCAGGGTGTATATGCAGGTTTATAAACTGTTATGTTGCCTTTATGGACCAAAAAGTGACCATGCCCCAACTCACCCATTGCTGCATCCTTAGTTATTTCGTTATGTTTGTTGCAACTCTTGCGGATCAATTGTTCAACATTGGCCCGATAAGACTCATCACTTGCAAGTTTGTTGTTTACAGAAGAAACAGATCCTAGAAATAATATAAGCGCATGTCAAAGAGGGTAATCACATTTTTGGTCAAGTAGGAAAAATGCACTCACAGCTAAACCAAAAAATTGTTTTTGAAACCTTTTTTATGCATATTTTTGGAATAAGCCAGTGGTTCCCAACCTTCCATGGACTGTGGCCCCCTAAAAGTGTCATTTTTGCCTCGTGACCCCCTTCATGTAACCTTGTAAGTTCTGTGCCCCCCTTAAAATGTAAATAGCAAACTCGTGTGGAAATTGGATACTAATATCGGCTTTAAACGCAGGTCGAATAGAGTAAATAAGGGTCCGCATTCGTAAAAAGCCTCAATATAGACAAATAGTATGCAAAATAGTTAATTCAATTAGGGAATTTTTAGTGGGTGTTTCTGGTAAATCTACACCTGTGGCCCCCCTGAACACAGCTCGTGGCGCCTCTGGGGGGCCATGGGCCCTGGTTGGGAACCACTGGTCTAAGCAATGTTTATCACCAGCTGCCCTGATGAATGTACTAGCTCGATCAGGGAAGATAGTTTGACAACCAGCCTAGCAGTATGCAAGTTTGTAACTAACCCATTGCAATTGCTCTGGCTGCTTTTTGTGCTTCCAATGTACACGATCTTATTGTCTCAGTTCTTCCATGTTTGAATGCTGAAGTACTACATGATTCGTATGTGGCCGCAGGGTGTCCGAAAAACTTGTAATGTCCAACCTAAAATACACATCAGTATGTTGTCATAGGTTTTATTGAACTTAGTGCACTTGCAAAATGTAAATACTCTAGCAAGAAGTGCATACTTTAAATTAGGGTCAAAAGAAGAAAAAAAATATGATAGGCCTTAATTTAAACTTTAAAAACTAACTGTATGTGTTCAGACATCGAGAAAACAGTCTTGTCCAATACCCAATATGTTATTATAGTTATCACAATACTTTTTCACTGTGAGACGGATAACTTCAAGATTTGTGAACAAAAGCTGTGTAGCTGGGAATGCTTATTGCAATGAAACAACCTAGTGGCCCACATTAATTAGCTTCATAACAACTCATTACTTGTAATACATTTTTTGTGTTGAACATGTTCTAGGCTGGCTTAAACCTCTATGCCAGTGCTCCGCAACCTTTTTTCGCACACGTCACACCATACATGAGTTAAATGTTCGGCGGCACACCGAACCAAAAAATGCGATTTGAATTTTTGAAAGCCTAAAAACGCATTAATCTAGGGGTCTTAAACTTCTTTGAGGGCCAAAAACATTTTTTTACGTTGGTAAAGGGCCGTACTATTGGAACTTTTTTTGTAAAAGTAATATGAACAAAAATATTATGTCCTTGAAAATGTTGTGCGTTTATGCCATATAATGTGCATAAAACATTTGCAATGCAATAAACAAGAAACAGATAGACGGTGTAGCAAAGTAAAAATACCAAGTGCAGTAAACTTCTATGTCGAAAACAATGGCATACAATGCCGAAACAATTGAAAAATTTGACGCAACAATTGGAATTGCTGATTTCACCAGGAGGAACTATTTCCATCATACAATTAAAACGTTGCATTTATTTCTAGCCATTACTAATAAAGAATAATTGTTTTTTAAAATCAGTGGTCTGACAGGGTATTCCACCTGAGGTAAACACCTAAAATTTAAAAGTTAGTTCGCGGGCGGCACAAAAACCCTCTTGGGTCCACACCGGGCCGATTAAGCCATTATGATGTATAAAAACGCGAATGTAAAGTATATTATGACGTAATAAAACACCAATGGGAAGTGTAGCTTTAGTTTGGTGTTGTGAACTGTATCATTTACTAGAATGTTAAAATACACAAAAACAATTTTAAAACAAAAAGTTACGGTTTTGCGGCGGCACACCGGTTGCGGAGCACTGCGCTATGCAACACACAACAATTTGTGAAGCCCTTTCTAAACCAGTACTTACTTGAATCGCTAGCTGCATTATCCCATCTGGAGATACCTTTTTCTTCTTAAGATAGTCCTTATTCATGTCAAGAAACTCACATGATGCAACTCTTAAACGTCCAGTATCCGATTTGTATCGATGACGAGCTTCGCTGAAAAAAAGTCAACATTAATGATTCATGTGCAGAACAAGGTACAGATTTTAACTTGTAAAACTACTTTACCTTTTTGTTGGTCAATTATAATTTGTCTGTATTAGTACAGCTTAAAAGAAAAATGAAAACACAAATCAGAACTAAATGCCAAAGGCTAAGTGCATATTTTCTTCTAAAATTTAATATATGGAGTCTTTTCTATGCCTAGTAATAAAAACTAATTGAACAATGCCACAAAACTTTACCCAATCGCTTCTGTGAAACAGTGACTCCTGCGCTAACGTAATAAACCTAAAAACTGATGTTGTAATGTCCATTAGCTAAAAACTGATGTTTGTAATGTCCATTAGCTAAAAACTGATGTTTGTTATGTCCATTCAGTCACTTTTACATCTCTAAACTACAGCTTTTTATCAATCTTTTAGCACTGTGTAAGAACGATTGTGCTGGGTAGTGTGCCATAACCCTGATGAAAACGCCCAAGTTTGAGATGTCGGACAAAGTATAAATAGTTGCTGATTTAGCAAATAGGAAAGTTGAATAAATGACAAAGTTTGGAAGATATGACAATGTCTGGTGTTAAGTTAACATGAACCTGATAGCTTGTTTAGATCTGTCATCCAGACAAAACTTGATCGGTTTGACGTGTTGTTCCACAAGTTCATTGTCAGATTCAGTTTCATTGGTTAGAGCAGGTTTTAATGTTGTGTCGTCAAATATTTCATTGAAGAACCTCATGACCGCAACACCTGAGAAGCATTAAATACTGTTCACATGAAAAAAATCAATGCACCGTGGTATTGCTTTCGACAAAAATGTTATCACAACATTATGAGACTGAACGACCTAATGTTTTCATTAATTTAAATTAATAGATACAAGTTTCATTTTAGTTTTCATCCACCAAGCAACGAGCTAGTACACCTGCATATGAGTCATAATACGCCAGCTCTTTCAAGGCGTTATACCATATGATTTCTGAATTGTGATACTCATTGTGACGCCAATAAAGTTAGGAAAGACAAGAAACGCTATCACTGAGATAACCATGTATTAAACACGTTCACATTGTTCACAATAATGGTCATGATTTGCTGACAAACAATTGTGTTTGGTGTCATAAACAGTGCACTAGTCAAAGTAGGTTGCAATTTAAAGGCATGTTTTGTTGCCATAATGCCAGTAAGTTTGCTTAAAAGAAAAATCTTTCTTGCTTTTTTCAAGATTATACAATTTTCAATACAAAACTATACAAACTAATTAAAATATTCATGGTGACCACCACTGTGCTTGGAAAATCTAAGGTAGGGAAGAATGCTTACTTTGCACCTATGATAGTGTATATTATTGATCTACTTGCAAAAGGAAACAATATAAAGTAATACTCACCATCACCCCAAGCATGTTCAAAGTTTAATCCAACCTCTCCGTTCGACGAAACGATCAACGAAAAACTTTTATCGAACCACCGAGAGGCACCATCTCCATGCAGGAAAGTACTGTTGTAGCTTTCTGTGTCGTCTTCTACTTTGGTATCGTCCAACACCATGCAGAATATGGCAGAATCGACGTCAGCAAGCGAATTCATGTTGCCTGTGTCCAGCAAATGATCTCTGCCAAAATATCACATCGTTGTGACTTGTTGCAGGGTTGTTAGGTAATTTAGACAAGAAGAGATTACACAAAAACAAGCAAAACGGTTATTTGTGTTTATATACTGAGGACCACTGTGAGCAATGTTAAATATGTGCATGATGGCCACACACCACTTTATGTGCAGTATAGTATAGGTTTGGGCATACACACAAGCTTCCTACAATGAGGACCTCCGTGAGTATCATTACATGTGCACGCTGGGCCCACACACAAGTTGTTGTGTGTAGAACAAATTTCCAAGTGTCTGGGCATACACACAAGCTCCCAGGGTACACTGAGAGCAACATTAGATGCATGCTGTGGCCACGCACCAGTTTATACACAACATATATTTATATTTTTCTGTGCATATGCACAAGCTCCGTAAATACACTAAGAGGATCAATTTAGGCAACATTAGATATGCCTGTAGTGGCTGTAAACTAGCTATAATGCAGCAAAGATTGCTGACTACGCTTATGAATGCTGTGAAAAGCATAAGTAGTAGTGATGGGATGATACCAGGTTTTGAAGCGAGTACCGATACCGAGTATGAGTACCACATGTATATACCTTCGATACCGAGTACCGAGTACGATTACCGAGTACTTAAGTACAGTGTTGTACTTAGTTGTATATCACCTGCTAATTTATCTGCCATGGCCGGCGTACAGGCGTGCACACACACATGCAGGAAAAAGTAATCTCCATACGATAGCGAAAAAAATACGTAACCTGGCGGAACTTTTTCCCAAATTTGTACTGTCCGAAGCATATATTGGCACAAAGTTTTCAGTGTTCTTATAGTGTAAATCGGTCTTCGGTACTCGCACGTTGGTATCGAAAACTGAGACAAAATATTTCGATACCGAGTACGAGTATCGATACCACTGAAATCGTTCGATACCATCGATACCGAGTACCGGGTACTCGTCCCATCACTAATAAGTAGTGCATAACAAGTACATTATGTTCTGCACAGTAGATTGCAGCTTGGATGGATTTATATTTTAAGCATACCTGATACTGGCCCATGTATTACGGTCAGTGGTGGTCATGTAAGCAACTGAATCTTCGTTGTGAGGTCTTTTATCTTGCAGAATCCGATGAATCGATGCCTTGATTTGAGCAGGAGAATGTGTTCTTCCGGATAAATCCTTTACTTCAACTTTGTAAAAGTGACCGTTTCGGACGGCAACTATATGTCTGCAAATGTACAAACAAAGTCAAACAGAACTAACAAAATTTTAAACAGCTAAAAAATTATAACTTTGCGACTGTTAAAAGATATTAGACTTACCAATTCTCTCGGTAATTCATTTCAAGTCTTGAATTTTTTTCAAAATGTTCGTTATGCTTTCAAAATGTCACATATATGATAAAATTACTTCGCATGACATCATAACAGTTTGACTGTGCTTAATAGAACACCAAGTATTATCAGTGCTAAGAAACTATTCAGTCTTTGATTATTGCACCACAATAAATTAATGGGGGTAGCAAGGTAGCAAGCCGTACGGCAAAACATGAGCATAGATTCCGAACTAGAACCAAAAAGTATCAGTTTTTTTCAGTAATGAGTTTAAACGGTTATGAATTGAATTCGGTGACTTAATGCGAATGCAGAAAAAGTTTAGCCAATCACAAAACATAGGGTCGCAACCCACAGGTTGGTGACCACTGGTCTATAACATTTGTATAGAGCTCAAGTCTTACCTGGATTTTGGATATGTTCGTAACTCATCCTTATCCTGACATGGAATTCTTGTTGCATTGAGTAAGTTTTCGAACTGACTCATGTCAAGGGGAAAAGCTCCATTCAAAGCCATGGGAATATAACGTAACTTCAGTGTGTTTGGTAGATATCTAAAATATATTTGGCTTGCAATGTAGTTTGCATGGCAAATGGCAACCATAGGTTATAACAGGGGTTGGGGACCTTGTAAGTAAAGTCACATATTTAAAAATTTAAAAAAGGATGTTTGGCTCCTTGTGTGGAAAGTCACATAATTTAAAATTTTCTAGAGAAGCATACCTAATATTCTTCTATACTTTGAATATTGTAGGTTTTGTTAATTCGGACCAACAAATTGAGTGTAGAATATTAGTTTTAGAAATTATTATGTTGATGTGCATTATTACACGAAAAAATTCCAACACATAACATACATATTATTTATTGGAAAGTTGCAAACTCAGATCTGTCTAAGATCCAGATGCTGTCATCGAAAGAGTTAAATCCAAACCGCTGTATTAAACACTAAGTTCTGGCTGGTTACAATATTTTGTTTGTTACATACTGAATCATAAACTATAGCCTGTCATTTGTTAATTTAGTGCTGCAATGCTTTTACATACATTTTAGATAATAACAATAAAAAGATTCACAGTTTGGAATTGCTATTAACATGATCTCTTAGCATGCTCCCAAAAAATAACACAGACTATGTCACTGCAGAGAAGATACTTATTTATCACCAAAAAAGTTAGCAAGGTAAAAATGCAATTCATACTTGACTAGTGTTTGCATAGCAGCTGATTTTGCAGTGTTTTTCATGTAATACACTTCAGGACTAAGTATTTCTGAATTTAAGGTGTTTTGAAATCTTACAGCGGAAACGATAATGTTTGTGCATCTTGTTGCCTGAAATAAAAGTTGCAATTTTATGCATTATGGCAGTTTTTCCACCACTTTCATTAAATTTGGTTAGTTGTAGATAAGGAAGTGTAAAATGCTGTGATCATGGCATTAAACCAGTGGTTCCCAACCGGGGAGGAGTTCCTCCCTATGGAGGAATTTTATGAGTTCAGGGGAGGAATTTCAAAAACTGTAAAAAAAATTACATTGGAAATGTTACAGAACATTTTTGTACACACATAATTATATCCATGATAAATTAGACCTGGTTCACATTGGAAACCGGTTGTAAAGGATTCTGAAATGTACATCCCTAATTATAAAGTCTATTTCAAATTGCTATAATTTTTTATGTTATATTTGTTTTCCGTTTCATGGGGAGGAATGGATAGTTCGAAAATGGGCAAAGGGAGGAATGTAACAAAAAAGGTTGGGAACCACTGCATTAAACTAAAGTGCTATTTGTAACTTGAATATGTTTTGATTCATTATGTTCTCAGTGATTAATTCCACTTTGACCAACTCCTTATGTCTGAACCAGTTTATTCTGAGACAGCTTTAAATCTCTATGGTAAGTCGCTGCCATCATATTGTTATATTTTCATGCCACTTCTAACATATGCTTGTTGGTTAATAACAAAAATTAAACATCGTTTAATGAGATGTCACTTACCGGGTCGTTCATAGGTTCATTTGGGTCGCGCTTATATACAAGGAATGGATTGTAGTTCAACGGCAACGGCAATCTGCTTTCTAAGTACATATCAAACCACGGTTTAGCAATGTAGCTTGTGTTTGGATTCTGTCTGTCATGCGCAACCAAAAGTTTGTGTAGTTCTGTACAAAAGAAATGTGGTTTAGAATAAAATTGTCGAAATGTACTAATAGGGTATTGCAAAATGTTTTAAAGCTGTTTTAAATGATCTGTCCTCATTTGGCAAGATGATTACCGCAAAGTAAAAGTGGACAGTGAGAACAAAATACAGCAAATTTAAAATTCAAATCATCAAGCAAGTGACTATAAAGCAACAACTGTTTCTGACTTAAATTCAGTTGTATAACTTAATTTTACAACATGTTAACTGCTTTTTATTTTATACTTTGAGAAACAGATCATTGACATTAACAAGTCTACTATCAGAGGAAAAGTTCCAGTAAAAAGTTGTTGCATGTTAATGACCAACATACACATTTTGGACAATTATTTCATAATATCAAAAACTTTTAACACGACACCAGATATCACCAAACTGGCGTTAATAGCTTAATCAACACATTAATACTAGACATAATTCAGTTCTAAGTTTGTTTGTTTTTGCATTAAGGGGTATTTTTTAATGAACAAGCAGTTATACAAGCAACGTCAAACAAATATATATTGATAAAACACTGGTTTTAGTTGTTTTTCTGCAAGCTTCTTAGCAAACATACCTGGCCCATCATGCTGCATAAACACTCGAACTGCTTTCTCAGTGTCACTGATCGAACGGGAAGTGACATTGGGATGACCTTCAAGTGCCTTTAGTGATGTCACATATTTGTGCATTGTATCCTCAAGCTTTGGAATTGGAAGTCTGGAAGTATACACAACCACAACATTTCAGAAAACCTTGATGTATTTATACATGTGTTAATTCAGTTGGAAAATATTCATTAAATATTCGGTTAAAATAAGTTGATAATCTTATAAAGAACAAATATATTTCACTAAAAAAGCATCTTCAGTGTCTTATTTAAATAGAATCTGTTTGAAATACATGTGGTGGAATAAATAACATAAGTGTCAATCACCTGTCAGAGATTTATTCAAATGAGTTGCAATTATTAGGTGACTTTGCGATAGAACAAACAACTATTAATTACTAAATTTAAAGCCATAAATTTATTTATCCAGCAAGCTAATAATATATACAGGTGATCTGTCAGCAATGTAGCTAACTATGAGCTTGTAGCAAATAAAACCTTAACTATAGCATATCACGAATGAATAAAATATTTCAGGTATATATGTATATAATTGCATAAAGTTAAAATACTATTTGTCAGTTTATCTAATTTGAACAGCTTTAGGTTAGACCAAGTAGTTTTTACCAGGAATAATAATAAGGCTAACTTAACCTTGGAAGACAGTTTTGAAAATGATATGTTTTCAGTTTGCTGTGGTGTAAAACATCTGCTATTCCCGATGATAAGCGCTTTGAAGAATTTTGCATCTGACGAGCCTTGCAACAAAATAAACTTCACTTAGACTTAGTTTGATGTGAAAACGATAATAGCAACACACACAGTACACATGAATGCCAAACAAAACTTTATCCAACAAAAGCAAAGTATAGCGTTCTTTTCTACAAAAACAAGATTTCAAATTCTTTTGATGTCAATATGCTAGCTTGTGTTTTTTACTCAAAAAAGTAAAATCTGCTGATTAGCATCCCTGGTTTGTTTTGTACAAAAAATCTGGTAGTCACTTTACCAACTTCCTAAGATTTCTATTTAGTTAACCCGGCAGTCTTCTCAACAAACAGCTATGCTTGGGATTTACTATCATTTTACAATTAACTGGATTTACTGATTTGCAGACTTGTCTGTAAATGCACTACATAATAGCCATAACATTTCATTTTTGGCACTCATTTTGTAAAGGCAATTTAACATTTAAGTTTTAAACTATTGGCAAAGATATAAACGCAAACTTACCTTTGATAAAAGCGCAGATTGTTTCCGAAGTATAACCATGTTGTGTTTTAGCTTTTCTTTTCTACGACACTTTTTTCAGGCCATCTAAATAACTATGTACACTTTTTACAAACTAGCACATGTTTACTACCTGTATATATAATATAAAAACAATATATATATACATGAATCTGGTGATTCACAAAATACATTTTATGCATACTTTATGAATTTTGTAGCTAGCTATTAGAAAATATATCTCGGTTATTTGCAAAAAGCTTGCAACATTAGATTTGCAAAATTATCATGAATAATCTAAATCACATTATTTTATGCCTTTTTGGTGTCAAGGTAAGAAATCTAATGTCAAAATGTTAATGTCCACTTGCATAACATGTATATATGTGAGCGATTGTATGTAGTTCGTTTGGTTGTTGTCCATTAGGCAAGCCAATGCTTTCATGAAGCATAAAGCCACAGGTATTTGTGCACAGTGTTTCCTTTCGTCTTGGTGGAAAGCGTTTTATCCCAAACTCCAACGAGTCTTTTACTTCTCCACTTGTTTCAGCTTTGCCTCACACTCTTTTCCTTTCTTCTGTCAAATATTCCATTAAACTGATATTCAATCCAAGCATTTTGAGGCCAATGTTCAGTGCCGAATAACTCTAAGTTGAAACTTCATAAAGTCTATGTTGTAGCCGATTAACACAATCCACAAGGGAATGAAAACCATGTATGTCCGCAAGTTTGGAACCACAGCATCCAAGTAAAGACAGAGCAAAACCTGAGATCAAACAAGTGCTTTATTTAACATAGAGCTATTTTCGGAGGATTTATATAAGTTTTATCACACAGATTTGAACACTATATACTGATGTGTTTATAAGTTTAATGATAAAAATAACGGCCCAAATAGATGTGAAAAGCGACATGCTGTATTGTTCAAACGTTTCGGCAAATGCCCATGCCATCATTATTGATATGAAGGCCCACATTAAATGTAGCTTTTTGCGTCTATTTGGGTTGTTATTTTCATTATTAAACCACACAGTTTGTCTATCAAACTGCTCAATTTATGTTTAAAATGACAAAGGTGTTGGTAAAAAAATATGATGTTACAACATAAAGGATGTTTTTTTGCATGATTACTGTGTGCAAAAATCATACACACAAGTCTATCAACAGCGAGAAAAAAATGCCAAACATTAAAGCATTATTATCCACAGTCATTGTCAATTTAAAATCTAACTATATATAATTTTTATGCTTGCAAGAGAAGCTTCTTCTCACATAATGAAATTTCTTACCTGAAAGCATGCAATACAGAACCACACACTTAAATCCCAACATTTTCTGCTCTTCGAGACTGGAATGTCACGATTATCCTGAAAAACAAAGTATTTACACATATTTATTTCCGCTTTCGTTCTGTGTATATGAACATGCTGATCTTGCTTGTAACATGCTGACCAATTCCGTGATCATTAGTCATGAGTCTGATATAACATGTGTAATTCTTCCCATATTGATTAGGTAAAACAGCATGTATGTTGAACATGTATATCTATTTAATAGTTCATTTGCTACGGTTTTGAAAAAGGGAAACTAGTTACATGAAGAAAAGTGTGATAAATGCATGTATGCAATACTGGGCATACCAGATTTAGTCTGCCCTGCTAACGTAGGTTGGATGTGGTCAATTTATAGCTAAACATTGGTAGTCTAGTCATCGTCATTGACCCGCTTTTGTCTATTTAGCACCAAAGTAAATGAAAAGTTTCGGCCTTTGAAATAAAGTTGTTAGCATATTATCTACTTACTCTTCCATTTCTTATGTGCATAATGAGACGGAATATGATGAGCATCATTTCAACTGCATCGTGAATAAATAGAGGGATAGATATAAGAGACCAGGACACCTTAAAAAAAAATCAGATATTTGTTGAACAAACTACACACGAATTATTTTACAACACAAATCATCATTTATAGCAGCAACATACAGCATGTCAATGGAAGCGCTTGAGGAAAAAGCCTTATCAACATTTGCCAACCCACCAAGATTCTGGCGGCGATATGTTGACGACATTTTTTGTGTCATTGCTAAGAACAAGGTTGAGGCATTTTTACAGCATCTCAACGAGGCGCAACCAGGCATTCAGTTTACCATGGAACTGCAATCGGTAAACTGTCTTCCATTTTTAGACGTTCAAGTCACAAGAACCGATGACGGCGTCTTGTACTCGAGAGTGTACCACAAGCCAACGAGTACCGGCAGGTATCTCTATTTTCGATCGCATCACCCCACATACCAGAAAAGAGGGGTGGTTCGTTCCCTAAAAGATCGGGCACGACGCTTGTGCACTCATAGCGACGACTGCGAGGCGGAACTGGCTAAGGTTCGCAAAGCCTTGAAATACAACGGCTACCCCAACTGGATTCTCCGTGATGGACGGGCAACGTGTCCCAAACAGGTGACCCATCCAAAAACAGAGGGTTTTGTGACACTTCCGTACATACCGAAATTGACTGATATTCTACGGCGTATGTTGCGTGACTTCGGCGTAGCGGTTGGCGTTCAACCTGCCAATACTCTCCGCAAGCTACTGAGTCACCCGAAAGATCCAATCGACACCCTTGAACAACGTGGTGTTGTATACTCTATTCCCTGCGCCGAGTGTCCGTTAGTATATATCGGGGAGACTGGAAGGTCACTCAACACCCGCCGAAAAGAGCATCAGCGGGATGTTGCCAACAGCGACGCAAAGAAGTCGGCCCTGTCCAATCACGCGGTATCACAAGGCCACCGTATTGATTTCAATGCGGCTTCTGTTGTGGCCCGGGAGCCTGACTACAGGAAAAGACTATTTCTTGAGTCATGGAATATTCACCAACGGGTCAACACAATGAACATCAAAACAGACGTGATGCTTCCAGCGTGCTACAGGCACCTGCTTAAAGATTAGAGGGTCAATCATTTGTTATCACGCGGTGTTTTCGTTGCGTTGTTACGTGCTTGCGTTCTATTCTTTTTTCCTTTGTTTATCGTGCACTGTACTAGTCGCATTCAGTGTTATTTACCCTGATGAAGACGACCTGTATAGGACGTCGAAACGTCGGAATAAAATCACATTTGCCAGAAGAGCTCTTTAAACTTGATACAGCATGTTGGGCTACAATTTCTAGATATATGGATTAAAGAATCTAACCAGAAACAAACAAGCCAATATATTTGCATAAAGCATGACGTTTCGACATCAACTTGTGTCATTCTCAAAGATGTCGAAACGTCATGCTTTATGCAAATATATTGGCTTGTTTGTTTCTGGTTAGAATCTTTAAAACCGTGAATTGTGTACCTAAGTACATTGGATTAAAGAAACACTTCGAAAAAAACACTATTGAAAATTATATTTCAAAGGCATTTATAATTTTACGATGATGTCATTACGTACCGGTATGTAACGTATTATTTGTGAAGGTTATTAGGTCACCTGATTACGTCATAGGGTTAAGAAGATATTACCTTTGGTCAGCATGGATGGTCAAGAAAGTATACCAGACATGAGACATAAGGTTTTTTTGTGGCATTTTGAGTTTTAACTGTTTCTACACTTGTTTATGTTGCATTTTCTTTAGACCCAGTACAAATGACAATTAAAACATAACTTACATCCATTTTTCCGTCCAGTTTTAACACAAGCAAAATAAGAAACACCAATCCAGCGATCCAGCCAAACGCCATTTGTGGCACCAACACCATCGCACAAGCTCTAAAATATTATTGTTTAAGCTTCAAGGTACAGAAATACGCCAATGCACATTTTAGAAACAGCGAAAATACTTTGAAAGACTACGTTTTAAAAACAACATTGATCAAAATCACAACATATGCATCTTCGGCATTTCCCCAAACGTTATGAAGATAATGCACTATTTTCACACACTCTAAAGTTTTTTATGTTTTTTTTCCTAAATAACATTTTACTGCTTATGTTTAAACCAAAGAAACGAAAATATGAGTTTCATTGCAACCTTAAAATTATCACGAATCATACTGCTTTAAGTTAAAGGGACTTCAACTGTGTTTTGTCTGTAATACAATGTTGTACATATCTTTATTAAAACGGAAGTCACACCATGAGTTGGTTACTTACATCATTTAAAAAGCTACTGAGTAAGAGTTTGTACTGAAATGTATTGTTTCAAACTCTCTACTTCATCTACAAACTCTTAAGGTACATTTGACTTCCCCTAAAAGCTTACAAAGTGTGCTTCACACCTGTATTGATTGTGTAAAATGCCCAAAAGTTCTTTGTGACCGATACCACTTACTGAACCAGCAAAATACAAACACATATTAAAAAGCATTGGGTATGACATTTTTATTACTCCAAGCTATCAGTACCAGTTTTGGTAAATTCCAATCAGAAATGAAACGGGAGTTTTTTAACAAAAACAAACAATGGTACAATACTTTGTGGGAAAGTAAATTATCGATTGAAACAACACAAAATACACTCAAATAGGACTAGTGACATCTTACAAATATAACAATTCCATAGTGATCAAGAAATACCAAACTGTATTAGTATTGACACAAAACCAAGCATATTATACTTTACATTTCCAGCTCTGGCAGTGTTTTGCATGTAAGTGGTGTTTGTCAATGCTTTTTAATAAATAATATAAGCGGTTTTGACCTTCAGTGGCCTACAATATATCACACAACTTAAAGCACAATTTTTGAAAAAAATATACATATGTGCATGCAAAAAAAGCAAATTAGTGTTAAGGAATTATTTTCTATTGACAGTAGCATATCCAGCTTTTAATGGTTCCTGACTATTAAAAGGCAAGGCCATAAGGTACGGAGATTCCTCCTCAATCATATTCGGATCTTGAGCAAAAGCATAAGGGTTTATTTCTGATTGTGGCCTTGGTTTAGATCTATATTCTTCCTGTGAAGAGGAAGATTTCAAGTCATCCATGTTATGTTTGTGTTTCTTGCTATCTTTTCTGCCTGAAAGAGTAAACAAGTCTCGTAATTTGGTCTTAATTCTATGTATTATGACGGCCAACAAGCCAAGAATCACAAGCCACCCTGGGATAATCAGTCCAATTGTTACTCCATTTATCTTTATGTCAGTTTCACATGTTTCTTTTGCATTTACTACACAAGGCCGTTCATCCACCAGCTGCTTTCCACAGTATTTTGTATCAACTGGATCATTTGGAAAAGACAAATTAAGGCAAGCTCTTTGCCACGTTTGGGTTCCAATAATGTTAACTGTCTGAACTGTTGTTGTTTTGTACAGTGTGGTATATGTTTGATCGAAACTCTGGTTTGGACTGACAACTGTGTGTTTGCAATTAGCTTTGGTGTAATTTGTTGTACATTTGCCATCTGTTTGCCAATCGCTCCAAGCATAAGATGATGTGTTCCAGCAAGGTTTATGATGAACAATAACTTCTCCAGTGCAATGTTTAGGATCTACTGGATTTTTGTGACAATCCAGGCACTGGCGAACTTTTGTATCATGATTTAACCCTGAATGTGACCTACAAGTTTGCAAATGGACTTCTGGACCCCAAGTGGGCCCAGCACATGCAGTTGTCAATGGCTTTAGGCTACAATTGAAGGCAATTAAATTTGTTAATCTGCAGCCAACGAATAAGTTTTTTTCATCCAGAAAGTCACATATAAATGGATGTGCAGCAGTTATAGCATGTATCTTCTGCAGTTGACTGCTATTGGTTGAACACACTTGGGTTGTCTTGGTGATATGGAGCACAATGGAAAATTTTGCTGTCGAACAGTTTTCAACTTCTGTCTTGGAGTTTAATAAATCCCAACTGGAACAGTTCTCAGCATTTGTAGATGTTGTCAAGAACAAAACACAAGTTACCAAGAAACATATGAAAGAAGACATCGTATATGTACTTAATGTTATGCCCTTGTGCTTGTGCAACAATGACAATCTAAAATATACCTTCACCCAATGTCAAAAAATATTCAAGAACACCTGGTGACAATAAATTTAAAATCAAACTTTTTGTCAAACATAATTCTTTTTGTAAATATTCGTTATGCTAAACAGGCCTTTCCGATTCTGAAACAGCAACTCTTAACACACTCAGCTCTAATGAATAAATATTTTGACAACCAACCTCTCTTGTATATAGAAGATCCACCCACATAAGTTTTGTCCCTAATATAGATCCCAGCATCCTGTGCCCACATGTACAGTATACATTTCCTTATTATCAGCTAAGGATTGTATATTGACCTATAATCTAACTAAGCACACGCATCCTTGCATGGTTTTATTTGTACAAAACTAGCCTTAATACAGTATAAGCAGAAAGCAATTACAATAGGTCAAGAATAAAACCGGATCAAAGTAATAATAATAAGAAGAAAACAAATAAAGCAATCTCATACATGACATGCAACTTAGTTACATTGGGTTCATCACCCAAAAAATGCCACAAAGTTTTAACTTGAAGATTAAATTACCCTTATTCACACAATTCCAGAACACTGTTTTTTTATACATATCTTAACATTATGACTTAATGCAATATTTGCAATATAACCACATGAAAAAAAGAAAAAAGTTACAATATAGAGCAGTGTCTATAATTAAAACATTTGCATAGTTCAAATCACCAGTTTTGACACAATTTCATGAAAAATTGCATACTATTTGGATTAGGATCATTACAGCAAAATTGTAAGTTGATTTGTTTCGATAAATGCCCTGAAAACGACCCCACTTTTTACTGTACTTTACAAACACATATACAACAAACTTTCTAGCATCTACAACAGTTATGTAAGTTTATGTCAGAACGTGCAACAGGTTTAATACTAAAAAAACTGGTTCATTTTAACGAATGTCCTTTAAAACAATGTACAAATTGTGCACAACACATTAGGGTTAGATTAGCGTCCAGCACCCCTGGTCATAGAGCAACACATTATAAAGGCTAAAGCTGGTCAAATTGTTAACTGGGGGTAACCCTAACTGTAATGAATTTGTAAACTCGACCTTTTATGTGTAAAATGTCTTTATTTTCCCTCATAAAAATAAAAAAAATAATACTGTACAATCCCTTCTGTCATGTCATGCAATTGACAAATAGCATGATTATTATGTAAACCGAAACCCAAGAGTAAGACCAACAAATTTGTGGAAATGGGGAAAATTAAATGCCAAGTCATCAGAGCCCAGGTTGAGGGATTAAAAACCTCAAACAGGTGTTGGTCCCTGAGGAACTAATATCTGGACTCTTTCTGGTTTAACTTTAGTCAAAAGCAGGTTCAACCATTCTGTCTTGTCTAGCATCCATAAATTGACCAATCACCATTTTAAGAGTTTGGTTTGAAACCAGATTCTTGCTTTTTAATGTTTGGTTTGTCATTGGGCTTAATGGATTGGGATCTTTTCTTATCCAAGCTTCTATTGAAGTGCGCTCATACGAGAATCCATCTAAAATGTAAAATACAATCAGCAAATAAGTCTGTATCTAGGTCAAGGTAAACGAGTTTCTTAAATGTCATTTGTTTGTCAGTATTTTTTAAGGTAGCTTTAAAAGTTAATAACTGAGCACATGCAGCAGGAAGTCATTATAGTTGGTACTCCACAAAATACACAGTAAACACACATGCATACAAACAAGGTATCATTATAAATGGCTATATTAATATAACTATGACAAAAAAACAAAAAGGTGACTACATTTGTGACACACAAAAGTTATTCGTTTTGTCATTTATCTAGTTGTTGAAAAGACACCAATTTTTCGCTAAACTGATCATTGTTGATAAAACAGTTTGTTACAAATACAGACAAATCCGTTTAATCGCATTATCCATTTGCCAAGGGCATTTGATGCGATTAACCGGAATCCGGTTGCTATGTAAACAGCACAAGCCGTTAACAAAAGTGCTCATTTTCACTTCCCCAGCTGGGTCAAACTTACAACTTCGGCACATTCTACAGCAGAAGGGCGCTAAGGCGAGCTGCATTAGTTTCTTTTATAACCCGTTATCCAATTGGCAAAAAGAATAAATGATTTTAACAAACCTTTAAAGACTCAGAATGCGGCGCTACTTTCTAGCTTACTCAGCAAAACTGCAGCTGCAAGATTAGTGTGACTGTCACGTGATCAACATGTGATCGTTGCTTCAAAAATTTAAACCAGCAACAAATACTAAAGAAATAAATGCCTTTCTTAATCGGAGATCTACCTGATAAGTTGTGCAAGGTCACGTTACCAATTACGTCAATCTAAACAACATAGTGTGATTACTTGCGATCTAACATTTTGTACAACCATTACGTGTTTGGCGGGTCATGAACAATAACAGAAAACATTTTTAACCATTTGTTTTACATTTAACATTGTTCAAATTTCAATACAGTTTAATACTTCAAATTTGGTGCAGTTCATGCTTAGTAAGAAATTACAATCAGGGTCTTTGCCGGAACTCCAGTTTCGTAATTTTAACTCTTTATTTAAACTCTGGTTATATCACTATTGGCGATTACATAAGCCAACGAAAAAAAGGATCAATGTGAACGGCTTTGAGATAACGACCCTTGTTATCGCACAGCGGTAAACTGAACGCCGATTTAATCTCCTAATAACTTTTCAAAAATATTTTATGGTCGAGACGTGCCATTTTCAATGTTGAAATTACATGTGTTGTTTGGTGTATAATGCAAACATGCACCTACGTCTTTTTCGCGTACATTACCTCCGGAGGATTTTACCATCATATTGTCGTTTTTTATTTGAAAAACTCGGTCTGTGACTTTCACACAGTGATCGTCAATCTGGTTAATCGCATATTTCGTTGAAAATCGATGCGAATATCTGGTTTATGCGATTAACCGGACGATGTTCTTAACAAACGATGGGCGACGGTTTGGGATTTTTAATTGTGATGCAATTAAACGATTTGCAATTTACCGGTATGCGATTAACCGGATTCGGTTGTACATAACAAGTTTTTCATGTATTAGATTGTTTAGTAAGTCAAAACCGCATTCCTTTACATTATGCATTAATATTTAGTTAGATGTTTCAATATGTGTTTGTACAAAGTGATATACCTGAAGCAATAACTGGGTCATGCATAATTTCCCGTGTTATTGGGCACAAAAACTCATCCGGAATCCCTTTTTCAGCTACAAGCAACAAAACACACAATTAGAAAAAGCACACAAGAGTTTGTTGCAATACTTTGTCACACTAATGTCATGTTAGCATCAAATGACACATCAAACAACAGTGGAAATGCAAATCAAGCCAACCTTCTAGTTTTTCTTGTCGAACATTTTGATAGCTTGCTGATGGCTGAACTGTTTGCCATTGGCGAACTGCAGATCCTGGTGATGTTTTAACTGCTGAAAAAAAGATATTTTTTATGTTGAAGACATTTTGGTAAGTCAGCTGTAGACAGTGCACACTGTTTTGACTTGTAAAGTCTTATCATTCCAGTTGGTGACAAGACACAGTCCGTATTGGCTAGAGTAGCCACATTGCGGAACTCTATGTTAGGACTTACTGGCAGAGAAGGCCATGCCTTGCCACATCTTTTTGGTGCCACAACTGGGCACAAACCACAATAAAATTGGATTCACAGCTACTTCAAAAGGTGTGGTGAGTGTTGGCTTTAACTTGTGCTCGTAAATTTTTTTAGGTAATCATAATGTTCACCTATTTGTCAGTATTTTTTTTGTAAATAACTGGAGTATGCAACTAAATAGAATGCTTTGTCAACTAATGATGGGCGACTTTAAGACCAAACCCCTTAAAACACTTAATGTATACTTATTCAGTCTCATACAAAGATTTTACTGTTTATTTGCTTACCTTGTGGAGCAGATTTTTCATTCTTTAAATAGTGCTGAATTACTGCAGGTGCCAACTGTTGTAGTGAGGGTGGCAAAGCTTGGACAAGTGATTGAAGATTTATATCACTGCTGTTGGGTTGTTGTGCTGATGAAGACATAGCTTTGATGGCTCGAAGTATTTTGTTGCGATGACCAAGGGGTCCTAAAAGGTACATTTCACAGATGTAATGCCATTGTGTGTGTTAAAACTGTGGCAGAAGGTTTGTTTGGCTGTCACACCAATTGTCAGTGGACTGTATTGCAATTCAAAATATCACATAGAATGAAATTAATGAACTAAAATTGGCAAGTGATTTTTAACTACAATTGCTTTCCTGAAAACTCTTGTATTGCTGAAACATATAATCATGAGTAGGGATGTGCCAAAACTGCAAATGTTCTGTTTGCACGTTAATGCTCGGTGCTCGGTCGAGCACGCTCGGTGCATTATGACATCACAAAAATTCCCCATTTTACGCTAGTTTTTGCTCTGCAAGGTCTCATACATCACCAGCGGTGTATTAAGCTGTACAAGCCCATGAAGTACGCGTTTTTCCATCATCTAATACATGTGAAAAAATTATTTGTTTTTGTTCATAGACACCCTTCGAATGCTAGTTGCGTGTGTTAGCAGGGCATGAATATGCAAATTTAATGACCGGGTCAGTTCGTGCAACTGCTCGGCCGAGCACTGAGCATCAAAAACAGCGATGCTTGGTACCAAGTACTCGGGTTCTGGCTCGGCTCGGCCCATCCCTAATCATGATACATAACCATACAATTTTAAATTTTGAGGGGAGGAATTTACTTCAATTTTCACATATGGTTTGTAAACAGCCACTTTAGCTCTGGGAATATAAACTGTGAGGTTGATAAAACACTACTGTGTAGCATATTAGGGAGGGATGAAAATGTTTTAAAACTTTAGGGGGAAAGCTAAGTTTTTAAAAGGTACATAACCAGTAACAGGCAATTTAGTATAAAAGGTTGGAATAGCCTGCTCTACAGTTGCTTGTTCACAGGTTAACTTACCAATTCCGAGGTCTTTCTGAAGAACCTCAGTTGTCAAACTTGTCAGTTCAGTTCCATCTATCTCATTGTCCAGAAAATTTGAGGAATATTGTCCAAGGTTGAGTTCTTCAGTCAACCACTTCGCAACTTCTGAGCTACTCCACTGTTGAAAAGGCACCCTCTGCTGCTGATTCTCTGTGAATGTATATAAAGTTAGGTACACAATGCACGGTTTAAAAATCCCAACTAGAAACAAACAAGGTAAGTGTAATGTCATAGCAGACTACAAAAATCAGCCAGTGTAACTGGGTGGTGACCAACGGATCTGTCTACACAAAACTGACGATGCCCAAAATAGGCGAAATTAATATTTCTGTTTTTACCAAATAAAACATTACACTGACGCTGATCGTCTGCTGCTCTTTTGAGTATATTTTGTATAGAAACAAACAAGGTAGTATACTAGTACAAAACATGTTTCGACATCAACTTGTGTCATTCTCATTCACACTTGTTTCTCAAATGACTGAATATAAAACTTTTTACTATTTTTTACTCGCTTCTTAGTGTTTTATATTCATTTATTCCAGAATGACACAATTTGCTGGCGTAACGTCATGTTTTATACTGGTATACTTGCTTGTTTGTTTCTGGTGTATAAAGTTGTGGTTCAGTTTTCCTATTAACTGAAAACACAGTTACCAAAACAGGGCAAACAAACAGTTTTCTGCTATGAACTGGTTTAAGTCAGGTATTGTCTGACAAACCACCTTACCATGTTTTCCTATTAAAACACAAATAATTTTTCATGCAATACCCTACAAAAGTGGAAACTGTGCAAACATTGTACAAATCCTGCTTGATCTTACCGCCTGTTGATGAATGGCTTTGAGTTGAACTATGGTTCTGAGATGTTTGGCTTTGTGAAGGCCCCAGTTGTATCAAATTGGTCTCCTGGTTCTGAAAAGCACATTTTCGTCACCAACTTAAAACAATGTTTTTCCATTTACTCCAGGCAGATGATTGTATCAGTTCCACTATGTCGCTATGAATTACTCAAACAAATGGAAGTTTTAGATTGGGCAATGTGAAAGTATTTAATATAGTAAGTGAGATACATGAAAACAGAAAACCGAATTTGCAAAGCTTTTTATGCGATTACCTGAATATTCAATTTAATCAACGGCTACCATTTGAATTCATGATTCCTATGCAACTAAACAGATTATGCAATTAACCAATAAGCAATTAACTGGGTGTATAGAAAATGGTTGGACAATGTGGGAACAAAAAACTTGTTTAACCGATATTGTGGGTCGAAATCAACACTGGGTTATGTTTGGATAGATGAAATTCACAGATTTTGAATAAGATATCATTTAGTTGAAACTCACCTCTACAGTTTCATATGGCAGAACCGGCATAGGGGTTTCTGTTAAAAACAAACCAATCATTATTATGAGTTGTGTAAACCATCCTTTAAAACACAAAAGTTGTTAAAAGGAAGTTAATTTGCAGGTTTATTCTCTTGAGTCAGATTGCTTTTTACAATCAATACTAAAAAAGAGCTTCTAAACATCCGTGTATGTGCTGCAGAATGCAACATATTTTAAAATATAGAAATGGAAAGAGCAGTTAAAGATTATTAAACAGTTGGCTTGTAGGCTTAACACTGTCCTGCTGGTAACGGGGCTACACACACATATGCACTGGAACACATACACACACACACACACACAAACACACTCACACACAAACCTGCTGCCTCCATATTCCATATGATGCAAGTTTTGTCGTATGATGTTGATGCCAGGTAAATGTCATCAACCGAGTAGGCAACGTAAGTGCAAAACGCAGAGTGAGCATCCAATACGTAAACTTGTTCACAGACAATCTATAATTCATGTTGCACAAAGTTTTGAGTAAAAGTTGACCCTAAAACATTCACGAAATAACTTAACTATTGATGCTACAGTCCAAACTTTTCCTGTCTGGGTCATAGTGCCCACCTCGGACATTTTGAAACATGATTAGGTTTGAAACATGATTAAAAGTGTTTTAATTTCGAAATCATTCTGTAAAGTTGGGTGGTGAAATGAACTGTTAAAATCTCTGCATTAGACAGTATGTCACTTCAATAATGTTTTAATAAAAGGCAAATGTTGAAATGTTTTTTTATTTTTGATTAAGCCACTTTTAAAGTAATGTCTAACTTTCCTATATCTTTGAATATTTTGAACATTTAACCATGTCTCATTGGCCTTATCCAAGCCTTTGCTAACATTGTTAAACAGTGTATTCCATTTACAAGGGGTCAAATTACAGGACTTTGGTAATTCAACACCTAAACATAGGAAACATATACTTTATGGAGAACATCGCACTGACACATAATATTCTATACAGTGCCAGTCTCTTTATCTCCAATGTAGTAAAGGTATCGCAAAACTGAAAATGCGGTTCTATATGGTGAACGGAAAATCACTAGACATTTTGCTTGATTAACCCAACTTTCAACACCAATAATTTGAATCCAATAAATACAACAGTACTAATGTAAACATTGCATTAAAATGTTCCATTGTCTTATTAATAAATTTCCTGACAGTTTATGTTATAAATAACTGGAATTGAGAAACAAACTGACACATTTAGTCATGTGAAAAGGGTATATTTGTTGTTGCAATCTGTGAAGTGTTTCTGATTTTACAACAGTCATGTAAAACATAACTTACTGGGTCCCATACAATAATGGTTTTGTCGAATGAACTGGAGGCCAGATATTTTCCACTGGATGAAAAGGCACAACCACTTACTGGACCTGAGTGTCCACTTAGAGTTTGGAATAGTCTTAGTGCTTGCCCTAAAAATAACACAACAAATATGAAAAACTATTAAGGTAGGTTGATAAAGATTTGCTTAGTAATTAGTTGGTGCAGATTTACTAAAACTGTTACATGACAATTAATTGAAAACAAAAAAACTTTATTTTTATTTCATAAACAAAGATTATAACACCACACAGTACAGAGGAAACAGATTATGCCACAGTTATAGCACAACAAAATTGCACAACTCAAAAGCTAATTTTATAAAAAGTACTTTTACAAAATCCTGTCAATGGATTTGCTATAAACTAGTTTTTATCATAGGTGTCTGGTGAACTTTTTCAAAGCCCGGTAAATGACAATAAAAACATGTTTCATACTCATAAACAAACTTGGCAACACAACACAGCACAGGGGAAACATGTGGCTATGTATCAGTAATAAACCTTTAAAACAATCAACACATACCTGCAACTTCAAAAATCCAGAGCTTGATTTTGTTGTCATGACCACAAGATGCAACAAGATAAGTTCGTTGAGGATCATCAACTGAAAGGAAAAAGTTCAGTGAAATAGCTATGCATTGTTAAAGGCACTTGTGTAAAATTTAACTGACAAAACTTTGTATTTTTCTTCACCTCCGAAGGGGGTAAGAATATCATGCTACATTTATTTCACTGAATAAACTGTTGTTGCCAGGCATAATGTATTAACAAATATGGCTTTTTCAGCAGTTTTAATTACAATAAGCTGACACTCACCGTTGGTGCACACAAGCTTGCTAATTGCTATTTCTACGTTTTTATTACCTTTGTTGCTTTATAACAACTTTGTGTTTTCAATTAATGTCCTTATCCTAATGAAGGTGTCTCAAATGGGACATCAAATTGTCAGCATACTATAATAAAAGCTGCTGGAAGAGCTACATGTTTGTTAATTTATTTCACTGATCATAAAGGCTTTCTTCAAAAATTCAACTTAAAACATTACTCTGTTTTATAGTGGCTCAATGACAATTGTGACAGTTATGCTACTATGTTTGTACCATAAGCAAACTTTATAGCATAATAAACAAGTCAAAACAGGCAACAAGAGTACAAGACTGTCTGGAAATATATAATCTTACTTGATGAATGGAACGTTGGTGAAAACGTAATGCAAGAGACGCCACATGAAGAAATGCCATCTTCATGAGCTTGTGTCAGTAAAACAGGCTAAAAAACAAGAATGAACAGATTATTCCTAACAACACTATGTGGGTTCAATAATCGTATACCCAATCATTACGTTTAGTTGACAATTACCAAATGGGTAACCCATGCTCACTTAAAATGATAAATATATAATACAGGCAATTTGGAAATTCAGTTTTTATGCTTTCCAAATTACAAACTGTAGCCTATTGTTAAATTACAAAATATTCAACTTAATTACAAGACAAACCTAGGCAAATCAAAGTTGTTATTAATTTTAACTCTCAGTAAAATTGAAGCTAGCAATTGGATTGTGTCAAATATTCATGCACTCTAAAGTTTATAACGCATGTGTAGATATACACGGTAAACTTAGTTTAACAGATTCAGTTAATCCAGGTCTTCGCCTAATTCAGACAAAACTCGAGGTACAATTAACTGGTAATGTGGTAAGACTTTAACTAATCAACAATGGTTAATATGGATCTTCGCCTATTCCAGGAAATTTCTTGAGTACATTTGGGTCCGGATTGACTGAGGTTTACGGCATTAGATATTGAGTCGCAACTAACCTGCATTCTATTGTTCCACATATTCCACACTCGCACGTCACCTAATGTTGAACCGGTCAATAGAAATGAATCACATGGTGTGAAAGCAGCCGCATGTACTAACCCTTCAGCATGTCCCGATATTTCCCTACAAACCAATACAATAAAACTTTTATAAAATGGTACAAGGATTTAGGTGTAAGAATTACCTCAATGCTCAAGGATTATTGCTTATATTCGTTACAGTTAAATGCAATCTATATGTAACTTATTCAAAAACTACAAAAGAGCATTAGGGGGAAAAACAACAGCACATTATTTAAAAACACTATTTTTAATTTATGTCTATTTTGTAAAACCAAGACAGATAAATCTATGTTTAATTCTGTGCATAGCGTTTTGTTTGTTTATTAATCAGCAAGTACACATAACAAGTATAGCTACTCGGCAAATAGCATAGCTTTAACATACTTGAGTTTCTTTTTCTTTTCAATATCCCAAAATGCAATAGACCCATCGGCAGATCCTGTCATCAGGTATTGCGAACTGTTTGAGAAAGTACAGACTTGCATCGTATTCGTGTCTGAATGACGGAAGATGACAACAACCTAGTCAAAAAATTGAACAGTCAAACATATTGCAAGTTATCACAATTACTTAACAATGTAAAAATATTGCTGCACTATTTATTTCAATTTAGTTTCCAAGATTGTTGTTACTAATTGAGCTATGAGAGACACATTTCGCAATGCTATGTTTTAAAGTTTCTTAACAATGTAACAGTATTGCTACAACATTTATTTTAAAATAATTTACAAGATGGTTGCTACTAATCATGCTACAAAAAAAACATTGTTTGAAATGCTGTGTTTTGAAATTGTATAAAAGTTTACAAACAGAAACACAAACTTTCACAATTTAAATATATATAATGTGTTAAGCTGTTGTGGTCAGTTTAATGTCATATTTTTCCCTTTGCACTTGCCATAACAATCTAATAAAACATAAATGCCGATTGGTTGCGCTACGAAACAAGATCATTGTACGTACATCTGCCTGCTTTTTCGATAGTTTAAACAAATGTGCTTTTCCATCTGTGCCAGCTGCAGCAAGAACTGAACCATCCTTGTTAAAAGTGACGTGATTAACTCCATACTGAAATGACTTGATTGGTGAATAACTCAGCTCTTTAAAACTTTCAAGCTCATAAACCCGAACAGATTTGTCACCTGTGAACAAATAACAGAGAGTAAAACTATTAACTATATGCATATTTTACAAATCACTTGTAACAGATAATACTAGATGGGTTTACAATCTAAAAAAAATGGGTTTACAATCTTTAATCCTTGCCTTTTACAATTTTATACAAAAATTTTATTTGGGTTGGTAATTACAACTTAAAACTTTTTGCCGTCTATTTTGCAAGTTAAAATGGGTTTATTTTTTTTAAAACCACAACAAAAGTTTGTTTGTAAGGGTTTTAATCACTTATTTTGTTTCCAAAATACACAACAAACTATAAAAACGACGGACACAAAAGAGTACATCAAAAGTTCAAAACCTTTACAAGAAGTATTTACCCAGAAGTGCTTTATAATGGAAAACTTAGTTATACCTGAACAGGTTACTAGAAACTCATTCGAAAATGCACAGCAGTTCACTTCCCTTGTGTGACCTTCTAATTTGCAAAACTGTGGCATGTTTTCCGACGTTTTATATGCGAATACAAAACGGTACAAACTAAATCAAATGACAAGTGACATTTGACGAAAGTTTTGTTTACCTTTATTTTCAGGGACTTTCCCATCACATGACTATCACATTTTTTTCTGCAATGTCGCTTTTTGTTCTTTTTTAATGTCAAAATGCCCTTTTTCTTGTATGTTTGGAATATTTGGTTTATAGCGGATACGTTTTTATTAGTTGAATAAAAATAATAAAGCTTAAAATTAAAAATCAAATGTTTTACAGAATGAATCGTTGTGGCTTACTTCTGATTGGTCAAATTTTCTCTTTCGTCACAATGGCTCGCAGACAACTTTGGGAGAAAAGTGAGAAACGACAATTTGTACACATTTTTTGCCGCTAATCCACTTTTAAGCAAAACTTAGCCAATTTTTTCTCATAATGTTACAAAAAAATGTCGGAGAATGATAATTCAAGTCCAAGATCAGTTGGAACAAGTTCAGAAAGTGTTAATTTGTCAGGTTTTTTATTCTATCATACTTTATCTTCAAACGAAACTGCCGAAAATGTAACTACATTCGTTTTCTTGCAGTTTATACCAGCTGTTTAAGCGAAGATTTGCATTTTGTTACACCAACATCTAGTTTTGTGTCTGCGATTTCAACAAGTAAGATTGTTTGTGTATACTGTTTACCAGCGTCCAGCGGTAGGATTCAAATTTTTTGTCAGCCGGTTCTATCACAAAAGTCATATTTTTCAGTAGGTTCTGTTACAAAATCCATTGACAGTAACCAGTAATGCCAACCGGTTCGCTGGTCTCATAAATTTTGTGAAACGGTTCTATTGAACCGATGCGACCTGACTGAATCCCACCACTGCTGTTTACCTAAAACTAATGATTTCTTTAAAAAACAACAGTTGTTTTAAATCATTTTCTTTTTACAGTGGAAAACATTCAGCCAGAAGATGCACCAGCCACAACAAGCCAGTCAGCTATAACAGATGGTTCGACTGGAACTCCAACCTTGCAATCTGAAACAGTGTTAACTGCTAAAGTGGAAACTTCAAATGTCCTTTCTGAAACATCATTAGCTGCTGAATTTGAGACACCAACTGCTCAAACAAGCATGTTATTGACTGACCAACCCAATATGCTGTCGTCACAATCTCAAACTGTGTTAACAGCTGATTTAGAAACATCAAATGTGATTTCTGAAAGATGTTTAGCATCTGAATTTGAAACTCGGTTGACCATAGGCTCTGACACAGCTATGGTAGATCCGACTGAAGTAACATCAGCTACAAAGACAGATAAAACTGAACAATCTGAAAGCATGTTAAAAAACAAATTGGCAAAAGTGCTATCTAGTCAGTCCCATATTTCTCGGTCTCAAACATTGCGAACAGAAATGTCTGTATCGTCAGTTAATGAAACCAAAGCTTTATTATCTGCTGCAAGTTTCTCAGGGGCACTGATTGAACCTGAAGAAATATATGCTTCTTCTGAAGCATCATCAACAGCAGAATTTAAGGATCCAGAAGCATTACAATGCAAACTTTTGGATTCAGAAGAGAAAACTATGTCAGGCCCATCCAAATCATTGCTGGCAGCAAAGTCAACTGATTTGAAAATCTTAAATCCTTCGTTATCTGATGCATCATTCTCAGTTGGATCAACCAACAGTAGTAAAGACTTGTTAACTGCTGCCCCAAGTGATTTAAAGACATCAAAAGCATCACTATCAGTAAAGTCCAAATCTTCACACGCAGAATCTGAGACCACTCTGAATTCACAGTCTCAGATATTGCAGAATTCCCCCTCGAAAACCTCAACTGGTCAATCTCAAACTTCACTAACCCACCAACTTGAAATACCATGGACTACTGAGAGTAACAGATCAGTAACTTCACTTTCTGGGACTAAGCCTAAGTCGATTACTGCTTCCTTTTCTAAGCAAGCCTTTTCCGATAAACAGTCAAAAACATCATGGTATAATTTACATCACTTTCCAATGCATCTCACAAGGAAACAAATTGCTATGTTAATGGCCATGTGTGGATTCTTATCTTGCATAATCACTTTTACCATCGCATTGTGTAAGGGAAATAGGGTATTTGTTGATTATTAAAAGGTACTTTGGCCTAAATTTGAAAATGTGGTTTAGATTTGAAATAGTATGTACTGTATTAACACATATGGCCCACGCAAGTGTAAATCTCTTAATGTTTGTGTAATGTCCATGCATGTAGGCATACCAGAAGACCCCAAGATGGCTGCACTGCGGGCCGAGCAAGAATACTTTGAACGTGAAGTTGATCTTCCGATATTTAAAAGTGCTATAAGAATTGAGCAAATCCATGGAAAGGCAGTGGTTTGGCATGAAGCTATGAAAACCCAGGAATCGAATGAAACCAGCAAGATTAAAGAAGTTATTCTACCTACAGTTAATTGGTTTATATACTTAGTTTTATGACATAGTTATGATTAAAGTTTTGCTGTACATATTGTTGTATTTGTTATGTTCAGTGTGATTTTAAAAATGTATATATTTGATGTCAATGACTCTTAAATTAACAGCTTTTAAGTAGATACTGGATGGCTATTATTTTGCATAATTTTTTCGATGTATTGTAATGTTTATACCTCTTATAGTAGGTTTTTTAGATTCTGAATGGCTATTTTTGCATAGCGATGTGTAAAGTTTGTTTTTAACACATTTTCAGTTACAATCATCATTTGAAGCAGAAGGATTTCACATTTCATCTGTACAAGCTCTTTCACTGAAACCTTACAGTGTTGCCGTCTATGATGTCATGAACCATACTGTGACGTCACTGTCGTATGATCCACCATCATCACCAAGCTCGATAGGATCAGATAAAAGTACAGAAGTAAACTTGCTTTCACCTTGTCCTAATAGTATATTACCCATAATTTGTTTGAAGGATGTTTCACATAGCACTGGCTCCAAACATATATTACTGGTTTCATGTTTTTTAAAGACTGTCTTTGTTCTCTCACACAAAAAGGTAGCATGGTAACATCTTAAACCGGTGGTTCCCAACTAGCTCGGCAAGAGGAATTTACTAAATTGTACCATAGGATTGTAAATAGACAATTCAGCTATGAGAATATATAAGTGTAAATTTAATAACAGACCCAGTTTTAAATTATCTTGGTGTTTACCATTTACTATGTAATCTATTGGGGAGAAATGAATAGGTTTTGAATTGTTAAGGAAGGAATTTCTCAACAAAGTTTGGGAACCACTGTCTTAAACTCTTTTGATTTCAGGTTAAAAACCTTGGATTACGAAACGCTGTTCGATTGGTGTTTCAATGCCTGGCTACTCCATCGAAAAATACTGCAGCAATGTCAGTGGTTGGTGCAAATGAAGTAGGCATTGTGCAATTTATGCTTAACAACTACCTAGCCAGCCAAAATATTATAGCCGCAATGGAACCTGTTGAAGGTAAAAAGTGATTTGGCTTGACAATATGCTGCATATTGTAGCTTTAGTTACTAAGAGGCACTTGCTTTCACTATAAGCGTTAATTTTGAACAAAAATTTATATTAGATTGGAAGAAGGTATTGCAGTGTCGTTTAAAATTTAGTGAAATGTTCTTTTTTAGTTCCGAGTGAATTCAAAAATGCTGTGAGATTAGCTAGAAGTGCTGTACCTAGGCTAGGAAGGGTAAACGAAGATGGACAAACTCAAACGGGTAAATTAGATATTTGGTTCTATATATGTATGTACATATACTATATATCAGAGGTGTCCAACCTTTTTGGTCAAAGTGCCACATGCGGTTTACGAAAGTTTGAGCAGGCCACTTGACTGTTTGCTGCTAATTTGTAATCTAACAAATGGCTGTCTACATGTCCACTTTTCTTGAAATATTCTGTTAGCGTTACTTGCTTTTCGTTTCTTATTTGGCATAATCTATATCACTGCAGAGTGCGGTAGATATTTCACCGTAATAATGTGCGTTATGTGATGATATAAAAGTAACTTGAAAAGTTGTGTATTGCTCTTTTAACAAAAAAAGCAAACATTAAATGCCAATTCTCGGAATGTAAGATCTCCGTAAATTGCACAGGCGTTAAAGTTCATAATTTAAGTCATTTCAAAAAATACCGTGCGGGCCACTCAAAACTTTTCTGTGGGCCACGGGTTGGACACCCCTGCTATATATATTCTACTTTCATATGTGTTGTACTTCCAGGTGAATTTATAGCTTGTCACAAAGCAGGCTATCAGATGTCTTCTTCACATCAGCTTGTCACTTGTCCTTCAGATTGTGATGAAATCATGCTACAAAGACAAGTTATTGGAACACTTTGGTATCATAAGGATTCACCAGTTTGCTTAGCAGCGATACATGCCAATGTTATAAAGGTTTGTATCAATGGTTTAATACCCCATAGCCAGGGTTGCCATTGACTTGAAACCAAAAATAAGGACAACCGAAAAATCCAATTTTCATATGAAACAAAACAAACGTTTTTAAAAAACTCTTTGCATTCATGCAAGCCATGACATGTCACATGTCATATTTTTTTGCCCAGGAACAATCTCTTCCAGCCACTCCTTGTTCGTAGAAAATACTTCGTGCATCTCACAACAGCTCAAGTCTAGGTTTACTTTTACTTGTAGCAGGGATTTGACTAGTAATTGTTGAAAATAAGACAAAATAAGGACTACAGTCAAAAATAAGAACATTTCTTAGAAATAAGGACAATGAACTTTTTTAAGTCCTTCAATCAAAGCTATGGTTTGCCACTGCTCATGAATGTATGTTAGTTGAATATATTTTGCATTTTTTATATTTTGAAATAGCTGCGCACTGTTAAAGTATACAGATGTTAAAAAGTATACATATAGCATAGGCAGATAAAACTAAAGGCTAAAAAACACTTTTTTTAATAGATTCAAATTATTTGGACCGTGCATTATGTACTTTTTATCCTTCTATCCTTTCTTTAAACTTACAGGCATCAGATGGTGGAAATGTTGAATACATTAAATCTGGTTTTGGATTTACGTTCACTGGTAGTTATCAGCATGGAATAAACTCCACCAGTTTAAACCAATATGGAGAGAGATTTATTGTGAAAAGTATGTCAATTTTGTTTGTATATGTTCCATTTAGAAAGTGCTTTACAGCATACACTTACAAATAGCCATGTCAAGTTTACATAATTGTAAATTGTTACATATCTATCTTATGTGAACTACACTGCACCTAAAGTATCTTTTGATCTATCATAGTTTTTTTACAGTGTCAAGTACATACCAACATATCTGTAGCAGGCCTGGCATTTATCATTGTAAAGACTCGTTGATATTATGTTATTGACAAGAATTGCTTAAATTTAGGACCTGGACCGAGTTGGAAGGCTAGTAAAGCAGCAGAACCAACAACTGAACCAAAAACTACAACAGAGGGAATACAAGAAACTATTCACCCTTTATTTCAAAGTAGGTTTGTCAAACACGGTCAATCTCATTACATTTTTTATTTGGCGTTAAATTTGACACTGTTAACTTTTATTTTGTTGCTACTATTCCTGTTTATGACTGTTTGAAACCTGTGACTTGCCAATGCTTGGATGACCGACTTGAATGGTATAACACCTTTAATGGGCCTGTTGTACTATGGCGGGGGTCGGCAACCTTTTAGGTGACGCATGCCAATTTACTTGTAATTTCAATGTGTTAATGACCTCGCGTGCCAACGTTTTTCCAAATAATACTGGTTCGTGCCAACAAATATTAAGTATAAACAGAAAGCAAAGTGTTTTGTGCTTATAAGGCTGATGTTTAAGACAATAGCATGATAAAAACTATAAACAAGCAGTGTATCAGGTTAAATTGTTACTTCAATGTAACACGCAAATCGGTTGACATGCCATGAAAATCCACCTTGCATGCCAACCTTGGCACGCGTGCCAGGGGTTGTCGACCCCTGTACTATGGTAAAGTGTGATTTGTCTGCAGTATCTTTCACGTTGCTGAAATATGGAGACACTGTCACAGACTATTCTTCGCTTCATCTTGGTAACCCTGTTTTGGCAGCAAGAATTAAGAATACTTTAAAGATTAAGGTACTAGTGAATTTGCACACTGAGGGTACATTTTTATTCACACAGTTTACAAGATGCTGTATATTTTAAACTAGAATCTCCCAGGGTGTTGCTTGGTGGACGAAAACTATAGTGAACCTTCAGCTTATTGATTCAAATTTATTAAATCATTCATTTGAATAAGATACTGGTGATGCCACATACGCAAAAAAAATATACATATACATATATATATATCTTGAATTCACAAGTTTGATTAACTTGATGTTTTAATAAATTTGAGTTTGTCGAATATTGTGTTTCCTGCATACAAGTTTCAAGCAGTTATATATTTGTAACAGATGCGACGAGCTTTGCACAACCTGCACTTTGATCCACGGAACATGGAAGTTGTGTTTCAACTTTCGTTATCTGTTGCTCGCTCCATGTTTGTAAAGATCAAAATCTATGGTGGCTACAATGCAAATGCACAGGTAGGTTTAAAACTTGGTTGTAAATCTTTGTTTAAAGACAGAAACTTCTAAACTTAAAAAGAGAATAACTTTGTGTTTGTATAAAAGTAATCTGTTTAAGATGTATCTAACTTTGCAGGGATTTTTTCCATATAAACCATGGAAAACAATACAACTACAAAAACTTTTGAATGACATTTTAAAGATTTTTCAAACCAGCAGCATCAAACTGAAAAGTTCCAGTCTCGGAGGTAAAAAAACAATTCTTTTAGTGGATAATTTACCCAATAAATGGCTATAGTTGGGATTTAAAATCTCTGTAATTAAGCCAATGTGAATTAACCAAATCGGTCAGCACAATAATTTAAATTACTTTATTCCAGCTTTTATGTTAAGTGATATCTATATTTTAAACAAAATATGTCATTTTAGTGGACAAATTTCTTCTATCTGCCCTTGAAGTCATTCCTAGTACCACAATTGCACCTACACCATACAAAGGCACCTGCAGGTAAGACAATAACACAATACAAAAATAATATGTCTTGAATCAGTAAAGATGTTTATGCTAACCCATTTAGTAGTTAGTAAAGTCAACATTTAACAAATACACAACTGCTAGAGTAATTGTTTACATAGAATACATCATGCAGGTGTTTCAACAATTGCTGCTTGTTACTATCAGTGCACGTTGTCAATCAAGCTATATAAGCACTTGAACAGAGTAGGGTTTATATAAGCACTTAGAAAAAAGATGAATGCAAGGCATGTGGAGTGACGTCACAAACAGCAACACGCAACTGGCCATCTCTAGCTCAGTTGACAACCTGTACTGATAATGACAAATAGCAATTGTTGAAATGTCTGCAAGATTATTGAAAAGTCTGCATGATGTATTTTGCATTTCGCTGGGCAAATTCATAGCAGCACAATTGCACTAAAATATTCACCAGGCCGGAAATAGCTGCGCAACGTTCAGACGTTAAAAAGTGTGACAAAGTTGAGGATACAATTGGTGGAGGGGTGTAGATGCGCTGCAGCTTTTATATTCATAAGTACTCACCCAGTTTTGTTTGTAATTAAATTACTCTTCAAGTCTGTGTGCAGTGTTCCTAAGTAAAATAAACATGTTTTGTATATTTTGCAGTTGTGGTGAAGTATTCTTCATTCAGAGTATGGATTCAACTCTAACTAGTACAGATACTTCCAAAATCACATCCATGTATCAAAAGATATTTGATGCATTTGATTTTGATCAGGTCAGTCCAAACCTTGGTTACCTTTGTGAATTTGTTTGGGCGTCTGCAAAAACTATGGTTGTTTTGTTTAATTTCAGGCCAAACTGGGTCTCGGTATCGGATTTGTTTCATCATCATCTAAGGAAAATGCAGATTCATTGGTAACTGAAGGATATTTTTATTACCTATGTTTTTATTGTTTTGTGTGTGTAGCTTTTGACAATCTGCTTATATGTGCTACTTGTAAGCTTTGTTAACTTCCAAAGCAGAACACTGTGTTTTTATAAACTCAAAGCACAAAAGTATGTGTCAAATTGAAGCAGTTTCGAATTGGATACAGTGCATATTGTTTTGACCTTTAAGCTCTGATCAGTGCAGCTGGTGACGAGAGATAGACCGTATTGGCTAGTCTAGCCATCCAATGGCACTCCAGTTTGTTGGGAGTAACAGGCTAAAAAGCCATGCCTCACCAACCTGTTCAGTGCTACAACTGGGCATCCCAACATACTGGAGTGATGTAAGGTTGCTATATTAACTCAAAAGGCCGATCTCTTGTCAATATTGTTTAATGTTTGCAACTTGTATGGGGTCGATGCTTTTATTCTTTCAATTTGCATTTAACAATAACGGTTTTATGGGTTTTGTGTGTTGTAATGAAGTTTACTGCATACCAATTGAACCCACCTTCATTTAGAACAGCCAAATCAGTGCCGATGGTGAAATAGTGACAAGAATTGGGCAGGATTTAAGTACAGGAGCAATACGAAGAATTGAGGAAATACTTAAGGGATTTCAAGCAAATGAAGTTGATGTATCAGAGGAAAAATTATGGAAAATGATTCAAGTTTGTATATTTGCAATTACTGGCAGTAGTCTCATTTAAAAATACCTAAAATTGTAGACAGTTGCACTGAACAGGAGGTTATTCACTATACATCATAGGTGATTGTGTTGTTTGGTTTGGTGTAAAACCAAAAGTGTTCTTTGTCTGGTATATTATATTACATAATGTAAGACACAACAGTGGATGTAACATTGTATTTTGGCGTATGGAATGAGTGTGTTAGTATGTGTTAAGATGGATATATTATTAACTGGGACCAGCCCTCAAGCGTTTATGCAGCCTAGGGATTGTGCCACATTCATGTATAAATCACAGTATGCCAGGCCAATTAAAGGCATTAAACCGAATCAGTTGATCGACAAGCATTCAATGGGTCACCATTGAGCCTGCATAGCTCAGTTGGTAGAGCGTGAGTCCAGGAAATACTCCTGTCATTGGTTCGAATCCCCATGCCAGATTTTTCTAGCTTGCGCCTTGCGATGGGGAATGCTTGGTGACCAGCTGATTCAGTATGACACCTTCAATGGGCTGGCATATTGTTGCTTATGTCAGTATAATATGTATAGTTATGTGGTGACATTTAGGAGAATTTGATTAAAACCATGTATATAATTAAAAACTGGCTAAGCCTGCATGCTTTATTAACCACATTTTTACAGAAACTGGAAAAAGAGTCCAGCTTTATGAGAGAGAACTTGGGAAAAAGGAAAAAGCTGTTGGTTGTTTCCTCACGCTTCGTGTTTGGCCCTGATGCTGAGATTAACCGTCAGTATTTGAACCGAGTGAAAGAAAAGGGCATTCATGTGGCATATGTTGGTTACAAGTGGGACGAGGACCTTCTTAAATCGTAAGTAAATATCAGCATGTGAACAGGATAAGCTGTTGTTGCTAGGCGATTTATGCTACAATGCATGATTCAAAATAATAATGAGTTTTTTGAAATGACTAAATAGGACCTAAAACATATTAGCCAGACATCTTGCAGTAAATCCATTAGATTCCAAACCTAATAATTAAATAGACCAGTGGTTTTCAACCAGGCCTATGGCTCACAGGAGGGCCACGAACTGTATTCAGAGGGAGGCACCAGTGTAGGCTCACTAGAAACATCCACCAATAGTCAGTAAGCCATTTTATAATGCATGGAATTGCATATGTTGTAAATATACTACATTTATTTAAACATTTTACTGTTCATCTGAGTTTATCAAAAGTTCTCATTTTGATAAATCCCGAACTTAACAAATTAATTGAGTTTATCTTGTACTTAAAAGGGCCACAAGGTCTGAAAGTAAGTTTTAGGGAGCCACGGTCCATGAAAGATTGGGAACCACTGTGAAAGAATTTCCATTGTTTCTGTATCTTTGGTGTCAATATACTTGACTAAAAAACTTCAACACATGTTGTATTGCCATTTAGATATTACTACCCCCAGCAGTATACCTCAACTCCACCAACAAACTTTGTGAAACATGTTGATAACATAAATCAGCTTGACAAGGTTGCAGTGTTCCTTAATCAAGTTATAAGGTAACTATAGTACTTCACTTTTTTGGTTATTTGAATGACTTTTGTTAGCACCCGATAACAAACTGTTTGAGCTCCAGGGTTTGGCGCATAGTTTGGGAACCACTGCATTAATGCATAGTTAAATCTGATTACACTTCAACTTTATTGGTCACAATATTCATCACAATTATGTTGTTTGTATTTTACAGCAAGTACCAAGTTTGTAGAGCTCTTCTGCAAATGTAATTTTATTCCGACGTTTCGACGAAACAAAATTGCTTGTGCCAGAAGAGCTCTACAAACTTGATATTATGCCTGGCAGCAATAGCTTGTATATTTACAGCAAGTACATTTGCAACAAACCACCAAGAACGTGCACAGATCTGTCCTTCAATATTCCTCCACCATGTAAGAGACTAACCAAGTTTATTTGTGTTCAAATCACTGTTATTTGTTAAACCAATTACTGAATTCCTGTTTGTTATGCAGCTGACCTAACATACAACTTAACCATCATGCATGATGACAATTTTGTGGGAAGTTATGCAAATGGAGTACCAAGTGGAACTGGTTTGAAGGCTTTTAAAGTGTTCAAAGGTAAGTGAAGAGG